>NC_058081.1:228118748-229564373 GCF_014858855.1 Bufo gargarizans | reverse complement strand
TTGAAAAATGGCAAAAAATCATATTTAGCATGGCTGGATCTTAACAAGGTTCCAAGTAAAGCTCCAACATGGAACAAAAAAAATGGGAGTGAGACAATACATTTTTTGAGCATTCAATTTAATGAAAACAACAAATAAACTGAAACAGGCTGTTTTTCAGCTGATCAAAAGTTTAGGACTACGCCTCCCAAAAAAATAACTAAACCCCCGCCAAAACAGAAATCCAACTTCCAAACATGAACTCAGTAATGAGTAGGTCCGCCGTTATTGTTTATCACTTCCAAAATTCGTTTTGGCATGCTTGATGCAAGCGTTTCCATGAGGTGAGTGGGAACATTTCTCCAAGTGGTGAAGACAGCCCCACGAAGGCCATCTACTGTCTGGAACTGTTGTCCATTTTTGTAAACTTCCCTTGCCATCCATCCCCAAAGGTTCTCAATTGGATTTAGTTCAGGTGAACACGCAGGATGGGCCAAAAGAGTGATGTTATTCTCCTGGAAGAAGTCCCTTGTCCTACGGGCATTGTGTACTGTAACGTTGTCCTGTTGAAAAACCCAGTCGTTACCACACAGACGAGGGCCCTCAGTCATGAGGAATGCTCTCTGCAACATCTGGACATAGCCAGCAGCCGTTTGACGCCCCTGCACTTCCTGAAGCTCCATTGTTCCACTAAAGGAAAAAGCACCCCAGACCATTATGGCGCCCCCTCCACTGTGGCGCGTAGAAAACATCTCAGGTGGGATCTGCTTGTCATGCCAGTAACGTTGGAAACCATCAGGACCATCAAGGTTAAAGGGGTTGTCCGAGTTATGAAAAAAAAAAATATATATAGTACTGAAAATCTGATTATATAACTGAGCTAAGCAAGTTTTATGCAAAAAAAAAAAATATATATATTTCCTAATTTCCCTGGTTATTTTCTGGCCCTTTGTTTACATGCAATAAAAACAATCTCTGCCCCTCCCCCTGCTCTGCTAAGGGAGTGAATACAAGAGCTGCCCTGAGTGACATGTCTGCCTGCTGGGAGACTCTGCAGCATGTTGTATGTGTAGGACCTACAAGTCCCACCTGTATAATGACACTGCTAATACACACAGGATCTTCCCCCTACCTTATTGTGCAATGCTCTCTCTAGTATATATTGTCTCTTCACTGCCTGCAGAGCTGTGCAGCTGAAGGGGTTAAGAATCCCAGCAGACAGTAGATGACAGTGAAGGGGGGGGGGGGGGGGGGTGGCCAGCACAGTGACATTTTTACAAGCTTGTAAACTACCTTTATCAGAGCAGGGAGAGAAGCTGACATCACAGGTCATGTGACCTTCAGTGAAATCTGAGAAACCGGCCACTGCACATAAAGTGAGTGAATTGGAAAGCTGTTAAATTTGCTTAGTTAGGGACATAGAACAAAAAAATAACTCGGATAACCCCTTTAAAAAAAAATCGTATCGGAGAATAAAACTTTCTTCCACCTTTTTGAATGTCCCATGTTTGGTGCTCTCTTGCAAAGTCCAAACAAGCAGTTCTGTGGCGTTCAAGGAGACTAGGTCTTTGAAGACGGTTTTTGTTTTTTGAAGCCCTTCAGTCTCAGATGCCGTCTGATACTCATGGGGCTGCAGTCAGCACCAGTAAGGGCCTTAATTTGGGTCGAGGATCGTCCAGTGTCTTGACGGACAGCCAATTGGATCCTCCGGCTCAGTGCTGATGAAATCTTTTTGGGTCTTCCACTTGACTTTTTTGTTCCATAATCCTCAGGATCATTTAAGAAATTCCAAATGACTGTCTTACTGCATCCCACCTCGGCAGCGATGGCACGCTGTGAGAGACCCTGCTTATGCAGTTCAACAACCCGATCACGTTCAAAAAGGGAGAGTTTCTTTGCCTTTGCCACCACAACGTGTGACTACCTGACAGAAAATGACAATGAATCTGCATCTTTACACAGATTTGGTCTTTTAAAGGAATGTGGTCCTAAAATTTGGATCAGCTGAAAAACAGCCTGTTTCAGTTTAATCGTTATTTTCAATTAATTTAATGCTCAAAACATTTTTGGTCTCACTCTCATTTCTTCTTGTTGCATGTTGAAGCTCTACTTGGAACCTTGTTAAGATCCAACAATGTAAAATAAGATTTTTTGCCATTACAAGTGGTCTTAAACTTTTGATCAGGACTGTATCTATACTTAGGTTTCCTTACTGTCCTGAAGACCTTACTCTTTATCTGTCAGATTATGCTCCACTGGCACTTTCTAAAATCTGTTCCATTGCCTGGAACCAATTTTTCCTTCGGAAGTGAGTCGCCAAGAGATACTGAAGACAAACCCTTGCTTAATATGTGATTAGGACTCAGTGTTTATCATTTTGGTACTTTAAGTTATTCAGCTCCTGAATCCCATTTGACTTAATACTGGTGTCTTTTCTCTCTCTCTTCCCAGCTGCCGGTCTTATGCACACATTTAATGCACATGCTGCTACTGATATTACAGGTTTTGGGATTTTAGGACATGCACAAAACTTGGCCAAACAGCAGCGGAATGAGGTTTCCTTCGTCATACATAACCTTCCTGTCTTAGCCAAAATGGCTGCTGTTAGCAAGGCTTGTGGAAATATGTTTGGTCTTATGCATGGATCTTGCCCAGAGACATCAGGTAAGTCACTAAAATCCCTGACCCCGCAAGAGCCTGAATGATTGAAGATAGGTCACAAAAGTATTTTTACGTGTAAGGTGCCTGTAGGAAGACATGTTTCTTGTCTCTTTGACCAAACGTTAAAAAAAAAAATTTCATCTTGTAGATTCCAGTTATTAGGGATTTTAAAGTAGTTGTGCAAAATTTTGTCATTGGTGGCCTATTCTCAGGATAGACCATCACTATCCAATTGAATATCAGATTGATGGGGTCTATCACCTCACATTCTCACCAGTCAGCTGTTTCAGTTAGCTCTTGCACAGGAAGTTGACATTGGAAATACACAGCTCCGTCCATTGTGTAGTGGAAAAAGCTAGTTTTTGCAGTATAGCGCTGTGGTAACACTTCCGGCCAAACGCGTAGTTCATTATTCTGTTAACATTTATTGGAAACTAGACACTTTGGGCCCATTGGTAATCCTGAAATTTATAATTTTCAGTTCTAAAATGTTAATTGGGTATTTATTAAGGAATACTGACCTGTTAGAGGACATGAAATAATAACATGCACATATGTAAATGCCAAGTCTGCTATACTGAGTGTTTCTGGTCTTTGCAGGAGGTCTCCTAATCTGTCTACCGCGAGAACAGGCTGCCCGGTTTTGTGCCGAGATCAAGTCCCCAAAGTATGGAGAAGGTCATCAAGCATGGATTATTGGAATTGTAGAAAAAGGCAACCGCACTGCTAGAATCATAGATAAGCCACGAATCATAGAAGTTGCCCCCCAAGTTGCTACTCAAAATGTAAACCCAACGCCTGGTGCCACATCTTAATTTAGGCTTCCCTAGCTTTTTTGTTTTGTTTTTAAATAGACCCTATTCTTTACCATCATACAATTTAAATAATTGTAAAGAAAAATATATATATATAAATATATATCATTGTGTCTGCCCATTTCGTGGCCTTGGGTCAGTTATACGAAGGGTAGTAATTAAGAAGTAAAAAAAAAAAAAAAAAACATTGCCTTTTTGTTCTGTTTCTTCTTCTTTTTTTTTTTTTTATCCGTCTGTCCCCCCCCCCCTCCCCTCCCTTCCTGTTACATTAACTGAAGATGCACCTAATGTTGAGGCAGCTTCTAAGTTGAAGAATTGTTATCCGATACAGTTGATTCATTTTGAATCTATAGACACTTATCTCTTGCCGCATAGGCTCTTTTTTTAAAGGTGCGTTCACTCAGCACAGACATTGCCATTCGTAGTGTCAAACAAGCAGTTAGTGTCTTCATTTATATATGTGTATTTATCATTATTGGTCTGACAATGTTCGATAACTATGGAAGTTATTATGGAGAGGCAATAAATTGGCTGTGGATCATAGCAGGAGGGTGCATGATTATTATTATTATTTTTTTTATTAAAAAGACTAGACTTATTAGACTTGCGCTCTTCTAGCCGTGTACTCTCCACTCCTCCTTAAGGTTGTGCTCTGTTACCATTTCTATGCTAGGTACACATTTTACTGCGGCATCGAAGGGTCTTACAGGTGCACCATTTGCTTAAAGTACTTCTGGTTGAAAAGATTTTTATTTAATTTTTTTCTTCTGTAATTCTCTTATGTCCCATGTTAACAAAGCCCTTTCTTATTAGTAGCACAGAAAACAGCAGCGTGGTTAGAGCTGTGTAACTACAGGCCACGTGCAGATACATTCAGAGGTAACAAATCACTTCAGTTCAGTAATTCTAAATGTGCGCACCCATAAGTACAAAACACTTTAAGTATAATCAACACCTTTTCTGTTCTGTGGTTGATAGTGTTTCATACATTTTTATATTTTGTATAGTGATTACATGCCTTTATATTTTTTCTTTATAAATCAGCAGCTGTTAAGTAGTTGGTAGCTCTTTCCTTTTTTTCCAATTTGGTGCATGAGTTTGTGATCTAATACAAAGAAAATTGACATTGCCAACATTGCAGCTTAAACTCCAAACTTGTTATTCAAATAAATATTTAATTTTTTTTATTGCTCTTGTACAACCTGTATTTGTTTGTTTTCTTGCAGTAAATTGAATCTTTAGAAAAATGAGGGGAAGAAAATATGGCTCTTCATATTATGGTCGTCATCCTTGTTAGAAGTGTCCCCTTGACAACAGATCACAAAGTATCCGCTACTAGGACCCTGCAGATATCAACTATAATTTGTGGGGAAATGTGGCAGTAAGGTCTCATGCACATGAGTGTACTTGCTCAGTCCCTGTGCTGCCGTGTGCACTCCACTTGCGGATGCCCACCTAATGACTTGAATGGGTCTGTGATCTGTAATATACAGGCAAAGATGGAACATGTTTTTGCAGTGCAGAGGCACAGATCCGAAGCTCACTGAATCACTTCGTAATGCTCCATGGGCTTCTGATCCCTGCCTCCACACCGCAAAAAGGTCAAGCCCTATATTCTGTCTTATCTGGCGGATGCGGACATACTTAAGTCTGCGGTATGGGCACTGAGCGCTTGTGTGAGTGAGCCCTAAGAGTTCAATTTCCCTGTAGCTCCTCCACAGGAGAAAGTAAACATTACAAGGTGCCCATTCACATTATTGCAGGACAGGCTCGCCAGAGTGTTCACCCTGGCCAAGAAATAAGGATCGTGCATTCCCTCTCTAATAACTCAAAATTCTCTAATAGAATATATCTAAATGTTTTTTTATCTCTAAACGGAATAACTAAAGGGGACCATGACCGTTTTGATCGGTCTGTTTGAAAACTACTTGAAAAAAATTAGTATTCCTTGGGGGGGCCTAATACTTGAAGGGGTTCTCCGGGAATAAAAGAAATGAAAATACTTAAATATTACTTAATTTTTAATATATTCACAAATACCTTTCATTAGTTATAATGGATCGTTTTGTCTGGGGGAGCAATCATCGGGAGAAATTAAATGGCCGAAGTCCTATTAGTACACGAAAAACCTGTCCTCATCCCACAGCAGGACAAGTTACTTCACAACACTGAGCTAAATAGCCGCCTCATCCTCCTCTCTGCTTTGCTTGTCAGGGATTAAGATCCTGAATACAGTTTAATACGATCTTCAGCTGAATCTTTGTGGAATGGAGTTTTGAGGAGACATGAATTACAGAGCGGATGATGGAGATGTGAGTAATAACAGCAGCATTTGTATGCAGTCTCCATTACCACAGTCTGTCCTCTCCATCTTCTCTGTACTTAATGTCTCCCCATGAACATCATTCCTACAGAGATTCAGCTGAAGATCTTATCTGTATTCAGGATCGTAATCCCTGACAAGCAGAGCAGAGAGTAGGATGATGCAGCTCTTTAGCCCAGTGTTGTGAAGTAACTTAGCCTCCTGTGTGATTAGGACAGGTTTTGTGTGTACTAATAGGACAGTGTTTATTTTAATACTCCTAATGATTGCTCCCCAGACAAAACAATACATTATAACTAATGAAAGGTATTTGGGGAAAAAAAAAAATATATATTGTATATATATATTGTTGTATGGACCACACTGGGGCTGCAACGATTAATCGACTTTATCGATAATATTCGATAACTGGATTCGTTGTTGACGAATCCCGTTATCGAATAATCGCCGATTCTTTGCTATGCGGGCGGTTTACTTTAAATCAGCTCATCTTTATTTTACCTTACAATGAAGCTCCAGTAACGAGCAGAGCGGGCGGCGTAACGTCACTTATGTGACGCGCCTGCTCTGCCTGCGTCATTCATAAAGTGGGCAGAGCAGGCGTGTCACGTGAGTGACGTCACGCCGCCGCCCGCTCTGCCTGTTACCGGAGCTTCCTTGTATTTGATTTTGTAAGGTATTAAAGATCAATTCATAGCGCCGATTTAAAGTTTAAGTAAACGTTACTGCAGGGTAACGGTTAAGGAATACTCTTTAGATATTGCTGTGAGCGGCGGGGCCGATGTATTGGGACTCGGGAGACACTGTTATGGGGAAGATCTGTGGATGACACATATAGCATAAGATCCACAGATCCTCCATAAGTGTGTCATCCATCGTTCCCCCATAAGTGTGTGTCATCCACCGTTCCCCCATAAGTGTGTGTCATCCACCGTTCCCCCATAAGTGTGTGCCCTCCACCGTTCCCCCATAAGTGTGTGCCCTCCACCGTTCCCCCATAAGTGTGTGCCCTCCACCGTTCCCCCATAAGTGTGTGCCCTCCACCGTTCCCCCATATCCTGTGTGCCCTCCACCGTTCCCCCATAAGTGTGTGCCCTCCACCGTTCCCCCATACCTGTGTGCCCTCCACCGTTCCCCCATACCTGTGTGCCCTCCACCGTTCCCCCATACCTGTGTGCCCTCCACCGTTCCCCCATACCTGTGTGCCCTCCACCGTTCCCCCATACCTGTGTGCCCTCCACCGTTCCCCCATACCTGTGTGCCCTCCACCGTTCCCCCATACCTGTGTGCCCTCCACCGTTCCCCCATACCGGTGTGCCCTCCACCGTTCCCCCATACCGGTGTGCCCTCCACCGTTCCCCCATACCGGTGTGCCCTCCACCGTTCCCCCATACCGGTGTGCCCTCCACCGTTCCCCCATACCGGTGTGCCCTCCACCGTTCCCCCATACCGGTGTGCCCTCCACCGTTCCCCCATACCGGTGTGCCCTCCACCGTTCCCCCATACCGGTGTGCCCTCCACCGTTCCCCCATACCGGTGTGCCCTCCACCGTTCCCCCATACCGGTGTGCCCTCCACCGTTCCCCCATACCGGTGTGCCCTCCACCGTTCCCCCATACCGGTGTGTGCCCTCCACCGTTCCCCCATACCGGTGTGTGCCCTCCACCGTTCCCCCATACCGGTGTGCCCTCCACCGTTCCCCCATACCGGTGTGCCCTCCCCGTTCCCCCATACCGGTGTGCCCTCCCCCGATCCCCCATACCGGTGTGCCCTCCCCCGATCCCCCATACCGGTGTGCCCTCCCCCGATCCCCCATACCGGTGTGCCCTCCCCCGATCCCCCATACCGGTGTGCCCTCCCCCGATCCCCCATAACGGTGTGCCCTCCCCCGATCCCCCATAACGGTGTGCCCTCCACCGATCCCCCATAACGGTGTGCCCTCCACCGATCCCCCATAACGGTGTGCCCTCCACCGATCCCCCATAACGGTGTGCCCTCCACCGATCCCCCATAACGGTGTGCCCTCCACCGATCCCCCATAACGGTGTGCCCTCCACCGATCCCCCATAACGGTGTGCCCTCCACCGATCCCCCATAACGGTGTGCCCTCCACCGATCCCCCATAACGGTGTGCCCTCCACCGATCCCCCATAACGGTGTGCCCTCCACCGATCCCCCATAACGGTGTGCCCTCCACCGATCCCCCATAACGGTGTGCCCTCCACCGATCCCCCATAAAAGTTAAACTTGCAAGATCATACTTGTCTACCCCAAGTACATCCACACCATTGGAACGCCTCTTCTCTGCAACAGGTAACAAATGACCATGTGGACATGTTGTGACTCCTAAATTTGTTTTAATATGGCCTTTGAACATAATTTTTCAAGTAAAATCATATAACCCCCTTTTTTTTTTGTCATTTTGGTGTCTTTTCCTGATTTAATCGATGAAATTATCAACAACTAATCGATTATTCAAATAATCGTTAGCTGCAGCCCTAGACCACACCTCTTAAAAATGAACGTTTAACACGTGCAGAGTTCATACATACAACTTAGACCTAAATATCTGCACATGTCTTCATAAACTCACCAGAACTGGAAAGACCAAAAATGTGGTTTTAAGCTGGAAATTTAAAAAAAGGTAACAACCTATAAAATACAGGGATTACAGCCCTAGAAAAGTTAGTCCTCCCCCTAAAACCTATATACCGTATTTCATGAGAGCAGACAACCCGATGATTGCCGTTGCCTTGATGGACTGTTGGCAACCATCTTCACCTTCAGGTAATTTTGTGACAAATGGCAATTATAAAACATCCAAGCAGAGGTTTACACATAAAAAAGTAATATATTGAGGTGTGCAAATCTTATATATACCACAATGATATACATCAACAAGTATTTGTGCTTTTAAAAACATTGGCACAGAGGCCATCATCATCAATGGTCATCATCCATATGTGTTAAAATATACTGTACGTGGCAAGCCGCTTCTAGGTTACCAAAAAGCTTCATTTTCTGAGAGCACAAAACATACTTAGAGACATTTTACCAAGATTGGCGATTTAGAAGCCGGTTTTAGTCCCTGTCCGCTTCATTTTCTAACCCAAAAAGAGACATAAAATTATCAATGAGATTGGCGGGCCGGTGGTCTGTTATTTTTTGCTACCCTTGTCACTTCCTGTTGTGACGTAGCCGCATCGGAAGGTTTGGAAGGAGGTGTGTCTCACTGCTCGCCACCAGAATGACTGAGAAGGTGGTGTGTCGGCGCAGGTGCACAACGATGGGGTAGGCACATTTCACACAGTTGCTGTGAACGCGCCGAGGGTAGGTAAAAATTATGGGCACTGCGCATGCTCGCTGAGAGTAGGAAAAAAATAAGGGCCACTGCGAGTCACGCTTGCGCAGTGGCCTGTTATTTTTCCCTACCCTCGGTGCATGCAAAGTGGCCCGTAATATTTTCCTATCCTCGGCGCGCATGCACAGTGGCCCGTAGTTTTTTACCTTCCCTCGGCGCGTTCACAGCAACTCTGAGTGTGAAGTTTGCCTAACCCGTCATTGTGCGTCTGCGCTGACACACCTCCTTCCAAACATTCCGGTGCGGCTACGTCAGGGAGTGGCGAGGGTAGCAAGATTTCACGGGTAGCCAAAAATAACGACACACCGGACTTACCATACCACGTCCCCTTTTTTTCAGAGCTTGAGAAAAGTGGTGTATACAGGGAAAACTGCACAGATTTTGCTGCAAAACACCTAATATAGTCAGCAAAACATTGTATGATCCGAGTTAACACATGTCTACACTCAGTGCTGCATTTGTGCACCAACCAATTTTTGCATGTAAGTATTGGGAATTGTGTACTATATAATCCTCCATCCCTCTAAACAAAGTAATGGGGGCTTTATTACGCCAGTATTATGGACACAATACCTGGACCTCCTGTAGCTCTTCAGAAAAGGAGTCTGAGCACCATACCTTTTGGTTCTGATTATTCACAGGAGATCTGGGCTTTGCATCCATAAAAGGGGCAAAAAAGCCTCAGGGGTGGGGGAACTATAGTAACTGAAAATTATTATTATGGAGACAGTGAATGAGCAAAAATGTTTTTTTTTTACAGATTTTTTATATTGCATACGTAGGACATCCTAAAACATTTAATGTGAAAATAGCTTACTGTAGCTTAACCACTTCAACCCCCCTAGCTGAAACACCCTTAATGACCAGGCCACTTTTTACACTTCTGCACTACGCTAATTTCACCATTTATTGCTCGGTCATGCAACTTACCACCCAAATGAATTTGACCTCCTTTTCTTCTCACTAATAGAGCTTTCATTTGGTGGTATTTCATTGCTGCTGACATTTTTACTTTTTTTGTTATTAATCGAAATTTAACAATTTTTTTGCCAAAAAATGACATTTTTCACTTTCAGTTGTAAAATTTAGCAAAAAAAACGACATCCATATATAAATTTTTCGCTAAATTTCTTGTTCTACATGTCTTTGATAAAAAAAAAAATTTGGGTAAAAAAAAATGGTTTGGGTAAAAGTTATAGCGTTTACAAACTATGGTACAAAAATGTGAATTTCCGCTTTTTGAAGCAGCTCTGACTTTGTGAGCACCTGTCATGTTTCCTGAGGTTCTACAATGCCCAGACAGTTCAAACACCCCACAAATGACCCCATTTCGGAAAGTAGACACCCTAAGGTATTCACTGATGGGAATAGTGAGTTCATAGAACTTTTTATTTTTTGTCACAAGTTAGCGGAAAATGATAAAAAAAAAAATGTATTTCCTTACAAAGTCTCATATTCCACTAACTTGTGACAAAAAACTTCCATGAACTCACTATGCCCATCACAGAATACCTTGGGGTGTCTTCTTTCCAAAATGGGGTCACTTGTGGGGTAGTTATACTGCCCTGGCATTTTAGGGGTCCAGATGCGTGAGAAGTAGTTTGAAATCAAAATCTGTAAAAAAAAAAAATAAAAAAAAAATGACCGGTGAAATCCGAAAGGTGCTCTTTGGAATGTGTGCCCCTTTGCCCACCGAGGCTGCAAAAAAGTGTCACACATCTGGTATCGCCGTACTCAGGAGAAGTTGGGTTATGTGTTTTGGGGTGTCATTTTACATATACCCATGCTGGGTGAGAGAAATATCTTGGCAAAAGACAACTTTTTCCATTTTTTTTTTTATACAAAGTTGGCATTTGACCAAGATATTTATCTCACCCAGCATGGGTATATGTAAAATGACACCCCAAAACACATTGCCCAACTTCTGAGTACGGCGATACCAGATGTGTGACACTTTTTTGCAGCCTAGAAGCGCAAAGCTGCCCAAATTCCTTTTTAGGAGGGCATTTTTAGACATTTGGATCCCAGACTTCTTCTCACGCTTTCAGGCTCCTAAAATGCCAGGGCAGTATAAATACCCCACATATGACCCCATTTTGGAAAGAAGACACCCCAAGGTATTCAATGAGGGGCATGGCGAGTTCATAGAATTTTTTTTTTTTTGGCACAAGTTAACGGAAATTGATTTTTCTTTTTTGTATTTTCTCACACAGTCTCCCTTTCCGCTAACTTGGGACAAAAATTTCAATATGCACCTCACGGAATTCCTTGGGGTGTCTTCTTTCCAAAATGGGGTCACATGTGGGGTATTTATACTGCCCTGGCATTTTAGGGGCCCTAAAGCGTGAGAAGTCTGGAATATAAATGTCTAAAAAAATTTACGCATTTGGATTCCGTGAGGGGTATGGTAAATTCATGTGAGATTTTATTTTTTGACACAAGTTAGTGGAATATGAGACTTTGTAAGAAAAATAAAATATCTATTTCCGCTAACTTGTGCCCAAAAAAATGTCTAAATGGAGCCTTACAGGGTGTGATCAATGACAGGGGGGTGATCAGGGAGTCTGTATGGAGTGATCACCCCCCTGTCATTGATCACCCCCCTGTAAGGCTCCATTCAGACGTCCGTATGTGTTTTGCAGATCCGATCCATGTATCCGTGGATCCGTAAAAATCATACGGACGTCTGAATGGAGCCTTACAGGGGGTGATCAATGACAGGGGGGTGAACAGGGGTTAATAAGTGACAGGGGGGGTGTAGTGTAGTGGTGTTTGGTGCTACTTTACTGAGCTACCTGTGTCCTCTGGTGGTCGATCCAAGCAAAAGGGACCACCAGGTAGCAGGTATATTAGACGCTGTTATCAAAACAGCTTCTAATATACCTGTTAGGGGTTAAAAAAATCGCATCTCCAGCCTGCCAGCGAACGATCGCCACAGGTAGGCTGGAGATCCTTTCTCTTACCTTCCGATCCTGTGAACGCACGCGCCTGTGTGCGCGCGTTCACAGGAAGTCTCTGCTCTCGCGAGATGACGCATATATGCGTCACTCTGCGCAGAGCTGCCGCCTCCGGACCGCGATTCTGCGTTAGGCGGTCCGGAGGCGGTTAATGTACCATAATGTACCTAAACCTCAATCAATTGCCTTGAAACTTTGCACAACCTAAACTCTCAGCTTCCCAAACCTGTCCTGGAAGTTTCATGGATTTTGGCTACACACAAGGCAAATGAGTGACATTAAGCTTGTTTTTTGGGGAGCTTAAATCTCAGGGACCGGACTCATCTCAGGGTTAATTTGCATATGTATCAAATCGTTTTACACAATAAAAGCACACAGAGCTATGGGGACTGGGTATTGAGGAAGTGCTAGCGGCCATCTAGCAACCCATGTCCTCAGCTCTATACACAAAATCCTGGTGACAGGTTCCCTTTAAGCTCTTTTTACATTAAGCTAAATGTTTTCAAAAAGGAATAAAATAGTTTTAATGTGAATAACTTTTGGAATGTTTTATCAAATGACCCCAAATCTTCAGACTATGTTGGCATAGAGAGTCTAGTAGGCTGGGAAGTTTTGGGGAAATTGGCTAACATCTGCGTTGTTTTTTGTACGTTAAGCCACATTAAGCTCCCCAAAAAACAAGTTTAGGCCTCTTAGACCAAGCTTAGACCGTTTTTTTTTTTTCCTCCCGTTGTACAGGCTGTTTTTTTCACTCCGTATGCATTTCATTTCCATTTTTCCATTCCGTTGAAAGATGGAACATGTCCTATTATTGCCCGCAAATCGCATTCTATGGCTCCATTCAAGTCAATGGGTCCGCAAAAAAACTTAACACGTACGGAAATGTATCCGTTCCGTTTTTGCGGAACCATCTATTGAAAATGTTATGCCCAGCACCATTTTTTCTATGTAATTACTGTATACTGTATATGCCATACGGAGAAATTGAAACAAAAAACGGAACAACAGATCCGTGAAAAACAGACCGCAAAACACTGAAAAAGCCATACAGTCTTGTGAAAGAGGCCTTAATGTCACTCATTTCTCTTGTGGGTAGCTAAAATCCATGAAACTTCCAGGATAGGTTTGGGAAGCTGAGATCTTAGGTTGTGGAAAGTTTCAAGGCAATTGATTGAGGTTGAGGCACATTATGGTACATTAAGCTACAATAAGCCATTTTCACATTAAATGTTTTAGGATGTCCCTACGCTACTCACAAAAAGTTATGGATATTTGTTTTTGGGTGAAACTTCAGGATGAACCTAAAATGCACTTTAACCTTTAAAGGTGAACTTGGGGTGCATTCACATTTTACATTTTTCTGATCCGTCAGAAGAAGAGAGAGAAAAAAAATATATATATAACAGGATCCAGTAAAAAAACTGATTCTGTTGCATCAGTTGTCATCCGTTTGAGCCATTTCTGTTTGAGATCCGTTTTTAAGGCTACTTTCACACTTGGGGCAGAGGATGGATGCATTTGTGAGGCGGATCCGTCTTTCCAGTTGTCATCCGGAAAAACAGATCTGGTATTTATTTTTTTTTCACAGTTTTAAAGGTCTGCGCATGCGCAGACCGGAAGAACGGATCCGTCAATGCAGCAATTTTATTGCGGGATCCGGCACTAATACATTAAAATGGAAATTAATGTCGGATCCGGCATTCAGGCAAGTGTTAAGGATTTTTGGCCGGAGAGAAAAATGCAGCATGTTGCAGTATTTTCTCCGGCCCAAAAACGTAAGCGGGACTGAACTGATGCATCCTGAACGGAATGCTCTCCATTCAGAATGCATTAGGATAAGGCCTCATGCACGCGGCCGAGAGCGGAACGTGGAAACCCGGCCGGGGTTCCTCCTGACAGCATGAGCGCACAACATCATTGGTTACTATGACGCTGTGCGCTTCATGCAGCCGCTGCTGTACAGTAATACACTATACTAGTGTATTACTGTACAGCAGCGGCTGCATGAAGTGCATAGAGTGAGCTGTCAGGAGGAACCCCGGCCGGGTTTCCACGGTCCGCTCTCGGCTGCGGAACACGGCCGTGTGCACGAGACCTAAAACTGATAATTTTTTTTCGGTATTGAGCCCTTAGGACAAAACTCTATACTGGAAAATAAAATTTCTAGTGTGAAAGTACCCTTACATGGGAAAAAACTACATGCAGTACTTTTGTTTCCATTAAAAAAAAAACGGATCTCAGACACAAATGGTTCAAACGGATGAGAACTGCTGCAACAGGATCAGTTTTTTTTTTTTACTGGATCCTGTAAAAATAATGATCCTATGCATAAGGGCTATCTTTTTGCGATGCGGAAGCACGGCACGAAACCCCAGAAAGCACTCTGTAGTGTTCCGTTCCGCATCTCCGGATTTGCGGACCCGTTGTAATGAATGGATCCGTATCCATTATACGGAACAGTGCCCGTGTATTGGGGTTCCGCAATACAGCAACGGGCATCACACGTGTGTTCGTGTGAATAAACCCTAACTGATGCAACAGGATCTTTTTTTTTTTTTTTCTTCTACTGACGGATCAGAAGAGCAGAAAGCTAGAAAGAGCGGAAACGGTCATGTGAATGCACCCTTAGGGCTTGTTCACATGAACGTTTTCTGCGTTCCGTATACGGAACCATTCATTTCAGTGGTTCCACTAAAAAAATAACGGAATGTACTCCGTATGCATTCCATTTCTGTATTTGTTTTTCCGTTCAAAGATAGAACATTTCCTATTAATGCCTGCAAATCATATTCCGTTGCTCTATTCAAGTCAAAGGGTTTGCAAAAAAAGGTACGCATACAGAATGTACTCCGTATGTCTTCCGTATCCATTCAGTTTTTTGCGGAACCATCTATTCAAAATGTTATGCCCAGCCCAATATATAATTACTGTTTACTGTATAAGCCATATGGAAAAACGGAACCGGAAACACTACTGAAACAAAAAAGGAAAAAACTGATCTGTTAAAAACGGCCCACAAAACACTGAAAAAGCCATATGGTCGAGTGAACGAGCCCTTAATGTGACCTTCTCTAAACTTTTGAATGCACATGTCCAACTGTTCAATGTTTCAATGCTTTGTGCACAACTTGCTGTTCTCTGACAAGGAGCTTAACGGCAAAATTCACAACAGGTGTTTGATCATTGAATCGCCCAATAAATTTCCTGCCTCAATTAGCATTAGTATTTAAACCGTCCTCTTCATCATGCTGTTCACATTTTCACATCATGAGCCCAAGATGATACGTAACCATTGATCAACAGTACCTTGCCATTGCGAGTCTTCAAGCAGGATGTTCTCAGACGGAAGTGGCCACTGAGCTTAGAGTGTCACAGAGAGTCATCAGCAGGTTGTAACAGAGAGACTGGAAGAGTCATAGAAAGGCAGAGAAGTGGACGTCCTTTGGCCACATCCCACACTGATGACCGCTTCATTATGAAGAATGCCACACAACTCTAGGTACATTTAACGGATGTTAGAGGAACCCAAGTGTTATGCCAGACCATTCAAAACTGTTTACATCAGTGTGGTCTGCGTGCTAGATGACCTGCAAGGGTACCTGATCACACCACCAGGCACAAGCCACGCGTCGTCTTGAATGGGCCAGGGAGCATCTACCCTGGATGAGAGACCAGTGGGCCTCAGTGCTGCTCACTGATGAAAAAACTGAAATGATAGCCGCCAATAATGTTTGAGACATGAAGGAGAGCGCTACGCATCAGCCATTGTTGTCACCAGACAAGCCTTTGGTGGTGGTGTTAGTGTGGGCAGGTGTGTCTAGTCAATAGAGAACTGCCCTACACTTGTGAATGGTATAGTGACAAGCCCATACTACTTGAATAACATCATTAATCCAGTCATTGTGCCTCTGCATAACCAACACAGGCCTAATTTCATCTTCATGGGCGACAATGCGCCAACTCATCGAGGTCGCATCATTTTTAAGTTTTCCATAAATTTCACCCGAAAGCCAAATATCCCTAACTTTTTGTGAGTAGTGTATTTCTCTCTCCTGTAACATGTGATGGGTGTCGCTAGAGAAGAGTTCTCTATTTGTGTTGTTTTTGGTGCAACTTATTGGCGCTGTGATCTGGCCGCTGGTAAACATTTGAGTCATGGCGTCAATAAACTGCCTCACTGGAAGCAGAGAGGTGATAGATAAATGCTCTGTGATTGATGGGAGAAGGGGATTGATAACGTACAGTCATGGCCAAAAGTTTTGAGAATTGCATAAATATTGGAAAAGTTGCTGCTTAAGTTTTTATAATAGCAATTTGCATGTACTCCAGAATGTTATGAAGAGTGATCAGATGAATTGCATAGTCCTTCTTTGCCATGAAAATTAACTTAATCCCCAAAAAAACTTTCCACTGCATTTCATTGCTGTCATTACAGGACCTGCTGAGATCATTTCAGTAATCGTCTTGTTAACTCAGGTGAGAATGTTGACGAGCACAAGGCAGGAGATCATTATGTCAGGCTGATTGGGTTAAGGGTCCATTCACACGTCCGTTGTTTCTTTCCTGATCTGTTCAGTGACCAGATCTGTACCCATTCATTTTCAATGGGTCCTGAAAAAAAATCTGACATTGTGCTGTCCGATTTTTTTCAGGACCCATTGAAAATGAATGGGTCCAGATCTGGTCCAGATCTGTTCCGCAAAAAACGGAACAGATCAGGAAAGAAACAACGGATGTGTGAATGGACCCTAAAATGGCAGACTTTACCTGTTAAAAGGAGGGTGATGCTTGAAATCATTGTTCTTCCATTGTTAACCATGGTGACCTGCAAAGAAACGCGTGCAGCCATCATTGCGTTGCATAAAAATGGCTTCACAGGCAAGGATATTGTGGCTACTAAGATTGCACATCAATCAACAATTTATAGGATCATCAAGAACTTCAAGGAAAGAGGTTCAATTCTTGTTAAGAAGGCTTCAGGGCATCCAAGAAAGTCCAGCAAGCGCCAGGATCGTCTCCTAAAGAGGATTCAGCTGCGGGATCGGAGTACCACCAGTGCAGAGCCTGCTCAGGAATGGCAGCAGGCAGGTGTGAGTGCATCTGCACGCACAGTGAGGCGAAGACTTTTGGAAGATGGCCTGGTGTCAAGAAGGGCAGCAAAGAAGCAACATCAGGGACAGATTGATCTTCTGCAGAAAATATGGTAAATGGACTGCTGAGGACTGGGGCAAAGTCATATTCTCCGATGAAGCCTCTTTCCGATTGTTTGGGGGCATCAGGAAAAAGGCTTGTCCGGAAAAGAAAAGGTGAGCGCTACCATCAGTCCTGTGTTATGCCAACAGTAAAGCATCCTGAGACCATTCATGTGTGGGGTTGCTTCTCATCCAAGGGAGTGGGCTCACTCACAATTTTGCCCAAAAACACAGCCATGAATAAAGAATGGTACCAAAACACCCTCCAACAGCAACTTCTTCCAACAATCCAACAGTTTCAATGGAGCACCGTGCCATAAGGCAAAAGTTATAACTAAGTGGCTCGGGGACCAAAACGTTGACATTTTGGGTCCATGGCTTGGAAACTCCCCAGATCTCAATCCCATTGAGAACTTGTGGTCAATCCTCAAGAGGCGGGTGGACAAACAAAAACCCACTAATTCTGACAAACTCCAAGAAGTGATTATGAAAGAATGGGTTGCTATCAGTCAGGAATTGGCCCAGAAGTTGATTGAGAGCATGCCTAGTCGAATTGCAGAGGTCCTGAAAAAGAAGGGCCAACACTGCAAATACTGACTCTTTGCATAAATGTCATGTAATTGTCGATAAAAGCCTTTGAAATGTATGAAGTGCGTGTAATTATATTTCACTACATCACTGAAACAAAGATCTAAAAGCAGTTTAGCAGCAAACTTTGTGAAAACTAATATTTGTGTCATTCTCAAAACTTTTGGCCACGACTGTACATGTTATGCTCTGCCTGGGACCATGTACAGTCACACAGGGAAAGAGAAGGCTCTGTGTCTCTGACTCTGTTTCTTGTCAGCGCACTGCCCAACCCCCCTATCATTCTCGCTGACGTCGTCTAAAATGTAGTATAGCCACAGAGTTATTCAATAAAATCCTTATTTCTCTATCCACCTCAGTAACGTCACTGAGGTGGTCACACATGCTCAATTCCATCCTTCAGCTGCCACCAGCCATAAATACTGTTAGAAGCCGTGATAATTACAGGGACAGACCTGGAGCAGAAGGGGCACTCCCCCGAGCTGTGATAGGGAAATACCTGCAGCAGAAAGGACACACCTTTTAAGCTATGATAAGGAGATACCTGTAGCAGAAAAGACATGCCCCTGAGCTGCCAGCTTGAAATAAATCGAGGGTTCTCTGCAACTAGGCGAGTTGCAGGGCTGGTTCTAGCTTTGTTAGAGATTGTCGTACTATATGATGTCTGATTTTCATTTCATTTACATTAGGCTATGGCTACACTGGTCATGCGACAACTGTGGAAGCCAGGTTTGCTGAGTAGAAGTGATCCCATAGAAATGATTCACTTCTATGTCAGCGAACCTGGCTGTGATGGCTGTCGCATGACCAGTGTTGCCGTGTAGCCATACCCTTTAAAGGGGGTTATCCCATGATTAACTCCAGGCAAACTCCTTTAATAGCATTGCCTACATCTTGTAGAAATAGAATTCATGCTGAGGACAGGACAACATAAATAGTGGAGTGCACACTTAAAATTGAAAACCCCCAGGGTTTTAGACGCATGAGAGCGTCTGACATAGGACGCTAGGGCTCCGTCCCCCCGCC
Organism: Bufo gargarizans; assembly: GCF_014858855.1. NCBI lineage: Eukaryota > Metazoa > Chordata > Amphibia > Anura > Bufonidae > Bufo > Bufo gargarizans. The sequence goes on along the minus strand of NC_058081.1, from coordinate 229,545,472 downwards.
CCCCTCCGCACGCTGGCCGCCCATACCGCCGCTCGGAGCAGCTGATTGCTGTGAAGCTGAGAGTATTGAGAGACCGAGGCCGCCCTGGATTGTCTGGATGGCGGTGCCGGTGTCCTGATTTGGATCCCCGTCCTACGATGCCAGGAGTCGTCAGGTGGTGAGTCGCTACAGCGGCCGTGCTGCTGGAGAAGGATTGTGAGTGGAGGCGCTGGCGCATTGAAGAGAAGGCGTTTGGGGATGCTGCCGTTTGTGCCTGAGGTCTTACTCTCGCTTTGCGGATTCCTGCTGACCCCTGTTGGAGAGGCTGATCCCGTCTGCGGTATCTGAAGGGCAGGTCCCTTATGTTTTTGGGCTTGAGATCACTGGGGGTGATCAATTCTGGGGGGTGCAGCTGGTCCTGCCTCTTACTGTGATCCATGCTCAGCTCCTGCCCACATGTTTGCCCTCACTGTGAAGAAGGGCAGATAGTAGGGGGGATACCCCGGAAACGGCAGCTGATAAAGGGTTTGCTTGCCACTGTGACCGTGGTTGTGACTACGGGTATGCAGTTTGAGGCCATCGCAGACTAAAGGATAAACTATATCTGCCTTAAGACATTTGGTTGGAATTAGAGGCAGCTACTGACTGTGGATGGTATTATAGTGAACTAAATGTGGAGAGGAAAGAATGGGGGGGGGGGGGTTTGGATCCTGGAGTATAATCTCCAATAACCCCGTCTGAGATAATCCTTTCTGCCCCCAGGTCTTAATCCGAATTAACTAACTAACTGCATGCACGTTCCTATACGCCCGGATCTTATGCCCTGAGTCATAATTTTTTAAGGAATTTATCTTTTCCGGTCAAGGTCCTGACTAACATCATTAACTTTCCTTTTTCCCCTTTGAATTGACTTTTTTCACCTTTGATTTGATTTTTTTGCTTAAAAGTGTTTAAATGTGGATATAATTCACTGTCTATACTCGATTGTTTGCAACTAATGTGACTAATTTAAGAAGGGGACTATATTTGTCTTTGTTAGGTTCTTAAGCCGTCCCTGTATTGAGAGAAGGGGGGGGGGAGAAGAGAAGGGGAAGGGAAAGAGAGAAGGGGAGGAAAAGGGGAGAAGGGAAAAAAAAAGAAAAAAAAAGGGAAAGAGGTGGAGAACTCGAAATGCCGTCCAAAAAAAAGGGAGGAACAGTGCGGCCCTACGGGGAGCACCGCCAAGCGATCAGCAGTAGGTTTGGAAAGGGTCTAAACAATCAGGTCTAAATAGATATTTGGTTCCGAATTCACCCGGGCCTAGATCCCCACAAAAAGAAAAAACTGTGGATCCCAGATTGCAGGGTCCGACACATGAGACGTCAGTTGAAGGGGGAGAGGGAGAGAGGGGAATCCCAGTGACATATACAGAAACAGATGCAAAAATGGTGCAGGATATTCTTGGTACGGTTTCACGGATGGAAAATTTAATGGGTAATTTGGTAACCCAGCTCGGGGCAGTACAGACGGATGTTATGGTTATACGAGCTGAGATGGAAAAAGTAAGGCAGCGGTTGCAAGAGATGGAAAAAAGGATTCCTACCCTAGAGAAATTAGAGAAGGAGGTGACACTTTTAAAACAGATAAATGCCAGGATGGAACAAAAATTGGTAGACCAGGAGGATAGATCAAGAAGGTCAAATATAAGATGCGTGGGGATCCCAGAGCGAGCGGAGGGAGAAAACTGTACTGAATTTATGGAGAGATGTTTAAGGGAGAACAGTAGAGAAGGTACTCTTTCTCCCTTGTTTTCTATCGAAAGAGCACATAGGGTCCCCACAAAAAACAGGGTGCCAGGAGATTACCCTAGACCGAAATTGGTGAAATGCCTACTATCTAAGGACCGAGACGGAATATTAGCCGACGCTTGAACCTCAGAAAGATACCATATACAGGGTGTAAAGATTAAACTTTTTCCAGATCATTCATTTAGTACTAACGCACAAAGAAGAGAGTTTATATCAGTAAAAAAAAGACTAAGGGGGCAGGTATAAAGTATAGTCTATTTTTTCCGGCAAAATTAAGGGTGGAATATAATGGCAAGTTCGTTTTCTTTCAGACTCCGGAGGAAGTTAGCGAATGGGCGGATGGGGAGGGTCTTTGAGGCTGGGGGGGGGGGGGGGGAGGTGATAGGAGCCACTATGCTAAGTTATGGAGTCACCCAGACTGCCGACCAGCAGAAGGGGGGACTATTTAGATGGGAGGGTATATAGGGGATGTGGGTGGGGGGGGGCGTGGAGAGAGAAAGTTTTTCTTTTTTTTTTTTTTCCTCCCCCTCGGCTAGATGGTTAGGGTCCTTTCATTGAATGTGAGAGGGCTCCGTGAGAGGGTTAAAAGGTACACTATCCTTGAGTGGATGAAGAGGTTTCTGCCAGCCATCATCTGCCTCCAGGAGACACATTTAGATAAGGAATCAGTAAGGTGGTTGGAGAGGAGATGGATGGTGGCGGGATATCATTCCGTATATACTACTTACTCCAGAGGGGTATCAATTTTGATACATAACAAGATTAAATTTGAGGCTCTGGTATGTGAGGCCGATGACTATGGCAGGTACCTCTTTTTACATTGTTATGTAGAAGGGGAAAAAAACGTACTCGCAAATATATATGTTCCACCACCATATAAATCAGATGTTTTGTATCAATTGTTTAGATTTATGTTGAATAAACAGGAATGTATACTGATTGTGGTCGGCGATTATAACGCGGTTATGGATCCACTCAGGGATAGGATGTCTAGTAGAGGGGGAGGAGCACAAAATGTAGTTATGTAAACTAGTATATGAATTTAATTGGGTAGAGGTTTGGCGGGCTCAGAACCCGGACGAAATTATGTACTCTTGTTATTCAAAAACGCACCAAACTTGGTCGAGAATAGATATGATTTTTGGAAACAAAAATCTAATATCCCAAAACAGGATTAGGATAAAGTATATACCCATGGCTCTGTCGGACCATAGTGCAATGATAATTGAGTTGGATTTGAATAAAAATAATATTTTGCCGTTGTTTAAGTTTAATCCCCATCGGTTATTATTGTTCTCAGATAAAGAGAGTATAATAGAGGAGTTAAAACTCTTCTTTATGGAAAATAATGGTTCTGCCTGTAGACTTGTGGTTTGGGACACTTTTAAGGCATTTTTGAGGGGAGTACTGTTTAAAAAACTAAATTACTGTAAAAAAAAGTACTAGAGAAAACGGGAAGGTATTGGAAAAAAAATTACAAGAGGCTGGAATGGTATGTGTGAGATACCCTACTGTACTTAATAAGAGAGTTTGGGAGGAAGAACAGGAAAAGTTGAGGATATATCAATTAGAAAAAAGTAGGAAAGAATTGCTCCTTCAGGGGATTCGGTTAGCCTCGGAGGGTGAAAAGGTTGGTAAAATATTAGCAAATATAGTGAGAAATCAAAAAGGTAACTCATGGATTGGTGCGATTAAAGATAAAACGGGTAAATTATTTACCATACCCGAAGATATTAAAAAAGTGTTCGGGGACTATTTCCAAGAGTTATATAAGTCTAGGGTACAATACTCAAAACAAGAGTTAGATTCATATCTAGACAAGATTGCTTTTAGTAGGATATCGGAGGTCCAAAAAGAATATCTGGAAAAAGAAATAACGGCGGCAGAAATAAATTTAGCTCTGGGGAAGGTGAAACTTGAGAAAACACCAGGGGGAGACGGGCTCCCCTTTGAAATATATAAAACCTTTTCCCAGGTATTAGTTCCAGAATTAAAAATAACACTGGATGAGGCTCAAAAATTAGGTGATCTACCGAATTCTATGAAGGAAGCAATTATCACATTATTTCCAAAAAAGAGGAAGGAACAAACAGATCCCGGCTCATATAGGCCAATATCCCTCTTGAATACGGAGGTCAAAATCTTGGCAAAAGTTTTAGCGGACAGGCTCTCAAGGGTTATTAAAGTAATAATAAATAAAGACCAGACAGGATTTATACCGGGTAGAACAATATATTCCAATATAAGAAGGTTATTCCTTAACATCGAAGCCAATAGATCAGATGTAGGGGAGAAAGCGATACTCTCATTGGATGCCCAAAAGGCATTTGATTGCATTGAATGGGAGTATTTATGGGCAGTATTAAGGAGGTTTGGTATAGGGGAGGGATTTATAGGATGGATTCAGTTAATATATCGTAACCCTAGGGCCAGAGTGGTGGTGGATGGGAGCTTGTCCCTGCCGTTTGCCCTATCACGTGGCACAAGGCAGGGATGCCCTTTCTCCCCATTGTTATTTGCAATTGCAATTGAACCCTTGGCAAATATAATAAGAAATGATAGGGCGAATAAAAGTTTTTCATATGTGGGTGGAGAAGAAAAACTGTTAATGTATGCAGACGATATTTTGCTTTTTTTGCAAAACACTGGGGAACAATTTAACAAAGTGGTAGAGATAATAGATAAGTTTGGTTTTTTTTCGGGTTTAAATATTAATTGGGGAAAATCACATATGTTATTATTAGGAGATGGGCAATTACAGAGAGATACACGGGTGCACGTTCTTAAAAAACACGAAAATTTTAAATATCTCGGCATACAAATCTCTGGAAACATAGAAGAATATGAAAAATTAAATGTCCTCCCCTTAATAAAAGAATTAAGAACTAAAATACACATATGGAAAAGATTAATGTCAATGCAGGGTAGGGTAAATTTAATAAAAATGGTCTTTCTCCCAAAGATACTTTATGTACTGCAAAATGCCCCAATGAGAATACCTCAGAACATTTTAAAATTATTTGATAGATTAATGGGGGACTTTATTTGGAAGGGTGCGATCCCTCGGATAAAGAAGGAAGTCCTTCAGCTTCCAGTGCAAGAAGGAGGACTAGTGCTTCCCAATCTGTTTTTTTATTATTTAATAACACAATATGGGAATATAAAGGACAGTTTAGATAGTCAGATGGGTAGGCAAGAATTAAATAGATGGGGATGGATAGGAATGTAATCACTTAGAGGTGTTGGAGTCAGGTTTTTTGGGGAAAAAAAATACTGGTAATAGGATATTAATTTCAGTAGAATATGTACGGGGGGAAATTAAGAAGATACTGGAGATCAAAGGGTTTTTGAAGTATACACCGATATGGAAAAATTTTAATTTAAAGGAATTGGAAACAATAAGAGATTATATAGATTGGGGGAAAAAAGGAATGAAATATCTAGATCAGATTTTTGAGGAAGATAAGCTGAAGGACTTTACCATAATGGTGTCGGAATTTGGGATCCCCCATAGTGATATGTATAAATATTTCCAGCTTAGGAACGCATTACGGACAGCGGCACAGGAGGATAGGTAAAGAAGGGAAAAATCAGATATGTTGGATAAGTTTATTGTAGTAGGGAAAGGAGGTGGAATAACTGCAAAGAGATATAGGCTTTTGATGGAGGGTAAAAGAAAAACGATTACAATGCTTGCCGCGAAAAAATGGGAGAAAGATCTAGATTCCTTTACAGAAGAAAAATGGAGAGATGCCCTTAGAAACTATGCAACAGTTTCGGATAGGGGTTCGCATAAGATTTCACAATTTTTTATAGTGCATAGACTACATCGATCTCCATGGATGTTAAAAAGAATGGGAGTGAGAGCAACAGATAAGTGTCCAAAATGCTGGGAGGAGAGAGCTGATTTGATACATTGTTTCTGGAGGTGTCCCAAGCTTCATAGATATTGGATAGAAATAATGGAAACAGTGTTTTTGCTCTTGAAGGTTCGGTTGCCAAATGATCCAGTAATCTGTATTTTAGGGGCAACTGAACATTTGAAATTAAATTAAAAAAAACAATTGGTTTTGAATAAAGTATTATTTCAGGCTAGACTCCTTATACGTAGGAAATGGATAAAGGTAGATTTACCGACGGTGGGACAGTGGAGAAAAGCAATAGACAATCTAATCAAAGAAGAACGTGGGATGAAGAATTATACTAAAAAGTCACCAAATCTCGACCAGGTTTGGAAAAATTGGTTACTTTAGTTTTTTTTTTTTTTCTCTACGCCCCCCCCCCCCCTCCCCTCCTTTTGGGGGTGGGAGGGAAATGGGAGGGAGGGGGATGGGTGGTGGTTGGGAAAGTGGAAAAAAAAAATACATTTGAAAACCTTACTGTGCGATACCAATGTCCAGCAATTATTTTGTAAGTCCTGATTTGTGAGCTCCAGATCTTTGCTTAACCTGCTTCAAATATATCAGTTGTGCCCAGACATGTTTTAGACTTGGAGCCAGACACAATTGATATATGCGTATGTGCACTCAGTTCTAGCGCCTATAGACTGATAGTGTCGGACAGGAAAACCTAGCATGTAGCACTTTTCTGTTCAGTGCGGGTTGACATCCAACGTCATCAGTGATGCAGTGGATGGATATGAAAGATCCTATAGAAAACTATGGGACCAGTTCTGGCCACGCTGGAGGGGTAACTGAGCTGGATCACTGGATGTGAAGCTGGCTTTAAAGGGTTTGTGTACGTTCAGCTGGACCCCTGCTGCCTACGCCGTCGATGCCAGTGTATTAACCCCTTGTATGCCGTGGTCAAAGCTGACCACAGCATGCGCGGGGTATGTGGAGGATACGTGTACCCTCTGCTTCCCCATCGGGTCCCCGCGCTGCAGTGACGGAGATCAGATGGCAGAGAAAGCAGCTCGATGCCTTCCATAGGCTTCGGGGCTTGCCTTCTACGGAAAGCTGGGTCTCACAGGCAGGCTGTCAGCATACAAGCTGACATTCAATGCGTTACAATATATGATGTATGGTAATGCATTGCCGAGGGGATCAGACCCCCAAAAGTTGAAGTCCCAGAGTAGGACAAAAATGAAAAGTAAAAAAAGTGTTTTCCATAATAAAAAAATAAAGTTTCAAGTAAAAAAAATATATAAACGCTCCTTTCCCAAAATAAAACACATAAAATTGTAAAATAAAAATAGAAAAACAGACCGATTTGGTATTGCTGCGTCCGTAACTACCGGCTCTATAAATATATCACATGAACACCGTCAAAAAAATAAAATAAAAACTGTGCTAAAAAAAACATTTTGTCACCTTACAACACGAAGAATGCAACACCAAGCGATCAAAAAGGATAATGCCCTCCAAAATAGTACTAATCTAACAGTCGCCTTATCCCACAAAAAATTAGCCCCTACCTAATCGCCCAAAAAATAAAAAAACTATGGCTCTCAGACTATGGAGAAACTAAAACATGATTTTTTTTTTGTTTCAAAAATGCTTTTATTGTGTTAAATGTCGCATCCATAACAACCAGCTCTATAAAAATACAACATGACCTAATCCCTAAGGTGAACACCATAAAAAATAAAAAAATTTGTCACCTTACATCACAGTGCTATTACACTTTTTGTGATGTAAAGTCATATGCACCCTAAAATAGTACAAATCAAACCGTCATCTCATCCTGAAAAAAATTAGCCCCTAAATAAGACAGTCGCCAAAAAATAAATCTATGGCTTTCAGAATATGGAAATGCTTCATTATGTAAAACTGAAACAAACAACCAAAAAAAGTAGTCATAAAAATAGCACATGATCTAACCTGTTATATGAACATTGTAAATAACAAAAAATAAAAACAGTGCCAAAACAGCTATTTTTGTTACCTTGCCTCACAAAAAGTGTAATATAGAGCAACCAAAAATCACATGTACCCTAAAATCGTACCAACAAAACTGCCACCGTAGTTTGCAAAATGGAGTCACTTTTTTGGAGTTTCTACTATAGGGGTGCATCAGGGGGTCTTCAAATGTGACATGGCAGCTTAAAATTATCCCAGTGAAATCTGCCTTCCAAAAACCATATGGCGTTCCTTTCCTTCTGCGCCCCCTGCTATGCGCCCGTACAGCAGTTTACGACCACATATGCTGCGCCGGAGGTCCGCCCCCCGTCCCCATTATAGTCAATTGGGACGGAGCAGAGGTCCGGCGAAATAGTGGAAGGACGGATCCGACAGGGTGAACAGCCTGTCGGATCTGTCCTGCCGCGAGTGTGAAAGTAGCCTAATTTGAAACAGCAGAACAGAACCGGTGGCTATGGTGCCCCCCTCCCAGTCACGTGCAGACACCATGTTTAAAGATGCGACTTCTGCCGTACACATACAGCAGAGGTTGTGAAGGGGTTAATTATCCACGTGTCACAACAGATGCTGAAAGTGGTCCCCGTTCACGTCTATGCATCTTTGGGCGGTCGGATTATGTTGGATGACACTGCTTGTGATGCTGCGGATGGTGTATGTCATGTTTTCCAGGGGAGTTCATCCAGGGGATGTGGATTGTTAGCGGACACTTTCTGTTTTATATTTCCCCACAGATATGGACAGGTCTGGAGAACGTGGTGGCCATAACCCCTCGCTCACAGTTCTCTCCTCCGTAAACCGTTCATGAACCCGTGCCAGTGAGTTCTGTGAGGTGCGGCATGTTGCCCCATCTTATTGGAAAAAGCAGCATCACAAGCAGTGTCAGCCAACATAATCCGACCTGCCCAAAGATGCCGAGACCTGATCGGGGACCACATTCAGCATCTGTTGTGACTTGTGGGTGATTAAAAGAAACCAATCCACTTGCTCGTTCATCTTGTCATACTATCGCTGGAGGCGGGCTACTTTTTCATGGGCCACTCTGTATATTTATGTAACATGGGGGACGATTTATCATGAAAGGTGGTAAACTGCACATTTGTGACTTTTTAAAGGGATTCTGTCACCTAGTTTTCAGTTATAGAGCTGCGGACAAGCATGGCTAGCTAGAATGATTTTAGAGATATGTTGATGAGTCTTTTAAGGTACCCAAGGGGCTGTACGAACCTTCCTAGTGCCTAGCCACGCCCCCTGTGAAGGAGCCCAGCACCGCCTGCGTCCTCCGAATCTCCTCCTTTCGTCAGTTAGATTGCCGTAATCTCGCGATGCACAGTTCCTTCCCTGAGGCTGATGCCAGCACAGGGAAGGACCACTATACCGGCACTGCGCATCGTGAGATTACGGCAATCTACCTGTGAGCTAGGAGAAGATTCGGAGGACGCAGGCGGTGCTGGGCTCCTTTACAGGGGGCGTGGCTGGGCACCAAGAAGGTTAGTACAGCCCCTTGGGCACCTTACAAGGCTCATTTACATATTTCTAAAATCATTTTTTAAACAAGATAAAAGCACACAGTCCTATAGGACAGGTATATTGCGGACATGCTAGCGGCGATCTAGCCGTGCATGTCTGCAGCTCTATAACCTAAAACGAGGTGACAGAATCCCTTTAACCTTCTCCCGACCGCCTAACGCAGGGATGCGTCATCCCGCGTTCACAGCGACGCTGGGCTGACAAGTTAATGGCAGGCTGTAGATGCGATTTTTTTTTTTAACCCTAAAAAAGTATATGAGACGCTGTTTTGTTAACAGCGTCTAATATACCTGCTACCTGGTCCTCTGGTGTCCCTTTTGCTTGGATTGACCACCAGAGGACACAGGCAGCTCTGTAAGTAGCACCAATCACCACACTACCCTACCCCCCCCCCCTCTGTCACTTATTAACCCCTGATCACCCCCCCTGTCATTGATCACCCCCCTGTAAGGCTCCATTCAGACGTCCGTATGTGTTTTGCGGATCCGCAAAACACGGACACCGGCAATGTGCTTTCCACATTTTGCGGATCCGCACATTGCCAGAACTATCTAGAAATGCCTTTTCTTGTCCGCAATTGCGGACTAGAATAGTATATGTTCTATAGGCTCTACAAAAACGCAGTGTTCGCCCGATCAGGCCTGATCTTGTGCGCACACTTGCGTTCAGTCCGCCCGCCCCACCGCAGTGACAGAAATTATTATTATTTTTTGATCACTGCAAAAACACCGTAAAATCGCTGTGGCGCTATAAAGATCACTTTTGAGGGGCATGGCGAGTTCATAGATTTTTTTTCATTTGCCACAAGTTAGCGGAATTTTTTTTATTTTTTTCTTACAAAGTCTCATATTCCACTAACTTGTGACAAAAAATAAAATCTTACATGAACTCACCATACCCCTCACGGAATCCAAATGCGTAAAAATGCCCTGTGAAATCCTAAAGGTACTCATTGGAATTTGGGCCCCTTTGCGCATCTTGGCTGCAAAAAAGTGTCACACATGTGGTATTGTCGTACTCAGGAGAAGTAGGGCAATGTGTTTTGGGGTGTAGTTTTACATATACCCATGCTGAGTGAGAGAACTATCTCAGTAAATTGACAACTTTGTATAAAAAAATGTAAAAAGTTGTCATTTACAGAGATATTTCTCACACACAGTATGGGTATATGTAAAAATACACCCCAAAACACATTGCCCCACTTCTCCTGAGTATGGTGATACCACGTGTGACACTTTTTTGCAGCCTAGGTGGGCAAAGGGGCCCAAATTCCAATGAGTACCTTTTAGGAGGGCATTTTTAGACATTTGGATTCCAGTCATCTTCTCATGCTTTAGGGACCCTAAAATGCCAGGGCAGTATAAATACCCCACATGTGAACCCATTTTGGAAAGAAGACACCCCAAGGTATTCCGTGAGGGGCATGGCGAGTTCATGTAAAATTGTATTGTCACAAGTTAGTGGAATATGAGACTTTGTAAGAAAAAAATAAAAATAATAATCCATTTCCGCTAACTTGTGACAAAAAATAAAAACCTCCATGAACTCACTATGCCCATCAGCGAATACCTTAGGGTTAGGGGTGGGCGATATGGCCTAAAATCTATATTGCGATATAATTTTAAGCATGTGCGATATGCGATATATATTGCGATATATTGTTTTCTATATTGGGGGGGGTGTTTAAATTTTATTTATTTTTTACTTTTTATTTATTAACTATTGGCCTCCTTAAGGGCTAGAACCCTTGTCATATTCACCCTAATAGAGCTCTATTAGGGTGAATAGGACTTTACACTCTCCCTGCTGCCCTGTGCATAGTGCACACAACAGCAGGGAGCTGACCATGGCGGCAGCCTCTGATCTGCCCCCCCCCCAGCCTCTGATCTGCCCCCCCCAGCCTCTGATCTGCCCCCCTTCCCCAGCCTCTGATCTGCCCCCCTTCCCCAGCCTCTGATCTGCCCCCCTTCCCCAGCCTCTGATCTGCCCCCCAGCCTCTGATCTGCCCCCCAGCCTCTGATCTGCCCCCCAGCCTCTGATCTTCTCCCCAGCCTCTGATCTTCTCCCCAGCCTCTGATCTTCTCCCCAGCCTCTGATCTTCTCCCCAGCCTCTGATCTGCCCCCCTTCCCCAGCCTCTGATCTGCCCCCCAGCCTCTGATCTGCCCCCCAGCCTCTGATCTTCTCCCCAGCCTCTGATCTTCTCCCCAGCCTCTGATCTTCTCCCCAGCCTCTGATCTGCCCCCCTTCCCCAGCCTCTGATCTTCTCCCCAGCCTCTGATCTGCCCCCCTTCCCCAGCCTCTGATCTTTTCCCCAGCCTCTGATCTTTTCCCCAGCCTCTGATCTTTTCCCCAGCCTCTGATCTGCCCCCCTTCCCCAGCCTCTGATCTGCCCCCCTTCCCCAGCCTCTGATCTGCCCCCCTTCCCCAGCCTCTGATCTGCCCCCCTTCCCCAGCCTCTGATCTGCCCCCCTTCCCCAGCCTCTGATCTGCCCCCCTTCCCCAGCCTATGATCTGCCCCCCTTCCCCAGCCTATGATCTGCCTCCCTTCCCCAGCCTCTGATCTGCCCCCTCTGGTAACGCAAACCCCCCCTCCCCAGTATTAATCATTGGTGGCAGTGGCCACAGGGTCCCCCTCCTCCCCCCATCATTGGTGGCAGTTTGCAGTTCCGATCGGAGCCCCAGCAGTGTAATGCTGGGGCACCGATCGGTTACCATGGCAGCCAGGAGTCACACTGCTGAAGTCCAGGCTACCATGGTATGTTAGTGAGCAGAGAGCAGCGCATTATACTCACGTGCGCTGTGGCCGCCGGTCGCTCCTTCTTCTCATAGGTCTGTGCGGCGCATTGCTAATGCTGTAAGCATTAGCTATCCGCCGCACAGACAGAAGAAGGAGCGACCGCCGGCCACAGCGCACGTGAGTATAATGCGCTGCTCTCTGCTCACTAACATACCATGGCAGCTAGGACTACAGCAGCGTGACTCCTGGCTGCCATGGTAACCGATCGGAACTGCAAACTGCCACCAATGATGGGGTGGAGGAGGGGGACCCTGAGGGATATGGCCGGCACATTCATTGGTAGTGCAGTGGCCACAGTCCCTCCCCTCCTCCTCCTACTCTGTCCTCATTGGTGTTCAGCGGCAGCCGCGCACAGTGGGGAGGGAGAGACTCCCTCCTCCTCCCTCCTCCTCCCTCCGCTGTGCCGGCCGGCTCAGAACATGGTGCGCGCGATCATATCGCGGTCCGGCGATATAGGCGATATGGCGAAAATCCATATCGTGGCCCAAATTCATATCGCATATCGCCTATATCGCCTATACCGCCCACCCCTACTTAGGGTGTCTACTTTCCGAAATGGGGTGATTTGTGGGGTGTTTCTACTGTCTGGGCAGTGTAGAACCTCAGGAAACATGACAGGTGCTCAGAAAGTCAAAGTGCGTAAATTATTATTTTTTTGCACCATAGTTTGTAAACGCTATAACTTTTACCCAAACCAATAAATATACACTTATTGCATTTTTTTTAAATCAAAGACATGTAGAACAATACATTTTGAGAAAAATTTATATAGAAATGTAGTTTTATTTGAAAAAATTTGCAACAGAAAGTGAAAAATTTCATTTTTTTGCAAAAATGTCGGTCATTTTCGATTAATATCAAAAAAAGTAAAAATGTCAGCAGCAATGAAATACCACCAAATGAAAGCTCTATTAGTGAGAAGGAAAGGAGGTAAAATTCATTTGGGTGGTAAGTTGTATGACCGAGCAATAAACCGTGAAAGTAGTGTAGTGCAGAAGTGTAAAAAGTGGTCTGGTCATTAAGGGGGTTTAAGCTAGGGGGCTGAGGTGGTTAAAGCCATTTCTCAAAAAAAAAAAAAGAGCGAGCACCATCTCGCCGCGGGCCTCACCACTTTTAGCATCTTTTACAGCAGTTTTCTGGGGCTGGTGCAGATATTGGTATAGGTGCATAGACAGGGCTGTCTTTAACGCGGGGCAAAAGGGGCAGCTGCCCGGGTCCAGTTGCTGCCTCTTGAGCAATGGCGGATTATAATAGGGGCGTTTTAGTTGGCAGCCCTGGGCCCTTTGACTCTAGGGGGCCCATATTGGTTTGCAGTCACACAGTGTAAAGCGCAGCATCTGGCACCGCACATGGGTATCACACACCTGTATAGGCAGCAGGTCTATGGTAAATCTGCCCTCTAATGTCTGTATGGATGAGGAGCCTGCCCTGGGGGGTGGTTTAGGATGGGGCTGTGAGGTGTATACAGCCAGATGCACAGTTATCACCGTGTACTTTCAGCTCTTCCTGCAGCTATGCGCCACCTAGTCTCAGGTGCCCGGTATACCCCGTCCGTACAGACTCCCGTCACCAGACGCCCTACTCGCAGTCATTTGGCTGGGGCGGTGTAGGGAGTTGTGTTGGGAGGAGTCAGGCCCGGGGCGGGAGATTTATAAGTCCGGACTGTGAGGTCTGCGCCAGTGGCGTACCGCCCATAGAGGCAGACCACGCCACTGCTATGGGGCCCGCGGCACTGGGGGGCCCGTAGCGCAGAGAAGGCCCCGCCCACAGTATTTGGCCCCGCCCACTCATGAACTGCAGCCGGCTATGCGGCTGCTTTTCTCCAGCCCCAATTCATCTTCCGCAATCGCCGCCAAGTCCCCCCCCCCCCGTTTGACCTGATCCTGACCTGACCCTGACAGTCTGCTGACGCGGAATCGGGATCAAGCCAGCCTGTAGCGCTCGAGCCGCTGGCCAATCAGCACAAGGTAACTCTGTTGAGGCAGCTGCTGATTGGCCAGTGGCGCAAGGGGGCGGGAGAATCGGCTCGAACTTCGCCGTCGCCAGAGTGCCTGAGCTGAGGAGAAGATTCTGAAGCACCGGGCCCGGCTGTGTCCCTGGCTGGCTGGCCTGAAGTAAGTCACTCAGACTCAGAACAAGTACCGTTCGTTCGTGCCGCCGTGTCACTGCCGGCTGCACTCCCTGCAGCAGTGCCTGGCCCGGCCGACTCTGACTATGACTATATTATATATTATGCTGCCTGAGGCCCGTATTAGTTTACAAATCTCTGGGGGGCAGGGTGATATCTGTTACTTCTTTACAATGTGCCCCCGTTGCCTGTCACTGCAGGGAGCTCGGCCTATATGCTGCATGTAGTTGCAGCATATGGGCCGAGCTCCCTGCAGTGACAGGCAACGGGGGCACATTGTAAAGAAGTAACAGATACCTGCAGACCAAGAAATCCTTATATGATGTCCCGCCTTTCCTCCTACTCTTTCCTGTATGAGCCCCCCCCCCATGAATCCCCTATGAGCCCCCCTAATGCCCCCATTACCCCAAAATGTCCAGGTTCGGGGAAGAGTAGAAGGAAAGCACACTGTCCTGAGCATTTTGGGGGGCATTAAGGGTTTGGGGGGCTCATAGAGGACAGTCCGCTTTCCTCCTACTCTGTCCTGTATGAGCCTCCCCCCTGAATTCTCTATGAGCCCCCCTTATGCCCCCATTACCCCAAAATGCCCAGGGGGAAGAGAAGTAGAAGGATAGCACACTGTCCTGAGCATTTTGGGGGGCATTAAGGGTTTGGGGGGCTCATAGTGGACAGTGTGCTCTCCTACTCCTTCCCCCCGGGCATTTTGGGGGGCATTAGGGATTCTTTAATGGGGGTGTGGCATGGGAGGAGCCAGGACAGGAGGTGGGACGGGCCAGGGGTGGATAGTGGGTGGGGTTAGGGGGCCCAATTCAGATGCTTGCTATGGGGCCCAGTGATTTCTATGTACGCCCCTGGTCTGCGCCATTAAGTGATGCCTGGAAGAGCCGCAGACTCCGCTAGAAGCATGCAGGCCCGGGACAACGGTATCACTCCGCGAGGAGGCGGCCGCCTGTCCGTCCTCCAGCGACACCTCGTATCCTTCCATTGGTCCGGCACATTGCCGAGCTGACAACGGGAAAAGACAGGGTGACTGGCACACAGGTCCGGGCACTGTGCAGTATGCAGGAAGAGACTGGTATAGGGTGACTGGCACACAGGTCCGGGCACTGTGCAGTCTGCAGGAAGAGACTGGTATAGGGTGACTGGCACACAGGTCCGGGCACTGTGCAGTCTGCAGGAAGAGACTGGTATAGGGTGACTGGCACACAGGTCCCGGCACTGTGCAGTCTGCAGGAAGAGACAGGTATAGGGTGACTGGTACACAGGCGGCTCCACTGGGCACTGTGCAGTTTGCAGGAAGAGACTGATATAGGGTGACTGGCACACAGGTCTGGACACTGTGCAGTCTGCAGAAAGAGACTGGTATAGGGTGACTGGCACACAGGTCCGGGCACTGCGCAGTCTGTAGGAAGAGACTGGTACACAGGTCCGGGCACTGTGCAGTCTGCAGGAAGAGACTGGTATAGGGTGACTGGTACACTGGTCCGGGCACTGCGCAGTCTGCAGGAAGAGACTGGTATAGGGTGACTGGTACACAGGTCTGGACACTGTGCAGTCTGCAGGAAGAGACTGGTATAGGGTGACTGGCACACACGTCGTCATTGATATGTGCCAACAACACTTTACAAAACCATCAAAGGAAGATAGCCGCTGGTCTCCGGAAAGAAGGAGTAGAAGGAATAATTATTTTTGTCTCCCTGCCAGATTGTTTCTTTGATTAGAAAATGTAAAATGTAGTATTTTTCTTTCTTTTTTTTATCCCTCTCTCTTTAACTTTTATATTGTAGGGTTCAAGATCATTAACCTCCTAACAGTCACGTTAATGTCTCCCAAAAATGCACTTTTCTTTTATTTTATTTTATTGTAGATATTTAATGTGTGTCTGCAGTAAATTTTGTTGGCGCACAACTCAGGGGACACTATTGCATTTCAAACCCCTTAGTGACATAATTAATTTTAGCCTTAAAGAGGACCTTTCACTAGAATAAAAAATGTATGCTGACATGGAGAGCGTCGCTCAGGGATCTTCCTGCACTTACTATTATTCCTGGGCGCCGCTCCGTTCTCCCGGTATAGGCTCCGGTATCTTCATATGTTCGGCTCAACTGGGTGGAGCCTGCCGGCGTCTCCTTCTCCCAGGCTGTAGCACTGGCCAATCGCAGCGCTCAGCTCATAGCCTGAGAGTTTTGTTTTCTCTTAGGCTATGATCTGAGCGCTTGGCCAGCACTCCAGCCTGGGAGAAAGAGACGCCGGCAGGCTCCACCCAGTTGAGCCAAACATATGAAGATACCGGAGCCTATACCGGGAGAACGGAGCGGCGCCCAGGGATAATAGTAAGTGCAGGAAGATCCCTGGGCGCCGCTCTCCATGTCAGCATACTTAGTTTACATTTTTTATTCTAGTGAAAGGTCCTCTTTAACCCCTTCAGGACCTTGGACGAGTATACTCGTCCTGGAGCAACGGTACTTAGCGCACCAGGACGAGTATACTCGTCCTGGCATTAAACTGTCACCATGTCTGCAGACATGGTGACAGTGCTGAGTGTCGGCTGTTACACACAGCCAGGCACCCAGGGTCAATGCCGAGGGGGGTCCTGTGACCCCCCCCCCCCCCCATATCGGCGATCGCTGCAAACCGCAGGTCAATTCTGACCTGCGGTTTGCAGCGCTTTATGTAGTTTCTGAGTTCAGGGACCGCAGGGATCAGAAACTAAAAAATGGCCAAAGTCTAATTTTTTAACCCTCCCCTGAATGCATTTATGTCGGCGGGGTGCAGGGGGACGGTTTGTGGCGGCAGGCGGGATCACGATCCGCCTCCCGCTGAATATTCATTGGTGGTCAGTGGTACCAGAGTGTCAGCACATTGCTGACACTCTGGTATAAACGGCTGACATCGCTGCGATGTCAGCCATTTAGCCGTTTCACCCTTTCCATACCGCGGTCCGTACGGACCGCGGTATGGAAAGGGTTAAGTCAGGGAGCTCCCTCCCTCTGCCATCGGGGGGCTGCTGTGCCTTTGCAGCCCCCAGATGGATGGGGGGACAGAGGGAGGGAGCTCCCCTTCTTCCCCTTCCCTGTCTGCTCAGTTGTGGCAGACGGGAAAGGTTCCCATGGCAACAGGACGCCTTCTCAGGCGTCCTGCTGTCCATGGTGCTGAACAGATCTATGCTAAAAGCATAGATCTGTTCAGTGTAAGTAAAATACAGTACAGTATCATACAGACATCAGACCCACTGGATCTTCAAGAACCAAGTGGGTCTGGGTCCAAAAAATGCAAAAAAAAGTCAAGTTAATAAAAACACATTTATCACTGAATAAAAATTAAAAAAATAAAATACACTACACATATTAGGTATCGCCGAGTCCGTAACAACCTGATCTATAAAACGGTCAAGTTACTTTCCCCGCACGGAGAACGCCAAAAAAATAAAAACTATCAGGAAATTGAAATTTTGCCCACCTTACTTCCCCAAAAAGGTAATAAAAGTGATCAAAAGAGTCGCATGTACGCCGAAATAGTACCAATCAAACCGTCACCTCATCCCGCAAAAAATGAGCCCCTACATGAGACAATTGCCCAAAAAATAAAAAAAAACTATGGGGACACTAACATGGTTTTTTTTGTTTCAAAAATGATATTATTGTGTAAAACTTACATAAATAAAAAAAAGTATACATATTAGGTATCGCCGCGTCCGTATCGACCAGCTCTATAATAATATCACATGAGCTAACCCCCTCAGATGAACAACGTAAAAAAAAAAAAAAAAACTGTGCTAAATAAACAATTTTTTGTCACCTTACACCACAAAAAGTGTAATAGCAAGCGATCAAAAAGTCATATGCACCCTAAAATAGCGCCAATCAAACCGTCATCTCATCCCGCAAAACTCATACCCTACCCCAGATAATCGCCCAAAAACTGAAAAAACTATGGCTCTTAGACTATGGAAACACTAAAACATGATTTTTTTTGTTTCAAAAATGAAATCATTGTGTAAAACTTACATAAATAAAAAAGTATACATATTAGGTATCGCCGCGTCCGTATCGACCGGCTCTATAAAAATATCACATGACCTAACCCCTCAGATGAACACCGTAAAAAATTAAAAATAAAGTACTCTGCGGCGATCTCAATCTTACCCTTGACCCCACGCTCGACAACTCCTCAGGTAAAGCTTCCCTATCTTACGCTGCCATTAAACAGGTTAAAAGGGCATTGTACCAGTTACAAATGTGCGATCCGTGGCGTATTCACCATCCGGCGGATAAAGACTTTACCTTTTTTTTTCGGCCC
Source organism: Bufo gargarizans (assembly GCF_014858855.1). Lineage (NCBI taxonomy): Eukaryota > Metazoa > Chordata > Amphibia > Anura > Bufonidae > Bufo > Bufo gargarizans. Next base: position 229,527,093 of record NC_058081.1, on the reverse strand, counting down.
CCACTCCTCGTATAGCAGGATAGATTACGTCCTAGTCCAGCAACCCGCCCTTTCCTGGTTGGTCTCTACGTCCATTGGCAATATCCTATGGTCCGACCACGCCCCAGTTTTTTGCTCTCTAGTGCTCCCCTCCCTGGCCAGGACTGAATGGACCTGGCGTTTCAATGAGTCCCTTTTGCTGGACACAGTATGTGCTGCGGACCTCCACGCCACTGTGTCCAACTTCCTTTCTGATCACTCCTCAGACCAAACCCCCCCCTTCCCATGCAATGGGAGGCCTTAAAATGTGTCCTCCGTGGGACTCTCATTAGACATGGCTCCCGCCTTAAAAAAGAAAAGGCCATCTCCCTGAAGAATGCCCTACAGAAGGTTGCTTCCTTAGAGCTCCTTCACAAGCGAGCCCTTTCTCAAGCTGTCCTTGGTGACCTACAGAACGCACGCATTGACGCGCGTCGCCTTCTGGAAGCGTCTTACAAACGGATGGTCCAGACCTGCCGTAGCAAATTCTATGAGTACGGTAATAAATGCGGACGCCTGCTTGCGAGAGCTCTCAGGGGTCATATTGCTGCTTCCCACGTTTCGTCCGTGAAAGATTCCTCGGGCCGTATGGTACACACGAATGAGGAAATTGCCTCCTCCTTTCAGTCGTTCTATTCCCAGCTATACAATCTGCCTGACCCTCAGGATGTGCCGGATGACCCGCATTCCAGCTCTTCTCCTCGTGGCCCCAAACTGTCAGCTGAACAAAGTGCCAGCTTGGACACCCCTTTCACAGAAATGGAGCTGCAGGAGGCGATCAAGTCCATGCCAAGCGGCAAGAGCCCTGGTCCCAATGGATTCACGGCTAGTTTTTACAAAGGGAAGCCTGCGACAATACCCTTAGCACTCTAGATATAATCCACCATGCAAAAAGGGCCAATACACCCCTCATGATCTTGTCCCTCGACGCGGAAAAGGCTTTCGACCGTGTCTCCTGGCAGGCGATCCGATCCACCCTCTCGGGATTGGGGTGTGGCCCGGATTTTCTGGGGAAAATCTTTAGTTTATATCAGCACCCATCCGCCCGCGTGAAGATAAACGGCACGCTTTCCCACCCCTTCCTCATCCGCCAAGGCTGCCCGCTGTCCCCTCTCCTATATGTCATAGTGATGGAACACCTTCTCACTTCTATCCATGGGAACCCGGATATTTCCGGAGTCAACATAGGTAAGACGGAGCACAAGTGTGCCGCTTTTGTGGATGATCTTCTATTATACATAACTAATCCGTGTATCGCACTCCCGTCCCTACTCCGCGAGCTCGCGCGTTTCAGCAGTTGGATGAACTTCAAAGTAAATATGTCAAAATCCGAAGCACTAAACGTCTCTTTGCCCGAGAGCTCCTCCCCTCCCTCCATACTTCGTTCCCGTTCGGCTGGCCACCTTCAGGTATAAAATATCTAGGCATGAAAGTGTCACGGAAGGTGTACAGGAAACAAGACAATGCAAAATGAATATATGACTCACTGGAGCCAAAACTAAGGAACAAAAGGGTGACCCCTGCAGAAGACCTGGCACTCTCCCTAACTGCTCAGCCTATGCGAACACCCCAATGGTGGATGATCGCATATCCTCGTACCTCGACTATATAACACCTGAACACCCTACAATAGTGAGGGGACATGACCACCGGCTCCCTACACTAGACACGGAGGGAGTCAGGGCCACCTGGGATCCAGGGCCACCTGGAATCACAAATGAATGTACAACACTTATCTTCATGCACACACACTCCAGGAAGTTGTATAAACCGCACACTAATGCATTATGGGGAGGAATTTAAAGGGATGCAATCAGTCCAACTACAAGACAGCTGAGAGAGGCTAACGAGATGAGGAACTGAAAACCAAAACAAAGAAAGCTCAAGGAGGAGGTTCTGAAAGGCATCTGTCAGAGCTTCTCAGATGTCTGGTTGTGACTGAAAGTTTCGGCGGATCTCTCTCAACTCTTCCAGCTGAATTTCTCCCCGCGGTTCCAGGCGGATCTGGAGTCTTGGCATCACCGCGACTTTTCCTGGTTTGGCAGGGTCAATATCCTCAAGATGAACCTGTTGCCGAAATTGCTCTACCTCCTGCAGACCGTCCCAATCCGTATACCGGCGGCCTATTGGTTGCAACTGAAACGCTCCTTCATTCGGTTTGTATGGGCTCCGGGCAGACCGCGGATAAGGTATGAACTACTGACCAGATCTAAGGGGATGGGCGGGGTGGGTCTGCCGGACTGTAAATTGTATTACTTCTCCGCGGCGTATGCCAGGTTACTGGACCTGTTGAGAGTAGACTCCGCCAAGGCATGGGTCCATATGGCTAGGGACTCCTCACCTATCCCACCCTCGACGCTCCCTTGGTTGATAGGATCGTCCAGCGACCCCGCACCAACCCCATCTTTTACGGTTAACCATACCCTCGCAATACTTGGTTCTGCACGTAATCCCCACTCGCTCATCGATACTAAAGGTCCCCTGACCCCAATTACAGGCCATCCTGACTTTCCACCGGGGCGCTCCTCGCGTACCTTCTTGTCAGGCACTAGCACGCGCCCTCTTCGATTTTGTCATGTTTTACACGGGTCCTCGCTGAAACCCCATGATCAGTTGTTAGAACCTTCTGCCTTTCGCCCCAGGCATACCTTTGAGCACCTCCAACTTCAACATTTTTATTCGACCTTGCGCAGAACTCATGACCTATCCAGAGCCCTCACTAAGTTTGAGCAAATGTGCCTGGCTCCATCAGCAGTTTTCAGGGACATCTCCACTATATACAATTTGCTCATTCAGCAACACTCCTCCTCCCTTTTGCTTGGCATGGGAACTTGATTTAGGTGTCCAACTCACCCCCTCCCAATGGCAGAGAGCCTTCCTTCTGACTCACAAGGCGCTGATCTCCACGAAAGCACAGGAAACCAACTACAAAGTCCTCTCCAGGTGGTACAGAGTGCCCGCTCTTCTCCACAAGTGGTTTCCGTCTGTGCCGGACAGATGCTGGAGATGTTTATCAGAGGAGGGCACCATGATTCATATCTGGTGGCATTGCTCTGTCCTGCGCCCTTTCTGGGACTCGGTGCATTCTATTGTGCGCAAAGTGACAGGGATTCCCATTCCCAATACCCCCGAATCCCTCTTGCTCTTCGCCTTTGACCTCACCATCCCAGCCTATAAGGCCTCCCTCTTGAAATATGTGCTTCAAGCTGCCAAAACGGTCATCCCCCGCCACTGGAAGTCACCCTCCCCGCCCCCACTAATGGAGTGGTTTGAGGAAATTGCTCTCCACCAAAGGATGGAGGACCTAATCTGCGTTTCCCCACTGGACGTCGCCCGTTTTGTGAAGGCGTGGAGCCCATGGGAGACGTTTCGCACCTACAGTGAGTACCTGGATACACACTTGTAACCAGCACTCGTGTCTGTTCCTTGCCCCTCCCCTTTCCCTTTCTTCCTTGTGTGTCTCCCCTGTTGTCTCCATTGTATGTCCCTTTCTCCAATTACTTTTCTTTACTGTATGCGTTTTTGATTCAGGGGTTGATCCCCTGATGTTATCTACTTTGGAAACTGATATTCGTTATTTTTGATTGATTACCACATGCTTATGTTCAGCTTTGCTTCAGTGCTTTTGTCCTATTTACCTTGGAAAACTCAATAAAATCTTGAATGAGAAAAAAAATAAAAAATAAAAACGGTGTAAGAAAAGCAATTTTTTGTCATCTTATGTCACAAAAAGTGTAATAGCAAGCGATCAAAAAGTCATATGCACCCGAAAATATTGCCAATAAAACCGTCATCTCATCCCACAAAAAATGAGACCCTACTTTAGATAATTGCCCAAAAACTGAAAAAACTATGGCTCTCAGACTATGGAGACACTAAAACATATTTTTTTTGTTTCAAAAATGAAATCATTGTGTAAAACTTACATAAATAAAAAAAATGTATACATATTAGGTATCGCCGCGTCCGTGACAACCTGCTCTATAAAAATACCACATGATCTAACCTGTCAAACGGTGCCAAATATAGCTATTTCTTGTTACCTTGCCTCACAAAAAGTGTAATATAGAACAACCAAAAATCATATGTACCCTAAACTAGTACCAACAAAACTTCCACCCTATCCCGTAGTTTCTAAAATGGGGTCACTTTTTTGGAGTTTCTACTCTAGGGGTGCATCAGGGGGGCTTCAAATGGGACATGGGGTCCAAAAAAATTGTCTAGCAAAATCTGCCTTCCAAAAACAGTATGGCATTCCTTTCCTTCTGCGCCCTGCCGTGTGCCCGTACAGCGGTTTACGACCACATATGGGGTGTTTCTGTAAACTACAGAATCAGGGCCATAACTAATGAGTTTTGTTTGGCTGTTAACCCTTGCTTTGTAACTGGAAAAAAATAGTAAAATGGAAAATTTGCCCAAAAATTGAAATTCTGAAATTTCATCTCTATTTGCCATTAACTCTTGTGGAACACCTAAAGGGTTAACGACATTTGTAAAATCAGTTTTGAATACCTTGAGGGGTGTAGTTTCTTAGATGGAGTCACTTTTATGGAGTTTCCACTCTAGGGGTGCATCAGGGGGGCTTCAAATGGGACATGGTGTCCAAAAAAAAACTGTCTAGCAAAATCTGCCTTTCCAAAACCGTATGGCATTCCTTTCCTTCTGTGTCCTACCATGTGCCCGTACAGTGGTTTACGACCACATATGGGGTGTTTCTGTAAACTACAGAATCAGGGCCATAAATAATAAGTCTTGTTTGGCTGTTAACCCTTGCTTTGTAACTGGAAAAAAATTATTAAAATGGAAAATATGCCAAAAAAGTGAAATTTTGAAATGGTATCTGTATTTTCCATTAATTCTTGTGGAATACCTAAAGGGTTAACAAAGTTTGTAAAATCAATTTTGAATACTGTTAAGGGAAATATGGCTTTCAGCCAGAACCTCATCCTGATGACCACACAAATATGCCTAATAATTGGACCCAGTGGTATTCACCCATTCAGTATGGCCAGTAGCATTGTGTCCCTTGTTAGCATATCTAAGGCAGTTGAACAACATCCTCTTGACCTAGAGATGGGGGGAGATATTTGGGTTGTCACAGGGTGGAGTCGATGGTGGGGGGCTGGGACACAGGTAGATATAGGTGAAAGTTGGGAGTGAGGCAGGCTCTCTCTCTTCCTGCCACCCAACAGCACTTCAGGAGCAAGCTAAGTTATATGTGTGTGTATGTGGGTATGTATATAAGTATAATATCCCAGTAGACTTTATATGTGTACATATAGATATTTATAGTCGGCAATTGCATTACCAGTTAGATTATATATGCTGTTTATGCAGGAGTCTCTATATGTACATGTACTAATGGTCAGGTACTGGATGTGAAGAATAGATCCAGTAGACTGTATATTAGTGGACTCTGGATATACTGTATATACATACACATTATTAGCCACATTTGCTTAGCATCCGGGTGGGCAGGAACTGAGGTGGCTGTGTGTGGTGGTGTCCTCTATGTATTGTGTTATCTGTATCTCTATGTATAATGTCCATTGCTTTGTCATCTTTATGTTATCAGTAAACTATTTTTATATATAAGTATCTGCGAGGGTTGTGTGTTGCTCCTGGGGTATATGAAGGACTGGAAGAGGTGTAATTATACACAGGATATTTGGGTTGTATGGGAAACAACTGCAACATGCTAGGAATAGAATAGAAGGGATGGAAAACGGAGATATACATAAATCTCCATTTTCCAAGAAGCTAAAATCCCCTCTTCAAATACCTTGAGGGGTGTAGTTTCTAGAATGGTGTCATTTTTGGGTGGTTTCTATTATATAAGCCTCACAAAGTGACTTAAGATCTGAACTGGTCCCTAAAAATGGGGTTTTTGAAAAGTTCAGAACAATTTCAAGATTTGCTTCCAAACTTCTAAGCCTTGTAACATCCCCAAAATATAAAATATCATTCCCAAAATGATGCTAACATGAAGTAGACATATGGGGAATGTAAAGTAATAAATATGTTTGGAGGTATTACTATGCATTATGGAAGTAGAGAAATTGAAACTTGGAAATTTGCAATTTTTTTAAATTTTGGGTAAATTTGGTATTTTTTTTATAAATAAAAATTAATTTTTTTTACTTCATTTTACCAGTGTCATGAAGTACAATATGTGCCGAAAAAACGATCTCAGCGTTTTAAAGTTATCACCACATAAAGTGACACTGGTCAGATTTGCAAAAAATGGCCTGGTCCTTAAGGTGAAAATGAGCCGGGTCCTCAAGGTGTTTAAGGACCAATATTATTTTCCCCTTTGTGTTCTAGCAATCATAACTTTTTATTTTTTTTCTTCAAATTTTTTTATTTTGCAGGATTAGTTGTAGTTTTTTTAGGAACCATTTTGGGGTATATATATAGTGTAGTAAATAACTTTTATTATTTTATATTTAACCCCTTAGGGACTGGGCTCATTTTTAAAATTTAAATGGAGCTGTTCATATCATCCTCAGTCTCCATTATCTAATTAAAAATATACTAGTTTTACCCCCACCTGTCCTTTCATTTTTGATAAAAATCTGTTTTATTAATATGCTAATTACCTTACTTACGTGCCCAAGGGGCTGCCCCTCCGGCCATTTGTGCCCAACCGCGCCCCTTATCTCGTAGCCCAGCGCCGCCTCACTGCTAATTATGCACTACTCTCATCGTCGATGGTGCGCCATAATCTCGCGCATGCGCCCTAAATCCACTGGTCAGCACCCGTGCAGGTGTCCTGGCAGCAGCCTCAGCGAACGAAGCGTGCATGCACCAGCTGTCTGCACACTTCGCTCGCGGGCGCTGACCAGTGGATTTAGGGCGCATGCACGAGATTACGGCGCACCATCGACTATGAGAGTAGTGCATAATTAGCAGTGGGGCGGCGCTGGGCTACGAGATAAGGGGCGCGGCTGGGCACAAACGGCCAGAGGGACAGCCCCATGGGCATGTTAGTAAGGTTATTACCATATTAATGAAACCGATTTTTATCAAAAATGAAAGTACAGGTGAGGGTAAAACTAGTATATTTTTAATTAGATAATGGAGACTGAGGATGATATGAACAGCTCCATATCGAAAAATATTGGATGACAGAAACAGAATGCCTTTAAGGACCAGGCCATTTTTTGCAAATCTGACCAGTGTCAATTTATGTGGTGATAACTTTAAAACACTTTGACTTATCCAGGCCATTCTGACATTCTTTTTTCGTCACATATTGTACTTCATGACACTAGTAAAATTAAGTTAAAAAAAATATAATTTTTATTTATTAAAAAAATACCAAATTTACCAAAAATTTGCAAATTTCCAAGTTTCAATTTCTCTACTTCTATAATACATGGTAATACTTACAGAAAATAGTAATTACTTTACATTCCCCATATGTCTACTTCATGTTTGGATCATTTTGGGAATGACATTTTAGTTTTTGGGGACGTTACAAGGCTTAGAAGTTTAGAAGCAAATCTTGAAATTTTTCAGATATTTTCAAAAACCCAATTTTGAGGCTTACATAATAGAAACCACCCCAAAATGACCCTATTCTAGCAACTACACCCCTCAAGGTATTCAAAACTGATTTTACAAATGTAGTTAACCCTTTAGGTGTTACACAAGAGTTAATGGCAAATGGAGATAAAATTTAGATTTTTTGGGCAAATTTTCCATTTTAATATATTTTTTCCAGTAACAAACCAAAAGTTAATAGCCAAACAAAATTCTATATTTATTGCCCTGACTCTGTAGTTTGCAGAAACACCCCATATGTGGCCGCAAACTACTGTACGGGCACACAGTAGGGCATAGAAGGAAAGGTGCGCCATGTGGTTTTTGGAAGGCAGTTTTTGCTGGACTGGTTTATTTACACCATGTCCCATTTGAAGCCCCCCTGATGCACCCCATGAGTAGAAACTTCATAAAAGTGACCCCATTTTGGAAACTACGGGATAAGGTGGCAGTTTTGTTGGGACTATTTTTAGGGTACATATGATTTTTGGTTTATCTATATTACATTGTTTTTGAGGTAAGGTTACCAAAAATAGAAATTCTGAAATTTCATCTCCATTTGCCATAAACTGTTGAGGAACACCTAAAGGGTTAATAAAGTTTGTAAAATTAGTTTTGAATACTTTGAGGGGTGTAGTTTCTTAGATGGGGTCGCTTTTATGGAGTTTCTACTTTAGGGGTGCATCAGGGAGGCTTCAAGTGCCAATAAAAAAGGCCTTCAAAATCTGCCTTCCAGACACCATACGGCGTTCCTTTCCTTCTGTGCCCTGCCGTTTGGTCATACAGCAGTTTACGACCACATATGGGGTGTTTCTGTAAACTGCAGAATCAGGGTAATAAATATTACGTTTCTCGCCCATATTCATTGGGGGACACAGGAACCGTGGGTATAGCTATGTCCTCTAGGAGGCGTTGACACTAGTAAAAGCTGTTAGCTTTTCCCCTGGCAGCTATACCTCCTCCAGCCTGGAGAGAGATCTTCAGTTTTTTCTATTGTCAATAGGAGGCAAGACCTCTCTGCTCTGCAGGGAAGCTCCGGAAGATCTTTTATTTTAGTTTATTTTTTTCCTTCTTTTTCAGGGAAAACAGTGGACGTCTCACCTCCCTGTTCTCTCGGGGTCGAGTTGCGCCAGTGCCGGTCACCCACACTGCTGCCTCCCCCACAAAAGACAAGGTGGACCAGGGCAGTCTCGCTCCCCTGCATCCTGCCAGCCAAGGGGTCACCCGTCCAAGCCCTCCTTTTCCAGCGTCCTGCCACTTCGGTGCCAGTAGCTGAAGGGGTGACCCTGCTGGACCAGAGGAGGGGTGAACATGGCGGCAGGAAAGAGAAGAGAGGTGAGTACACGGGACTAGGTGAGTATTTAACCCTCTGGTTTGGTCTCCCCCCTCCCTCGTGGTGGCAATAGTCTAGCTTTATTATAGAATTAGAGGGGTCTCTACCTCAGGATATGGGGCGGACTTGCTGCTGTTCATGGGGCCTCACTAGGTTCTGCCAAGTATGACAGCAGACAGGATCTGAGGGCCCTCAGTTATTAGATTTCAGCAGATCTGCGCCACACTATGTTGTTGTGGCACCAGGACCCCCTCTCGATTCCCCTCTAGGCCGCCGGCTACGTGGCCACTTAGGGGGTTAATAACATCCTTGCAGCGCACCAGTAAGCGCCGCTCCCGAAGGGTTAATGCCGGTAAGATGCCGGCCGCCGCAAGGATTTTCGGCCCGCGATCTTTACAGTCCGGGGTGACATTTCCCGGCCGGTGGGCGAATGCGGACGCTCTCTGTTCTCGGTCCCACTACGCCCCGGCTGACCGACAGCTCCCGGTCGGCCGTGCGTGAAAACTTAGACCCGGCCGCAGCTTCATCTGCTGCGGACCGGGATCATGCACCGGTTGACAGGCAAGGAAGGGAGCGGAGGAGGTCCCCCACTCCCATATATGCGATCCGCTCGTGTCTGGGCACTTAGGGGGTTAATCGCATCTCTTGACAGGGGGTGGGGGTGCACTGTGGCTCGAATTCTTCCCTCTCCCACAAGCCACTAGGCCCCGCCCCCGGTCTTCAGACAGCTTAACCCTTTCTGGCCAGCCACCTCTGCAATCGGCACCAGATTATCTGTGATCTTATCTCCAGTACAATGTGCCTTAAACGTTAACACAGTTAACCCCTTCCTGCCTCTCTGCCCACTTGGGCATCCTAGTATCATTAAAATAAAAAGTAAAATGTGCGTTCATACGGCCCCCCCATCACCGCAGGACCACCCTGTCTGTGTGGTACCAGGCTGGGCCCGTGTCCTATAGCAGACAAAGGATCAAAAGTTTAAGACCACTTGAAAAATGCCCAAAAATCATATTTTACATTGTTGGATCTTACCAAGGTTCCAAGTAGAGCTTCAACATGTAGCAAGAAGAAATGAAAGTGAGACAAAACATTTTTTGAGCATTCAATTAATTGAAAATAACAATTAAACTGAAACAGGCTGTTTTTCAGCTGATCAAAAGTTTAGGACCACATGCCTTTAAAAGGCCAAATCTGTGCAAAGATGTGGATTCATTGTCATTTTCTGTCATGTAGTCACACGTTGTGATGGCAAAGGCAAAAATAACTCTCCTTTTTGAATGTGGTCGGGTTGTTGAACTGCATAAGCAGGGTCTCTCACAGCGCGCCATCACTACTGAGGTGGAACGCAGTAAGACAGTCATTTGGAATTTCTTAAATGATCCTGAGGGTTATGGAACAAAAAAGTCAAGTGGAAGACCCAAAAAAATGTCATCAGCACTGAGCCGGAGGATCCAATTGGCTGTCCGTCAAGACACTGGACGATCCTCGACCCAAATTAAGGCCCTTACTGGTGCTGACTGCAGCCTTATAACCATCAGACGGCATCTGAGACTGAAGGGCTCTTTGCAAGAGAGCACCAAACATGGGACATTCAAATGTGGAAGAAAGTTTTATTCTCTGATGGTCCTGATGGTTTCCAACGTTACTGGCATGACAAGCAGATCCCACCTGAGATGTTTTCTACGCGCCACAGTGGAGGGGGCGCCATACTGGTCTGGGGGTGCTTTTTCCTTCAGTGGAACAATGGAGCGCCAGGAAGTGCAGGGGCGTCAAACGGCCGCTGGCTATGTCCAGATGTTGCAGAGAGCATTCCTCATGACTGTGTCCTCGTCTGTGTGGTAACGACTGGGTTTTTCAACAGGACAACACTACAGTACACAATGCCCGCAGGACAAGGGACTTCTTCCAGTAGAATAACATTCTTTTGGCCCATCCTGCGTGTTCCCCTGATCTAAATCCATTTGAGAACCTTTGGGGATGGATGGCAAGATGTTTACAAAAATGGACAACAGTTCCAGACAGTAAATGGCCTTCGTGCAACCGTCTTCACCACTTGGAGAAATGTTCCCACTCACCTCAAGGAGACGATTACATCAAGCATGCCGAAACTAATTTTTGAAGTGATAAACAATAATGGTGGAGCTACTCATTACTGAGTTCATGTTTGGAAGTTGGATTTCTGTTTTGGGGGGGTTTAGTTATTTTTTTGGGAGGTGTAGTCCTAAACTTTTGATCAGCTGAAAAACAGCCTGTTTCAGTTTATTCGTTGTTTTCATTAAATTGAATGCTCACTCCCATTTCTTCTTGTTGCATGTTGAAGCTCTACTTGTTAAGATCCAGCCATGCTAAATATGATTTTTTTGCCATTTTTCAAGTGGTCTTAAACTTTTGATCAGGACTGTAGTTCCCAATCCGCCCTCCTTGGTCGTTGGTTGATATTCCTCCACCTGTTCAGATCCAGGGAGGACAGCTGGAGTATTCCCAATCCACCCTCCGGGTCGTGTGGTTGATAAGCTCCATCTACGCAATCCAGTGGATGGACCTTTAGATTCCCACTCCATTCTCTGGGTCGTTGGTTGATATATCCCCACTGGTGTGGCCTACTTTGCTACGGGCAGTTTCTGAGAGGTAGAACTGCGCGCAAGCGGGCCAGAGCAGAACATTTCTACTCGGTCACCTGCACACCCCCAAGGGTCCCGCTCAGACAAGCCCTTCCTTTCTTCCAAAGGTAGTCTCTGACTTTTAACGAGAAACTTGTCCTTCCCTCACTGTGCCCATCTCCTTCACACCCTAAGAAAAAGGGTGTGCTCTGAAGCTCTATTTAGCAACCTCCGGTTCCTTTCGCCGTACGGATTCCCTTTTTGTCATTCCGGAGGGTCCTCGAAAGGGGTGGGCAGCCTCCAAGGTCGCCATTGCACGATAGTTTCGGTCTGCAAGTGCTGAACCATGCCGCACCCGGTGGGTGGTGGGCACTTTTTGGGCTCAGAGGAATCGCGCTTCGGCTGCACAGTTGTGTAAAGCGGCTACTGGTCCCCCTTAAACACATTCACAAAATCTTACCAGGTGCATACGTATGCATCGGCGGACGCTGCCCTAGGCCGCATGATCTTACAGGTGGCAATTTCTTAGATGCCAGCAGGGACGCTTGCTTCCATGGGTCTGTGGTTTTTCCCTCCCCGTGGACTGCTTTCGGACGTCCCACGGTTCCTGTGTCCCCCAATAAATATGGGCGAGAAAAGGAGATTTTTGTATAACTTGCCAGTAAAATCTCTTTCTTGCTCTTCATTGGGGGACACAGCACCCACCCAGTATTGTTGTTCGGCCACAGTTGTGGCACTTGCTGGTTTGAACACCGTTGGGTCCTTCGGCATGGTTGGTGTTCCATGTTTTTTCTTGGTTGGCTTGCTTCTCCCACTGCGTGTACACAAACTGAAGCTCTCTCTCCAGGCTGCAGGGGGTATAGCTGCCAGGGGAGGAGCTAACAGCTTTTACTAGTGTCAAAGCCTCCTAGAGGACATAGCTATACCCACGGTTCCTGTGTCCCCCAATGAAGAGCGAGAAAGAGATTTTACTGGTAAGTTATACAAAAATCTCCTTTTTGTTTGGCTGTTAACCCTTGCTTTGTTACTGGAAAAAAACTGATTAAAATGGAAAATTTGCCCAAAAATTGCTGTTTTGGCACCGTTTCTATTTAATTTTTTTAACTGTGTTCATCTGAGGGGTTAGGTCATGAGGTATTTTTATAGAGCAGATTCTTACAGACGCGGCAATACCTAATATGTCAACTTTTTAAAATGTATTTATGTTTTACACTATATTATCTTTTTATAAACCCCAAAAAAAAATTTGTATCTCCATAGTCTAAGTGTCAGTTTATTTTTATTTTTTTTAGCAGAATATTTTAGGTAGGGGCTAATTTTTTGCTGTTGCTGGATGAGAGGATGGTTTTATTAGCACTATTGGGGGGGGGGGGGCATATGACTTTTTCGATCACTTGCTATTACAATTTTTGTCATGTAAGGTGACAAAAAAATACCATTTTCTTTTTTGCACTGTTTTTATTTTATTTTTTTGACAGTGTTCATCTGAGGGGTTTGAGGGGTTAGGTCATGGGGTATTTTTATAGAGCAGATTCTTATGGACGTGGCGATACCTAATATGTCCTTTTTTTTTTTTTTTTGTTTTACAAACTAATATTTTTTGGGAAAAAATTTGTTAGTTTTAGTGTCTCAAGTCTGAGAACCATAGTTTTTTTATCCGATTGTCAGTGGCTAAATTTGAGAAGGGGAATATAAATTTAGTACTCCGTGGAAGTGTGGTACTACCTGAAGCAACCAATAATGCAGAGCCCCGGGTGATCGGGGCACATGTCACACTGAGTAGTGCTGTCCTTCCGTATCCCCCTCCTGTGACACACTCTGCACCTTTTTTGGGTCCGTCCCTTCTTTTTAGTATGGGGGACCACACCTGGAAAGTGTTGGCCACGGACGACCTGGGCGCCTCCATTTCCCGAGGTACTCCGGCCTGCTCTTTCCCGGTCAGAAAAGATCAGGTCCTTGAGGACTGCCTCATAGAACTGAAGGAATTTCCCTGTGTTGCCAGCGCTCCCGGATAGCACAAAAGAGTTGTACAAGGCAACCTGCACCAAGTAGACCACAACTTTTTTGTTGCATTATATGGCTTAAGGACTTGATCAGAGAGATCAACTCCTCCCATATACCGATTGTAGTCGACGATACAATCGGGCTTGAGGACCGTTGCCACAGTACCTCGCAGAGGGACAGGGGTGATGCCGTTACCATGAATTGTGCACAGTACAAGGACATCCCTCTTGTCCTTATATCTGACCAGCAACAAGTTTCCACTGGTAAGGGCTTGGGTCTCACCCCTGGGGATAAGTACCTGGAGCGGGTGGGTAGGTGGGCCGTGTTGATTTTTACACACGGTCCCTCAAGTGGACGTGGATCTGGCGGCAACGGACTGGAACAAGGGGATACTAGTATAAAAGTTATCCACCTACAGGTGGTAACCCTTATCTAGCAGTGGGTGCATAAGGTCTCACACAAGTTTCCCGCTAACACCCAGAGTGGGGGGACATTCTGGGGATTGAATACTGGAATCTCGGCCCTCGTACACACGAAACTTGTAAGTGTACCCTGAGGTACTCTCACAAAGTTTGTACAGCTTCACACCATACCTCGCCCGCTTAGAAGGAACATACTGGCGGAAAATGAGTCTCCCCTTGAAAGCAATGAGGGACTCATCAACCGCGACCTCCCCTCCAGGTACATAGGCCTGCACAAATTTGGCCCCAAAGTGATCGATGACCGGCCTGATTTTGTACAGGCGGTCATAGGCGGGATCACCTCCGGATGGCCTCAAACCGGAAGCATGTCATGGCCATACTGTAAAGTGGGGTCTGGTAGAGGACGTCCCGACTCCAGTAATGCCTGACACTAGGTTTTTTTTACTAGGCCCATGTGCAGAACGAGGCCCCAAAACGTCCTCATCTCGGCTGCACTGACTGGAGTCCAGCCACCAGCCCTAGCCAAAAAGGAGCCCGGGTGTTGAGCAATGAACTGTTATGCGTACAGGTTTGTTTGCTCCACCATCAGATTTACAAAGTGATCACTGAAAAAAAAACTAAAATAGTCATATTCAGTGAAGCCCACTGTGGAAATCTGGATTCCTGGTTGGACTACAAAATCAGGAATCGCGGGCTTAAAATGCTCTGGGGTACACCAGACAAGTTCACCGGCAGGGGGCTCAGGTGAACTTAACTGGTGGGCCGAAAAACTAGTACGTACCCCAGAGCTGCTCGTACTAGTGTGGGCCACAGGGTCCTTAGCATGGCGGTCCCCTTGCTCCGCATGGCGGTGTCTCTGCTAGATGACGAGGAGGACGCAGATGACAAAAGGAAAGTGGGATCATTTTCGTCTTCACTGGGGCTCTCGGACTTGGAGGCAAGCTGGGCTTATGCCTTCTCGGCCGAGAACATCCGGCGGGCCATAGGGGAGTGTGTGTGCGTGTTAAACTTTATTTGGTGTGCGTGTATGTGGGGGCACAGGTGTTCACGAACTTACCCTAAACCTAACAGACAAATAAAAAATGAATAAGCTGCAGCACCCCCTCTCAGGATCGCAGGATGGTGATTGATGGTGTCACACCACCGATCACCATCCTGTTCCGGGTTATCGGGTCCCCAGAGGCCCGAATAACCCAGAAACGCAGCCAACCGCAGGTCTGAATTGACCTGCGGTTTGCTGCGATCGCTGACATGGGGGTCACAGGACCCCCCGGCGCATTTTCCCCGGGTGCCTGCTCAATGATTTGATCAGGCACCCAGTTCCGATCACTGTGCGGGCGATGATCAGAACTACACATGACGTACCGGTACGTCATGTGTCCTTAAGCACCGGGACAACATGCCTTACCGGTATGTCATGTGTCCGTAACAGGTTAAGGTGAAAGATAGAAAACAGCAATTTTTACATTATTTTGTGGAACTTATTTATGGCGTCCACTGAGTGGTAAAAATAAAATTTTTATTATGTGGGTCACTACAGTGATAATGCCACATTTCTATCTATTTTTTTCCTTTCCTCCTGCATCTGTTAGTTCTGCAACTGCTCCCCCTTCAGACTGTGGAGGGGGAGGGCTGCTCAGATCTCTGGTTTGGTTCATAGCTAGCTTTGTATTGTTTGAAAGCTGACATTTCAAGCTTTCAAACAATGCCAGAACGACAGCATTATCTTCAGTACATGAGAAGATATCATTAGAAAGCGGGATGCAGTGAATACAGTTGAAAGTGAAAGGTTTTACCCGCAATTATTCCCGACTAGATTTCTAACGGTGATATCTCCTATTTAGCTTGGCCTAATGCTAACATAGTACATAAGGCCGAAAAAAGACATTTGTCCATCCAGTTCGGCCTGTTATCCTGCAAGTTGATCCAGAGGAAGGCAAAAAAAAAAAACTGTGAGGTAGAAGCCAATTTTCCCCACTTAAGGGGGGAAAAAAAATTCCTTCCCGACTCCAATCAGGCAATCAGAATAACTCCCTGGATCAACGACCTCTCTCTAGAAGCTATAGCCTGTAATATTATTACGCTCCAGAAATACATCCAGGCCCCTCTTGAATTCCTTTATTGTACTCACCATCACCACCTCCTCCTCAGCAAAGAGTTCCATAGTCTCACTGCTCTTACCGTAAAGAATCCTCTTCTATGTTTGTGTACAAACCTTCTTTCCTCTAGACGCAGAGGATGTCCCCTCGTCACAGTCACAGTCCTGGGGATAAACAGATGATGGGATAGATCTCTGTACTGATCCCTGATATATTTATACATAGTAATTAGATCTCCCCTCAGTCGTCTTTTTTCTAAAGTGAATAACCCTAATTTTGATCATCTTTCAGGGTACTGTAGTTGCCCCATTCCAGTTATTACTTTAGTTGCCCTCTTCTGGACCTTCTTCAGCTCTGCTATGTCTGCCTTGTTTACAGGAGCCCAGAACTGTACACAGTACTCCATGTGTGGTATGACTAGCAATTTGTAAAGTGGTAGGACTATGTTCTTATCACGGGCATCTATGCCCCTTCTGATGCAACCCTGCTGTCATTTTACTTTCAAACAAGACCAGTACCATACTTCTAGCTGCTACCATTCAGGAGATATCAGCAGCTCAAGCAGCCCTCCATTTCTGGCCGAGCTCAGCTCGGGCAGAATAGTTAGGTACTTTTCAAACAGCCCGTGCTGAGCTCGGGCAGAACAGTTAGGTGGTTAAAAGGGTTTTCTGAGATTTTTATAATGACATGTCCTCAGGATAGGTCATCAGTATCTGATCAGTGGGGGTTTAACACCCGGCACCCCAGCTAATCAGCTGTTTGAGAAGGTACAGGCGCTCACAGTGCCATGGCCTTCTCCCTGCTCACCAAGCATAGCACCGTAGATTGTATAGCGGCTGTGCTTGATATCGCAGCTCAGCCCCATTCACTTCAATGGGGCTGAGCTGCTTCTAGGCCACATGAACGATGAACGTGTCGTCACTGGCCTAGAAAAAGCTGAGAGAAGGCTGCAGCGCTACTGCAAGCACCAGTGCCTTCTCAAACAGCTGATCGGTGGTGGTCCACGGTGTCAGGCCCCCACTGATCAGATACTGATTACCTACCCTGAGGACAAGTCATTAGTAATAACCTCTCAGAAAAACCCACAAATATATCCAACTGGCCATAGACCCTACAAGGAATTTTATGGTGGGTTGATGCCCAGGGGGCCATGCAAGCCCTCCTCACAGACCCCAGCCATGGACATGGGGATCTGATTCTCTTGGTTGGACTAACAATTTTACACATAAGCATGTTATACTCACACCTTTCTTCAGGGCCATTCCATGTAGCTCTGGTCCGTTCCCTTCTGCCGCTGCTTGTTTATAAACTGATGGAGCTGAGAATTGTGGATTTTTTCCCACATGCTGCTGCCATATTTTATTTTTAACTATTGGATAACCACTTTAATTCTGTGATTCAAGGGCATTATGTTTAGAGCATTTTGGGGGCATGGTCTCTAAAGGGTTGGGTAAATATTTTGGACTGTGATCTTTGGTTTAGTTGTCCAGAAATATTTAAAGGGAAGGTTGGCAATTCTGCTACCTGTGAACAGCTATCAGTACAGGAGGGAGGTGTTATCAGTGACTGACAGCTATCTCTCTATGCACACTTATACACACAATGCTACCAATCGCTGATAACACCTCTTCCCTGTACCAATAGGTATTCACAGGAGGCTGTTTGTTCAGTGAAGCAGACTGCTGCATTTACATGCAGTGATCTCCTTTAATGAAAGAGGACGAAGGATCGCTATTGCACCAGCTTTCCTGTATTGTCTTCTAAAGAATGTACCATATGTGAAAGGGGTTTGCTAATAAGCTGTAGAACCCCACTCTAGTCCCAAGGCAAGAATCAGAGCTAATGGAGGGTTGTCAGACTGTTTCGCCCTGGCCAGGGGCACCAGACAGGGATGCCAATTGTCGCCCTTATTGTTTGCTCTTGCAATAGAGCCACTTGCGGCTTATATCCGCTTATCAACAAATATAGAGGGGTTTAGATACGGTGGGCTGCACAATAAAGTGGCTATGTACGCTGATGACACTCTGCTTTTTATGGGCGATACTGGTGCATCCCTGGATGCGGCCATGGCATTGATTGACAGATTTGGTGGCTTCTCTGGGCTTTGGATAAATTTGATGCCAATCGATGGGCAGGCCCTGTCAGGCAGACAAGTAGATAGTCTGGTTCCTTGGGTGGATAAATTTAAATACTTGGGACTGTATATAACACCTAGACTGTCGGAATTTGTGGACCTTAATCTGTCTCCGTTGCTGGCTACTTTTAGGCTAAAGGTGAGGTCATGGTGTAGGCTCTTTCTTTTGGTGGTGGGCGGAGTGAACCTTTTAAAAATGGTTATGATGCCCCAGTTGCTCTATGTACTGAACAATGCTCCCGTATGGATCTCCCTGGATAGATTTAAGAAAATTCACTCTATATTTAGGGATCTTATTTGGAAATATGGTCAGGCTAGGATTAAACTAGAGACATTGCAGTACCCTAAGTCTGAAGGGGGTCTGGCTGTTCCTAATGCATGGATTTACTTTTTAGCTTCCCAATCAGGGCCGTCTTTAATATTGATTGGACCCTGGGCAAGAATTTACTTGGGCCCCCTGGATAACGCCCCCCCCCCCCCCCCCCCCGCACTTTGCTGTACTTGCTATACAGCAGCACTTACCTGTCACATCCAGGGCCTCCAGGTGACGTCTCCTCTCTGTCATCATCTTCTCTGTAGATCTTCTCCACTCGGTCTGGACAACTTCTCTCAGCCGCCTTGTCTCTGCAGAGTGTGACACACAGACATCTTAGCTTCCTCACATTCTATCATTATCCCCCAACTGGAGTCCTCACAGTGTTATCCTGCTGCTTGCTGTGCCCCCCCCCCCCCCCCCCCCCAGGGGCGTAGCTATAGGGGGTGCAGAGCTAGCAGTCACTACCGGGCCCAGGAGCATGAAGGGGCCCAAAGACACTTGTGCCGCATAAGAAGACACACAAAGCACTGAGGGAAGGGGGGCCCAAGATGAACTCTTGCGCTGGAGCCCATGAGCCTTTAGTTACGCCCCGACCCCCCCCCCCCCCCAATACCCCCAAATACTATCCTGAAGAAACATTACTGCCCCCCATAGTAATAGTGCTCCTCATAGTCCCACCAATAGTAATTCCCTTCTAGAATGCCCTCATTAGTAACACTGCCCCAACCGTGATAATGCTCCTCAACAATGCCCCCATTATTAGAAGAGCCCTCCCATATTAATAATACCCTCACAGAGTCCCTAGTAAAAAACAAGGCCCCCTATTGTTCCCCTCAGTAGTAATAAGGCCCCCATAGTGCGCTTAGTAGAAATAAGGGGGATCTATAAGTCCCTCCTATAGAGCCCCCAGTAGTAATAAGACCGCCTATAATGTCCCCTGGATCTGCAGTGCCCCCTGCAGTTACAATCCTCCCTCCACCATACAGTCCCATGTAAATAACATCACCTCCTCCCCAGCCGCCTCCAACGCACAATCCCATGTAAACATCACCCCCTAAGGCTACTTTCACACTTGCGTTCGTGCAGATCTGTCCTGTACTTGTACAGGACGGATCCGCACCGATAATACAAACGAATGCATCCGTTCAGGACCGATTCGTTTGTATTAGATTTGAATTTCTAAGTCCCAATACGGATCCGTCCTGACTTACATTGAAAGTCAATGGGGGGACGGATCCGTTTACAATTGCACCATTTTGTGTCAATGCAAAGGGATCCGTCCCCATTTACTTACATTGTAAGTCAGGACGGATCCGTTTGGCTCTGCAAGGCCATGCGGACACAAAAACGCTGCGTGCAGCATTTTAGGGTCCGCCTCCAAAACGGAACGGGGGGCTGTACGGAGCCGAACAAATGCATTCTGAATGGATCCGCACTAATTCAGAATGCATTGGGGTTAAACTGATGCATTTGGGGCTGCTTGTGAGAGACCTGAAACGGATCTCACAAGCGGATCCCCAAACGCAAGTGTGAACGTAGCCAAAACATTAAGTCCCATGTACATAAACATCATTCCCCTCCCCCCCATCATCCAGTTTCAACATACAGTCCCATGTCAATAACATCCCTCCCTTCAGCCCTAACATACATCCCAGTTAAATAACTACAACTCCCAGTATTGCTCTGCCTCTCCCTTCACTTACCTCTCCAGTCCTGCATTAGGCTCCTCTTCACTCTGGTCCAATCCTGCACTGGTCACATGATGGTGACATCATCCAGGTCATCCTATCACAGCCTGTTTTGCTGATCACATGACCTGTGATGTCACCACAGGTCCTTCGCCTCTTCCCAGTGTATTAGATTCAATTGTATTGCCGTTCTGTGTACGGCAATACAGTTGTATCTAGCAGGCAGGCAGGACATTCGGGGCCTGGGACAAAACATCCGGGGCCCAGGCCCCGAATGTTTTAACCTAGCAATGCCCGCTAGTGAATGGGAGTCGGGAAACGGAGCTCCCATGGGCCCCCAGGAGCAACTGGGCCTGGGGCAGCTGCCCCTTTTGCCCTGCGGCAAAGACGGCCCTGTTCCCAATGTCAGCATTTCAAGGGTTGGATTAGCTTCCAAGTGCCGGATATGACAGGGCAGATATTGCAGCATTGGTTGGGCAGTCGTGACCTCATGGGTATTCTGGAAGGGTCAGGTATGCATGCTGGGAGGGAAAAACTCCCTCTTATTGAACTTATGAAAAAAGTTTGGGCACGGGTGAAGCAACTGAGAGGTGTAGGTGGAATCAGTGAGCTTTCCCCTATTAGAAATAATCACCTATTGCCTGAACTTTTTGCCATGTCAGGACTTCGGAACTGGGAAACTCATGGAGTGATGAGAATTGGCCAATATTGATGGAGGGCAAGTTATGTAAGTCATTTCAGAACCTGCAGCAGGAATTTAATATCCCTAGGGGATGGTTCTATAAATATCTTCAAATGAGGCATGCCCTTGAGGTCACGCTGCGGAAAGGATGTGTGATAGCCCAAATGGAGACTGTTCATAAGCTTGTTCTCCCGACAGGAGGGGGGGGGGGGGGGAGGGCTGATATCACAGGTGTACGCTCTTTTACTTGATAAATTCTTAGAGGGGTTTCCGCTCTTAAGAATGAAGAAATGGGAGGCTGACTTGGGAGGTATGTCTAAGGATAAGTGGGATGATATACTGGAAGGAGTCCCCAAGGTGTCCTTGAGTGAACAGGGCAAATTGTCCCAACTATTTATCATACATAGAGTATACAAAACACTGGTGTTCCTAAAAAAGTTGAAGGGTAAGATTGAGGCGGCTCTCTATTGACAAAAGGATGGAGTAGGTGCTCTATCCAAACAAGGCGTACCCAACGCTTGTGGTGAGGAAATATAAGTGAAAGTAGAGGGATGGCACTCAACACCTGAGGTGTATGGAAAAATAGTGTTTAATAAAGAATAGCTGATGTTAAAAATATATTAAATATAATGGCTGTATATGTACATAATTAGATAAATAAGTACATGATGGTAATAGAGATTAAAAGATAAAAAACACAAATATAAAAAATACAATAAAAAATATGAGTGAAAAATATGAGGGTGGTTAAATGTCAATTCAATTAGATCCTGCTGGAAAAAAAGGATGAATCCTGCTGGAAAAGGAAACAGATAATCTGCTGAAAAAAAGTATTTTTCTTATATTGTAATGACCAGTGATATGGTGGCCAATATTATCCTGGTACAGTGTCAATGATGTGGAATCCTGTTGGGAGAGAAAGATGCTCCTTCCTATAAAAGGTCTAATTCATATATCCCAAGATTTTGGGTTTAAAACTCAATCCAATTCTGGTATTGATTATTTATTCACAGATCCAGTGTTGGTGGGCTGTGGAATAGAGACTGCTTAGTAAGCAGGTACGTTACCCTCCTTGCGGCTGTTGATGCGCTGTTCAGCGGCTCCTGTCCGGGCGGCGATGTCCACGTGTGCCGTTCCCGCTCGCTGGTATCTCCGGCCGTTGGTTGCTATTAGGTGTCGTCACTTCCGGTGACGTCACCTGCGTTCCTCGGATCTCCCGCTCAGTGCTGATGGAGCTTGCCACGTGGAGGCTAATGGCGGGAAGTGGAGACGCTGTAGCTTTTTAGGAGGGAAGTGGATAGATAGCTCCGGAGCTCATCTGTAGTTGTGGGATCCTTCTTATTCGTTGCTAGCTAGATGTCATAGGCTTACTCAATGCCCCATACGCGTTTCAGAGCTTCCTGCTCCTTCATCAGTGGGAATGAGTAGCCTATTTCTTTTTGGGAATATATATGCATCTGATTAGGTCCAATTAGTGGATATGGGTGTGGTTAAAGTTTTTTTCAGATATGGGAGTGGTCAACAGTTTGTTTAAAAAAAAAGGTTTTTCTTCTTCTTTCTTTCTTTCTTCTCTCTTCTTCTTTTCTTTGGATAATAAATCTTCAATGGAAGCAATGAGATGTATAATCCAATATAATGAGTGGACAATTAGTCGGGTACAAAAACGTATATAAAGATGGAATAAAATTTTGAAATTATATTATATAAAAATAGAAGATATATTTATATATATCAGTGCATGAAGGTTCAGATAAAAAATATGAATTAGAATAAATAAAAATAAATGACCTTCATTTTATTATAATAGGTGGATGGTGCTATAAATGATTATATATCCGGTCATAACGCAGGAGAGTGGTTGCAGTCTATAATGTACAGTCTAGGAGTTGCGTTAGGCTGTTGTACTTTCTTGTCATATTTAGAAGGAAGTACTAACTAGAGGAATGTAATATTTGCATGATGGGAAGTGTTCTTTGCGTGATGGAAAGTGTTTATGGGGAGGGGCCCACCCGGGAGGAGGGGTCGGAGTGCTGGTAGACAGCCGGACTACGACCCCAATTTCCGAGGGGGCACCCCACCAATTGCAGAGTCTCCGTTCTTTTATAGAAAGCCAAAGATTTCCATTTCTGCATTGAGACCTTTAGGAATCATTGTATTGAATTCGAATATTTTTCTGGATTCGGACCTTGACATGGCGGCTATGTGGTTCCCGCCTCTCCATTGACGTGTAATTTTTTCTATGGCTACATAGATAAGTGATGATGGATCACAATTGTGGTGTTCTTTATAATGTTTGGAGACGGAATGTAGTTCGTAGCCCTTTTTTATATTCGAGATGTGTTCAGATATTCTTGTTTTGAGTAGTCTTTTAGTACGCCCAACGTATTGTTTGTGACAGGGGCATTGTAGAACATAGATGACATTATTGGAGTGGCAGGAGAGATGTTCTCGAATCTCATGTTTATATGTATTGATAGTTGAATGAACTGTTGTTGTTTTTTTAGGAAAATTTGTGATTTTGCAATTATTACATTTCCCGCACCTGAAGAAACCCTGTAGTGAAAGCCAGCTTTGATTTGGTTTGGTCGTGTTTCTTCTGATTGTTGGTGCTAGACGTAGGCCTAAATTGGGGGCTCTGGTATATGTAATCGGTGGTTTATCTGGTAGTAGTTGACCTATAATTTTGTCACTTAAGATATGGTGCCAGTGTTTATGAATGCTTGTCTCTAGTTTTTTGTAGTGAGCATTATATGGTAGAATTAATCGGGGTGTTTCTTCTTTTTTGGTCATGGTTGTGGTGATTTCGTTACTAATGTCAAAAAACTTTATTCTGTCCATTGATCTTACTTTGTCTAAAGATCTGTCTATTGCTGCCATCGGGTAGTCCTTTGCTAGGAATTGTTTCTTCAAATTATCTGCCTCTGTTTCAAATTGGCTTTCTAGTGTGCAATTTCTTTTTAAGCGTCTGAATTGGCTGGTCGGGATGTTTAGTAGCCAGCTAGGTAAATGGCAGCTAGAGTGTAAAATGAAGTTATTTTTCATCACTGGCTTCTGGTATGTGCTGCATAGTAGTTTATTTTCAGTTGTTTTGATTAATAGGTCTAGAAATTCTACTTGTGTTTGGCTTATATTAGCTGTCAATGTTATATTTCTATCGTTTGTGTTGATCTTCTCTAAGAATATATCTAAACTATCTCTTGTGTCGCTCCAGATAAAAAAATGTCGTCTATATATCTCCGCCATAGTACCAGGCTCGTCCCCAGTAGTGGGGTGATGAAATCATGTTCCCACTGGGCCATAAAGATGTTGGCATAACTGGGGGCGAACCTGGTACCCATGGCGGTCCCTCGTTGTTGTAGATAAAATATTGAATCAAATATAAAATAATTATGAGTTAAAATAAACGACACTCCTTTAATTAAAAAATCAATTTGATCTGTGTGTAAGGTCTGGTAGTGATTTAGTTGTTCCCTCAGGGCAGCAGTGCCATGGTTGTGATTGATACTAGTGTAGAGGGAATTGACATCCATCGTGCAGAGTAACCAATGGTTTTGGTATTCTGTCTGTTCAATTGTCCTCACAATGTCTGTGGTGTCTTTGATATATGATGGTATTAGTTTAACGGTTGGCTGTAATAGTCTGTCTATGTATTGGGAAAGATTAGAAGTGAGGGATCCGATTCCTGAGATGATTGGTCTGCCTGGTGGATGAGTTGGGTGTTTGTGGATCTTTGGTAGACAATAGAATACCGGAATTCTATTGTGAGGGCTTGTGATGAATGTGAATTCCTGTTCGTTAAGGATACCTTTTTCTTTGCCTATTTGTGTCAAAGTCTTTAGTTCTCTATAAAAGTCTTCAGTGGGATCTTTTTTAAGTGTGGTATATGTGTGTAGGTCTGATAGTTGTCTCCTACATTCTGACATATAGTCTTCTGTGTTTAGTAAGACAATTGCTCCACCTTTGTCTGCTGGTCTTATGGTCAGGTTTAAAGTTGATTGTATCTGTTTGATTGCATGTATCTCTCTTTTAGTTATGTTGTAGTGTGTTTTATTGAGATTCATTCTCCTAATATCGGACTCTATGCATTTTCGGAATGTGGCTATGTTGTCTCCCATTTCTTGTTTTGGGTATTTGGTTGATTTGATTTTAAGATCAGTATGTTTGTATATAGACGGTCGGGGATTATCTGTAGATATTGGATTCTTAATGAAATATTTTTTCAAACATAGTTTTCTCACGTATTTTTCTATTCCTATATAGGCGTTGAACTTGTCCATTGTAGCTGTAGGTGAAAATTTCAGTCCCTTATTGAGTAGTTTCTGTTGTGTCTCATTTAGGTTGGTATCGCTTAGATTAACAATGATGTTCGTTGAGTTATCTAGGTTCTGTGATATCTGTTCGTTTTTCTTCTTGTGTCTACTCCTTCTTGTCTTTGTGTTCTGTACTCTAATGGTCTGGGTAGGTGTTCTCTTTGTGGGTCTGATGTCATCTGGTGATTCGTGTGGTGGTGTTGGTGGTGGGGGGTGTGTATTGGAGTCTCTTCTCGATGTTCCCTGAAGTGTTGGGGGGTGTTCTTTGGTGTCCTTTCTCGGTGTGATCTGGGTGGGTTTTCTTTGTGTGTTTCGTTCCTGTGTCTTAGGTTGTATTTGTGTGTCGGGGTTGGTGCTCTCTTGTATCTTTGTGGGGAACGTGGGTGGTGTCGTGTTCTTGTTCTGTGATGGGGCGGAGTTTGATCTAAAAAATGAGGTGAGGTGAGTGATTCAAAATAATTGTTGGTTGGGATATTATATCGATCTTGGATATTTTTCCTGATGTGTTTCTCTCCTTGTCTTTCAAAGGGCATTTCCATTGTATTGGTAGGGACATATGGTACATGTTCTCTATGGTTGGTCTGGTTGTTTGGTTTCTTATTAATATAGTTCTGCTGTGTGTTGTGTTTTAATTTTTTATTTTTTCTAGTTATAATTGTTCTTTCTAGATTGTCTAGACTTATACAGATTCTTTCCTGCCATACATTGAATGAGTCGTCTTTGGGTATTTTATCTATTATTCCTTTTAGTTTTGTAATTTGTGCTATGGTATCTTCCAGGATCTGGGAACGTCTTTTAATTATCAGTTGTATTAGTATACCTGACTGAGTTTGTAAAAATTCATCCCATTCTTGTTTGAATTCATCGCTATATAAATCGTCTGCTGGGTCCTTGGTTAGCATTAATCCTTTTGGTATTAATCCTTTTATCAAATATTGGTTTAGTGATTTGATCTCCCATTCTTGTCTAAGTTGTTTGTGTAGGAGTTTTTCCAGTTCTCTAAATGTATCGGAACTGGATCTGTTCATGGGGTTAATGGGGGTAAGGTCGTCCGTTAGATCAAATGTGTAATTTTCAATTGTTTTTGATTTTTTCTCCATACAGTCCCAAATGTCCATCCTAATGAGAATAGGAGCTCTGCCAAATGGGTAAATAGCAATAGTTGAAGGGTAAGATTGAGGCGGCTCTCTATTGACAAAAGGATGGAGTAGGTGCTCTATCCAAACAAGGCGTACCCAACGCTTGTGGTGAGGAAATATAAGTGAAAGTAGAGGGATGGCACTCAACACCTGAGGTGTATGGAAAAATAGTGTTTAATAAAGAATAGCTGATGTTAAAAATATATTAAATATAATGGCTGTATATGTACATAATTAGATAAATAAGTACATGATGGTAATAGAGATTAAAAGATAAAAAACACAAATATAAAAAATGCAATTAAAAATATGAGTGAAAAATATGAGGGTGGTTAAATGTCAATTCAATTAGATCCTGCTGGAAAAAAAGGATGAATCCTGCTGGAAAAGGAAACAGATAATCTGCTGAAAAAAAGTATTTTTCTTATATTGTAATGACCAGTGATATGGTGGCCAATATTATCCTGGTACAGTGTCAATGATGTGGAATCCTGTTGGGAGAGAAAGATGCTCCTTCCTATAAAAGGTCTAATTCATATATCCCAAGATTTTGGGTTTAAAACTCAATCCAATTCTGGTATTGATTATTTATTCACAGATCCAGTGTTGGTGGGCTGTGGAATAGAGACTGCTTAGTAAGCAGGTACGTTACCCTCCTTGCGGCTGTTGATGCGCTGTTCAGCGGCTCCTGTCCGGGCGGCGATGTCCACGTGTGCCGTTCCCGCTCGCTGGTATCTCCGGCCGTTGGTTGCTATTAGGTGTCGTCACTTCCGGTGACGTCACCTGCGTTCCTCGGATCTCCCGCTCAGTGCTGATGGAGCTTGCCACGTGGAGGCTAATGGCGGGAAGTGGAGACGCTGTAGCTTTTTAGGAGGGAAGTGGATAGATAGCTCCGGAGCTCATCTGTAGTTGTGGGATCCTTCTTATTCGTTGCTAGCTAGATGTCATAGGCTTACTCAATGCCCCATACGCGTTTCAGAGCTTCCTGCTCCTTCATCAGTGGGAATGAGTAGCCTATTTCTTTTTGGGAATATATATGCATCTGATTAGGTCCAATTAGTGGATATGGGTGTGGTTAAAGTTTTTTTCAGATATGGGAGTGGTCAACAGTTTGTTTAAAAAAAAAGGTTTTTCTTCTTCTTTCTTTCTTTCTTCTCTCTTCTTCTTTTCTTTGGATAATAAATCTTCAATGGAAGCAATGAGATGTATAATCCAATATAATGAGTGGACAATTAGTCGGGTACAAAAACGTATATAAAGATGGAATAAAATTTTGAAATTATATAATATAAAAATAGAAGATATATTTATATATATATCAGTGCATGAAGGTTCAGATAAAAAATATGAATTAGAATAAATAAAAATAAATGACCTTCATTTTATTATAATAGGTGGATGGTGCTATAAATGATTATATATCCGGTCATAACGCAGGAGAGTGGTTGCAGTCTATAATGTACAGTCTAGGAGTTGCGTTAGGCTGTTGTACTTTCTTGTCATATTTAGAAGGAAGTACTAACTAGAGGAATGTAATATTTGCATGATGGGAAGTGTTCTTTCCATCACGCAAAGAACACTTCCCATCATGCAAATATTACATTCCTCTAGTTAGTACTTCCTTCTAAATATGACAAGAAAGTACAACAGCCTAACGCAACTCCTAGACTGTACATTATAGACTGCAACCACTCTCCTGCGTTATGACCGGATATATAATCATTTATAGCACCATCCACCTATTATAATAAAATGAAGGTCATTTATTTTTATTTATTCTAATTCATATTTTTTATCTGAACCTTCATGCACTGATATATATAAATATATCTTCTATTTTTATATTATATAATTTCAAAATTTTATTCCATCTTTATATACGTTTTTGTACCCGACTAATTGTCCACTCATTATATTGGATTATACATCTCATTGCTTCCATTGAAGATTTATTATCCAAAGAAAAGAAGAAGAGAGAAGAAAGAAAGAAAGAAGAAGAAAAACCTTTTTTTTTTTAAACAAACTGTTGACCACTCCCATATCTGAAAAAAACTTTAACCACACCCATATCCACTAATTGGACCTAATCAGATGCATATATATTCCCAAAAAGAAATAGGCTACTCATTCCCACTGATGAAGGAGCAGGAAGCTCTGAAACGCGTATGGGGCATTGAGTAAGCCTATGACATCTAGCTAGCAACGAATAAGAAGGATCCCACAACTACAGATGAGCTCCGGAGCTATCTATCCACTTCCCTCCTAAAAAGCTACAGCGTCTCCACTTCCCGCCATTAGCCTCCACGTGGCAAGCTCCATCAGCACTGAGCGGGAGATCCAAGGAACGCAGGTGACGTCACCGGAAGTGACGACACCTAATAGCAACCAACGGCCGGAGATACCAGCGAGCGGGAACGGCACACGTGGACATCGCCGCCCGGACAGGAGCCGCTGAACAGCGCATCAACAGCCGCAAGGAGGGTAACGTACCTGCTTACTAAGCAGTCTCTATTCCACAGCCCACCAACACTGGATCTGTGAATAAATAATCAATACCAGAATTGGATTGAGTTTTAAACCCAAAATCTTGGGATATATGAATTAGACCTTTTATAGGAAGGAGCATCTTTCTCTCCCAACAGGATTCCACATCATTGACACTGTACCAGGATAATATTGGCCACCATATCACTGGTCATTACAATATAAGAAAAATACTTTTTTTCAGCAGATTATCTGTTTCCTTTTCCAGCAGGATTCATCCTTTTTTTCCAGCAGGATCTAATTGAATTGACATTTAACCACCCTCATATTTTTCACTCATATTTTTTATTGTATTTTTTATATTTGTGTTTTTTATCTTTTAATCTCTATTACCATCATGTACTTATTTATCTAATTATGTACATATACAGCCATTATATTTAATATATTTTTAACATCAGCTATTCTTTATTAAACACTATTTTTCCATACACCTCAGGTGTTGAGTGCCATCCCTCTACTTTCACTTATGTTCCTAAAAAAGGTTGGAGTAAGAATTGATGACAAGTGTCCAAAGTGTATGGAAGATGGTGCGGATTTGTTGCATATGCTGTGGTCTTGTCCAGTAATTGGTAATTATTGGGATGCTGTAAGGAATATGATTAATAGTAAAATGACTTTGAAAATTCAAAATGACCCCAAGGTGTGTGTATTGGGGTATGTGTCTGAGATTGGAGGGACTGAATCGGTTAAGGTAGCAGTGGGGAGGTTGTTGTATGTGGCCAGGAAGCTGGTGGCTATGAGGTGGATCCAGGGAAGTCCGCCTACACTGGAAGAGTTTGAGCGGAAGGTGCATGACATGCTGATATTGGAAAAAGGGGTGTATGTGAAGAGAGGGTGTCCTCAGAAGTTTGATAAATTGTGGAGTGATTGGTTATCTCATACTCACGTGGTTATATAGGCTCGTGATGGTTCATGACTAGTTAACAGGGTGGGGAGGTGGTAGAGAAGGGTGGGGGGGGGGGGATGGGAGGGGGTCTGGGATTGTTAGGACTTATACAATTATTTGTCTCAATATTTGATTCTACATGTGTACACGCTATATACAGATACATGATATAAATGTGTGTTGGTATTTCCATGGACACTGCTGTATATCGATTCCACATGGTGGATAAAGTAAGAAAAGACAATGTATTGTTTTTATAATATCCTGCATTTATTGGTTCAATAAAAACGATTTGATAAAAAAAAAAAAAAAAAGCTGTAGAACCCCTGATTTGCTATTTACTGTTGGGCAGCTGTATACTGCTACAACCCATAGCATTCTTGAGAGGTCCTCAGCCCGCAGGTGCATCTTCTGTAGTACATCTACAGGTCCTTCTAAAAAAATTAGCATATTGTGATAAAGTTCATTATTTTCTGTAATGTACTGAAAAACATTAGACTTTCATATATTTTAGATTCATTACACACCAACTGAAGTAGTTCAAGCCTTTTATTGTTTTAATATTGATGATTTTGGCATACAGCTCATGAAAGCCCAAATTTCCTATCTTTAAAAATTAGCATATTTCATCCGACCAATAAAAGAAAAGTGTTTTTAATACAAAAAAGTCAACCTTCAAATAATTATGTTCAGTTATGCACTCAATACTTGGTCGGGAATCCTTTTGCAGAAATGACTGCTTCAATGCGGCGTGGCATGGAGGCAATCAGCCTGTGGCACTGCTGAGGTGTTATGGAGGCCCAGGATGCTTTGATAGCGGCCTTAAGCTCATCCAGAGTGTTGGGTCTTGTGTCTCTCAACTTTCTCTTCCCAATATCCCACAGATTCTCTATGGGGTTCAGGTCAGGAGAGTTGGCAGGCCAATTGAGCACAGTAATACCATGGTCAGTAAACCATTTACCAGTGGTTTTGGCACTGTGAGCAGGTGCCAGGTCGTGCTGAAAAATGAAATCTTCATCTCCATAAAGCTTTTCAGCAGATGGAAGCATGAAGTGCTCCAAAATCTCCCGATGGCTAGCTGCATTGACCCTGCCCTTGATAAAACACAGTGGACCAACACCAGCAGCTGACATGGCACCCCAGACCATCACTGACTGTGGGTACTTGACACTGGACTTCAGGCATTTTGGCATTTCCCTCTCCCCAGTCTTCCTCCAGACTCTGGCACCTTGATTTCCAAATGACATGCAACAGTCCAGTGCTGCTTCTCTGTAGCCCAGGTCAGGCGCTTCTGCCGCTATTTCTGGTTCAAAAGTGGCTTGACCTGGGGAATGCGGCACCTGTAGCCCATTTCCTGCACACGCCTGTACACGGTGGCTTTGGATGTTTCTACTCCAGACTCAGTCCACTGCTTCCGCAGGTCCCCCAAGGGCTGGAATTGGTCCTTCTCCACAATCTTCCTCAGGGTCCGGTCACCTCTTCTCGTTGTGCAGCGTTTTCTGCCACACTTTTTCCTTCCCACAGACTTCCCACTGAGGTGCCTTGAAACAGCACTCTGGGAACAGCCTATTCGTTCAGAAATTTCTTTCTGTGTCTTACCCTCTTGCTTGAGGGTGTCAATGATGGCCTTCTGGACAGCAGTCAGTTCGGCAGTCTTACCCATGATTGCGGTTTTGAGTAATGAACCAGGCTGGGAGTTTTTAAAAGCCTCAGGAATCTTTTGCAGGTGTTTAGAGTTAATTAGTTGATTCAGATGATTAGGTTAATAGCTCGTTTAGAGAACCTTTTCATGATATGCAAATTTTTTGAGATAGGAATTTGGGGTTTTCATGAGCTGTATGCCAAAATCATAAATATTAAAACAATAAAAGGCTTGAACTACTTCAGTTGGTGTGTAATGAATCTAAAATATATGAAAGTCTAATGTTTATCAGTACATTACAGAAAATAATGAACTTTATCACAATATGCAAATTTTTTGAGAAGGACCTGTACATCCGTCATTAAGGGCTTTAAATGTCGTAGTACTTTCATGCATTTATTGGAGGAACGAAACCTCTTACCATTTCACGTTATGATACTGATGACATTTATATGTATGTGTGTGTGTATATATATATATATATATATATATATATATATATACACACACACACACACACACCTAAAGAATTATAAGGAACACCATACTAATATTGCCTTCAGAACTGCCTTAATTCTACGTGGCATTGATTCAACAAGGTGCTGATAGCATTCTTTAGAAATGTTGGCCCATATTGATAGGATAGCATCTTGCAGTTGATGGAGATTTGAGGGATGCACATCCAGGGCACGAAGCTCCAGTTCCACCACATCCCAAAGATGCTCTATTGGGTTGAGATCTGGTGACTGTGGGGGCCATTTTAGTACAGTGAACTCATTGTCATGTTCAAGAAACCAATTTGAAATTATTCGAGCTTTGTGACATGGTGCATTATCCTGCTGGAAGTAGCCATCAGAGGATGGGTACATGGTGGTCATGAAGGGATGGACATGGTCAGAAACAATGCTCAGGTAGCCCGTGGCATTTAAACCATGGCCAATTGGCACTAAGGGGCCTAAAGTGTGCCCAGAAAACATCCTCCACACCATTACACCACCACCATCCTGCACAGTGGTAACAAGGCATGATGGATACATGTTCTAATTCTGTTTACGCCAAATTTGGACTCTACCATTTGAATGTCTCAACAGAAATCGAGACTCATCAGACCAGGCAACATTTTTCTAGTCTTCAACAGTCCAATTTTGGTGAGCTCGTGCAAATTGTAGCCTCTTTTTTTTCCTTTTTGTAGTGGAGATGAGTGGTACCCGGTGGGGTCTTCTGCTGTTGTAGCCCACCTTTCTTTCCCATTCTGACATTCAGTTTGGAGTTCAGGAGATTGTCTTGACCAGGACCACAACCCTACATGCTTCGAAGCAACTGCCATGTGAATGGTTGACTAGATAATCGCATTAATGAGAAATAGAACAGATGTTCCTAATAATTCTTTTAGTGTATATATACACTAAACAAGGACCTGAAATCAAAGAATGCAGTATATCTCCAGGAGACGCAACCCAAACTATATAAGACAGTAATATAAAAATGTCCCAGTTATCCATGTAACATTATAGTTCAATGCTTTTCTTTTGGAGCTTTGCCTTGGTTTCCCATATAGTGTAATTGAGAAATTGGTGAATCTGAAGATCTTGTAGTTGAGGATGATGGCGAGCGGGTCCAACCTTGGTTCGATGGTGATGAGCCTGGGGATCTGGTCTGTGATGAGATCCGCTAGTCAGAGCTCTTGTCCATAACGTCTTGATCAAAAAAAGCATCAGCTTCTGCTGGATCTTGAAACTGCTGGTAGGATCTATCCATTTTAAATACCCGAAGTACAGCCGGTAGATCAGTTAGAATGTAATGTTCCTTTTATATAGGAGGGAGCAGATATTGCTGAAAGCTCTACGCTTTGTAGTGACTTCTAAAGAATAATCTACAAAAAACTGAATTTTGCATCCTCTCAAGATCAAGGCCTCTGTATAAGCTCTATAGGCCCTTAGTATGTTTTCCTTGTAAGAATAGTACTTGGTAATAACCTGTCTCGGGCAGTTACTTTGGTTCAGAGCCGGTTTGTTATTTAAGTCCTGAGAAGACGCTATCTGGTGGACTCCACTTTTGTGTTGTAGAACTCAGGCCTGTGGTAGTGTAATGTCACAAAGTTGGAGCAAGTCTTTCAGGGGAACTGTCTGATCAATCTCTAATTCCTCCCGCGGAAGTGGTTTTCTAAGTCTTCAATGCTGTGCGCTGTTCGTCCTCCGAGAGCATGTGATCTTGTAGCACCACTTCCTCCTGCAGTTTAAGGTAGCCTGCATGCTAGCTGATAAAGTAGTTAGAATCGTTTGGCCACTTCAATAGCTAGTAGTCTGTTCCGCCTACCATTTGGCTGGTACAACAGGTCTTGTTGAGTAGCGCTTAATTTCTCCATGTCGGCAGCATGGTCTTTTGAACCAGGTGAGGTAGGAGGTATGGCACCATCTTGGAAGCAACCGCAATTAGATTTCCCGTTGAAGAGCACGCCATAAACTGCAGTATGCAACTAAAGGGGTTATCCGTGTTGTGCTGCAAGTCTGAATCTCTTGCTAGTGCTATGGCGAGAGATTCAGACTGAAGCATGCACTGTGGGTTCTAACCCGAGGCAAGGACCACATGCCCAATATACGGCACAAGATCCCGGAAGTGGACACTGAACGGGATCGCAGCACAACCTGGCAGAGGTGTAGCTAGGCTTTCCAGCACCGAGAGCAAGGATTCAGCATCCCCCCCCCCCCACTTTCCCCCCGGAAAAGTTCAGCGGGGCGCACAGTGGCAAATTTTGGTTTACAATAAGCCACTTCTCTAACTCCACCAAATGCATATTTATACTCACCCAGTCCCACTTACCTAACAAAATCTATCATAGGGTACACAGTGTTACCAATACAACTTGCAATAAATGAAAGAACCAACTAGTCCTACTACATTCAGGGTGTCGCTGGCATGTCTGTGTGATGTCCGCTGGAAGCGGAACAAGGTCTTGGACTTTTTCCATTTTCGTGATGGCTACATGTAAAATTGTCTCTTGAAACATTAGGGGGCTTAAAGAGGACCTTTTACGGGTTCTGAGATTAATACTGGCACTGTAGGGCATGTTTAGGAGATGTCATATTGCTATTTTATTTTATTTTTTATAGATACGCTGCTCTGTTGGGGTGCTGTGCACCTCATTCTGTTAGAAGGCGGTACAGGGAGGAGGAGACAACCGTGTTCTCTGTCACAGCCATTGAGAAAAAACAGCACACCTTCTCCCTGGCTGTGACATTGTCCGCTGTGATTGGACAGCTCACAGCCAGGGAGAAGGAGACGCCCACTGAGAAATGCATGTCCTCCTCCATGAACCAATGCTGTTTATTAGCATACAGGGTGGCTAAACAGAACGGGGGGAGGGCACAGCTAATAAATCGTATAAATCGATCGTATTAATAAATGCCCCCTATGTGATTGTAGCCCTACATATTCCTCCCCCTTTCCACTGAAGTCTTTTGGGTGATTATAATGCAGTCTTAGACACGTAGACACTAGTGCATTGCCCCCTGTGCTCTCTGTAACACCCCCCCCCCCCCCCCCCCCCCCTTCAGTGACAGGATGGACATCTTGTCTAGCCCCTGGGACTCGGCGATTGCACAATGAATCAAATACTGCTTCCTGAGCTTGGGAAGCAGCAGAAGCTACATTGCGCAAGCACCTAGTTGCCCAGTGACTCTGTGCATGCCGCAGTGGATCTGATGAGCACTGCTTTCTAAGCTCATCAGATACACTGCGCATGCGCAGTCACTGAGCCTCGGTGCTGCCGGGAGAACGTAGGGGCGGACGAGTTCTTGCTGACAGAGGCTCTTTAAAGGGGGTCTGTCACCACTATATGACCTTATACAGTGCTTACAGAGCATGAATGTAATGGTACCTTTCTTTGTTTCTTTAGACTTGCAGGAAAAACAATGTTTAATTCATATGCAAATGAGCACTCACAAGTGGCCAGGGGCGGCGTTCAGTGTGTAGGAGCCCAGGCTGCTCTGCCTTCTTTCAGCGTTGCTCCTCCCCAGCCGATTTCTTTGCCCGCCCTCCTATTCACTTGTGAGTGCTCATTTGCATATGAATGACACTTAGTTTTTCCACCTTCTGCAAGTGTAAAGAAAAGGACAAAGGTACTATTACATTCATGTATAGGTGTGCTACAGGACAATGTAAGCACTGTATATGGCCATATGGAGGTGACAGACTCCCTTTAATGTGGCAGACAAGCTTCTTCAATTCTTTTGTTTTTGGGAGTAATTACTGTTCTGTTTCATGCCGGTCTGGAACCAAGTATATAGAATGTAGTGTACATAAGGTTGATATAAACACAAAAACTCACTGAAAAAAGTGGCCTAAACGGGTGAAAATGCTCCAAACCCATACACTGTAGTGTGTCTATAACCGGGGGAGCAATTCCTCCGCATGTGGTTCGCAGACAGCGGCAATCCCCAGAAAAAAATGCGTACAATGGAGGATGCCGGTGCGGACCGCATGCACCACAAGAACATCTTATACAAAATGATACATTGTGCAGATGAAAAAATATACATACACAATTCACTGCAA
Organism: Bufo gargarizans; assembly: GCF_014858855.1. Taxonomy (NCBI): domain Eukaryota; kingdom Metazoa; phylum Chordata; class Amphibia; order Anura; family Bufonidae; genus Bufo; species Bufo gargarizans. The sequence goes on along the minus strand of NC_058081.1, from coordinate 229,491,174 downwards.
AAAATGCACCAAAATGATACGCAGCTGACAATACTAGCCAATTCCTCAGGCCGATGTTAAAAGCTGAGAACTTTGCCAATATCTTCCAGTCAGGAACATATCGGAGCCCCTCATGCACCACGTCACGGTGTGTCTCAGCACGCATGGGGTCCTACCACTAAACTGCCCGTGGTGTGTGAACAGGGTCTGAACAGTGCAATTAACCTGGTAGCTTCTGTGTCACATGGTCTGTTGTGGGCGCGGCTTCTGTGTCACATGGTCTGTTGTGGGTGCGGCTCACAGCTTTATCTTACCTCACAGTGCATTGGTGATACCACTATGGAGGCATGTGAGAGCCTGGCTGTGAGTTGGTTCAGACCCTGTTCACACACCACGGGCAGTTTAGTGGTAGGACCCCATGCGTGCTGAGACACCGTGACGTGGTGCATGAGGGGCTCCGATATGTTTCTGACTGGAAGATATTGGCAACGTTCTCAGCTTTTAACATCTGCCTGAGGAATTAGCTAGTATTGTCAGTTGCGTATCATTCTGGTGCATTTTTTACAGTGAATTGTATTAGGTTGATCTACCCTACATGAGTGATAATTATTATCTAGCTTTATGTAAACTAGTTTACATTTAACTGTCTAGCGGCCTTTAGTAGTTTTCTGGTAACCTTTTTATCTCTATTATGTTACTACTGGCTCATGCACACAACTGTATGTATTTTGCGTCCGTGTGCATTCCTCCGTATTTTGCTGGAACAGAACAGCTGGCCCCTGATAGAACAGTACTATCCTTGTTCATAATGCGGACAATAATAGGACATATTCTATTTTTTGGCGGAAGGGAAATACAGACATACAAAAAAGGAATGCACACGGAGTAACTTCCGTTTTTTTTTTTTGGTGGACCCATTGAGATGACTGGTTCCGTATACGGTCAACACAAAAAAAAAAGGAACAGACACGGAAAGAATATACGTTCGTGTGCAGGAGCCCTAAAGGTGAAAATATTGAACTTTAGTCACTGAATGTCCATGTGCACTTCACATAGCAAAGGTTGTTACGTTTCCACATAAAACTACTTAATCATCCAAATGATGAGCTAGATGTGTGCCAAAATGTTATAACTGTACCAATTGAACCAAGGACACACATATACGATAATAACAAATTTTATTAGGTAATACATTTTACAACAAGACATAAATATTTATAATATAAGCAACAGCAGTGCAGGCTAGCGCTGCGACAAGCAGCTCATCCACCAGACACAAGATATAATTGATCCAAATAAAAGGGGAAAATTCAAGAGATGACACATGCCGCAATATGCAGGCAATATTGAAACCACCCCCAATAAGTGAAAAAACTCCCCCCCCCCCCCACTAAACATGTGATAACTGCAAAATAATAAGCCAGCGTGGTGACGCCCCTTGAGAAAGCGGAGCGAAACGTGCGTCGGGGTGTGCTCTCTACCGGACCTGGGTTTGATCCACATTGTGCTTCCACTCAACTCTAGGTAATATGCTTCAGACTGCTTGCTGATTTTGTGCGTATTGCTACTATTGTTGTTCCTCCATACTGTTTATTGGCTTCTATTGATGTGCCTTATACTTGGCCCTCACGCTGGCTTATTATTTTGCAGTTATCACATGTTTAGTGGTGGTGGGGGGGGGGGGGGGAGTTTTTACACTTATTGGGGGTGATTTTGAAATTGCCTGCATATTGCGGCATGTGTCATCTCTTGAATTTTCCCCTTTTATTCGGATCAATTATATCTTGTGTCTGGTGGATGAGCTGCTTGTCTCAGCGCTAGCCTCCACTGCTGCTGCTTATATTATAATTATTTATGTCTTGTTGTAACATTTATTACCTAATAAAATTTGTTATTATCGTATATGTGTGTCCTTGGTTCAATTGGTATAGTTTCCACATAAAGACAGAACCTGATTTATATTCTTCAGAAGATACAGTATGTTGCCTTACAAAGACTACTGTTTTTTGTTTTCTTTTTGACTTTGGGGGAAATTTGTTGAGTGGCATTTTTCACGCCAGTCTTAACAAAAAGTACTCGGGGGGGGGGGGGGGAGATACAACAAATTTATTAAGAAGAACATGCCTTTTGGCACATTTTGGGAGGTCTGTGCACCAAAAAGAGAAATTTACGCCAGCTAGAAGATGGCTTAGACTTCTAGTGGAATTTTTTACATCAGTTTTCAGACGAAAGTAACAACGTTTGTTTGCCCAAGCCGCTCATACAGGGTAAAACTGAGCTTTTAATATACTTGGCAATACAAGTTTTTGCTTGCTTGCAGTTCATGATTTTAAGTAGTCGACCATTCACCTCAACTTGTAGTTTTAGGCGTGTCAAAGCGCTCTGTGGACAGGGTATACTATTAAAACATAACTTTTACTAAGTATATTAAAATATTATAAATAAACAGCTAACAATAGCAGTGAGTAAACAAGCTCCAGTCACCACTTCCTGAGGCTGCAATAAAAAAGAAAAAAATGGATAGGTCTTCCAGAAGTATTGAGGTCAGCCTCGGGTGTGTGACACAATATCCTATTGTTCAGTGGTAAAAGGACATGAGTTACCGGTGCTCCTAGTTTTGATGGCAGAAAATTATACGTATCCTAATTAGCCCTAATTATAAAGCCCTTCCTACCAAAGGGTGAAGGGACTAATCAGCGCCTGCCTATCAGACATGGAGCACCCGCCCTGATAGGGGCGACCCCATATGGAACCTTTCCCTGTTTGGGGCCTATTCCCTACAAATATCCTCACTTGGGTTCCCTACATGCCACGTTTTGTCCCAGCAACGGGACTCATCAGGGGGCTTTTATGAAGTGAAGGGAGATACTGAAATAACAAAAAGGAAAACCAAAAACAACAATTGGTGACTCAAAACATACACATAAGTCTCCACAGTAAAAGCAGAGAGAAAACACCACCATCTACTTACTGATTCAAAGTCAAGGACAATTCCTTGTAATGTAGAGGATGTAAGCGCAATTGGCGACAATGGTCACGTGCCTGGTGTGGGGGAGTGTCCCCTATCCACCCGAATGCATGTGGCACGCGTTGATGCATGTGGAACGCACACTGGAAAGCGCACGCTTCCCGGAAGCAGGAACCACATGATCTACAAGGCTGCCGGAGATAAGGTGAAGCGCTGTGCCGGCGTCCCTCAACTCTAAGCAAGCAATTGACGTCCAGACACAGCACTCACCCGCTGTCATTGATATCAGGCAGCTATTTAACTTGACTGAGCTACCAAGTTGCTCCATAATGAATATAGAGGTTAGATACCGCACAATTTATTAATTTATATTGACAATAGCCCAAAACCGGAGAAAAGATAAGAACATAAACAAGTAGATCGGATCACATGACTTGGATTAAGAGAGACAATTAAATGAATAGAGGTTAATATAATAGAACGCCTAGTTTAAATGGATAAAACATTTGGATTAGATTAGAAAAGACCGTTAAGTTAATAGAGGTAAATATTAAAAACCACCTAGTTTAGATGGATCAAACCGGTGACAAAAAAACCAAATGTTATGGAAATGATTCAAATAAAGCAACAAAAATTCTTCTGCTCGTTAAGACCATTTGGGAGTACTGTTTTTAGGTAGAAGAGTCACTTCGGTTCACACTGGAGAATTCTCCTACCCACCCCTTTGGATTTGCAGTTTATCAAGTCCCTGATTTCATCCTATTGGTGTTATTACGCTCAAAGGTTTTACCACACTTCATGCATTTAAACGCTACACAGCCTCCGCATCTGTAGTTCTCGTAGGTGCGTTTGTCCAACCATGTTCTGGATACTGGTGCTGGCAAAAAATGAGTTTTAACCAACCAATCCCGTACACTCCTTCCTCTCCTACAAGTGATGCTAGGATGTTCCTTGATCACTTCAGATATCGGGGGTCCCTTCTAAGTACATGCCAGTGCTTAGAAATGATCTCCCTCAATCTGACTGAAGCCTCATCATAGGTGCTGATGAGTTGAATCTCCCGTGTGTTTTTCCGGTGGATATTCACAGGAGCCTGCATATTTTTGGGAGTAAGAAGGGATGTGCGGCCACAGGCCAGAGCTGCCTGAAAGGCTGATTTAAGTGTGTCTATAGGGTAGCCACGGTCTGAAAATCTAGTTTTCAGATCTGCTGCCTTCCCCAAGAAATCAGAATGTTGAGAGCAGTTCCTCCTTAACCGCAAATATTGACGTCGGGGGATATCTTTTTATTTTTAGGGGGTATGGATGACTGCTCTTTTAGGCGTGCAATTTTTTTAAATCGTAACTCTGTGTGTAAGGCCTCATGCACACGACTGTTGTGTGTTTTGCGGTCCGCAAACCGGGGATCCGCAAAACACGGATGGCGTCCGTGTGAGTTCCGCAATTTGCAGAACAGCACGGACAGCCTTTAATATAACTGCAAAGCGCGGACAATAATAGGACATGTTATTTTTATTTTTTTTGCGGACCACGGAACGGATGCGGCCAGCACACGGAGTGCTGTCTGCATCTTTTGCGACCGCTTTGAAGTGAATGGGTCCGCATCCGAGAGGCTCGGATGCGGACCAAAATAACAGAGGTGTGCATGAGGCCTAAATCAGACTCCGTTTTTTTTTTTTTTTGCTGTGCAAAATCACATACCGTAGTAGCGCATAATATTTTATCTTCTCTCTGTCATGATCTGCATACGTGAAAATAGATAAGTTTTACTTTTGTGTGTGTGTTTAGATATGTTGTAGTAAAAACAGATAAAGGATTGTATTCACCTTACATAGAGTTCAGACAGCAGTTCCTGTGTCAGGTCAGGTTGCCACAACCACCTTTCGGTAAGTACATTTTATTTTCACAGATTGCAGTATTTTGTACTGTACTTGGATATTCTATTCCTCTGTGTTTCTGAGCTCTATTCTGTAGACTTTTGTACAGAATTACCACCATTCAACTTAAAAAATGCAAATACATGTCACTGCCAAGAATTGTATTCACCATAACAAGTCTGGAGCATATTTTATTATAGGGGGCACATTGTATCATACTGCTACAAGGTGTTGTTCCTCTGTTTATTCCTCCTAGAATTTTGTGAATAAGTTGACAGCTAGGTGTTATCAGTTGGGGTGTGTCCGTGCACAGTCTGACACTGTCCAGCCACTGCTGATGATGGCAGACTCTTGTGGACATCAAGTGGAATGGTAGTACCCAGTTGTGGCCTGAGAACTGTCTGCCTTAGTTTATGGAGTAGCTGGGCGGCTTATATTATGGAGGGAGGGGAAAGAAAAAGAAAAGTATTTTTGGTAAAATAAATGTATAATAAAGGTAAAATAACTAGGCCTACATAGCTGAAATGATTGTGTTACTTATTGGTGACAGGTGACGTGTGCTATTGGTAACATGTAAGGAGCTACAAGCTAGGAGAAAGCAGAGATGAGCAATTGCAGTACATGAGCAGCATAAACAGCCATAACTTGGACTTTACACCAGGCATATAGTCAAGGACATACAGTAATAACACTGATTACCATTGATAACCTGTTACCTATATTTCCTTCTATTGCCGTCTGCATTACAGAAACCTCTGATGGTGATTTTGCTTCTGTGCTCATTTCCAACAGCTACACCTTGGACAATAATCTTCTGACCCCAGAGCAGAGACAGTTCTACGAGGAGAATGGATTCCTTGTTATAAAAAACCTGGTATCACACAAGGACATAGATGAATTTAGGTACAAATACACATTCATATAATTGTTTCTCTCCTTGTAGGCAAGTCACTGCCTTACAACTATTCAGGCATTATTTACTGTCTTTCATTACTGAATTGATATCACTATTTTTTCCAGGGATGTCTTTGAGAAAGTTTGCAGGAAAGAATTGACAGCACCTGGAATGCTTGTAATGCGAGATGTGGCCATTGCCAAGTCAGAATTTCTTCCAGATCAAAAAGCAATTACAAAAGTTCAGTATTTTCAGGAGCTTCCTGGACTATTCCGATACTGCAGTCTACCACAGGTATGAGCCACATCATCGCCTCTCCTCTGTTTCATTTCACAGCTAAATTCCATCTTGGGGACCAGGTTACACACAGTCTATATAAATGGAAGGGGGATGAAGAAGGGTCAACTGTAGGGAGGCACAGCTCCTGTCTGTTAAATTTTGTATTTTATCTAAGTGGTGGATTCACAGCTACACTGCTCAGTGTTGCTGCATAATGTCCTCCATGATTCTAGTGAGGGTGTGCTACAGAAAGATAGGGGAGCAGGATCTCCTCTGTGTTCAGGGCGCAATTTGAGCTAGATTAAGCAAAAGAGGGGAAAATACAGGATGTAACTCGTACACTAGTCAGATATACTGATATTTCTCATGTACACACATAACAGGTAATTCATAAATGTCACCTGATACAAGTACGTTTTAAAGAATCTGTGCCTTTGTCACCTTTTTGAGTTCTGAATATTTTATTTTAAAACTTTGCATTTAAGGGCTGACATTCAGTGGAAAGTCTTCAGACCCTTTCACTTTTTTCACGATTTGTTATGTTGCAGCCTGGGGTAAAAAAAAAATATATAAAAGTAAAAAAAAAAATACCATCATTATGCACTCAATACCCCATAATGAAAAAAGTGGAAGCAAAATGTTTGCTAACTTTGGCAACTTTCCCACTAGCAGCAGGGAAATCTGGCAGGCTTTTCAGGTAGAGATACTATCACCTTCTGGCCTCAACCTTGCAAATATGCAGAGTTTTGGCTGGACAACAAACACTGCGGCAGCAGTTTTTGTCTGGCCGCCATTGTCTACCAGACCTGCCAGCTGCAGGTGTGAAAGATGCCTAATTGAAAATAAAAAAATAAAATCTTGCTTTGATATTAGTATTCAGACCCTTTACTCTGTATTTACAGTAGTTGAAGCACCTTTGGCAGTGATTACAGCCTCCAGTCTTCTTGAATTTGATGCCACAAATGTACACTTGGATTTGGGGATTTTCTGCCACTTCTCTGCAGATCCTCTCAAGCTTTGTCAATTTTGGATGGGGACTGTCAGTTGGCAGCCCTTTTCAAGTCTCACCAGAGATGGCCGATTGAGTGGCACAGCCAGAGCCCTGACTTGAACCTAAGGACATTCACAGCGTTGTCCCTTAACCTACTCCTGCTTTGTCTTGGCTGTGTGCTTAGAGTCATTGTCTTGTTGGAAGATAAACCTTCGGCCCAGTGTGAGGTCCAGAGCACTCTGTATCAGATTTTCCTTAAGAATATCTTTGTACTTTTCTCCATTCAGCTTTCCCTCAACCCTAACCAGTCTCCCTGTCCCAGTCGCTAAAAAACACCCCTACAGCATGATGCTGCCACCACTATGCTTCACTGTAAAAATTATATTGAGCAGTGCCTGGTTTCCTCCAAACATGACGCTTAGAATACAGGCCAAAAAGTTCAATCTTCGTTTCATCAGACCAGAGAATCTTGTTTCTCGCAGTCTGAGAGTCCAGTAGGTGCTTTTCTGCAAACGTTCACGTGTCTTTTATTGAGGAGAGGCTTCTTTCTGTCCACTCTGCCATAAGGTGCAGATTGGTGGAAGGCTGCAGTGATGCTTGACCTTTTTTAAGTTTCTTCCATCTGCACGCAGGATCTTTGGAGCTTGGCCAGAGTGACCATTGGGTTCTTAGTCACTTCTTGTACCATGAAAGGCCCTTTTGCCGCGATTACTTAGTTTGGAAGGGTGATCAAGGGAAATGGGGGGTGGGGGGCCACCAGAGCTAAATTTCATGTGTCATCGCAAAGGCCCTGAATACTTATTTTATGTTCATTCAAAATTTTAGTTTATACTTTCATAAATACAAACATTAATTCAAACAGTTCTAAAATTCTGTTTTCACTTTGTCATTTATAGGGTATTGAGTGCAGATTGGGGGGAAACTTAAACTTTTTAGTACAATAACAAAATGTGAAAGGTCTGAAAACTTTCCAGATGCACCATACATATACTGAAAGCTTGTTCTTGTCTCTTAGATTCTGCAGTACGTGGAGTGTTTCACTGGCCCCAACATCATGTCCATGCACACCATGCTGATCAATAAGCCTCCAGATGCAGGCAAGCGGCTTCTCAAATGCTAATAAAATGAGAGCTGTGATCAGTCATAGCAGAGTTTATTTTCTTATATTATGGTTGTTCTACATCTTTAGTGTAAATCTATTTACATATTTTGTTTTTCCTTTTATGTACCACAAATTTTTTAAAGGCTATGTAAACCTTCAGGGGAATTTTTTCAGGACTTAATTTTACTCATTTTGGGCTAAAAATAATTTTTGAAGTTGGTGTTTATTAAAAATATTGATCCGTTCTTTCACAAAGGGTTAACTGTTTTTCTAGCTTTGTGAATGGTAAATTCACTTTGTGTCGGTAATCTAATAACCCTTATCTGTAAATTACTAAAAGGTCATAAACACATATTTAAGGCTGCCTAATGTGTACATAGCCTTTAACCACTTCAGCCCCGCTAGCTGAAACACCCTTAATGACCAGGCCACTTTTTACACTTCGGCACTACACTACTTTCACCGTTTATCGCTCGGTCATGCAACTTACCACCCAAATGAATTTTACCTCCTTTTCTTCTCACTAATGGAGCTTTCATTTGGTGGTATTTTATTGCTGCTGACATTTTTACTTTTTTTGTTATTAATCAAAATGTAACGATTTTTTTGCAAAAAATGACATTTTTCACTTTCAGCTGTAAAATTTTGCAAAAAAAACGACATCCATATATAAATTTTTCGCCAAATTTATTGTTCTACATGTCTTTGATAAAAAAAAAATGTTTGGGCAAAAAAAAAAAATGGTTTGGGTAAAAGTTATAGCGTTTACAAACTATGGTACAAAAATGTGAATTTCCGCTTTTTGAAGCAGCTCTGACTTTCTGAGCACCTGTCATGATTCCTGAGGTTCTACAATGCCCAAACAGTAAAAAAAAAAACACAAATGACCCCATTTCGGAAAGTAGACACCCTAAGGTATTCGCTGATGGGCATAGTGAGTTCATAGAACTTTTTATTTTTTGTCACAAGTTAGCGGAAAATGATGATGATTTTTATTTTTTTATTTTTTCTTACAAAGTCTCATATTCCACTAACTTGCGACAAAAAATAAAAAATTCTAGGAACTCACCATGCCCCTCACAGAATACCTTGGGGTGTCTTCTTTCCAAAATGGGGTCACTTGTGGGGTAGTTATACTGCCCTGGCAATTTAGGGGTCCAAATGTGTGAGAAGAACTTTGCAATCAAAATGTGTAAAAAATGACCGGTGAAATCCGAAAGGTGCACTTTGGAATATGTGCCCCTTTGCCCACCTTGGCAGCAAAAAAGTGTCACACATCTGGTATCGCCGTACTCAGGAGAAGTTGGGGAATGTGTTTTGGGGTGTCATTTTACATATACCTATGCTGGGTGAGAGAAATATCTTGGCAAAAGACAACTTTTCCCATTTTTTTATATACAAAGTTGGCATTTGACCAAGATATTTTTCTCACCCAGCATGGGTATATGTAAAATGACACCCCAAAACACATTCCCCAACTTCTCCTGAGTACGGCGATACCACATGTGTGACACTTTATTGCAGCCAAGGTGGGCAAAGGGGCACATATTCCAAAGTGCACCTTTCGGATTTTGCAGGCCATTTTTTACACATTTTGATTGCAAGGTACTTCTCACACATTTGGGCCCCTAAATTGCCAGGGCAGTATAACTACGCCACAAGTGACCCCATTTTGGAAAGAAGACACCCCAAGGTATTCCGTGAGGGGCACTGCGAGTTCCTAGAATATTTTTTTTTTTTGTCACAAGTTAGCGGAAAATGATGATTTTTTTTTCTTTCTCTTTTTTCCTTACAAAGTCTCATATTCCACTAACTTGCGACAAAAAATAAAAAATTCTAGGAACTCGCCATGCCCCTCACAGAATACCTTGGGGTGTCTTCTTTCCAAAATGGGGTCACTTGTGGCGTAGTTATACTGCCCTGGCAATTTAGGGGCCCATATGTGTGAGAAGTACTTTGCAATCAAAATCTGTAAAAAATGACTGGTGAAATCCGAAAGGTGCACTTTGGAATATGGGTCCCTTTGCCCACCTTGGCATCAAAAAAGTGTCACACATCTGGTATCGCCGTACTCAGGAGAAGTTGGGGAATGTGTTTTGGGGTGTCATTTTACATATACCCATGCTGGGTGAGAAAAATATCTTGGCAAAAGACAACTTTTCCCATTTTTTTATACAAAGTTGGCATTTGACCAAGATATTTTTCTCACCCAGCATAGGTATATGTAAAATGACACCCCAAAACACATTCCCCAACTTCTCCTGAGTACGGCGATACCAGATGTGTCACACTTTTTTGCTGCCAAGGTGGGCAAAGGGGCACATATTCCAAAGTGCACCTTTCGGGTTTCGCAGGCCATTTTTTACACATTTTGATTGCAAGTTACTTCTCACACATATGGGCCCCTAAATTGCCAGGGCAGTATAACTACGCCACAAGTGACCCCATTTTGGAAAGAAGACACCCCAAGGTATTCCGTGAGGGGCACTGCGAGTTCCTAGAATTTTATTTTTTTTGTCACAAGTTAGCGGAAAATGATGATTTTCTTTTTTTTCTCTTTTTTCCTTACAAAGTCTCATATTCCACTAACTTGCGACAAAAAATAAAAAATTCTAGGAACTCGCCATGCCCCTCACGGAATACCTTGGGGTGTCTTCTTTCCAAAATGGGGTCATTTGTGGGGTAGTTATACTGCCCTGGCAATTTAGGGGCCCATATGTGTGAGAAGTACTTTGCAATCAAAATGTGTAAAAAAAATGGCCTGCAAAATCCGAAAGGTGCACTTTGGAATATGTGCCCCTTTGCCCACCTTGGCAGCAAAAAAGTGTCACACATCTGGTATCGCCGTACTCAGGAGAAGTTGGGGAATGTGTTTTGGGGTGCCATTTTACATATACCCATGCTGGGTGAGAGAAATATCTTGGCAAAAGACAACTTTTCCCATTTTGTTATACAAAGTTGGCATTTGACCAAGATATTTATCTCACCCAGCATGGGTATATGTAAAATGACACCCCAAAACATCCCCAACTTCTCCTGAGTACGGCGATACCAGATGTGTCACACTTTTTTGCAGCCTAGATGCGCAAAGGTGCCCAAATTCCTTTTAGGAGGGCATTTTTAGACATTTGGATCCCAGACTTCTTCTCACGCTTTAGGGCCCCTAAAAAGCCAGGGCAGTATAAATACCCCACATGTGACCCCACTTTGGAAAGAAGACACCCCAAGGTATCCAATGAGGGGCCTGGCAAGTTCATAGAATTTTTTTTTTTTTTCGCAAAAGTTAGCGGAAATTGATTTTTTTTTTGTTTTTTCTCACAAAGTCTCACTTTCCGCTAACTTAGGACAAAAATTTCAATCTTTCATGGACTCAATATGCCCCTCAGCAAATACCTTGGGGTGTCTTCTTTCCAAAATGGGGTCAGTTGTGGGGTGTTTGTACTGCCCTGGCATTTGAGGGTCTCCGCAATCATTACATGTATGGCCAGCATTAGGAGTTTCTGCTATTCTCCTTATATTGAGCATACAGGTAATGAGATTTTTTTTTCCGTTCAGCCTCTGGGCTGAAAGAAAAAAATGAAAGGCACAGATTTCTTCATTGGCATTGATCAATGTGGATGAAAAAATCTCTGCCAAAAAAAAAAAATGGAGGGGAAAGGCGTCTGCCCTACATCCATACCCACTTACCCACTTAGCTCGTATGCCCTGGCAAACCAGATTTCTCCATTCGCATCAATCGATGTGGATGAATAAATCATTGCCGGGATTTTTTTTTTTTTTTTTTTATATATATACAAAGTGTTTGCCAAAGCATAGGAACGCCGCCTCCTCCTCAGCTCGTATGCCTCGGCAAACGTATCTGTCACTGCAGAGGAGAAAATCCCGTCTTGCAGCGCCGCATACACCGACTTGCGTGTAATCTGACAGCAGCGCAATGCTTCTGTCAGAATGCACATCGGTGCTGCAGCTGGTCGATCGGTTGGTCCACCTGGAAGGTAAAAAGACAAAAAAAAAAAAAAGAAAAAACCAGGCCGCAACGCAATAATTTTATTAACTTTGCAACAGAACATGTAACTTTAACTTTTTGAACTGAACATTAACGTGTTTGCTTACTGGTGTGTTTTTTTTTTTTTTTTTTTACCTTTATAGAACAAACCTCTCCTTCCCCATGGGTCAATGTGCAAAGCGCAAATCGCCCAAAGATGTGGCGAAGTGCGTTATGCACTTTGTCCCATGTGAAAGGAGACGTTTGCAGCAGCAGTGAGTGAATGGGCCCTAATAGCCCTGTGTGCCTATCCTGGTGAGATGATCCCTATGCTAATAGTGTACCTGTGAGTGGTACTTCCGGAAACACTCTCCAAAGCAGGGTGGTCAGGACAGTCAGGACAGAAATAGCGGGTGTCACGCCTTATTCCACTCCTGCTACAGACACGACATCTTTTTCGGGGTGACGGTTGGGTTGAGGTACCAGGAACGACATTGGGGAAATGTCGCTCGTGTAGACGGCTAACTACACTGGTGGATGGGGCCACGGAACCTCCTGGGTACAGGAGGTTCTCGATGATCTCTTCCTGAAATTTGAGGAAGGATCCAGTTCTCCCAGCCTTACTGTAGAGAACAAAACTATTGTACAGAGCCAATTGAATTAAATATACAGACACCTTCTTATACCAGCGTCTGGTTCTGCGGGAAACTAAATACGGAGACAACATCTGGTCATTGAAGTCCACCCCTCCCATGTGGAGGTTATAGTCGTGGACTGAGAGGGGCTTTTCAATGACACGGGTTGCTCGCTCAATTTGTATTGTCGTGAATGGAGGAGAGCATGTAAACGTCATGCTTGTCTCTCCATTTCACCGCGAGCAGTTCTTCGTTGCACAGTGCGGCCCTCTGCCCCCTTGCAAGACGGGTGCTAACGAGCCGTTGGGGGAAGCCCGCGCGACTAGTTTGCGCGGTACCACAGGCGCCAATCCGTTCTAGAAACAAATGCCTAAAGAGGGCCACACTTGTGTAAAAATTGTCCACATAAAGATGGTACCCCTTGCCGAATAAGGGTGACACCAAGTCCCAAACTGTCTTCCCACTGCTCCCCAGGTAGTCAGGGCAACCGACCGGCTCCAGGGTCTGATCTTTTCCCTCATAGACACGAAATTTGTGGGTATAGCCTGTGGCCCTTTCACAGAGCTTATACAATTTGACCCCATACCGGGCGCGGTTGCTTGGGATGTATTGTTTGAAGCCAAGGCGCCCGGTAAAATGTATTAGGGACTCGTCTATGCAGATGTTTTGCTCTGGGGTATAAATATCTGCAAATTTCAGGTTGAAATGGTCTATGAGGGGCCGAATTTTGTGGAGCCGGTCAAAAGCAGGGTGGCCCCTGGGACGGGAGGCGGTGTTGTCACTAAAGTGCAGGAAGCGCAGGATGACCTCAAATCGTGTCCTGGACATAGCAGCAGATAACATGGGCATGTGATGAATCGGGTTCGTGGACCAATATGACCGCAATTCATGCTTTTTTGTCAGGCCCATGTTGAGGAGGAGGCCCAGAAAAGTTTTAATTTCGGAAACTTGGACTGGTTTCCACCGGAAAGGCTGGGCATAATAGCTTCCCGGGTTAGCGGTTATAAATTGTGTGGCATACCGATTTGTTTCTGCCACAACTAAGTCTAAAAGCTCCGCAGTCAAGAACAGAAAATCCCAGGGCCGAACCGATCTGAGCTGTCTCAACCCGAACTCCAGACTGGGCGGTGAAAGGGAAAACTACAGGTGCGGCTGAAGTTGGGGACTGCCAATCAGGGTTTGCCAGCACCTCTGGGATTCTAGGGGCTCTACGGGCACGTCTTTGCGGTGGCTGCGACGGGGTCACTACTGCACGTGCCACCGTACCAGCTTCAACTGCCCTTCTGGTGCTCGCTACTTCACCAGGTTGTACGGCAGTGCTGGTACTAGGTCCAGGAAGGGCTGGGCTGCTGGTGTATGCCTCACCACGTAATCCGACAGCACCAGCCCCACTCTGCTGCTCTTGAAGCGGATCCTGCGCAACCTGTGGTCTAGCGACACGGGGCCGGGTACGCCTGGTTCTATCAGGGACCTCAGCCTCCTCGTCCGAACTTTGGGTCAGAGAGCCACTGCTTTCTACAGGTTCGTATTCTGACCCGCTGGATTCATCAGATGAGGGTTCCCACTCCTCATCCGACTGGGTCAGAAGCCTGTAGGCCTCTTCAGAAGAATACCCCCTGTTAGACATGTGGGCAACTAAATTTAGGGGTATTCCCTGAGAGTACCCAAGAAAAAAAAGCAAGCCTGTCTTACAAAGGGGAGCCTAGCGAAGTACCGGAGGCCGCTGCGGTTGATAAAAAATATCAAAACTGATTTTTTTATCGCCGCAGTGCGTGTAAATTGAATGTGCAGCGATCAAAAAAAAATTTGTTTTTTGTCACTGCGGTGGGGCGGGTGTGGGCGAACGCACGTGTGGGCGAACACTGCGTTTTGGGTGGAGGGAGAACTAAAGTGACACTAGTACAATTATAGATCTGACCGTGATCAGTTTTGATCACTTCCAGATACTATAAAAGTACAAATGCTGATTAGCGATACGCTAATCAGCGAATAACGGTGCGGTGGGCTGGGCGCTAACCGATCCCTAAACTACCTAACCAAGGGGCCTAAACTATACTGAAACCTAACGGTCAATACCAGTGGAAAAAAAAAGTGACAGTTTGCACTGATCACTTTTTTCTTTTCACTTGTGATTGACAGGGACGATCAAAGGGGTGATCAAAGGGTTAATTGGGGTTCAGGGGGGTGATCTGGGGCTAAGTGTGTAGTGTTGGTGTACTCACTGTGAAGCCTGCTCCTCTGCTGGATCCAACCGACGAAAAGAACCAGCAGAGGAGCAGGCAGCATTATAACAGATCATATTTACAAATATGATCTGTTATTCGGCTCTCTGATTGGATTTTTTAAAAATCAGCAACTCGCGTCTCGCGAGATGACGCGTATATGCGTGACTCTGCGCAGCGCTGCCACCTCCGGACCGCACATCTGCATTAGGCGGTCCGGAGGTGGTTAAAGAGGACCTTTGACCTGAGCATTGTTTCTGACCATGTCCATCCCTTCATGACCTCCATGTACCCATCCTCTGATGGCTACTTCCAGCAGGATAATGCACCATGTCACAAAGCTCGAATCATTTCAAATTGGTTTCTTGAACATGACAATGAGTTCACTGTACTAAAATGGCCCCCACAGTCATCAGATCTCAACCCAATAGAGAATCTTTGGGATGTGGTGGAATGGGAGCTTCGGGCCCTGGATGTGCATCCCTCAAATCTCCATCAACTGCAAGATGCTATCCTATCAATATGGGCCAACATTTCTAAAGAATACTATCAGCACCTTGTTGAATCAATGCCACGTAGAATTAAGGCAGTTCTGAAGACAAAAGGGGGTCCAACACCGTATTAGTATGGTGTTCCTAATTCTTTAGGTGAGTGTATATTAGGTAGTCCTTGCAATATGCACCCTTTTTAAATATAATTATTGCTGTTATACACCAGTATACCCCGGGGTTATCTTCAAGAACATAAATCACAAGACTGGTATTGATCAATATTATTGATTACGCAACACATTCCCCTTAAATAGTTCACTTATAATGCAATAAACTCCAAAGTCTGACCGATATTATACACCACTCTCGTGTTTTGCACTGCATCCATTTATTATAAATATCAAGTAATAAGTTTACATTGTACCTATTATATCACAATGGAGTCCTGAGTACAGGCAAGTATTTAATTAGTGGTTTAAAATAATTTTCATCAGATCATTTAGGAAAAAAAAACATCAGGATAATCCTTGCATCCAATGAAGAGGTGTTAGGCCAGGGCATTCTGCCATACCTCCTGCTGTCTCACCTGTCATATCTCCTGCCTCACTGCCTGCTGCTGTCTCTGTCAGATGGAGCCGGAGTGTGCCTCTGTGCTCCATCCCATTTAGGAGCGGGGGTGGATCTGCTGAAGTTATGTAGAGGCCGGCGCCTCTACATAACTTCGGATCCACCACCAGCGCAAGTCCTTATTAAGATCGGCATCTGAAATGTGGGTCTTAATAAATGTGCCCCTTAGTGTTTAAAGGGGAATCTGTCATGTCATTTTGACCAATATTACTACCAGCATTACCCCACAGAAGATTGCAAACACATTTCAAACATACCTGTGTGTACTTCGTGTCTTCATTGCATGTCCAGGAAAAGTGCTTTTATTCTGCTGGGAAACTTCTCCCAAGTGCCCAGCTCGGTGAGCTTTGCTGTTCCAAGTGCCCAAAGAAAACCAGAATTAAGAAGAGGGTAGGGCTGCTTTAGCTTCTCCTATCTTGGGATAAGTAGCAGCTAGAGTTATGAGCCTGGTCTTCTTTCCAGAATTGCAGCATTATACCCACTACATTGGAAGATAAAGCTGTTAAAAATTGAGTTGGAATTGAAAGAAATGAAACCTGCTTCACTGCCATCTTCTGATGTAATGGACTTAATGCTGTGATTCTGGTATTGTTTGAAAGCTTAGAAGGTGACATCATCACTGCAGGACTGGTGCTCAAAACTGGAAGCTGTGGGCGAAAAATAGTATGAGTTCTTGTGTTATTTTTCTATTGTTGCGAGAGTTTAATTTAAACTTTATTAATTTTTATTTTTTTTTATTATTTTTTTTCTTACGTTTTTTTTAGCTTTAATATTCTCCAAAGTGGGGAAATCCGGCAAGAGCAAAATCAGGGAAATATTTAAATGTAGTTTCTTTTTTTTTTTGTATATCACTTTTATTCCAGGTAAGAAGACTTCTCGGCATCCACTCCACCAGGATCTGCACTACTTTGCATTCAGGCCTGCAGACCGCATAGTTTGTGCTTGGACAGCCATGGAGCACATTGACCGAAGCAATGGATGCCTTGTGGTTCTTCCAGGAACTCACACAGGAGAACTCAAACAACATGATTATCCAGAGTGGGAGGTAAGGAACATTTTCATCACTTCAGCCAAGTCTAAAGGAAATGCTATATCATTTATATATAGGGTAAATATGAAGAGTATGTAATAGTTTAGTAATAATTTAGTTGGAAGCTTTACATTATTTTTGTTTACCAGATTACGTGGTTTACATTAGGAAAAGTAAGGAAAAAATCAGCATGAATTATATGGTAATACTGTATTATAGTTTTATAACATAGTGATATCTATAGTGCTATAATATTACCACTTATATTCTCCTTAAAGGAGGAGGGGTTTGCGAAGAGGTTGCTGGGGAGAGGTCCCCTTCAAAAATTTGCTGTTGGGCCCAGTCATTTTTACGCCACTGTGTCTCCGTCTAGTTAGCATGATTTTTAATTTTTTTAATTTTGAAATGTTGTTCTTATTTGTACATGTCAAAAGTGCAAAAAGTGTCCCACCTGCCATAGGTACAGCATGTCCAAAAAACCCTTCCATTAAAAGACTTAATCTAAAATAATTTGTTAAGAAGCAGCGCGTCTTAATATATTTGGTGGAGCACAGCCAGCACAAACTCTGCAGCATCTGAAATCTAGGCCAATGTGTCAGGCCAAGGAGTCCCTGCACACTTCTACCACGCCCTGCCCACTTGTTATAAAATTGCACTGAGCAACAGACAACAGGAAATATTTGTGTAAAATGCTGATTGTGCAACTATTTGTGACTTTTTTATGCCAAAAAATTGTTGCAGAGCATGAATGAATGTGCCCATGTGCAATAATATGCGTGAATTTTCTGTTTTTAGGGTGGGGTCAATAAGATGTACCATGGAGTTCGTGATTATGATCCAAACATCTCTGGAGTGCACTTAACCATGGAAAAGGGAGACACAGTGTTCTTTCACCCCATACTTATCCATGGATCGGGAATGAACAAGACGGCTGGCTTCAGAAAGGTAAAACGGACTGCACCACATAAATAGTAACCGCAAAATAACCTAACATAAGAGCAATGTACTGTCTAAATTTGCCAACCTTCCTTTAAAACATTTCTGGACAACTGAACTGAAATTTACAGACAGCCTAAAATTTTTAGGGACATACATCCCACCCCTTTTTAGACGACATGCCCTCTTTCCACTCTTTTAAAATGCCCTTGAATCAAAAACGCCCCAGAAGAAAAAGGATTGTTCAGTAGTTAAAGGGAGTCTGTCACCAAAATATGACATTGTACACCACTTACATGGCTCTCTAGCACACCTATCCATGATTCAAATGGGACCTTCTGAAACTCAGAAGAAAATTACAAAGGTCCCATTTGAATCATGGATAGGTGTGCTAGAGAGCCATGTAAGTGGTGTACTTTGTCCTATTTCAGTGACAGACTCCCTTTAAAAATAAAATATGGCAGCAACATATGGAAAAAAATAAGAATTTCCAGGTGTTATGTTCCCGCCACTCTATTCTGAGTGATTTGTTTATATGGCTGCAGTGATGAGCCCTGTGACGTGCTGGACTTTCTGGCACATTGCAGCTGTGCCATGTAAACAAAAACTACAAGAAAATTTAGACTAGCACATTTATAGTCGCCGATGCATATCCATAAAGCTAACATGCAGAAGCAAACAAAAACAGGTATGTCAGTACAATATTTAACATACAAACAATAAAACTGAAAAATAAGGATCAATCTAACTTAAAGTGGTATTATACCTACTATAAATGGGGGGAAAAAAATAGAAGCTCTTTTGCATACATTTTTGATCAAACCTGTGTCTGGCCCATCTATCAGGCGTTAAGGTTTTTGTTTGCTTCCGGCATGTTAGCTTCATAGATATGCATCTGTGATTATGAATGTGCTAGTCTAAATTTTCTTGTAGTATATATTGAGGGTAGCTGCTTCTGCAGTCTATGGTGTCGCACTGCGACATGCTGCGACACGTCAGTCGCAGAAAAATCCATCTCAAATGGATTTTCTGCGTCTGTCACGTCGCAGTCGCAGCATGTTGCAGTGCGACACCATAGACTGCCATTATAAAAATTGTCGCACGACATTAGTGCAACAAAATGTTGCGCGACAAATGTCGTCGTGTAGACCTAGCCTTAGATTGCGCACTCCCCGCCCATCTGCCTGGGGCTTCTGAGCAGAGTATACGGGTAGCTGACTCCTACACTGCCCTGAATATTGTAGGCTTAGTCAAGCCCAGGAGAGGCAGTTCTGTTCGTTTTAGGGACCCAATTGCAGAAGCCACCTTGACGCCTGGTAGATGGGCCCGACACATTTGATCACAAATGTTCACAAAGAGCTTCTATTTTTTTTTTTTTTTTTCATTTATAGTAGGTGTAATACCACTTTAAATTAGACTTATTTTTCAGTTTTCTTGTTTGTATGTGAAATGTTATGCTGCCATACCTTTTTATGTAAACAAAGACTGACAGGCATTTAATGGGCAAGTGTGCACATCCGTCAGTGTTGGAGATGTGCACACTGATGTGCAGGTGTATGGCATGTGACCACTGCAACCAGTCCTCAGCGTTAGATCACTGGTTGGTGATTGGCTGCAGCAGTAACATGCCATATACCAGCAAGTTCTTGCTGCAGTTTATTAACAGACCAGAGCTGCAGAAAATGGCGCTAAAGAAATAGGTGACACATATGTGGCTGGACATTACATTCACCAATACCAAACATACAAGATGACACAGCACCGCATACCTCTTAAATCCAGTGTCGTCCCCCTGATGTAGATATTCTCTTTTCTCTTCTTCTCTATTTGGCCCAGACCGCCATGACGAGTTCTTTCAGCCACATCTTCTCTCTGCAGAGTTTGCCACAAAGACACCTTAGATTAACCACTTTTCTATACTCCTCCTCCTGGTGCCCCAACAGTGTTATCCTGCTGCTACCCCCAATACTGTGCCTGCTGTGCTCCCTAATGTCCCCAGATATTCTATTGTAGAAATCACTGTGCCATATAGGTAGGTCCCCTATATTCACAGTGCTCCCCAAAGTCCCAGTAATACTAATAATTCTCTCCCAGAGTGCTTTCCATCAGGGGTGTATGTTCAAATATCTGAAAACTTCATTCAAACATATACTGTGATCTATTCACTTCAGTGAGGCAAATGGAGTCCAAAGGAATAAACTTTGGTCTGCATTTGACCTGCTTTCTGTTTTGTATTCCTTTTGGACTCGATTTGCCTCATTGAAATGAATAGATCAGTAGCGATATGCATCTGAATTTCAGGTGTAGTAATTAGGGATCGACCGATTATCGGATTTACCGATATTATCGGACGATATTCAGGATTTTGAACACTATCGGTATCGGCATCTATTTTGCCGATATTCCGATAGTGTATGGGGAACACAGATCGCGCTGCTGACAGCGCTCTCCGTGTTCCCCTTAGCAGCACAGGGGAGAAGGAGCAGTGTCTCCTCCCCCTGTGCTGCTGCTGCCGCTGCCGCCAATGTAAGGACAGGGGACAAGGAGGAGGGGAGGAGCTATGGCCACTGCTCCACCAATGAAGATTAATCTATCATTCATTCATATACAGGAGGCGGGAGCTGCAGGATCACATAGCCGGCTCCCGGCCTCTATGAGCTGTAGCTGCGATCTGCGGTAGTTAACTCCTCAGGTGCCGCGGATCGCAGCTACTGCTCATAGAGGTCGGGAGCCGGCTATGTGATCCTGCAGCCAGCTCCCGCCTCCTGTATATGAATAAATGTGGGATTAAGCTTCATTGGTGGCGCAGTGCGCCCCCCCAAGCCCCCCAGTATCAGACATTGGTGGCGCAGTAGATCTCTATCAGGGTGAATAGGACAAGGGTTCTAGTCCCTAAGGGGGCTAAAAGTTAGTTAAAAAAAAAAAGTTACAAAAAAAATAATAAAAACACCAAAATATTAAATATAAATGAAAAAGAAAGATTTACAAAAAAAAATACACATTAACAATAAACATTAATTTTCAGCAGATTTGTGGGAATTTTTTATTTTTTTTTCAAAAATGAAAATTCCCAGAATATCGGTATAAATTATCGGCTATCGGCCTGAAAGTTCACAAATTATCGGTATCGGCCCTAAAAAATCAATATCGGTCGATCCCTAGTAGTAATATAGCAAGCTGCAGGGTGTATTAGGGTACACAATTCATGGGTAGAATATGAAGTTTTATGATGTCAGCAGCACCTATCCTATGTAGAAATACATTACAAATTAAACATCACAGACAAATTAATGAAAATATAAATATTTTAAAAATAAATGTTTTGCGTTTCACCCTGCTGACTACAGAAGTATTAGTTATGTGGAGCTTTAGGGTACTTTCACACTTGCGGCAGAGGATTCCAGTAATCCGGACGCAAACTGATGGCATTTGTCAGGCGGATCCGTCTGACAGATGCATCGAAATACCGGATCCGTCTCTCTGGGATCATCCGGAAAAACGGATCCAGTATTTTTTTTTTTTTTTTTCATTTTTAAAGGTCTGCGCATGCACAGACCGGAAAGCCGGTTCCGTTTTGCTGTAACACTTAATGCCAGATCCAACACTAATACACTACAATGTAAAAAATTTTTTTAGTTAATTCTCTTTTTATTAGTTTTCATTTTAAAATTAATGTATCACGAGGGGAGGACACCTCGGGACGCAGCCCAAGAGAGTTACCTCCATAAGACATGAGTGATACAATAGAAAACACATAAAGTGCTATAAAAGTGAACATAAAATATGTAACAGAAAAGCACCAAGGAAAATCGAATGGCAAATATACAATTACCAGCATATGCTGGATGATATCAGGGTATTCCTTCGGTAAAGGTGCAGCCTAGTAAACAGTTAACTTCAGGTAGTTCGCAGGTGGGAGGGAGAGACCAGGTCAAGTGGGGAAGGGGGGGAGGGGGAGCAGGGGGGAACTACAATTTAAATTAATGCCGGCAAGTGATCACTATTTTTGGCGGGAGAGAAAAATGCAGCATGCTGCAGTATGTTCTCCGTCCAAAAAACGTAAGAGGGACTGAACTGATGCATCCTGAACAGAATACTCTCCATTCAGAATGCATTAGGATAAAACTGATCCTTTTTTTTTCCGGTATTGAGCTCCTGTGACGGAACTCAATACCGGAAAACAAAAGCGTTAGTGTGACGGTACCCTTAGATTTAATGCTATTTTTATTGTCCGTGTGGAATAAATCCCTGTTTTTATCTTGTGATTATAGGCTATTTCCTGCCATTTTGCCAGCTCAGAGTGCTACTATATAGATGTCAAGGGAACAAGTCAGGAAAACATTGAGAAAGAGATTGTTGAAATGGCAAAGAAACAGCTTGCAATGGAGTCACTTAGGACCTTAAAGGTATGACATTACGCCGTTACATTACTTGGAAACTAGTTTTGTTATTTAAAGGGGTATTCCAGGATTCTAATATTGATGACCTATCCTGAGGAGAAACCAGTAGCAGGGGTCAGACCCACTCCACGATCACCAGCTCTGTCCAATTCATAATGGGTAGAGCTGGTTACTGTAGTGCTGCGCTCATTCACTTCAAATGGCGCAGCGCTAGCTCTGTTCACTACACAGTAAAGTAAGAATGTATGATGTATGTAATCATGCTTCATTTATTACACTGTGCGATCTTGTTTCACAGCTAATTTGGCTCAATTGCCTAAAAAGACATTTGGTAGATCACTGTTCTTAAAGCCCTGTTCACACTGGTGTCAAGGCTTATGGGTTTCATGGACACTATGGTGAACCGGTCTTACAACTGAACCATTTTGCAAAGGAGCCTCACAGATCATCTCTATTGACATGTAATGAGCCTATTAGGTTTCATATTTAGGCCTCATGCATACGACCTTAGCAGGTCCGTGTGAATATTGTTTCCCGCAAACAGCGGATCTGCAGAATTGAGAAAGCTCGTTGGAAGAACGAGTGAAACATTTTCAAGAAATGTACAGTAAGTCCAGTTGCCTTGATTTATTCTTTACAGATATACCATGACCTGGATAAATGAGAACCTTCGCAGACAGTCCCTCTGCATGTACTACTTTTTTGCAATGCAGACCGCAGATGCTTATTGCAGACCCCATTCACGTAAATGGGTCAGTGTCCGCAGACGGTGAGCACGCGATCAGTGCCCGTGTGTTGCGGACCGCAAGCTGCAGCACAGGGTCGGCCGGCACACATTCATGTGCATGAGGCCTTAGACAGCTGTAATCTCTCTGAAATATTAGCTGATTTCTTTGCTTTTGGGAACTTCTCACTGAGACTGGATGTGTCCTACAGCAGAGCTGTCAATTGTTTGGACTGACAACCAGCGTATATTACTAGCTGTAAATCTGGACCAGCAAAAGTAATGCATATATTAGGCTGTACAAATAATTGCTTGCACCCAGTGAGGTACAATACAGATGCATCCATTCTTACTCAGTGTGAGCCATTGTAGTGCCTTATCTCTTCATTAGAGACAACAAAAGCCATTGAAAGAGTGTATTTATTGCATCATTGTTATACAGAAAGTGCAGCAAGAGAACAAATAAGAATGGATACATCTGTACATATTTTAATTTTTTGTTTTGCTGAATTACCAGTACAGATTTGTTTCAAGAGTTTGTTATTTTTAGTTGTTGTAGTTTGTCACAGCAGCATTTTGTCTCTGACTTTTTCCTTTTTGCTTTAGGATGCATGGAAGGTAATAGCACGAGTTGTACAAGGAGAGAGAATCAACCTGTAACTGGTGTTCTGATTTCCTTGTGCCACGAACGCTTGTCCATGAACGCTTGTCCTTAAAATGTCTCTATTCTCATTCTCATGTTCAAGATCAGAAATTATTTCTTGTGTAATTCAAATGACAAGCACTCGGTGAAGGGAAGTATGATTTGCGTTTTAACTGCTGGTGGTGATATGGTGAACAGATTTGTTTAAGAGCTAAAGATCAGATCCTCTGCTGATTGACTGTTTGAAGCATTCCTGTGAGCGCTACAGCCTCAAACGTCAAATAAAACATTGGAGACGCTGGATAACCATATGATGCAGAGGAATGTCACCCTGCCTCTGGTCTCCCTGTCCCAGCCCAACAGAAGAAAATGCTTGGCACTCTGACATAAAATGTCGGTCTGGTGCTCAATGATAGATTTACCACGTGCAATAGTCAAAATCACTATGACACTCAGTTAATTAGCAAACAAGTGATAGTTTATCGGTCCATCCAGCAAGTGCAGAAGCACTTTGGTCTGCAGTACTTCACTATTTGGACTATACAAGTGGTGAAATTGTCGAGAGGGATCTTCAAAATCTCGCAGTGGATGTAGTAACAGTTATCTCCATCGAACCATTGTTTGTCCTGTAGAAGCAGCGCAAGTCTGGTACTGCACGTTATTGATGATTTGAAGTTGACCTACTTTTGATTGGACTTTTGCGGTGCTCATGTTTAGAGACTGAGGAATTAGCTTTTTGTGTTTTACAAAACACTCACTGTCTATACACATTAAAATGATAAATGACAATTGCACTAACCACTATTTGTTTTTAATGTTTCAGCCAATGTAGTAGGAACAGTTAATGTTTTTGACCTATTTGTCTGTGATGTAATTAAAACGGAATATTTTGCCAAATAATCCGATGTGTGTCCTTTTTTGTTCTTTTAACCCCTTTACGCCCAGCGCCATACATGGACAGCGCGCTGGGCCCGATCAGCAGCAGTGGTCCGGCAGTCACTGATAGCCGGACCCCTGCTGTATGCGCCGTCATCGGTGAAATCACCGATGCCGGCGCATTAACCCCTGCACAGCCGCGGTCAGTGCGATGTCCGTGCAGGGAGGAAGCAGCCATCGGGTCCCCGCGCTGCTGTGACGGGGACCCGATGGCAGGGAAGGCAGCCCGATGCCTTCCTTAGGCATCGTGGCTGCCTTCCGTGACTGCCTGTGAGATCCAGACCCCTGGATCTCACAGGCAGGCTGTAAGTGTATTACAGTGTGTAATACTCTTACAGCCAATGCATCACAATACAGAAGTATTGTGATGCATTGTAAACATAGAATGTATCGGCAGATAAGAACCATTTGGCCCATCTAGTCTGCCCAATATACTGAATACTATGAATAGCCCTTGGCCCTATCTTATATGAACGATGGCCTTATGCCTATCCCATGCATGCTTAAACTCCTTCACTGTATTTGCAGCTACCACTTTCTGCAGGAAGGCTATTCCATGCATCCACTACTCTCTCAGTAAAGTAATACTTCCTGATATTACTTTTAAAGCTTTGCTACTCTAATTTAAAACTATGCTCCTCTTGTAACAGTTTTTCTTCTTTTAAATATTCTCTCCTCTTTTACCTTGCTGATTCCCTTTATGTATTTAAAGGTTTCTATCATATCCCCTCTGTCCAGTCTTTCTTCCAAGCTATACAGGTTAAGGTCCTTTAATCTTTCCTGGTAAGTTATCCTGCAATCCATGTACTAGTTTTGTAGCTCTTTGTCACCGCCACTTCTGTGAGAAAGTCTGACAGACGTCCCTCTCTACCTCTTGCATGATGTTCTTTGTTTTGGTTTCACTTTCTCATCTCATTTCCTTCTCCCAGGTGTCACCTATTTAGACTAATCCTCTTTCCTTTATATTCCCTCCCATACTGCCTCACTTTGCGGTTTATACTACTTCCTGTATTGAAGTGTTCACTGCTGGAGGCTTCTGCTGCTGCTTGTTCAGATAAGTCCTTTCATGTATTGTGTTTCTTTGCTGACTTGATTCTAGGTGACCCTGACTCCCTCCGTATGAAGTGCAGGGAGTGGGTGGTCGTGTCCCTTCACTATTATAGGGTTTTCAGGTGTCACACAGTCTTAGGTACGGGGGCATACAATCGTCTACCTTTGAGACCCTTGTATGTGCTTAGCAGTCAGGGTGAGCTCTTAGATCTGC
This sequence comes from Bufo gargarizans, assembly GCF_014858855.1. Lineage (NCBI taxonomy): Eukaryota > Metazoa > Chordata > Amphibia > Anura > Bufonidae > Bufo > Bufo gargarizans. Next base: position 229,465,191 of record NC_058081.1, on the reverse strand, counting down.
AACATCATCCGTGACACTCTTCTCTGAACTCTCTCCAAAGTATCAATATCCTTCTGGAGATATGGTCTCCAGTACTGCGCACAATACTCCAAATGAGGTCTCACTAGTGCTCTGTAGAGCGGCATGAGCACCTCCCTCTTTCTACTGGTAATGCCTCTCCCTATACACCCAAGCATTCTGCTAGCATTTCCTGCTGCTCTATGACATTGTCTGCCTACCTTTAAGTCTTCTGAACTAATGACCCCTAAATCCCTTTCCTCAGATACTGAGGTTAGGACTGTATCACTGATTTTATATTCTGCTCTTGGTTTTTTACGCCCCTGGTGCATAATCTTGCAATTATCAACATTACATTTTAGTTGCCAGATTTTTGACCATTCCTCTAGTTTTCCTAAATCCATTTCCATTTGGTGTATCCCTCCAGGAACATCAACCATGTTACAAATCTTTGTGTCATCAGCAAAAAGACACACGTTGCCATCGAGGCCTTCTGCAATTTCGCTGATAAAGATATTAAACAATATGGGTCCCAGAACAGATCCCTGAGGTACCACACTGGTAACAAGACCATGGTCTGAATATACTCCATTGACTACAACCCTCTGTTGTCTGTCCCTCAGCCACTGCCTAATCCATTCAACAATCTGGGAGTCCACGCACAAAGACTGCAATTTATTGATAAGCCTTCTATGTGGGACAGTATCAAAAGCCTTACTAAGGTCCAGATAAGCGATGTCTACTGCACCTCCGCCATCTATTATTTTAGTCACCCAATTAAAAAAATCTATAAGATTAGTTTGACATGATCTCCCTGAAGTAAACCCATGCTGTTTTTCATCTTTCAATCCATGGGATTTTAGATGTTCCACAATCCTCTCCTTAATTATGGTTTCCATTAATTTCCCCACTATTGATTTCAGGCTTACTGGCCTATAGTTGCCCGATTCCTCCCTACTACCTTTCTTGTGAATGGGCACAACATTTGCCAATTTCCAATCTTCTGGGACGACTCCTGTTGCCAGTGACTGGTTAAATAAATCTGTTAATGGTTTTGCTAGTTTTACGCTGAGCTCTTTTAATAGCTTTGGGTGTATCCCATCAGGCCCCTGTGACTTATTTGTATTAATTTTAGACAGCTGACTTAGAATCTCTTCCTCTGTAAAGACACATGCATCAAAAGATTAATTAGTCTTCTTTCCTAATTGAGTTCCTTTTCCTTCATTTTCCTTTGTAAAAACTGAACAGAAGTATTTATTGAGGCAGTCAGCTAGTTCTTTATCTTTTTCCATATACCTTCCTTCTTTTGTTTTTAATTTGGTAGTTCCTTGTTTTAGTGTCCTTTTTTCATTTATGTATCTGAAGAATGTCAATGCCTTTTTTCACTGACTGAGCTAATTTCTCTTCTGCCTGTGCTTTAGAAGCTCTTATAACTTGTTTGGCCTCTCTCTGCCTAATCTTATAAATTTGCCTGTCGTCCTCATTGTTGTTTATTTTTATAATTACTAAATGCTATCTTTTAGTTTTTAATGATTTTGGCTACTTCTCCTGAGTACCACAGTGGTCTTTTCCTTTTTTTTGCTTTTACTGACTAGCCTAATGCAATTATCTGTTGCCTTCAATAGTGCCACTTTTAAGTAGTCACATTTCTCCTGGACTCCATTGAAACTGTTCCAATCTGATAGGGACTCGTATACCACTAATCTATATTTAGAAAAGTCAGTTTTTCTAAAATCTAAAACTTTTGTTTTTGTGTGGTGTGACTCAGTCACTGCACTTGTATACCACACTGACTGGTGATCACTAGATCCAAAGCTTTCCCCTACAGTAATATCAGATACCAAATTCCCATTTGTGAATACTAAATTTTAAATGGGCTCCTTCCGGGTTGGCTCCTCAACTACTTGCTGTAGAGATGATCCCAGTAGGGAATTTAGAATATCTGTACTCCTGGCAGAACTAGCTATTTTGGTTTTCCAGTTTACATCTGGAAGATTGAAGTCTCCCATAATGATAACTTCCCCCTTCAATGTCATTTTAGCTATTTCCTCAACTAGTAGATCATCTAATTCTTTGACTTGGCTAGGTGGTCTATATATCACACCTACACGAGTTACCTTATGATTATCAAGCTGCAAGGTAACCCAAACTGACTCTAAATTGGTCTCGCTAACTTGTATCAAATTAGATTTTATGCTATCTTTCGTGTACAGGGCCACCCCTCCCCCTTCTTGCCGTCTCTGTCTTTCCTGTATAGAGAGAACCCTGGTATTGTTATATCCCAGTCATTACTCCCATTGAACCACGTCTCGGTAACAGCCACTAAATCTATATTCTCAGATGCCCTTATAGCCTCAAGTTCATTGATCTTATTCCCTAAACTGCGAGCATTTGAAGACAAGAATCTGAGCTTGTCATTTCTTAACCTTTGTGCTACTGGCATCTTCTGGCATTGTTTCGCGGGGCAGTCGGACTGCTGGATTATCACTTTTGCCCCCCTTTCCTAGTTTAAATGCTCCTTAGCAAATACTTGGAACTGTTCACTGAGGACATTCATTCCCTTGAGAGAAAGATGCAAACCATCTTTCTTGTACAGTTCTTTTCCATTCCAACGAGAGCTAACATGAGACAGAAAGCCAAACCCTTGGTTCAGACACCATTCACCAAGCCATACATTGAATTCCTTAATGCGCATATTCCTGCCATGCTGAAGGTTATGCACAGGCAAAACTGCAGAGAATGAAACAGTTGATGCAACCTCCCGTATATCATTTCTAAGTGTGTGAAAAGCTTCCTTCACCTTTAAAACCTAATTGCAAGCAAGATCATTTGTCCCAAGATGGACAATAACATCCACCCCCCTTTCCTGCTTTGCTTGCCTAACAATATTAAGGATCCGTCGTCTATCCCTGCTAGTGGTAGCACCAGGGAGACATCTCACTACACCATTTTCCTCAAACTTCACACCTCTTATGATGGAATCGCCCACCAACAGCTGCTTACTATCAGTCCTCACCTCCTTTTTGTCTTTAGCTGCAGTCTTGCATACTTTTAGGCATGGGAGATGATTGTTTCTCACCCACTGTGCTTGAGCCATCCTCCATGTTGCTCTTGCACTCTGATAGTGCTGAAAATGAATTATGGAGAGCCACAGACTGTGGGACGTCTTCTATCAACAGCTCTCAGTCTACCAGATCCTGCAGTAACCCATCTTCCATTTCTAGGGGGCCTCTGTGGCAGTGGCATTGCAACGTTCTCAGCCTGAGTTTGTTTAACGGTTAATTTACAAATCTTAGATTTCAAAAATGCGATTTCCTGCTGCATTATGGAGCGCTGTCTACAGATCAGACAGCATCCAAACCTCCGAAGAGTGGAACCTGAAATAAAAGCACAATTCCTGCACAGAACCAGGTCTGCCATTTTAAAGAGGGAGATGGCAGATCACAGATGGCAGATCATTCAATAGTCCACAATTGCCATGTGAGACGCTGTATATGAGATAACTAGGTCAGCATATACAGTACAGGCCAAAAGTTTGGACACACCTTCTCATTCAAAGAGTTTTCTTTATTTTCATGACTATGAAAATTGTAGATTCACACTGAAGGCATCAAAACTATGAATTAACACATGTGGAATTATATACATAACAAAAAAGTGTGAAACAACTGAAAATATGTCATATTCTAGGTTCTTCAAAGTAGCCACCTTTTGCTTTGATTACTGCTATGCACACTCTTGGCATTCTCTTGATGAGCTTTAAGAGGTAGTCACCTGAAATGGTCTTCCAACAGTCTTGAAGGAGTTCCCAGAGATGCTTAGCACTTGTTGGCCCTTTTGCCTTCACTCTGCGGTCCAGCTCACCCCAAACCATCTCGATTGGGTTCAGGTCCGGTGACTGTGGAGGCCAGGCGCAGTACCCCATCACTCTCCTTCATGGTCAAATAGCCCTTACACAGCCTGGAGGTGTGTTTGGGGTCATTGTCCTGTTGAAAAATAAATGATGGTCCAACTAAACGCAAACCGGATGGAATAGCAGCTGGTTCAGTATGCCTTCAATTTTGATAAATCCCCAACAGTGTCACCAGCAAAGCACCCCCACACCATCACGCCTCCTCCTGCATGCGTCACGGTGGGAACCAGGCATGTAGAGTCCATCCATTCACCTTTTCTTCGTCGCACAAAGACACGGTGGAATCAAAGATCTCAAATTTGGACTCATCAGACCAAAGCACAGATTTCCACTGGTATAATGTCCATTCCTTGTGTTCTTTAGCCCAAACAAGTCTCTTCTGCTTGTTGCCTGTCCTTAGCAGTGGTTTCCTAGCAGATATTCTACCATGAAGGCCTGATTCACACAGTCTCCTCTTAACAGTTGTTCTAGAGATGTGTCTGCTGCTAGAACTCTGTGTGGCATTGACCTGATCTCTAATCTGAGCTGCTGTTAACCTGCGATTTCTGAGGCTGGTGACTCGGATGAACTTATCCTCCGCAGCGAGGTGACTCTTGGTCTTCCTTTCCATGGGGCGGTCCGCATGTGAGCCAGTTTCTTTGTAGCGCTTGATGGTTTTTGTGACTGCACTTGGGGACACTTTCAAAGTTTTCCCAATTTTTCGGACTGACTGACATTAATTTCTTAAAGTAATGATGGCCACTCGTTTTTCTTTACTTAGCTGCTTTTTTCTTGCCATAATACAAATTCTAACAGTCTATTCATTAGGACTATCAGCTGTGTATCCACCTGACTTCTCCACAACGCAACTGATGGTCCCAACCCCATTTATAAGGCAAGAAATCCCACTTATTAAACCTGACAGGGCACACATGTGAAGTGAAAACCATTTCAGGTGACTACCTCTTGAAGCTCATCAAGAGAATGCCAAGAGTGTGCAAAGCAGTAATCAAAGCAAAAGGTGGCTACTTTGAAGAACCTAGAATATGACATATTTTCAGTTGTTTCACACTTTTTTGTTATGTATATAATTCCACATGTGTTAACTCATAGTTTTGATGCCTTCAGTGTGAATCTACAATTTTCATAGTCATGAAAATAAAGAAAACTCTTTGAATGAGAAGGTGTGTCCAAACTTTTGGTCTGTACTGTACTTATACAAGCTGTCTCTAGCTGTGAATACAATTATCTCACACTATAAATGTATCTGGCATAGCTGTGACAAGGGTATAGATGACATCTGTATTCTGTAGTTATTGCCGTATAAGTACCACAGCACATCGAATAAATGCTATTGTATTAGCACAGAACCGATCTAAGTTCCTCTCTTACCCGATATCCAGTGATGTTAGTGTGGGCTGTCTCTGGCTGGCGTGATCCTCGACGCACGTTTCGCTAATGCTTCATCAGGAGGCGTAAATCCTCCTTGTGTGCATCCGTGTTCTTTCAGGGACCCATTGAATTGAATGGGTCCGTGAACTGTTGTCCGTCACGGCAATTGTGGACTATTGAATGATCTGCCATCTGTGATTACAGTGTTGTTTGTGGATGAGCACATCCTCAAGCAGGCAACATGCAGCCCAGATAAAGGCCGTGATCAAGGTCCCACACAAGGACCGAAGCGTTAAACGTTGGCCAAGTCTTTGCATTCCTGGATGCTAACAAACAATGAAATTATGAATGATGAAATGATGAAATAAGATATAAATATCATGAAATGAAAATAATTAAAATATAAAAATAATTTTCTTATATACGAAAAACTAGTGCCGTGGTCTCCTTTACTATATATCATCTCACATTACCACTGAGCACCGTACAAAAAGGACTCTAGAGGAGTGCCGTCCAACCCAAGTGCTTCTTGTTTGTGGACTGTTCCTTGCAGGCACTCTGTATGGTCTCTACATTTATGCATTTTTGTCTATGTTTTTATGTCAAAATAAAGATTTAATTTTATTGGGTATTAATCAGTACCGGTTCTCTTTTGTTGGTATATATATTAAGGAGGTACACCCTTGCTTACACACAAGGCTGTGTTGATCCAGTTGAATACAATAGTCATAACCTGTCTAACAAATTCCTCACCTGTTTTGAAACACGGTATCTGAGTATCCTCCAGAAACACCGCAGAATTTCTGCTACAGTGGAAAAGCTCTGAGTTAGGCCTCATGCACACGGCCGTTGTGTGCACCTGTGGCCGTTGTTCCGTTTTCCATGATTTTCTGCGGACCCATTGACTTTCAATGGGTCCGTTGAAAACTCGGAAAATGCACCGTTTGTCATCTGCCTTCGTGATCCGTGTATCCTGTCCGTCAAAAAAATAGGGCCTGTCCACACAAGATTGGCATCCACGTCTGTGATCCGTGGCCATAGGCTACTTTCATACAGACGGATATGAAGATCCGTCTGCATAAAAGCTTTTTCAGAGCTGAGTTTTCACTTCGTGAAAACTCAGATCCGACAGTACATTCTAACACAGAGGCGTTCCCATGGTGATGGGGACGCTTCTAGTTAGAATATACTACAAACTGTGTACATGACTGCCCCCTGCTGCCTGGCAGCACCCGATCTCTTACAGGGGGCTGTGATCCGCACAATTAACCCCTCAGGTGCCGCACCTGAAGGGGTTAATTGTGCGTATCATAGCCCCCTGTAAGAGATCAGGGGCTGCCAGGCAGCAGGGGGCAGACCCCCCTCCCTCCCCAGTTTTAATTTCATTGGTGGCCAGTGCAGCCCCCCTCCCTCTATTGTATTAATATCATTGGTGGCCAGTGCGGCCCCCCTCCCTCCCTCTATTGTATTATCATTGATGGCCAGTGTGCGGCCCCCCCTCCCTCCCTTTATTGTACCATCATTGGTGGCCAGTGTGCGGCCCCCCCTCCCTCTATTGTATTAATATTATTGGTGGCACAGTGAGCGGCCCCCCTCCCTCCCTCTATTGTATTAATATCATTGGTGGCACAGTGTGCGGGCCCCCCCTCCGTCCCTCTATTGTATTAATATCATTGGTGGCACAGTATGCGGCCCCCCTCCCTCCCTCTATTGTATTAATATCATTGGTGGCCAGTGCGGCCCCCTCCCTCCCTCTATTGTATTATCATTGATGGCCAGTGTGCGGCCTCCCCCTCCCTCCCTTTATTGTACCATCATTGGTGGCCAGTGTGCGGCCCCCCCTCCCTCTATTGTATTAATATTATTGGTGGCACAGTGTGCGGCCTCCCCTCCCCCCCCCCCCCGATCATTGGTGACAGCAGAGAGTTCCGATCGGAGTCCCAGTTTAATCGCTGAGAAGTTAATTGTGCAGATCACAGCCCCCTGTAAGAGATCGGGTGCTGCCAGGCAGCAGGGGGCAGTCATGTACACAGTTCGTAGTATATTCTAACTTGAAGCGTCCCCATCACCATGGGAACGTCTCTGGGTTAGAATATACTGTCGGATATGAGTTTTCACGATGTAACTCAAATCCGATGGTATATTCTAACATAGAGGCGTTCCCATGGTGATGGGGACGCTTCAAGTTAAAATATACCATCGGGTTGGAGAAAACTCAGATCCGATGGTATAATAGGGACTCCTGACTTTACATTGAAAGTCAATGGGGGACGGATCCGTTTGCAATTTCACCATATTGTGTCAACGTCAAACGGATCCGTCCCCATTGACTTGCATTGTAAGTCAGGACGGATCCGTTTGGCTCCGCACGGCCAGGCGGACACCAAAACGACTTTTTCCTTCATGTCCATGGATCCTCCAAAAATCAAGGAAGACCCACGGAAGGAAAAACGGACACGGAAATACGGAACCCGTTTTTGCGGAACGCAAAAAAACAACGGTCGTGTGCGTGAGGCCTTAGTCTAAGTTAGTCTCCTGAATATCTCCAATGCACTTATAAAAATCAGCACTTGGAAAAATCGGCAAGCTATAATTCAGACCCCCAAAAGTCCCAGAGTTGGACAAAAAAGTAAAGTGAAAAAAATAAAGTAAGAATATAAAGTTTTATCCAAAAAATTAAGTTTCAAGTAAAAAAAATACTTTTCCAAAAATGGAAGTTAACATTTTTGGGGAAAAAAAAGGAAAAAAAAAAGAAAAGTAGACATATTAGGTATCGCCGCGTCTGTATCGACCAGCTCTATAAAAAAAAAAACACATGACCTAGCCCCTCAGGTGAACACCATAAAAAAGATAAAATATAAGTGGTGTCAAAAAAGCTTTTTTTCCATTTCGTCCACCATGATGGCTCTACCATGAGATTGACCCCTTCACCTCTGTAGGGGCAGGAACACAGAGTTTAAAAGGCCACCTCCTACTCTCACCCTCAGTGTTTCCTGTCCCTACGGGTGCACCTCACAGAGAGTCCTCCTGGTGGAGGTGAAGACTTTTTTTTCAACTTTTTATTATTTTAAATACCTTAGGGATCTCTGTCCCTTCCCTCTGCCCTCCTGCGGTTGAGTCCAAAGCTGGGCAAAGGATGACAATGGAGCTGCATCTTGTCCCTGTCAGCAGGGGCCTGTATCTCTCCTCATAGCGTCGGGTCCCCCTTCCCTACATTGATGATGCTGACCGCGCGCCGCAGAGACACGCTGCACGCCGACATCCTGTAGAAAAGCCTCAGTGCTGCATTCCGCTATGGACCGGCAGAAGGCTGAGGGGGCGAGCTTGGACCGCACACGCGCACTGCGATGACGTCAGACACCACTCTTGGCATTTAGAGACGGCAGTCTGAAGATGCGGTAGCACACGACCAGGCCTCCCTTTGAGTGTCTCCAAGCTCCTGATGTCTGTCCCTGATGCCCCTGCAGTCCAAATGGAATCTTCTGAAGCCCCCTCGGCTACTCCAACCATGAGTTCCCCTGTGGGGATAAAAAATGGTGTATCATACCGACCTGCTATACTTGTCTTGTCTATTGATACCTGGTTACTCCTCTCTTATAGAGAGTAAAAGTGCCCAGTACTAAAACTAAAGTCCCTAGATGTGCGACTTGTAGCAAGAGGCTTCCAGAAAATCACAAAAAGAAACTCTGCCAAGTTTGCATCAATGATCTTGTAAAGGAGGAGTAACCATCCATACTCATGGAAGTCAAATCCTTGATTCAGAGCAAAATAAAGTCCTCCCTGGCCTCTCTTAGATCTGTCCCTCCAAGGTATCCGGAAGACACCTGAGAATTATTTTAGACAACTTAACAGCAGTTGCATATTTAAAACATCAGGGGGCACAAGATCCCCAAGCTTAAAAGATCTGGCAGAAAAAATATACTTCTGCAGAAAGAAATGTTCCATCTATCACAGCTATCCATTTAAAAGGTACAGAAAATATACAGATGGACTTCCTCAGCAGGAAGACCATAGATCCAGGAGAATGGGCCCTAAACTCAGAGGTATTCCATCAGATTACTAGGAGATGGGGCACCCCCCAGATAGACCTGTTTGCGTCAAGGAAAAACACAAAAGTTCATCCTTTCTGCTCAGTAAACCCCAAGGAGAACCCTTGGGCAGTGGATGCATTCTCAATAAGGTGGGTGCTAATACCCCGAGTACTGCAAAAAATAAGATAGGACCCAGTAACAGTAATCCTAGTGGTTCCATACTGGACAAAAAGAAATCGGTTCCCACTACTAAGAGAACTAGCTCTGGAAAAACCCTGAAAAATTCCCACACAGGGGAACATCCTTTCTCAGGGTCCAATCTATTATCAGAATCCAGGACTGTTCAAATTATCAGCCTTGACCCTGAGCGTGAGGTCCTAAAAAGCAGAGGGCTGTCTGAAAAGGTTATAAATACCCTCAAATCCAGCAGGAAAAAAGACACCTCTGCGATATATCTTAAAATCTGGAAGAAGTATTGTAGCTGGCCTGGCCAGAACCCTCCTGTAGATTCTGCCCCAAGCATTGAGAAAATACTTGATTTTCTTCAAAAGGGATTGGATTTGGGCCTGAGACCAAGTACACTTAAAGTGTAAATTTTTTTCCTATTCAGGATATTTCACTTAAACACCTGTCATTAAAAGCGGCCTTCCTAGTAGCCATAACTTCGGCTAGACAGTTGGGCGAGATCCAGGCGCTATCCTGCCGTGAACCATACCTCACTATCTTTCCAGATAGAATAGTATTACGTTTGGATCCTGGTTTCTTGCCAAAGGTCGTATTGGACTTTCACAGAGATCAGGAAATTGTCCTTCCATCTTTTCCCAGGGATTTATCAGGTCCATCACACGATCAGTTCCAGATCCTGGATGTTCGGGATACTATCATACAGTATCTAGCAGCAACAAAGGAATTTAGGAAGGATGATAATCTTATTGTTCAATACGCAGGTCCAAACAAGGGAAAAAAGGCATCCAAAGACTCCATTGGACGATGGATTAAATCTACCATTGCCTGTTGCTATCAAATGTCAGGTCTAAACAGCCCTACAAATATAAGAGCCCACTCTACAAGAGCTATGGCTTCTTCGCGGGCAGAAAAAGGGTGTGTCTCCTTAGACAACATTTGTAAAGCGGCCACCTGGTCAAGTATAAATACCTTTATCAGACATTACCGCATTAATGTTTCTGCTGACTTAACCTTCGGTCAGAAGGTTCTGCGAGCAGTTGCCCACCCTATTAAGTAATCTGGTGGTTCTCATAGTAGAGCCGTCATGGTGGACGAAATGGAAAAACCGCAATTAGACTTACCGGTAATTCTGTTTCCTTGAGTCCACCATGACGGCCCAGATATCCCCCCCTGAGAATTAAGGAGGGGTTGAGTATGAATTTATACAAAACATATATATATATATATATATATATAAAATTATTATTTTTTTGCCTAAATTAAGGCTGCACCCACTTGGTAATTTGGAAAGCACTGAGGGTGAGAGTGGGTGGTGGCCTTTTAAACTCTCTGGGTTCCTGCCCCTACAGAGGTCAAGGGCTCAATCTGATGGTAGAGCCATCATGGTGGACTCAAGGAAACAGAATTACTAATAAGTCTAATTATGTTTTTTTTGTCACCTTACATCACAAGTGTAATAGCAAGAGATCAAAAAGTCATATGCACCCCAAAATAGTGGCAATTAGTGTTGAGCGAGTATGCTCGGCCGAACTGCTGTTTGGCTTGAGTATCGCTATGCTCGGAACATCGCAGTGTTCGGCCACATACTGCGTGTGCTCAAGTACAATTTAATACAATAAATGTCGAGACATGAGCCACAAACCAGGCACCCCCTGCTCTGAAGAAGAGAGGGTGTCTGGTTCACATAAAAAGGTTAGAAATTTATAGAACTACACTCCCATCAAAATGGTTTGGAAACAGCATTAGGAGGATGGCTGGATGCATCTTGGACTCCTATTACCTATGGCATACAATAGACAACCACACAAAGGCTATATGCCAAAAGCCAAGTATGTGCAAGCCAACAATCTATCCATGAGACGGATATCAGTCAGCATACCTTACAATGGCAGCCTTGTGCACTGAGACATTCCAAACCAGCTCTCATCTGACCGAGAGACAGTAAGCCTCAACGTTGCTTCATATCTGTTGGGTGGACCTGCGCACCTAGATCAATATCATTATGGTGACAAAAGTTTTCTGATTGTCCTAACATAATATTCAATAACCTTTCTATACAGTTTTGTCATGTAAACTCATTTGCATAAACATATGCATATGAGAAAGACATGCAAATGAGCAGAATCTGCCTTGTTTTTCAGCTGAAAAACCATTTACATGGAATATTCGCGATAAAAATTAGTGATTAGAATATTCGCAATCTACACTACTAATGAACAGCACTAGCTTTTGGTTTCATAGTCTTATGACAAGACTATTAGTCTTGTCATAAGACTATGAAACCAATAGATAGAGCTGTTCATCTTGTTGGGCGCAGTAAGTGGGGCACCCTGCTCAACAGAGTCCACACACCGTGTAGCACTCAGCCTATAAAAGCCTGCGTTAACACGAAGGTGTATATAAGATTGCTGCTATCATTCACACATCTTCTAGCATGTTATCTGTGGTAATATAAGCTTGCTAGTGTGTTTCTGAGGACTTTTGCCCTGCTTGTAATGACTCATGAATAGAGATGGCCTTGCAGTTCGCCCGGCGGTGGTTTTGCGGCAACTTTTCTTGTTCGCCAAACACGCAAACATATGGCGATGTCCACTGGAGCTATATTCTTTTGCATTGTGCTGAACTTTGACCCATTAAACATCCATCAGGTGGGACAGGACAGTACAGCTAATTAAGACGTTTCAGCACATGGACACACCCCTACCCTACAAATAAACCTGATCTAGCCGCCATTTTACATTCAGTCTTTTGCCAGTGTAAGGAGAGGTTGCTGTGTGGAGCAGGGACAGACTGTTAGAGACACCAAACACTAGCTAATAGGGCCACAAAAGTCCATTTAAGGACTGGTATAGGTGTTATATCAATAGGTGTGACATACTTATAATATACTTTCTAACATAGAAAGTATATTAAAGTGCATTTGTATTGTGCAGCAGTTGTGTGCGGTTCTGCTGCGATACTGCAGCTATAAAGAGGGACAAATGCTATTGGAACAACTAATTGCAACTGGTGTGATTATACCAGTTGCCCCACCAAAAAAACTGATTGAGGCACTGGTGTGATATACCTATAATATACTTTTCATAAAGTGAATTTGTATTGTGCAGCATTTGTGTGCGGTTCTGCTGAGATACTGCAGCTATACAGAGCAAAAAAACGCTATTGAAACAACTCATTGCAACTGGTGTTATATACCTGTTGCCCCCCTTCCAAAAAAAAACGGATTAAGGGGTTTGATATACCTGTTTCCAGAAAATACTCATTAAGGGGTTCTATATACCTGCTTCCACAAATACTGCTCTTCTATAGGGACTTTGTCACAGGGTCATTTTGAAAATGACAGGCAGAGGAAGAGACAGGCCATTCCGCAGGGGTGGTAGGGGTCGGGCAGGTGCACCAGGCCGGAGCCTAAGTGGGAAGTTGGAGAAGGTGCGTGCGATTACGTCAAAGGATGCACCAGAGTTGGTTGAGTAGCTTACTCAGCCTTCCGCTTCTGCACCCTCCTCATCCTCTGTATCAGCACCCCCCTCACTCTCTGCTGTGTGTACCCCCAAAGACACCACCACCATAGCCCCTCCACTCGAGTCAGAGGAATTATTTTCCCATCCATTCCCCGACCTGCACAGCCATTCTTGGTATCGGATCAGGAAGAGGAGGTAGCAACGGCTGCCACCCGGTCTGATGACAGTACCCAGATCAGCCCAAGGAGGTTGGTCCCCGCTGTCGCTGCCTACTCCGACATCTCTAATGTCAGTGGTGGTGAAGGTGGTGTCGATGGACGTCACGTGGGTGCCCACAAGAGAGGAAGAGGAGTGGAGTTCAGAGGGAGAGACAGGGCAGCAGATAGGGAGGAGAAGCAGACAGAACTTGCAGTGCACAGGAGGCAAAAAGCAGGCTGCAAATGCATCTGGAGTGAGCCATCCACCATGCATGGTCACATCTGGCGATCCCAGGACGCCGGCACATAGCTCCGCAGTGTAGACTTTTTTTAACGTGTCAGCTGCTGACAATAGTGTTGCCATCTGCAGCCTGTACAAGTCGCGGTAAGCCCAACACTCACCTGGGGACAACCGCCCTAAGAAGGCACCGGGCCTTCGATCACCGAGCCCAGTGGGAGCAACACAGTCAGAAACCACAAAGCCACACTCCTGGCGCTCCACATCCTGCCTCTTCTCTTTCTCATCCCATTTGTCCTTCACTCCACCTTCCACCGTGCCGTTGTCGCGTTCATCTGGCAAAAGACAGGCTTCTGTGGCCCAAATGTTCGAACATAAAAAGTTGATCATGGCGGATAACCCTCTTGCCCAACGGCTGCCCGTCGGCTTGTCAGAGCTGCTAGCCCGCCAACTACTGCTATATAAACTGCAAAACCAAAACTACCAAGTTTGAATGTATGCTACACAACATGAACAATCGCCAAAAACAAGATACACATGAATAGTAAATGAACATATCTTTATTATTACAAATTAGTTCATTATTAGAGACAATAAAAAAATATAAAAATAAGTAGCAATGTTGGAGATACTGATCCACAATGGTGTATCCCCAAGCAGAACCGCACACGAATATTTAAAAGAAGAAAAACTGCTACAAGAGGACATAGTTTTAAATTAGAGGGGCAAAGGTTTAAAAGTAATATCAGGAAGTATTACTTTACTAAGAGAGAGTAGTGGATGCATGGAATAGCCTTCCTGCAGAAGTGGCAGCTGCAAATACAGTGAAGGAGTTTAAGCATGCATGGGATAGGCATAAGGCCATCCTTCATATAAGATAGGGCCAGGGGCTATCCATAGTATTTAGTATATTCGGCAGACTAGATGGGCCAAATGGTTCTTATCTGCCGACACATTCTATGTTTCTATACTCCCAGTCCAAAAAATTACATCACTAAGAGACAGTAGGCAATGGTAATCACTGGCCATTTTAGGAGATCTTACACAGCCAAGGCTGATGTCCAGCGGCGACACCATTTGCCCATCAGAGGTCTGATTTGTGACTGCCCAATGCGCTATAATTTCACCTTGTATATGCTTGATAGGCTTCTTCAGCAGAAACGTGCCATTAACGACTACCTATATGAACTCTGCGGCATGACAGGTTCTGGGGAGCTTTTTTTTTTTTTTCACCGTGCCAGTGGCTGCTCATGCTTTAGATATATATATGGTGTAAAAAACTACCGGCAGCACCACCTATGGCGCACTTGCACCACTGAGACGCGCTGAACAGCGCGATAGTATGTGTGGACTGCATCACTTTCTTAGGTATTACTTCATCATTATACCCCCATCACATATGTGCACAATTAATGTATCATAAATAATCATGGATGTATTATGAACAGCTGACAAGGTTTATGGACAGTCAGCCTTATTATGCACTTTATGTACTGTTAGCACTAGGCACTTTATGAACGATCACTATGATGACTTTTTAGAGATTGTATGTATATCTTTTTATACTGTTGTTTATTAAGTATCAATCATGTTGTTGTATAATTGACTTAATTGGCTCACTGATATATGTTTGCCCTGCACTTTTTGTCATTGCTTGAGAAAGGCTCATGTAGAGCCGAAACGTCGCTTTTTTTGCTGCCACCATATGGGTGATTAAACACTACCTGTTTTACTGAAGAAACCGTCTGGAGTGCTGTCCGATTTTTCTTAATATATATATATATATATATATATATATATATATAGCCATAGAAAATCAGGCAGCACTCCTTTATTTGTGGAAGTGGGTGCCAGCGGCAATCCATCGATTCAGGACAATGAACAAACAAAACTCTGCGGCACTCCTTGAAAGATGAAAAAAATTTTGCTATTTATTCACACACGTCATACAGCAACGTTTCGGTTCTCTCTCAGAACCTTTTGGCTTGAAAAAGGTTCTGAGAGAGAACCGAAACGTTGCTGTAGGACGTGTGTGAATTAATAGCACATTTTTTTCATCTTTCAAGGAGTGCCGCAGAGTTTTGTTTGTTTATATATATATATATATATCCAGGCTCGGACTGGCCCACAGGGGTACAGGGGAATCCCCCGGTGGGCCCCTGAGCAAGGTGGGCCCCTAGTCTCCCACCCCCTGCACAAGTGGCACATAACACATTAGATTTAGTGCACTACATACATATATTCAATGTACAGCACCTCAACCAGCTTATGTTCATATAAAAAACTTGTTAGATTATTTATTATATTTGAATGTATCCGTACGGCGGGCCCCCAAAATAAATTTTACTGGTGGTCCCTAGGTACCCCAGTCCGACACTGTATATATCCAGAAAAAAGAGCGGCACTCCAGTAGATAAAAGCAAGTGAACCCTTTATTCACCCAGGTGGTGCAACGTTTCGGCTCCAAACATGAGCCTTCTTCAAGCCTTGAAGAAGGCTCATGTTTGGAGCCGAAACGTTGCACCACCTGGGTGAATAAAGGGTTCACTAGCTTTTATCTACTGGAGTGCCACTCTTTTTTCTGGATCCATTAATTGGGGTAATCAGTCAATTCCTCTTGGGACGTGTACCCGCATCTTTCCTTTTTTTGCCAGTGCCGCCATTTTTCTTTATATATAAATATATATATATATATATATATATATATATATATACACTCACCTAAAGAATTATTAGGAATACCTGTTCTATTTCTCATTAATGCGACTATCTAGTTAACCAATCACATGGCAGTTGCTTCAATGCATGTAGGGTTGTGGTCCTGGTCAAGACAATCTCCTGAACTCCAAACTGAATGTCAGAATGGGAAAGAAAGGTGATTTAAGCAATTTTGAGCGTGGCATGGTTGTTGGTGCCAGACGGGCTGGTCTGAGTATTTCACAATCTGCTCAGTTACTGGGATTTTCACGCACAACCATTTCTAGGGTTTACAAAAAATGGTGTGAATAGGGAAAAACATCCAGTATGCGGCAGTCCTGTGGGCGAAAATGCCTTGTTGATGCTAGAGGTCAGAGGAGAATGGGCCGACTGATTCAAGCTGATAGAAGAGCAACGTTGACTGAAATAACCACTCGTTACAACCGAGGTATGCAGGAAAGCATTTGTGAAGCCACAACACGCACAACCTTGAGGCGGATAGGCTACAACAGCAGAAGACCCCACCGGGTACCACTCATCTCCACTACAAATAGGAAAAAGAGGCTACAATTTGCACAAGCTCACCAAAATTGGACTGTTGAAGACTGGAAAAATGTTGCCTGGTCTGATGAGTTTCGATTTCTGTTGAGACATTCAAATGGTAGAGTCCGAAGTTGGCGTAAACAGAATGAGAACATGTATCCATCATGCCTTGTTACCACTGTGCAGGCTGGTGGTGGTGTAATGGTGTGGGGGATGTTTTCTGGGCACACTTTAGGCCCCTTAGTGCCAATTGGCCATCGTTTAAATGCCACAGGCTACCTGAGCATTGTTTCTGACCATGTCCATCCCTTCATGACCACCATGTACCCATCCTCTGATGGCTACTTCCAGCAGGATAATGCACCATGTCACAAAGCTTGAATCATTTCAAATTGTTTTCTTGAACATGACAATGAGTTCACTGTACTAAAATGGCCCCCACAGTCATCAGATCTCAACCCAATAGAGCATCTTTGGGATGTGGTGGAACGGGAGCTTCGTGCCCTGGATGTGCATCCCTCAAATCTCCATTAACTGCAAGATGCTATCCTATCAATATGGGCCAACATTTCTAAAGAAAGCTATCAACACCTTGTTGAATCAATGCCACGTAGAATTAAGGCAGTTCTGAAGGCAAAAGGGGGTCCAACACCGTATTAGTATGGTGTTCCTAATAATTCTTTAGGTGAGTGTGTGTATATATATATATATATATATATAACGGATCAAAAGAAAAATTATGCAAACTATATTGACCCATGAGATGGACATAACATGGCAAAAAGAGTTCAATCCAGAACCTCATTATTTTGTGCAATCAGTAAAACAGGGTACAAGCGTCTATACAAAAATATAAATGGTTTATTATACAATAGTTTAAAATACAATCAAAAATTTATCAACGTAAATTTCAATAATATACAATGATATGCAGTACCCAGAATTCGCCACTATATGGTGCCAACAAAGCACTACTACCAACACAAGAATATTATGCAATGTGGCTTTAAAATTGTGAGAGATATACAATCAATGGATTATGCGAAAAACTCAATCAAGAAAATGACAGATACGAGCCCTTGCTGTGCCCAATATGATGACCAATCTCAGACATGGGGTACTATTGCAACAAAACTTATAAACTATTGGCTTGATATCAAACTAGGGAATATAAAGATTCCCAACAGTTTTCCAATATTATCCCTTTTATTTAGTTACCGTATTTTTTGCCCTATAAGACGCACCTGCCCATAAGACGCACCTGGTTTTAGAGGGTGAAAGTAGGAAAAAAATATATTTCTGACAAAAGGTGTGTCAAAACTTTTAATAAAATAGCAGACCAATATTTTAACAATGTAAACATTAACAGTAGTAACCAGCAGCATTAATAACCATCATTATTGACTTAAATGTCCAGGTACAGTACTCCTCTATTCATCAGGGAATCCCAAAAACTCCTCATCACTACTGTCCAGGTAAATCACATTCTGTGGCTCAGTATCACTAGAATCGCTGCCTTCAGATTCGTCGTACAGTATATTGTCCTCAGTGCCATCCATGGCATTGCTAATGCCATACTTTTTAAAGGATCTGACGACGATTTCATCGTTGACTGCCTGCCAGACTTGGGTGATTGTGGGCCTCTTAATCCGTCCAGTGGGAGTCAGGTCATGGTTCCCAGCTGCCATCCACTTGTTCCATTCCTCCCTCATGAACACTTTAAATGGCTTATTAATGGAAACGTCCAGAGGTTGTAGCTGGTTAGTAAGCCCCCCAGGAATTACCGCTAGATGGGTGTTCACTTCCATAAATCTTGTTTTTGTGGATTCGGTGATATGTGCCCTAAACTGGTCAAGCACTAGTAGGGCAGGTTTCTTCAGAAGTCCTCCAGTGCGTTTGGACCACACCTTTTCGATCCATACTTTCATGCCATTTTCGTCTATCCACCCTTTGTCGTGAACATGGACAATCACTCCTCGTGGGATCACCTCTTTTGGCATGGTCTTCCTTTTAAAAATCAGCATTGGTGGCAGTTTGGTGCCATCTGCGCAGCAGGACAAAACAACCGTGTAATGCGTTTTCTCGTGTCCAGAGGTCTTCACAGTTACGTTTTTTGCGCCTCTCACATCGACGGTCCTATTCGATGGAACATCGAAGGTTAACGGAACTTCATCCATGTTCCCAATCTGGCCGATTTCAAAGCCATGTTTTTTTCTTGAATCCAGCACAAATTTATGAAAAGAAAGAATCTTGGACTCATATTCTTTGGGCATTTTTTGTGCAATTCTTGTTTTGGTGCGCATAGCAAGGCCACATCTCCTCATGAATCTGTAGCACCATGATGCCGATCCAGTGAAGTCATCAATGCCTTTCTCTGCAGCAAGACGTTTGGCTTCATAGATGATCATTTTTGTGGATACTGAGAAGCCGTTATTCCTGTGACATGTGATCCACTCTTTCATGTCCACGTCTAGCTGTGGCCACTTTGCAGCACACCCACGAAGAGTGTGTTTACTTTTCTCCGCTTTCTCCAACCGATCCTCTTGTTTCCTCTATGCACGAATCATCTTTTCAGTTGGAGGCGGCCCAAAATGTCTCTCCGCTGCTCTGTTTCCATGCTCTTTGGCGTACTTTATCACCTCTAGTTTAAAGGGAATTTTATAAGAAAGCCTTTTCTGCTTTGACATCGCTCAGAAATGTACAGTATGCAGCAGGAGACTACGGTAATTTTCTGCAATAGAATACAGTAATGGAAGAACTGTTAGCACCACAATTATGGGGGTACTGTAGGTAAGAACATCAGTGGATGACAATGTTATGGGGGATATGCTGCTGACATATGGTACCGTACTTATTGGGAAAGGGGGGGATCCAATGACACTTTAAGGCGTCATGCAGACATCCATGGAGCATGGTCCGTGAAATCCCGTCCTGCTGAGTGCACGAAGGGCACGGCGTCATAGCAACCAATGATGCCATGCGCTTTG
This sequence comes from Bufo gargarizans, assembly GCF_014858855.1. Lineage (NCBI taxonomy): Eukaryota > Metazoa > Chordata > Amphibia > Anura > Bufonidae > Bufo > Bufo gargarizans. The sequence goes on along the minus strand of NC_058081.1, from coordinate 229,445,570 downwards.
TGCACTCAGCAGGACGGCAGGCTGGGATATCATGGACAGTGCTCCACGGATGTCTGTATGACGCCGTAAATAAGGGGGTCACTTTATTAGGAGTGAGCTCACTTTATTGGGAGTGAGCTCACTTTATTACCGTAGGAGTGAGCTCACTTTATTACCGTAGGACGGGGGGCACTTTATTAGGAGGGGGGGCTGTCAAGATTGGTGTTATGCACATTTCCTTCCCCCCACTTCACATTTAAAATGCTGAAAGACATCCCTAAGGAATCCCAGTAATAATAAAGTGCCACCCATAATAATAAAGTGGTGTGCCCTGCCAGAAAGAAATCCCTAAGGACCCCACTGTTAATAAAGTGCCCACTTTATTAGGAGGTGGGCACTTTATTAACAGTGGGGTCCTTAGGGATGTCTTTCTGGCAGGGAACACCACTTTATTATTTTATGGGTGGCACTTTATTATTACTGGGATTCCTTAGGGGTGTCTTTCAGCATTTTCAATGTAAAGTGGGGGGAACGAAATGTGCATTACACCAAACTTGACAGCCCCCCCTCCTAATAAAGTTCAAAACACTGCCTGCATGAACATTTTATGGTACCTCCAGCGATGTCTGACTGGCCGCAGCGACTGAGACGAGGGGCGGAGCAGACTTCCCTGTCGCACATGCCAGCTCCGCCCCTTGTCTTCCTGCTCCTGCGCTCCATTTCCTCCTCCGGCCGGCCCCTACAACCACTGAGGCCGGATCGCAGCAGCCGGACATGTGAGCGCTGGAAGACAGACTCCTGCACTGCCGCCCGCCGCACATGTGAGCGCTGCAAGCCACAGACCGCACCACTGCCCGCCGGACATGTAAGCACTACGAGCGCTGCAAGCGCTGCCGGTATAATCAATTATAAGCATCCGGACATGTTTTTTTACCCAAGGTTTCACCTATATTCGCCCCATAAGACGCACTAACCTTTTCCCCCCTTTTTTGTGGGGGGAAAAAGTGTGTCTTATAGGGCGAAAAATACGGTATATGCATCGTAACTGAAACCAGAGAAAATATTGCAAATATTGATGTAGCAACTAACGTTACACGTCCGCAAATGAGCGGGTATCTGGCTAAATATTAAGCCAATTGATCTTTATCAATACTACATAAAACAAAAATATACATTACCCAAGGGTCAAGTGATGTGCAGAGTCTTGGGGCAGTTAGTTCTCAAGAGTTTTTCAGATAATCCCAATGTTTCTCCAGAGATCTCCCTTTCTTTCCTCTTTCTGTCCTCATTTATTTATTGTTTGAATTTTTTTTGGGGGGGGTATCTAGTTTCTTAACCCAAAACTTATCAGATGAATTTTACAATCATTGTTGGATGGGCGTGTACATTGATAAGAAGCGTGACATCATAATACTACCCAGAATGCACTTTTGCTACTGGTGTAGTATTAACTGCTCATATCTAGGTGGCACTGTTGTATAAGCTATAAGCATCATATCATTAAGGGTTACCTCATACATGCCTGATATTTTTAATACTACACACCTCTGACATCCGGAGGCCTTGTCTTAGAGCCGAGAAACAAACTTTGATACATAAATGTATACTTTGAGGAACATCTAGACAATTCTCACACTGTAGAATTCATGTTCAGATAAGAAATACAATGAAGCCTCTAAATCTGCAGATGCTGTGTATCTTCTAACTGTCTAAATGTATAATATATTGTTACAATAACACTAGCTTTTTGAACGGCACAGTAATCTTCCCATGGACTCAGTTCGGCCTACATGAAAATCCATACAAAACAGTGAATATAAATCAACATTGCTTTTAAAGGCAATGAATACCCATTATAATTAGAATATGTAGATATAACTGTTTACACTTATGAAATAGCACAACAAATCCCCCTTCATTACAATATAATCCATTGCAATAAGTTTGTTTATGTTGGAATGTCCAAACGGCTTTTCATACGGATCCTTCAGAGACATTAGTTCTTGTTTAAACTGTTTGTTATTCTCATGAAGATTTGTTGAATGAGTCAATAACTTTGAGTGTAAGATGGTGGTGACGATAATGTTCTCCACAACGGAATATAAGTCCGATAAATATTTCTTCTGATTTTCCATCTCTGCATGAATACTCATAATGTTCCTTTTCAGTGAACCGATCTCAAGTTCCAATGTCTTAATAGAGATGGAGTTAACATTTGATACACCGGTGGCAATGACAGTGCCCACTACACCAAAGATTATGGCAGCTGTAATCGCATAAATTAACCGCTTTGGTCGTCGACTTGTTGAAAACTATTCTCTGGTCATGGTTTTCCTTGTCTGTTCCAGGATCTGCGTGATCCTTTCTTGGGAATAGCCTATGTGCATTTGATACCACATCTTTATCTCCGGAGACAAAATCTTGGAAATGTTCAACTGTCTTTCAATGAAGACATGTGGATCCAAACTGACGTAGATCTTTTGGGATAGAACCCTCTTATTCGTCAAGATGAATCCCGTGGTATCCTTCAGCATGATCCCAGATGAAGGGCCTGGTACAGCAATCGGCTCGGCCTGGAACTCCTTCCCCAAGATCAGGACGATGTAGATAACGGCCACAACCCTCGATGCCATTTTGCTCCTGGAGCATATTGTCTTTAGCTGGAACCTTGATATCTCTTTACTCTTCATCATCCAGCAGTTCTTCCATTTGGCGAAGTTGTGACCTAGGATGACAAACAGATAACTGATTAATATGCACCAATTTCTCTATAAATTCACCCCCCTCAGGAATTTTGATCTTGTAGACCACAGGTGAAAATTTGTCAATGACGACATAGGGTCCCTTCCAGGAAGGCAGGAACTTCCTTTCCTTCACCTTATCCCGGGCAAAGTTATAGAGATAAACCTGATCGGCAATCTGGTATTCCTTTTGAGTAGTCTTCAGATCATAGTAGGTTTTGGCGCTCATGGCTGCTTTCTTCAGATTCTTCTGGGCAAATGCAAAATCATGCTGAAGGTGTTTGCGTAGATTCTCCATGTATTGATGAACTGTTGAAGCATTTATCAAATTTAGTTCTGTTGTCCGGTAGAGTAAATGCTGGGGTAACACCATCTTCCTGCCTGTGATCATTGGAGTTGCTCTGATGACCATGAGAACCAAAGGCAACTTCATATCCCAGTCCTTACCGGATTCATTGACAATTTTCTTTAGAATGTTGACAATTGTTTGGTTGTAGCGGTCTACTCCATCACTAGAGGCTGGCCAATCAGCTATATGTAGCTTCCGTTTTACCCCCAGTATCTCCCACATTTTTGTCATCAACTCACTAGTGAAATGACTTCCGCGATCGCACTCGATGCGTTGGGGAAGACCGAACCTGGAAAACACGTGGTTAATGAGTAGAGACGCGCACACACTTGAACTGCATGTTCTGCAAGGCAAACATTCCACCCATTTTGTGAGCAGACAAGTCACGGTTAACATATATCTGTTGCCTTTTGATGAAGTTGTTACTGGTCCAATAAAGTCAATTTGGATGTTTGACCATGACATGGACAGCCCCCTTTTCATCAGCGGTGCCCGATGAGTGTGTTCTTCCAGGAAATCCTTTTCTGGTGATTCACCTTTATGTCCTGAATTGGAACAATCATGAAGTTCAGCTAATCCTTGAGGTTATCCTGCTGTTTGATAAATTTCCATCCTTGATTCTATCACTCTGCAAATATTGCAGGGGTTGGTGTGCAGTTTCCACAATGATCTTTTCGCCCTGGATAAAACTCCTGAAATATTGCAAAGCCCACACAGTTGACAGTAATGCTTTTTCACAGTCATTGAACTTTACCTCAACCGGTGACAAGGACTTGCTGGCATAGGCGATGATCTTGTTCAGGTTGTCCTGTTTTTGGAAAAGGACTGCACTCACGCTTTTGTCGGTGAAGCCTGTTTCAATGTAAAAGGGTTTTCCACCTTCTGGATAGGCAAGGCATGGGGCCTGGATAAGTCTGGCTTTGAGCTTATTCACAGCTTGCTTGTGATGTTCACTCCATTCCCATTTTACTCCTTTCTTCAGCAACTGCAAAAGAGGTTTTGTAATCTCGGCATAGTTATCTATGAACTTACGTGAATAGTTCATCATGGCCAGGAATAATCTCAACTCTTTGGTATTTGTAGGTGATTTTGTGTTGATCACTGCTTCCACTTTCTTCTTCTGTGGGTTAATTCCATCGGCAGTAATTTCGTGACTTTGGTATGCCACCATTGAGCCTTCTGTAAAGAAAGTTTTACACCAATGTAATAAAGCTCTAATTATAGATAAAGCGGGTAGTCGTAGAATTATTCAATCAAAATCACTGAGGTACGACTACCTAAAATTTAACCTTTATTATGGTCAATTAAAATTCCCTGGAAAAGGAACAGCTAGTGCAACAAAACGCAAGACAAAAACAGTACAACAAACACACGAGCGAGCCGGATCAGACAAGCGGATCAATATGAGAGGGAGAAAGGGGAGGAACGCATCAGGGCATCCGAGCCATGACTATTTCTGTCCCTACAATATCCCTTTATAACTCCTCCTCAGCCCGGAGATGTGTCTTGATGGTAGGCACACTCCGTCCACGTACCTATGCTGTCTATCCTTATGGTGCCCTTTATATACTATCCCATATGGATATCTGGGTAATAGTATATATGGAAAAAGATATTGGTTAATATAATCACGTGTCCCGACGCGTTTCCCCCCTTCCTCTCATTGAAGGGGTTCGTCAGGGGACAAAAAACCAATGTCAATCGAACACATAAAGTGTTCAAAGGATATCAATGAAGATGAATCTTAAGACTGGAGGCCACAAACAAAAACAAAAAACAAATCACTGACTATAACAAAAGTCCGCACGCAGTTATGTGAAGATCAACGGACTTCAAACCAGTAAAGAATATACTTAGCTGGTCCACTGGGAGGGTATCCAAGTCAGCGGTTCTAGGTGAACATGTTGTCAGGGCCTCCAGGGGGCAAGATGTGATGTAGCTCCCCCTACATCACATCTTGCCCCCTGGAGGCCCTGACAACATTTTCACCTAGAACCGCTGACTTGGATACCCTCCCAGTGGACCAGCTAAGTATATTCTTTACTGGTTTGAAGTCCGTTGATCTTCACATAACTGCGTGCGGACTTTTGTTATAGTCAGTGATTTGTTTTTTGTTTTTGTTTGTGGCCTCCAGTCTTAAGATTCATCTTCATTGATATCCTTTGAACACTTTATGTGTTCGATTGACATTGGTTTTTTGTCCCCTGATGAACCCCTTCAATGAGAGGAAGGGGGGAAACGCGTCGGGACACGTGATTATATTAACCAATATCTTTTTCCATATATACTATTACCCAGATATCCATATGGGATAGTATATAAAGGGCACCATAAGGATAGACAGCATAGGTACGTGGACGGAGTGTGCCTACCATCAAGACACATCTCCGGGCTGAGGAGGAGTTATAAAGGGATATTGTAGGGACAGAAATAGTCATGGCTCGGATGCCCTGATGCGTTCCTCCCCTTTCTCCCTCTCATATTGATCCGCTTGTCTGATCCGGCTCGCTCGTGTGTTTGTTGTACTGTTTTTGTCTTGCGTTTTGTTGCACTAGCTGTTCCTTTTCCAGGGAATTTTAATTGACCATAATAAAGGTTAAATTTTAGGTAGTCGTACCTCAGTGATTTCGATTTTTTTAAAGTTTTACACCAGCTTTACTCAGTTGGGTTAGTACACGCCTCAGTTCCGCAATATGCTCCTCAAAAGTCGTGCTTTTGATTAGGATGTCATCCACATATGATAAGGTACCTGGTTCAGTGGCATCAGGCATTGCCTAATGCATGAACACAACAAACTCATGAACCGCATTTATGCACCCGAAGGGTAATCGGGTCCATGCATATTGTTGCTTTCCAAATGTAAAGGCCAATTTGTATTGATCCCTCTCGTCCACTTCAATTGTCCAATATCCTTGCGCACAATCCAGAGCCGTGAAAATTTTGGATCCCTGTATTTGCGCTAAACTCTGGTCAATATACGGCACAGGCCATCCAGACATGTATACACGTTTGTTTAACTGCCTTAGGTCCGAACAGAGACGAAATTAACCATTGGGTTTGAGAATTCCAAGTATAGGATGGTTGAACGAGCTGTGTACTGGACGGATGATCCCCCGCTTCTCCAAGTTTTTGACAATTTCTGATAGCAACTCATAAGCTGCCAGCGGAAGTCGGTACTGTTTAACATATACAGGGGGTGCATTGAGATCCGTTTGTATTCTTGCAACATGTAGGTCAGTTTCCCCACAGTCGTAAGAATCCTTAGCAAACATGTCCTGGAATTCGGTGAAGAGCCCCTTTAGCTGTTGACCCTCCGGCTTCTTCAAGCTCACTAGTTAAATCGTTTTGAGTATTGCGTACCTTCTCCTTTCCTTGTTGGCATAACTCGTACTCCTTCTCATCGATCTCATGGTTGAAAACCAGTGATGATTCTTCAATGTGGCATGTACATTCTTCAGAGCTGAAAGGATAAACAGAGTGGATATTGAATAACCCCTCAGGTGTTGAGGAAAAATGTTGTTCCACTACCTGCTCTTCATCCGGAATAAGTCCAATGACATCATTTTAGAAACCAAAAGTGGAATACTCCGAATCCATAGCCAGACCAATTATGGTGTCTTTTTGTAGAGATGTACTATGGGGAGCCATGTTATGAATTACCATATGCAGTGGCATTGCGGGCCGCATCGGCGACTTGCACACTTCTCATTTATGAATCCCAGGCATAGTCATAAGCAGAGGATGTGTCTGGGATTCGAACCCACGACCTTCTGTATCTTTGTATTTCAGAAAAGTTTCTGCTGGGATTCGAACCCACGACCTTCTGTATCACAGGCAAAGCATTTACCCACACTGCCATAAGAGCTGTAATGCTTATGACTGAGACTTCTACTGTTATAGCTGGCTAAGTGTACATCATATATAGAGATATAGCAGAGCTGAGTGTGCTGGGACAGCTGTCATATAGAGATATAGCAGTGCTGGGTGTGTTAGGGCAGCAGTCATGTGTATAGATGTACACTTAGCCAGCTATAACAGTAGAAGTCTCATATTTTTTCAGTCAGAGGCATTGCACTTTTTATGGCCGTGTGGTTAGGTGCTTTGCCTCTGATACAGAAGGTCGTGGGTTCGAATCCCAGCAGAAACTTTTCTGAAATACACAAGCACTGACTCCACATACAGGGCGGGACACAGAAAGAGGCTGCATTGCATCGCTGACATGGAGGTATAAGCGTTTTTTGTTTTTGTTTTTTTTAATACCCGACTGTTGCTGCTATGGGGGGAGCGGGAGGCGCTTGATACTGGCACATGGGGGGAGGGGGGTTGGCACCTGATACTGGCACATGGGGGTTTGGCACTATGATATTGGTACATGGGGGTGGGGGGGGGGGGGTGTTTGGCACTATGATACTGGCACATGGGGGGGAAGGAGAGAGGCACCTGATACTGGCACATGGGGGGGGTTGGGACCTGATGTTGGCACATGGGGGGGTTGGCACCTGATACTGGCTACTGGCACATGGGAGGAAGTTGGCACTATGATACTGGCACATGGGGGAAGGAGAGAGGCACCTGATATTGGCACATGGGGGGGTTGGCACTATGATACTGGCACATACAGTATACATCTACACTGTGCCCCACAATATACAGTATACCTCTACACTGTGCCCCACAATATACAGTATACCGCTACACTGTGCCCCACAATATACAGTATACCACTACACTGTGCCCCACAATATACAGTATACCGCTGCACTGTGTAGTCTGTTCTAAAGGCACCATTGTTTTGTGGCGGCGGACAGAAAATAATCTGGAAGTGCCCCTCCCGAGACCAGGCTCCGACTGCTAGGGGGGGTCTGCTGAGCTAACGGATGCCCCCTATGGCAGTAGCACCACCATAGCCCCCATATATGGCTAAAAAAATATTGCTTCAGGGGTGGGGTTGACACCATTTTCTACCGCACCGGGTGACACCAGCTCTAGCAACGCCACTGCCATATGCAATGGGTCCTGATGGATGTTTCATAAGAGTCGGCTTTACCTTCAGGACGAGTTCCTGCATCCGGTTGGACAAACAGATCAAAGCATCTGCATTCTTCAGTCTTTGTCCCTTCTTTATTTGAATGGGAAGAAGAAATGGTTTACAGCCTTCAAGGATTTTAACCTCATCTGCAACCATGATACAGCATAGGGTATCTGTTGTCCCCATCTCAAGGCTTGCTCTTCATCCTGGAGTCCCTCCGAGTTCCCAGGTAATCTGGACCATAGAGTATTATTGATCAGATGAGTCTGCACGGCAAATCGGTGTAGGTCATTACCTATGTACATCTGGTAACGTGGTTCATTCAACACAATGAATAAATGTTCAGTGGTTTTATCTCCTATGGAAGTAGACAATAGACATCTTGCAATCACATTATGACTTTGTAAATCTCCATCCAGATCATGAACCCATTGGTCCTGTGGAGAGGAAACTTTAATAATTTTAGGATTAGCGATCTGTTTCAAGAGACTTAAGCTCATGTTTCGGATTTCAGATTCATCTTGGCGTATTTGACCCGGGCCATATTGTTCACTGTACGGGAATCAATAAGTTATCATTAACCTTCTCAATCCGTACCATGGAATGAGTATGTCTCGTCAGGTCCACGACTTCGTAACTTCTCCCTTTAAGAGAAATAGTTAATGCATCGCCATCCAGGGTTACCTTTTCAATTCTGTCCTTCTGAATAGCTATGGTATGTGCGACACCATTGACGGCTTCCTCAGGCTTACCATTTTTCAGGATTGTGACATCCGTTGTTTGATTGTTCCTAAAATGAACTTCAACAGAGTTAAACCTTTCCTCAATCACATGACAACTACGTTGGGGTTGAGCATTGCAAGAGTACTCATAGGCAATAGGTGCCTTCACCTGACCAGATGGCTTTATTGATGAAGTCTACTATGGAACTCAATCTTTTCAGGAGGTCGATTCCTATGATCAGCCGATCATAGGGAAGGTCCACAATCAGTGTGGCATGTCTAATTATCTTCTTGCCAATTTTAAATTTTAACCATGTTGTACCTCTTACCTGGAAAGCATCTCCGCCTACACTTATCAAAGAGCCATCAAGCTATTTCAATCTTGGCTTCTTTGCTGTCACATCCAATACCTGTTGGAAATAACTATATGACAATATAGTGGCTTGAGATCCTGTGTCAAGTAAACCCCTGATTGGCCCGATAAGTTCATCTTGGAGATAAAAATCAAGAAAATATCGTCCTTTAACCAGAAATAAATCACATAAGAAATTTGGGTGATCATTAATTTGACATTTGTTAAGGATTTGACCTTTCTGCAGGTCAATTATTTGAGTTTCTGCTGCTCGCAGCAGCAGCCGCCCCCACCTTTGGGTAAAACTGGATCACATCACAGCTTACAGATGGCAGCTTGCAGATTGATGCTGAGATGATAGGATATTTCACTGGAGAAGACACATTAGTGCATGAATCATCATGATTAGACATGTTAGACATCTCCTGCTTGGCCTCAATTTTAGGGTCAAAAACGCTACAAGGCAAAGTAGGATTAGAAATCTCATTAGATTATTTTACAACCATCTCGGTAGCCTTGCACTGGCCTGGGCTCTGACCCTGCCCTGCCTGCATTATGGGGCTGAGCTGGGACCTGCAGTTGCCCCTAAAAAAGACTCAGGCTCTTTTCCAGTGGACAAATGGGACATTTTACTAACGATCTCATGTAATTTGGCCACTTAATCTGCCAACTGATCCAAACGATTGTTTGATTTGTGCACAGTTTGGACTTGTGGTGTCCCCTTATTAGAAGTGGGACACTGACTTCTAGGTGAAGTAGGGGGTTCAGGCCTACTTTCCTTCTGTTGTCTGGGCCTGTTATTCCAGCGCCTGTATCCCTGGGGACGGTAGATAGACCTCCCAGTACCAGAGTTATCCCCCTCTGGCCCATTGGGGCTCTGAGGTTTTGTTTGCTTGGGTCCTACCTGTTGTCGCTGGGTTTGTTGGACAGGTCCCGTAGACTGAGAGTACTTACGTGGCTGCGTTTCAAATTTGAAGCCAGGGTTTAACTTAGCTTCTGCTACACTTTGTTCTGGAGACTTTTTATATCTCCTCTCACCTGTAGCATGGCATTCACTGATATTATACAGTGAGGTGGCAGCCGTCACCAACCTGTCCAAGGGAGCTTTGAGATCAAGATATCTAGCCAAGCTAAGCTTAATTTGCATGGGCTTTGCATCATAAAACTGTTGTTTAAACTCCTCAGACTCCCAGTTTGGGGATCCATACGCCAACCCATAGGCATTTTTAAGGATAGGGAGGAATTCCCGGGGACTCTGATTGGGTCTACATGTGAGTTTGTAGATATCACATTTTGCAGCAGTCACAGTACGGTAAGGGCCAAATTCTAATATGACCTCATGCAAAACATCCTGCCAATCCTGAATTCCCCTCTCCCTGAATGAAATAAAGTAGTGGCGATATTTACCATCAAATGCCCATGGTAGGAATCTGATCCTGTCTGCATCAGAATACAATTTTAAAGAATCCATGGTGGACCGGTACAGTTCTAAGTGATTGGCAATTTCAGGAGAACCCTTTTTATTTGGGCACAGTGACATTCAGAAACGTAATGATACTCGAGGAGCTCTGATCCTTCTCGGAACACTGAGTATTTCTCTTTCTAGAGACCACCTCAGCATATGTCGGTCGTCTGAAACTCTCATCCTTCTTGTGGGCAAACTCATGCCTGCATGGTAGGGAATGGATCACACGCTTTCCCACATCAATGTCACAATCACTCACGCTCCGCTCACTTCCATCAGACCCACTTGGCACAGGTGACTTAACCCTAACATTCCTCTCTAGGGGAGGATGTGGAGGGGCACTTCTGTGGCCTTTTGCATTGCTAGCACCTAGTAAGGCGGTTACAACTTGACATGCCTGACTTAATTGGGTTAAGGCCTCCTGTGTAATCATGCCATCACCCTTGGGTGGCTTAGGGTCTCGGATGGATTGTGCTTTAAGAGCATGTGATGATGACATATCTACATTCTGGGGTGTGAGAATTGGAGGGTCTGGAGATCCCTCATGATCGGACAGATCACTTTCAACATTGGCTACAGTTTGGCTTAGTTCGTTTGTTTGCTGCAAACTGCTATAACGGATGTGCAGCTCCTCTGCCTCACTTTTTAATTTCTGATAGGCAGCATGGCTGTGATTGAGCTCACATTTTAAGTCCTCAATCGATGCCTTTGCAGATTTCTTCCATATGGGATACATATCTTAGCATTTTTGTTATATGCACATGTCTACTCTCTGAGAAGATGCTGACCTCTAATAATGCATACAAAATAGAAAAATAGATGGCAATATTTTTAACCGCTTGCCGCAACTGTAACGCCGAAAGGCGTCATCGCGGCGGCTCTCCCAGGCTACGCTAACGCCGATTGGCGTCATCTCGCGTGAGCCGAGATTTCCTGTGAACGCGCGCACACAGGCGCGCGCGCTCACAGGAACGGAAGGTAAGCGAGTGGATCTCCAGCCTGCCAGCGGCGATCGCTCGCTGGCAGGCTGGAGATCCGAATTTTTTAACCCCTAACAGGTATATTAGACGCTGTTTTCATAACAGCGTCTAATATACCTCCTACCTGGTCCTCTGGTGGTCCCTTTTGTTAGGATCGACCACCAGAGGACTCAGGTAGGTCAGTACAGTCGCACCAAACACTACACTACACCCCCCCCCCCCCGTCACTTATTAACCCCTTATAAACCCCTGATCACCCCATATAAACTCCCTGATCACCCCCCTGTCATTGATCACCGCCCTGTCATTGATCACCCCCCTGTCAGGCTCCGTTCAGACGTCCGCATGATTTTTACGGATCCACGGATACATGGATCGGATCCGCAAAAAGCATACGGACGTCTGAATGGAGCCTTACAGGGGGGTGATCAATGACAGGCGGGTGATCACCCATATACACTCCCTGATCACCCCCTGTCATTGATCACTTCCCTGTAAGGCTCCATTCAGACGTCCGCATGATTTTTACGGATCCATGGATACATGGATCGGATCCGCAAAACACATGCGGACGTCTGAATGGAGCCTTACAGGGGGTGATCAATGACAGGCGGGTGATCACCCATATACACTCCCTGATCACCCCCTGTCATTGATAACCCCCCTGTAAGGCTCCATTCAGACGTCCGCATGCGTTTTGTGGATCCGATCCATGGATCCGTAAAAAATCATGCGGATGTCTGAATGGAGCCTTACAGGGGGGGTGATCAGTGACAGGGGGGTGATCACCCTGATTACCCTGATCACCCCCTGTCATTGATAACCCCCCTGTAAGGCTCCATTCAGACGTCAGCATGCGTTTTGTGGATCCGATCCATGTATCCATGGATCCGTAAAAAATCATGCGGATGTCTGAATGGAGCCTTACAGGGGGGAGTGATCAATGACAGGCGGGTGATCACCCTGATTACCCTGATCACCCCCTGTCATTGATAACCCCCCTGTAAGGCTCCATTCAGACGTCAGCATGCGTTTTGTGGATCCGATCCATGGATCCGTAAAAAATCATGCGGATGTCTGAATGGAGCCTTACAGGGGGGTGATCAATGACAGGGGGGTGATCAATGACAGGCGGGTGATCACCCATATACACTCCCTGATCACCCCCTGTCATTGATCACCCCCCCTGTAAGGCTCCATTCAGACATCCGCATGATTTTTTACGGATCCATGGATACATGGATCGGATCCACAAAACACATGCGGATGTCTGAATGGAGCCTTACAGGGGGGGTGATCAGTGACAGGGGGGTGATCACCCTGATTACCCTGATCACCCCCTGTCATTGATAACCCCCCTGTAAGGCTCCATTCAGACGTCCGCATGCGTTTTGTGGATCCAATCCATGTATCCATGGATCCGTAAAAAATCATGCGGATGTCTGAATGGAGCCTTACAGGGGGGGTGATCAGTGACAGGGGGGTGATCACCCTGATTACCCTGATCACCCCCTGTCATTGATAACCCCCCTGTAAGGCTCCATTCAGACGTTCGCATGCGTTCTGTGGATCCGATACATGTATCAATGGATCCGTAAAAAATCATGCGGATGTCTGAATGGAGCTTTACAGGGGGGGTGATCAGTGACAGGGGGGTGATCACCCTGATTACCCTGATCACCCCCTGTCATTGATAACCCCCCTGTAAGGCTCCATTCAGACGTCCGCATGCGTTTTGTGGATCCGATACATGTATCCATGGATCCGTAAAAAATCATGCGGATGTCTGAATGGAGCTTTACAGGGGGGGTGATCAGTGACAGGGGGGTGATCACCCTGATTACCCTGATCACCCCCTGTCATTGATAACCCCCCTGTAAGGCTCCATTCAGACGTCCGCATGCGTTTTGTGGATCCGATCCATGTATCCATGGATCCGTAAAAAATCATGCGGATGTCTGAATGGAGCCTTACAGGGGGGGTGATCAGTGACAGGGGGGTGATCACCCTGATTACCCTGATCACCCCCTGTCATTGATAACCCCCCTGTAAGGCTCCATTCAGACGTCCGCATGCGTTCTGTGGATCCGATACATGTATCCATGGATCCGTAAAAAATCATGCGGATGTCTGAATGGAGCCTTACAGGGGGGGTGATCAGTGACAGGGGGGTGATCACCCTGATTACCCTGATCACCCCCTGTCATTGATAACCCCCCTGTAAGGCTCCATTCAGACGTCCGCATGCGTTCTGTGGATCCGATCCATGTATCCATGGATCCGTAAAAAATCATGCGGATGTCTGAATGGAGCCTTACAGGGGGGGTGATCAGTGACAGGGGGGTGATCAGGGAGTCTATATGGGTGATCACCCCCCTGTCATTGATCACCCCCCCTGGTAAGGCTCCATTCAGACATTTTTTTTGGCACAAGTTAGCGGAAATTTTTTGTTTGTTTTTGTTTTTTCTTACAAAGTCTCATATTCCACTAACTTGTGTCAAAAAATAAAATCTCACATGGACGCACCATACCCCTCACGGAATCCAAATGCGTAAACATTTTTAGACATTTATATTCCAGACTTCTTCTCACGCTTTAGGGCCCCTAAAAAGCCAGGGCAGTATAAATACCCCACATGTGACCCCATTTCGGAAAGAAGACACCCCAAGGTATTCCGTGAGGGGCATATTGAGTCCATGAAAGATTGAAATTTTTGTCCTAAGTTAGCGGAAAGTGAGACTTTGTGAGGAAAAAAACAAAAAAAAATCAATATCCGCTAACTTATGCAAAAAAATAAAAATTCTAGGAACTCGCCATGCCCCTCATTGAATACCTTGGGGTGTCTTCTTTCCAAAGTGGGGTCACATGTGGGGTATTTATACTGCCCTGGCTTTTTAGGGGCCCGAAAGTGTGAGAAGAAGTCTGGGATCCAAATGTCTAAAAATGCCCTCCTAAAAGGAATTTGGGCCCCTTTGCGCATCTAGGCTGCAAAAAAGTGTGACACATCTGGTATCGCCGTACTCAGGAGAAGTTGGGCAATGTGTTTTGGGGTGTCATTTTACATATACCCATGCTGGGTGAGAAAAATATCTTGGTCAAATGCCAACTTTGTATAAAAAAATGGGAAAAGTTGTCTTTTGCCAAGATATTTCTCTCACCCAGCATGGGTATATGTAAAATGACACCCCAAAACACATTGCCCAACTTCTCCTGAGTACGGCGATACCACATGTGTGACACTTTTTTGCTGCCAAGGTGGGCAAAGGGGCACATATTGCAAAGTGCACCTTTCGGATTTCACCGGCCATTTTTTACAGATTTTGATTGCAAGGTACTTCTTACACATTTGGGCCCCTAAATTGCCAGGGCAGTATAACTACCCCACAAGTGACCCCATTTTGGAAAGAAGACACCCCAAGGTATTCTGTGAGGGGCACGGCGAGTTCCTAGAATTTTTTATTTTTTGTCACAAGTTAGCGGAAAATGATGATTTTTCTTTTTTTTTCTTTTTTCCTTACAAAGTCTCATATTCCACTAACTTGCGACAAAAAATAAAAAATTCTAGGAACTCGCCATGCCCCTCACGGAATACCTTGGGGTGTCTTCTTTCCAAAATGGGGTCACTTGTGGCGTAGTTATACTGCCCTGGCAATTTAGGGGCCCAAATGTGTGAGAAGAACTTTGCAATCAAAATGTGTAAAAAATGCCCTGCAAAATCCGAAAGGTGCACTTTGGAATATGTGCCCCTTTGCCCACCTTGGCAGCAAAAAAGTGTGACACATCTGGTATCGCCGTACTCAGGAGAAGTTGGGGAATGTGTTTTGGGGTGTCATTTTACATATACCCATGCTGGGTGACAAAAATATCTTGGTCAAATGCCAACTTTGTATAAAAAAATGGGAAAAGTTGTCTTTTGCCAAGATATTTCTCTCACCCAGCATGGGTATATGTAAAATGACACCCCAAAACACATTCCCCAACTTCTCCTGAGTACGGCGATACCAGATGTGTGACACTTTTTTGATGCCAAGGTGGGCAAAGGGGCGCACATTCCAAAGTGCATCTTTCGGATTTCACCGGTCATTTTTTACAGATTTTGATTGCAAAGTACTTCTCACACATATGGGCCCCTAAATTGCCAGGGCAGTATAACTACGCCACAAGTGACCCCATTTTGGAAAGAAGACACCCCAAGGTATTCCGTGAGGGGCATGGCGAGTTCCTAGAATTTTTTATTTTTTGTCGCAAGTTAGTGGAATATGAGACTTTGTAAGGAAAAAAGATAAAAAATAAAAAATCATCATTTTCCGCTAACTTGTGACAAAAAATAAAAAATTCTAGGAACTCGCCATGCCCCTCACGGAATACCTTGGGGTGTCTTCTTTCCAAAATGGGGTCACTTGTGGCGTAGTTATACTGCCCTGGCAATTTAGGGGCCCAAATGTGTGAGAAGTACCTTGCAATCAAAATGTGTAAAAAATGGCCTGCGAAATCCGAAAGGTGCACTTTGGAATATGTGCCCCTTTGCCCACCTTGGCTGCAAAAAAGTGTGACACATCTGGTATCGCCGTACTCAGGAGAAGTTGGGGAATGTGTTTTGGGGTGTCATTTTACATATACCCATGCTGGGTGAGAAAAATATCTTGGTCAAATGCCAACTTTGTATAAAAAAATGGGAAAAGTTGTCTTTTGCCAAGATATTTCTCTCACCCAGCATGGGTATATGTAAAATGACACCCCAAAACACATTCCCCAACTTCTCCTGAGTACGGCGATACCACATGTGTGACACTTTTTTGCAGCCAAGGTGGGCAAAGGGGCACATATTCCAAAGAGCACCTTTCGGATTTCACCGGTCATTTTTTACACATTTTGATTGCAAAGTTCTTCTCACACATTTGGGCCCCTAAATTGCCAGGGCAGTATAACTACCCCACAAGTGACCCCATTTTGGAAAGAAGACACCCCAAGGTATTCCGTGAGGGGCATGGCAAGTTTTTAGAATTTTTTATTTTTTGTCGCAAGTTAGCGGAATATGAGACTTTGTAAGAAAAAAATAAAAAAAATAAATCATCATCATTTTCCGCTAACTTGTGACAAAAAATAAAAACTTCCATGAACTCACTATGCCCATCAGCGAATACCTTAGGGTGTCTACTTTCCGAAATGGGGTCATTTGTGGGGTTTTTCTACTGTTTGGGCATTGTAGAACCTCAGGAAACATGACAGGTGCTCAGAAAGTCAGAGCTGTTTCAAAAAGCGGAAATTCACATTTTTGTACCATAGTTTGCAAATGCTATAACTTTTACCCAAACCATTTTTTTTTGCCCAAACATTTTTTTTTTATCAAAGACATGTAGAACAATAAATTTGGCGAAAAATGTATATATGGATGTCGTTTTTTTTGCAAAATTTTACAGCTGAAAGTGAAAAATGTCATTTTTTTGCAAAAAAATCGTTAAATTTCGATTAATAACAAAAAAAGTAAAAATGTCAGCAGCAATAAAATACCACCAAATGAAAGCTCCATTAGTGAGAAGAAAAGGAGGTAAAATTCATTTGGGTGGTAAGTTGCATGACCGAGCGATAAACCGCTAAAGTTGTGGAGTGCCGATTTGTAAAAAAGGGCCTGGTCACTAGGGGGGTAAAAACCTGTGGTCCTTAAGTGGTTAAGAGGTGTTGGTTTTTACTGGCGGTATTTTTAAGCACATTAAGATAACTTAGATATCTCCTGACTGTGCCAAGTGGCATCCATACATCTACACATTCTCTCTTGGCTTCTGCCTGCAACTCACTTATCCATGCAGCCACATCTAAATCCAAATTTAAATGTGAATTGAAATATTCAACAACGTTATGGATTAACTGTTTAGGACTAGATGGACTATCTCTTGTTGCAACATCACTACCCGCTTCACTACCGGCTGCACTCATTTTCTTAAAACAAATTTATACACAGATCTATGAATAATCTGGTTAGCCAAGAAAAGTATGTAACGGTTTACTATTTGCACAAATAATCAAAGAATTATGTCTCTATGATTCAACGTGACTCATTCAAGGTTTTTTAATGTTTTAATTGATTTGTGATTGCCACACACTGTGCACATTTTATATATTGATTGGCAATCATGTATGTTTATTGATTTTCTCACAGCACGGATCACGATATGCACTTTATATGATCATGTTCACAATTACTTGAGATATAATCATGACGATAGATGAATGGTATTTTTAACATTGCTATATTTTTGATGCACTTACACTTTATTGTCTAGTCATCGATTTGTGATTATGAAATTGTTTGCACTACTTATGTATGCCACCATGCACATGTCATTCAGCTGGACAAAGGCTCCAATGAGAGAGCTGAAACGTTGCTGCTAGATGGGTGAATAAACCGTCCACTTTTTTTCATCAATTTTGGAGTGCTGCCTTTTTACTTCTATATGTATTTGGGACCTTGGTCACAGGCCCCCAGGAGGACTTGCACCCGCGTTTAATGTGTGCTGCTTTTTTTTCTTTTCTTCTCTCTCTCTCTAAATATATATATATATATATATATATATATATAAAATTACGGATCAAAAGAAAAATTATGCAAATGATATTGACCCACAAGATGGACATAACATCTCAAAAAGATTTCAATCGAGAACCTGATTATTTTGTGCAATCAGTAAAACAGGGTACAAGCGTCTATGCAAAAATATAAATGGCTTATTATACAATAGTTTAAAATACAATCAAAAATGTATCAACGTAAATTTCAATAATATACAATGATGTGCAGTACCCAGAATTCGCCACTATATGGTGCCAACAAAACACTACTCAACCAACACAAGAATATTAATGCAATACGGCTTTAAAATTGTGAGAGATATGCAATCAATGGATTATGCAAAAATCTCAATCAAGAAAATGACAGATACGAGCCCTTGCTGTGCCCAATATGATGACCAATCTCAGATATGGGGTACTATTGCAACAAAACTTATATGCATCGTAACTGAAATCAGAGAAAATATTGATGTAGCAACTAACTTTACACGTCCGCAAATGAGCAGGTATCTGGCTAAATATTAAGCCAATTAATCTATATCAATACTACATAAAACAAAAATATACATTACCCAAGGGTCAAGTGATGTGCAGAGTCTTGGGGCAGTTCAGAGATCTCCCTTTCTTTCCTTGTTTGTTTTCCTCTTTCTGTCCCTTTTTTTTCTTTTTCTTTTTGGTATCTGGTTTCTTAACCCAAAACTTATCAGATTAACACACCCTCCTAGTTTGGAACTTTCCAATCATTGTTGGATGGGCGTGTGCATTAATAAAGAACGTGACGTCATTATACTACCCAGAATGCACTTTTGCTACTGGTGTAGTATTAACTGCTCATATCTAGGTGGCACTGTTGTATAAGCTATAAGTATCATACCATTAAGGGTTAACTCATACATGCCTGATATTTTTAATACTACACACCTCTGACATCCGGAGGCCTTGTCTTAGAGCCGAGGAACAAACTTTGATACATGAATGTATACTTTGAGGAACATCTAGACAATTCTTACACTGTGAAATTCATGTTCAGATAAGAAATACAATGAAGCCTCTAAATCTGCAGATGCCATGTATGTTCTAACTGTCTAAATGTATAATATATTGTTACAATAACACTAGCTTTTTGAATGGCACAGTAATCTTCCAATGGACTCACTTCGGCCTACATGAAAATCCATACAAAACAGTAAATATAAATCAACCTTGCTCTTAAATGCAATGAATACCCATTAGAATTAGAATATGTAGATATAACTGTTTATACTTATAAAAAGCACAACAAATATGAGGAAGTTGCAATGCTGAATAAATTCTTAGGGGGCCTACTCCATCTGAGACAAGTCAGCAGGAGTCTGAAGAGGAATCAGAGGAGGATGGTGCTTAGGAGGAGAAGCAAGAAGATCAGGCTTTAAACTTTTCTGGGATCCCTGGTGTTGTCTGTGGATGGGGGGAGGATACCAAGGATGATATTCTCCTGGGCGATGAGCAGGAGCCAGCCCGCACCACCGTTTCCAATTTAGTGCAAATGGGGGCCTTCATGCTCCAGTGTTTGAAGAGGGACCCCCGTATAAAAAGCATAAAGGGCAAGGACCAGTACTGGGTGGCAACGTACTTAGACCCCCAGTACAAACACAAAATTGCGGACATTTTACCAGCATCACAGAGGGCTGGCAGACTGCAGCATTCCCAGGCCTTGCTTCGAGAGATGCATTCTGCTGTTAAGGACGCTGGCAGAGGAATTTCCACTCACAGAGAAACAGTTGCGAGTACCAATCCTACAGCGCATGCAAGAAGAGGGCTGTTTGAAGATGTGTTGGTCACTTCGGATATGAGATCATTCTTGCAGCCAACCCATCGACAGCCGCCCTCCGGATCCAGCCTCAGGGAACGCCTAGCCCGACAAAGGTCTGACTATATTGGGTTAACGGCCGATGTGGACGCTCTGAGAAGCGAGGAACCCCTTGACTACTGGGTGTGCAGGCTTGACCTGTAGCCAGAGCTGGCACAATTTGCCATGGAACTCTTGGCTTGCCCCTCGTCGAGTGTGGATCTCGGAGGAATTCAACACCTGTGACGACCACGTTTAATTGAATTTCCTCATGCCAGCCCACACATATCCACCACCACTCAGAACAAATAATGGTCCCTGTCTTATGAAAATACAGCGGCATAAAAGGCTTTTTCTGTACGGTGAATGCCTAATGTTTGGGACCTCAGAAGAATTCAACACATGTGACGACCACGTGTTATTGAATTTCAGCTATTATCATTTGGGTTTTTTCCAAAAGGGAGGATTTCGTTAGCCATGTTTTTAATCCAATTTTATATTTTTTGTTCTTTTTAACATATGTATTGACATGTATTTGTACTGGCCTGCAGTAAAATTGATATCCAATGACTGTCTAATATACCTCCAGCCACATAATCACTTGAACTTTTCTGTCCGGTGAATGAATAATTTTTTGGGCCTGTACTCCTGTGGGGCCTGAGATAAAAAATTTCTTGGCTCTAGCAGGCCACATGTTTCCCTTTAAGACGCATAAAAATGGCCCCTGATTTAAATACATATTTTTGGAGGGAATTTTTGCCATTGATCCCGCTCTAGTATGTCACTGTCCATGTTGTGGGACGATTTGTGCACTTCTTGTAAGTATTTGGTGGCTGCAATAATGACCTGAAGGTTTTTCAGGTTCGCCTGCCGTTAAAGTGAATGGGGCCCGCCGAGAACTTGCGGTTTATGAACATTTGATCGCGTTTGCGAATCGTCCCAGCCAATGTTCGTTCATCACCACTCATGAACAGCACCATCTATTGGTTTCATAGTCTTATGACAAGACTATGAATCCAATAGATGGTACTGTTCATAAGTAGTGTAGATCGTGAATATTCTAATTTCGAATTTTACATACAAAAGGCTGAGTGCTACACGGTGTGTGGACTCTGTTGAGCAGGGTGCCCCACTTACTAGTAGCCCAACAACATAGAAACATAGAATGTGTCGGCAGATAAGAACCATTTGGCCCATCTAGTCTGCCCAATATACTAAATACTATGGATAGCCCCTGGCCCTATCTTATATGAAGGATGGCCTTATGCCTATCCCATGCATGCTTAAACTCCTCCACTGTATTTGCAGCTACCACTTCTGCAGGAAGGCTATTCCATGCATCCACTACTCTCTCAGTAAAGTAATACTTCCTGATATTACTTTTAAACCTTTGCCCCTCTAATTTAATACTATGTCCTCTTGTAGCAGTTTTTATTCTTTTAAATATTCTCTCCTCTTTACCTTGTTGATTCCCTTTATGTATTTAATAGTTTCTATCATATCCCCTTTGTCTCGTCTTTCTTCCAAGCTATACATGTTAACGTCCTTTAATCTTTCCTGGTAAGTTTTATCCTGCTATCCTGCAAACAAGATGAACAACACCATCTATTGGCTTCATAGTCTTATGACAAGACTTTATAAAACCAATAGATGGCGCTGTTCATGACTCATGAACAACGCCATCTATTAGTTTCATAGTCTTATGAAATTACTATGAATCCAATAGATGGCGCTGTTCATGAGTAGTGTAAATTGTGAATATTCTAATAAATAATTTTTATCGCAAATTTTCCATGCAAATGGTTTTTCAGCTGAAAAACAAGGCAGATTCTGCTCATTTGTATGTCTTTCCCATATGCCCATGTTTATGCAAATTAGTTTACATGACAAAACTGTATAGAAAGGTTATTGAATATTATGTTAGTACAATCAGAAAACTTTTTGTCACCCTAATGATAATGATTTAGGTGTGCAGGTCAACCCAGGCCATCCAACAGATATGAAGCAACTTTGAGGCTTACTGGCTTTCAGTCAGATAAGCGCTGGTTTGGAATGTCTCATAGTGCACAAGGCTGCCACTGTAAGGTATGCTGACTGTTATCTGTTTCGTGGATAGATTGTTGGCTTGCACATACCTGGCTTTTGGCATATAGCCTTTGTGTAGTTGTCTATTGTATGTCATAGGTAATGGGAGTCCAAGATACATCCAGACATTCTCCCAATGCTGTTTCCAAACTATTTTAGTGGGGTTTCAATCAATTTTTAACTTTTTTTTTTATGAACCAGACTCCCTCTTCTCTTCCGAGCTGGGGGTGCCTGGGGTTCTCCCATTGACTTCCATTGTGCTCGGTAGAGCACACGAGCATACCAATATGTTTGATCAGAGCACTTTGGTGCTCGATCAACACTAGTGCCAATCAAACTGTCATCTTAATCCGCAAAAATGATATCCTACCTAAGACAATCGCCCAAAAACAGAAAAAAACTATGGCTCTCAGAATATGGAGACACTAAAACATGATTTTTTTTTTGTTTCAAAATGGATAATATTGTGTAAAACGTAAATAAATAAAACAAAGTTGACATATTGGGTATTGCCACGCCCATAAAGACCTGCTCTATAAAAATACAACATGACCTAACCCCTCGGGTGAACACCGTAAAAAAATAGAATTAAAACTGTGTCCTAAAAGCCATTTTTTGTCACCTTAAATCACAGAAAGTGTAATACCCATTGATCAAAAAATCATACGCACCCCAAAAGAGTACCACTCAAACCATCATCACATCCCGCAAAAAAAAGAGACCCTATCCAAGACAATCGGCCCAAAATAAAAATGCCTCTCAGAATATGGAGACACTAAAACATGATTTTTTTTTTTTCATTCAAAAATGCTGTTATTGTGTAGAGAAATAAAGTAGACATATTAGGTATCGCCGCGTCCGTAAAAACTTGCTGTGTAAAAACACGATTTAAAAAAATATAAAAACGGTCTAAAAAAACTCATTTTTTGTCACCTTACATCACAAAAATTGTAATAGACAGCGGAAAAAAGTCATACGCACCGTAAAATAGTACCAATCAAACCTTCATCTCGTACTGAAAAAAGTGAGCCCTTACATAAGACAGTCGCCCAAAAAATAAATAAAAATATGACTTTCAGAATATGGAAAAACAAAAAAATAGTTTTTTTCAAAAATGCTTTATTATGTAAAACTGAAACAAACAACCAAAATAAGTTGTAGTATTTGGTATTGTTGCGTCCATAGCAACCTGCTCTATAAAAATACAACATGATCTAACCTGTCAGATGAACATTGTAAATAAAAATAAATAAAAACGGTGCCAAAACATCTATTTTTTGTTACCTTGACTCACAAAAAGTGTAGTATACAGCAACCAAAAATCATATGTAGACTGAAATAGTACCAACAAAACTGCCACCTTATCCCACAGTTTCCAAATTGGGGTCTTTGTTTGGAGTTTCTACTCTAGGGTTGCATCAGAGGGTCCTCAAATGTGACATGGCAGCTTAAAATTATCCCAGTAAATTCTGCTTTCCAAAAACCATATGGCGTTCCTTTCCTTCTGGGCAATGCGGTGTGCCCTCAGAGCTGGGGGGGAGGGGTGAAGATGGGGATGTGTCTGGGTTCAGCTCTGAATCCAGACCACCCTTTTTAAAGAGCCTTTCTAGTTTCTGGATGTTGATGACCTATTCTTAGGCTATGTCATCGATATGAGATCAGTCGGGGTCCGACACTCTTTACCCTGGCTAATCAGCTGATTTTGGCCACCACCAAAGTGAATGGGAGCTAAGTTGCAGTACACCAGCATGGACTAAGCATTCTGGTTCCGGCTTAATAGTGTGTTTTGTTTCAGGCACTGACAGCTGCCAAAATCACTTGATTGAAAGGGGTGCCAGGTTTTAGACCCCTACTAATCTGATATTGATGACTTATCCTGATAATTCATGAATATCAAAAGACTGTCAAACTCCCTTAACTGCTTCACCCATATTTTTGAAATCTGCCTGCATTTTAGTGCTATATGCTTGCAAGCTACAATCAGATACAACATGTGTTTTTTCTGTGTTGTATTTTTGTGTGTTACAATTTTGGAATTTCTACAGACTTCTGTAAAGGTAAAAAAAAAATGTGAAAACAAATCATGTCAAAAATGTGGGAACAAAAAATGGTTGTAAAAAACATGGTTGTAAAATTTATGTTGTTTTTTTACAAGCCTGAAAAAAAGCCACAAAGCTTGCATGAAAGAAGCCTTAGGCCTGGACAACTTTTTCTAGTGCTACTTTTTTAAAACTGTTGAGTGACAGTTACAATCCAAACATTGCATACAACCCAATGCAGCTGTGCCTCAGTAGTTAAAAAGTTAAAATCAATTAGTAGCAATGAAGGCTTGTCTGAATTGAGCTTCAGATCATAGATGTCAAGTCAATTCGTTAAAAAACTGTTTTTAAATCTGCAGATAGGAATACCGTAGACATTCACCGAAGTCTCGCGCGACTTCGGCCGCAACGAAGTTTGACTACACGGAGCCCATACATTTTAATGCTGTACGGAAGCAGCATTACCAACAAAGTTTTTTAACGAATTGACTTCAGATCTATTATCGAATGCTCGATTCGCTCAAGCCTAGTTGCAAGTGGCTTGATGACCTGCTGCCCATCCACAGATAGGAAAGATAGAAGCTGAAAATTACAATGGAGAGCAGCATGTTTTTTTTTTTGATAACTATGCCTTACTCCAGAAAGATATACTTTTTTTAAAAAAAATTCCTAGGATGACCCCTTTAAAATTGTGTGCAAATGGTTTACATGCAGCAAGAGTAAGCAGTTACTAATGTTCTCCGCCGATCTCATATTGATGACTTATCCTGAGAATAAGTTATCAATAATATACCACTGCACAACCCCTTTAATGTGTAGGTCCTGTAGTCTCTAAGACTTTAATGTGTTAGTTACATTTACCTCACAGTGGAATAGCTACAGATACACAGGGACAGATATATAAACACCAGTCTTAGTATAAAGTCAGTCTGCACAGAATGCACCAAATTTATTAGGAGATGCAGGCCTCTTAAAGGGAACCTGTCACCTCCTAAATGCATGTAAACCCGCCAGCAGTACCTCAGGATAGCCCGCAATGTGCTACTAATCATACTTGTCGTCCTGCAGTCCGATGCTGCATAAGGTCAGAAAACGATCTTTTATCCTCCGTTTGCACTAATTTGCATGCCCTGACATGGGATCGCGCAATAAAACAGAGGGCACCACACATGCGCGAGACTTGGGAAAGCAAAGCCAAATTGCGGGCTGTCGTTCAAAGGCAAGCGGGGGCATGGTTACCTTGATTTGAATCAAGGAGGCCGCTGCCCCCTTGACTTCAAGCTGAAATGCAAATTAGCGCAGATGGAGGATAAAAGATAATTTTCTGACCTTATGCAGCATCGGACTGCAGGATGAAAAGTATGATTAGTAGCACAATGCGGGCTACCCTGAGGTACTGCTGGCGGGTTTACATGCATCTAGGAGATGACAGGTTCCCTTTAATAAATTTGGCACATTAATTTGGCTAATGTAGATTTCTGGTGTAAATGATGGTAACTGTTAGGCTGTGGGAGGCCGCCTCTCCTTCTGCTAAGCTCTACCCATTTACCACATTTGAAAAGTGACAGATGTAGTGAAAAGTTGCAAGTTATAAATACAGTGCACCATAATTTGCAACTTTCTTATGCCATAGTAGTGTTGTAAAATGTTTAATAAGTGTCCCTTATATGACGCACCGGCCCATAAGATGCACCTAGATTTCAGAAGAGGACAATAAGAAATAAATATTTTTCATTAGACCCCAGATCAGACTGGGGTCTAATCAGACTCCAATGTTAATCAGACCTCAGCTTACAGCCCCAATCAGACCCCAATGTTAATAAGACCCTCAATTAGACCTCAGATCAGACCCCCAATTTTAATAAGACCCCAATACGACCTCAGACCAGACCCACAATCAGACGTCAGACCCCAATTTTAATAAGACTCCCAATCAGACCTCAGTTAATAGCCCCAATATAAATAAGACCCCCCATGCCTCAGATCAGCATCATCCATCAGCCATATATCAGCCCCCAGCCTCCAGTCATATATCAACCCCCAGCCATCAGTCAGCCCCCAACCTTCAGCCATCTATCAGCCCCAAACCTTCAGCTATCAGTCAGCCCCAGCCATCAGCCTCATGTCAGCCATCAGCCCCAAGCCTTCAGCCTCATGTCAGCCTCAAGCCATCAGCCTCATGTCAGCCCCCAGCCTCAGAGCAAATAAAATAAATCAACTTACCTCTCCTGCTCTGATTTCCACCACTCCTCACCTCCAGTGTGCTCTGTCTTCTTCCTGCTGTGGCTGTGCTGTAACCCGACGCGCACAGCGTGAGGTCATAGAGTGCCCTCGACCAAGGAGCGGTGAGTACAGAGCTTTCACTGCTTCCTGGTCCTCCGGTACTAATGAGCTCTTCCATAATGGAAGCGCTCATTAGTATTCGCCCCATAAGACACAGGGACATTTTTCCCCACTTTGGGGGAAAAAAAGCACGTCTTATGGGGTGAAAAATACGGTAATTGGAATCTTAGTGCGTCTAGTAGCAGCCACTGATTCCTCTTCATTGGACTGCAGCCAGTGACATTCTTTGGCTGCAATAGTGACATCTTGTACACCACTGCAGCCAATCGCTGGTCTCAGCTGTACACCAACTGTATACAACTGGCAGCTTCTGATGACATCATGTTCCCTTCTGATTTGTGTCAGGTTCAGTGCAGTCATGGAGAGCGAGGCCCACATTTATTTAAAAGGTTCTTCCAGATTTTTATATAGATGGCCTATATATTAATAGATCCTCAATATCACATTGTAGAGAAGAACTAGAATGAACCTTTTTAAAGGCGCTGTCAGTAGGAGTCAGAGACAGGTAGGTATTGTTAACACAATACTTTTTTATTTTCAGTCAACGCGTTTCAGGGGCGGAGGGCCCCCTTCATCAGGACAATATACAACATAAAGCCACATTCACATGTGGCAGCTATTTAAACTCAACAAAGGCGTGTGAGACCAAGGGGGGGTGGAGCAGGGGGAGGGGGAAAGGGTGGGGGGTAAGTAAGCATCTTCAGATCGTGGAAAACTGTCATCTAGTATTCAGTCCCTTGTTCAGTCCCTTACTGATCCCTTTAAAATTATATATAGTGTGGACCTCATTCATTTTAAGGAAAGGGAAATAAATAAGATAAAATGGCTATATATGGGTATAGCTACAGTGGTTGAATTTGGTCATCTTTTAAAAAGGTTAGCGATGGATTGGTCTAGTATTAAGACTTTTTTGAGGGAGAGAAAAAAAAAATATCACATTGGCAGGGAACTATTGTAGAAATATTAATAGTTGTAATCAGCTGGCATCAAAGTTTGTGTAAGGAAAAAGGTAAATCCCCTTTCCTTCAGCTGCAGTCAGAGACAGACCCAGTTGTTACCATCTTGCTTGAAATTCTGAGCAACTCCTCCCCTTCCTGCGCAACCTGTTCCTTTTATTTACTCACAAAATGTGTAAAAGGGGCTGGCCCAAGACAAGAATACAGGAAGTCATAACATACAGGAAGTTATGACATATCAAAGGACAGGGAGGGGCAATCAATGTGGCTGGACAGACAATGCACACACCCTATCCCTGTATAAGGAAGGATGTGTCATGTCCATTGTCTGACCAGCCAGGTGGCTGCCCACCCCCCATCACTGTCAGCATGGACCTCATTCAATACTGCTCAAAAGTGACCAGTATCTAATAAAGATCATTCTACTGGTTCTTATAAGTTTGAGATTATCTGTGAGACATTGCTACAGCTATTGTCAGTATACGGTACGAGTATACCGACAAGGCAGATATGCATGTCTTAAAAGCAGATATGTATCCAGCGCCAAACCCATGAGAAGGGTGCTCTCTGGCTAAATCCAACACAGGGAGACAGATGTCAATCTATAAAAACACACACACACCCTAAAATAAAATGTCCGCATAATAAAATTTCCACAACAGTCCCTCCTCTTTGTCATATGCTCCCCAGTGTCCCTCGACGAATCTTAATCTTCTTCTTTGAAAAAAAAAAACTGTCTTGTCTACGAAAAGTCCTGAATCCATAAAACAGAACAGATGATGGAAAACAGAAAGTCAATCTTGACACGTAGCTTCTTTTCTTCGGGAGGTGACTTAGGAGGTGGCGTTTCGTGTTGGTCGCCGGCTGGTTTGGAATACTCTGCATCTGGTCCATGGTTTGGTCTTCAGGGAGTCTTGTCTGTTTGGGCTTCGGTAACTCAGTCGATTAGACATCAGGAACGTCTCACTCTGGCGTATAGAAGGAATAGAAACAAAAAAACATAAGTATATGTCCTACTTCCTTTCGCCCGGATCCAATGGAAAACCAGTGAGCCCCAAGACCTCCCAAAGCTTTAAAAAGGATTCTGACCCTCACTAATTATAGCTCCGCCTCTGCCCTGCTCCTGTCGGTATGGGCATGACCCTTGTCATTGGTGTCTGCTAGCCAGGCATAACCGTATACCTTCCTCACAACTGGAGGATCCCACATCTACGGGTCGCCTAGCTGCCCGGACACCCATACAGGATTAACAAGCGAGGAGCAGGAGCCAGAGCTAATATTAATATTACCTGAGAAATATTCCGATGAGGGAAGGGGTTGATGTGGACACCTCGGTGGAGGGGGACTAAATGGTGTATCAAAAAATTATATTCAAATAGTGAACCAGAAAATTATTATAAAGAATTTATAAAAAAGTTCATATAAAAATTCAAAACATGATCGATAGTGAAAAAAGTTGATGTTCGATATGAAATATTCGATATGAAAATATAAGGAATTCAATGATGTTCAAAAATGTCTCCAAAAATTTAGAATAAATGCAGGTGTATATATATATATATATATATATATGTTGGACTTAATCGATAGAAAAAGGAGAAAAAAAGGAGAAAAAAATAAAAATATATATAAAAAATATAAATAAAAATAAAAATAGGAGTAAAAGTAGTTGAGAGATAGTCTCTACAGGTATATCCACATGCGATGATATAGGTGGAACTGGTCTTTAGTTCAAGCCAAGAGTTGGTAATGTCATATTTGTTTACAGTTAGTTGCTGGTGGCGTCCCACACAGTAATTGTACTCACCCTTTGGTCTGAGTTAGGTACCTGATAGAGCTCTAGCTGATGCGTACTGTGTATTCCACGCTTTCTTTCGCTGGATCGGCGTCTGAATAAGCAGTAGTTAATGCGCTGATAGTTTGTCCGTGCACGTGGTGTGTTGCGCGCCTTTTTTCGCTGGGTCGGCGTCTCATGTGTTTGGTCACGTGGTTGTTAGCCGTTCAGTAATTGACTTTTTCTTTCTATCAGTCGCAAAGATGTTCCAATAAAATTCCAATAAAGTTTCTTATGAGGTTTCGATCTTCTCAAGATCTTCTTAGTTGAGGGGTGGGTTTTGGTGGGTAGTCGCAAAATTATATATGCGAAGTTGCCAATTGCCATACGCGTTTCGAGGTGTTCCTACCTCTTCATCAATGGCCACTGATGAAGAGGTAGGAACACCTCGAAACGCGTATGGCAATTGGCAACTTCGCATATATAATTTTGCGACTACCCACCAAAACCCACGCCTCAACTAAGAAGATCTTGAGAAGATCGAAACCTCATAAGAAACTTTATTGGAATTTTATTGGAACATCTTTGCGACTGATAGAAAGAAAAAGTCAATTACTGAACGGCTAACAACCACGTGACCAAACACATGAGACGCCGACCCAGCGAAAAAAGGCGCGCAACACACCACGTGCAAGGACAAACTATCAGCGCATTAACTACTGCTTATTCAGACGCCGATCCAGCGAAAGAAAGCGTGGAATACACAGTACGCATCAGCTAGAGCTCTATCAGGTACCTAACTCAGACCAAAGGGTGAGTACAATTACTGTGTGGGACGCCACCAGCAACTAACTGTAAACAAATATGACATTACCAACTCTTGGCTTGAACTAAAGACCAGTTCCACCTATATCATCGCATGTGGATATACCTGTAGAGACTATCTCTCAACTACTTTTACTCCTATTTTTATTTTTATTTATATTTTTTATATATATTTTTATTTTTTTCTCCTTTTTTTCTCCTTTTTCTATCGATTAAGTCCAACATATATATATATATATATATATATATATATACACCTGCATTTATTCTAAATTTTTGGAGACATTTTTGAACATCATTGAATTCCTTATATTTTCATATCGAATATTTCATATCGAACATCAACTTTTTTCACTATCGATCATGTTTTGAATTTTTATATGAACTTTTTTATAAATTCTTTATAATAATTTTCTGGTTCACTATTTGAATATAATTTTTTGATACACCATTTAGTCCCCCTCCACCGAGGTGTCCACATCAACCCCTTCCCTCATCGGAATATTTCTCAGGTTACACCCTGGTACCCAGACCACACCACCCTTCCCCCACCATAATAAATAAGGGATCTCAACATTTTAATATTTCAATTATTCAAATTTTTTAAAATTAAATAGCAATATTTTTAATAAAAACCTTGTACAATATCAATTAATAAATATCCTTTAAAACCAGATATAGAGTGCCTGTCGACTTTTCTTACTTTTATCATTTACATACTTACCAGTGGGCAGGTGAACCACCCCCGACAAGAGCACCATTCCAAGGGAATAATTTGGGAGAGCCACTATTACTCTAGTATAAACCACTACCCTTTAATATTAATATTACCCTCTAGGAATGTATCGTCTATCAACAAATGCCTCCTTGTAACAAATAAACAAAAGTGATACTCTGCATTCTTTGACTTAGTTGAGCAGCTTCTTGCAGTGACCGGTGTGGATCCAGTTGTCTCGTACTTCGAACTTCAGAGAGGTTGGCGTCATCAGCAGCACCTGGAATGGCTCAAGATATCTCGGCTCTAGTCCCTTCCTCGGATGTTTCTTTAGCACGACCCAATCACCTGGTTGACTAAAATGAACACTGGTTATTGAGTCTGGGTCCAGGAGAAACTCCCGAACCCAGTGGTGGACATCGGGTGATAACCCGTGGGGCTGCCTAGGGGCATACCTAATGGAATAAAAGGGTTACAACGGAACATTAAGGCCATGGATCGGCCGTGATTTTTACCTTCTTTGCAAAAATCTGACCCAAGTACCAGCAAAGAAAAGGCAGTCGTGATGGTTTAGAAATTGATTGACATTTGAGAGGTTAGAAAGTTTGAAGATCATTGTTTTCTGCACCACTTTCCCCCCTTCTCATCGTCCTTAAAACCAGGATGAAGAGAAGCTGGATTAAACATGGTGCATCGTCTCAAGGTTAGATGGAGAGATGACGGAGGGATGAGATAGAGAAAGAGAAAAGCGCTTCTCTTGGACTCTGCAGTCTTAGCGGGACGGGAATACATGACAGTGTTAGTTTGCACTGTCTTTGACTTTTGAATGCCCTGTTGCTGGAGATCGATGCATTCGTGCAGCCACAGTTCTGCTTTCTGGAGGGAACCATGGCTTTGGAGTCTAGTGGGGAATTTACGGACAAACTTTTTCCCAATCCAGACCTCAAAGGTCCCTTCTTTGGGGATGGTCCACTCTGAACCTACAGTCCCTTGGTGCCAATCTTTGAGGGGCTTAACAACTCCTCCTCCATAGGGGATTTAATGTACTGCTTGGCTGTCCTATAGTCAGAAGTGGAACCCTTTTGTTCCCTAAATTTCCCTAAACCCATGTTCGAGCATACAGTTTCCCATGACCTATGCAAGGAATTGTCCCGCGACCTACGCTAGGACTGCCCTGCAACACACGCTGGACGGCTGTTACTCCCCTTCATTCACCTCTGAGTTGCCCTAGGGTATCTGGCACCGACACATGGACTCCGTTCATCCTAGTTAGACCTCAGGAAAAGGAGTAATCAGTGTGAGGAAAAGGGCTCTCGCCGACACACGGCGGCCCTCTGAGTCTCCAAATGAGATATACCAGCCTCGGTTTTGGCTCTGAATAGTGACCTGACCACAGGATAGGGCTTCCAATTGACCTGAAGTGGAAAAAGGGGTGCACAGAGAACACAGTACCTTCTGTGGGGACGAGGGGTGCAAAGGAAACAAACACACAGTACTCCTGTAGGGAATGGGGTTACTCACACAGCTATTGGTATGCCTGGGTGATATATATCACCTTGTCTCCTTAGAAAAAAGCTCATCAACTCACTTTCCTTTGCCAATCGGATTCTATATAGTCAAGCTGAACAGCACACAAAGCCCTTTTTTGCAGTGACTGATCAAAAACCTCTCGCTTAGCAGCAACCCTTGGATTCAGACAGTAGTTCCCACACAATATCATGAGACCCCCAGTACTCCTAATCAAATCTACAGAGAAGAGAGATGGTAAGAAAGAGAAAATGAAAGAAAAAGAGAAAAGCGCCAAAATATGAAAAAGGAAAAAATTTATAATAGACTAAAAATAAAAATGGGTTGGTAAATAAGGAAAAACTGAAAGAAACTTCAATAAAAACCTAAAAAATAAAAATGGATTAGTAAAAGAAGAAAAATGTAAATGTAAATTAATCAAAGAAATAGCCAAACAAAAATAGCTGAAAATGAAACCGAAGAAGATGCCAAAATATGAAAAAGTCCAGCAATGGTACCCTATTATGTGAATAGATAGCTACATTTAATAAGAATATGAAACTAACCTATACATAGTCACTCGGGTGGGCCAAGACACAGCTAGATACATTATGCAAGTGGAGGGGGAGGTGTCCCTACCACTGCTACCCTACTCTGGACCTCTGCCCAGGGACGTCCCCTAGTGGTGGGGACTCCCTGTCATCGAGCCTAGCCTCACCTCCTGTCTAACCCTGATTAGGTGACAGGTGGAGAAAAGCTAGTGTCAGAGTGGCCCACCAACGGATGACTAGCACAAACAAAAGAGGAAAGAGGTGTCCACTGTATACATCCCTCGTGACGGACCGCCAGGAGGTGCAGGGTACACCTAGCATATAAAATACGCAGACAAACACACGCACACTGATACGATAGTCATACTGATACGATAGTTATGTGATATAAGTATGATACACCACAACCCCGACGCGTTTCACCCACGCAGTGGGATCATCAGGGGGTAATAAGGGGTAAGTATAATTCAAATACGGAGCCCATAAACATGAAACAGGCCCCGTTAGATAATAATGCGTAATTCAAAGTTGCGGTGGAAAATTACGTAAAGACATCAGACCCAACCTTAATTTAAAGGTGAAAAGATAAATCAAAGATGAATGGCGGAGTACATACGGTCACTTGGCAGTAAAATTGGCGATGGAGGTTAGTATGATGAACGCATACAAAATGCAGATCTCTGAGGTCACAGAGAGCACCAAATCACACTATGCTAAATTGTGAGAGTGCTCATCACAGGGCATCAAGGGTAATAACCCTGCGACTTCATAGGTATATCTGAAAATAACTGCCAATACAAAGCGGCCCAACAGGATATAGCTCCTATAGTATAGAGCTGTCAGCCATATAGTACCTGGGATATAGTGAGAGCTAAGTTATTAAACCTGTGGACTGAAATCATATGGAATAGAAAAGTACCCAAAGTGTGTACTCACATAGAACCGCCGTCAGTCCAAAGAAGGGTCTGATGCAATTATGTAGAGTTCCAGCAAAATTGACCCTCTTAAAACTTAACTTTTACTTATTTAATTATAAAATAATACCACATGCGTGGTTCACCAGTGAATATATGTGAATCAAACAGTAATCCAAAAAATGGTGAAAAATACTTATACAGAATCGCCCACCATTGATATGGATATGGAGGTTGGTGTACAAAGGGCAGTAATGGGGAGTATTGGAGGGTCTGTCCTATCCCTGCACTCACCCTCCGTAAAGCCTCAGCCCAGGGACGTCCCCTGATGGTGGAGACTCCCTGTCCTCGAACCTGGACTGGCTGCCCTATGTATACCCTCCTCTCAGTGGCCAATAATCCGGCAACCTGTATAAATGACTGATATAGCTAATCTCACAGGTTAATTATCACCTGCCTAGATAGGGGCCCATGTAGATGGAAAAATATATTGTGTTCAGGTGTGGATAATACCTCAGTCGCCACGAAAACAAGCCCCTTGGAAATGTAGTGATAGACAAAGTCCATAGGACACGGACACTGGCAGATGTACACCACCCCTTTGCTCCTGCAGTTATAGAAGTCTCTAATCCTAAAGGTTTGTCCAGTCACCGAACATGTGATCATTTTAGCCGTGGATATGAATGCACATGCTTTACACGAGCCACACCTATACATACCGCAGGGTTAGAGACTTCTATAACTGCAGGAGCAAAGGGGTGTTGTACATCTGCCAGTGTCCGTGTCCTATGGACTACATAAGAAAAACCATCAGAGAGGTCAGGCGACGGATTTGTGAGCATGTGAACGACGTTGTTAAGAAAAACATCACTCCGGTTGCGTCACATGTTAACGATGTCCATGGTGGTAACCCCAACTGTCTGAAGTTCTCAATCTTGGATATGATCCCCCCATCCCCAAGGGGAGGCGATTGGGATCGCAAAATTCTCCAAAAAGAATGTGTGTGGATCCACCGATTTAAATCTCAGGTACCCCTCGGAATTAACGAGAGACTTACCTTCTCTTGTTTTTTATAGTCTTCTTTGGCCCGTGGTGGATGTGCCCAGTCTGATCACTCTGATCATGATTAAACCTGCTCGGTACGATAAGCTTTGATAAATTGGCAGGATACGGGAAGTATCCGATTTTTTGACTGTTTTGCGTCTAATATTATACAGACGCTTGGTGCTGCCCATTATCTAGGGCTTGCACCCATGTGAAATGCTGTGTAACATATCATTTGTTCGTTTGATCATTGGCCACACTGTTCTTCCCAGTCTACCCCCTTTTTCCACACCCTCCTTCACCCCCCTTTTCCATCTTGATAGCTGCAGTGCTGCGGTTGGCACTCCAGCAGAATATGGGGGTATGTCAAGGAAAACGTTGATTATACATATAGTCAATTACTAACATACAGTCATGTGAAAAAATTAGGACACCCTTTGAAAGCATGTGGTTTTTTGTAACATTTTTAATAAAAGGTTATTTCATCTCCGT
This sequence comes from Bufo gargarizans, assembly GCF_014858855.1. Classification (NCBI taxonomy): domain Eukaryota; kingdom Metazoa; phylum Chordata; class Amphibia; order Anura; family Bufonidae; genus Bufo; species Bufo gargarizans. Next base: position 229,410,314 of record NC_058081.1, on the reverse strand, counting down.
TTCAACAATACAGAGAGATTAAAGTAATCCAACTAAACAAAGAAAACTGAAGAAAAGTCTTTTCAAGATCTTCTGTAAATGTCATTCTACAAAAATGCCTATTCTAACTGAGGAAAAAGATAGGACACCCTCACATGTATTCCCTCTTAAATTGGCTCAGATCTCACACAGGTATATCACACCAGGTGCACATAATTAGTAGATCGTTACTCTGCATGTTGAATGAGGCTTGCCCTATTTAAACCTCAGACATTTAGTTTGGTGTGCTCCTGACTGTTGAAGTGAGAGTGAGCACCATGGTGAGAGCAAAAGAGCTGTCAGAGGACTTCAGAAAAAAGATTGTAGCAGCCTATGAGTCTGGGAAGGGATTTAAAAAGATCTCAAAAGATTTTGAAATCAGCCATTCCACTGTCCGGAAGATAGTCTACAAGTGGAGGGCTTTCAAAACAACTGCCAACATGCCCAGGACTGGTCGCCCCAGCAAGTTCACCCCAAGAGCAGACCGCAAGATGCTAAAAGAGGTCTCCAAAAACCCTAAAGTGTCATCTCGAGAACTACAGCAGGCTCTGGCTACTGTTGATGTAGAAGTACATGCCTCTACAATCAGAAAGAGACTGTACAAGTTTAACTTGCATGGGAGGTGTGCAAGGAGGAAACCTTTGCTTTCCAAGAGAAACATCGAGGCCAGACTGACATTTGCCAGAGATAAAGTTGACAAAGACCAGGACTTCTGGAATAATGTTCTTTGGACAGATGAGTCCAAAATTGAATTATTTGGACACAACAGCAGAGGACATGTTTGGCGTAAACCAAACACAGCATTCCAAGAAAAGAACCTCATACCAACTGTGAAGCATGGAGGTGGAAGTGTCATGGTTTGGGGCTGCTTTGCTGCAGCAGGACCTGGTCAGCTCACCATCATAGAATCCACGATGAATTCTACTGTGTATCAGAAGGTGCTTGAAGAACATGTGAGACCATCAGTTAGAAAATTAAAGCTGAAGCGGAACTGGACCATGCAACATGACAATGACCCAAAACATACTAGTAAATCAACCAAAGATTGGCTGAAAAAGAAGAAATGGAGAGTCCTGGAATGGCCAAGTCAAAGTCCAGATTTGAATCCCATTGAGATGCTGTGGGGTGACTTGAAAAGGGCTGTACGTGCAAGAAACCCCTCAAACATCTCACAGCTGAAAAAGTTCTGCATTGAGGAGTGGGGTAAAATTTCCTCAGACCGATGTCGAAGACTGGTAGATGGCTACAAGAACCGTCTCACTGCAGTTATTTCAGCCAAAGGAGGTAACACTCGCTATTAGGGGCAAGGGTGTCCTATCTTTTTCCTCAGTTAGAATAGGCATTTTTGTAGAATGACATTTACAGAAGATCTTGAAAAGACTTTTCTTCAGTTTTCTTTGTTTAGTCGGATTACTTTAATCTCTCTGTATTGTTGAAACGGAGATGAAATAACCTTTTATTAAAAATGTTACAAAAAAACACATGCTTTCAAAGGGTGTCCTAATTTTTTCACATGACTGTATATCCTCTTGTTATATGATGCGGTCCTGATATAGTGATTATCAAAATTATGATGATTTATAACTATATTGGATATCCTATAAACTATGTTAGTTAACTCCGATGTATATATAAACCCTAAAACAATATATTCAGGTTTACCCCTTGCGACTGCACAGTAAAGGTTTAATATACCTTTTGAGTCGATGTGATGTCAATAAGTAGTGTGTCGGGTTCCCTAGCAATGAATATAAACAGACTAGGAACGCTGTGACCGATAAACCGGATATGACGGCCACATGCGTTCCAAAGACTGGATATGACGCGCATCTGCGGTCCAAAGACCAGATGTGACACACTAAGAAGCATCTCGCGACCGGAAGTGACTGTCTGGCGTTCTATGAAGCGCCGATTTCAAACAGCTGATTTGGGGGGTATTTAGGGAAGCCCAAAACAACAGTATGTGTGACTATCTGGAGGAACGAGACGATACCAGAGCGCAGGGGAGCGTGAGTACATGACCTTTTAACTGAACCTAGCAAGCTAATTGTTTGGTGCACATCAGAGCCTTATATATTATACACTATATGTTTTTACAGTTCTGGGCACTCTATTTGTCCTTATCTGAATGGGCTCCTGATAATGATGACCATGTTTGAAGCTAAGTAAGTGTCATGAACAGTAGGGGATATAAGTCCAAATAGGACTAAGGCTTTACCCTGATACATCTCTGCCTTTTATTTACAGGTGGGATATATCTGACTGGTCCCCTTGAGTCCTTGCACCTATTATTATCCGCGCTATCTGGTTCCGTATCCTCCATTCGTGTCATTTTGTATTATAAGTGTATCACTTTATATTATAATTATCATTAACCAAGACGGTTTACCTGAATACAGGGGAAACGCGTCAGGGATTATGCTTTAAAAAACCTGGGAAAGTTTGTTTATCACTACGTTTCCAAGGGGCTTGTTTTCGTGGCGACTGAGGTGTTATCCACACCTGAACACAATATATTTTTCCATCTACATGGGCCGCTATCTAGGCAGGTGATAATTAACCTGTGAGATTAGCTATATCAGTCATTTATACAGGTTGCCGGATTATTGGCCACTGAGAGGAGGGTATACATAGGGCAGCCAGTCCAGGTTCGAGGACAGGGAGTCTCCACCATCAGGGGACGTCCCTGGGCTGAGGCTTTACGGAGAGTGAGTGCAGGGATAGGACAGACACTCCAATACTCCCCATTACTGCCCTTTGTACACCAACCTCCATATCCATATCAATGGTGGGCGATTCTGTATAAGTATTTTTCACCATTTTTTTTAGTACTGTTTGATTCATATATATTCACTGGTGAACCACGCATGTGGTATTATTTTATAATTAGAACTAAGTAAAAGTTAAGTTTTAAGAGGGTCAATTTTGCTGGAACTCTACATATTTGATGATCCCATTATAAATTATTTAACAATTTAGCTGGATGTTTTTGTCTGATGCAATTATGATGGCTAACCCGCCCTTTAAATACCTCACCCTCCAATTAGTAAGAGGCCACAGGCCCCAGATGGATAGCCACCTCACTCACCGCTGGCCCATAACTGCCATTGTGCGTGCGTTCCAACGTGGAACGCACGCCGAGATGAACACCTCCGGACTACTGCCGGGTGGATATCCGGCATGTAAAACGCAGGTGTCCGATGGTGCGCGGCTGACGTGGAACGCACGCCGAGGTGGGCACTTCCGGGCTACTGCCAGACAGGATATCCGGCATATGGTGCGCATACCTCCAGCACATTTGCCGCATCCACTGCGTTACCCACATGGGAAACAGGGCGGTGTGATCCCCTATCAGCTTCGGGATCGCAATCGTCAGGACAGGGGCCAATAGCGGACCTCCAAATTGTTAACCTTTCGGCCCGGAGCCTTCGTTCGGAGGAGGTGGGGGTCCTTAGGAGGGGACTGTCGTTTGTACCTACTACGGACTTCAGTCTCTTTACCTGGACTAAGGACCTCCACCTCTTCTGTAGAAGGCTTAAGTGGCATAAGTTCTTCATAGGGACACATGTCACAGATTGGGGCTTGATGAGGGTGACTACGGTGATCTCCAAAATCTCATTGATCTTAGTAGTGAGCAGAGTAGAACTCCCGGAACAGGTCCGTTTACTACATTACAGCCCAGAAGTTACAAGAATGCCACCTCCATCCAGTTCTGAGCACATCGACATATTTCTCCAGATGGTCACGCGGGACCTTGATCAGTTGGGACACGTGAGACTCAAAACCTTTAACCTCTCTGTCACTGAGATGCAGGCACTCAGGTCGCTTGAAAAGGATGATACTATTGTCATTAAGCCATCGGATAAGGGTGGCAATTTAGTAATCTTGGATTGCGATATGTATAAAAACATGTGCCTGGATCTCTTGAAGGACAGAGGGGGTTATGAGATTCTATCCACCAATCCGACCCAACTGTACTTGGGAGAATTAAAGCACATCCTGAGTAAAGGCATAAGTAATAAGGTCATAAGTGCAGCCGAATACGATTTTTTACTACCGGCGAAACCACTCATAGCCACCTTCTATGGGCTCCCTAAAATACATAAGGGGACATTTCCCCTGAAAGGTCGCCCGATAGTTTCAGGCGTCAATTGCTTAACCCAGAATTGCGCTATCTATCTGGACCAGATTCTGAGGGAGTTCTTCGTGTCCCTCCCAGCCTACACGAGGGACACAATGGACTTTCTCAATAAAATTAACACCTTGAATCTTGATCCAGACTGCTTACTGGGTAGCATTGACGTCGAAGCACTGTACAGTTCCATACCACATGATCAGGGTCTAAGAGCCGTTGACCATTACCTCCGAACCAGGGGGATTCAGTGTGTTTTGCACAATGCCTTCATTCTGGAGCATTTGGGGTTCACCCTCAACCATAATATTTTCCTATTTGATGCACGGTTCTACCATCAGCTCAGGGGGACGGAAATGGGCAGCCCCTGTGCCCCGTCCTATGCCAACCTCTTCCTGGGCTGGTGGGAGGACACCCACGTATTTCCCGACCGCGTCGTCTGGTGGGCAGATAATATCTAATTTTGGACACGATATATAGAAGACGTGTTTGTGGTCTGGAAGGGTGATCCCCCAAGTTTTAAACGATTTGTATCATATCTTAATCAGAATGAGGTGGGCCTCAAGTTCACTTATGAGCTGGATCCTGTGTGCATTACCTTCCTGGATGTGAGGGTAACCAAAGTAGGGGACTCTTTATCCACAAACATCTACAGGAAAAGTACTGCCACAAACTCCCTGCTTCACTGGAGCAGTCACCATCCTGTTCCTCTTAAACGAGGTATACCCAGAGGTCAATACCTCAGGGTTAGGAGGAATTGCTCCAACAACACATCGTTCTTCAGTGAGGCCGGGACTTTGCAGGAGAGACTCCTGGCAAGGGGATACCCCAGAAAAGTACTGCGGGAGGCGTTTCAACACGCATTAACAAAACCTCGGACCGAACTGTTGGTCCCGAGATGCAGAGTGATTGATTGTCCCCAACTGGCACGGATTATTGCCAACTTTGACACTGCCAATTGCGAAATTAGGGAAGTGCTTGAAAAATACTGGCCCATATTACATATGGACTCTGATCTCTCAGGTATTGTGACCAAACATCCTGCGGTCTCTTATAGACGGGGTAGGAGCCTTAAGGACCGTCTCGTTTGCAGCCACTATTCACCACCAGCTAAAAGTGGTTCTTGGCCTCATCGCAAACCCATGGGTGTCTTTAAATGCGGTAGATGCAAGGCCTGTCAATATGTCTCGACTGCTAAGACAATCATCTGCTCTGCCACGGGTCATTCCTATCAGGTTCGCGACTTCATCAATTGTGTGTCAAAAGGACTGGTTTATCTATGCCAGTGTCCATGTCCCATGGACTACGTGGGGAAGACCATACGTGAGTTTAGGAGAAGAATCCTTGAACATATTAATGATGTTAATAAGAAGGAGCCAACACCGGTAGCCACCCATGTCAATGATTGTCATGGGGGTGACCCCTCAGTTCTCCGCTTTACTGTCCTTGAACTGGTGTCTCCCTTTCCACGAGGGGGTGATTGGGACAGGCGAATCTTACAAAAGGAGAGTGAGTGGATCCACAGGCTTCGATCACAATCTCCTCACGGGCTCAACTAGCGACTTACGTTTTCATGTTTTTTATGAACACCCACTACATTCGCTTTTCCTCTCACGTCCTTCTATATTCCCCCGTTGGGGGTATTTATTTATCATTACATTTTTGGTTCTTCATTCATTCCCATCAACACTGATTTTGCCATGTCTTGTTGCAGCCATGGCCTAGTGCCGGGATTGCCTTGTAGCTGGGGTATCCCTTTAGCAATTGTGGCCATCAGTAAAAAGATTATGTATTCCCTGTCACTTAGCCTGGGTACGCAAAGTACCCGAATGTAATACTTATTGCGGTGTGGACCTTCATCTGTACACATCTATTACCGTGGCACCTTGTCATTATGAAGGTGGCCAGTTATATCTGAGAATATCTTTTACTACTCTATATATATATTGTTTGCACGATATCCCTTCCCCTTTTTTCTCTCCCTCCTCCAGTTTTAACCTTCACCATCACTATGATCGATGCCCTTATATCCGTTGTGGCTCGCTCTACAATGGGTTAATGCCAGCTTTATTACATTTAAGACATCCCCTCCCAGACACACCTATCACCTATTCAAACCGCCCTGTTTCCCATGTGGGTAACACAGTGGATGCGGCAAATGTGTTGGAGGTATGCCTTCCATATACCGGATATCCTGCCTGGCAGTAGCCCGGAAGTGCCACCTCGGCGTGCGTTCCACGGTGGAACACACGCTTAACGTCAGCCGCGCACCATCGGACACCTGCGTTTTACATGCCGGATATCCGCCCGGCAGTAGTCCAGAGGTGTTCATCTCGGCGTGCGTTCCACGTTGGAACACACGCACAACGGCAGTCATGGGCCAGCGGTGAGTGAGGTGGCTATCCATCTGGGGCCTGTTGCCTCTTACTAATTGGAGGGTGGGGTATTTAAAGGACGGGTTAGCCATCATAATTGCATCAGACCCTTCTTTGGACTGACGGCGGTTCTATGTGAGTACACACTTTGGGTACTTTTCTATTCCATATGATTTTAGTCCACAGGTTTAATAACTTAGCTCTCACTATATCCCAGGTACTATATGGCTGACAGCTCTATACTATAGGAGCTATATCCTGTTGGGCCGCTTTGTATTGGCAGTTATTTTCAGATATACCTATGAAGTCGCAGGGTTATTACCCTTGATGCCCTGTGATGAGCACTCTCACAATTTAGCATAGTGTGATTTGGTGCCCTCTGTGACCTCAGAGATCTGCATTTTGTATGCGTTCATCATACTAACCTCCATTCGGCTTTGATTTATCTATTCACCTTTATATTAAGGTTAGGTCTGATGTCTTTACGTAATTTTCCAACGCAACTTTGAATTACGCATTATTATCTAACGGGGCCTGTTTCATGTTTATGAGCTCCGTATTTGAATTATACTTACCCCTTATTACCCCCTGATGATCCCACTGCGTGGGTGAAATGCGTCGGGGTTGTGGTGTATCATACTTATATCACATAGCTATCGTATCAGTGTGACTATCGTATCAGTGTGCGTGTGTTTGTCTGCGTATTTTATATACTAGGTGTACCCTGTACCTCCTGGTGGTCCGTCACGAGGGATGTATACAGTGGACACCTCTTTCCTCTTTTGTTTGTGCTAGTCATCCGTTGGTGGGCCACTCTGACACTAGCTTTTCTCCACCTGTCACCTAATCAGGGTTAGACAGGAGGTGAGGCTAGGCTCGAGGACAGGGAGTCCCCACCACTAGGGGACGTCCCTGGGCAAAGGTCCAGAGTAGGGTAGCAGTGGTAGGGACACCTCCCCCTCCACTTGCATAATGTATCTAGCTGTGTCCTGGCCCACCCGAGTGACTATATATAGGTTAGTTTCATATTCTTATTAAATGTAGCTATCTATTCACATAATAGGGTACCATTGCTGGACTTTCAGATTTCTTAATTATTACCCTTTTTCGTTATCCACTGTCATCATTACTGCTGGACTTTTATAAAAATAAAAATGGGTTGGTAAATAAGGAAAACTGAAAGAAACTTCAATAAAAACCTAAAAAATAAAAATGGATTAGTAAAAGAAGAAAAATGTAAATGTAAATTAATCAAAGAAATAGCCAAACAAAAATAGCTGAAAATGAAACCGAAAAAGATGCCAAAATATGAAAAAGGAAAAAATTTATAATAGACTAAAAATAAAAATGGGTTGGTAAATAAGGAAAAACTGAAAGAAACTTCAATAAAAACCTAAAAAATAAAAATGGATTAGTAAAAGAAGAAAAATGTAAATGTTAATTAATCAAAGAAATAGCCAAACAAAAATAGCTGAAAATGAAACCGAAAAAGATGCCAAAATATGAAAAAGGAAAAAATTTATAATAGACTAAAAATAAAAATGGGTTGGTAAATAAGGAAAACTGAAAGAAACTTCAATAAAAACCAAAAAAAAATAAAAATGGATTAGTAGAAGAAGACCTGTAAACAGGAGAGAAAAACAAACAACATAGAAAACTTCAGTTGAGATTCAGTAAAAAGTTAATTTTAACTTAAAACCCAAAACTCAAATACAAAACTAAACCCTTAGGAACACATACAATTGTATAGGACTGAATTAACAAATCAATGTTTTGGAGGGTTCCCCTGAAACCGTACAGGAGAATTTCTACCCACCCAGTCATTGAAATGTTAATTTGCCCAGCCCCAAACAGCGTCAGATTCATTTTACCAGAGAAGCAGGATTTAACATTACAAGGTCCCAATACCAGTTTTTCCTAGGGGAAGGGATTCTATTCAAATTAGGTCTTAAGAGTTAAAATGGTTTACAAAGACCTTAATGTATCCTTCTTTGGCACACAAAAATTAGAAACTCTACTGAATTCCAGGAACCAATCTCTTTCTTCTCTGAGCTTCACATTTTCACATTTTAACCGTTGATATTGTGATTTAAAATCCGCTTCATTGATCAAAGACCTTGGCTGTCCCTGGATTCTCTGCCTTTGCAAAGAAGCATGTCTGCGACCATTACTCCACCTTGCTAAATAAACCACTTCACTTCTAGGTGTGGTTCTGGGGTACTTAACATACCTGTGTCTGTTGCCATTAGCAACGTTACAATATCGTGCAATGTGCCTGTATTCCCTGCATTCTTCTCAGAAGGTTCTTCTCAGATAGCCAATCACTTAGAACTGTATGAATCCACTATGGATTCTTTAAAATTGTTCTCTGATGCTGACCGGATCAGATTCCTTCCATGGGCATTTGATGATAAATATCGTCATTACTTTACATCCTTTAATGAGAGAGGAGTACAAGATTGGCCAAGTGTTTTGCATGAGATTAAATTGGAATTACGGACCATACCAAACCACTACTGCTGCAAAACGGTACATATATAACCTTACATGTAGACCCAATCAGAGTCCCCGTGAATTCCTCTCTGTCCTCAAAAATGCCTATGGGTTGGCATATAGATCACCAAATTGGGAATCTGAAGAATTCAAACAGTTATTCTATGACCCTATGCCAACCCAGATCAAACTTAACTTAGTTAAGAGATCTGGATATTGATGCTCCCTTGGATAGGTTGGTGATGGCTGCCACCACGCTGTATAATATCAGTGAGTGCCATGCAACAGGTGAGAAAAGGTTTATAAAATCACCAGAGCAAAAGGTAAACCTTAGATTGGGATTTGAAAGCCAGCCACAAAGGTTCCCTCAGTCTATAGGACCTGCTCAACAAGCCCAGCAACAACAGGTAGGATCGCCCAAACAGACCAAACCCCAAAATACTAATGGTTCAGAGGGGAATAATTCAGGTAATGGGAAGTCTAACTACCGTCCGTATTACAATAGGGGTCCCCAGGGATATAGGCCCCATAACAATAGGGGTTACCAGGGTTATAGGCATTAGAATAATAGGCCCAGACAACAGAGGGAAGATAGACAGGAATCCTTGAATTCACCCAGGACTAGGTCACCTACCAATAACCAGGGTTCCCAGCAAAGCCAAAATGTGCCCAAACCAAACGGGTTTGATCAGCTGGTAGAGCAAGTGGCCCAGATGAGCAACATGGTAAGTAAGTTGTCCCAGTTATCCCCAGAAAAACAGCTTAAATCTTTTTTAGGGGCAACTGCCGTTCCCAGCAGTTTAACATCATAAAGCAGATTGAGCCGGTTCAGAACCTAGGCCACTGTAAGGATATTAAGTTGATTGTTGTAGAATCTGATGTGATTCCTAATTCCATATTTCCTTGCAGTACCCCTGACCCTGAAATTAGGGCCAGGGGGGAAATGTCTAATATGTCATTTGTCTTGCAGTCTAATAATGTCAATTCATATGACCAGATGTCTGTTCCAGTGTGTAATCCCATCGTTCCAGCATCTAGCCGTGAGCCAGCTGTGACTTGTGGTGTCACACAGCTTGTCCCAAAGGGGGGGGGGGGGGCTAACGCTGCTCCTCCAGCTTGTCCTGGGAGACTCAGGAATGCAGAGGTCACGGAGCTGCAGAGAGGTCAACCTCTCAGACAGCAGATGGGTAAACATCCTAACTTTCTCTGTGATTTGTTTCAGGTTGATGGCCGATACTTTGTGGATATATATATCTCCAAAATGAACTTATCGGACCAATCAAAGGCTTAATAGACACTGGATCACAAGCCACCATTTTATCTTGCTCTTATTTCCAACAGGTTTTGGATTTAACATCAAAGAATCCACGATTAAGGGGAATCTGTCCCCTGCTTTTACCATTTTAAGGTGTCACCATCGCTATGTTCACTAAAGTACCTTATTTCCAGCAGTATTCTTTTTACTTTATTTTGTTTTGTCCTTTTGATATAAAAGCTTTTTATGATATGCTAATGAGGCTCCAAGGTGCCCAGAGGGGCGTTTTTTTCCTTCTCCGGTGCCCAGTGGTGCCCCCCTGCAGTGCCCAAGAACGCCTCCTGATCCCCAAATAACCTCCCACAGCCCGGCAAACGGTTCCGCCCCCTCCCCACGTCATAGTCTACCTTCTAGAAATGCCCCTTCCTTCTTCCTGTCGGCGGCCAGGAGCTTGATGATCGCGCAGGCGCAGGCAGTACTGCGCCTGCGCGATCATCAAGCTCCTGAGGGCAACAGCCTCAAAAGTCTCACTGGGCATGCGCTGAGCCCAGTGATGTAACCTGAGCGCTGTTGCTCTGAGGAGCGTGATGATTGCGCAGGCCGCGGGTGGTACTGTGCCTGCGCAAGTTTTCTGGAAGAAGGACGGGGCATTTCTAGAAGGTAGACTAGGATGTGGGGAGGGGGCGGAACCGTTTGCCGGGCTGTGGGAGGTTATTTGGGGATCAGAAGGCGTTCTTGGGCACTGCAGGGGGGCGTCACTGGGCACCGGAGAAGGAAAAAAACACCCCTCTGGGCACCTTGGAGCCTCATTAGCATATCATAAAAAGTGCTTTTATATCAAAAGGACAAAACGAAATAAAGTAAAAAGAAGACTGCTGGAAATAAGGTACTTTAGTGAACATAGCGATGGTGACAGCTTAAAATAGTAAAAGCAGATGACAGATTCCCTTTAAGGTTATTTGATGCGCTTTGATAAGTGTAGGTGGAGATGCCTTTCAGGTAAAAGGAACATCCTTGTTGACATTTAAGATTGGCAAGAAGACGATTAGACATCCCAAATTGATTGTGGATCTTCCATATGATCGGATGATGATAGGAATCGATTTATTAAAAAGATTGAGTCCCATAATTGATTTAATTAATGAAGCAGTATGGACTCAGGTGAAGGCACCCATTGCCTATGAATACTCTTGCAACACACAAGCACAACGCAGTTGTCATGTGATTGAAGAGAAACCTAACTCTATTGAAGTGCATTTCAGGAACAATCAAATACCGGAGGTCACAATCCTGAAGAATGGTAAGCCTGAGGAAGATGTCAATGGTGCCGCTCACATCATTACCATCCAGAGGGACAAAATCAAAAAGGTAACTCTGGATGATGATATATTAACCATTTCTCTTAAAAGGGGGAATCACGAAGTCGTGGACCTGACCAGCACGTTCAATCGATGGTACGGATTGAAAAGGTCAATGACAATTTATTCATTCCCGTACAGGTAAACAATATAGCCTGGGTGAAATATGCCAAGTTGGATTTGAAATCCGAAGCAAGTTACATAACCCTAGGACTCTTAAAACAGGTCACCAATCCTAAAATGATAAAAAGTTCCTCTCCACAGGACCAATGGGTTCATGATCTGGATGGAGATTTCCAAAGTCATAATGTGGTTGCAAGATGCGTTTTGTCTATCTCCATAGGAAGTAAAACTATGGAGCACGTTTTCATCATGATAAATGAACCACGGTATCAAATCTATATAGGTAATGACCTTCTGCACTGATTTGTCGTACAGATTGACCTGGTGAATAACACCTTGTGGTCCAGATTGCCAGGAAACCCAGAGGGGTTCCAGGATGTAGAACAAGCCTTACGATGGGGACAACAGATGCCCTATGCCGTAAGTATCATAGTTGCTGAGGAAGTTGAAATTCCTGAAGGATGCAAACCATTTCTTCTCCCCATTAAAGTAAAGAAGGGACAGAAGATGAAGAAAGCAGACGCGTTGATCTGTTTATCCAACAGAATGCAGCAACTCAGCCTAAAGGTAAAGCCTACTCCCCTGATAAATATCCATCAGGATCCGTTACATATGGTAATTCATAACATGATTCCCCATAGCATATCCCTACAAAAGGACACCGTAATTGATTTAGCTATGGATTCGGAATACTACACATTTGGATTACAAAATGATGTTATTGGAATAATTCCTGATGAATACCTGACAGAGGAACAAACAGTCGAACAACATTTTTCCTCAACCCCTGAGGGGTTATTTAACATCCACTATGTTTATCCTTTCAGCTCTGAAGAAGGTACATGCCACATCGAAGGGTCATCATTGGTTTTCAACCATGAGATCGATGAAAAAGAGTATGAATCATACCAACAAGGAAAGGATAAGGTACGCTACACCCAGAACAATTTAACTAGTGAGCTTGAAGAAGCTTATAAGTTAAGTGAGCCTGAGATTTTCCCAGAATTTTAGGAGCGGGTGAAAGAACAAGTCTCCATGGCTGACGCATGCTCCGACGAGTCGAAGCGTCAACGGCTAAAGGAGCTCTTCACAGAGTTCCAGGAGATGTTCGCCAAGGATTCTTATGACTGTGGGGAAACAGACCTACAAGTATCCAGACAGATCTCGATGCACCCCCTGTTTTTGTCAAACGATACTGACTTCCGCTGGCGGCTTACGAGTCACTATCGGAAATCATCAAGAACTTGGAGAAGAGGGATATCATCCGTCCAGTACACAGTTTATTCAATCAAACGTGTTTATATGTCCGGATGGCCCGTGCCATATATTGACCAATGTTTGGCACAAATACAAGGATCCAAAATCTTCACTGCCCTTGACTGTGCACAAGGATATTGGACAATTAAGGTGTATGAAAGGGATCAGTACAAACTGGCCTTTACATTTGGCAAACGACAGTATGCGTGGACCCGACTGCCCTTCGGGTACATAAATGAGGGCCATGAGTTTGCAGTGTTCATGCATAAGGCAATGCCTGATGCCGCTGAACGAGGTACCTTATCCTATGTGGATGACATCCTGATCAAGAGTACAACTTTTGAGGAACATATTCAGGAGTTGAGGCATGTACTAACCAAGCTGAGGAAAGCAGGTGTAAAACTTTCTTTGCAGAAGGCTCAATGGTGTCGGACCATGGTTAATTTCCTAGGTCATGAAGTCACTGCGGATGGAATTAACCCACAGAAAAAGAAGGTGGAAGCAGTGACCAAGACAAAATCTCCTACAAATCTCAAGGAGTTGAGATCATTCCTGGGCATGATGAACTACTCACGTAAGTTCATAGATAATTATGCAGAAATTACAAAACCTCTTTTGCAGTTGCTAAAGAAAGGAGTAAAAAGGGAATGGAGTGAGCGTCATGAGCAAGCTGTAACCGAGCTCAAGGGCAAACTTATCCAGGCTACATGCCTTGCTTATCCAGAAGGGGGAAAACCTTTCTTTGTGGAAACAGGTTTCACTGATAAAAGCATAAGTGCAGTTATTTTCCAAAAACAGGAAAGCCGAAACAAGATCATCGCCTATGCCAGCAAGTCCTTGTCACCGCTTGAGGTAAAATTCAATGATTGTGAGAAAGCATTATTGTCAACTGTGTGGGCGAAAGGATCATTGTGGAGACCGCACACCAGCCGCTGCAATACTTGCAGAGTGATCGTATAAGAGATGGAAACTTGTCAAAGAGCAGGATAACCGCCTGGACAATGTCTTTAATGGGATGGCTATTGGAGATCAGGTACAAACAAAATAATAAAAACCCAGTTGCTCAAGGATTAGCAGAACTCCATGACTGTGCCAATGCGGAATGTAAAAGTGAGTCAACGGAAAATGATTTCCTGGAGGAACAATCATCCTCCCCATTTAAATTTTATGAAGAGGAGTACTGCAAATCGTTACCATGTGTGTACGTAGACGGCTGTTCCTTCCATGCCGATGAAGGATCCGAACGTACATTGGTTGCAGGTATTAGAGTTGTGTTGAATAATACATTCCTAGATGTATTCATTGGATACAAAATTGGTTCCAAAAGCAGCCAGGTTGCAGAACTTACTGTTGTGTACAAAGCTGTACAAATGGCTATCGAATATGATGTTAAGGAGTTTGTAATCATCACAGATTCTGATTATATTCGTAACAGCATTGTGGAGTACTTTCCCGGATGGAAAAGATCCGACATGGTGAGAAGTAATAACAAGCCAGTAAAGCATGGTAAGATGTTTTGTAAAATTGATGAGATGGTTACTGCCCATCTGCCCGTCTTACCATTTATTCGAAGAAGGTAAGAGGTCATTCAAAATATCCAGGCATGGATAAAGAGGGAAATGACCAAGCAGATTCCTTTGCCAAGCAAGCCGCCATTGACGGAGAAGTCTTTGACGTTGATGACCTCATGGGAACTATCCAAGTGGATGCTATGACAAGGAGTCAGGCCCAAAAGGGAACTGAAGCCAATGTGGCGCAGTGGAGTCAAGATCCCCCTAGTGAGGATCTCATTGCGAGCCAAAAGGGGGATCCAATTATTGGTCTCTTTCATAAGCATATTGAGGATCCAAACAACTGTCCCATAACCACGGAAGACTGTGTGGGTAAGGAGGAGTTACAAACTTTGATGAAAGGTAAGTCCCAATTCTCATTACAGGATGGATTGCTGATAAGAACCTAGAAGAACGGTATCACGCAATGGGTAGTACCTGCAGCATACCGAGGTCTGATGTTGCAACATGCACATGATGCCCCAACTGCTGGTCATCGAGGCGAGAAAATAACATACGAGTTACTACGGGACTACACTTACTGGCCACATATGTTACAATATGTGCAAACATATTGTCAGGGATGTCTAATCTGCCCTCAATTCCAGCCACAAGGACCCACTCATCGGGCACCGTTGATGAAAAGGGGGATGTCCATGCCATGGTCAGACATCCAAATTGACTTCATTGGACCAGTAACAACCTCATCAAGAGGCAACAAGTATAGGTTAACCGTAACTTGTCTGTTCACAAAATGGGTGGAATGTTTGCCGTGCAAAACATGCAGTTCAAGCGTATGTGCATCTCTGCTCATTAACCACGTATTTTCTAGATCTGGTCTTCCCCAGCGCATCGAATCCGATCGTGGAAGTCACTTCACCAGTGAGGTGATGACAAAGATGTGGGAAATCCTGGGGGTAAATAGTAAGCTACATATAGCTTATCGACCAGCCTCTAGTGTTGGAGTAGAACATTACAACCAATCCATTGTGAACATCCTGAAAAAGTTTGTGAATGAATCTAGTAAGGACTGGGATGTCAAGTTGCCTTTGGTGCTTATGGCCATCAGAGCCACCCCAAGCGCAGTAACTAAGCTTTCTCCCTTCGAGATGATCACGGGAAGTAAGATGGTGTTACCCCAGCATTTACTTTACAGGACAACAGACAATAACTTCATCAATGCTACAACATTGCATCAGTATGTGGAAAATTTACACAAGCACCTTCAGTATGCTTTTGCGTTTGCCCAGAAGAATATAGAGAAAGCCGCCTACACAGAAGGAGTATCAAATTTATCATCGGGTATATCTCTATAACGTCGCTCGGGATCAAGTGAAGGAGAGAAAATTCCTACCTTCCTGGAAAGGTCCCTATATCATCACTGACAAATTATCTCCAGTGGTCTACAAAATCACTAAGGGGGGTGAGTTTATTGAAAAATGGGTGCACATTAATCAGCTACGTGTTTCTCATCCTAGCGCACGACTTCGAGAGATTGAAGAAGCTGGATGAAAAGAGGTGAAGAGACTTTACGGTTCCAGCTAAAGATGGAAATAAGGATTGGTATTGTATGAACGGAAAAGTGTTATCTGTTATTTTACATCTTTAACTCATGCTAACCCATCCTGATGTACGTTTCCTCTGTAACAAAATGTCTCCTAACTCACCTCTGAAACCAGAACTTACTCTGTCCAAGAAAATAACTTATGCCAATCAGAGGTATATGGTATTAGTAACTCTTTTCTTGCAGGATAAAGTTGAAAAATGTATGTGCTCATATGTGTCATACAATATTTTATAGGGGTAAGATGTCATCAAAGATGATTGCCATTATCTAAGTCGACCTGATCTTGGGGAAGGAGTTCCATGCTGAGCCAATTGCTGTGCCAGGTCCTTCGTGCTACAAGATACAGCGGGGTTCATCTTGACGAACAAGAGGATATTATCCCAGAAGGTCTACATCAGCCTGGATCCACGCGTTTACGTGAAAGCCTGGTACCAGATGCACATCGGATATTCCCAGGAGCGGATTACCCAGATCCTGGAGCAAGCAAGGAAGATCTTGACCAGAGAGCAATTCTCTACAAACCAAAGACCAAAGCAATTTATTTCTGCGATCGTAGCCGCCATAATCTTTAGCATAGTGGGCGCTGTTATTGCCACAAGTGTAACAGTCACCAACTCCATCTCCATCAAGACATTAGAGCTCGAGATCAGTTCACTAAAAAGTAACTAAATAAGCATTCATGCGGAGATGGAAAAGCAGAAGCAACATTTTTTTGGATTTGTATACCGTGGTACAAGATACTGTTGTTACTACAAACTTACATTCAAAGTTATTTGACCATTCAATAAACCTTCATCAGAGTAACGAACAGTTTAAACAAGAACTTATATTATTAAAAGCCGTGAATCACGAAGAAAATATATGAGAAGCCCTTTTGAACATTTCAAATATATTCACACTTTCTGGAATATTTTGGAATGAAGGGGGATTTGTCGGACATATCTATATCTGCACATTAAGGTCTGACAATATTAGAACCAAAATGGAGATTCACATTACCTTTAAGAGGCCAAACTCTCTGTTGGAATAAGCCAGAAAAAGTCAGGATAAGTTTAACTGGTACGGAAAGTCACTGGCATGCAATGTATATTGTTTTAAAAGTTATTGCGAACAGATGTGGTATCTTAAAGAATATAATGGGTCTCACCTAAACTGTCTTAAGTACTGGGGTCAAAAGAGGTTATTGCTTAAGACACTGGTATGCAGCGTTATTCCATATAATCACCAGTATAAAGTTTATATTCACGTGTGATTGCATATAATTTAATATATTTTAACCAATGATATATAGCATATCATGTTTGTATAGTCATATACAGTTATTGATAATATATAATTGTATCCATTTATATATATATATATATATATATTATGCCACATATGTATCAATGAGAGTATATTCTGTAGAAGCATATAAGCTGGTTTTCTACTAAGAGGATCTTCTTTTAGAGAAGAGCTTAGTTATCTTATACGGCAATTAATTAGTCATTTGGATGGCTAAGATACACAAACTGGGTAAAATTTTCTAAGGACTATTGTACTCTTATCTGCCCCATAAATTCAAGGATTAGGGAAACTTCTAATACCGCCAGTCGGTCTGAGCAAAGTGTCAGAAAGAGTACCTCCTTGGTTGATGTAATGGGGAAAGGTTAAAAAGAAAAGTCATGTGAAAAGGTAAAAAATGTGTGCATTTAGCATTCCTGAACATTTAAATTTCATATATGATACAACAGTGCCATCAAGTGGTAGATGGGCAGAAGTTTCTAAGGAATGCCAATTAACCACTTCAGCCCCGCTAGCTAAAACCCCCTTCATGACCAGGCCACTTTTTACACTTCTGCACTACACTATTTTCACCGTTTATCGCTCGGTCATGCAACTTACCACCCAAATGAATTTTACCTCCTTTTCTTCTCACTAATAGAGCTTTCATTTTGTGGTATTTCATTGCTGCTGACATTTTTAAATTTTTTGTTATTAATCGAAATTTAATGATTTTTTTGCAAAAAAATGACATTTTTCACTTTCAGCAAAAAAAAAAAATGGTTTGGGTAAAAGTTATAGCGTTTACAAACTATGGTACAAAAATGTGAATTTCCGCTTTTTGAAGCAGCTCTGACTTTCTGAGCACCTGTCATGATTCCTGAGGTTCTACAATGCCCAAACAGTAGAAAACCCCCACAAATGACCCCATTTCGGAAAGTAGACACCCTAAGGTATTCGCTGATGGGCATAGTGAGTTCATAGAACTTTTTATTTTTTGTCACAAGTTAGCGGAAAATGATGATGATTTTTATTTTTATTTGTTTTCTTACAAAGTCTCATATTCCACTAACTTGCGACAAAAAATAAAAAATTCTAGGAACTCGCCATGCCCCTCACAGAATACCTTGGGGTGTCTTCTTTCCAAAATGGGGTCACTTGTGGCGTAGTTATACTGCCCTGGCAATTTAGGGGCCCATATGTGTGAGAAGTACTTTGCAATCAAAATCTGTAAAAAATGACCGGTGAACTCCAAAAGGTGCACTTTGGAATGTGGGTCCCTTTGCCCACCTTGGCTGCAAAAAAGTGTCACACATCTGGTATTGCCGTACTCCAGAGAAGTTGGGGAATGTGTTTTGGGGTGTCATTTTACATATACCCATGCTGGGTGAGAGAAATATCTTGTCAAAAGACAACTTTTCCCATTTTTTGTATACAAAGTTGGCATTTGACCAAGATATTTTTCTCACCCAGCATGGGTATATGTAAAATGACACCCCAAAACACATTCCCCAACTTCTCCTGAGTACGGCGATACCAGATGTGTCACACTTTTTTGCTGCCAAGGTGGGCAAAGGGGCACATATTCCAAAGTGCACCTTTTGGATTTCGCAGGCCATTTTTTACACATTTTGATTGCAAAGTACTTCTCACACATATGGGCCCCTAAATTGCCAGGGCAGTATAACTACCCCACAAGTGACCCCATTTTGGAAAGAAGACACCCCAAGGTATTCCGTGAGGGGCACGGTGAGTTCCTAGAATTTTTTTTTTTGTCACAAGTTAGCGGAAAATGATGATTTTTTTTTTTCTCTTTTTTCCTTACAAAGTCTCATATTCCACTAACTTGCGACAAAAAATAAAAAATTCTAGGAACTCGCCATGCCCCTCACGGAATACCTTGGGGTGTCTTCTTTCCAAAATGGGGTCACTTGTGGCGTAGTTATACTGCCCTGGCAATTTAGGGGCCCAAATGTGTGAGAAGTAGTTTGCAATCAAAATCTGTAAAAAATGACCGGTGAAATCCGAAAGGTCCACTTTGGAATGTGTGCCCCTTTGCCCACCTAGGCTGCAAAAAAGTGTGACACATCTGGTATCGCCGTACTCAGGAGAAGTTGGGGAATGTGTTTTGGGGTGTCATTTTACATAAACCCATGCTGGGTGAGATAAATATCTTGGCAAAAGACAACTTTTCCAATTTTTTTATACAAAGTTGGCCATTGACCAAGATATTTCTCTCACCCAGCATGGGTATATGTAAAATGACACCCCAAAACACATTCCCCAACTTCTCCTGAGTACGGCGATACCAGATGTGTCACACTTTTTTGCAGCCTAGATGCGCAAAGGTGCCCAAATTCCTTTTAGGAGGGCATTTTTTGACATTTGGATCCCAGACTTCTTCTCACGCTTTAGGGCCCCTAAAAAGCCAGGGCAGTATAAATACCCCACATGTGACCCCACTTTGGAAAGAAGACACCCCAAGATATTCAATGAGGGGCCTGGCGAGTTTATAGAAAAAAAATTTTGGGCATAAGTTAGCGGAAATAGATTTTTTTTTGTTTTTTCTCACAAAGTCTCACTTTCCGCTAACTTAGGACAAAAATTTAAATCTTTCATGGACTCAATATGCCCCTCAGCAAATACCTTGGGGTGTCTTCTTTCCAAAATGGGGTCAGTTGTGGGGTGTTTGTACTGCCCTGGCATTTGAGGGTCTCCGCAATCATTACATGTATGGCCAGCATTAGGAGTTTCTGCTATTCTCCTTATATTGAGCATACAGGTAATGAGATTTTTTTTTCCGTTCAGCCTCTGGGCTGAAAGAAAAAAATGAACGGCACAGATTTCTTCATTCGCATCGATCAATGTGGATGAAAAAATCTCTACCAAAAAAAAAAAAAGGAGGGGAAAGGCGTCTGCCAGGACATAGGAGCTCCGCCCAACATCCATACCCACTTAGCTCGTATGCCCTGGCAAACCAGATTTCTCCATTCACATCAATCGATGTGGATGAATAAATCATTGCCGGGATTTTATTTTTTTTACATACAAAGTGTTTGCCAAAGCATAGGAACGCCGCCTCCTCCTCAGCTCGTATGCCTTGGCAAACGTATCTGTTACTGCAGAGTAGAAATCTCGTCTTACAGCGCCGCATACACCGACTTGCGTGTAATCTGACAGCAGCGCAATGCTTCTGTCAGAATGCACATCAGTGCTGCAGCTGGTCGATCGGTTGGTCCACCTTGAAGGTAAAAAAAAGAAAAAACCAGGCCGCAACGCAATAATTTTATTAACTTTGCAACAGAACATATAAACTTTAACTTTTTTAACTGAACATTAACCTTTTTGCTTACTGGTGTTTTTTTTTTTTTTTTTTACCTTTATAGAACAAACCTCTCCTTCCCCATGGGTCAATGTGCAAAGCGCAAATCGCCCAAAGATGTGGCGAAGTGCGTTATGCACTTTTGTCCCAGGTGAAAGGAGAGGTTTGCAGCAGCTGTGTGAGTGAATAGGCCCTAATAGCCCTGTGTGCCTGTCCTGGTGAGATGATCCCTATGCTAATAGTGTACCTGTGAGTGGTACTTCCGGAAACACTCTCCAAAGCATAGGGCAGGGTGGTCAGGACAGTCAGGACAGAAATAGCGGGTGTCACGCCTTATTCCACTCCTGCTACAGACACGACATCTTTTTCGGGGTGACGGTTGGGTTGAGGTACCAGGAACGACATTGGGGAAATGTCGCTCATGTAGACGGCTAACTACACTGGTGGATGGGGCCACGGAACCTCCTGGGTACAGGAGGTTCTCGATGATCTCTTCCTGAAATTTGAGGAAGGATCCAGTTCTCCCAGCCTTACTGTAGAGAACAAAACTATTATACAGAGCCAATTGAATTAAATATACAGACACCTTCTTATACCAGCGTCTGGTTCTGCGGGAAACTAAATACGGAGACAACATCTGGTCATTGAAGTCCACCCCTCCCATGTGAAGGTTATAGTCGTGGACTGAGAGGGGCTTTTCAATGACACAGGTTGCTCGCTCAATTTGTATTGTCGTGTCTGCGTGAATGGAGGAGAGCATGTAAACGTCACGCTTGTCTCTCCATTTCACCGCGAGCAGTTCTTCGTTACACAGTGCGGCCCTCTGCCCCCTTGCAAGACGGGTGCTAACGAGCCGTTGGGGGAAGCCCGCGCGACTAGTTCGCGCGGTACCACAGGCGCCAATCCGTTCTAGAAACAAATGCCTAAAGAGGGCCACACTTGTGTAAAAATTGTCCACATAAAGATGGTACCCCTTGCCGAATAAGGGTGACACCAAGTCCCAAACTGTCTTCCCACTGCTCCCCAGGTAGTCAGGGCAACCGACCGGCTCCAGGGTCTGATCTTTTCCCTCATAGATCTGAAATTTGTGGGTATAGCCTGTGGCCCTTTCACAGAGCTTATACAATTTGACCTCATACCGGGCGCGCTTGCTTGGGATGTATTGTTTGAAGCCAAGGCGCCCGGTAAAATGTATCAGGGACTCGTCTACGCAGATGTTTTGCTATGGGGTATACAAATCTGCAAATTTCAGGTTGAAATGGTCTATGAGGGGCCGAATTTTCTGGAGCCGGTCAAAAGCAGGGTGGCCTCTGGGACGGGAGGTGCTGTTATCACTAAAGTGCAGGAAACGCAGGATGGCCTCAAAACGTGCCCTGGACATAGCAGCAGAGAACATGGGCATGTGATGAATTGGGTTCGTGGACCAATATGACCCCATGTTGAGGAGGAGGCCCAGAAAAGTTTTAATTTCGGAAACTTGGACTGGTTTCCACCGGAAAGGCTGGGCATAATAGCTTCCCGGGTTAGCGGTTATAAATTGTGTGGCATATCTGTTTGTTTCGGCCACAACTATGTCTAAGAGCTCTGCAGTCAAGAACAGCTCAAAAAATCCCAGGGCCGAACCGATCTGAGCTGTCTCAACCCGAACTCCAGACTGGGCAGTGAAAGGGAAAACTACAGGTGCGGCTGAAGTTGAGGACTGCCAATCAGGGTTTGCCAGCACCTCTGGGATTCTAGGGGCTCTACGGGCACGTCTTTGCGGTGGCTGCGACGGGGTCACTACTGCACGTGCCACCGTACCAGCTTCAACTGCCCTTCTGGTGCTCGCTACTTCACCAGGTTGTACGGCAGTGCTGGTACTAGGTCCAGGGAGGGCTGGGCTGCTGGTGTATGCCTCACCACGTAATCCGACAGCACCAGCCCCACTCTGCTGCTCTTGAAGCGGATCCTGCGCAACCTGCGGTCTAGCGACACGGGGCCGGGTACGCCTGGTGCTATCAGGGACCTCAGCCTCCTCGTCCACACTTTGGGTCAGAGAGCCACTGCTTTCTACAGGTTCGTATTCTGACCCGCTGGATTCATCAGATGAGGGTTCCCATTCCTCATCCGACTGGGTCTCTTCAGAAGAATACCCCCTGTTTGACATGTGGGCAACTAAATTTAGGGGTATTCCCTGAGACTACCCAAGAAAAAAAAGCAAGCCTGTCTTACAAAGGGGAGGCTAGCGAAGTACCGGAGGCCGCTGCGGTTGATAAAAAATATCAAAACAGATTTTTTTTTTATCGCCGCAGTGTGTGTAAAGTGAATGTGCAGCGATCCCCCCCCAAAAAATTTTTTGTCACTGCGGTGGGGCGGGTGTGGGCGAACGCACGTGTGGGCGACCGATCAGGCCTGATCGGGCAAACACAGCGTTTTGGGTGGAGGGAGAACTAAAGTGACACTAATACAATTATAGATCTGACCGTGATCAGTTTTGATCACTTCCAGATACTATAAAAGTACAAATGCTGATTAGCGATGCGCTAATCAGCGAATAACGGACTGCGGTGCGGTGGGCTGGGCGCTAACCGATCCCTAAACTACCTAACCAAGGGGCCTAAACTATACCTAAAACCTAACGGTCAATACCAGTGAAAAAAAAAGTGACAGTTTGCACTGATCACTTTTTTTCTTTCACTAGTGATTGACAGGGGCGATTAAAGGGGTGATCAAAGGGTTAATTGGGGTTCAGGGCGGTGATCTGGGGCTAAGTGTGTAATGTTGGTGTACTTACTGTGTAGCCTGCTCCTCTGCTGGATCCAACCGACGAAAAGAACCAGCAGAGGAGCAGGCAGCCATATAACAGATCATATTTACTAATATGATCTGCTATCTGGCACTCTGATTGGATTTTTTAAAAATCAGCTTGCCAGCCGCGATCATTGGCTGGCAAGCTGATGACGATTTACTCCTTGACGAAATGCCGGCCCGAACTGCGCATGCGCGGGCCGGCATAGCGCGTCATTTCGCGTCTCGCGAGATGACGCGTATATGCGTCAGTCTGCGCAGCGATGCCGCCTCCGGACCGCACATCTGCGTTAGGCGGTCCGGAGGCGGTTAAGTGACATCATCCCCATGATTAACATACGTCACACCCACCTTATCTAATTGGAAATCCCTAATCCAAGAGGGGATGGACATAGATAAGGATTAGAATATCTGATCCAGTTTTGGAGATCAGGGGATCATCACGTCATACGTCAGGAACGTACCATAGGACGTCACAGATCACAGAACATCTTCACCACTTCCAGTCCTAAGAAAAATCTCCCTACACTCTAAGGAATTCTTCCAGGGACACACCCGAGACTCTTGGAAAGCTGGGTCCCTTCTAAAAGTTCTTTATCCCAAAGCCAGGGGTAATGTATAATTGATTTCATTTGCAGTAATTATAAATTGCTCCAATTGGCATATAGTTGAGACCCCATTATTAGTGGGTCAATAGTGTTAAAACAGTAATTTTTTGGGAAATTTTAATGAACGTGCACATCATTAGAATTCCTGTAATATTTCTATCAGAGTGGGATCTCTGATCGGATTTTATTTTTCGTAGCTAGGCCAACGGGCATATTTATAAGGTGTCTCTTACTGCCATATTCTTTGATTGAGCATAAGGGACTTTCCACAGATTCATTTCTATAGTTTTTTCGTTGCATTATAATGTTTTGATAACCAATACACTAATCGGTAATAATTTGATTTAAAAAAGAGTAGCATTGTATTGTACTTGGTGTAGTAAATTAAGTGAGCCTGGCATAAACGGTGGAGCACCATCTTGTGATCAATTTTGATATTGTCCTTGTATTAATTTGTATGCCATTTTTACTGTATTTATTTGTAATAAATTATATTTTATATAATTAATTGTACCCTGTTTAATTAGCTGCACAAATTGACTTTAGATATCATCAATAAAAGAACTGGCGTTTTAAATGTCCGCCAATTAAACTTTTCATTTTTCATAAAAATATGAAATCATAATTTTTATGATTTCATATCTTATATGAAATAAATACTTGACAGTGCATGGGGCCTTATATAGATTCTACTTAAAATAAAAAAATTAAGAGGTACAGTCAGCAGTGTACCTCCAACAGAGGCATACCACATAGCTGCTATGGGGCCCCTGGAGGAAGGAGGCCCACTCTTGGAAGTTTCCTAATTACACTTGATTCTCACTCCTGTCTTGAGTCCCTGTCCGGGGCTCAGGCTCTGATTTCCAGCTCCCTGCTTCTTCTGTCCTGTCTTCGGGGCTTCCCTTTACTCAGCACATCATCAGTGTCTAGCGCTGCACCCGCTGGAGTCCCGGCTAGCACTGCCAATTTGCAAGTGACAGCGTAGAGGATGATGAGAGTGACTTCTGCAGAATCAATGACTTTAGGTCAGAAGTGACAGTGCTGTCAGTAATGTGTTTTGGGTGTGAAGTGAACCCCTCATTTCCAGTGCTGAACCTCAAGTTCTGATGCAGAGTTCTACTCTCTCAGGTCTGCAGAACCTGAATCTTCACCCTCTCAGTCACCGACACAGTGTAACGCCGCCATGCCCCTTCTCTGTGCAATCCGGTACTGTAAGTGTCTCTAAGTCAGCTTGTATTGACCAAGCCTTTGGGGACCCAAGTTGCAGTAAAAGTTCATCAATGGCTAGATATTGTAAGTAAGCTTCTGTGCATCCTCCTGATAATAGGAAATGATAAGTCTAAGTATTATATTGTTGTGGTCCAATAATCAGTTAATTTTTCTGCCCTGCTGTCCTACTTTTACACATGTTGTATCCACAGACAAGGATTGTGTACTTTGGGAAATTGATGTAAATGTATTTCTACACTCGGGCAACACAAAGACCTAAGATTTGCAGCTCCATGCTTAGATTTATGTAATAGAAAGGTTGTTCTAAATTGACTTTTTGCCAGAGCTGTCGGGTTTCTTATCCTGTACCACACTGAAATCCATCACACTTTATCACATAACCAAAGTAGCTTATAATGTACTGTGTACAGCACTGTGGAGTGATATATTGGAAGAGATTTACACATGTACACCAGTAGAATGCAGGGCATTACCATAGTAAACATTTCTCTAGAGCCTAAGTATGAGGACCCCTGCTCTAGGCTTTGGACATATGTAACTGCCACATTAACTCATTAAGGACACGGCCATATTTCACCTTAACCACTTCAACCCCGCTAGCTGAAACCCCCTTAATGACCAGGCCACTTTTTACACTTCTGCACTACACTACTTTCACCGTTTATTGCTCGGTCATGCAACTTACCACCCAAATGAATTTTACCTCCTTTTCTTCTCACTAATAGAGCTTTCATTTGGTGGTATTTCACTGCTGCTGACATTTTTACTTTTTTTGTTATTAATCGAAATTTAACGATTTCTTTGCAAAAAAATGACATTTTTCACTTTCAGCTGTAAAATTTTGCCAAAAAACGACATCTATATATAAATTTTTCACAAAATTTATTGTTCTACATGTCTTTGATAAAAAAAAAATGTTTGGGTAAAAGTTATAGCGTTTACAAACTATGGTACAAAAATGTGAATTTCCGCTTTTTGAAGCAGCTCTGACTTTCTGAGCACCTGTCATGTTTCCTGAGGTTCTACAATGCCCAGACAGTAGAAAATCCCCACAAATGACCCCATTTCGGAAAGTAGACACCCCAAGGTATTCGCTGATGGGCATAGTGAGTTCATAGAACTTTTTATTTTTTGTCACAAGTTAGCGGAAAATTATGATTTTTTTTTCTTTTTTTTTTCTTACAAAGTCTCATATTCCACTAACTTGTGACAAAAAATAAAAACTTCCATTGTGGCGTAGTTATACTGCCCTGGCAATTTAGGGGCCCATATGTGTGAGAAGTAGTTTGCAATCAAAATCTGTAAAAAGTGACCGGTGAAATCCGAAAGGTGCACTTTGGAATGTGGGTCCCTTTGCCCACCTAGGCTGCAAAAAAGTGTCACACATCTGGTATCGCCGTACTCAGGAGAAGTTGGGGAATGTGTTTTGGGGTGTCATTTTACATATACCCATCCTGGGTGAGAGAAATATCTTGGCAAAAGACAACTTTTCAAATTTTTTATACAAAGTTGGCATTTGGCCAAGATATTTATCTCACCCAGCATGGGTATATGTAAAATGACACCCCAAAACACATTCCCCAACTTCTCATGAGTACGGCGATCCCACATGTGTCACACTTTTTTGCAGCCAAGGTGGGCAAAGGGGCACATATTCCAAAGTGCACCTTTCGGATTTCGCAGGCCATTTTTTACACATTTTGATTGCAAACTACTTCTCACACATATGGGCCCCTAAATTGCCAGGGCAGTATAACTACGCCACAAGTGACCCCATTTTGGAAAGAAGACACCCCAAGGTATTCAGTGAGGGGCATGGCGAGTTCCTAGAATTTTTTATTTTTTGTCACAAGTTAGCGGAAAATGATGATTTTTATTATTTTTTTTCCTTACAAAGTCTCATATACCACTAACTTGCGACAAAAAATAAAAAATTCTAGGAACTCGCCATGCCCCTCACGGAATACCTTGGGGTGTCTTCTTTCCAAAATGGGGTCACTTGTGGGGTAGTTATACTGCCCTGGCAATTTAGGGGCCCATATGTGTGAGAAGTAGTACCCATGCTGGGTGAGAGAAATATCTTGGCAAAAGACAACTTTTCCAATTTTTTTTATACAAAGTTGGCATTTGACCAAGATATTTATCTCACCCAGCATGGGTATTTGTAAAATGACACCCCAAAACACATTCCCCAACTTCTCCTGAGTACGGCGATACCACATGTGTGACACTTTTTTGCAGCCTAGATGCGCAAAGCTGCCAAAATTCCTTTTAGGAGGGCATTTTTAGACATTTGGATCCCAGACTTCTGCTCATGCTTTAGGGCCCCTAAAAAGAATGGGCAGTATAAATACCCCACATGTGACCCCACTTTGGAAATAAGACACCCCAAGGTATTCAATGAGGGGCCTGGCGAGTTCATAGAATTTTTTTTTTGGCATAAGTTAGCGGAAATTGATTTTTTTTGTTTTTTCTCACAAAGTCTCACTTTCCGCTAACTTGGGACAAAAATTTAAATCTTTCATGGACTCAATATGCCCCTCAGCGAATACCTTGGGGTGTCTTCTTTCCAAAATGGGGTCAGTTGTGGGGTGTTTGTACTGCCCTGGCATTTGAGGGTCTCCGCAAAGCATGTATGGCCAGCATTAGGAGTTTCTGCTATTCTCCTTATATTGAGCATACAGGTAATGAGATATTTTTTTTTCCGTTCAGCCTCTGGGCTGAAAGAAAAAAATGAACGGCACAGATTTCTTCATTCGCATCGATCAATGTGGATGAAAAAAACTATGGGGAAAGGCGTCTGCCAGGACATAGGAGCTCCGCCCAACATCCATACCCACTTAGCTCGTATGCCCTGGCAAACCAGATTTCTCCATTCACATCAATCGATGTGGATGAATAAATCATTGCCGGGATTTTTTTATTTTATTTTTTATATACAAAGTGTTTGCCAAAGCTTAGGAACACCGCCTCCTCCTCAGCTCATATGCCTTGGCAAACGTATCTTTTACTGCAGAGGAGAAATCTCGTCATGCAGCGCCGCATACACCGACTTGCGTGTAATCTGACAGCAGCGCAATGCTTCTGTCAGAATGCACATCGTGCTGCAGCTAGTCGATCGGTTGGTCCACCTGGAAAAAAAAAACAGGCCGCAACGCGATAATTTTATTAACTTTGGAACAGAACCTATAAACTTTAACTTTTTGAAGTGAACATTAACCTTTTTGCTTACTGGTGTTTTTTTTTTGTTTTTTTCCTTTATAGAACAAACCTCTCCTTCCCCATGGGTCAATGTGCAAAGCGCAAATCGCCCAAAGATGTGGCGAAGTGCGTTATGCCCTTTGTCCCAGGTGAAAGGAGACGTTTGCAGCAGCTCTGTGTGAATGGGCCCTAATAGCCCTGTGTGCCTGTCCTGGTGAGATGTGATCCCTATGCTAGGTGTACCTGTGTGTGGTACTTCCGGAAACACTCCCCTAAGCATAGGGCAGGGTGGTCAGGGCAGTCAGGACAGAAATAGCGGGTGTCACGCCTTATTCCACTCCTGCTACAGACACGACATCTTTTTAGGGGTGACGGTTGGGTTGAGGTACCAGGAACGACATTGGGGAAATGTCGCTCGTGTAGACGGCTAACTACACTGGTGGATGGGTCCACGGAACCTCCTGGGTACAGGAGGTTCTCGATGATCTCTTCCTGAAATTTGAGGAAAGATCGTGTTCTCTCAGCCTTACTGTAGAGAACAAAACTATTATACAGAGCCAATTGAATCAAATATACAGACACCTTCTTATACCAGCGTCTGGTTCTGCGGGAAACTAAATACGGAGCCAACATCTGGTCATTTAAGTCCACCCCTCCCATGTGAAGGTTATAGTCGTGGACTGAGAGGGGCTTTTCAATGACACGGGTTGCTCGCTCAATTTGTATTGTCGTGTCTGCGTGAATGGAGGAGAGCATGTAAACGTCACGCTTGTCTCTCCATTTCACCGCGAGCAGTTCTTCGTTACACAAGGCAGCCCTCTCCCCCCCTTGCAAGACGGGTGGTAACGAGCCGTTAGGGGAAGCCCGCGCGACTAGTTCGCGCGGTGCCACAGGCGCCAATCTGTTCTAGAAACAAATGCCTAAAGAGGGTCATACTTGTGTAGAAATTGTCCACATAAAGATGGTACCCCTTGCCGAATAAGGGTGACACCAAGTCCCAGACTGTCTTCCCACTGCTCCCCAGGTAGTCAGGGCAACCGACCGGCTCCAGGGTCTGATCTTTTCCCTCAGAGATCCGAAATTTGTGGGTATAGCCTGTGGCCCTTTCACAGAGCTTATACAATTTGACCCCATACCGGGCGCGCTTGCTTGGGATGTATTGTTTGAAGCCAAGGCGCCCGGTAAAATGTATTAGGGACTCGTCTACGCAGATGTTTTGCTCTGGGGTATACAAATCTGCAAATTTCTGGTTGAAATGGTCTATGAGGGGCCGAATTTTGTGGAGCCGGTCAAAAGCTGGGTGGCCTCTGGGACGGGAGGTGGTTTTGTCGCTAAAGTGCAGGAAACGCAGGATGGCCTCAAAACGTGCCCTGGACATAGCAGCAGAGAACATGGGCATGTGATGAATTGGGTTCGTGGACCAATATGACCGCAATTCATGCTTTTTAGTTAGACCCATGTTGAGGAGGAGGCCCAGAAAAGTTTTAATTTCGGAAACTTGGACTGGTTTCCACCGGAAAGGCTGGGCATAATAGCTTCCCGGGTTGGCGGTTATAAATTGTGTGGCATACCGGTTTGTTTCGGCCACGACTATGTCTAAGAGCTCCGCAGTCAAGAACAGCTCAAAAAATCCCAGGGCCGAACCGATCTGAGCTGTCTCAACCCGAACTCCAGACTGAGCGGTGAAAGGGGGAACTACAGGTGCGGCTGAAGTTGGGGACTGCCAATCAGGGTTTGCCAGCACCTCTGGGATTCTAGGGGGTCTACGGGCCCGTCTTTGCGGTGGCTGCGACGGGGTAACTACTGCTCGTGCCACCGTACCAGCTTCAACTGCCCTTCTGGTGCTCGCCACTTCACCAGGTTGTACAGCAGTGCTGGTACTAGGTCCAGGGAGGGCTGCGCTGCTGGTGTATGCCTCCCCACGTAATCCGACAGCGCCAGCCCCACTCTGCTGCCCTTGAAGCGGATCCTGCGCAACCTGTGGTCTAGCGACACGGGGTCGGGTACGCCTGGTGCTATCAGGGACCTCAGCCTCCTCGTCCAAACTTTGGGTCAGAGTGCCACTGCTTTCTACAGGTTCATATTCTCACCCGCTAGATTCATCAGATGAGGGTTCCCATTCCTCATCCGACTGGGTCAGAAGCCTGTAGGCC
This sequence comes from Bufo gargarizans, assembly GCF_014858855.1. Lineage (NCBI taxonomy): Eukaryota > Metazoa > Chordata > Amphibia > Anura > Bufonidae > Bufo > Bufo gargarizans. The sequence goes on along the minus strand of NC_058081.1, from coordinate 229,379,622 downwards.
TCTTCAGAAGAATACCCCCTGTTTGACATTTGGGCAACTAAATTTAGGGGTATTCCCTGAGACTACACAAGAAAAAAAGCAAGCCTGTCTTACAAATGGGAGGCTAGCGAAGTACCGGAGGCCGCTGCGGTTGATAAAAATATCAAAACTGATTTTTTTTATCGCCGCAGCGCGTGTAAAGTGAATGTGCAGTGATCAAAAAATATATATTTTTTGTCACTGCGGTGGGGCGGGTGTGGGCGAACGCACGTGTGGGCGACCGATCAGGCCTGATCGGGCAAACACTGCGTTTTGGGTGGAGGGCGAACTAAAGTGACACTAATACTATTATAGATCTGACCGTGATCAGTTTTGATCACTTCCAGATACTATAAAAGTACAAATGCTGATTGGCGATACGCTAATCAGGAATCAGTGACTGCGGTGCGGTGGGCTGGGCGCTAACTGATCCCTAAACTACCTAACCAAGGGGCCTAAACTATCCCTAAAACCTAACAGTCAATACCAGTGAGAAAAAAAAAGTGACAGTTTACACTTTCACTAGTGATTGACAGGGGCGATCAAAGGGGTGATCAAAGGGTTAATTGGGGTGCAGGGGGTGATCTGGGGCTAAAGTGTGGTGTTGGTGCTACTCACTGTGAAGCCTGAAGCAGGGCAGCCATATAACACATCATATTTACTAATATGATGTGTTATCTGGCACTTGATTGGCTTTTTTAAAAATCATCAGCTTGCCAGCCGCGATCATTGGCTGGCAAGCTGATGATGTGACCCCCCTTGACGAAATGCCGGCCCGCATTGCGCATGCGCGGGCCGGCTAAGCGCGTCATCTCGCGTCTCGTATATGCGTCAGTCTGCGCAGCGCTGCCGCCTCCGGACCGCAAATCTGCGTTAGGCGGTCCATAGGCGGTTAAGGACCAGGCCATTTTTTGCAAATCTGACCAGTGTCACTTTACGTGTTGATAACTTTAAAACGCTTTGACTTATCCAAGCCATTCTGAGATTGTTTTTTCATCACATATTGTAATTAATTTATTCATATTTGAGACATACCATGGGTAAGGTTTATCAAATAGTTTATTTACAGATGCCTATACAGGCGTTGAACCTATCTTGTCCCAGGTGAAAATTTAATACTTCACTTTTATTATTATTTGGGTTAAAATACGTGCTTTAGACCTTTATTTAATTTTACTTGATGAACCAAATAATAGAAAAAGATTAAAAATACAGTAAACACTCCACTGCGTGGTCAAATGATGCTCAGTGAGTCAGGAGGGAGAGCACGTGCACTATCTCTCACCCCTGTCACTTATAGGCAGTTAGCTGCCTTCATGTCGCTTGCAGTGACACCTTCATCTAGGGGAGCTGAACTCAGTGACACCTAAGTTGTGGGAGCTGAACTCACTCTTCCCACTTCTAATACAGCACATTTGGGCAGCAAATCCCCTGAAGAAGCCAGTTATCTGGTGAAACATGTTGGGGGGCAGATTTAGCTTTTAAATCAGCGATACACTCCACTGTCAGTTAGTTAGCAGTAGTCCGGATGGCCTACTTATCAAAGCTAGAGTAGTTTAGCAGTGTGATACAGTATTTAAACCGTGAATGTTATGTACGCAGTGTGCACCACCAAAGGGATAGACAGAGGTCAGCTAACATATGGTATTATCCATGTGCTGTATTAGAAGTGGGAAGAGTGAGTTCAGCTCCCACAACTTAGCCTAGATGAAGGTGTCACTGCAAGCGACATGAAGGCAGCTAACTGCCTATAAGTGACAGGGGTAAGAGATAGTGCACGTGCTCTCCCTCCTGACTCACTGAGCATTGAGCATCATTTGACCACGCAGTGGAGTGTTTACTGTATTTTTAATCTTTTTCTATTATTTGGTTCATTAAGTAAAATTAAATAAAGGTATAAAGCACGTATTTTACCCCAAATAATAATAAAAGTGAAGTATTACATTTTCACCTGGGACAAGATAGGTTTAACACCTGCATAGGCATCTGTAAATAAACCATATTGTACTTCATGACACTGGTAAAATGAAGTAAAAAAAAATGTCCAGGTTTTAATTTCTCTACTTCTATAATACATAGTAATACCTCCAAAAATAGTTATTACTTTACATGCCCCATATGTCTACTTATGTTTGGATCATTTTGGGAATGTCATTTTAGTTTTTGAGGATCTTACAAGGCTTAGAAGTTTAGAAGCAAATCTTAGTGCAGGAGCGCACGGCATCATTGGTTGCTATGATGCCGTGCGTTTGTGCCTCCGCCGCAGTACAGTAATACACTCGTATAGATCATACCAGTGTATTACTGTACTACGGAGATGGCACAAAGCGCATGGCGTCATAGCAACCAATGATCCCGTGCGCTGCTGCACTAAGAAGGATGCCAGTCCGGTATCTCACGAACCGTGTTCCACGGACGTGTGAATGAAGCCTTAATCCATTTTTTTCCAGTAATAAAGCAAGTGTTAACAGCCAAACAAAACTCAATATTTATTGCCCTGATTCTGTAGTTCATAGAAACACCCCATATGTGGTCGTAAACTACTGTACGGGCACACGGCAGGGCGCAGAAGGAAAGGAACACCATATGGTTTCTGGAAGGCAGCTTTTACTGGACTGGTTTATTTACACCATGTCCCATTTGAAGCCTCCCTGATGCACCACTAGAGTAGAAACTCCAAAAAAGTGACCCCATGTTGGAAACTACGGGATAAGGTGGCAGTTTTGTTGGGACTATTTTTAGGGTACATATGATTTTTGGTTGCTCTATATTACATTTTTGCGAGACAAGGTTACAAAAAATTGAAATTCTGAAATTTCATCTCCATTTGCCAGTAACTCTTGTGGAACACCTAAAGGGTTAACAAAGTCTGTAAAATCAGTTTTGAATACCTTGAGGGGTGTAGTTTCTTAGATGGGGTCACTTTTATGGAGTTTCTACTCTAGGGGTGCATCAGGGGGGCTTCAAATGGGACATGGTGTAAATAAATCAGTCCAGCAAAATCTGCCTTCCAAAAACCATAAGGCATTCCTTTCCTTGTGCGCCCTGCCATTTGGCCATACAGCATTTTACGACCACATATGGGTTGTTTCTGAAAACTACAGAATCTGCAATAAATATTGAATTTTGTTTGACTGTTAACGGAAAAATGGATAAAAATGGAAAATTTGGCAAAAAATAGCTGTTTTGGCACAGGTTTTTTTTTTTTTGACTGTTCATTTGAGGGGTTAGGTCATGTGTTATTTTTATAGAGCAGATTCTTACGGACACAGCGATACCTAATATGTCTACCTTGTTAAAATGTATTTAGGTTTTACACTATAATATCCTTTTTATGGTTCAATCTTTGTTTTATTAAGGCAAAAAAAGTATAAGATACAACGAAGCATATCAAGTACAAAGACATATGTAAGGTCAAATTATTGGCTACAGATAGGACTTAAAAGTACTAAAATACACAGTAACCATATCGAGTATGACACTACAGGAAATAGACTGTTGGAACTAGTCAAGGGGGTATAGATAGGGCACGTACCCTCCATTAATTGGCCAAACAATTACACTGACAGGGGGGATAGGACAATACGATACAGAGACAAGTAAAGACACAACATGTACATGAGGTAAGGGAAGGGGAGGATTAAGGAGTGGACTTAATATTTCAGAATCAGCACATTAAGAGCAACTAACGGGAATGGTGCCAGTGGTCAACCAACCTGAGAAGGAGGTAGAGGTGCGGAATTGGTTCCATGGGTCCCAGGTCCCCCAGAATGCCGAAGTACCGCCCCGCTCAGAGGCACCCAATTCCTCCATATGAACTAGAGCATCCATAGAATTGGACCAGGTTACTCTTAAAAGACTCTGTTGATCGCCATTGACGGGGAATTATCTGCCTCATGGCTAAAATAAATAACCGTAAGGCCCCTTTCTTAACCTGAGAGATCCAACCTGGGAATATGGATAGGAGAGCTATATAAGGATCTGGAGTAATAGCAGTTTTGTATAAGTGGTTGTATAGAGCAAAAACATCCCGCCACAGGGGAGCCACTCCCGGGCAATCCCACCAGATATGTGTCATTGTACCTGTTGCTGCGAGACACCTCCAGCAGACATCCGTTACCGAGAGGTAGAACTGATGTAATCGAACTGGGGTCCTATACCATCTGGTGAGGATTTTATAGTTGAGCTCCTGTAAATTACAGGACACAGACAATTTGTGTGTAAAGATAAGAGATCGAGACCATTGGTCCACCGAGAAGGTGGAGCCCAGTTCTGATTCCCAGTCTGACATAAATTTAGGTTTAGTTCTGTGAGAACCTATGGAAGAGCCCTCAGTCTCTCCAGAATTCAACATGGCATAAATAAGAGATATACATGTCATGGCCAAAAGTTTTGAGAATGACACAAATATTAGTTTTCACAAAGTTTGCTGCTAAACTGCTTTTAGATCTTTGTTTCAGTTGTTTCTGTGATGTAGTGAAATATAATTACACGCACTTCATACGTTTCAAAGGCTTTTATCGACAATTACATGACATTTATGCAGAGTCAGTATTTGCAGTGTTGGCCCTTCTTTTTCAGGACCTCTGCAATTTGACTGGGCATGCTCTCAATCAACTTCTGGGCCAATTCCTGACTGATAGCAACCCATTCTTTCATAATCACTTCTTGGAGTTTGTCAGAATTAGTGGGTTTTTGTTTGTCCACCCGCCTCTTGCAGACTGACCACAAGTTCTCAATTGGATTAAGATCTGGGGAGTTTCGAGGCCATGGACCCAAAATGTCAACATTTTGGTCCCTGAGCCACTTAGTTATCACTTTTGCCTTATGGCAAGGTGCTCCATCGTGCTGGAAAATGCATTGTTCTTCACCAAACTGTTGTTGGATTTTTGGAAGAAGTTGCTATTGGAGGGTGTTTTGGTACCATTCGTTATTCATGGCTGTGTTTTGTTTTTGGGCAAAATTGTGAGTGAGCCCACTCCCTTGGATGAGAAGCAACCCCACACATGAATGGTCTCAGGATGCTTTACTGTTGTCATGACACAGGACTGATGGTAGCGCTCACCTTTTCTTCTCCGGACAAGCCTTTTTCCTGATGCCCCCAAACAATCGAAAAGAGGCTTCATTGGAGAATATGACTTTGCCCCAGTCCTCAGCAGTCCATTCACCATATTTTCTGTAGAAGATCAATCTGTCCCTGATGGTTTTTTTTTGAGAGAAGTGGCTGCTGCCCTTTTTGACACCAGGCAATCTTCCAAAAGTCTTCGCCTCACTGTGAGCAAGCTCTGCACAGGTGGCACTCCAATCCCGCAGCTGAATCCTCTTTAGGAGACAATCCTGGTGCTTGCTGAACTTTCTTGGACGTCCTGAAGCCTTCTTAACAAGAATTGAACCTCTTTCCTTGAAATTCTTGATGATCCTATAAATTGTTGATTGAGGTGCAATCTTAGTAGCCACAATATCCTTGCCTGTGAAGCCATTTTTATGCAATGCAATGATGGCTGCACGCGTTTCTTTGCAGGTCACAATGGTTAACAATGGAAGAACAATGATTTCAAGCATCACCCTCCTTTTAACAGGTCAAGTCTGCCATTTTAACCGAATCAGCCTGACATAATGATCTCAGTGGCGTAGCTATAGGGGTCGCAGCGGTCGCAATTGCGACCGGGCCCCTAAGTCAGAGGGGCCCATGGGGCCCCCCAGGAGATAAGCAGTAAATCCCTGGCCCGGGTAGTTTACAACACTTGCACGCTGCAGGCGGCGCCGGCGGCTAAGTTCACAGAGGGGCGGAGGCTCAGCCAGAGGAGGGAGGTCCCTGGCAGTACTGGCCGGACGTGGAGGAGCTCCTTAACCGGCTCCATACTAGACTCAACCAGAACAACGTGCGGAGGTTTTTTCCTTGTTGCTATGGTGACGGGGACGCTTCTGCAGTGCAGTCCCGGCTCCGCCTCCTTGAACCCGTGCGCAGGAAGTAAGCCGTCTGATGTAAACGGATTGGACGCTGCAGCGCTTATTCGGCCGCACCGCTACTGGCGGGAGCAGCTGTCACGGGATCTGGCGGCGGGCCTGAAGCAGACGGCTGACTTGGTGATCGGCTGGAGCATTTTCGCAGTGGTACTTCTGGTAGGCGCTGTGTGGTATTAGGGGGCTAGAGGCGAGCTCTGGCATACAGTGCCCGCCCATCCAGGAAGTAGAAGGCAGTGTCGTACTGCAGCCTGTGCCATGGGGTAAACAATGCTGGGGAACCGATTGCGGTACCGCACACGCGTCTACAACATGCTACTCATCTGAGGTTGTAGCTGTACTGAGCAGCTGGGTGTGGCTTCATACAAGTGGGCGTGACTTGACTGTGAACTGTACTTTGGTAGCAGCAATCTCCTTCAGGCAGCCTGAACCACTGTCCACTACTGATGACTCTCCAGTGCCCCCATAATAGTCCCCTATGAGAATCCCGCACTGTCCACTACTGATGACTCTCCAGTGCCCCCATAATAGTCCCCTAAGAGCATCTCGCACTGTCCACTACTGATGACACTCCAGTGCCCCATAATAGTCCCCTCAGAGAATCCCACACTGTCCCTAAGGCTATGCTAATATGGTGGGTTTTTGCTACAGATTTCTGTACAGATTCTGCTCTGAAACCCACGCGGCGCCTGTTGCCAGGGACTATTTCTGTGTGGTTTTCCAGACCATGCCAATAAGTTACAATCCTTTACACACACAACAACAAATACAGAAAAAAACTCTCCTAGCTCCAGAAAACGCAGTATTACATGACTAAGTCCTCAGAAGGGCCCATATGCACTCTCTAGACTTTACCGTAACAATGCCAAATTTCATTTTTTATTTATTTTTTTACCCATCCCCCTTTCCCCCTTTTGTGTTAAGAAGAAAAGAAAGCTCACCTCATCCATTTGGTCACGCTGCGGTGAACACTTGCTGACTGGATGTGCAGGACAGGACCTGCGAGACGTAATTACGCTGGAGCGCAGGTCCTGTCCTGAGCATCCAGTGAGCAGGTGAATGTTCACCTCAGTGCGACCAAATTAATGAGGTGAGTCCCCCCCCCCCCCCCCCGAAGATTAGGGGCATTCCTATTACTGGCGGGCACTAATTGGGGGCATTCCTATTACTGGCGGGCACTAATTGGGGGCATTCCTATTACTGGCGGGCACTAATTGGGGGCATACCTATTACTGGCGGGCACTAATTGGGGTATTATGAATTCTGGGGGCATTATTAATTATGGGGGGGCACTGATGGAGGCATTAGTATTGCTAGTGGGCCTTCTTGGGGTCATTATTAATACTGGGAGCCACATTATGACTTAGCACTTAACACCCTGTGTTAAGCCATGTCCCCACAACCACACTTTTGGGGTGTGGTTTAACTTGGCCGGTATCTTTTGTTGGGAAAGGTGGCAACCCTAGCTTGGACAGAGTCTGCAGAGCCATCTCATCATGTGGGGATGTGTATTACTATATAATGCAGTTCTATAGCACTTTACATGATGGTGTTCGGTCCAGAAAGCATACTCCATGTAATGGCCACTTCTCCTCTAGTATAAACTTACAGCATCATTAATGACCGCTGGTATACTGTCATAATATCAGGAATACGTGGCAGTACATTACTGTACCTGTGGTAAGGCAGAGGTTGCAATAATGCCTGCTCAGGTTACACCTCTGGCTAGAGAGAAGGGGTTAGGTCAAGATTTGGCTTGGGTGGTGCCATTTCAATTTTCTCCTCCCCTGCCACTGGCCACAAAGCACAGAGGGAAGGGGGGCCCAAGCTGAATTCTTGCACCAGGGCCTATGAGCCTTTAGCTACGCCCCTGAATGATCTCCAGCCTTGTGCTCATCAACATTCTCACCTGAGTTAACAAGACGATTACTGAAATGATCTCAGCAGGTCCTTTAATGACAGCAATGAAATGCAGTGGAAAGGTTTTTGGGGATTAAGTTAATTTTCATGGCAAAGAAGGACTATGCAATTCATCTGATCACTCTTCATAACATTCTGCAGTATATGCAAATTGCTATTATAAAAACTTAAGCAGCAACTTATCCAATTTCCAATATTTATGTAATTCTCAAAACTTTTGACCACTACTGTACAGTCCCTGACAAAAGTCTTGTTGCTTCTCTATTTTGTAGAAACTCCTGCTATTAACCTGACTTTTAATTAATCAATTGGTGTTAGAAATAGCTCATATGAAAAGCTAAAGCCCCCCCAAATGATGTTTAATGCACTGAAATAAATTAGTTTCACTGAAAAAAGATTTATCATGTAATCAAGACAGAAAGGTCAAATTTTGGCAAGACAAAAGTTTTGTCGTCTATACATAAATTGAACAACTTTACTACAAATCCCAAAATATGTCAGCAAATTAAGTAGTGGTGCTGTGAGATCCAAATTTAATATCTTGTATGACTTCCATGAGCTTGAAGGACAGCATCCATGCGGTTTAGCAAGGATTCATACAATTTATTGATGAAGTCATCAGGAATAGCAAAGAAAACAGTCTTGCAGGCCTCCTAGAGTTCATCAATATTCTTTGGTTTTGTCTTCCATGCTTCCTCTTTCATCCTACACCACATATGCTCAATGATGTTCATGTCTGGTGACTGGGCTGGCCAATCCTGGAGTATCTTGATCTTCTTCGCCTTCAGGAACTTTGATGTGGAGAAGTATGCGATGGAGCACCATCCGGCTGCAGAATTTGGCCTTTTATATGGTTGGGAATATAAGAGGTAGCTAAGATTTCTTGGTATTTTTTATTGACTATTGATGTTGCCTTCCACCCTGCAGATCCCTCACACACCCCCATACTGGATGTAACCCCAGACCATGATTTTGCCTCCACCAAACTTCACTGCTTTCTGGGTAAATCTCGGCTCCATGCGGGTTCCAGTAGGTCTCCTGCAATATTTGCGGCGACTGTGGTGTAATTCAACAGAAGATTCATCTGAAAAATCCACCTTCTGCCACTTTTCCAGCATCCATCCATTTATCAGGCTGTGGGCCTTGGCAAATGCCACACGGTTTTTCAATTGTCTTTTGTTTAGTGCTGGCTTATGGGCACTGATTCAACCATGGAGGCCATTTCGAGACAGAATCCGACAAACTGTTTTGGTTGACAGAGACTTCAGGTGACCAGGTCTCGTGGAGCTCTGCTGCAGTGGAAAATGGGCTGGCCTTGGATTTTCGAGCCAATAAACGGATCTCTCGAGCAGGGGCGTACATACAGGGGTCGCAGGGGTCGCAGTTGCGCCCGAGCCCGGCACTCCAGGGGGCCCGGCCGCCTGTGGACCCCTGGCCCCGCCCTGCAGAAGTTCTGTGGGTGCTGCGCCTGCCTGTATGACCCGGGGCCCGCCGCCCAGTGTTGCGTTTCTGCGCTGCGCTTCAGTGCCAGCCAGGCCAGCCCTACCCTCCATTGAGTCTCCTCCCCCTGAGTCTCCTCCCTGGGCGGCCGCACCGAACATGAGGTTTCCCTAGGCTGCGCAGGCGCACAACGACGCCGAGACGCAGCAGGGGGAAGGCGCGGGAAAAGATTTGGAAGAGCGCTGCGCGAAGAAGCCGATGCCGGTAGTGTAAGATAAGATTTGTAAAAAAAAAAGGTCTTCATAATTGCTCACCATAATTGGTGAGTAAGTTCAGAACTTCAGAGTAGACTCAGAGTAGGGTCTGATGGGGGCTGGCTCTATCTCTGCTATATTTCTGTAGCCTGGTGCCTGGAACCTCTGACTGCCCAGTTGGGCTGAAACTACTACACCCAACATGTTCTGGCAGTAATAGTAAATGGATATTGGTGCAATTCTGAGCTACTAGTCTATATAATACATATGTATTATATAGACTAGTAGCTCAGAATTGCACCAATATCCATTTACTATTACTGCCAGAACATGCTGGGTGTAGTAGTTTCAGCCCAACTGGGCAGTCAGAGGTTGCAGGCTACAGAAATATAGCATAGTTAATAGGCTACATTCATACCTGCGTTAGGTGCGGATCCGTCTGCATTACTATGTCAAAAAAAAGTCTAAGTGTAAGTCAGACGGATCCGTTTGCATTATTCTTTCGTCCTGACTTACATTAAAAATCAATGGGGTACGGATCAGTTTTCAATTGCAGCATATTGTGTCAGTGAAAACTGACCCGTCCCCATTGACTTACATTGTAAGTCAGGACGGATCCGTTTGGTGTCCGCATCCAGAGCAGAATGGAGGTGGAACGGAAGCAAACTGATGCATTCTGAACGGATCCTTATCCATTCAGAATGCATTGGGGCTGAACTGATCCGTTTTGAACCGTTTGTGAGATCCCTGAAACGGATATCATAAACGGAATTCAAAACGCCAGTGTGAAAGTAGCCTTAGTTATAAAGCCGTTGATAGGCCAATGAAGTATTTTACCGTATGAAGGCAAAATAAATGCATGACAAAACCAGCTCTGCTACATAAAGTAGCAGAGCTGGTTTTACGTGGGAAATGCATTGCTGGTACCTGATGCTGACACCTGCAGTTCTGGGTAAAAGTACATAGTTATGGTTGAGGCAATTTGTTAACTCTGCTCTGCTACATCTGCTTATAAAGGGATGAACAGACTGCGCACATTGGGGTATACCTTCTTGTTCTTGCATTAGTCTTCAGCCTGTGGCTCTCTAGACCTGGTGGAAATACAAATTTAGGCATGCTGCTGTCTGGTGATGCTGGGAGTTGTAGTTGGGGCGTACATACAGGGGTCGCAGTTGCGCGCACTTACGTAACATCACAATGTTATCAGCGCTGCAGGTCAGCAGGAAGTTGGGAACAGAGGAGCGTGGGAGCCACTGCTAGTCTGCCGCTGCCCACTTGCCCAGTAGTCTGACTCTATACTACAGTCACTCACCCCACCTTGTTCTCTCTCTCTCTGCCAGCCTGAGCCAGGCCCCAGAGCAGCGCTCATTCAGCCAGCCAGAGCCCACACTGAGCCCAGCCAGCATTCAGCCTTGCCAGTTGCCGCAGACTTTCAGCAGGTCCATTCAGCAGCTTTCAGCCTGAGCCAGGTCAGGTAAGAGTTACTATCTGGCCTTGGTATGTTCTGTATATTATTATATGTGAGCTGGCCTGGTATAAGTTATACATCTTCTGGTATATTAAGATGTATAACTTATACCAGCTGTACATATATACCCATATAAGGAGATACCTAGGTTATATCATCAGCGTGGTCCACTATATCGCTATATACAAGAAGATGTTATACCAAATATCATCCTCTTGTATATAGTAATATACAGTATAACATATATATATATATACACACACACACACATACATACACTTGCATGCGGCGGGGGGCGTCGGCCGGTTGGGGGGGGGGCGTCGACGGGGAGGGGGCCCCATGGATCAGTTTCGCACCGGGGCCCCATGGATTGTGTGTATGCCACTGCTCTCGAGCAGTTTTCTTGCAGGGTCGGCCTGACGTGGCCTTGTCCAAAACGTCTCCAGTCTCTTCAAATCTTTTTTTTATCCTCTGACCTTGACGCTGAGACACATTGAAGGTGTCTGCCACATCAGCAGTGGATCTGGTGTTCAGCCTCTTGATAATCAACAGTTTAGTCTCTGGGTGAATCTTAGGCATGTTTGCAGAGGTCTAGTTGCAGTTGATGTGAAGGTCTAGTGTACTGGGACCTAATTGATCCATTATTAGTCACAGGTGAAGCTCATATGACAAGGCGACAACACTTATGTCTTGGCAAAAATTGACTCAATGGGCTTTACCAAGCTGTGAATATTAGAATACTTTTTGTCAGTTTTGTTTTGCACTGAAACATTATTACAAAAGCTGTTGATTAAAAATGACCCATTGCTTGTAACAAAATCTTGATTAGAAATATATTTTAGCGGCAATTCAGGTCAATTTGTACACAAGCGACAAGACTTTTGTCAGGGACTGTAGTGTGTCCGGGTGCAGAGCTAGCCGTACACAGCTTTTCAAACTCCGTTAAGGGTGGGCAGGACTGCAATCCAGGCATCAGGGAGTTAACATAGCTTCGTAACTGAAAATAAATGAGCCAGCGCCCAGGTGTCGATGGTAAATTATGAGAGATGTCTTCTAAGGGGAGCAGACCGGACTGAGTGCAAATGTCCTTCAATCGAATTGTGGGGCCACTTCGGGACCCTAGTGTCGAAAGTTGGTTAAGGCCGATAGGTAAGCTTGGGTGACCTGTAAGAACTGTAAGGGGACCAGGGGTGTGTATAAGTTTGAGTTTAGTGGCATATTTACTCCAAAGTCTAGCTAAGGAGTAAAGGCGCATAGGGGGATGCGAGTCAGGAAGTGAATTCAAGGAAGTAGGAGAGAGCCAAAAAATACCAGTAGCTATGTGGGGAGCCAGTTCATGCTCAATATCAACCCATAATTTAGAGAAGCGGCTGTGATGAATATCTAGAACACAGTTCATAACTGCCGCTCTATAATATGTGAGGAAATTTGGCAATCCCGTACCTCCTGAAGATTTAGAGCGAGACAATAAACTATAGCCAAGTCTAGCCCTGGACGTCCTCCAAACAAAAAACAATATAATTCTCTTAAGTCTAATGAAGTAAGTGATGGGAATTTTGCACGGGATCGTCTGGAACAAATATAAAAGGCGCGGCAGGAAATCCATTTTAAGGGCATTAATCCATCCAAACCAGGAAATCGGGAGTGAAGCCCATTACTGAATGCTGGACTTCATGGCTTTAAGCATGGGTAAGTAGTTAAGTTTAAACAGTGCGACAGATTCGCCAGGATAAGAACACCCAGATATTTAATGTAGTGAGATATTTAATGTAAGGAGAATGAGTACCTAAGATAGACCGTTTCGCAATAGGGTAGAGTAACATTTAGGATCTCCGACTTCTGTACATTAACTTTAAAATTGCTAAGGCGACCAAAAAGATCAAACTCCTGGAGAACTGAGGGGAGTCCTATCCTGGGGGAGGTTAAGTATAAAAGTAGGTCGTCTGTAAATAGGGATAATTTATGTTCCGTACTACCAAGTCTAACACCTGAAATGGAGGGATTCAAACGGAGGGCATCCGCCAGGGATTCCATCACTAATATGTATAGAAATGGCGATAGGGGGCACCCCTGACGAGTACCGTTTCTGATATCGAAAGAAACATACAGAAGACCATTGACACGAACACAGGCCGAGGGTGATGCATACAGAGCTAATATCCTATGTATCGTTCTGTCTCCCAAACTTATGTGGTGCAGTGTTTCCTCAAGAAACCGCCAGATTACCCTGTCAAATGCCTTTTCCGCGTCTACAGCGAGAAGGCACAAGGGCATAATATCCTTTTTAAAAAAAAAAAAAAACATTTTAGTATCTCCATAGTCTATGAGTCAGTAGGTAGGGGCTCATTTTTTGCGGGATGAGAGGACTTTTTTTTAACAATATTTTATTGTTGCTATGCCACATTGATACAGCATAATCAGAACAATGAAGATAAAGTATACAGTTTAAGTACAATTGCACATTTGTCATTTGTTCATAAAAATAGTTGAAACAGAAATTTTCATTTTTCAACCCCGACACTCCTCTCTCCCCCCTTTCCCCCCTCCCATTTGCCATCTTTCTAAGTCACTTTTAATTTTGGATAGCAATGGAGGGTAATTTAATTGGTAAATAGAATGCAGAGACCTTCCTATTTTGATCCCTAGGTAGGTGATTTGTGGCGAGGCTTTAGTGATATCAAACAAATCACAGTGGAATTTATAGGGTTACGAAAAGTATCAATATAGACATCACAGAGAAAAATGACTTTTTATATAAAACATAACTTTTACTGTTGTTGGTTAAAATAATACCCCATCTTAGCATATATGTTAGGCTACGTCAAATGAATAGACAAGGCCTTACTTGGACGTATCAGGATAATGAAGTCCGATGTATAGAAAAATTTACGGCAACTTACAGTTAGATGACTGTGGACCTGGCCAAACGGTAGATAGAGAGGTGGTGGATAAGGGGAAGGGAACAATATCCCTAATACAACCCTCAATGTACCCCTGCCTACAGGCAGAGCACCCGCCCCGAAAGTGGCGACCCCACCTCTCGGTGGCTAAACCCTCGCTGTCGCCTAATGATACCCTGCCTGTAAGGATCGATGATGTTCGTCCCTTCTTTGGCAATTTGTCCCAACGCGTTTCCCCAGACGCAATAAAGGCTGGTTCATCAGGGGACTCAGGATAGTTGATAGGTTCTTGCAGGTTTCAATAGATAGATGCCCAACTGATAATGGTGGGCAAAATTCTGATAATTGCATAGCAGATCTCCTGGTATAGTAAGGTGCATAGGTATTGCTTGGTAGGTGATTCAAATACCTGGTTTTGGCACCAAGAATTGAGCCCCGTCTCCTAGATAACCCTATTAGTGCCTTGGGATCGAAAAAAGCACCACTTCCAGTGTTTGGAACGCACGCAGCGCCAGGTGGAACGCACATGTGATTCCAAAACCGGAAGTGAGCCGGCATTCACTCACATAATCATATCCTGCCTGTGAACCGCATGCAGGGAGGTGGGAGGAGAATCAGGACGGCAGATAGCAATACTGTCACCATGATTATAAAGGGGGAGGGGAGTAATAATAGATATATACAGTCATGTGAAAAAATTAGGACACCCTTTGAAAGCATGTGGTTTTTTGTAACATTTTTAATAAAAGGTTATTTCATCTCCGTTTCAACAATACAGAGAGATTAAAGTAATCCGACTAAACAAAGAAAACTGAAGAAAAGTCTTTTCAAGATCTTCTGTAAATGTCATTCTACAAAAATGCCTATTCTAACTGAGGAAAAAGATAGGACACCCTCACATGTATTCCCTCTTAAATTGGCTCAGATCTCACACAGGTATATCACACCAGGTGCACATAATTAGTAGATCGTTACTCTGCATGTTGAATGAGGCTTGCCCTATTTAAACCTCAGACATTTAGTTTGGTGTGCTCCTGACTGTTGAAGTGAGAGTGAGCACCATGGTGAGAGCAAAAGAGCTGTCAGAGGACTTCAGAAAAAAGATTGTAGCAGCCTATGAGTCTGGGAAGGGATTTAACCACCTCCAGGACCGCCTAACGCGCCGATGCGTCCGGAAGGTGGTTGCTTTTCTCCTCCTGGACGCATCGGCGCGTCATCTCGCGAGACGCGAGATTTCGCCGCAGCCGGCCCGCACATGCGCATCGCGGGCCGGCATTTCATAGAGGAGTATTTCGTCAGGACCTGCCAGCCAGCGATCATTGGCTGGCAGGTTGCTGATTTTCAAAAAAGCCAATCACAGAGCCATATAGCAGATCATATTTGTAAATATGATCTGTTATATGGCTGCCTGCTCCTCTGCTGGTTCTTTTCGTCGGTTGGATCCAGCAGAGGAGCAGGCTTCACAGTGAGTACACCAACAGTACATACTTAGCCCCAGATCACCCCCCTGAACCCCTATTAACCCTTTGATCACCCCTTCTAGCCCCTGTCAATCACTAGTGAAAGGAAAAAAAGTGATCAGTGCAAACTGTCACTTTTTTTTTTTCACTGGTATTGACCGTTAGGTTTTAGGTATAGTTTAGGTCCCTTGGTTAGGTAGTTAGGGATCAGTTAGCGCCCAGCCCACCGCACCGCAGTCCGTTATTCGCTGATTAGCGTATCGCTAATCAGCATTTGTACTTTTATAGTATCTGGAAGTGATCAAAACTGATCACGGTCAGATCTATAACTGTATTAGTGTCACTTTAGGTTCGCCCTCCACCCAAAACGCAGTGTTTGCCCGATCAGGCCTGATCGGTCGCCCACACGTGCGTTCGCCCACACCCGCCCCACCGCAGTGACAAAAAAAAATATTTTTTTGATCGCTGCACATCCACTTTACACGCACTGCGGCGATAAAAAAATCACTTTTGATATTTTTTATCAACCGCAGCGGCCTCCGGTACTTCGCTAGCCTCCCCTTTGTAAGACAGGCTTGCTTTTTTTACCTGGGTAGTCTCAGGGAATACCCCTAAATTTAGTTGCCCACATGTCAAACAGGGGGTATTCCTCTGAAGAGGCCTACAGGCTTCTGACCCAGTCGGATGAGGAGTGGGAACCCTCATCTGATGAATCCAGCGGGTCAGAATACGAACCTGTAGAAAGCAGCGGCTCTCTGACCCAAAGTTCGGACGAGGAGGCTGAGGTCCCTGATAGAACCAGGCGTACCCGGCCCCGTGTTGCTAGACCGCAGGTTGCGCAGGATCCGCTTCAAGAGCATCAGAGTGGGGCTGGTGCTGCCGGATTACGTGGTGAGGCATACACCAGCAGACCAGCCCATCCTGGACCTAGTACCAGCACTGCCGTACAACCTGGTGAAGTAGCGAGCACCAGAAGGGCAGTTGAAGCTGGTACGGTGGCACGAGCAGTAGTGACCCCGTCGCAGCCACCGCAAAGACGTGCCCGTAGAGCCCCTAGAATCCCAGAGGTGCTGGCAAACCCTGATTGGCAGCCCCCAACTTCAGCCGCACCTGTAGTTCCCCCTTTCACCGCCCTGTCTGGAGTTCGGGTTGAGACAGCTCAGATCGGTTCGGCCCTGGGATTTTTTGAGCTGTTCTTGACTGCGGAGCTCTTAGACATAGTCGTGGCAGAGACAAACCGGTATGCCACACAATTTATAACCGCTAACCCGGGAAGCTTTTATGCCCAGCCTTTCCGGTGGAAACCAGTCCAAGTTTCCGAATTTAAAACTTTTCTGGGCCTCCTCCTCAACATGGGCCTGACAAAAAAACATGAATTGCGGTCATATTGGTCCACGAACCCAATTCATCACATGCCCATGTTCTCTGGTGCAATGTCCAGGACACGATTTGAGACCATCCTGCGTTTCTTGCACTTTAGTGACAACACCGCCTCCCGTCCCAGAGGCCACCCTGCTTTTGACCGGCTCCACAAAATTCGGCCCCTCATAGACCATTTCAACCAGAAATTTGCAGATTTGTATACCCCTGAGCAAAACATCTGCGTAGACGAGTCCCTAATACATTTTACCGGGCGCCTTGGCTTCAAACAATACATCCCAAGCAAGCGCGCCCGGTATGGGGTCAAATTGTATAAGCTCTGTGAAAGGGCCACAGGCTATACCCACAAATTTCGTGTCTATGAGGGAAAAGATCAGACCCTGGAGCCGGTCGGTTGCCCTGACTACCTGGGGAGCAGTGGGAAGATAGTTTGGGACTTGGTGTCACCCTTATTCGGCAAGGGGTACCATCTTTATGTGGACAATTTTTACACAAGTGTGGCCCTCTTTAGGCATTTGTTTCTAGAACGGATTGGCGCCTGTGGTACCGCGCGAACTAGTCGCGCGGGCTTCCCCCAACGGCTCGTTAGCACCCGTCTTGCAAGGGGGCAGAGGGCCGCACTGTGTAACGAAGAACTGCTCGCGGTGAAATGGAGAGACAAGCGTGACGTTTACATGCTCTCCTCCATTCACGCAGACACGACAATACAAATTGAGCGAGCAACCCGTGTCATTGAAAAGCCCCTCTCAGTCCACGACTATAACCTCCACATGGGAGGGGTCGACTTCAATGACCAGATGTTGTCTCCGTATTTAGTTTCCCGCAGAACCAGACGCTGGTATAAGAAGGTGTCTGTATATTTGATTCAATTGGCGCTGTATAATAGTTTTGTTCTCTACAGTAAGGCTGGGAGAACTGGATCCTTCCTCAAATTTCAGGAAGAGATCATTGAGAACCTCCTGTATCCAGAAGGTTCCGTGGCCCCATCCACCAGTGTAGTTAGCCGTCTACACGAGCGACATTTCCCCAATGTCGTTGCTGGTACCTCAACCCAACCGTCACCCCGAAAAAGATGTCGTGTCTGTAGCAGGAGTGGAATAAGGCGTGACACCCGGTATTTCTGTCCTGACTGTCCTGACCACCCTGCCCTATGCTTAGGGGATTGTTTCCGAAAGTACCACACACAGGTACACCTAGCATAGGGATCACATCTCACCAGGATAGGCACACAGGGCTATTAGGGCCCATTCACTCACACAGCTGCTGCAAACGTCTCCTTTCACATGGGACAAAGTGCATAACGCACTTCGCCACATCTTTGGGCGATTTGCGCTTTGCACATTGACCCATGGGGAAGGAGAGGTTTGTTCTATAAAGGTAAAAAAACAAAAACCAAAAAAAAAAAAAACAGGTAAGCAAACAGGTTAATGTTTAGTTCCAAAAGTTAAAGTTACATGTTCTGTTCCAAAGTTAATAAAATTATTGCGTTGTGGCCTGGTTTTTTCTTTTTTTTTTTTTTTGTCTTTTTACCTTCCAGGTGGACCAACCGATCTACTAGCTGCAGCACCGATGTGCATTCTGACAGAAGCATTGCGCTGCTGTCAGATTACACGCAAGTCGGTGTATGCGGCGCTGCAAGACGGGATTTTCTCCTCTGCAGTGACAGATACGTTTGCCGAAGCATACGAGCTGAGGAGGAGGCGGCGTTCCTATGCTTTGGCAAGCATTTTGTATATATATATAAAAAAAAAAAATCCCGGCAATGATTTATTCATCCACATCGATTGATGCGAATGGAGAAATCTGGTTTGCCAGGGCATACGAGCTAAGTGGGTATGGATGTTGGGCGGAGCTCCTATGTCCTGGCAGACGCCTTTCCCCTCCATTTTTTTTTTTGGCAGAGATTTTTTCATCCACATTGATCGATGCGAATGAAGAAATCTGTGCCGTTCATTTTTTTCTTTCAGCCGAGAAGCTGAACGGAAAAAAAAATCTCATTACCTGTATGCTCAATATAAGGAGAATAGCAGAAACTCCTAATGCTGGCCATACATGTAATGATTGCGGAGACCCTCAAATGCCAGGGCAGTACAAACACCCCACAACTGACCCCATTTTGGAAAGAAGACACCCCAAGGTATTTGCTGAGGGGCATATTGAGTCCATGAAAGATTGAAATTTTTGTCCTAAGTTAGCGGAAAGTTAGACTTTGTGAGAAAAAACAAAAAAAAATCAATTTCCGCTAACTTATGCGAAAAAAAAAAAATTCTATGAACTTGCCAGGCCCCTCATTGGATACCTTGGGGTGTCTTCTTTCCAAAGTGGGGTCACATGTGGGGTATTTATACTGCCCTGGCTTTTTAGGGGCCCTAAAGCGTGAGAAGAAGTCTGGGATCCAAATGTCTAAAAATGCCCTCCTAAAAGGAATTTGGGCCCCTTTGCGCATCTAGGCTGCAAAAAAGTGTGACACATCTGGTATCGCCGTACTCAGAAGAAGTTGGGGAATGTGTTTTGGGGTGTCATTTTACATATACCCATGCTGGGTGAGAGAAATATCTTGGTCAAATGCCAACTTTGTATAAAAAAATGGGAAAAGTTGTCGTTTGCCAAGATATTTTTCTCACCCAGCATGGGTATATGTAAAATGACACCCCAAAACACATTCCCCAACTTCTCCTGAGTACGGCGATACGAGACGTGTCACACTTTTTTGCTGCCAAGGTGGGCAAAGGGGCACATATTCCAAAGTGCACCTTTCGGATTTTGCAGGGCATTTTTTACACATTTTGATTGCAAGGTACTTCTCACACATTTGGGCCCCTAAATTGCCAGGGCAGTATAACTACGCCACAAGTGACCCCATTTTGGAAAGAAGACACCCCAAGGTATTCCGTGAGGGGCACGGCGAGTTCCTAGAATTTTTTATTTTTTGTCACAAGTTAGCGGAAAATGATGATTTTTTTTTTTTTCTCTTTTTTCCTTACAAAGTCTCATATTCCACTAACTTGCGACAAAAAATAAAAAATTCTAGGAACTCGCCATGCCCCTCACGGAATACCTTGGGGTGTCTTCTTTCCAAAATGGGGTCACTTGTGGCGTAGTTATACTGCCCTGGCAATTTAGGGGCCCAAATGTGTGAGAAGTACCTTGCAATCAAAATGTGTAAAAAATGCCCTGCAAAATCCGAAAGGTGCACTTTGGAATATGTGCCCCTTTGCCCACCTTGGCAGCAAAAAAGTGTGACACATCTGGTATCGCCGTACTCAGGAGAAGTTGGGGAATGTGTTTCGGGGTGTCATTTTACATATACCCATGCTGGGTGAGAAAAATATCTTGGTCAAATGCCAACTTTGTATAAAAAAATGGGAAAAGTTGTCTTTTGCCAAGATATTTCTCTCACCCAGCATGGGTATATGTAAAATGACACCCCAAAACACATTCCCCAACTTCTCCTGAGTACGGCGATACCAGATGTGTGACACTTTTTTGATGCCAAGGTGGGCAAAGGGGCGCATATTCCAAAGTGCACCTTTCGTATTTCACCGGTCATTTTTTACAGATTTTGATTGCAAAGTACTTCTCACACATATGGGCCCCTAAATTGCCAGGGCAGTATAACTACGCCACAAGTGACCCCATTTTGGAAAGAAGACACCCCAAGGTATTCCGTGAGGGGCATGGCGAGTTCCTAGAATTTTTTATTTTTTGTCGCAAGTTAGTGGAATATGAGACTTTGTAAGGAAAAAAGAGAAAAAAAAAAATCATCATTTTCCGCTAACTCGTGACAAAAAATAAAAAATTCTAGGAACTCGCCGTGCCCCTCACGGAATACCTTGGGGTGTCTTCTTTCCAAAATGGGGTCACTTGTGGCGTAGTTATACTGCCCTGGCAATTTAGGGGCCCAAATGTATGAGAAGTACCTTGCAATCAAAATGTGTAAAAAATGCCCTGCAAAATCCGAAAGGTGCACTTTGGAATATGTGCCCCTTTGCCCACCTTGGCAGCAAAAAAGTGTGACACATCTGGTATCGCCGTACTCAGGAGAAGTTGGGGAATGTGTTTTGGGGTGTCATTTTACATATACCCATGCTGGGTGAGAAAAATATCTTGGTCAAATGCCAACTTTGTATAAAAAAATGGGAAAAGTTGTCTTTTGCCAAGATATTTCTCTCACCCAGCATGGGTATATGTAAAATGACACCCCAAAACACATTCCCCAACTTCTCCTGAGTACGGCGATACCACATGTGTGACACTTTTTTGCTGCCAAGGTGGGCAAAGGGGCGCATATTCCAAAGTGCACCTTTCGGATTTCACCGGTCATTTTTTACACATTTTGATTGCAAAGTTCTTCTCACACATTTGGGCCCCTAAATTGCCAGGGCAGTATAACTACACCACAAGTGACCCCATTTTGGAAAGAAGACACCCCAAGGTATTCTGTGAGGGGCATGGCGAGTTCCTAGAATTTTTTATTTTTTGTCGCAAGTTAGTGGAAAATGAGACTTTGTAAGAAAAAAAAAAAAAAAAAAATCATCATCATATTCCGCTAACTTGTGACAAAAAATAAAAAGTTCTATGAACTCACTATGCCCATCAGCGAATACCTTAGGGTGTCTACTTTCCGAAATGGGGTCATTTGTGGGGGTTTTCTACTGTCTGGGCATTGTAGAACCTCAGGAAACATGACAGGTGCTCAGAAAATCAGAGCCGTTTCAAAAAGCGGAAATTCACATTTTTGTACCATAGTTTGTAAATGCTATAACTTTTACCCAAACCATTTTTTTTTTTGCCCAAACATTTTTTTTTTATCAAAGACATGTAGAACTATAAATTTAGCGAAAAATTTATATATGGATGTCGTTTTTTTTGCTAAATTTCACAGCTGAAAGAGAAAAATGTCATTTTTTTGCAAAAAAATCGTTATATTTTGATTAATAACAAAAAAAGTAAAAATGTCAGCAGCAATAAAATACCACCAAATGAAAGCTCCATTAGTGAGAAGAAAAGGAGGTAAAATTCATTTGGGTGGTAAGTTGCATGACCGAGCGATAAACGGTGAAAGTAGTGTAGTGCCGAAGTGTAAAAAGTGGCCTGGTCATGAAGGGGGTTTCACCTAGCGGGGCTGAAGTGGTTAAAAAGATCTCAAAAGATTTTGAAATCAGCCATTCCACTGTCCGGAAGATAGTCTACAAGTGAAGGGCTTTCAAAACAACTGCCAACATGCCCAGGACTGGTCGCTCCAGCAAGTTCACCCCAAGAGCAGACCGCAAGATGCTAAAAGAGGTCTCCAAAAACCCTAAAGTGTCATCTCGAGAACTACAGCAGGCTCTGGCTACTGTTGATGTAGAAGTACATGCCTCTACAATCAGAAAGAGACTGTACAAGTTTAACTTGCATGGGAGGTGTGCAAGGAGGAAACCTTTGCTTTCCAAGAGAAACATCGAGGCCAGACTGACATTTGCCAGAGATAAAGTTGACAAAGACCAGGACTTCTGGAATAATGTTCTTTGGACAGATGAGTCCAAAATTGAATTATTTGGACACAACAGCAGAGGACATGTTTGGCGTAAACCAAACACAGCATTCCAAGAAAAGAACCTCATACCAACTGTGAAGCATGGAGGTGGAAGTGTCATGGTTTGGGGCTGCTTTGCTGCAGCAGGACCTGGTCAGCTCACCATCATAGAATCCACGATGAATTCTACTGTGTATCAGAAGGTGCTTGAAGAACATGTGAGACCATCAGTTAGAAAATTAAAGCTGAAGCGGAACTGGACCATGCAACATGACAATGACCCAAAACATACTAGTAAATCAACCAAAGATTGGCTGAAAAAGAAGAAATGGAGAGTCCTGGAATGGCCAAGTCAAAGTCCAGATTTGAATCCCATTGAGATGCTGTGGGGTGACTTGAAAAGGGCTGTACGTGCAAGAAACCCCTCAAACATCTCACAGCTGAAAAAGTTCTGCATTGAGGAGTGGGGTAAAATTTCCTCAGACCGATGTCGAAGACTGGTAGATGGCTACAAGAACCGTCTCACTGCAGTTATTTCAGCCAAAGGAGGTAACACTCGCTATTAGGGGCAAGGGTGTCCTATCTTTTTCCTCAGTTAGAATAGGCATTTTTGTAGAATGACATTTACAGAAGATCTTGAAAAGACTTTTCTTCAGTTTTCTTTGTTTAGTTGGATTACTTTAATCTCTCTGTATTGTTGAAACGGAGATGAAATAACCTTTTATTAAAAATGTTACAAAAAACCACATGCTTTCAAAGGGTGTCCTAATTTTTTCACATGACTGTAAGTTCTTGGGCCATATATTATAAAACTGTGCATCTTAGAAGCGATCATCCCACATGTATAGAGGCTGGATATAATAAACTGCATTAACATAAGGTTATGTCAAAGGAACAGGCCCCCCATATTGATATATATATATATATATATATATATATATAACTGGACCAATTTCGGTCCGATATAAGGCTGATTTACATTTGTAAAGGATAACCATAGTGCTGGCTACTGCATGAATAAAGTGAAGGAGACTAAATAAAACACCCAAAGGAAATCTGTTCATTTAGTCCCATTGGAAACACTGTTTTGAGGCGGTATATCCACTGGGCTTCCTTACGGAGAATCCTTTTATCCCAGTCGCCACCCCTTGGTGACTGTCGTTTAACTTCAATGACCTGGAATTTGAGTGTACTCACGTCGCCATCATGTACCTCAAGCACATGAAGTGCGATCGGTTTGTCTCTGCATTCCGGGTCTTGTTTACTAATAGGGCTTGGTGTTCCGTTTTACTGGAGTGTAAAAACGCAACCCTCAAAACTCGATTGGGATATCCCCGTTGTTGGAATCTCTTGCACATGTGATGGAACGATTCATATGAGGAACAATTTTGTCTGATTCTGAGGTACTGTCCTTTTGGGATACCGCGTCTAAGAGTCTCAGGGTGATAGCTATCCCACCGCAATAGGCTATTGGTGGCCGTCGGTTTCCTGTAAGTTTCGGTATGCAGTTCACCCTGACGCTTAGTAATGCGTATATCCAAAAAGGCAATGCTGTCTCTGTTGCTTTCAAAGGTGAACCTGAGACCTATATTATTGGTGTTGAGGTGAGTAACAAAATCGGAGAAGGAATTGCTGGTTCCATCCCATATGATAAACACGTCGTCAATGTATCTCCCCCAGAATAGGATATTCTGGGCCCATTGACGACATGGCTCATTAAACACGATGGTGTCCTCCCACCAGCCCAGGAATAGGTTGGCATAACTGGACGCACAGGGGCTACCCATTGCCGTACCCCTGAGCTGGTGGAGGAAACGCGTCCCAAATACAAAATAATTGTGCGTCAGTATTAATTTGAGTGACTGGATAACAAAATCAGATTGAGACTTATACTGAGTTCCTCTTGTGCTGAGGAAGTACTCAACGGCTGTAATCCCCCAGTTATGAGGGATGCTGGTGTACAATGCCTCCACATCAATGGACGCCTACAGAACCCTATCATCTACTTGTATGTTATCGATCTTGAGTAGAAGGTCTGCTGTGTCTCTAATATAAGAGGGTAGTGCTGATACAAAGGGACGCAGGATGTTATCAACATATGTGGTGAGACTATGGGTAATTGATCCTACCCTGGATACAATGGGGCGGCCCTTAAGGGGAGGGTACCCCTTATGGATTTTGGGAAGTGAGTAAAAAGTGGGAATCTGAGGGTGTAAAGGTGCCAAAAATTTCATCTCATCCTTGGAAATCAGACCCTTATCAAGGGCCTCTATGAGGATAGACTCCAAGTGGTCAGAGAACTCAGCTGTAGGATTTGATGGCAGGATGGAATAACATGTTCTGTCATCTAGTAGTTTAAGACACATATTGTAATAGGTAGGATGATCCATGATTACGATATTTCCCCCTTTGTCAGATGGCTTACATACAATATTCTTGTCTGATTCTAGATTTTTTAGAGCATCCACCTGATCTTTACTTAAGTTTATGGGCCCTTTTGTGTTAACTTCCTGCAATTTCTCAAGTTGGTCTATCACTAGTCTATTGAACAGGTCAATCGCTGAAGTCTCCTGTGGTGGAGGCATTCTACTGCTTTTAGGTCTGAGATGTGTAAAAGGACCTAGACTCGGGTTACACTCATTTTCAGTAAGGAGCGAGCTTAGTGTGCGAACTCCCTCCAGATCTTCCAGGGATATACCTAATTTGATACATTCCTCCTTGTCATGGTTTTGGAAAAATTTGTGCCACTTTAGTTTACGCACGAAGAGGCTGAGGTCCTTGATCCATTCAAAACAAGTTGTAGGGACGAATGATAGACCCCTTGTTAGAAGTCTCACCTCTTGGTCAGTCAGCGGTCTCTCCGTCAGATTAATAACCTGATTGGGAAGTGGTGTTATTTGGTTTTGGTAGACTTCTGGATTGTTCCAGTGTCCCTGTCTCTCAGTTGGTAGGGGAAGGTGTTTGTCCCTCTACTTATTTCTAAAAAAGTGCCTGTAGAGGATGTTGGAATTGGTAAGGAGACTGAAGAAGGTAATGCAGAGGAGGATGCCTGCAGTGTGGGTTCTCGTATTGTGTTTTGTGAGAAACCCTGATAATTGGCCGTGGGATTCGTGCCCCTGTATCCTCGTTGTCCTTGTGGCCATCGTCTCCTCCCTCTTCCTCTGGCTCTATTTCTACCCCTAAAAAAGGCGCGTCGGGACAAATTGCCAAAGAAGGGACGAACATCATCGATCCTTACAGGCAGGGTATCATTAGGCGACAGCGAGGGTTTAGCCACCGAGAGGTGGGGTCGCCCGTTTCGGGGTGGGTGCTCCGTCTGTAGGCAGGGGTACATTGAGGGTTGTATTAGGGATATTGTTCCCTTTGCCTTATCCACCACCTCTCTATCTACCATTTGGCCAGGTCCACAGTCATCTAACTGTAAGTTGCCGTAAATTTTTCTATACATCGGACTTCATTATCCTGATTCGTCCAAGTAAGGCCTTGTCTATTCATTTGACGTAGCCTAACATATATACTAAGATGGGGTATTATTTTAACCAACAACAGTAAAAGTTATGTTTTATATGAAAAGTCACTTTAGTGATACCAAGCCCCAGGGATCTAATATAGGACCCGTCGTCGCCCTGTGTCAATGGTAACAATTCACATTTGGATGTATTGATCGAGTATCTGGAATATTGTCCGAATCCCTTCAACAGTTCCATCACTCTCCCCAGATGGTCTTTTGGTTTGGAAAGAAACAATATTACATCATCTGCGAATAATGCTGCCCTCACCTCAGCCTCCCCAACCCTGATACCCTCGAAAACATTAGAGCTACACAATTCCCTAGCTAACGGCTCCACAGCTAGATTAAACAAAAGGGGCAGCCATGGCGTGTTCCCTTCTGGAGATTGAAAGTTTAGATAAAAAACCCTAAGGTGAGCATGGCTGGGAGCTCCCCCTTCTTGGGCAGATGATGAACCCTGTCCAGAACTGTCAAGACCGTCCTAATGTTCGTCACTGCAGATCTACCCTGGACAAACCCCACTTGTTCAGACCCTTATCAGTTGGGGCAATATTTTAGCCAGACGATCTGCCACAATCTTAGCCAGAAGCTTGGCGTCAACATTTATCAATGATATGGGCCTATATAGCCCCGGGAGCAAGAGGTCTTTCCCTGGCTTGGACAATAGTTTAATATAGGACATGTTTTCATTGTCCACCGGCATACGGCCTTGAAAGACGCCGTTAAATAGCTCCACAAGAACTGGCGATATCTGGGTTATCAGTGCCTTATAATACTCCCTGGTAAATCCATCCGGGCCTGGTGCCTTCGAGTTACCTAACTGTTAAATGGCTCCCTGTAGTTCCTGTATGGAAATCTCTGCATTCAAAGTTTGGAGTTGTTCGTCCGTAAGTCTAGGTAGATTGACCCTGGTGAGGAGAGAATCCGCCAAGTCACAATGCGCCTCGTCTTTATATAAGGCCTCATAATACGCCCCCACCATAGAATTAATTTCCGCTGGGTCATGGACTATGTTACCCCTAGAATCCTTCAGGCTCGAAATATACTGGGGCGGTCTCATCCCTTTTGCCAGGTTGGCCAATAGTTTCCCAGACTTGTTACCATATTTATACATCCTGACTTCCATTTCTGAATGCCTCAAGGATTCTCTGTCTTTCACACAATTTTCTAATATCTGACGTTCTTCAACCAATCTCTTTTTATTGGTTTCGGATGGGTTGCCAGTGAAAATAAGATAGGCCTCCCTGACTTTCTGACTCGCCTGGTTGAAGGAGAGTTGGGCTTTTCTCTTGATACCATTAAAATATCCCATAATTTTCCCACGCATTACCGCCTTAGATGCACTCCAGAACAGGCCCGGGGTATTCATATGGGCTTCGTTATCTGCCTTGTACTCCTCCCACCATATACTAAGCTTTTCTAAAAAAAACTCCTCCCCTAAGCACAGGTGAGAGGGAAAGCACCAAATATATTCTGGCCCTCTTGGATATTTATCCATTAAAGTAAGAGAAACCTGTGCATGGTCTGAAATTACAATGTCCCCAATCTCCGCCCTTTCCACCTTGTGCATCAAGGAGTGAGGTAGAAATATATAGTCAATTCGAGATTAAGAGGATTCGAGTAAAACGTGAAACTCCGGTCATCTGGATGAAGTTGGCGCCATGGGTCTATCAGTCCAGCGCCCCTCATCAGCGGCTGTAGAACATTGTCCTGAGGTCTGTCACCCCCTGCTCTGTCACCCATGCATCTTTGATCCTCCACCCCTCTAACCACTGAGTTAAAGTCGCCTCCAATGATCTTGTTCATACACCTGTCACACAGTAAAGACGCATCCAAGTCCCTGAAAAAAGAACCATTATTGGAGTTCGGGTCATAAATGTTGCAAATGCTGTACTGAGTTTCCTGGATTTGTATAAGTACCCGTGCCCATCTACCCAAGGTATCCACAGATTGCTGTACAACAATTCAGTTGTTTATTGATCAATATTAGTACCCCTGCTTTCCTGTGAGTTGCAGGGGATCCTATTACTGTGCCTACCCATAGCTTCTTCATCCTAGCAAAATCGTTCTCCCCAGGTGGGTTTCCTGTAGGAGAACAACATCAGGCTTGAACTTCTTAAGATATCTGAGAATCATCCCCCTTTTATGCGGCGATCTCAAGCACTTGATATTCCAAGAGATTATTTTCATATTGCGCTTCTTTTCAAGCACCCACTAATAACCCAATATCAATAGGACAACCAGATAGGTAAAAATACTGGTATAACTATTCCCTACTACAAGTATAACCGTTCCTACCCTGTCCACCCAAATTACTTTCCCCTTAAGTTAGAGCAGCAACTAACTTCAAATTCTTAAATAGAACTTCCTTTTTTCTGGGTTGCGGCCCTCGCCCACCTTTCTGAACCGTAACTTTGAAACTAAGAAACCCAGAACCCCTCAAGAAAATGCCCAGCAAATATAAAGAATTACTGGCACATGAACAGGAACATATAGCTCCCAATAGAGCCAACCAACAGTATCACCACCCTTCCCGTCTCCTTGGGCGGGAAGGTGAAACAATCTATCATGTGGAGATTATTCTCTCACACTACTCTCCCCACAACGGAAAAAGGATACTCATGCCAAACCACGGCATCTGCCATAAACTGATCAGTCATCTCCACGGGTATGAGAAGTCGCCTCTCATGGGAGATCTTTTGCGCCCAGTCCCAGTTGCTCGGTCTTTGTCTTGGCTGGACTCCTTTCTGCGACGCTCCCCTTTAGATCTGTCCCAGCGTGGTGAATCGGTTCTCCTTGTCTGCTCTGGGTCTCTTTCACCCCTTCGGTTTTGCAAAGAGTCTATCATCTCTTCCGCCAGTTCGTGGAAGATGACAGCAGAGCCATCTGCGTGAGTGACACAGAGTTTAGCTGGGTACATAAGCTGGAATTTTATTTGCCTCTTATGCAGTATAGAACAAACATGGCTGAATTCTCTATGGCCTAAGAGCTTTAGTGGGACCTTCCTAGTTCTGAATGCTTTAAGGATAGCCTCCTTGTCGCAATAGTCTAGGACCTTCATTATCACCTGGCACGGTCTAGGTGTATCACTAGACGGCCCACTATGTCTTCTCAGTCGGGACTCCGGCATGGGTCCAATCCTATGGGCCTGCTCCACCTTATGGCACCCCTCCAGTCCCAAAGCCCGCGGGAGATCTAGTTCACAAAGACCTTTTAAAGCCTGCGGTTTAATAGATTTAGGCGTAAATTGTTTCGCTGCGACCGATGCATGGTCTGAAATTCTAGAGATAGCGTCCTATGCTCCAGCTCCTCCAGTTTTATATCATGCTGTGCAATGGCCTCATGGAGCTGTTTTAATGAGGCTGACAGCGTTTTAGTTAGTGTCTCCCTGATATGAGGAGCCAGGTGTATGGCCACTTCAATGGCTAGCAGTGGCGTAACTACCGGGGAAGCAGCTGCTTCGGGGCCTAGCGGCTGCTGTGAAGGGGCCCTGAACATGATATTTAACTAACTTGAAAATAAACTGTCACACACGCTGCCCCAGCAAACCCAGCTCTACTACATCTATACACATGACAGATGCCCAAACACACCCAGCTCTGCTACATCTATACACATGACAGCTGCACCAGCACACTCAGCTCTGCTATATCTCTATATATTACAGCTGCCCCAGCAAACCCAGCTCTACTACATCTATACACATGACAGATGCTCAAACACACCCAGCTCTGCTACATCTATACACATGACCACTGCACCAGCACACTCAGCTCTGCTATATCTCTATATATCTATCTACTGTATAGCAATACTTAGAGATATATAGATGTAGCAGAGCTGGGTGTGCTGGAGCAGCTATCATATATAGAGATATAGCAGAGCTAAGTGTGCTGGGGCAGCTGTCATATAGAGATATAGCAGTGCTGGGTGTGTTTGGGCAGCTGTCATGTGTATAGATGTAGCAGAGCTGGGTTTGCTGGGGCAGCTGTCATATATAGAGATATAGTAGAACTGAGTGTGCTGGGACAGCTGTCATATAGAGATATAGCAGTGCTGGGTGTATTTGGGCAGCTGTCATATGCATAGATGTAGCAGAGCTGGGTTTGCTGGGGGCAGCTATCATATATAGAGATATAGCAGAGCTGAGTGTGCTGGAACAGCTGTCATATAGAGATATATCTGAGATACTGCTATATCTGTATATGACAGCTGTCTCAGCACATTCAGCTCTGCTATATCTCTATATATGAGCAGCTGTCATGTGTATAGATGTACACTTAGCCAGCTATAACAGTAGAAGTCTCATATTTTTTCAGTCAGCAGTAAGACAGCTGGTATGGTCTTGTGGTTAGCTGCTTTGTCTCTGAAGCAGAAGGTTTTGGGTTCGAATCCCAGCAGAATCTTTTCTGAAATACAAGCACTGACTCCATATAAGGACATACAGGGCGGGACACAGGAAGAGGCTGCATCGCTGACATGGAGGTAAGTAGAAGTGTTTATTTTATTTTTTTTAATACCCGACTGTTACTGCCATGGGGGAGCGGGAGGCACCTGATACTGGCAGTGGCACCTGATACTGGCACATGGGGGGAGGGGGGTTGGCACCTGATACTGGCACCTGGGGGGGGTTGGCACCTGATACTGGCCCATGGGGGGGGGGAAGAGGCACCTGATACTGGCATATGGGGGGGGAGAGGGGTTGGCACCTGATACTGGCATATGGGGGGGAAGAGAGGCACCTGATACTGGCACATGGGGAGGGGGGAGGGAGAGAGGCACTTGATATTGGCACTTTTTTGTGTGGGGGGGGGGGAGATGGCACTATGATACTGGGACATGGGGGGGGGGAAGAGGCACCTGATACTGGCACCTGGAGGGGAAAGGGGGGGTTGGCACTTGATACTGGCACATGGGGGGGGGAAGAGAGGCACCTGATACTGGCACATGGGGAGGGGGGAGGGAGAGAGGCACTTGATATTGGCACTTTTTTGTGTGTGGGGGGGGGGTGGCACTATGATACTGGGACATGGGGGGGAGGAGAGAGGCACTTGATACTGGCATGTGGGGGGGGGTTGGCACTATGATACTGGCACATGGGGGGGAGAGGCACTTAATACTGGCACTTTTTGGGGGGGAGATGGCACTATGATAATGGGACATAGGGGGGAAGAGAGAGGCACTTGATACTGGCACATGGGGGGAGATGGCACTATGATACTGGGACATGTGGGGGTGGAGAGGCACTCGATACTGGCACATGATGGGGGGGCATCTATGGGGACACTTACTGGCACATTATTGGGGGGCATTATAGGGGACTCTAGGCCGGCAGAGGCTGGACACTGAGGGGCATCTACTGGGGCACTATATATGGGGCATTTTATACTGGTACATTATGGGGGGCACTAGCAAGAAGGAGGGAGAGGAGCACTATGGGGGAATTTACTGGGGGCACTATATAGGGGTATTTTATACTGGCACATTATGGGGGCACTATGGGGACATTAGCTCAACTGGGGGCATTACAAGGGGGTATTTTTGCACTGTCACATTATAAGGAGAATTATTACTACTGGGGGGGCATTATGGTGGGCTTTATTACTCCCCCATGGTATGACCCCCTAGTAGCAGCACCGGCCTCTCCCTGCTCTGCTATCCCTCTGCCCCTTCTCCAAATCCTTATTATAAAATCTTTCTCATTAGGATAAAACACAACATCAGCTCCGCCGAGCCCCCGGCCAAAGTGTTGAAGTGGTGTCCGAGATCCCCAAGGGCCAAGCCAAGTAACTGTAAGTGTTCACATGAAATATGTTTATGTTATACACATATAGCCTACACTGTGCCCCACAATGTACAGTATACCTCTATACTGTGCCCCACAATGTACAGTATACCTCTATACTGTGCCACACAATATACAGTATACCTCTATACTGTGCCCCACAATGTACAGTATACCTCTATACTGTGCCCCACAATGTACAGTATACCTCTACACTGTGCCTCACAATATACAATATACCTCTACACTGTGCCCCACAATATACAGTATACCGCTACACTGTGCCACACAATATACAGTATACCTCTACACTGTGCCCCACAATATACAGTATACCTCTACACTGTGCCTCACAATATACAGTATACCTCTACACTGTGCCCCACAATATACAGTATACCTCTACACTGTGCCCCACAATATACAGTATACCGCTACACTGTGCCACACAATATACAGTATACCTCTACACTGTGCCACACAATATGCAGTATACCGCTACACTGTGCCACACAATATACAGTATACCGCTACACTGTGCCCCACAATATACAGTATAGCGCTACACTGTGCCACACAATATACAGTATACCTCTACACTGTGCCACACAATATACCTCTACACTGTGCCACACAATATACAGTATACCGCTACACTGTGCCCCACAATATACAGTATACCGCTACACTGTGCCACACAATATTCAGTATACCGCTACACTGTGCCCCACAATATACAGTATACCGCTACACTGTGCCACACAATATACAGTATACCTCTACACTGTGCCACACAATATACCTCTACACTGTGCCACACAATATACAGTATACCGCTACACTGTGCCCCACAATATACAGTATACCGCTACACTGTGCCACACAATATTCAGTATACCGCTACACTGTGCCCCACAATATACAGTATACCGCTACACTGTGCCAAAGGAGTGGGGTTTACACAGGAGGAGGGAGGTGCGAAGCGCGCTGAGGGGGGCCCTTACAAATATTTGCTGTGGGGCCCAGTAACTTCTAGTTACGCCCCTGTGGCTAAGGATTTATAGTCTATATTAGGGGGAGCAGAGGGCACTATAGGCTGTATAGGTGACTCACCCCTTTCCTGTGTCTCCGGCACTGACTCTGGTGAGGGAGGGCGCGTGTCCGCCATCTTGCTCTGCGCTCCTCCTGCACTGCTGAGTGAAGTGAGGCTCTGACCGCCGTTCCGCAGGAGATAACGATCCATGAAAGGTATACTTTGGCAGGTCAGGGGTCCCAGGCACTCGTGGATTGTCCCCCCTCACGTCACTGTAGGAGGAATGAAGGCAGTTTGCAGGCGGGTGAGTACCGGAGCTCCTTCACTCCGCTGCTCGCATCCCAGCGCCGGAACCGGAAGTCGAGAGGATGGTTTTATTGGCACAATTTAGGGGTGAATATGACTTTTTGTGATGTATGGTGACAAAAAAAAGCTGCGGTACCTCGGACAGGTGTGATGCCATTACCATGAATTGTGGACGGTACAAGGACATCCCTCTTGTCCTTATATCTGACCAGAAACAGGTTTCCACTGGTAAGGGCACGGGTCTCACCCCTGGGGATAGGTACCTGGAGGGGGGTGGGTAGGGAGGCCACGTTGATTTTTCCGCACGGTCCCACAAGCGGACGTGGATCTGGCGGCGAGGGACTGGAACAAGGGGATACTAGTATAAAAGTTATCCACATACAGGTGGTAACCCTTATCTAGCAGTGGGGGCATAAGGTCCCACACAAGTTTCCCGCTAACACCCAGAGTGGAAGGATATTCTGGGAGTTCAATACGGGAATCTCGCCCCTCGTACACACAAAACTTGTAAGTGTACCCTGAGGTACTCTCACAAAGTTTGTACAGCTTCATGCCATACCTCGCCCGAAGGGAACATACTGGCGGAAAATAAGTCTCCCCTTGAAAGCAATGAGAGACTCATCAACAGCGACCTCCCTTCCAGGTACATAGGCCTCCAAAAAGTTGGCCCCGAAGTGATCGATGACCGGCCTGATTTTGTACAGGCAGGATCACCTCGTGGGGGACATGCTGCATTATCTGCATAATGAAGGCATTTCCGGATGGCTTCAAAATGGGAACATGTCACGGCCATACAGTAGAGTGGGGTTTGGTAGAGGACATCCCCACTCCAGTACTGCCTGACACAGTTTTATTTTTTTTACTAGGCCCATGTACAGCACGAGGCCCCAAAATGTCATCTCGGCTGCGCTGACCGGAGTCCAGCCACCGGACCTAGCCAAAAAGGAGCCCGGGTGTTGAGCAATGAACTGTTGAACACCATCAGATTCACTGGTAGGGGGCTCAGGTGGACTTATCTGGTGGGCCAGAAAACTAGTACGAGCCCACAGGGTCCCTGGCATGGGGGTCCTCTTGCTTTGCCTGGTGGCGTCCCCGCCGCCTTGGGGCTCATCATCATCGCTAGATGATGAGGAGGACGCAGATGATGAGAGGAAAGTGGGGTCATCCTCGTCCTCATTGGGGCTCTCGGAGTCGGAAGGCAAGCAGGGTGTATGTCTCCTCGGCCGAGGACGTCTGGCGGGCCATAGGGGAGTGGGTGTATGTAAAACTTTATTTAGTATGCGTGTGTGTGTGGGGACGGGTGTTGACGCTCACTACCTTAACCCACCCTAAACCTAACAGGAACAAAAAATAATAAAACTAAATGGGAAAAAATGAAAGCCTCAAAAAAAATAAAAATAAAAATAAAACTATTCAAAATAGCTGATCAGCGGTCCGACGCTGATCAGCGTTGGTGTAGGCGATGCGCTAACAGTGGCCGGACCCTGGGGGTGTCGCACAGCTGAGTGTGGACACCAGACACCCAATCAGGGTGAAGCCCAAAAATAAAACTTTTTTTTTCCCCCCTAAAGTCTCCTTGCCTAATCTAATCTTTCCCTAAAACCTGTGTCTGCGAATTTTGGTGTCTCACGTGTGGATGATGGGGGTGCTGGGCTCACTGTTGGACGACGGGCTCCTTTCTCCACGGAAGCAGTGTGGAGGAGGAGAGCAGAGCTGGGGGAAGTTAACCCCTGCCCGTCCGTCCAGCTTAATAGGAAGCAATCTTGAGAGGTGATGTCACCGCCACCTCTAAGGATCTAAGGATGGTGATTGGTGGTGTATTATTACACTACCGATCACCATCCTGTTCCGGGTTATCGGGTCACTGGAGACCCGAATGACCCGGAAACGCAGCAAACCACAGGTCTGAATCGACCTGCAGTTTGCTGCGATGGCTAATACGGGGGGGTCACAGGACCCCCCTTGGCAATGTCACAGAGTGCCTGCTGAATGATTTCAGCAGGCACTCTGTTCCGATCACTGCCTGCCGCGTGGCGTTGATTGGAAATACACAGGGCGTACCTGTATGCCCTGTGTCCTTAAGGACTAGGACATCAGGGTGTACAGGTACACCCTGTGTCCGTAAGAGGTTAAAGGAACGGACAAGAATACATTATTACATTATACGAGTTGTCATCCAAGGAGAATGGTGAACTCGTTGCCATATAGCCAAATGTTGAGGGTAAGGAGAATTGTAGATATGGAGGAAAATGCTGATAAAGCTTTGAATGCGATGGAGGGCTCATTTATATCAAGAGGGTATCCGAAGAATTTAGTACATAGACATTTAACTAGAGTTAAACAGATCTTGAAAAATAGTGTAACACCTGTTACTAAACAAAGAAGTGAGAGTTACCATTTGTGACAATATATAATGAATTGAGCCCATCGATTGAGCAGATTGTGTGAAAGCATTTTGGTGGGTTGAAGAACGGCTATTCCAAATAGCTGCATTCAAGGATACCCCAATGATGTTGTACAAGAGATCAAGGAGTATTAGAGATAGAATAGTAATATCGGATATATCTAGAGGGGATTGTATGACACAACCATTTCTTAAACCCAAACGCATGGAATGTTTTCCATGCTTAGGATGTGTTAATTGTAAATTAATGATTAAGGGTTATGATTCTAGACCAAGTGAAAATGCCCAAGCGAGGGGGTGATAGATTATTCCTCCTCAAAAAATGTGAACTAATGTGGACATCTCGCCTGAATTTCCTGAAGCCAAAGGGTCTAAATGTTGATTTCAGAGTTACAGTGGGTATGATGAGTTAGAGTGTCTCGCCCTGGATGCTTATTGAACCTCTTCCATCCTGCTATTGTGGCTAGTTAATTCCAGTGTTTTTTTTTTTTTTTTTAGGAATATACATTTTTTTTGTATTTGTATTTTTTTTTTTACAGTATGGAAGGACTTCATCGCAGGTTAGGGATATCATGTGTCATACTGTCATAGACATTTTTAAACACAATAAGATATTTTTGTAAAAATCCTTGTGTTTTGCTTACCAACAGTTGGTTGAAAAAAATTAATAAATTATATACACTCACCTAAAGAATTATTAAGAACACCATACTAATACGGTGTTGGACCCCCTTTTGCCTTCAGAACTGTCTTAATTCTACGTGGCATTGCTTCAACAAGGTGCTGATAGCATTCTTTAGAAATATTGGCCCATATTGATAGGATAGCATCTTGCAGTTGATGTAGATTTGAGGGATGCACATCCAGGGCACGAAGCTCCCGTTCCACCACATCCCAAAGATGCTCTATTGGGTTGAGATCTGGTGACTGTGGGGGCCATTTTAGTACAGTGAACTCATTGTCATGTTCAAGAAATCAATTTGAAATGATTTGAGCTTTGTGACATTGTGCATTATCCTGCTGTAAGTAGCCATCAGAGGATGGGTACATGGTGGTCATGAAGGGATGGACATGGTCAGAAACAATGCTCAGGTAGCCCGTGGCATTTAAACGATGGCCAATTGGCACTAAAGGGCCTAAAGTGTGCCCAGAAAAAATCCCCACACCATTACACCACCACCAGCCTGCACAGTGGTAACAAGGCATGATGGATACATGTTTTCATTCTGTTTACGCCAAATTCGGACTCTACCATTTGAATGTCTCAACAGAAATCGAGACTCATCAGACCAGGCAACATTTTTCCAGTCTTCAACAGTCCAATTTTGGTGAGCTCGTGCAAATTGTAGCCTCTTTTTCCTATTTGTAGTGGAGATGAGTGGTACCCGGTGGGGTCTTCTGCTGTTGTAGCCCACCTTTCTTTCCCATTCTGACATTCAGTTTGGAGTTCAGGAGATTGTCTTGACCAGGACCACAACCCTACATGCATTGAAGCAACTGCCATGTGATTGGTTGACTAGATAATCGCATTAATGAGAAATAGAACAGGTGTGCCTAATAATTCTTTAGGTGAGTGTATATAATTCTTTAGTTAATTTATGTAACGCCCGAGAGGGGTTAATTTTGTACAGTGATGGCCGAATCGATTGGTCTGGCTCTGCCGGTTTCCGGTCACTGGGTTTTTAAAAAGCACAGTGGATCTAAATGAGATCAAGACCAAGGGTGTATCGCAATTTGCAATGCGTCCCTTGTTGATCTGTATCAGGTGGCTGTATAGCTATAGACTATGAATATTAAGTCTTTGTTTTTGTTATATTATATATACTGTTTATCACATCCACACATTTGCTATGCTGTGCAGGATGTCTATTGTGGTACTTGTGGTCCGCTGCAGACATCCTCCATTGTATGAATTTTTGCTGGGGATTGCCATTAGCAGCGGACCACAAGTGCAGGATCTGCCCCCCCCCCCTTCCCCCCGGTATAGCTGCACCACTGCATATGGGGTTGAGCACTTCCTGCTTTTTAATACCACGCCAATTTGTAGTTTGTATTTTGAATTTTTTGGAGGTGTACAAACTCCTAGTCTGAATGTACCTTTATTTCCATCCACAGGCAGCATTCTGGTGCACATGTGAGGACCGGGCTATATCAGCCAGTCTTGGGTGGGGCTCAGAGCTCTAAGCCTCCTCCCATTGTATGCATGGGCACATGCTGGAGGTTACTGGGAGATTGCTTTGAGTCGGACTTTGCTCTCCTGTAATTCGCCCACTGGCTCCTGGTATTGCCCACTGCTACTTGAGAAACCTTGGAGCGGTGCTCGGGCTCAGACATGTCCTCACGTAGGACATGTTGGCTAATCTCTCAATTTTAACACCAGTATGAGGGTTAGTAAGACCGCATAGTGCACCTGTCTTTGTTTTTGTTATATTATTTTTACTGTTTATCACATCCACACATTTGCTATCCTGTGTAGGATGTCCATTGTGGTACTTGTGGTCCGCAAAAAAAGCCTGACAGAATAGTGCAGCATGCTACGCTATTTTGACTGGTAAAATGACTCACACCATGATGGAAACCTGACTGACCCCATTGTAGTCAAAAGGGCACACTGGATGCTTTTGGTGCCTATCTTGTGACTGATATGATTCTGCCATTCCTTTCACTTTTCTGCTCCTATAACAGAATAGAAAAACGTTTCTCTAGCCATTCAGACCCCCACTGTGGACTATTTGTTTTTAGTTATTATTGTCTTTTTAACATTCTTTCTCACTTTGTTTATCTTTTCAGGTTATATTATCCCTCCATTCATAGAAAACCTTTCCATTTACTGTAGAATGAAACATTCTTCCAGCTTCTTAGGATCCGACTGATTCTATTATATCAAGATCGTGATATCTGTTGTTGGTCTCTGTACCCATTGGTGTTATATATTTTTTTCTTTTTTTATGTAACACAGGTATTGGATTGGGACATATTGTGGGTGTGACACTTTCACTAACACATATATATACTTGGTCCCTTTTTTCTTCTCTTTCTGTTCTTCCCTTTCCAGTCCTTTCTTTTCCTCCCTCTCCCCCCTTTTTTTCCCTTCCCTTTTCCCCCTCCCCAGTTCCCCCTCCCCCACTTTTTTCACCCCTCTGCATCCTCATATGCACAATGTATTATCCACATGTATTTTGTACATATTGGGTTTCATATGTATCCAGCACTATTGTTTTTATTTATCTTCAAATGTACTCATCATACTTTCACTGATATGGAGTGTATTTGTAATTGTATTATGTTGTTTTGAGCATGCTATAGCGCTCAAAACATTTAACATACTTTTCACTTTATTATTTTTCACATTCACTTATTTTTCACCTTCATTCATTTCCTTTATGTATTTTGCTTTATTCACCATATGAATTACACGTTTATGTATCTATTTATAAGTCATTCATGATGTATCAACTTGTATAATATGTAACATGAATTAACATGAATCACACTTATATGCTTTTATTTATAAGTTATTTATGATGTATCAAAGTGTACAGTATGTAATTATTAGTTTTTTTATTTCATTCCATGTATTCACATTCTATTACAGTTGCAAGAAAAAGTATGTGAACCCTCTGGAATGATATGGATTTCTGCACAAATTGGTCATAAAATGTGATCACAACAATAGATAATCACAGTCTGCTTAAACTAATAACACACAAAGAATTAAATGTTACCATGTATTTATTGAACACACCATGTAAACATTGACAGTGCAGGTGGAAAAAGTATGTGAACCCTTGGATTTAATAACTGGTTGAACCTCCTTTGGCAGCAATAACTTCAACCAAACGTTCCTGTAGTTGCAGATCAGACGTGCGCAACGGTCAGGAGTAATTCTTAACCATTCCTCTTTACAGAACTGTTTCAGTTCAGCAATATTCTTGGGATGTCTGGTGTGAATCGCTTTCTTGAGGTCATGCCACAGCATCTCAATCGGGTTGAGGTCAGGACTCTGACTGGGCCACTCCAGAAGGCATATTTTCTTCTGTTTAAGCCAGTCTCTTGTTGATTTACTTCTATGCTTTGGGTCGTTGTCCTGTTGCAACACCCATCTTCTGTTGAGCTTCAGCTGGTGGACAGATGGTCTTAAATTCTCCTGCAAAATGTCTTGATAAACTTGGGAATTAATTTTTCCTTCGATGATAGCAATCCGTCCAGGCCCTGACACAGCAAAGCAGCCCCAAACCATGATGCCCCCACTACCATACTTCACATTTGGGATGAGGTTTTGATGTTGGTGTGCTGTGCCTCTTTTTCTCCACACATAGTGTTGTGTGTTTCTTCCAAACAACTCAACTTTGGTTTCATCTGTCCACAGAATATTTTGCCAGTACTGCTGTGGAACATCCAGGTGCTCTTGTGCAAACTGTAAACGTGCAGCAATGTTTTTTTTGGACAGCAGTGGCTTCCTCTGTGGTATCCTCCCATAAAATCCATTTTTGTTTAGTGTTTTACGTATCATAGATTTTCTAACAAGGATTTTAGCATATGCCAGAGACTTTTGTAAGTCTTTAGCTGACACTCTAGGATTCTTCTTCACCTCATTGAGCAGTCTGCGCTGTGCTCTTGCAGTCATATTTATTGATAGAACTTTCTGAACTTTCTTCATTGATAGACAATTTGGCTTACTGTGGACTGATGAACACCAAGGCTTTTGGAGATACTTTTATAACCCTTTCCAGCTTTATGCAAGTCAACAATTCTTAATCGTAGGTCTTCTGAGAGCTCTTTTGTGTGAGGCATCATTCACATCAGGCAATGCTTCTTGTGAAAAGCAAACCCAGAACTGGTGTGTGTTTTTTATAGGGCAGGGCAGCTGTAACCAACACCTCCAATCTCATCTCATTGATTGGACTCCAGTTGGCTGACACCTCACTCCAATTAGCTCTTGGAGATGTCATTAGTCTAGGGATTCACATATTTTTTCACCCTGCACCCTGTGAATGTTTACATGGTGTGTTCAATAAAAACATGGTAACATTTAATGCCTTGTGTGTTATTAGTTTAAGCAGACTGTGATTGTCTATTCTTGTGACTTAGATGAAGATCAGATCACATTTTATGACCAATTTGTGCAGAAATCCATATAATTCCAAAGGGTTCACATACTTTTTCTTGCAACTGTAGTTGTCTATTAGCTTTTTTAGCTCATCACCATTATCTATTACCACCATTTTAATTTTGCATCTTAATTTATACTTGTATTTTAAAATATGTGCTACGGGTAGATACAGAGTACTGTCTATTTAATGACAATGAAGGAGCTGTGATGATGGCGATACGTCTATATATTGACCGCCAGTAGAGGGGGTGTCTTCTCTTTTCTCCTTTTTTTTTTTTCAGCGGTGTCCTGATTTGTTTTCCCTTC
This sequence comes from Bufo gargarizans, assembly GCF_014858855.1. Classification (NCBI taxonomy): domain Eukaryota; kingdom Metazoa; phylum Chordata; class Amphibia; order Anura; family Bufonidae; genus Bufo; species Bufo gargarizans. Next base: position 229,338,842 of record NC_058081.1, on the reverse strand, counting down.
TCCCCTCCCGCCCGGCGTCTCTATGTCATTCCACCAGGTCATGTAACGTTGTCACGTGACGGGGGTGTGGCGATGTGATGCCGGGCGGGGGGGAGGACCATGCGCTGCAATCCGCTCACGCACAGCCAGCTGGCGTCCAGGTGATTTAGGGAGCGAATCAATGTTCTATTGGAGAAGGGGGGTTTATAACCTGTGCTCCACAGTTATGGCGTTACCCCCTGACGAAGGCATGCCGAAACGCGCGTTGGGGTAACGCCATCCTTGTTGGTTGACATACGGCACTTGTCCTGGTAGGTTATCATTTATATTTCTTCTATGCTGTATGGGTGGAAGTGGGTGGTTATTTCTGGATCCTCTTTCTGGACCGGCAGTTATTATTCTGTTCACCTGCGGTTCCCCACATATACAGTATATTGTGTTATTATATATGACCTACCTTCGTGATATCTATTGATTTATAATTTTTTATACACTAACTTATGACAATATTGCCTGTAGCCTATGTCCCATCAGGATGGTGTTTTTCTCTGTCCACTTGGTTTTTAATGATCATGTCCTTGATATATATCATGTTTTGTAATTAATAAAGTATTTATGGTATTCGTCGTTTCTTCTATAGGTTTTAAATATTTCATGGGAGCTGGTACTCGTGATTGTTTATAGGTTGATCCTCGTACTGCTGCCGCAACATGGATTGTATATGCTAATTTTAGCTTGAGCATGAGGATCCGTTTTTTTTTGTTTTGTTTTTGCAGAATAGAAAAACGTAGATAATAGTGCAGATGTGAACCCAGCCTAAAAGTCTATTCTACTATTTGCTGTTCTATGCTGATGACAACTGAAACACTGGGTAATATTGTCTGCAATGTGGTGAACTACACATGTATTAGGGATGTGTCTTATTGTACTTTAATTTTTAAATTATTTATTTGTTTTCTGAATCACCATCAGCCAGAAAAATGGAATAAAATAAAACTGGTCGTCACCCAAGAAGATGTGGAGTTGGCATATCAGGAGGCGATGATGAACATGGCGCGGTTAAACCGAACGGGTAACTGTGTATTTTACGTTTTCTCAAATGTTGGTTTTCTTTATTATTTTTTCTACTAAGCAATTCTTTACACTGATCACTGAGAACCTGGGAACCCTAACAAAAAGTAAGAAAAAAAAAGCTTTTATTGGTATACTTCATGAGCGTTTAAAAAAACCTGGATAACAAATAGTGAACAGGGTAAAGGTGCTATAAGCATTCGATTATTGCTGACTGATCCTAGTCATTTCGATGGGGCCGGATGTCCATGTAATCTATATGAAGACCTCCTGACTCTCTTCCTGACCGCAGATGCCAGTGGGAAAAGGATTTTTCTTAACCCGATAATTTAATGGTGCCTAGTGCTGGGCTTTAATCCAGAGTGTAGATGTATGGCGCTGGATTAGAGCTCCTGCTGCCTTCATTCTAGCTGGAGCAGGTCGGGTCCCCAGCTGTCAGCCGGGACCCTGAAGAGGAGACTGAAGTAGTTTCTTACCACTTCTCCCTTCTTTCTTCAATACATAGCTTCCTCTATTGAACCCAGCGATCACATGAGTATAGCTGATCTGCAAGGCCTAGGAAGACCCTCATAAACAGAATCTCCCCCCCCCCCCCCAATTGACTGTTTCCTGTTTCCTCTGTAAATGGGGCTCATTTGGATGCCCCAGTTACAGTGGAAAGGTGCAAAATAAAATGGTCAGTGTCTCTCCAAGGTCTTTTACTGACTTTGGGGGTCATATTATGTGGCAAAAATATATTTAACAAATAAAAATATAATTAAAAGAAAATTAAAAAAATGCAGAAATTTCCACGTCAACTGAAACTTTCACCATAGCTGCCCCCATTTACACAAGATTATGCATATTATATCAAGACTGCCAACCCCAAATAGGAAACACAGTTTGTATATTTTTAAAATTAAGAATCTATAGTTTGAAAAAACTGAAAAAAATATTTGCTGTTTTCCAAAAATAAAAGTGGGGAAAAAAACCTGTTAAAAAATATATATATATATATCAATAAAAATCCCTATGAGTCATGTAAAAATGTTCCCAAAATTATTTTGGTAGTGCAACAAATGACAAAGGTAGGGTAATTAATCCTGTGTGAAATCATCACCCGCCAAACAATGTACTGTTCTAACTCACAATTATTATTTTTTTTTTTTTTAGCAATGCTAAATCAGTGTGCCCAAATTCTGCTAAATGGGCTTCACCGGGAGTTTAATATTGATGACCTATCTTCAGGATAGGTCATCAGTAACTGATCTGTGGGGTACGACTCCCAGCATCACCACTGATCTTCTGTTTAAAGCGGACAGTGACGTAACGTACCACAGTCACATGACCTATGCCAGTGAGGGTGAACCTTTTAGAGACCGAGTGCCCAAACTGCAACCCAAAACCCACTTATTTACCGCAAAGTGCCAACACTGCAATTTAACCTGAATACTACAGTCCAATATAGTATATTTTCCATGTATTTATCATTTAGCTATAATAGCCTGCCTGCATTCAGTCTCTGCCTGTGCCGAATGGCAGGAAAAGTCTAAGGCATATTGGTACATTATAGACTTTTTTCCAGGGCATGGCTGCCAACAGAGAGTGCTCTGAGTGCCACCTCTGACACCCGTGCCATAGGTTCGCCACCACTGACCTAGGCACATCATAGTACTGTTCAAGTGAATTATCCCGGGCTGCAATACCAAGCACAACTACTATGCAATGAATGGTACTGCGCTTGGTATACTATGAAGAAGCTGCAGAACTCGCTGGAAGGCCCCAGCCTCTTCAAACATCTAATCAGTGGCAGTGCTGGGGGTCAGAACCCCACCAATCAGGTATTGTTGACTTATCATGAGAATAGGTCATCAATATTCTACTCCTATAAACTCCCTTTAATTGATGTTGGCAACTGTTCATTAAAGTGTTGTCATCCCAAAATATATTTTAGTATATGTTACTGCTGCAGCAGCATTATCCATAACGTAATCTTTAGTTTCTTCACATACCACTGTTTTCCTTGAGTTTTTTCCTTACTGCTGTTTAAACATTTACAATATGAGGACCTTCTCAAGATGGCTCCTCTGCCTGTTCTCTGAGGCCAAAACTGCTTTCCCTCACTTCACATACACACTTGCTGTAGCAAACAGCTCCCTGTCAGCCAATCAGATTGGATTACTGAGAGACACGCCTCCTCACTCTGAAGCCTAATGCAGCCATGCAGTGTGAAGGACCGCCCCTCCGTCTTCCTGTCTTCTTAGCCAGAGACAGACAAGCCCTAGTAACGGTGTTTTAAGGGAGCAGTAGAAAGGGACAGAGGACATTAATGAAAGCTGTTATAAGGTAATTACAGATCTTCTGACAATCATTGACAGACTAACTTAGGTATACATGCCTAGCTCTAATAAACTAGCAAATTTAAGTATAATGGTTTAGTGTTGAATCTCTTTTTATTGCATAGAGAAATATAGCAATAAATTAGACATAACAGCTATAACAGTGAAAGACCAAGACATTACTTATAGCCGGGCAATAAAAACATACAGTGCCAGCATATAAATGGACAAATAAAGCATTACATTCCATTCCCCCTGATCACGTGCAAATGATCCAGAGGTGTCAAACACCAAAAGCATGTTCCCATCAAATGTCTCAGTAGTTGGGGAGAAATAACGCTTGGCATAGCAAGCCGTGGGCAATGGCAGAGATGAGGACAAGGACATATAACCAATTCTTCAGTATTAGCCCGTTGAACAAGGAGCTACTAGGTGCAGCTCATGGCATGGCAAACCAAAACCTTAAACAAGCAATAACAGGGGGACAGACAAAGACAAGACATCGACGAACAAAGACAAGGAAGGAAAGGGGGAGGGGGATGGGAAGGGGGAGGAATGAATAGCTAGGCAACATATCATGCGTGCCAGGTGCAATCACCTGAATCCAACCACGTTTGGAGGCGGGCTGAACTTCTGAACTGTCGCCAGGGTTCCCAGGTCAGCGCAAATGATTGCGTACGATTACAAGACTCAGCTTCCATCTCCTCCATTCTGAACAGGGCATCCAGGGCCCGCAACCACGTGATTCTCTGTAAATTTTCTGAAGACCTCCACTGGCGTGGAATAATCTGCCTCATTGATAAAACAAATGTTCTAAGCACACCTCTTTTGACATGTTGGATCCTGCCTGGGAATATCGAGAGCAAAGCGATCAAAGGGGACGGAGGTATAGAAGACCGGTAAAGAGCATTATACAGAGCAAAAATATCCTGCCACAATGGGGCAACCCCAGGGCAATCCCACCAAATGTGGAGCATGGAACCAACCTCTGTATGGCAGCGCCAGCAGGTGTTGGGAACAGATGGGTAAAATTGGTGCAACTTAACCGGAGTCCTATACCAACGTGTGAGAATCTTATAGTTCAGTTCCTGCAAGCGAACAGACAGGGATGACTTATGAGTAAATAAGAGGGAGCGACTCCATTGCTCAACAGACAGGGAAAATGTCAGATCGTTCTCCCAACCAGAGGCAAACCCAACACTTCTCATCTGTTCCGCTACTGATAGGTCCTCCATCCCACCGGCACCCAGCAAGCTATATATCAGAGAGATACCATGATCCGGGCCCGTGTTGGCAACACAGAGCTTCTCAAAATTAGTCAATGGGGCTGACAGCTGCAATCCGGGAGCCAGGGAGCCCAAAAAGCTGCGAAGTTGAAAGTAATGAAACCAGCGGCCCGGGGCGTTTAGAAATATATGTGACAAGTCATTAAGGGGTAAGAGACCCGAGCTATTAAAAATATCCCTAATTAGAATCCGGGGAGGAGGAACTGCACGAAAAGATGGCAGATTTCTGATCTGAGGAGGAAGGCCAGGGTGAGTTACAACATGAGTCAAAGGGCCTGGAGCAGAGATTAACTTAATTTTGGAGGCAAATCCGCCCCATACTTTAACCAGAGTCTGAAGTAGAGGGGAGAGCAGGGTATGTAAGAGACTATTTTGTGCGGCTACAGGAAGCCAAAATATCCCAGGTACTAAACGTGGTTCAAGGGTATGTTCTATGTCTACCCAAAGCTTCAGAGAACGTTTATGTACAAGGTCTAGAACACAATTTGAGATGGAGGCCCTGAAATATGCCTGGAAGTCTGGCAGGCCCGCTCCCCCCAGGCTCTTTGCTCTGGACAAAACCTTGTAACTCACCCTGGCCCTTGCACCACTCCAGATAAATCTAGAGACCAGTGACCTCAACTGGGCGAAAAATCTGTTGGGTATCTTACACGGAGCAGTCTGGAACAGATAGAGAAGTTTGGGCAAGACATCCATCTTTAGGGCATTAATCCTACCGAACCAAGAAACCTGACGGGGGGACCACTTCAGGAGAGAGGCCTCTATCTTCCTAAGCAGTGGTTTATAGTTCAACTGGAAAAGAAGGCTCGGGTTTGCGGGCAGGTTGATGCCCAGGTGGCGAATGGAGTCCGGGGCTACTTTAAACGCGAACCCTTCCTTGATGTGGGTGAGTTCTCTATGTGGCAATGATATGTTCAAGATTTCGGACTTCTGGACATTTACCTTAAAATTACTAATTCTACCAAATCTCTCAAATTCCCGAAGGACCGAAGGCAAGCCTATCCTAGGCTCTGAGAGGTAAAGAAGCAAATCATCGGCAAAAAGGGACAATTTGTGCTCTTTCGTTCCAATTCCCACCCCTTTTATAGATGAATTATTACGCAGAGCGTTGGCCAAGGATTCCATGGTCAAAATATAAAGGAAGGGGGATAATGGACAGCCCTGGCGTGTACCATTATTAATGGCAAAGGGCGGAGAAAGGAGGCCATTGACCCGTACCTGGGCTGAGGGAGAGGAGTAAAGAGCCATAATACGCCCAATCATTTTAGCGCCGAGGCCTATATGCTCCAGGGTCAAGGCCAGGAATCCCCAATTGACCCTATCGAAGGCCTTCTCTGCATCCACTGAAAGCAGGCACAGAGGAGATCTAGTAGACCTAGCTCTAGCTATAATGCCCAAAGTCTTCAGGGTGCTGTCACGCGCTTCCCTGCCTGGTACAAAACCCACCTGCTCCTGATGGATACATTTCGGAATGAGGGGATGTAACCGCAGAGCTAGTAATTTAGCATAAACTTTAAGGTCCACGTTTAAGAGAGAAATGGGCCTATAATTAGAGCAATAAGAGGGGTCCTTATCAGGTTTGGGAATAACCGTTATATGGGCCTGTAGAGCCTGGGGGGGGAAAGAGGCACCCGATGCAATTGAATTGAAAGAATCTAGTAGCAGGGGGGATAGCTCTTCTATAAGAAGCTTATAGAAGCGCGGGGTCAGGCCATCCGGACCTGGACTTTTCCCGTTTTTGAGCTCCTTTATCACTCCTGCTAGTTCTGGGGGCGAGAAATCATCCTCTAAAGCCCGAGAGTCAACGCTTGGTATGTGTTCAGGGCCGAATTGGTCTAGATACTCCTTAACATCTCGAGTAAAGGAAACCGAAGCAGAGTCCCTCCCTGCGTTCAGGTCATAGAGTGAGCTATAATAAGTACGGAATTCCGATGAGATTTCGGAAGGAGCGTAAATTGTACCCTTACTGGGTGAATTAAGCGAAGTAATCTGGGTCTGGGGCAGTCTGGGATGCAAGGCCCTAGCAAGCCACTTCCCACTCTTATCTCCATATTCAAAAAATCCGAATTTGACCTTATCACGGAGGCATAGGGTTCTTTGATCTAGGATTTGGAGTATTTGTTGCCGAAGCAGAGAAATGTCAGCTTTCAGCTGATCTGTGGGGGTGAGTTTATTAGAGGCCTCTTTCCCGTCGAGCTCTAATAAAAGGGAGGAGAGTTTTGCGGACCTTTCCCTCTTAAGCCTAGCTCCATGAGAGATGAAAATCCCTCTGAGCACACATTTAAGGGCTTCCCATTTAATCGGCGCAGGGGAGGGGTCTGATTGATGGTTATTGGCAAACTCAGTGATGGCCTTACGAACTTCGGTCATACACACCAGGTCATTAAGAAGATTATCGTTTAGTCTCCATGTGAAGGGACGGGAAGGGGCCTGTTGAAACCTAAGGAGGCCATAGACAGGAGCGTGGTCAGACCAAAGGAAACCATCCATTGAGCTGAGTGGATCCGCATCTAGCAAAGAATGGGAGACAAATAAGTGGTCCAATCTGGCGTAACTATTATGGGCTAAGGAGTGGAAACTGAAATCCCTGACTCCCGGATGCAGCACCCTCCAGAGATCTACAAGGTGTAGAGAGGATAAGTACTCCCTAAAGCAACGCTGCGATGACGGAGAGATAGCAGACCTACCAGACGAAGAATCCAGTGCAGGGTCCATCACCATATTCAGATCGCCGCCCAGAATGATCGAGGAGCCATCTGCAAAGCGAGCCAGCTTCCTAAGGATCTTGGAGCCGTAAGGGATCTGCCCCTGGTTGGGAAAATAGACATTAGCAACTGTGAACACGCGCGAACCATCAGAAAATTTGAGGAACACATAACGCCCCCTACTGTCAATGTCTGAAGACAAGACCGTGGGACGGAAGGACTTGTGAAAGGCTATGGATACCCCTCCCGCCTTTTTAACAGGATTTGGGCTATGGAACCATGTCGTGTAATATCCGCGGTCGCACCTGGGAACCGAGGCTTGCTTAAAGTGAGTCTCCTGAAACATGATAAGCATGACCCGCTTCCGATGGAAACGGTATAAGATCTGGCTACGTTTTTCTGGCTTGTTTAGGCCCCTAGCATTATACGTACAAAAAGAAAAAGGAGTCATCACAACCGCCACTAAGGGCCCGGGTAGGGTGACAGGGGACAATGACAAAGGGGTGCGGAACAAGAGGGAAAAGACAAGGACAAACAAGTAACACTCAGTAAAACAAAAAGAAAAGGGAAAAGAACGAAAAAACCCTCTTATGCGAGAGAGCCAAAAACTGTGGCTCCGAGGTAGGCTAGTAAGTGACTACTGTCACGTTCGACACCAAGTGTCGGTATCCCTAGCGAGGGGAGGAGAGGTCAAGGGCAGGACAGCTGCCCTACTAGCCTCCGACATGCAAATAAGGATATCAATAATGTAGAACACATAGCAAGAAACCTTAAAACATGAAAATTATACACTGAAACAAGTGTAAGAAAATATTCGAAGTCCCGCGGTAGCTTATCTAGCTCAAATAGGCGGTCCGGGGTGACGTCTGGAATGCCTCTGGGGCTTCGGCATCGCCTCCTGCCATTCTTCGCGACCGCTAACCGGCGGTACCAGGAGAGGTCTGGGCCAGTCCGGGAGCTCCACTGGGGGGAGATCAAGAGTAGCCAGGAACTTGGGCAGGTCTTCCACAGATTTGAAGAAAGCAGATTTCCCATTCCTCCTAGCCGAGAGCTGGAAGGGATACCCCCATCTATACAGGATCTCATTGTCCCTGAGAACGGCTAAGAGAGGCTTCAGGGCCTTTCTAAGTTGCAGGGTGCGGCGTGCTAGGTCTGGGAGGATCTGGATAGCGTTCGGGTCCAAACCGGGACCAGCCGCAGCCCGGGCTGCTTTGAGGATGGCCTCCTTCTCCTTGAAGAAGTGTATGCGACAAATAATGTCCCTGGGGCGCTTCAGGTCAGTTGATTTTGGGCCAAGAGCCCGATGGATCCGATCAATCTCGATGGCTGTGTCAGGATTCACCTTTAACAGTGCAGTAAAATGGCTCTGCGCCCAGTTGTAGAGATCTTCCACAGATTCAGGAACCCCCCTAATCCGGAGGTTGTTCCTCCGATTACGATTCTCAATATCGTCAATGTGGGTTAAAATGTCCTGCAATTGAGCAGCGTGATCATTAATGACTTCACGGTGGCAGTCCAGAGAATTCAAGATCTGCTCTTGCTTGTTCTCTACATCCTCCACTCTCTGACCCACGTGTCTGATATCCTGATGCAGGGCCGCCATATCCTGCTTGTGGGAAGCCTCCATCCTGCTGAGTAAGGCATCAACCTCTGTAGTGGTGGGTAGGGATTTCAGGTGTAGCTTCCAGTCCCAATCATCATCATGGGAGTGAGCCGTATGCGACCTGCTGGACGCAGCTGACGGAGATGGGGAGCCCTGCTGAGAGAGCTGCAGGCCTGGGGAGGCCTCCTGATTTTCTAGATGCCGGCGAGGTGGCCGCAGACCCAGAAGTAGGACTCACCGCTGCAGCATATGAAACCGGCGGTCCACCGGTAAGATGTTCACCCTGAGAGCGGGAGCTGAGCGCTGCAGTTTTCCCTCTGGTCAGAGGGGTTGATGCGCTGGATTCTCGCGCTGACTCCGCCATCTTGGAAAAAACGGCTCCGGAGCTTGAGTGTTCAGCCTGGCTGGACGGGCCAAAGAACCTTGAGATGTCCCCCGAATCGTGCGGTGGGGGTGCAGGGGTGCAAGATGGGCCTCTCTTGCGACCCATGAAAGAATCCGCGGGCTTCTGGGTGCTATGTGTGGCTGATAAAGGCCGGTGGCGTTCAGGAGCTCAGGCAGCACGCTGCTTACTCCGCCATCGGCAAGCTCCGCCCCCCAAGTATAATGGTTTAAATATTAAGGGGCACATTTATTACGCCAGTCTTAATAAACTCCTAAGCTGGCGGTGGATGCGCCAGAGATAAGTAAAGTGACCGGGCTCTTCATAACTTCGTCGGATCTTCCATCTGTTTTAAATGTAAGACAGCTTCCGAGTTGTCTTACATTTAGACTTTTTTCTATGCCTAAAACATTGGTACAAAATGGTAAATGAGACAAACCTGCCGGCCCGTCCCCTTCCCTGCCCACGCCCACAATTTTAGCCCTAGTGTTAGTGGGGAGACGTGGGCGTATTTCAGGTAAATGACCCCCTAAGTGATTTTCTAATTTATGTATAACGATCATTTTAAATAGCTGACTAGAGATAAGCGAATCAACTTAAAACTTTGTTAGAATACTGTACGGAGCGGGAGCCACTTGGAACTGAACATGAGTACGGTAAAAGTTTTTTTACAGTAGAAATTAATTTTTGAAGTTATTACCCAAAGTCTTGCAAGACTTCACAAAGTAATAAATCTGGCTCATCGGAGCCAAAACATTCTAATACTGTATGGAGCTCCCGCTCTATACAGTATTCTAACAAGGTTTTATTCAAATCAACTTCGGATGTTTCATCCAAAGATGATTCGCTCAAACCTATAGCTGACTTTATTCTAGTTACGTAATATAATAAAGATACTTAACCCCATAAGGACCAGTTCCCTACATGTACGGCGCTGGTGGACGTGACTTAAGGACCAGCGCCGTACATGTACATTGGGCTGATCCGTTTTGCCAATGAACAGCAAGTGTTTGGGAATTTTGGGCGGAGATAAATCTGCAGCATGCTGCGGTATTATTTTCGTCCTGAAAAGTCAAAAAGACTGAACTGAAGACATCCTGAACTGATTGCTCTCCATTCAGAATGCATTAGGATAAAACTGATCTGTTCTTTTCCGGTATTGAGCCCCTAGGACGGAACTCAATGCCGGAAAAGAATAATGCGCATGGCGAGAGGCTGCCGGAATAAATGTCGGACCTATTATAGTCTATGGGAACGGAGCGGGAGTACGGAAGCACATGGTCACCAGCGGCAGGACGGATCTGACAGGTTGTTCACCCGACAGAACAGCCTGCCGGAGGTCCATGCCGCTAGTGTGAAAGTAACCTTACAATTTACATGGTATGGGATAAGGACACAGTAGGTAAGGGTAAAGTTGGTCATGGCGGTATAGAGGCAGCAGGGTCACTGGTTGTAGGCTTGTATGAAGCGGTGGGTTTTTAGGCTTCTTTTGAAGGATTCCAATGTAGGTGATAGTCTGATATGTTGGGGTAGCGAGTTCCAGAGTGTGGGGAATGAACGGGAGAAATCTTGGAGGCGATAGTGGGAAGAGGTGATAAGAGGAGAGATGGAGGTCTTGTAAGGATCAGAGATTGCGTGTGGGGATGTATCAGGAAAGTAGCTCAGAGCTGTAGGAAGGAGACAGGTTGTGGACAGCCTTGTATGTATTTGTTAGTATTTTGAACTAAATTCGCTGGGCAATGGGAAGCCAGTGAAGGGATTGGCAGAGGAGTAACAGGGTGAGAGGTGGATTAGTCAGGCAGCAGAGCTGAGGATAGGAAGGGAAGAAGATGGAAGGCCACAGAGGAGGATGTTGCAGTAGTCTAGACGGGAGATGAGGGCATGTACAAGTATTTTTGCAAACTCAAAGTTGAGGAAAACGCGGATGCGGAGATGTTTTTGAGTTGGAGGCGGCAGGTGGTGGAAAGGGCTTGGATGTGTAGACGGAGGGAGAGGGTAGAATCCAAGGTCACTCCAAGGCAGCGGACTTGGGTGACCGGGGAGAGTGTGCAGCCATTGATCATGATAGATAGGTCTGTTGGGGGGTTGAGCAAGATGGTGAAAAGATGAATTTTGTTTTATCTATGTTAAGTTTTAGAAAGCGAGAGGAGAAGGAAGATGTGGAAGATAGGCATTTCGGGATTCTGGATAGTAAGGTGGTGATGTCTGGACCAGAGAGGTAGATTTGTGTGTCGTCAGTGATACTGAAAGCCATGGGACTCTATGAGCTGTCCCAGGCCGAAAGTGTAGATAGAGAAGAGCAGGGGTCCTAGGATAAAGCCTTGCGGGACACCAACAGAGAGGGAATGAGACAAGGAAGTGGTGTGAGAGTGGAACACGCTAAATGTCTGGTCTGTGAGGTATGAAGTGATCCAGGAGAGGGCCAGGTAAGTGATGCCAAGAGATGAGAGTTTGTAACAGAAGGGAGTGGTCGACAGTGTCAAAGGCAGAGGACAGGTCAAGGAGAAGGGGGACAGAGTAATGTTTATTGGTTTTGGCTGTTAGGTCATTGGTGACTTTGGTAAGGGCAGTCTCAGTTGAGTGGTGGGGTCAGAAGCCAGATTGTAGCCGGTCAAATAGGGAGCAGGAGGAGAGATGAGAGGACAGTTCAGAATGGACATGTTGCTCAAGTAGCTTTGAGGCATATGGAAGAAGCTCCATGAAGAAGTGACATGGGGCGATAACTGGACAAAGATGATGGGTCAAGTGAAGGCTTTTTGAGGATGGGTGTAATGGTAGCATGTTTAAAACCAGAGGGGAAGACACCAGAGGTTAGTGATAGGTTAAAGAGATGAGTTAGGGCTGGGATAAACACTGTGGTGAGGTTAGGGAAATATTAGCTCCAACAATTTCCACAATCCTTACATCTCTATACAACCAAATATTGCAAGGTCAGCCAGACGTGAACACAGCATATATCAAAGTACTCCCAAAACAAGGCAGCATTTCAGCATCATCTTATCGCCCAATCTCCCTTATTGACAACGATCTCAAAAACCTCTCAAAGATACTAGCAGACAGATTATTGGCTTTCCTACCTAAGCTTATTACCCCTCATCAAGTTGGCTTTATACAAGGCATGGCAGCGGTTTATAACATACGCAAAGTACTGGCGGTTTTGGATGATATTAAGCTACGTCCCCTCCTCCACTCATTCCCAGCTCTCATCGCAATTGATGCAAAAAAAGTTTGATAACGTGAGCTGGGGATGGCTGGATGAGGTATTGGACACCATGGGATTTAAAGGTCAATTTAGAACACATCACATCCCTATACAGCTCTCCTTTGGCTAGGATCTCCACACCTGGACACCCTTCATAGGTGTTTAATTTGCAGAAAGGCATTAGGCAAGGATGTCCCCTCGTGCCATTACTATTTTTAATCTAGCCCTAGAACCACTTTCTAAAGCAATAACTTTATCCAAATATATTGAAGGTATTGCCATTGGCAAACAGGTACTAACACGCTTTATTTGCTGATGATCTATTGTTGTTTCTAGAACACCCTCATAGAGACCTCCCGGCTCTGTGTGAGCTCATCTCTCGGTTTGGATCAATATCAGGCTTTAAAGTAAACATATCTAAGTGCGAACTACTAGACCTATTAATGTCTCAGTCATTTCATAAGAAAGAAATGAAAGACATACTGATCACCAATGCGACCCACAGTGTTAAATATTTAGGAATCAAAATAGGAAAGACTCCAGATTCCCTGTATACTCTAAATCAGGCATGCTCAACCTGCGGCCCTCCAGCTGTTGCAAAACTACAACTCCCATCTTTCCCGGACAGTCTACAGCTATCAGCCTACAGCAGGGCATGGTGGGAGTTGTAGTTTTACAACAGCTGGAGGGCCGCAGGTTGAGCATCCCTGCTCTAAATTATCCTCCATTGTTCAAAAAGATACTTTCAGAACTTAAATCCTGGTCTGGCCTGCTTGTCTCGTTCCTGGGAAGATGTCACCTACTGAAAAGGATGGGTTTTAGTAAACTACTATATCCCATGCAAATCCTACCAATCTTTTTAAAACATGCAGATATTCAAATACTTCTAAAAGCCTTTCGATCATTTATTGGACAGTCTAGAGTAGACAGTGCAGAATATCTTTAACTACATTAACCAGACACAGAAACAGAGGTGGCATTGGGTTCCCTGACATCAGAAATTATAATCTGGCAAGTCTAATAAGACATTGTCTGGACTGGATAAATAAATCCTCACACTACTCAGTGATACCGATCGAAGAGGAAATGGCTAGGACCTGGAGCTTAAATTCTATTCTACATACCAAATGCATAGAACTACCTAGCCAGGTTAACAAAGTGTACTGCTGCGAGACACAATAGCAGCATGGAAGGCGGTGAGAAAGATGTATAATTTGCTATTCTTAATATCTATAAGAGTGGAGATTTGGAAGCATCCAGAATTCCATGCAACCTTTTTAGACAAACAGTTCCAGAAGTGGTCAGAAAGAGGCATAGAGGAGGTTAGGCAAGTGGTACTACACCTTTCAGGAAATACAAGCCCAATATCAACTACCTACAGATCATTTATTTGCATACCATCAGTTAATGGCATTTCTACGCCCTAGGGTGATTGATCTATCACTAGAATTCACTACTAACCCTTTTGACTCAATCCTGGGTTCGCCTAAACCCCAATAAGACCTATCTCCTTGAGAGAGCTGAACTCCAGGAAAAAAAGACCTGTCCCTATTCAAGGCATGGCTTAAGGATTTCCCAGAATTAAATCTCCCAGATCAACTATTGGATGGATTTAATCCAAAAAATAGTGGCCAGTGAGGAGTGGAGAGAGACTTTTTTTTAAAAAATAACGCATAGGGCTATATATGGTTCTCATAGCCCACGGGATCCTGACAAGATAACTGAGGACAGAAAAACGCATTGCCCCAAATGTCAAACAGCCAACACAGATCTCACCCCATCGACTTTGGTTGTGCCCAGGGTAGAATCTTTTTGGCAATCCTTCCTGTCATTGATAGAGACAAAATACCACATAAAAATTCTAATGAACCCAGAAATCCTCCTATTTCACATGGGAAGAGATAATACTAAACTAGATAAAGCACTTCATTTAATCAGCTTAGTAGCTAAAAGGTGTCTCCTAACCTACTGGCTTAAACCAGATATACCGCCACTGAAAGAGGCTATTAAGCAAACGTCAAAATGTTTGATGCTAGAACATATTGAGACACAACATCGTAGATCAACATTAACAAACTTTTTTTTTTTTTTAAGGAGAGCATTTATGACAGCCTTCTTTATTGAGTCAGAAATAGTGGAGACTATACGCCCATTTATATACACTGAATGGTATGCCAAATTAGACCCATCAGACCCATGGTACAAGATAGATACAAAACAAAACCGCAAATGACTCACCCAACATAAAATTGCATCACTTTATTTTTATTGCATTTAGGTACAATGTTAATTCACACGAGATTGGATGTTCTATATATTTTCACATTTCTTTGCAATTGTCTATTATGATAAACACATCGCTATTGCAATGAGGGGGGTGGACGAGGGTGGAGGGAGGGTTTGGGAGGGATATGTTTGTACCATATTGTTAAAATATATGTAGCAATGCTTTGTATACCTATGTAGAAGGAAGGAGTATTATGCAAATATGTATATATGTCTTTTAATATATGCATATATATATATGGCCCGGGTATGTGTGTGTATATACAGTACAGACCAAAAGTTTGGACACACCTTCTCATTCAAAGAGTTTTCTTTATTTTCATGACTATGAAAATGGTACATTCACACTGAAGGCATCAAAACTATGAATTAACACATGTGGAATTATGTACATAACGAAAAAGTGTCAAACAACTGAAAATATGTCATATTCTAGGTTCTTCAAAGCAGCCACCTTTTGCTTTGATTACTGCTTTGCACACTCTTGGCATTCTCTTGATGAGCTTCCAAGAGGTAGTCACCTGAAATGGTGTTCCAACAGTCTTGAAGGAGTTGTAGCACTTGTTGGCCCTTTTGCCTTCACTCTGCGGTCCAGCTCACCCCAAACCATCTCGATTGGGTTCAGGTCCGGTGACTGTGGAGGTAAGGTCATCTGGCGCAGCACCCCATCACTCTCCTTCATGGCCAAATAGCCCTTACACAGCCTGGAGGTGTGTTTGGGGTCATTGTCCTGTTGAAAAATAAATGATGGTCCAACTAAACGCAAACCGGATGGAATAGCATGCCGCTGCAAGATGCTGTGGTAGCCATGCTGGTTCAGTATGCCTTCAATTTTGAATAAATCCCCAACAGTGTCACCAGCAAAGCACCCCCACACCTACTCCTCCATGCTTCACGGTGGGAACCAGGCATGTAGAGTCCATCCGTTCACCTTTTCTGCGTTGCACAAAGACACGGTGGTTGGAACCAAAGATCTCAAATTTGGACTCATCAGACCAAAGCACAGATTTCCACTGGTCTAATGTCCATTCCTTGTGTTCTTTAGCCCAAACAAGTCTCTTCTGCTTGTTGCCTGTCCTTAGCAGTGGTTTCCTAGCAGATATTCTACCATGAAGGCCTGATTCATACAGTCTCCTCTTAACAGTTGTTCTAGAGATGTGTCTGCTGCTAGAACTCTGTGTGGCATTGACCTGGTCTCTAATCTGAGCTGCTGTTAACCTGCGATTTCTGAGGCTGGTGACTCGGATGAACTTATCCTCCGCAGCAGAGGTGACTCTTGGTCTTCCTTTCCTGGAGCAATCCGTATGTGAGCCAGTTTCTTTGTAGGGCTTGATGGTTTTTGTGACTGCACTTGGGGACACTTTCAAAGTTTCCCCAATTTTTCGGACTGACTGACCTTCATTTCTTAAAGTAATGATGGCCACTCATTTTTCTTTACTTAGCTGCATTTTTCTTGCCTCCAGCACGGCCGGCAGCCCGGCAGCGACGTGGTCAGTGGCCTGCCTGCCGCCCAGAGGCTGGGGAGCTGGCCTGCGCCCTGAGGCTGAAGCCTCCCCAGCCTCTCTGTTGGCCCGGCCCTGCTTGGCACCTTTGGATTAAATGCAGCATGTTAGTGTGTTGAGCTTCTTCCTGCGAGTGAGGTTAGAAGCTGAGAAGAGTGCAGTCAGTTTCATATCATATCTATTGTCCTAAAGACCTTACTCTTATCTGTCAGATTATGCTCCACTGGCACTTTTTAAAATCTGTTCCATTGCCTGGAACCAATTTTTCAATCGGAAGTGAGTGGCCAAGAGATACTGAAGACAAACCCTTGCTTAATATGTGATTAGGACTCGGTGTTTATCATTTTGGTACTTTAAGTTATTCAGCTCCTGAATCCCATTTGGCCTAATACTGGTGTTTTTTCTCTCTCTCTTCCCAGCTGCCGGTCTTATGCACACATTTAATGCACATGCTGCTACTGATATTACAGGTTTTGGGATTTTAGGACATGCACAAAACTTGGCCAAACAGCAGCGGAATGAGGTTTCCTTTGTCATCCATAACCTTCCTGTCTTAGCCAAAATGGCTGCTGTTAGCAAGGCTTGTGGAAATATGTTTGGTCGTATGCATGGATCTTGCCCAGAGACATCGGGTAAGTCACTAAAATCCCTGAACCCGCAAGAGCCTGAATGATTGAAGATAGGTCACAAAAGTATTTTGTGTAGGAAGACACAGTTCTTGTCCATCAATATCCGATTGAATATAAGATGGATGGGATCTATCATCTCACATTCTCACCAGTCAGCTGTTTCAGTGTAGCTCTAGCACAGGAAGTTGACATTGGAAACACACAGCTTTGTCCATTGTGTAGTGGAAAAATCTAGTTATTGCAGTACAGTTCTGTGGTAACCACTTCCGGCCAAACGCTTATTCAGCCTACAGCTATCTCTCATGACCTTCCCTCTATACACATGCATGGGCTCCGGAGAAAAAAAAGGGTTAGAAAGTTTAAGACATTTGTCTGATCTTTATATGCCCCAACATCTGCGTTTGCGGCACCTTTAGTTGGGCAGATTATCGGAAACGAGCGTTCATAGGAATGTTTGTTCCTAATAATCAGCCTGCACATTGGGCAGTGTAAATCCAGCTTTTGGCTATTTTCACATCTGAGGTAAAGTTATCCAGCAGGCTGTTCCGGTACAGAAACAGCCTGCTGGAATTCACTGGATCTGGCCTAGCATGAGTGCCATGTTTTGGCCAGACAAAAAAATGTGCATGCACCGTTATTTGTCCAGCCAAAACCCAGCACTCATTATAGTCAATAGGGTCTGGCGGTGCACAGCCCTATCCTGCTATACCAAATACAGTGAACTCTAGTAGGCCGTTTCTTTGCCGGAACAGCCTGCTGAATAGCTTTACCGTTGATGTGAAAATTGCCTAATTCTATGAGCTCTCCTAAGCAAGTATCATGGGTCTGTGTTCTCTTGGTGGGGTCGGCAATGACACTCAAAGTCCAAGCAGCTTTTATTTTCCATCCACCACAAGACAGTGGCTTCCAAGTTCCTTATTCACTTTTTGCACATCCACATGTACGTGACAAAAATAAATCACCTTGCCCGCCTAGACGCTAACTAGACATTAGGTTACCTCGAATCCAAACACAGGGGGATCAGGCTTTGCACAGCCTCCACAGGTCATCCAGCTTCCAGGCACCGACCCGACTGTGAATGAGGATCTTAGCCCTATCTTTATCCCCATAGTAATGAGCCTAGAAGCTATACCTGGGATTACTTCATGTTAGGGGAAAATGCTGTACTGGAGGGAATGGTGGGTCCCTCTACCAACACCTACATACCATTCCATAAAAATCCAGCCCATGAAATAACTTAAACAACAATATCTTAGCGAACTATTATTTGTTGAAAGAACACAGCTTTCTGGATTCTTTTACCTGATCATTTTACCCATCTGAGCATTCTGGGTGAGATATACACTCCCTCCACTACTTCACCATACACAGTGTTACACAAGTTTTAGACTGAGCATGCAGCCTGGTAGTTGTTTCTATTGTCTGCAAGGGACTTTATGTATACTGTATATAGGAAAAGTAAGTATTTTACGGGCGGGGCTCATTATTCTGTTTACTTTTATTGGAAACTAGACACTTTGGTCCCATTGGTAATCCTGAAATTTATAATTTTCAGTTCTAAAATGTTATTTGGGTATTTATTAAGGAATACTGACCTGTTAGAGGACATAAAATAATAACATGCACATATGTAAATGCCAAGTCTGCTATACTGAGAGTTTCTGATCTTTGCAGGAGGTCTCCTAATCTGTCTACCGCGAGAACCGGCTGCCCGGTTTTGTGCCGAGATCAAGTCCCCAAAGTATGGAGAAAGTCATCAAGCATGGATCATTGGAATTGTAGAAAAAGGCAACCGCACTGCTAGAATCATAGATAAGCCACGAATCATAGAAGTTGCCCCCAAGTTGCTACTCAAAATGTAAACCCCACGCCTGGTGCCACCTCTTAATTTAGGCTTCCGTAGCTTTTTTGTTTTTAAATAGACCCTGTTCTTTACCATCATACAATTTAAATAATTGTAGAGAAAAAAAAATATATAAATATATATCATTGTGTCTGCCCATTTCGTGGCCTTGGGTCAGTTATACGAAGGGAAGTAATTAAGAAGTAAAAAAAAATCCATTGCCTTTTTGTTCTGTTTCTTTTTTTTTCTATTTTCTTTTTTTATCCGTATCCGTCTGCCCCCCCCCCCCCCTCTGTTACATTAACTGAAGATGCACCTAATGTTGAGGCAGCTTCTAAGTTGAAGAATTGTTATCCGATACAGTTGATTCATTTTGAATCTATAGACGCTTATCTCTTGCCGCATAGGCTCTTTTTTTTTTTTAAAGGTGCTTTCACTCAGCACAGACATTGCCATTCGTAGTGTCAAACAAGCAGTTAGTGTCTTCATTTATATATGTGTATTTATCATTATTGGTCTGACAATGTTCAATGGCTATGGAAGTTATTATGGAGAGGCAATAAATTGGCTGTGGATCATAGCAGGAGGGTGCATGATTTTTTTATTTTTTTTTATTAAAGACTAGACTTATTAGACTTGCGCTCTTCTAGCCGTGTACTCTCCACTCCTCCTTAAGGTTGTGCTCTGTTACCATTTCTATGCTAGGTACACATTTTACTGCGGCATCGAAGGGTCTTACGGGTGCACCATTTGCTTAAAGGGATTCTGTCACCAGGTTTCACCCCCTCCAGATAAAAATATGGTTATGTTCAGGGAGCTTTAACCATTCCTAATGTGGTCTTATAAATGTAATCTGTAGGCTCATTTTGCTAAAAAAATACGCTATTACTAACCGTCAGTGATAAAAATAAGGTGCCCAAGGGGATGTAAATGGCTCCAAGCTGCCGCCCTCACCTGCTGCCGTTCGTGCCCAGCGCCACCTCATAATCTTCTGTGACGTCTCCAGCTCTCCCTCTGTAACATGCTGTGAAAGCCTCCTGCTTGCTCTCTCTCCCTCCCCCCTCCTCCCTCTGTAACATCCTGTGAAAGCCTCCTGCTCTCCCTCCCTCCCCCCTCCTCCTGCTGCTGTAACATTGCTTTTATAACTGACAGGAATGGTTAAAGCTCCCTGAACATAACCATATTTTTATTTGGAGGGGGTGAAACTGGTGACAGAATCCCTTTAAAGCACTTCTGGTTGAGACGATGTATTTTTTTTCTTCTGTAATTCTCTTATTTCCCATGTTAACAAAGCCCTTTCTTATTAGTAGCACAGAAAACAGCTGCGTGGTTAGAGCTATGTAACTACAGGCCACGTGCAGATACATTCAGAGGTAACATGTCACTTCAGTTCAGTAATTCTAAATGTGCGCACCCATAAGTACAAAACACTTTAAGTATAATCAACGCCTTTTCTGTTCTATAGTGTTTCATACATTTTTATATTTTGTATAGTGATTACATGCCTTTATATTTTTTCTTTATAAATCAGCAGCTGTTAAGTAGTTGGTAGCTCTTTCCTTTTTTTCCAATTTGGTGCATGAGTTTGTGATCTAATGCAAAGAAAATTGACATTGCCAACATTGCAGCTTAAACTCCAAACTTGTTATAAATATTTAATTTTTTTTATTGCTCTTGTACAACCTGTATTTGTTTCTTTTCTTGCAGTAAATTGAATCTTTAGAAAAAAGAGTGGGGGGGGAAGAAAGTATGGTTCTTCATATTATGGTCGTCATCCTTGTTAGAAGTGTCCCCTTGACAACAGATCACAAAGTATCCGCTACTAGGACCCTGCAGATATCAACTATAATTTGTGGGGAAATGTGGCAGTAAGGTCTCATGCACATGAACGTACTTGCTCAGTCCCTGTGCTGCAGACCGCGGTCTGCAAATGTATGGGCACCTGCCGTGTGCACTTAATGACTTGAATAGGTCTGTGATCCGCAATATACAAGCAAAGATGGAACATGTTTTTGCAGTGCAGAGGCACAGATCTGAAGCTCACTGAATCACTTCGTAATGCTCCATGGGCTTCTGATCCCTGCCTCCACACCGCAAAAAGGTGAAGCCCTATATTCTGTCTTATCTGGCGGATGCGGACATACTCAAGTCTGCAGTATGGGCACTAAGCGCTTGTGTGAGTGAGCCCTAAGAGTTCCGTTTCCCTGTAGCTCCTCCACAGGAGAAAGGAAACATTACAAGGTGCCCATTCACAGTATTGCAGGACAGGCTCGCCAGAGTGTTCACCCTGGCCAAGAAATAAGGATCGTGCGTTCCCTCTCTAATAATTCAAAATTCTCTAATAGAATATATTAAAAAAATGTTTTTCTCTAAACTGAATAACTAAAGGGGACCATGACGGTTTTGATCGGTGTGTTTGAAAACTACTTGAAAAAAAATGAGGATTCCTTGGGGGAGCCTAATACTTTAAGAGGTTCTCCGGGAATGGGCAGACAATTCATAGCGCTAATTTAAAGTTTAAGTAAAAGTTACTGCAGGGTAACGGTTAAGGAATACTCTTTAGATATTGCTGTGAGCGGCGGGGCCGGTGTATTGTGACTCGGGAGACACTGTTATGGGGGAGATCTGTGGATGACACATATAGCATTAGATGCTATATAGTGTCATCCACAGATTCCCCCCCATAACAGTGCCATCCACAGATCCCCCCCCTCCCCATAACAGTGCCACTGCCATCCACAGATCCCCCTCCCCATAGCAGTGCCATCCACAGATCCCCCATAAGTGTGTGTCACCCACAGATCCCCCATAAGTGTGTGTCACCCACAGATCCCCCATAAGTGTGTGTCACCCACAGATCCCCCATAAGTGTGTGTCACCCACAGATCCCCCATAAGTGTGTGTCACCCACAGATCCCCCATAAGTGTGTGTCACCCACAGATCCCCCATAAGTGTGTGTCAGCCACAGATCCCCCATAAGTGTGTGTCAGCCACAGATCCCCCATAAGTGTGTGTCACCCACAGATCCCCCATAAGTGTGTGTCACCCACAGATCCCCCATAAGTGTGTGTCACCCACAGATCCCCCATAAGTGTGTGTCACCCACAGATCCCCCATAAGTGTGTGTCACCCACAGATCCCCCATAAGTGTGTGTCACCCACAGATCCCTCATAAGTGTGTGTCACCCACAGATCCCCCATAAGTGTTAAATTTGCAAGATCATACTTGTCTACCCCAAGTACATATACACCCTTTGGAACGCCTCTTCTCTGCAACAGGTAACAAATGTGTAAGAAGAGAGCTAGCCTCAGCCCTGACCATGTGGACATGTTGTCTTTTTTACATTGTAATGCAAAATTTTTATAATTATGTGACTCCTAAATTTGTTTTAATATGGCCTTTGAACATAATTTTTCAAGTAAAATCATATAAACCCCTTTTTGTCATTTTGGTGTTTTTTTACTGATTTAATCAAGGAAATTATCGACAACTAATCGATTATTCAAATAATCGTTAGCTGCAGCCCTAGACCACACCTCTTAAAAATTAACGTTCAACACGTGCAGAGTTTATACATACAACTTGGACCTAAATATCTGCACATGTCTTCATAAACTCACCAGAACTAGAAAGACCAAAAATGTGGTTTTAAGCTGGAAATTAAAAAAAAAAAGTAACAACCTATAAAATACAGGGATTACAGCCCTTGAAAAGTTAGTCCTCCCCCTAAAACCTATATACCGCATTTCCTGAGACCAAACAACCCGATGATTGCAGTTGCCTTGATGGACTGTTGGCAACCATCTTCACCTTCAGGTAATTTTGTGACAAACGGCAATTATTAAAACATCAAAACAAACATTTGGACATAAAACTGACATCCAAGCAGAGGTTTACACATAAAAAAAACGTAATATATTGAGGTGTGCAAATCTTATATATACCACAATGATATACATCAACAAGCATTTGTGCTCTTAAAGGGAACCTGTCACCGGGATTTTGGGTACAGAGCTGAGGACATGGGTTGCTAGATAGCCACTAGCACATCCGCAATACCCAGTCCCCATAGCTCTGTGTGCTTTTATTGTGTAAAAAAAAAAACAAATTGATACATATGCAAATTAACCTGAGATGAGTTCTGTCCCTGACTCATCTCACATTAAGGACTCATCTCAGGTTAATTTGCATATGTATCAAATCGTGTTTTTTTTACACAATAAAAGCACACAGAGCTATGGGGACTGGGTATTGCGGATGTGCTAGCGGCCATCTAGCAACCCATGTCCTCAGCTCTATACACAAAATCCAGGTGACAGGTTTCCTTTAAAAACATTGGCACAGAGGCCATATAATATATGGTCATCATCCATATGTGTTAAAATATACTGTACGTGGCAAGCCGCTTCTAGGTTACCAAAAATCTATATTTTCCGAGAGCACAAAACATATTTAGAGACATTTACCAAGACCGGTCTTAGTCCCTGTCCGCTTCAGCTTGATACGCTGGCCTCTACATAACTTAGGTGCATGATCTGGCAGACGTTCAACAAGATTAAATCTAATTGAGGCTACTTTCACACTAGCGTTCGGCTGTCCGCTTGTGAGCTCCGTTTGAAGGGGCTCACAAGCGGACCCGAACACTTCCGTCCAGCCCCAATGCATTCTGAGTGGACGCGGATCCGCTCAGAATGCATCAGTCTTGCGGCGTTCAGCCTACGCTCCGCTCAGCAGGCGGACACCTGAACGCTGCTTGCAGCGTTCGGGTGTCCGCCTGGCCGTGCGGAGGCGTGCGGATCCGTCCAGACTTACAATGTAAGTCAATGGGGACGGATCCGTTTGAAGATGACACACTATGGCTCAATCTTCAAAGGGATCCGTCCCCCATTGACTTTCAATGTAAAAGTCTGGACGGACCTGTTCAGGCTAATTTCACACTTTGACATTTTTTGACAATATAATGCAGATGGATCCGTTCTGAACGGAGCCACCGTCTGCATTAATATGAGCGGATCCGTTCAGAATGGATCCGATCGAACGCTAGTGTGAAAGTAGCCTGAGTCATTTTCTAACTCAAAAAGAGACATAAAATGATCAATGAGATTAGCGTGCCGGTGTTCTGTTCTTTTTTGCTACCCGTTAAACTTTGCTACCCTCGTCACTTCCGGTTGTGACGTAGCAACATCGGAAGGTTTGGATGGAGGTGTGTCTTGCTGCTCGCCACCAGAGTGGCTGGGAAGGAGGTGTGTCTGCCTCTAAATTACGTCACAACAGGAAGTGACGAGGGTAGCAAAATTTCATGGGGAGCAAAAAATAACGGAACACCGGCCTGCCCATACCACGTCCCCTTTTCTCAGAGCTTGAGAAAAGTGGTGTACACAGGGAAAACTGCACAGATTTTGCTGCAAAACACCTAATATAGTCAGCAAAACATTGTACGATCTGAATTTTACATGTCTACATTCAGTGCTGCATGTGTGCTCCAACCAATTTTTGCATGTAAGTATTGGGAATTGTGTACTATATAATCCTCCATCCCTCTAAACAAAGTAATCAAGAAATCTAAGTAATGGAGGCTTTATTACTCCAGTATTATGGACACAATACCTGGACCTTCTGTAGCTCTTCAGAAAAGGAGTCTGAGCACCATACCTTTGGTTCTGATTATTCACAGGAGATCCGGGCTTTGCATCCATAATAGGGGCAAAAAAGCCCCTGGAAAAAAAAAACTGTAGTAACTGAAAATTATTGTTATGGAGACAGTGAATGAGCAAAAATGTCTTTTTTGACTGATGAAAATTTTTATATTACATATGTAGGACATCCTAAAACATTTAATGTGAAAATGGCTTAATGTAGCTTAATGTACCATAATGTGCCTCAACCTCAATCAATTGCCTTGAAACTTTGCACAACCTAAGATCTCAGCCTCCCAAATCTATCCTGGAAGGTTCATAAATTTTGGCTACACACAAGGC
The DNA here is from genome assembly GCF_014858855.1 of Bufo gargarizans. Lineage (NCBI taxonomy): Eukaryota > Metazoa > Chordata > Amphibia > Anura > Bufonidae > Bufo > Bufo gargarizans. The sequence continues at coordinate 229,314,056 of NC_058081.1, read as the reverse complement.
AAATGAGTGACAGTAAGCTTGTTTTTTGGGGAGCTTAAAGGGAACCTTTAAGCTCCATCTAGCAATCCATGTCCTCAGCTCTATACCCCAAATCCCAGTGACAGTTTCTCTTTAATGTGGCAAAAATCAAGCTTAACCCTTTCATGACCAAGGGTCATTGATGCCCCAGTGTCCAGGTCAAAATTTACAAATCTGACATGCGTCACTTTATGTGGTAATAGCTTTGGAACACTTTTATTTATCCAAGCCATTCTGAGATTGTTTTCTTGTGACACATTGTACTTCATGATAGTCATACCTTTATTTATGAAAAAATCCCAAATTTATAAAACAGAAAGTCATACCCATTAAAATATTTATTACTTAACATTTCCCATATGTCTACTTTATGTTGGCATCATTTTGGAAATGTCATTTTATTTTTTTAGGACGTTAGAAGGCTTAGAAGTTTAGAAGCAATTCTTAAAATTTTTAAGACATTTCCAAATCCCACTTTTTAAGGACCAGTTTAGGTCTGAAGTCACTTTGTGAGGCTTACATAATAGAAACCAACCATTGTAGAAACTACACCCCTCAAGTTACTCAAAACTGATTTTACAAACTTTGTTAACCCTTTAGGTGTTCCACAAGAATTAAAGGAAAATTTCTAAATTTCACTTTTTGGGGAGAATTTCCACTTTATAAAATTTTTTTCTTTAACACATTGAGGGTTAACAGCCAAACAAAACTCAACATTTATTACCCAGATTCTGTGGTTTACAGGAACACCCCACATGTGGTCGTAAACTGATGTAAGGGGGCACGGCAGGGCGCAGAAGGAAAGGAATGCCGTATGGTTTTTGGAAGGCAGATTTTGCTAAACTGTTTTAAAGCCCCCCTGATGCACCCTTACAGTAGAAACTCCAAAAAAGTTACCCTATTTTGGAAACTAGGGGATAAGGTGCCAGTTTTATTGGTACTATTTCGGGGTACATATGATTTTTAATTGCTCTATATTAAGTTTTTTTGTGAGGCAAGGCAACCGAAAAATGGCTGCTTTGGCACAGTTTTTTGTTTGTTTGTTTGTTTTTTACAAGATTCATCTGACAGGGTAGATCATGTGCTAGTTTTATAGAGCAGGTTGTTCCGAACGCAATTATATCAAATATGTCTACTTTGTTTGTTTGTTTGAGTTTTACATAATAAAGCAATTTTGAAAAAGAAATAATGTTTTTGTGTGTCCATTTTCTGAACACCATATATTTTTTGTTTTTCTGCCGATCGTCTTGTGCAGGTGCTCTTTTTTTGCAGAAAGAGTTGAGGTTTTTATTGGTACCATTTTTGGGTACATAGAATTTTTTGATCATTCATTATTACACTTTATGGGGCAAGGTGACCAAAAACTTGGCTGTTTTGGAACAGTTTTTATTTATTTATTTTTACAGCGTTTATCTGAGGGGTTAGGTCATGTGACAGTTTTATAGTGCAGATCTTTACGGACGTGGCAATACCTAATGTCTATACTTTTTCTTATTTATTTAAGTTTTACACAATAATAGCATTTATGAAACCAAAAAAATTATCTTTTAGTGTCTCCATACTCTGAGAGCCATAGCTTTTTTTTATTTTTTGGGCGATTGTCTTAAATAGGGTATCATTTTTTGCGGGATGAGGTGACGGTTTGATTGGGGTGACGGTTTGATTGGTACTATTTTGGGGGTCATACGCCTTTTTGATCGCTTGCTGTTGCACTTTTTGTGATGTAAGGTGACAAAAATGGCTTTTTTTACACAGTTTTTATTTTTATTTTTTTATGGTGTTTATCGGACGGGGTCTATCATGTGATATATTTATAGAGACGGTCGTTACGGACGCGGTGATACCTAATATGTGTATTTTTTTTATAGGAAAAGGCAATTAATTTTTTTAATTTTACACATTTATTTATTTTTACTTTTATTTATTTATTTTTATCAAGTCCCTCTTGGATCTTGACGATCCAGTAGGGCTGATGGCTGTACTATACTTTGCAATGCTCCTGCATTGCAAAGTATAATACAATCAGATGCCCTGTAGGTGGCTGCCGCGGCATCTATGGGTTTACAGCAGAGTGTCAGCATACAGCTGCAGAGCACAGATCAGAGCCTGAAACCGGCATTTTTTCACTGCCGCAATCCTATTGGTTAGTCTGTACAGACTAATCAATCGGATCGATTGCTGGCAAGGGGCCACTCTGATAAGTCCCTTGCCGGCATTACTGCACTGTATGCTGTCCGTGACAGCAGCAGTTCAGGGGCAGAAGCTTTGCAGCGCTTGGATTAAAGAGCTGCTAGAACGTTTATATATGTGGTAGCTGCACGGGGTATGTGCAGCTATCATGTATATATACGGATTGCAGTCGTGAAGGGGTTAATGTCACTTATTTGCCTTGTGGGTAACCAAAATCCATGAAACGTCCAGGATAGGTTTGGGAAGCTGAGATCTTAGGTTGTGCAAAGTTTCAAGGCAATTGATTGAGGTTGAGGCACATTATGGTACATTAAGCTACATTAAGCCATTTTCACATTAATTTTTTACATTCACACGTCCGTAATTTGGGTCCGCATTCGTTCCGCAATTTGCGGACCCATTCACTTTCAATGCAAATCCACATTTCCTGGATCCGCATCCGCATTTTCGGGATCTGCTTCAGTTTTTTCGGGATCCGCTTTTTCGGGACCCGCAATTTTGCTCCTAAAAAAAAAATTGAACATGTCCTATTCTTGTCCGCAATTGCGGACAAGAAAAGAAATTTTCGATTATAGTGTCTGCAATGTGCGTTCCGCAAATTGCGGATCGCACATTGCAGGTGTCCGTGTTTTGCGGATCCGCAATTTTATTCCTCTTTTTTTTTTTCTTCTGACGGATCAGAAGAACAGAAAGCTGAACGGTGATGTGAATGCACCCTTAGGGCTCGTTCACATTAACGTTTTTTGCGTTCCCTATAAGGGCCGTTTTTTTGCATTCCCTATAAGGGCCGTTTTTTGCGTTCCTTATACGGAACCATTCATTTCAATGCAAACCAAATAAAGTACAAAAATTGCGTCACAGTTGCAAATGCTATACTAATAAGTTAGAGATGCTTGGCAAATAATTTTGTACAAAATTATTTGAGTCCGTCTGCCGCACGTCAAGGCGATCTCTAGTTAGACGGGTTCCTAACACTAAATTCTATCTGTTATGTGCCATAACGGCTATCATATAATTCAGCAAGTGTAGGTTCCACATGCATGCTGGGACCGCTTTAATTTCTGTCATTTTTTGGTGCCAAAATGGCCTCCATTATATCCTAGGAAAGCAGGTACCAACATGCATGCCGGGCCCACTCCACACCACTCACAGCGCCAAATGGCCACCAAGGACTGCAATGAGAGTCCACACACTATCTCTCTCCTGGTGCCAGAATGACAGAAATTAAAGCGGGCCCAGCATGCATGTGGAACCTACACTTGCTGAATTATATGGTAGCCGTCATGGCACATAACAGATAGAATTTAGTGTTAGGAACCCGTCTAACTAGAGATCGCCTTGACGTGCGGCAGACGGGCTCAAATAATTTTGTACAAAATGATTTGCCAAGCATCTCTAACCTATTAGTAGCACCAAACACCACACATAGCCCCAGATCACCCCCCTGCATCCCAATTAACCCCTTGATCACCCCTTCTTGCCCCTGTCAATCACTAGTGAAAGGGAAAAAAGTGATCACTGGTATTGACTGTTAGGTCTTAGGGATAGTTTAGGCCCCTTGGTTAGGTAGTTTAGCGATTGTTTAGCGCCCAGCCCACCGCACCACAGTCACTTATTCGCTGATTAGCGTATCGCTAATCAGCATTTGTACTTTTATAGTATCTGTAAGTGATCAAAACTGATCACAGTCAGATCTATATTAGTATTAGTGTCACCTTAGCTCGCCCTCCACCCAAAACGCAGTGTTTGCCCGATCAAGCCTGATCGGTCACCCACATGTGCGTACACCCACGCCCGCCCCGCCGCAGTGACAAAAAAAATATATTTTTTGATCACTGCACAATCACTTCACAAGCGCTGCGGCGATAAAAAAATCAGTTTTGATATTTTTTATCAACCGCAGCGGCCTCCGGTACTTCGCTAGCCTCCCATTTGTAAGACAGGCTTGCTTTTTTTCTTGGGTAGTCTCAGGGAATACCCCTAAATTTAGTTGCCCAAATGTCAAACAGGGGGTATTCTTCTGAAGAGGCCTACAGGCTTCTGACCCAGTCGGATGAGGAATGGGAACCCTCATCTGATGAATTTAGCAGGTCAGAATATGAACCTGTAGAAAGCAGTGGCAGTCTGACTCAAAGTTCGGACGAGGAGGTTGAGGTCCCTGATAGCACCAGGCGTACCCGGCCCCGTGTCGCTAGACCACAGGTTGCGCAGGATCCGCTTCAAGGGCAGCAGAGTGGGGCTGGCGCTGTCGGATTACGTGGTGAGGCATACACCAGCAGCGCAGCCCATCCTGGACCTAGTACCAGCACTGCCGTACAACATGGTGAAGTGGCGAGCACCAGAAGGGCAGTTGAAGCTGGTACGGTGGCACGTGCAGTAGTTACCCCGTCGCAGCCACCGAACAGACAGGCCCGTAGAGCCCCTAGAATCCCTGAGGTGCTGGCAAACCCTGATTGGCAGTCCCCAACTTCAGCCGCACCTGTAGTTCCGCCTTTCACCGCCCAGTCTGGAGTTCGGGTTGAGACAGCTCAGAATGGTTCGGCCCTGGGATTTTTTTTAGCTGTTCTTGACTGCGGAGCTCTTGGACTTAGTTGTGGCAGAAACAAATCGGTATGCCACTCGATTTATATCCTCCAACCCGGGAAGCTTTTATGCCCAGCCTTTCCGGTGGAAACCAGTCCTAGTTTCCGAAATTAAAAATTTTCTGGGCCTTCTCCTCAACATGGGTCTAACCAAAAAGCATGAATTGCGGTCATATTGGTCCACGAACCCAATTCATCACATGCCCATGTTCTCTGCTGCTATGTCCAGGACACGATTTGAGACCATCCTGTGTTTCCTGCACTTTAGCGACAACACCACCTCTCGTCCCAGACCTTGGCTTCAAACAATACATTCCAAACAAGCGCGCCTGGTATGGGGTCAAATTGTATAAGCTATGTGAAAGGGCCACAGGCTATACCCACAAATTTCGGATCTATGAGGGAAAAGATCATACCCTGGAGCCGGTCGGTTGCCCTGACTACCTGGGACAGGGACTTGGTGTCACCCTTATTTGGCAAGGGGTACCATCTTTATGTGGACAATTTCTACACAAGTGTGGCCCTCTTCAGGCATTTGTTTCTAGAACAGATTGGCTGCTGTGGCACCTCGCAAACTAGTCGCGCGGGCTTCCCTCAACGGCTCGTTACCACCCGTCTTGCAAGGGGGGAGAGGGCTGCCTTGTGTGACCAAGAACTGCTTGAGGTGAAATGGAGAGACAAGCGTGCCGTTTACATGCTCTCCTCCATTCACGCAGACACGACAATCCAAATTGAGCGAGCAACCCGTGTCATTGAAAAGCCCCTCTCAGTTCACGACTATAACCTACACATGGGAGGGGTGGACTTCAATGACCAGATGTTGGCTCCGTATTTAGTTTCCTGACGCACCAGACACTGGTATAAGAAGGTGTCTGTATATTTAATTCAATTGGCTCTGTATAATAGTTTTGTTCTCTACAGTAAGACTGGGAGAACACGATCCTTCCTCAAATTTCAGGAAGAGATCATCGAGAACCTCTGTGGCCCCATCCACCAGTGTAGTTAGCCGTCTACACGAGCAACATTTCCCCAATGTCGTTGCTGGTACCTCAACCCAACCGTCACCCCGAAAAAGATGTCGTGTCTGTAGCAGGAGTGGAATAAGGCGTGACACCCGCTATTTCTGTCCTGACTGCCCTGACCACCCTGCCCTATGCTTAGGGGAGTGTTTCCGGAAGTACCACACACAGGTACACCTAGCATAGGGATCACATCTCACAGGACAGGCACACAGGGCTATTAGGGCCCATTCACACACAGGGCTGCTGCAAACCTCTCCTTTCACCTGGGACAAAGTGCATAATGTACTGGTAAAAAAAAACAAGCAAAAATTAAAAAACACCAGTAAGCAAAAAAGTTAACGTTCAGTTCCAAAAGTTAAATAAAGTTTATATGTTCTATTCAAAGGTTATTATAAAGTTAATAAAATTATTGCGTTGCGGCCTGGTTTTTTCTTTTTTTTTTTTTTTACCTTCCAGGTGGACCAACCGATCGACTAGCTGCAGCACTGATGTGCATTCTGACAGAAGCATTGCGCTGCTGTCAGATTACACACAAGTCTGTGTATGCGGCGCTGCAAGGCAAGGTTTCTCCTCTGCAGTAAAAGATACGTTTGCCGAGGCATATGAGCTGAGGAGGTGGCGGTGTTCATATGCTTTGGCAAACACTTTATATATATAAAAAAAAAAAAAATCCCGGCAATGATTTATTCATCGATTGATGTGAATGGAGAAATCTGGTTTGCCAGGGCATACGAGCTAAGTGGGTATGGATGTTGGGCGGAGCTCCTATGTCCTGGCAGACGCCTTTCCCCTCCTTTTTTTTTTTGGCAGAGATTTTTTCATCCACATTGATCGATGCGAATGAAGAAATCTGTGCCGTTCATTTTTTTCTTTCAGCCCAGAGGCTGAACGGAAAAAAAAAAATATCTCATTACCCGTATGCTCAATATAAGGAGAATAGCAGAAACTCCTAATGCTGGCCATACAAGTAATGATTGCGGAGACCCTCAAATGTAGAAACACCCCACAAATGACCCCATTTTGGAAAGAAGACACCCCAAGTGCTGAGGGGCATATTGAGTCCATAAAAGATTGAAATTTTTGTCCCACGTTAGCGCAAAGTGAGACTTTGTGAGAAAAAGAAAAAAAAAAATCAATTTCCGCTAACTTATGCAAAAAAAAAAAAAATTTCTATGAACTCGGCATGCCCCTCATTGAATACCTTGGGGTGTCTTCTTTCCAAAATGGGGTCACATGTGGGGTATTTATAGTGCCCTGGCTTTTTAGGGGCCCTAAAGCGTGAGAAGTCTGGGATCCAAATGTCTAAAAATGCCCTCCTAAAAGGAATTTGGGCACCTTTGTGCATCTAGGCTGCAAAAAAAGTGTCACACATTTGGTATCGCCGTACTCAGGAGAAGTTGGGGAATGTGTTTTGGGGTGTCATTTTACATATACGCATGCTGGGTGAGATAAATATCTTGGTCAAATGCCACCTTTGTATAAAAAAATGGGAAAAGTTGTCTTTTGCCGGGATATTTATCTCACCCAGCATGGGTATATGTAAAATGACACCCCAAAACACATTCCCCAACTTATCCTGAGTACGGCGATACCACATGTGTGACACTTTTTTGCCGCCTAGGTGGGCAAATGGGCTCACATTCCAAAGACCACCTTTCGGATTTCACAGGGCATTTTTTACAGATTTTGATTTCAAACTACTTCTCACGCATATGGGCCCCTAAAATGCCAGGGCAGTATAACTACCCCACAAGTGACCCCATTTTGGAAAGAAGACACCCCAAGGTATTCCGTGAGGGGCATGGCGAGTTCCTAGAATTTTTTATTTTTTGTCGCAAGTTAGTGGAATATGAGACTTTGTAATAAAAAAATAAAAAATAAAAAGAATCATCATTTTCCGCTAACTTGTGACAAAAATTAAAAAATTCTAAGAACTCGCCATGCCCCTCACGGAATACCTTCAGGTGTCTTTTATCCGAAATGGGGTCACTTGTGGGGTAGTTATACTGCCCTGGCATTTTAGGGGCCCAAATGCGTGTGAAGTAGTTTGCAATCAAAATGTGTAAAAAATGGCCTGTGAAATCCGAAAGGTGCTCTTTGGAATGTGGGCCCCTTTGCCCACCTAGGCGGTAAAAAAGTGTCACACATGTGGTATCGCCGTACTCAGGAGAAGTTGAGGAATGTGTTTTGGGGTGTCATTTTACATATACCCATGCTGGGTGAGAGAAATATCTTGGTCAAGTGCCAACTTTGTATAAAAAAAATGGGAAAAGTTGTCTTTTGCTGAGATATTTATCTCACCCAGCATGGATATATGTAAAATGACATCCCAAAACACATTCCCCAACTTCTCCTGAGTACGGCGATACCACATGTGTGACACTTTTTTGCCGCCTAGGTGGGCAAATGGGCTCACATTCCAAAGAGCACCTTTCGGATTTCACAGGGCATTTTTAACAGATTTTGATTTCAAACTACTTCTCACGCATATGGGCCCCTAAAATGCCAGGGCAGTATAACTACCCCACAGGTGACCCCATTTTGGAAAGAAGACACCCCAAGGTATTTCATGATGGGCATAGTGAGTTCATGGAAGTTTTTATTTTTTGGCACAAGTTAGTGGAATATGAGACTTTGTAAGGAAAAAAAAAATCATAATTTTCCTCTAACTTGTGACAAAAAATTAAAAGCTCTATGAACTCACTATGCCCATCAGTGAATACCTTAGGGTGTCTATTTTCTGAAATGGGGTCATTTGTGGGGTTTTTCTACTGTATGGGCATTGTAGAACCTCAGGAAACATGGCAGGTGCTCAGAAAGTCAGAGCTGCTTCAAAAAGCGGAAATTCACATTTTTGTACCATAGTTTGTAAATGCTATAACTTTTACCCAAACCATTTTTTTTTACCCAAACATTATTTTTATCAAAGACATGTAGAACAATAAATTTAGCGAAAAATTTATATATGGATGTCGTTTTAAAAAAAAAAAAATTTACAACTGAAAGTGAAAAATGTCATTTCTTTGCAAAAATTTCGTTACATTTCAATTAATAACAAAAAAAGTAAAAATGTCAGAAGCAATGAAATACCACCAAATGAAAGCTCTATTAGTGAGAAGAAAAGGAGGTAAAATTCATTTGGGTGGTAAGTTGCATGACCGAGCAATAAACGGTGAAAGTAGTGTAGTGCAGAATTGTAAAAAGTGGCCTGGTCATTACGGGTGTTTCAGCTAGGGGGGTTAAAGTGGTAAAGGGGGTTATCCCATGATTAACTCCAGGCAAACTCCTTTAATAGCATTGCCTACATTTTGTAGCAATAGAAATCATGCTGAGGACAGGACAACATAAATAGTGGAGTGCACACTTAAAATTGAAAACCTTACTTGTGCGATACCAATGTCCAGCATTTATTTTGTAAGTCCTGATTTGTGAGCTCTAGATCTTTGCTTAACCTGCTTCAAATATATCAGTTGTGCCCAGCCATGTTTTAGACTTGGAGCCAGACACAATTGATATATGCGTATGTGCACAGATCTAGCATCTATAGACTGATAGTGTCGGACAGGAAAACCTAGCATGTAGCACTTTTCTGTTCAGCGCGGGTTGACATCTAACGTCATCAGAGATGCAGTGGATGAATATGAAAGATCCTATAGAAAACTATGGGGACCAGTTCTGGCCACGCTGGAGGGGGAACTGAGCTGGATCACTGGATGTGAAGCTGGCCTTAGGGCTCTTTCACACCTGCGTTCTTTTCTTCCGGCATAGAGTTCCGTCGTCGGGGCTCTATGCCGGAAGAATCCTGATCAGTTTTATTCCAATGCATTCTGAAAGGAGTGAAATCCGTTCAGGATGCATCAGGATGTTCAGGATGCATCATCCTTCAGTTCCGGACCGGAAAGTTTTTTGGCCGGAGAAATTACCGCAGCATGCTGCGCTTTTTGCTCCGGCCAAAAATCCTGAACACTTGCCGCAAGGCCGGATCCGGAATTAATGCCCATTGAAAGGCATTGATCCGGATCCGGCCTTAAGCTAAACGTCGTTTCGGCGCATTGCCGGATACGACGTTTAGCTTTTTCTCAATGGTTACCATGGCTGCCGGGACGCTAAAGTCCTGGCAGCCATGGTAAAGTGTAGTGGGGAACGGGGGAGCAGTTTACTTACCGTCTGTGCGGCTCCCGGGGCGCTCCAGAGTGACATCAGGGCGCCCCAGGCGCATGGATGACGTGATCGCATGGCACGTCATTCATGCGCATTGGGCGCTCTGACGTCATTCTGGAGCGCCCCGGGACCCGTACGGACGGTAAGTATACCGCTCCCCCGCTCCCCACTACTACTATGGCAACCAGGACATTAATAGCGTCCTGGCTGCCATAGTAACACTGAAAGCATTTTGAAGACGGATCCGTCTTCAAATGCTTTCAGTTCACTTGATTTTCCGGATCCGGCGTGTAATTCCGGCAAGTGGAGTACACGCCAGACCCGGATAACGCAAGTGTGAAAGAGGCCTTAAAGGGTTTGTGTACGTTGTGTACATACACCCAATGCCGGTGTATTAACCCCTTGTATGCCGTGGTCAAAGCTGACCACAGCATGCACAGGGTTTGTGGAGGGTACGTGTGCCCTCTGCTTCCCCATCGGGTCCCCGCGCTGTAGTGACGGGGACCCGATGGCAGAGAAAGCAGCCCGATGCCATCCATAGGCTTCGGAGCTTGACTTCTACGGAAGCCTGTGAGATCCAGCCCTCACAATGTATTGTAATGCATTGCCGATGGGATCAGACCCCCAAAAGTCCCAGAGTAGGACAAAAATGAAAAGTAAAAAAAAAACGGTGTTTTCCATAATAAAAAAATGAATAAAGTTTCAAGTAAAAAAAAAAATGTCTCTTTCCCAAAATAAAACACATAAAATTGTAAAAAAAAAAAAGAAAAACAGACCTATTTGGTATCGCTGCCTCCATAACGACCAGCTCTATAAAAATATCACATGACTTAACCCCTCAGGTGTACACCGTTAAAAAAATAAATAATAAATCACTAAAAGTGCAACACCAAGCGATCAAAAAGGCGTATGCCCCCCAAAATAGTACAAATCTAACCATCACCTTATCCTGCAAAAAATAAGCCCCTACCTAATCGCCTAAAAAAAAAAAAAAAAAAAAAACTATGGCTCTCAGACTATGGAGAAACTAAACCATGATTTTTTTTTTGTTTCAAAAATGCTTTTATTGTGTTAAATGTAAAAAAAATTAAAAAGTTGACATATTAGGTATCGCCGCGTCTATAACAACCTGCTCTATAAAAATCCAACATGACCTAACCCCTCAGGTGAACACTGTAAAAAAATATATAATAATAATAATAGTGTCAAATTTTTTTGTCACCTTACATCACAAAAAGTGTAATAGCAAGCAATCAAAAAGTCATATGCACCCCAAAATAGTGCCAATCAAACCGCAATCTCATCCCACAAAAGTTATACCCTACCTAAGACAATCGCCCAAAAAATAAAAAAAAATATAGCTCTCAGACTATGGAGACACCAAAACATGATTTAAAAAAAAATATTTTTAAAGCGAACCTTTCACCTCAATTTCACTTAATAAACTAGCAACAGTACCTTATAGATCATCTTCAGTGTGTTATTATACATCCTTGTGCCGCTTTCATGTGATGTATCTGCCTGAAAAAATCGTCTTATAAAGTAATCTTTTCCTGCTCCAACAGTCACACTAGAAGTCAAGGGGGTAGCCCTTCCCTCACTTCAGGCTGTACCTCCCCTGCCCTAACCCAGCCTCTATGCACTGTAATTGACACCCGGCTCAGTCGCCGGGACCGCGCTTGTACACGCGCATGCGCCGTTGGCCTCAGTAGCAGCGCGATCCCGTCTATCGCGCGGACTCAAGCGCGATCCTGTAACTGAATTACAGTATACATATTATGTATTTCCACACGTCGGTAACGACCTGCTCTATAAAAATATCACATGAACTAACCCCTCAGGTGAACACTGTAAAAAAATTATAATAATAACAGTGTCAAAACATTTTGTCACCTTACATCACAAAAAGTGTAATAGCAGGCGATCAAAAAGTCACATGCACCCCAAAATAGTGCCAATCAAACCGCCATCTCATCCCACAAAAATTATACCCTACCTAAGACAATCGCCCCAAAAATATATTGCTCTCAGACTATGGAGACACATAATTTTTTAAAATATTTTTTTGAAAATGATATTATTGTGTAAAACTTAAATAAATAAAACAAAGTATACATATTATTTATTTCCACGTCCGTAACGACCTGCTCTATAAAAATAACACATGAACTAACCCCACAGGTGAACACGGTAAAAAATAAAAACGGTGTAAAAAAAGCCAATTTTTTGTCACCTTACATCACAGTGCTATTACACTTTTTGTGATGTAAGGTGACAAAAAGTGTAATACCAAGCGATCATAAAGTCATATGCACCCTAATATAGTACAAATCAAACCGTCATCTCATCCTGAAAAAAATGAGCCCCTAAATAAGACAGTCGCCAAAAAATTAAAATAAAACTATGGCTTTCAGAATATGGAGACACAAATTTATTATTTTAAACGCTTTATTATGTAAAACAGTCATAATTTAAAAATAGCACATGATCTAACATGTTAGATGAACGTTGTAAATAACAAATAAAAACAGTGCCAAACAGCTATTTTTGTTACCTTGCCTCACAAAAAGTACAATATAGAGCATATAGAGCAACCAAAAATCATATGTACCCTAAAATAGTACCCTCAACAAAACTGCCACCTTATCCGTAGTTTGCAAATTGGAGTTTCTACTCTAGGGGTGCATCAGGGGGTCTTCAAATGTGACATGGCAACTTAAAATGATCCCAGTGAAATCTGCCTTTCAAAAACCATATGGCGTTCCTTTCCATCTGTGCCCTGCCGTGTGCCCATACAGCAGTTTACAATCACAAATGGGGTGTTTCTGTAAACTACATAATCAGGCTAATAAATAATGAGTTTTGTTTGGCTGTTAACCCTTGCTTTGTTACTGTAAAAAAATTGATTAAAATGGAAAATCTGCCCAAAAAAGTGAAATTCTGAAATATCATCTACATTTTCCTTTAATTCTTGTGGAATACCTAAAGAGTTAACAAAGTTTGTAAAATCAGTTTTGAACCCCTTGAGTAGTGTAGTTTCTAAAATATGGTCATTTTGGGGCGGTTTCTATTATGTAAGCCTCACAAAGTGAGTTCAGACCTGAACTGGTCCTTAAAAAGTGGGTTTTGGGAATTTTCTGAAAAATTTCAAGATTTGCTTCTAAACTTCTAAGGCTATTTTCACACTTGCTGCAGTGTGATCCGGCAAGCAGTCCTGTCGTAAGAATTGCCCGCCTGATCAGCCGATCTGGATGTGACTGAAAGCATTTGTGAAACGCATCCAGATGCGGATCCATCTCACAAATGCATTGCAAGAACGGATCCGTCTCTCCGCTTGTCATGCGCATTCTGCGCATTCCGGTATTTTGAATGCTGGATTCGGCACTAATACATTCCTATGGGGAAAATCCGGCATTCCGGCAAGTCTTCAGTTTTTTTCGCTGGAGATAAAACCGTAGCATGCTACGGTTTTCTCTTTTGCCTGATCAGTCAAAATGGCTGAACTGATGACATCCTGAACGGATTGCTCTATATTCAGAATGCATGGGGATATGCCTGATCAGTTCTTTTCCGGTATAGAGCCCCTGTGACGGAACTCTATGCCGGAAAAGAAAAACGCTAGTGTGAAAGTACCCTAAGCCTTCTAACGTCCCCAAAAAATAAAATGGCATTCACAAAATGATCCAAAAATAAAGTAGACACTGTTACGCTGAGCGCTCCGGGTCCCCTGCTGGCCGCGGAGCGCTCACAGCGTATGCCCCCAGGCAGCACTCCAGTGTCTCGGCGTGTGCGTCCTCGCTCTCTAGGGTGCGCGTGCGCCGGGACTCTTAGATTCAAAGGGCCAGTGCACCAGTGATTGGTGCCTGGTCCAAAAGGGTTATTAAGGGTTAAGGTTTGTGAGAGGCAGTGCTGACTTAATTAGGCTGCACCTGTGCACTGCCCATTTATACCTTCTCCTCCCACAGCTTCCTGCCGGATCTTTGTGCCTTGTGCCTCAGAGAAAGCGTTCCACAGTGTTTGTTTGCCTTGCCTGTTGCCGAACCCGTTGCTACCGTCTACTCGCCTTAGAACCTTTGCCGCCTGCCCTGACCTCTGCTACGTCCGACTACGCTCTTGCCTTCTCCCTGTGTACCACGCCTTATCAGCTGCCAGAGAGGTCGAGTTGTTACTAGGGGACACGACCTGGTAGTTACCGCCGCAGCAAATCCATCCCACCTTGCGGCGGGCTCTGGTGAAGACCAGTAACTGCTTAGAACCGGTCCTTTAGTACAACCCGCGCCATCGCCTCTCTGGTCCAGAGGATCCACTACCTGTCCTGCCGGTACATGACAGACATATGGTAAAAGTAAAGTAATAACTATTATATGAGGTATTACTATTAGGGATGAGCGAACTCGAACTGTATAGTTCGGGTTCGTACCGAATTTTGGGGTGTCCGTGACACGGACCCGAACCCGGACATTTTCGTAAAAGTCCGGGTTCGGGTTCGGTGTTCGTCGCTTTTGTGACGCTTTCTTGGCGCTTTTTGAAAGGCTGCAAAGCAGCCATTCAACAAGCGTCATACTACTTGCCCCAAGAGGCCGTCACAGCCATGCCCACTATTGGCATGGCTGTGATTGGCCAGAGCACCATGTGACCCAGCCTCTATTTAAGCTGGAGTCACATAGCACCGCACGTCACTCTGCTCTGATTAGCGTAGGGAGAGGTTGCGGCTGCGATAGTAGGGCGAGATTAGGCTGATTAACTCCTCCAAAGCACTTGATTAATCGATCGATCTGCAGCTGTGGATCATTGAGCTGCTGATACTCAATTGCTCACTGTTTTTAGGCTGCCCAGACCGTTTGTCAGTCACTTTTTTCTGGGGTGATCGGCGGCCATTTTGTGTCTTGTGCGGTGCTGCGACCAAGTGCATCCAAGCTGCGACCAAGTGCATTTAACCCTCAATGGTGTGGTTGTTTTTTGGCTAAAGCCTACATCAGGGTGAAGCTGTCACACCAAGTGCATTTAACCAGCAATAGTCTGTTTATTTTTTGGCCATATACTACATCAGGGGCAAGCTGCGCCTGTCACCAAGTGCATTTAACCCTCAATGGTGTGGTTGTTTTTTGGCTAAAGCCTACATCAGGGTGAAGCTGTCACACCAAGTGCATTTAACCAGCAATTGTCTGTTCATTTTTTGGCCATATATATACTACATCAGGGGCAAGCTGCGCCCGTCACCAAGTGCATTTAACCCTCAGTAGTGTGGTTGGTCAAGCTGTCACACCAAGTGCATTTAACCAGCAATAGTGTGGTTATTTTTTGGCCATATCCCAGTCTAATTCTGTCACTAAATCCATACCGGTCACCCAGCGCCTAAATACTAGGCCTCAAATTTATATCCCGCTAAATCTCTCGTTACCGCTGTACTGTTGTGGCTGGGAAAGTTATTTAGTGTCCGTCAAAGCACATTTTTTGTTCTGGGTTGAAATACAATTCCCAATTTAGCAATTTCATAATTTAGTGGTTTCTGCTATATCAGAGCTATTTGAAATCTATCCCTAAAAGGGTATATAATATTCAAGGTGCACATAGGGTCATTCAGAATAACTTCACACACACGCTACTGTGCATTTCCAAGTCTAATTCTGTTAGTAAATCCATACCGGTCACCCAGCGCCTAAATACTAGGCCTCAAATTTATATCCCGCTAAATCTCTCGTTACCGCTGTCCTGTTGTGGATGGGAAAGTTATTTAGTGCCCGTCAAAGCACATTTTTTGTTCTGGGTTGAAATACAATTCCCAATTTAGCAATTTCATAATTTAGTGGTTTCTGCTATATCAGAGCTATTTGAAATCTATCCCTAAAAGGGTATATAATATTCAAGGTGCACATAGGGTCATTCAGAATAACTTCACACACACGCTACTGTGCATTTCCAAGTCTAATTCTGTCACTAAATCCATACCGGTCACCCAGCGCCTAAATACTAGGCCTCAAATTTATATCCCGCTGAATTTGAATGCAATACATTGGGCCAAATAATATTTTTGTTGTTGTGGTGAACCATAACAATGAGGAAAACATCTAGTAAGGGACGCGGACGTGGACGTGGACATGGTCGTGGTGGTGTTAGTGGACCCTCTGGTGCTGGGAGAGGACGTGGCCGTTCTGCCACATCCACACGTCCTAGTGTACCAACTACCTCAGGTCCCAGTAGCCGCCAGAATTTACAGCGATATATGGTGGGGCCCAATGCCGTTCTAAGGATGGTAAGGCCTGAGCAGGTACAGGCATTAGTCAATTGGGTGGCCGACAGTGGATCCAGCACGTTCACATTATCTCCCACCCAGTCTTCTGCAGAAAGCGCACAGATGGCGCCTGAAAACCAACCCCATCAGTCTGTCACATCACCCCCATGCATACCAGGGAAACTGTCTCAGCCTCAAGTTATGCAGCAGTCTCTTATGCTGTTTGAAGACTCCGCTGGCAGGGTTTCCCAAGGGCATCCACCTAGCCCTTCCCCAGCGGTGAAAGACATAGAATGCACTGACGCACAACCACTTATGTTTCCTGATTATGAGGACATGGGAATACCACCTCAGCACGTCTCTGATGATGACGAAACACAGGTGCCAACTGCTGCGTCTTTCTGCAGTGTGCAGACTGAACAGGAGGTCAGGGATCAAGACTGGGTGGAAGACGATGCAGGGGACGATGAGGTCCTAGACCCCACATGGAATGAAGGTCGTGCCACTGACTTTCACAGTTCGGAGGAAGAGGCAGTGGTGAGACCGAGCCAACAGCGTAGCAAAAGAGGGAGCAGTGGGCAAAAGCAGAACACCCGCCGCCAAGAGACTCCGCCTGCTACTGACCGCCGCCATCTGGGACCGAGCACCCCAAAGGCAGCTTCAAGGAGTTCCCTGGCATGGCACTTCTTCAAACAATGTGCTGACGACAAGACCCGAGTGGTTTGCACGCTGTGCCATCAGAGCCTGAAGCGAGGCATTAACGTTCTGAACCTGAGCACAACCTGCATGACCAGGCACCTGCATGCAAAGCATGAACTGCAGTGGAGTAAACACCTTAAAACCAAGGAAGTCACTCAGGCTCCCCCTGCTACCTCTTCTGCTGCTGCCGCCTCGGCCTCTTCTGCTGCTGCCTCCTCGGCCTCTTCCTCCGCCTCTGGAGGAACGTTGGCACCTGCCGCCCAGCAAACAGGGGATGTACCACCAACACCACCACCACCTCCGTCACCAAGCGTCTCAACCATGTCACACGGCAGCGTTCAGCTCTCCATCTCACAAACATTTGAGAGAAAGCGTAAATTCCCACCTAGCCACCCTCGATCCCTGGCCCTGAATGCCAGCATTTCTAAACTACTGGCCTATGAAATGCTGTCATTTAGGCTGGTGGACACAGACAGCTTCAAACAGCTCATGTCGCTTGCTGTCCCACAGTATGTTGTTCCCAGCCGCCACTACTTCTCCAAGAGAGCCGTGCCTTCCCTGCACAACCAAGTATCCGATAAAATCAAGTGTGCACTGCGCAACGCCATCTGTAGCAAGGTCCACCTAACCACAGATACGTGGACCAGTAAGCACGGCCAGGGACGCTATATCTCCCTAACTGCACACTGGGTAAATGTAGTGGCAGCTGGGCCCCAGGCGGAGAGCTGTTTGGCGCACGTCCTTCCGCCGCCAAGGATCGCAGGGCAACATTCTTTGCCTCCTGTTGCCACCTCCTCCTTCTCGGCTTCCTCCTCCTCTTCTTCCACCTGCTCATCCAGTCAGCCACACACCTTCACCACCAACTTCAGCACAGCCCGGGGTAAACGTCAGCAGGCCATTCTGAAACTCATATGTTTGGGGGACAGGCCCCACACCGCACAGGAGTTGTGGCGGGGTATAGAACAACAGACCGACGAGTGGTTGCTGCCGGTGAGCCTCAAGCCCGGCCTGGTGGTGTGTGATAATGGGCGAAATCTCGTTGCAGCTCTGGGACTAGCCAATTTAACGCACATCCCTTGCTTGGCGCATGTGCTGAATTTGGTGGTGCAGAAGTTCATTCACAACTACCCCGACATGTCAGAGCTGCTGCATAAAGTGCGGGCCGTCTGTTCGCGCTTCCGGCGTTCACATCCTGCTGCTGCTCGCCTGTCTGCGCTACAGCGTAACTTCGGCCTTCCCGCTCACCGCCTCATATGCGACGTGCCCACCAGGTGGAACTCCACCTTGCACATGCTGGACAGACTGTGCGAGCAGCAGCAGGCCATATTGGAGTTTCAGCTGCAGCACGCACGGGTCAGTCGCACTACAGAACAGCACCACTTCACCACCAATGACTGGGCCTCCATGCGAGACCTGTGTGCCCTGTTGCGCTGTTTCGAGTACTCCACCAACATGGCTAGTGGCGATGACGCCGTTATCAGCGTTACAATACCACTTCTATGTCTCCTTGAGAAAACACTTAGGGCGATGATGGAAGAGGAGGTGGCCCAGGAGGAGGAGGAGGAGGAGGAGGAAGAGGGGTAATTTTTAGCACTTTCAGGCCAGTCTCTTCGAAGTGACTCAGAGGGAGTTTTTGGGCAACAGCAGAGGCCAGGTACAAATGTGGCCAGCCAGGGCCCACTACTGGAGGACGAGGAGGACGAGGATGAGGAGGAGGTGGAGGAGGATGAGGATGAAGCATGGTCACAGCGGGGTGGCACCCAACGCAGCTCGGGTCCATCACTGGTGCGTGGCTGGGGGGAAAGGCAGGACAATGACGATACGCCTCCCACAGAGGACAGCTTGTCCTTACCCCTGGGCAGCCTGGCACACATGAGCGACTACATGCTGCAGTGCCTGCGCAACGACAGCAGAGTTGCCCACATTTTAACCTGTGTGGACTACTGGGTTGCCACCCTGCTGGATCCACGCTACAAAGACAATGTGCCCACCTTACTTCCTGCACTGGAGCGTGATAGGAAGATGCGCGAGTACAAGCGCACGTTGGTAGACGCGCTACTGAGAGCATTCCCAAATGTCACAGGGGAACAAGTGGAAGCCCAAGGCCAAGGCAGAGGAGGAGCAAGAGGTCGCCAAGGCAGCTGTGTCACGGCCAGCTCCTCTGAGGGCAGGGTTAGCATGGCAGACATGTGGAAAACTTTTGTCAACACGCCACAGCTAACTGCACCACCACCTGATACGCAACGTGTTAGCAGGAGGCAACATTTCACTAACATGGTGGAACAGTACATGTGCACACCCCTCCACGTACTGACTGATGGTTCGGCCCCATTCAACTTCTGGGTCTCTAAATTGTCCACGTGGCCAGAGCTAGCCTTTTATGCCTTGGAGGTGCTGGCCTGCCCGGCGGCCAGCGTTTTGTCTGAACGTGTATTCAGCACGGCAGGGGGCGTCATTACAGACAAACGCAGCCGCCTGTCTACAGCCAATGTGGACAAGCTGACGTTCATAAAAATGAACCAGGCATGGATCCCACAGGACCTGTCCGTCCCTTGTCCAGATTAGACATTAACTACCTCCCCTTAACCATATATTATTGGACTCCAGGGCACTTCCTCATTCAATCCTATTTTTATTTTCATTTTACCATTATATTGCGAGGCTACCCAAAGTTGAATGAACCTCTCCTCTGTCTGGGTGCGGGGGCCTAAATATATGCAAATGGACTGTTCCAATGTTGGGTGACGTGAAGCCTGATTCTCTGCTGACATGAAGCCAGATTGTCTGTTACGGGACCTCTCTCCTCTGCCTGGGTGCTGGTGTAAGAGGCAGCCCTGATCATCCAGCAACATTTCCAACACATATATATATATATATAGCAGACTGTCATGTTTCCCTCCAGCCACCAGAGGCCACTGTGGCTAAGTAGGACAGTGAGAGGAGTTGTTTCCAGAGGACAAGGAGTTAAGTGTTTTTCCCGGGCTGAGCAGAGAGCCTGGGCTGAAGGTGTCTGAGTACACAGGAAGAAGGACGCTGTGCACTGAGAGGGAGATCCACAGGGAAGATTAGAGCGATTTCTCCCTGCCAGCTGTGACACAGTATCTGGGACATTAGAGTGTGTTTGCTCTCTGACTGAGCTGATGTGTCCTGGTGTAGAAGAGAGACTGCTGTAGTGTGCGGCACTTACCAGAGGAACTGTGAGTGAATTCCAGGCCCTGCCTGATTACACGTCCAGAGCTGCTGATTATCTCTAACCAGAGTTACAGAGACTACAAAGAGAGGCCAGAGCTGAGCCACGCTGAAGCAAGCAAGCAAGCAACCAGATCGGGACCCAGACTGTACCTGCCTGCATGGGCCGGACACCGAACTGTGAGTGCACTGATGCTAACCTGAGCTAGGACATAGGGGAATAGGATTTAGTTTAGTGCACCGTAGAGGTGCACCCCGGGTAGCGGGGACAGATAGGACTACCTAGAAGAGAGTAGCCTGCTATTGTCTGTACTTGTGTTTGTGATTCACTTGTGTTCTTTATGCAAATTTCCATTATCTTTATTGTGAATTCTCAAGCTGTTCATATTGTAAATCTGCTTCTCCGGCAGTTAGAGTTCTCTTTTAATAAAGCCGGTTTCTACTTCAGCCTCCTTGTCTGCTGCACTGTACTTGAGTCCTGCTCTACGGTCTCTTCCTCTGCTGACCGTTACACTGGGCCTAAATTTATGACAATGGACTGTTGCAGTGGTGGCTGACGTGAAGCCTCATTCTCTGCTATGACATGCAGACTAATTCTCTGCTGACATGAAGCCAAATTGTCTGTTACGGGACCTCTCTCCTCTGCCTGGGTGCTGGGCCTAAATTTATGACAATGGACTGTTGCAGTGGTGGGTGACGTGAAGCCTGATTCTCTGCTATGACATGCAGACTAATTCTCTGCTGACATGAAGCCAAATTGTCTGTTACAGGACCTCTCTCCTCTGCCTGGGTGCCTGGGACTAAATATCTGACAATGGACTGTTACAGTGGTGGGTGACGTGAAGCCTGATTCTCTGCTATGGGACCTCTCTCCAATTGATATTGGTTAATTTTTATTTATTTTATTTTTATTTTTATTCATTTCCCTATCCACATTTGTTTGCAGGGGATTTACCTACATGTTGCTGCCTTTTGCAGCCTTCTAGCTCTTTCCTGGGCTTTTTTACAGCCTTTTTAGTGCCGAAAAGTTCGGGTCCCCATTGACTTCAATGGGGTTCGGGACGAAGTTCGGATCGGGTTCGGATCCCGAACCCGAACATTTCCAAGAAGTTCGGCCGAACTTCTCGAACCCGAACATCCAGGTGTTCGCTCAACTCTAATTACTATCTGTTATAAAAGCAGAGAAATGTAAATTTGGAAAGTTGCGAATTTTTCAAATTTTTGGGTAAATTTTGTAATTTTTTTAAATAAAAATGAAAAATATTGACTGAAATCTACCACTATCATGGAGTACAATGTGTCACGAGAAAACAATTTCAGAATGGCTTTGATAAGTAAAGTAATTACCACATAAAGTGGCACGTCAAATTTCCAAAAAACGGCCTGGTCCCTAAAGTGAAAAATGTCAGGGTCCTGAAGGGGTTAAAAGGTCTGCTTAAAGTTTATTTTAACAAATGTGCGGGAAATTTACTAATGTATTTGTCAGGCTATGCACTCCTGTATTAAAGGCAAAGGGTCTGCACCGTGATGCAGAGTTCACATGCCCAGTACTCGTGTTTTGCGGACCCGCGGCCTGCGACACGAGCACAGTGGCAGTACGGTTGTGTGAAAGTAGCCTCAAAC
Source organism: Bufo gargarizans (assembly GCF_014858855.1). Lineage (NCBI taxonomy): Eukaryota > Metazoa > Chordata > Amphibia > Anura > Bufonidae > Bufo > Bufo gargarizans. The sequence goes on along the minus strand of NC_058081.1, from coordinate 229,292,340 downwards.
AGTAGCACTCAAAAAGTCAGAATTATGAATTTTTATATATTGAGCCCTATAGTGAGATATGGAACACCATAATTATATACAGTATAGATAGCCCTTAGTAGCACTCATCACTCTGTATGTATGAGGAGCACTATCGTGATCAGGCAGAGGTTGCCCTTATTCTTAGTACAGGGTGGCCCATGAAAAAGTAGCCAGCCTCCAGCAATAGTATGACACAATGAACGAGCAAGTGGATTCTTTTCGGGGGTGGGGGAAGTGGGGTGTTAACCCTTAAAGGACCAGGCAATTTTCCATTCTTGCATTTTTGTTTTTCACTTTAATGTTGAAAAAAATTAAAAACCTTGAAAAAAAAGTTTTTTGCATGGTGATCTGTACTTTTTATTTATTTTTAAATTGTGAACTGAAGTGGCAAAAAATTGTGAATTTTTTTCAGTTACACCATTTGGGATTAATATTGTTACATTTTAATAGTATGGGTGTTGCCCATGATGTGTATTATTTTTATTAATTTTGTATTTTGAATATAGAAAAAAGGGGGGTGATTTAAACTTTTATTTTTTTCTATATTTTAAAAACTTTTTTTTCCCTTTTTTTGTTAAGTCTATAGCTGGCAGCCATTAGATTGCCCATTGTGTTCATTGATAGCCATTAGGGATGAGCGAATCGACTTTGGAAATGTTTTTTTGCAGTATAAATCAATTTCTGAAGTTATTCTGCGAAGTCTCATCTGAGCCAATACATTCTAATACTGTATGGAGCGCTTGCTCCATACAGTATTGAAACAAAGTTTTATGCAAATCGACTTCATCTGTAGTCGATTCGCTCATCCCTAATAGCCATCATTTGACTATAATTGGGACTGGGGCGGAGCTCCGGTGCAGTACTGCATGTCCAACTTTTTAGTCCGGCGGCCTCTCACCGCGAACTTCCGTGCTGCGCCGGAGCTCCGCCCCATCCCCATTATAGTCAATGGGGACGGAGCGGCGGCAGGATGGATCTGACAGGGTGAACAGCCTGTCGGATTCGTCCTGCCGCTAGTGTGAAAGTACCCTAACATGGGGGACGATTTATCATGAAAAGTGGTAAACTGCACATTTGTGACTTTTTAAAGCCATTTCTCCAAAAAAAAAAAAAAGAGAGAGAGAGCGAGCACCATCTCGCTGTGGGCCTCACCACTTTTAGCATCTTTTACAGCAGTTTTCTGGGGCTGGCGGCGCAGATATTGGTATAGGTGCATTGACAGGGCTGTCTTTAACGCGGGGCAAAAGGGGCAGCTGCCCGGGCCCAGTTGCTGCCTCTTGAGAATTATAATAGGGGCGTTTTAGTTGGCAGGCCTGGGCCCTTTGACTCTAGGGGGCCCATCGCCGCCCTTATTGGTTTGCAGTCACACAGTGTAAAGCGCAGCATCTGGCACCGCACCTGGGTATCACACACCTGTATAGGCAGCAGGTCTATGGTAAATCTGCCCTCTAATGTCTGTATGGATGAGGAGCCTGCCCTGGGGGGTGGTTTAGGATGGGGCTGTGAGGTGTATACAGCCAGATGCACAGTTATCACCGTGTACTTTCAGCTCTTCCTGCAGCTATGCGCCACCTAGTCTCAGGTGCCCGGTATACCCCGTCCATACAGACTCCCGTCACCAGACGCCCTACTCGCAGTCATTTGGCTGGGGCGGTGTAGGGACTAGGGAGGAGTCAGGCCCGGGGCGGGAGATTTATAAGTCCGCACTGTGAGGTCTGCGCCATTAAGTGATGCCTGGAAGAGCCGCAGACTCCGCTAGAAGCATGCAGGCCCGGGACAACGGTATCACTCCGCGAGGAGGCGGCCGCCTGTCCGTCCTCCAGCGACACCTCGTATCCTTCCATTGGTCCGGCACATTGCCGAGCTGACAACGGGAAAAGACAGGTATAGGGCGACTAGTACACAGGTCCGGCACATTGCCGAGCTGACAACGGGAAAAGACAGGGTGACTGGCACACAGGTCCGGGCACTGTGCAGTCTACAGGAAGAGACAGGTATAGGGTGACTGGCACACAGGTCCGGGCACTGTGCAGTCTGCAGGAAGAGACTGGTATAGGGTGACTGGCACACAGGTCCGGGCACTGTGCAGTTTGCAGGAAGAGGCTCGTATAGGGTGACTGGCACACAGGTCCGGGCACTGTGCAGTCTGCAGGAAGAGACTGGTATAGGGTGACTGGTACACAGGCGGCTCCACTGGGCACTGTGCAGTCTGCAGGTAGAGACTGGTATAGGGTGACTGGCACACAGGTCCGGGCACTGTGCAGTCTGCAGGAAGAGGCTGGTATAGGGTGACTGGTACACAGGACCGGGCACTGTGCAGTCTGCAGGAAGAGGCTGGTATAGGGTGACTGGTACACAGGACCGGGCACTGTGCAGTCTGCAGGAAGAGACAGCTATAGGGTGACTGGCACACAGGTCCGGGCACTGTGCAGTCTGCAGGAAGAGGCTGGTATAGGGTGACTGGCACACAGGTCCGGGCACTGTGCAGTCTGCAGGAAGAGACTGGTATAGGGTGACTGGCACACAGGTCCGGGCACTGTGCAGTCTGCAGGAAGAGACTGGTACACAGGTCCGGGCACTGTGCAGTCTGCAGGAAGAGACTGGTACACAGGTCCGGCACTGTGCAGTCTGCAGGAAGAGACTGGTATAGGGTGACTGGTACACAGGTCTGGGCACTGTGCAGTCTGCAGGAAGAGACTGGTATAGGGTGACTGGTACACAGGTCCGGGCACTGTGCAGTCTGCAGGAAGAGACTGGTATAGGGTGACTGGTACACAGGTGCAGGTCCGGACACTGCTACAACTATACAACTATTTGATTTCTTTTCCAGTTGTTCACATAGAAGGGCCTCTACAGCCAGACAGGTTTATCAGAATTTACCCCGTACACCAGGTTTCAGGTTATACAGCCAATAGTTTTGCCCCTCATATCTCTAGGCAGGGTCACCGATGCTCCGGCTGCAGCGCCACTGCTTCTGGTCCCCGGAACTGGGACTGGGACTGATGTGCTGTCTACATCACAGGTGGATCTTTTTACTTAACCCATGTACCCTGCCTGGCCATAAGAATAAGAAGGGGTTTGTGGTCTCGGAGAACCCTTTTAATAGATGTGGAGCTTTATACTCCAGGAAACACCAGTCTTAACAACTTGGTTGGGTCTTCATGCAGTAGAACTAAAGGTACCTGTACACAAGGAGATTATCCTGTAAATTATCGCTAAATTGCACATATCTGCACGATTATCAAGCAGTGTAAAAGCAATGAGTGAGAGAGTGACAATCGGTAGATTTTTCGGTGGTTCACTTGTGTGGGAGCAAAAAATCATCGTTGGACATTAACGAGTTCATAAACAGGAATCGCTTACCGCACGGCCCTCAAATTTGACTTTGTGTAAATGCAACACGATGGGATATGTGATTGAAATTATGATTTTGTGAACGATAATCAGCACTTCTAAAGGGTCACTGTGGAAACGTTCACTACACCAAGAAACAACTCGTTCGCACTCAGTCATACCGATCATCACCTCGTGTAATGGTACCTTAAACTGCAACACTTTATTATCACGTCTGTTTATTATATAGTAGTGCCAGGTGCACCTGCATATAGGGGCATACATAGAAATCATGGGGCCCCATAGCAAAACTCAATATTGGGCCCCTCCCTCCCCGCACTAATAAGTACAATTTTTGTAATATATAAATTATTTCAGCTGTGTCTTGACACCTTAGGTTCCTCACTTTTCTATCATTCTCCTCCTCCTGGTGTCCCAATATCGTCATCCTGCTACCACCTCCTAATACTGTGGACCCCGTGCTCCCCAAGGCCCCCAAATACTGCACTATAGAAATTATACTGCCATAAAGATAACCCCCCTCCATAGTAATAGTGCTGTTAGACTCCCTCCAATATTAATAGGGAGCACTCCTTATTGTGCTTAATAATAATATCCTCAATATTAATAATGCCCCCATAGGGTCCCTAGTCGAAATAAAACCCTCTATAGTAGTGCCCCCCAGCAGTAACAAGTCCCCTCTATAAGGCATCCCTTTAAATCCCTTGGCAGTAATAAGTTATAATGCCTCCTATAGTGGCCCCTGTATTTATAATACCCCTGTAGTTATAATGACCCCGGTAGTGCCACTACATATAATACACCACCTCATAGTATCCACATAATACCCTCTTTAGCGCTAACAAGTGTAATGCTTTCACCTGCCCCCTCTGTATTCATAGGATATATAATGCTGCCTCTGTAGTAGATATAATGCCCCTGTAGTGGGCCCCCTATGTATTGATAGTATGTATAATGCCCCCATGTAGTATATACAATGCCCCCCTCTGCAGTACATATAATGGCCTCCCTGTAGGCCCTGAAAAATTAAAAAGTTAGAAAAATGTAAAAAAAAAAAAAATTGTAGATAACGAATAGATAGATTTTAATTGTTCTAACTTTTGAATTTTTAAAATTTTTCGACCTTTTTTATTTTTCATATATTATTATACATACCGGTAAATACTTCTGTCACCAAAAGGATATTCTCTGCAGAATGTATATTTTATACTTTATCCTCCTAGCAAGAGCCCCGTGGTTACTATTATAAGATGTTATCCTTACACTTTTTGTCTATTCATTTATTTATTTATTCAGTTTTAATATGGAAGTGATGTAATAAATACCAATGTTTGATACAAACTGGGTGAGAGTGACAGCTTACTCTTTTGCATATTTAGCTATTGCACTTTGGCTATTCGGACAGCCAATCAGCCAGAGCACCCACGTTATCCATATTGCAATATCAGCGAGCTGCTAACCATGCAATCTTCCAATTTTTGTCCAGTTAGTGATTACTCATTGATATGTGCCAACAACACTTTTCAAAACAATAAAAGGAAGATAGCTGCTGGTCTCCGTAAAGAAGGAGTAGAAGGAATAATTATCGTCTCCCTGCCAGATTGTTTCTTTGATTAGAAAATGTAAAATGTAGTATTTTGCAGGAAGAGACAGGTATAGGGTGACTGGCACACAGGTCTAGACACTGTGCAGTCTGCAGGAAGAAACTGGTATAAGGTGACTGGCAAACAGGTCCGGGCACTGTGCAGGCTGCAGGGGGTGACTGGCACACAGGTCTGGGCACTGTGCAGTCTGCAGGAAGAGACTGGTATAGGGTGACTGGCACACAGGTCCGGGCACTGTGCAGTCTGCAGGAAGAGACTGGTATAGGGTGACTGGCACACAGGTCCGGGCACTGTGCAGTCTGCAGGAAGAGACTGGTATAGGGTGACTGGCACACAGGTCACTCATTGATATGTGCCAACAACACTTTTCAAAACCATCAAAGGAAGATAGCCGCTGGTCTTCGGAAAGAATTAGAAGGAATAATTATTATTGTGGTCGTGGCAACCAAGAGAATGCACCCGTCCCACCTGAGACTACCCTGCCCCTAAGCGGTTAGAGTTATGCCGCAACCGCGCCGTAGTAGGGACACCTGAAAGAGGGCATCCCCTTTAAGTGTAGTGGATAGTAAGGGTGGGTGGGTGGGGAAAACGCTGTAACGACGTACAGAGTGAGAGGGACGCTGGCTGTTGAAGTAGGCAACCCCGAAAGGTTCCTATCCAGAATGTCAGATAGGTTACGAAAAGCAGTCCAATAACAGCTTGTATGCGTACTTGGCCTCCTGGTCCACATCTGCTCAAACCCCTCAACGTAGCTTTGACAGCATGCACAGAGAACGCCGATGCCCGTTCAGGATGACTGACAGAGAGGAAATGCTGCACCCCCGACAAGTACGACTCCACCGTGTTGTGGGACAGCTTGAGCTCCGAGTGGCTGTAGCCAATGAAGGCAAGGATGTATTCAACAAAACTGGACTCCCTTTGAGGGCATATTCCCTAAAACCTGCAAATGCCCTCCACCCAGTGCGATACACCCTAGTTGTATACGGCGAAAGGGGCTTGGCTAGTAAGGAGTGGGCTGTCTCTAGGTGACCAGTTAAACCAGTATTAGTGACTCGTGAAGGGGGACGGTAGCGCCCACAACATCCGCCTATGGCGTGACCTGCGAAAAGGGAGAAATTAGCCCTCGATAAAGCATCAGCTGCCACATTTTGAGAACCTGGCACATGCGTACTACTAACACAAAAATGATGTCGCAAGGAGAGTTGAACTAGACATCTCAAGAGACATATGACATAAGACGACTTAGACAACCCATTGGTTAAGATATCTACCACCGCAGCGTTGTCGGTTACAAACAAAACAGTGCGATTTACCCAGCTGCTGCCCCAAACACGGGCGGCCACCACAATGGGGTACAGCTCGAAAAGTGCTGAGGTTTGCAGGAAACCTGGGATTTGTCTCACCTCAGCAGGCCACTCGCCTGCGACCAAGTGGGTGCCAAAATAGCAGCAAAACCTGAGCTAGCAGGTCTCTTGGGGGAGACCGGGACACCTAACTGGGAAAACAGCTCAACAATCTCCCCAGCCCTAAGGGGGCTGAGCCTGGCCTCGAGATCAGCAGGAAGTCATCTAAATAATGAATAACAAATTCAGAGCGTACCTTATACTGTATTCTAAAACCCAATGGAGGCCTGAGCCAACTGATTAAAGAGCCACGGGCTTCTCCTAGAACAGACAGTGAGTTTGGTGGAAAAGTAGTATCGGACCTTCCACTTATCAATAGAAGAATACCTCATGCCCACTTCCTCTGAAGGAATGAGGGAGTTAAGACTAGGGACGTGGTAACCATGTGGGGCTGACAGGTCGATAAGTCTCTCCTTCTTGCTAAACTTACCTGTGACCACCCCATCGGGACTAACTCTCCACCGCTGAAAGGGGGGCACTTCAAAAAGACCGATCAAAACCCTTCTCCAACTCGAACAGACACCCAGAGGGTGACCATGCACTTACCTGCTTAGAATACCTACGGACTGACAACCGCAGAACGGTAGTAACACAGCACGAACTGGACGTGAGACAGTGCATGAGACACAAACCAAGCTTCCTCCCCGACGTGTACCCCTACTACCTTGCCGATAAGCCAAATTTCAGGATGTAACTTGAGACAAGGTTTGGACCTAGAAACAAAACAATTAAGGCATCAACACTGGATTGTGCACATGTCGTGAGGAAACCCTGCGAATGTGTAAAACGTGAATGATGGAACAAGAGCAGCATTTTTTATTTATTTTTTAACAAATTAACCCTTTACCAATTAAAATTTACTTAACCTGGAAACCTAGGGAGGGTAAAATACCAGGGCAAGCCGCATCTACTAAGCCCCCGTACTGGCTTAACACTGACACCAGCGAACCTAGGCCCATGACCTGCAGCCTCCGCTAGGATTGCTCACAGCGGACCAGGCCTGTAGACCGTGCGGTACTCTGTAACCCGCTCTTCCCCGGAGACCTTGCTTCGCCAACTATGAGTTCCCTTTTTTTTTTTTTTAAACCCGTCCCTACTAAACCAGACCCAACACACCCGTCTAAGATCCCTGGTAATCACCTGCATGGATTCAATAACACCCTGTAGCTAAATAACCCCCAGGGAAACCTTATGTACGGGCAGCAGAAGGAAGCCAGCCACCGCCTATGAGCTGTTCCTCCTGACCGACCCTAGTTCTCCCAGCCACGATCCCTGCCATCCGTGCCAGACTTTGTTGAAGACAAGGAGCGGGGACATGCTGTCCCCTGTACTTTTACGCAATTGTCGCACGGGGAGCTCGCACTGCTCCATGGCAGAATGCAAGACGTGCGGGCAGCATTATTATCTTTTTTTTTTTTTTTTATGAAATCAACCCTTTGCAAATTAAAATAAATCACTTGCATGGACTCATTAACACCCTGTATCTAAATAACCCCCTGGGAAACCTTATGTACGGCTGGCAGAAGGAAGGCAGCCACCATCTATAACTGCTCACCCTGACCAAGCTTAGTTCTCCCACCCCTGAAACCTGCCTAACTAACGGCATGGCGGCCCGTGCCAGACTTTAGTGAAAACCAAGCTTGTGACTTCTCTCCTCCCCCCCTCCCCCCCGACATGTACCTTGCTGATAAGCCACAAATCAGGTTGTAGCCGAGACAAGTTAGGACCTAGAAGCAAAACAATCAAGACATTAACCCTGGATTGTGCATTCGTCGTAAAGAACGACGCAAACAAGTAAAAATAAAAAATACTTTTTTTTTTCTTAAATTTTTTTTTCTATATATTTTTTTTTTCATTAACCCTTGCCAATAAGAATTGCCTAACCTGGGGGGGGGGGGGGGAGCTACCACCGCAAGCTGTGCGCCTACTAAGCCCCTGTACTGGATTGACACCGAGACGAGTGAACCTCGGCTCCTGACCAGCAATCCCAGCTAGGATTTACTACGGTGGACCAGGTCTGTAGACCGTGCAGTACTCTGTAACCCACCCCTCCCCGGAGACCTAGTACTCACCTGTATGGACTAATTAATCCCCCGTGCCTAAATGACCCTCTTGGCGACCTTGTGTGCAGCTGGCAGAAGGAAGCTAGCCACCGGCTATGACCTGCTCCCCCTGAACGGCCTGGTTCTCTCATCCCTGATCCCTGCCTCACTAACGGCACGGCGGCCCGTGCCAGACTTTAACGAAGATAAGGAGCGGGGCCACGGTGTCCCCTGTGTCCCTACATGATAACCGCGTGGGGAGCCGCGCAGCTCCCTGGCAGAGTGCACCAGTGCGGGGGAACCCCCATCAGCCAGGGGCCGACCCACCACCGGCTGGACACCCGTACCGCGTGGGGAGCCGCGCAACTCCCTGGCACCATGAACCGGGCCAGGGGGAGCCCTTCATACACCGTGGCCCCCGCCCCCATCAGCAAAATTTGTGTGCTGCGTGGGGAGCTCATGCTGCTCCCTGGCAGAGTGCACCAGTGCGGGGGTGACCCCCATCAGCCAGGGGCCAACCCACCGCCGGCTGGTCACTTCTGCCGCGTGGGGAGCAGTGCAGCTCCCTGGCATTATGAACCGGGGCAGGGGGAGCCCTACTTCCATCAGGGGCTCAGCCCCCGACCGGTTTTGAAGTCGATGCCGCGTGGGGAGCCACGAAGCTCCCTGGCAGAGTGCACCAGTGCGGGGGTGACCCCCATCAGCCAGGGGCCAACCCACCGCCGGCTGGTCACTTCTGCCGCGTGGGGAGCAGTGCAGCTCCCTGGCATTATGAACCGGGGCAGGGGGAGCCCTACTTCCATCAGGGGCTCAGCCCCCGACCTGTTTTGAAGTCGATGCCGCGTGGGGAGCCACGAAGCTCCCTGGCAGAGTGCACCAGTGCGGGGGTGACCCCCATCAGCCAGGGGCCAACCCACCGCCGGCTGGTCACTTCTGCCGCGTGGGGAGCAGTGCAGCTCCCTGGCATTATGAACCGGGGCAGGGGGAGCCCTACTTCCATCAGGGGCTCAGCCCCCAACCGGTTTTGAAGTCGATGCCGCGTGGGGAGCCACGAAGCTCCCTGGCAGAGTGCACCAGTGCGGGGGTGACCCCCATCAGCCAGGGGCCAACCCACCGCCGGCTGGTCACTTCTGCCGCGTGGGGAGCAGTGCAGCTCCCTGGCATTATGAACCGGGGCAGGGGGAGCCCTACTTCCATCAGGGGCTCAGCCCCCGACCTGTTTTGAAGTCGATGCCGCGTGGGGAGCCACGAAGCTCCCTGGCAGAGTGCACCAGTGCGGGGGTGCCCCTCATCAGCCAGGGGCCGACCCACCGCCGGCTGGTCACTCCTGCCGCGTGGGGAGCAGCGCAGCTCCCTGGCATTATAAACCCTGGCATTTTGAAGTCGATGCCGCGGGGGGAGCCCCCATCAGTCAGGGGCCGACCCACCGCCGGCTGGACACCCCTACCGCGTGGGGAGCCGCGCAACTCCCTGGCATTATGCTCCGGTGCGGGGGACCCCCCCTCACCTAGGGGAACGAGCCCCACGCCGGCCGGACCCTAACACTGTGCGCTGCAGAGAAGCAGCTTCTCACCCTCACCGACGTCAGGATATCCAGGTATGCTGAACTCCTCTCACTGGGAAGCCAGGTGTGGCTCATCAAACGCTGTAACGACGTACAGAGTGAGAGGGACGCTGGCTGTTGAAGTAGGCAGCCATGCCCCTCCCACAAATACAGGCCAATAAATCGGCCTTACACTTGTCTCCCTGCTAGATTGTTTCTTTGATTAGAAAATGTAGTATTTTTCTTTCTTCTTTTATCACTCTTTTTAACTTTTATATTGTAGGGTTCAAGATCATTAACCTCCTAACAGTCACGTTAATGTCTCCCAAAAATGCACTTTTCTTTTTATTGTAGATTTTTAACCACCTCAGCTCCCCTAGCTTAAACCCCCTAATGACCAGACTTTTTACAATTCTGCACTACACTACTTTCACGGTTTATTGCTTGGTCATACAGCTTACCACCCAAATGAATTTTACCTCCTTTTCTTCTCACTAATAGAGCTTTCATTTGGTGGTATTTCATTGCTGCTGACATTTTTTCTTTTTTTGATATTAATCAAAATTGACTGAAATTTTTGCAAAAAAATGAAATTTTTCACTTTCTATTGTTAAAATTTTTCAAATAAAACTACATTTCTATATACATTTTTCTCTAAATTTATTTTTCTACATGTCTTTGATAAAAAAAATAATGCAATAAGTGTATATATATTGGTTTGGGTAAAAGTTATAGCGTTTACAAACTATCTATTCTGAGCACCTGTCGTGTTTCTTGAGGTTCTACAATGCCCAGACAGTAGAAACACCCCACAAATGATCCCATTTCGGAAAGTAGACACCCTAAGGTATTCGCTGATGGGCATAGTGAGTTCATGGAAGGTTTTATTTTTTGTCACAAGTTAGCGGAAAATGATATATATTTTTTTCTTACAAAGTCTCATATTCCACTAACTTGTGACAAAAAATAAAATTTTACATGAACTCACCATCTCACGGAATACCTTGGGGTGTCTTCTTTCCAAAATGGGGTCACATGTCGGGTATTTATACTGGCCTTGCATTTTAGGGGCCCTAAAGCGTGAGAAGTAGTTTGGAATCCAAATGCGTAAAAATGCCCTGTGAAATCCTAAAAGTACTCATTGGAATTTGGGCCCCTTTGCGCACCTAGGCTGCAAAAAAGTGTCACACATGTGGTATCGTCGTACTCAGAAGAAGTAGGGCAATGTGTTTTGGGGTGTATTTTTACATATACCCATACTGTTTGTGATAAATATCTCTGTAAATGACAACTTTCCCCTTTTTTTTAATACAAAGTTGGCATTTTGCAGAGATATTTCTCTCACCCAGCATGGGTATATGTAAAAATACACCCCAAAACACATTGCCCTACTTCTCCTGAGTACTGAGATACCACATGTGTGACACTTTTTTGCAGCCTAGGTGCACAAAGGGGCCCAAATTCCAATGAGTATCTTTAGGATTTCACAGGGCATTTTTTGCGCATTTGGATTCCAAACTACTTCTCATGCTTTAGGGCCCCTAAAATGCCAGGGCAGTATAAATACCCCACAAGTGACCCCATTTTGGAAAGAGGACACCCCAAGGTATGCGCTTGCGCGTTCATGCAAAATCTCGCCTCTTGCGAGATGACGCACCGATGCGTCTAGGAGGAATAACCCGGCCGCCCACAGGACGCATCCCTGCGTCTGCAGTAAAATTTTTTTTCAATTTTTGGGGTAAATATATATTGTCTCTGACTCCTTTTAGGAAGAGAAAGTGGAAACAATAACAAGAAACAAGAACCCATAATCAATTATTTAAATGAGATGTTAAATTCTAAGCCCTGAAAAAACATTAGGCCACTCCCGGAATCTCTCCAATAGTAATGATGATGAGTATGATTGTGCGTTGTTATGGTAGTTATCTTAAGTATGAGAAAACTGAGAGTTAGATCCTTTGCTAGAGAACTACAACCAGTAAGGGTTCCCAAACAGTTGGAGCAGTGGCATAAGATATGCGTTTATACGTCCAGAACCGTATGTCTAAAAACCCTCCACGAAAACCCTCCACTCTTGCGCTGGGGTTTCGGTAAAGAGACATCTCCGCTGTAATAAAGGGTTGAGGGATCCCAAATCTAAGTAAATCCTGTTGCATAAAGAGCCAGTTGACACTATCAAATGCTTTTTCTGCATCCGTTGCCACAAGGATGAGGGGAAGCTTTTTGTCAGTAGCTATTTTAATAGCACTTATGACTCTGCAAGAGTGAATATTTCCCTCCTACCGGAGACAAAGCCCGCTTGGTCTGGGTGTATAATTCTACGAATTATCTTGTTTAGTCTAGTCGCTAACAGTTTTGCCCATATCTTCACATCCAAGTTCAAAAGAGAAATAGGTCTGTAATTGCCCCAGACTTTCTTATCTTTGCCCTCTTTAGGCAGTATTGTTATTGTCGCCTCTAAAGCTTGCTTTGGAAGATGTTCTCCTGCAAGTAAGGCTTGACACCAGGATGTGATATGTGGGAGGAGGGTTGGTAAACACTTTTTATAATATCCTGCCGGCAACCTGTCAGGACCTGGGACCTTCGCCATTGGCATGGAGGTGATAATCTCTGAAATTTCGTCTTCAGAGATTGGAGACAGAAGGTGTGAACCTTACTCTTGAGTGAGCGTCATTAGGTTCAGACCTTTCAAAAACTGATCCATGTGGGAACAGTCCTTGGTTAGTAGTGTGTGAGGTTGAATGTTATATAACTGGTGATAGAAACGGTCTAATTCCCTTGCTATGCTTTTGGTTTCAGTTGTTAAAGAGCCTGATTGAGTTTTGATGCTATTTATAAATTGGGCTTCTTTTAGTTTTTTGACCAAGTGAGACATCAACTTGTTTCCCTTGTCCCCATGTGCAGAGTATTTAAATCAATTATTATTTAATATTTAAGGTGAAAGATAAAAAACAGCAATTTTTACATTATTTTGTGGAATTTATTTATGGTGTACACTGAGAGGTAAAAATAAAAATTTTATTATGTGGGTCACTACAGTCATGATAATGCCACATATATATTTACACACTCACCTAAAGAATTATTAGGAACACCATACTAATACGGTGTTGGACCCCCTTTTGCCTTCAGAACTGCCTTAATTCTACGTGGCATTGATTCAACAAGGTGCTGATAATTTTTTTTAGAAATGTTGGCCCATATTGAGAGGATAGCATCTTGCAGTTGATGGAGATTTGAGGGATGCACATCCAGGGCACAAAGCTCCCGTTCCACCACATCCCAAAGATGCTCTATTGGGTTGAGATCTGGTGCACTGTGGGGGCCATTTTAGTACAGTGAACTCATTGTCATGTTCAAGAAACCATTTTTCTTCAACAGTCCAATTTTGGTGAGCTCGTGCAAATTGTAGCCTCTTTTTCCTATTTGTAGTGGAGATGAGTGGTACCCGGTGGGGTCTTCTGCTGTTGTAGCCCATCCGCCTCAAGGTTGTGCGTGTTGTGGCTTCACAAATGCTTTGCTGCATACCTCGGTTGTAACGAGTGGTTATTACAGTCAACGTTGCTCTTCTATCAGCTTGAATCAGTCGGCCCATTCTCCTCTGACCTCTAGCATCAACAAGCCATTTTCGCCCACAGGACTGCCGCATACTGGATGTTTTTCCCTTTTCACACCATTCTTTGTAAACCCTAGAAATGGTTATGCGTGAAAATCCCAGTAACTGAGCAGATTATGAAATACTCAGACCGGCCTGTCTGGCACCAAAAACCATGCCACGCTCAAAATTGCTCAAATCACCTTTCTTTCCCATTCTGACATTCAGTTTGGAGTTCAGGAGATTGTCTTGACCAGGACCACAACCCTACATGCATTGAAGCAACTGCCATGTGATTGGTTGACTAGATAATCGCATTAATGAGAAATAGAACAAGTGTTCCTAATAATTCTTTAGGTGAGTGTGTGTGTGTGTGTGTGTATGTGTGTGTATATATATATATATATATATAATTATTATTATTTTTTTACAATTCTTTTTCCTTTCCTCCTGCATCTGTCAGTTCTGCAACTGCTCCCCCTCCTCATCCAGACTGTGGAGGGGGAGGGCTGCTTTAGCTGCCCATATCTCTGGTTTGGTTCATACCTAGCTTTGTATTGTTTGAAAGCTGACATTCCAAGCTTTCAAACAATGCCAGAATGACAGCATTATCTTCAGTACATGAGAAGATATCACTGTTAGAAATCCTGACTAGATTTCTAACAGTGATATCTCCTGTTTAGCTTGGCCTAATGCTGTCATTTTACTTTCAAACAAGACCAGTACCATGCTTCTAGCTTCTACCATTCAGGAGATATCAGCAGCTCAAGCAGCCCTCTGGCTGAGCTCAGCTCGGGCAGAACAGTTAGATACTTTTCCCACAGCACGTTCTGAGTTTGGGCAGAACAGTTAGGTGGTTAAAAGGGTTTTCTGAGATTTTTATAATGACATGTCCTCAGGATAGGTCATCAGTATCTGATCAGTGGGGGTTTTAACACCTGGCACCCCAGCTAATCAGCTGTTTGAGAAGGTACAGGCGTTCACAGTGCCATGACCTTCTCCCTGCTCACCAAGCATAGCACCGTACATTGTATAGCGGCTGTGCTTGATATCGCAGCTCAGCCCTATTCACTTCAATGGGGCTGAGCTGCTTCTAGGCCACATGAACGATGAACGTGTCATCACTGGCCTAGGAAAAGCTGAGAGACGGCTGCAGCGCTACTGCAAGCACCTGTGTCTTCTCAAACAGCTGATCGGTGGTGGCCCACTCAGATACTGATGACCTATCCTGAGGACAAGTCATCAGTATTAACATCTCAGAAAACCCCTTTAACACAAATATATCCAACTCGCCATAGACCCTACAGGGAAATTGCCTGGTAGGTTGATGCCCAGGGGGCCACGCAAGCCCTCCTTACAGACACCAGCCATGGACATAGGGATCTGATTCTCTCAGCATTAAAGGGGTTGTCCCACGAAAAATATTGTACAGTTATCAAACCAGCACCTGGATCATAATACTTTTGTAATTGTATATAATTTAAAATATATCTGTATAGCGCCACCTGCTGTTTTTTTTTTCTTTTTTTTTTTTTCTTATTTCTTTGTACTGCTCACTGAGAAGGCCGCACATGCTCAGTTTCATCCTTCAACTGCCTCCTGAGCTGTGATAGGGAGAGCTGAGACACACCCCCTGAACTGCAGCAGAAAATACACTCCCTTTGAGCTGTCAGCTTGATATAAATCCAGCAGAGCAATCAATGGGGAGATTTGCTCGATCCATGTGAGGTACAGGGCTGGTTCTAGCTTTGTTAGGCTACTTTCACACCAGCGTTTTTGCTGGATCCATCATGGATACAACCATCTGCATCCTTTATGAACAGCTCCGGTTGTATTGTCTCTAAAATAGCCATGACGGATCCGTCATTGTAAGTCAACAGGGGGACCGATCCATTTCATTTTGTGTCAGAGAAAACGGATCTGTCACCATTGACTTGCATTGTGAGTCATGACGAATCCGTCTTGCTCCGCATTCCAGGACACACTCAGAAACGCTGCTTGCTGTGCTTTTGTATGCGTCATGGGAACGCGATGAAACGGAAGGGAATGCATTCTGGCGCGCTCTGTTCTCTACAGTTCAGTTTTGTCCCCATTGACAATGAATGTGGACAAAATTGAAGTGCTTTCCTCTGCTATTGAGATCCTATGATGGATCTCAATAGCGGAAAGGGAAACTGTTGGTGTGAAAGTAGCATTAGAAAGAGTTTGTCATGGACTATATGATGTCCGATTTTTCATTTTTTTTACATTAGTAATGGGATAACCCCTTTAATGCTTGGAGCATCTGGTACTTATGCACCTGGCTGGCAGAAGAGAGTGTCCTCCTGTATTCAACTGTATAGCCTTCCTCAGGGTGGTGATACAGTTGAATGCTGCTGTGGGGACGGCAGTATTTTGTGCTGCATTGTGTATTTTGTTCTGCACTACAGTATTGCTGGCCCCACCTACTGTCAATTTGGAATCAGCTACAACATGGGGGCCACTTATTTTTTATTTTTTTCAGGAGCACTTTAAGTTTTTAGTCCGCCCCTGATACGTAACGATAAGATCTGTCAGCAGCAGCAGCAAAAAGTCTTGATATTAAAGGGCATCTGTTGATGAAGAGGCAGAAATACAGAGTTTACTTAAGTATACTACAAAGGTGCATCTTCACTCAGGGTATTGGCGAGATGACAGGCACATCAATCATTCGGCCACTCTACTGGTGGATTTTCTTTCCTGAGAACAAAAGGATTTGGCATGTTTAAATCCAACAACCCAGTCCTTACTGGGATTGGGATACCCCGATACACAATCAGTGGACGGCCAACCCTGCAGAAATTGGTGGGTTCCACTAACACTAATCTACTATGTATAATTATCTTAAGAACTAGATCAAGTGACAGAATGACATATGAGATTGCAGTGTTCTAAACATTGTTACTGTTTGCTAGCTTTGGGGATCAGCAGCAATCATCTGATTGATATATCAGTTTGCAATGGAAATGTTTATCTGAATTATTTTACCACCAGGTTTGTGGAGTGCTTGGTGACAGATCCCCATAAAGGCCATTTTCAGGCAAGTGTAATACAGTGAAGCTTTTACTCATGTATTATGGCCATAAATCCTGCTTGACCAGAGGTCTAATGCTCCAGACAAATAGCAATAGGGAATTTTTGATTGGCCACATATGATCTCACCAGCAACATAACAGACTAAACTTGTCCATATGTCGCTGCAGCCAGTCATAGGTGATGTGTCCCCCAAGTGGCATATGACCCTGTGACATACCAAACGGGGGACATGTCATCACTGCAACCAGTCATTGGCAGCAGTGACCACCATACATTCTGGAAATTGATAAATGTGGACCGAACGAGCCAGTCCTGCACCCTGGCTCCCGTTCATCCATCCTCACTGGTTACAGAGGAGACCCATCTCTAGGCAGCACGTTCCAGGCATTGGCTGCATCAGGATGGGGAAACTGCTGAATAATGTTTCAGAGCTGGACAACCCCTTTAACCGCCTAACGCAGGGATGCGTCCTGCGTGCGGTCAGGTTGTTCCTCGTTGACGCATCGGCGCGTCATCTTGCGAGACGCGAGATGACGTGCCAAGCCGGCCCGCACATGCGCAGTGCGGGCCGGGAAAAGTCGCAGCAGAAGTTCGTCGCCAGCCAATGATCTGCGCTGGCAGGTTGGTGACTTTTAAAAAATCAAATCACAAGCCATATAACACACTATATTTATAAATATAATGTGTTAAATGGCTTCTGTGCTCTCTGCTGGTTCCTTTTCGTCGGTTGGTCCCAGCAGAGGAGCACACATCACTGTAAGTACACCAAACACAACACATTTAGCCCCAGATCACCCCCCATCACCCCAACTAACCCCTTGATCACCCCTGTCAATTACTAGTGAAAGGGAAAAAAGTGATCAGTGTAAACTGTCACATTTTTTTTTCACCAGTATTGACTGTTAGGTTTTAGGTTAGTTTAAGCCCCTTTGGTAGGTAGTTAGCGTCGGTTAGCGCCCAGCCCACCGCACCGCAGTCACTGATTAGCGTATCGCTAATCAGCATTGGTACTTTTATAGTATCTGTAAGTGATCAGAACTGATCACAGTCAGATCTATAATAGTATTAGTGTCACCTTAGCTTGCCCTCCACCCAAAACGCAGTGTTTGCCCGATCAGGCCTGATCGGTCGCCCACACATGCGTTCGCCCGCCCCTCCGCAGAGACAAAATTATTATTATTTTTTTATCACTGCACAATCCCTACAAAAACGCTGCAGCGATAAAAAAAAAATCAGTTTTGATATTTTTTATCAATTGCAGCAGCCTCCGCTACCAAGACAGGCTTGCTTTTTTTCTTGGGTAGTCTCAGGGAATACCCCCTAAATTTAGTTGACCTGTAGAAAGCAGTGGCAGTCTGACCCAAAGTTCGGACGATGAAGTTGAGGCCCCTGATACCACCAGGCGTGCCCGGCCCCGTGTTGCTAGACCACAGGTTGCGCAGGATCTGCTTCAAGGGCAGCAGAGTGGGGCTGGCGCTGTCGGATTACGTGGTGAGGCATACACCAGCAGTGCGGCCCATCCTCGACCTAGTACCAGCACTGCCGTAGAACATGGTGAAGTGGCGAGCACCAGAAGGGCAGTTGAAGCTGGTACAGGTGGCACATGCAGTAGTTCCCCCGTCGCAGCCACCGCACAGACAGGCCCGTAGAGTCCCTGAGGTGCTGGCAAGCCCTAATTGGCAGGCCCCATCTTCAGCCACACCAGTAGTTCCCCCTTTCACCGCCCAGTCTGGAGTTCAGGTTGAGACAGGTCAGATCGGATCGAGCTGTTCTTTACTGCGGAGCTCTTTGACTTAGTCGTGGCAGAAACAAACTGGTATGCCACTCAATTTATAGCCGCCAACCCAGGAAGCTTTTATGCCCAGTCTTTCCGGTGGAAACCCGTCCAAGTTTCCGAATTTAAAACTTTTCTGAGCCTTCTCCTCAACATGAGCCTGACAAAAAAGCATGAATTGCGGTCATATTGGTCAACGAACCCAATTCATCACATGCCCATGTTCTCTGCTGTCATGTCCAGGACACGATTTGAGACCATCCTGCGTTTCCTGCACTTTAGTGACAACAGCACCTCTGCTCCCAGAGGCCACCCAGCTTTTGACCTGCTCCACAGAATTCGGCCCCTCATAGACCACTTTAACCACCTCAGCCCCCCTAGCTGAAACACCCTTAATGACCAGGCCACTTTTTACACTTCTGCACTACACTACTTTCACCGTTTATTGCTCGGTCATGCAACTTACCACCCAAATTAATTTTACCTCCTTTTCTTCTCACTAATAGAGCTTTCATTTGGTGGTATTTCATTGCTGCTGACATTTTTACTTTTTTGTTATTAATCGAAATTTAACGATTTTTTGGCAAAAAAATGACATTTTTCACTTTCAGTTGTAAAATTTTGCAAAAAAAACTACCTCCATATATACATTTTTCGCTAAATTTATTGTTCTACATGTCTTTGATAAAAAAAAATGTTTGGGCAAAAAAAAAATGGTTTGGGTAAAAGTTATAGCGTTTACAAACTATGGTACAATTTCAAAAAGTAGACACTCTAAGGAATTCGCTGATGGGCATAGTGAGTTCATAGAACTTTTTATTTTTTGTCACAAGTTAGCGGAAAATAATGATTTTTTCTTTTTTTTTCTTACAAAGTCTCATATTCCACCAACTTGTGACAAAAAATAAAAACTTCCATGAACTCACTATGCCCATCACAAAATACCTTGGGGTGTCTTCTTTCCAAAATGGGGTCACTTGTGGGGTAGTTATACTGCCCTGGCATTTTAGGGGACCATATGCGTGAGAAGAAGTTTGAAATAAAAATCTGTAAAAAATGACCGGTGAAATCCGAAAGGTGCCCTTTGGAATGTGTGCCCCTTTGCCCACCTAGGCTGCAAAAAAGTGTCATACATCTGGTATCGCCGTACTCAGGAGAAGTTGGGGAATGTGTTTTGGGGTGTTATTTTACATATACCCATGCTGGTTGAGAGAAATATCTTGGCAAAAGACAACATTTCCCATTTTTTTATACAAAGTTGGCATTTGACCAAGATATTTATCTCACCCAGCATGGGTATATGTAAAATGACACCCAAAAACACATCCCCCAACTTCTCCTGAGTACGGCGATTACCACATGTGTGACACTTTTTTGCAGCCAAAGTGGGCAAAGGGGCACACATTCCAAAGAGCACCTTTCGGATTTCACAGGCCATTTTTTACACATTTTGATTGCAAACTACTTCTCACGCATATGGGCTCCTAAAATGCCAGGGCAGTATAACTACCCCACAAGTGACCCCATTTTGGAAAGAAGACACCCCAAGGTATTTCATAATGGGCATAGTGAGTTCATGGAAGTTTTTATTTTTTGTCACAAGTTAGTGGAATATGAGACTTTGTAAGGAAAAAAAAATAAAAAATCATCATTTTCCGCTAACTTGTGACAAAAAATAAAATGACACCCCAAAACACATTCCCCACATTCTCCTGAGTACGGTGATACCACATGTGTGACACTTTTTTGCAGCCTAGGGGCACAAAGGGGCCCAAATTCCTTTTAGGAGAGCAATTTTAGACATTTGGATCCCAGACTTCTTCTCACGCTTTAGGGCCCCTAAAAAGCCAGGGCAGTATAAATACCCCGCATGTGACCCCATTTTGGAAAGAAGACACCCCAAGGTATTCAATGAGGGGCATGCCGAGTTAATAGAAAAAAAAAAATTTGGGCACAAGTTAGCGGAAATTGATTATTTTTATTTTTTTCTCACAAAATCTTTCTTTCTGCTAACTTGAGACCAAAATTTAAATCTTTCATGGACTCAATATGCCCCTCAGCGAATACTTTGGGGTGTCTTCTTTCCAAAATGGTGTTTTTTTGTGGGGTGTTTGTACTGCCCTGGCATTTGAGGGTCTCCGCAATCATTACATGTATGGCCAGCATTAGGCGTTTCTGCTATTCTCCTTATATTGAGCATACAGATAATGAGAGCTGGGCTGAAAGAAAAAATGAACGGCACAGATTTCTTCATTCGCATCGATCAATGTGGATGAAAAAATCTCTGCCCCCCAAAAAAAGGAGGGGAAAGGCGTCTGCCCGGACATAGGAGCTCCGCCCAACATCCATACCCACTTAGCTCGTATGCCCTGGCAAACACGATTTCTCCATTCACATCAATCAATGTGGATGAATAAATCATTGCCGGGATTATTATTTTTTTATATACAAAGTGTTTGCCAAAGCATATGAACACCGCCACCTCCTCAGCTCATATGCCTCGGCAAACGTATCTTTTACTGCAGAGGAGAAATCTCGTCTTGCAGCGCCGCATACACTGACTTGTGTGTAATCTGACAGCAGCGCAATGCTTCTGTCAGAATGCACATCAGTGCTGCAGCTAGTCGATCGGTTGGTCCACCTGGAAGGTTAAAAAAAAAAAAAAAAACAGGCCGCAACGCAATAAATTTTATTAACTTTATAATAACTTTAGAACAGAACATATAAACTTTATTTAACTTTCGAAACTGAACATTAACTTTTTTGCTTACCGGTGATTTTTTTGTGTGCAAAGCGCAAATCGCCCAAAGATGTGGCGAAGTACATCATGCACTTTATCCCAGGTGAAAGGAGCGGTTTGCAGCAGCTGTGAGTGAAAGGGCCCTAATAGCCCTGTGTGCCTGTCCTGGTGAGATGTGATCCCTATGCTAGGTGTACCTGTGTGTGGTACTTCCGGAAACACTCTCCAAAGCATAGGGCAGGGTGGTCAGGGCAGTCAGGACAGAAATAGCGGGTGTCACGCCTTATTCCACTCCTGCTACAGACACAACATTTTTTTCGGGGTGGCGGTCGGTTTGAGGTACCAGCAACGACACTGGGGAAATGTCACTCGTGTAGACGACTAACTACACTGGTGGATGGGGCCACACAACCTCCTGGGTACAGGAGGTTCGTGATGATCTCTTCCTGAAATTTGAGGAAGGATCCTGTTCTCCCAGCCTTACTGTAGAGAACAAAACTATTATACAGAGCCAATTGAATTAGGTATACAGACACCTTCTTATACCAGCGTCTGGTACGGCGGGACACTAAATACAGAGCCATCATCTGGTCATTGACGTCCACCCCTCCCATGAGGAAATTATAGTCGTGGACACAGAGGGGCTTTTCAATGACACGGGTTGCCCATTCAATTTGGATTGTCGTGTCTGCGTGAATGGAGGAGAGCATGTAAATGTCACGCTTGTCTCTCCATTTCACCACGAGCAGTTCTTCGTTACACAAGGCAGCCCTCTCCCCTCTTGCAAGACGGGTGGTAACGAGCCGTTGGGGGAAGCCCGCGCGACTAGTTCGCACGGTGCCACAGCAGCCAATCTGTTCTAGAAACAAATGCCTGTAGAGGGCCACACTTGTGTAGAAATTGTCCACATAAAGATGGTACCCCTTGCCGAATAAGGGTGACACCAAGTCCCAGACTGTCTTCCCACTGCTCCCCAGGTAGTCAGTGCAACCGACCTGGCTCCAGGGTCTGATCTTTTCCCTCATAGATCTGAAATTTGTGGGTATAGCCTGTGGCCCTTTCACAGAGCTTATACAATTTGACCCCATACCGGGCGCGCTTGTTTGGGATGTATTGTTTGAAGCCAAGGCGCCCGGTAAAATGTATAAGGGACTCGTCTACGCAGATGTTTTGCTCAGGGGTATACAAATCAGCAAATTTCTGGTTGAAGTGGTCTATGAGGGGCAGAATTTTGTGGAGCCGTTCAAAAGCTGGGTGGCCTCTGGGACGGGAGGTGGTGGTGTCGCTAAAGTGCAGGAAATGCAGGATGGTCTCAAAACGTGTCCTGGACATAGCAGCAGAGAACATGGGCATGTGATGAATTGGGTTCGTGGACCAATATGACCGCAATTCATGCTTTTTGGTTAGACCCATGTTGAGGAGAAGGCTCAGAAAAATTTAAAATTCGGAAACTTGGACTGGTTTCCACCGGAAAGACTGGGCATAAGAGCTTCCCGGGTTGGCGGATATAAATTGAGTGGCATACCGATTTGTTTCTGCCCGACTAAGTCCAAGAGCTCCGCAGTCATAAACAGCTCAAAAAATCCCAGGGCCGAACCGATCTGTGCTGTCTCAACCCGAACTCCAGACTGGGCGGTGAAAGGGGGAACTACAGGTGCGGCTGAAGTTGGGGACTGCCAATCAGGGTTTGCCAGCACCTCAGGGATTCTAGGGGGTCTACGGGCCCGTCTTTGCGGTGGCTGCGACGGGGTAACTAATGCACGTGCCACCGTACCAGCTTCAACTGCCCTTCTGGTGCTCGTCACTTCACCATGTTGTACGGCAGTGCTGGTACTAGGTCCAGGATGGGCTGCGCTGCTGGTGTATGCCTCACCACGTAATCCGAGAGCGCCAGCCCCACTCTGCTGCCCTTGAAACGGATCCTGCGCAACCTGTGGTCTAGCGACACGGGGCCGGGTACGCCTGGTGCTATCGGGGACCTCAACCTCCTCGTCCGAACTTTGGGTCAGACTGCCACTGCTTTCTACAGGTTCATATTCTGACCTGCTAGATTCATCAGATGAGGGTTCCCATTCCTCATCCGACTGGGTCAGAAGCCTGTAGGCCTCTTCAGAAGAATACCCCCTGTTTGACATTTGGGCAACTAAATTTAGGGGTATTCCCTGAGACTACCCAAGAAAAAATGCAAGCCTGTCTTACAAATGGGAGGCTAGCGAAGTACCGGAGGCCGCTGCGGTTGATAAAAAATATCAAAACTGATTTTTTTTATCGCCGCAGCGCTTGTAAAGTGAATGTGCAGTGATCAAAAAAATAATGATTTTTTTGTCACTGCGTTGGGGCGGGCGTGGGTGAACGCACGTGTGGGCGACCGATCAGGCCTGATCGGGCAAACGCTGCGTTTTGGGTGGAGGGCGAACTAAGGTGACACTAATACTATTATAGATCTGACTGTGATCAGTTTTGATCACTTACAGATATTATAAAAGTACAAATGCTGATTAGCGATACGCTAATCAGCGAATAAGTGACTGCGGTGCGTTGGGCTGGGCGCTAAACGATCGCTAAACTACCTAACCAAGGGACCTAAACTATCCCTAAAACCTAACAGTCAATACCAGTGGGAAAAAAAGTGACAGTTTACACTGATCACTTTTTTCCCTTTCACTAGTGATTGACAGGGGCAAGAAGGGGTGATCAAGGGGTTAATTGGGGTGATGGAGGGTGATCTGGGGGCTAAGTGTGGTGTTGGTGGGTACTCACAGTGATGTGTGCTCCTCTGCTGGAACCAACCGACCAAAAGAACGAGCAGAGGAGCACAGCAGCCATTTAATACATCATATTTACAAAATATGATGTGTTAGCTGGCTTCTGATTAGTTTTTTTGAAAATCATCAACCTGCCAGCGACGATCATTGGCTGGCAGGTTGATGACGAACTTGTCTTTTAAATTTTGCCGGCCCGCGATGCGCATGCGCGGGCCGGCTTTGCCCGAAATCTCGCGTCTCGCGAGAGGACGCACCGGCGCGTCCACCCAGAGTAATAGGACCGCCGCAAAGACGCAATCCTGCGTACAGCGGTACTGAGGAGGTTAACGCCAAATTTGCAGATTTGTATACCCCAGAGCAAAACATCTGCATAGACAAGTCCCTGATACATTTTACCGGGCGCCTTGGCTTCAAACAATACATCCCAAGCAAGCGCGCCCAGTATGGGGTCAAATTGTATAAGCTCTGTGAAAGGGCCACAGGCTATACGCACAAATTTCGTGTCTATGAGGGTAAAGATCAGACCCTGTAGCCGGTCGGTTGCCCTGACTACCTGGGAAGCAGTGGGAAGACAGTCTGGGACTTGGTTTCACCCTTATTTGGCAAGGGGTACCATCTTTATGCGGACAATTTCTACACAAGTGTGCCCCTCTTCAGGCATTTTTTTCTAGAACAGATTGGCTGCTGTGGCACTGCACGACCTAGTCGCCGGGGCTTCCCCCAACAGCTCGTTACCACCCGTCTTCCAAGGGGGGAGAGGGCTGCCTTGTGTAACGTTGAACTGCTTGCGGTGAAATGGAGAGACAAGCGTGACGTTTACATGCTCTCCTCCATTCACGCAGACACGACAATACTAATTGAACGAGCAACCAGTGTCATTGAAAAGACCCTCTGTGTTCACAACTATAATTTGCTCATGGGAGGGGTGGACTTCAATGACCAGATGTTGGCTCCTTATTTACTTTCACGCAGGACCAGACGCTGGTATAAGAAGGTGTCTGTATATCTAATTTAATTGGCGATGTACAATAGTTTTGTTCTCTACAGTAAGGCTGGGAGAACAAGATCCTTCCTCAAATTTCAGGAGGTTCCGTGGCCCCAACCACCAGTGTAGTGAGCCATCTACACGAGCGACATTTCCCCAATGTCGTTGCTGGTACCTCAACCCAAGCGTCACCCCGAAAAAGATGTTGTGTCTGTAGCAGGAGTGGAGTAAGGCGTGACAACCGCTATTTCTGTTCTGACTGCCCTGACCACCCTGCCCTATGCTTAGGGGAGTGTTTCCGGAAGTACCACACACAGGTACACTTAGTATAGGGATTGCATGACACAAGACAGGCACACAGGGGTCTTAGGGCCCTTTCACACACAGCTGCTCCAAACCTCTCCTTTCACCTGGAACAAAGTGCATAATGTACTTCGCCACATCTCTGGGCGATTTGCGCTTTGCACATTGTCCCATGGGGAAGGAGAGGTTTGTCCTATAAAGGTAAAAAAATAAAATAAAAAAATCCCAGGTAAGCAAAAAAGTTAATGTTCCAAAAGTTTAATAAAGTTTATAAAAGTTAATGTTATGTTTCAAATGTTATATAAAGTTAATGTTATTAAATTTATTGCTTTGCGGCCTCCTTTTTTTTTGCACATTTTTTGGCAGAGATTTTTTCATCCACATTGATCGATGCAAATGAAGAAATCTGTGCCGTTCATTTTTTTCTTTTAGCCCGGAGGCTGAACAAAAAAAAAAAAATCTCATTACCCGTATGCTCAATATGAGGAGAATAGCAGAAACTCCTAATGCTGGCCATACATGTAATGATTGTGGAGACCCTCAAATGCCAGGTCAGTACAAACACCCCACAAATGACCCCATTTTGGAAAGAAGACACCCCAAGGTATTCGCTGAGGGGCATATTGAGTCCATGAAAGATTGAACTTTTTGTCCCAAGTTAGCGGAAAGGGAGACTTTGTGAGAAAAATAAATAAATTCTTCTATGAACTCGCCATGCCCCTCATGGAATACCTTGGGGTGTCTTCTTTCCAAAATGGGGTCACATGTGGGGTATTTATACTGCCCTGGCATTTTAGGGGCCCTAAAGTGTGAGAAGAAGTCTTGAATCCAAATGCATAAAAAATGCCCTGTGAAATCCTAAAGATACTCATTGGAATTTGGGCCCCCTTGTGCACCTAGGCTGCAAAAAAGTGTCACACATGTGGTATATTTACGGTGTATTTTTACATATTTTACATATATCCATATCCATTACATATAAAATTGGAAAAGTTGTCTTTTAGAGAGATATTTCTCTCACCCAGCATGGGTATATGTAAAAATACACCCTAAAACACATTGCCCTACTTCTTCTGAGTACGGAGATACCACATGTGTGAGACTTTTTTGCAGCCTAGGTGCACAAAGGGGCCCAAATTCCAATGAGTACTTTTAGGATTTCACAGGGCATTTTTACGCATTTGGATTCCAAACTACTTCTCATGCTTTAGGGCCCCTAAAATGCAAGGGCAGTATAAATACCCCACATGTGACCCCATTTTGGAAGGAAGACACCCCAAGGTATTCCGTGAGGGGTATGGTGAGTTCATGTAAAATTTTATTTTTTGTCACAAGAAAAAAAAAAAAGAATTAAAAAAATAATCATTTTCCGCTAACTTGTGACAAAAAATAAAAATTTCCATGAACTCACTATGCCCATCAGCAAATACCTTAGGGTATCTACTTTCCAAAATGGGGTCATTTGTGGGGTGTTTCTACTGTCTGGGCATTGTAGAACCTTAGTAAATATGACAGGTGCTCAGAAAGTCAAAGTGCGTAAATAGATTTTTTTTGCACCATAGTTTGTACATAGTTTGTAAACGCTATAACTTTTACCCAAACCAATAAATAGACATGTAGAACAATAAATTTAGAGGAAAATTTATATAGAAATGTAGTTTTATTTGAAAAATTTTACAACTGAAAAATGTCTTTATTTTTTTTTTTTTTTTGCAAAAATGTCGGTCAATTTCGATTAATATCAAAAAAAGTAAAAATGTCAGCAGCAATGAAATACCACCAAATGAAAGCTATATTAGTGAGTAGAAAAGGAGGTAAAATTCATTTAGGTGGTAAGTTGTATGACCGAGCAATAAACCGTGAAAGTAGTGTAGTGCAGAATTGTAAAAAGTGGTCTGGTCATTAAGGGGGTTTAAGCTAGGGGAGCTGAGGTGGTTAAAGAGGACCTGTCACCACAAAATGCAATGCAATCTGCAGGTAGCCTGTTAGAGAGCAGGAGAAGCTGAGCAGATTGATGTGTAGTTTTCTAAAACCTGTCATTTATACATTTATATTTGCTTTTTCAACTTCCTTCCAGGGTTGCCAACCGTCCATAGATTCATGGACAGTCCACAATAGCAGGCTGACCTGAAAGAATGTGTGCGTCCTACAGTCTTTATCAATACCGCAGACACTATGTGGATCTTTATCACTATTGGGGACACTCTGAGGGCAGTTTTACTGTAGGGGTGCTTTATTACTATAGGAGGCACTATGAGGAAAAGTATCTATTATTATTATTATTACTATTACCAGGGGTATAATTGGGAAGTGTTATCATTATTTGGCACAATTTGGAGGCCACTACTGCTAAAATGACTACTTTTATGGAGCATTATCACTACTGGGGCACTATTACTAATAAGGGCTCTCTTGGAGAGAATTATTATTAGTGGGACTTTGGGGAGCACTTTTACTATAGGGGGACTATCTGTATGGTACTATTTCTACACTGTAGTATTTAGAGGCATTGGCGGTGCTCCATGTGAGCGCTGCTTCCTCTTTGATACACTGCACAACATCTCTCTTTTAGCAGCGGTGCAGTGTAATTACTAGTACAAGCTTCATTCAAGTCAATGGAGCGATTACACTGCACGTCCAAGATGACGTGCAGTGTAATGAAGAGGGAGAAGCTCTTGCATGGAGCTCTGCCTCCTCTTCAAACAGCTGATCTGCAGGGGTGCCAGGTGTCAGACCCCCACGACCACTTCAAACTGGCTGCACAAGCCCTTTTATGCTGCGGGGGGAGGGTTTGGTTGGACCAACAATTTGACACATATGCATTGTGGATGCATGTTATACTCGCACCTTTCTTCAAGGCCATTCCATGTAGCTCTGGTCCGTTCCCTTCTGCCTCTGCTGGTTTATAAACTGATGGAGCTGAGAATTGTGGATTTTTTCCCACATGCTGCTGCCATATTTTATTTTTAACTACTGGATAATCACTTTAATTCTGTGATTCAAGGGCATTATGTTTAGAGCATTTTGGGGGCATGGTCTCTTAAAAGGGTTGGGTAAATATTTTGGGCTATCTGTGATCTTTGACCACATCACAAACCTGCTTGGCAGTAAATAAATCTAAGGGAAGAATAATTGAATATATACTGGAACACCTTCCCAATTAAAATATACCTTTTAATGATATTCTATTAAAATCTGGCCTACAGCCGGACTACACATACAAGGAAAGTCGACAAACAATGTCCTATAATGGCAAAGAGGAATGGCTACAGTTACACCTATATCAAGGTAAAGATACACGACTGGTAAGCAGACCTGGGGATTTTGATTATCCCTGCACAGCGTACTCTTAGTGTAGGGCACAGTTGAGAACCAAAAGAAATCGTTAAGGAAACCAATATATTGTGGTTCACTATTGATCTTATTGCATAAGTTCACATGGTACACATTTCGTGATTGTTCACGGTTAGCTAAAATATAATACACATTCCGTGATTGTTCACGGTTAGCTTAAATATGATACACATTCAATAGTTGTTCACGGTTAGCTGAAAATACTGAGTCTGTATATCGTGAATATTCACATATTATTGAACCACAACCAAGGTTACTTGGTAACTTACGATTTGCTGAAATACCAGAACAGATGGAATCAGGTGGTTACTCACGATTGCTGAAATACCAGGGCAGATGGAATCAGATGGTTAGCTCAGTCGTCAAGGGGTGTAGTGCTCCATAACTAGACGGAGATCTGGTGCTGGTAAAGGAAGCGTTACGATGATTATTTCGCACTAATGATGATTGAGGTGGTCTGTAGGTCGTGATAGCAATAATACAGCTCACAACTGTGATATCCAATAGTAGAAAAAATAATAATATCCTATAACTATCCCTTCATGACCCTACATAGACTCAGCCCAGGGACACCCCTTAATGGTAGAGGTTCCCTGTCCTCGTGCCTATACTGGCTCTCCCTTTATCACCCTATCCTAATTGCCAAAAAGCTAGGCATATAAGACACACTAGAAAAACAGATACAAACATACAAATCCCAACGCTACGTTTCCCCAGTCCAAATATTTTCCGACTAGTTCGTCAGGGGAAGTGGAGACCAATACTCCATCAGCAATATCTCATGATAGAGATTTTCAGATTTGGCGTCTCTCAATCAAGACCCTCCAGGAGCGGAAGCCCAGATGTAGGCAAAAAATGACCGGTGTCCCCAGGTCCTGTTCAAAAACAGCGCCTTATAAAGTGTCCTCCCCCAATTAGTCCCTCCCCTCTGAGATAATTAAGTTACCAAGACAGATGAACTTGATGTTCAGAGTGTTCTCTCCTGAATTGTTTAACATCCCCCTCATCATGGTAATAGCACATTTCATAGAAAATATATTATATAGTCATAGACTACCTCACAGTTGGTGATCCATATAGACAGCATGTAAAAACGCCAATTTGGAACGCATATGCGTTCCACAGACCGGAAGTAGTATCCGAAACCGGAAGTGACGTATCTAGTGCTGTCCCGATACCCGGAAGTTGTTTTGGAACGCAAATTGCGTTCCACCAAGCGATTGAATATTCAATGAGGCTGTGCAATTGGTTTGCAATCATCATAATGTTTAAGTCATTATAAATGGCATGTTTATTAATGTATCATTGCTATCCGTATATTATTTCCACCGGAATCGATTATTAAGTGGATAATATGATATAGCATTTGGCAAACAGTAAAGAAGGGGGGGAGAATGGGACACAGGGTGGAGGCTTAGAGGGAGTTGGATCAACCCTAAATAGGGATTTAGGACACTTTATATATTGACAAGGTTCCACTGGACCATATATTAACAAGCCATCAGGGGGGAAAAGAATTACAAGATGCACCCCCTTCCGGCACTATGATAATTACTATAGGATCAATTCTGATCCGATATTTTAATTTATGACAGAATGTATGATAGCAATAAAGTCACCATTGGTAGTTGGTTTAGTTGAGGAAAGAGAAGGGGGCCACCCGAGGAGGTGAACCCCATATACAGCCGGACATAAGAATTTAATAGTCGTGTCAGAGTGGACGGATGAGCAAGAAAAGAAGAGTAATTCATTTTATAGGTGCCCTGAACAGGCAATGATTATAAGAATGAATTCTAGTCGTAGCCAAGTGGGAGTTGTGGATAGTGTATCTCACTCAATAATTATATTTATGTGGGAAAAGTCAGAAACGGAGGATGCACCTATTTTACAGGAAACAGCCGAACGATAATTGTTCATTGAGGCCATGTGGACTATAAGTTTTTAGTCTATATATCCACTGGCATTCCTTCTGCAAAATCTTTTTATCCCAATCTCCTTTACGTGGAGAGGGAGGAATGATTTCAATGATTTGAAATCCCAGGGATTTAGGATCACCCCCATGGAACTCAAGTACATGATTCGACACTGGTTTGTCTCGTTTATGTCTAATATCCCCTAGGTGCTCCCCCACTCTCCTCCTCAACTCCCTTTTAGTCTTACCCACATAATTTAAGGGACACGTACAAGTTATAAGATAGACCACTCCACAGCTCCTACAATTACCAAATTCCCTTATCTCAAAGGTTCTATCCGTTGTGACACTTTTAAAGAATTTTGATGTAATGATGAATGGGCATGCTATGCAACCACTACATTTAAATGTTCCCAACGGTCTCCTATCCAACCAGGTTCCAGAGGTTTTCGGTGTGGTGTAGAAACTATGAACCAAATGGTCCCTTATCGATTTTCCCCTCCTGAAAGTGATCCCTGGTTTGGGTGGGAGCACATCTACAAGATCTCTATCTGTTCGGAGGATGTCCCAATGCCTTCTCAAAATTTCGAATATCCTCTCATGAGAGTCATCGTACGTTCCAATAATCCTAATAACTTGATTCTGTGTTTCATCCTTTTTATTAGGGTTCAGAAAGTCATCTCTGTTGTGTGTGAGGGAATGCCTAAATGCCTTTTTTAGTGTCACGTCAGGATAGCCTCTATTTAGAAATCTTTCCCTAAGGTCCCTAGACTGTGTCATAAATGTGGGGGTATCAGTACAGTTCCTCCTGATCCGAATATATTGGCCCTTAGGGAT
Organism: Bufo gargarizans; assembly: GCF_014858855.1. NCBI lineage: Eukaryota > Metazoa > Chordata > Amphibia > Anura > Bufonidae > Bufo > Bufo gargarizans. The sequence goes on along the minus strand of NC_058081.1, from coordinate 229,261,054 downwards.
GCCTCTTTTTACTGGGTTCGGATGAAAACTACCCCAGTGTAGGAGGCTATTGGTGGCCGTCGGTTTTCTAAATGTTTCAGTATACAGTGTTCCATTCCTTTTCGAAATTTTGATATCTAGGAATGAAATCTCCCTCTCATTTATTTCGTAGGTAAATCTTAGGCCTATGGGATTGTTATTCAGTGATGTGACAAAGGACTTGAAGGCAACCTCTGGACCATCCCACAAGAGAAAGATATCATCAATGTACCTTCCCCAGAAAGTAATGTGGGTGGTCCAGGGTTCCTCCACATCACTGAATACAAGTTGCTCCTCCCACCAGCCCAGGAGCAAATTTGCGTAGGTCGGAGCACAGGGGCTACCCATCGCGGTGCCCCTGAGCTGGTGGTAAAACACATTCTTAAAAAGGAAGAAATTGTGTGATAGAACAAAATTAAGGATACTGATCATGAATGAATTGTGCGCTCTGAACTGAGTACCCCTAGTTGTCAAAAAGGACTCGACTGCCTTAACTCCCCACTCATGAGGTATACTGCTGTATAGGGCCTCAACATCAATAGATGCCAAAAATGTCTTTTCCTCCACAGCAGCATCCTGTATTCGCAGGAGAAGGTCAGTCGTGTCCCTTATGTACGAGGGCAATGCTGAAACAAATGGTCTCAGGACCTGGTCAATATAGATGCTGGTATTTTGAGAGAGGGAATCTATTCCAGATACTATCTGTCTCCCTTTCAAAGGATCCACCCCCTTATGGATTTTCGGGAGTGCATAGAAAGTTGGTATCTGGGGATTTTTTGGAGACATAAATTTGAGCTCATCTGATGAAATTAGTTTATCCTCAAATGCTTGTAAGAGGATCTGGTCCAGTTCCTCTGTAAAAAGGTTTGAGGGATCATCCCGTAGTCGACCGTAACAACCGGCATCATTGAGAAGGCCTTCACACATCCCATTATACATAGTGTGGTCCATAATAACAATGTTGCCCCCCTTATCGGCGGGTTTCACAATGATGCTACTGTCTTTTTGCAATCCAATGAGGGACTCTCTTTCCTGTCTAGTAAGATTCCACCCAGACCCTTGTTGTGATCTAATCTTTTCCAGATCCTGGATCACCAGTCTGGAGAAGATATCGATTGCAGAATTTTCTTGGGGCGGGGGCATTCTATTGCTTTTGGGACGCAGTTTGGTGAAGGGGCCCAACCCATCTTGTTGGTAAGGACCTTCATTAATGGAAAGGAGGAGTCTGGTATCCTTTAGGCAATCCAATGGGATGCCCAATTTGGTGCATTCCTCCCTATCATTGTTTTTGTAGAATTTGTGCCAACGTAATTTCCGTGTGAAAAGATTTAGGTCTTTTACCCACGAGAAGGTATTGAAATTTACCGTTGGCACAAAAGAAAGACCTTTTGACAGGATCTCCAGTTCACTGGTTGTAAGGGCCTTGTTCGTCAAATTGATTATACATTTCTCATTCACTTGTGCCTTTGTTCTTTCTGTATTGGAACTCTGTCCCTCAGGTCGTAGGGGGGACCAGTTTGATCCTCCCCTCCTCTTTCCTAAAAAATTTGTGGCTTCCCCCCCACCCCCGGAAGCAACATATGATTCCGAAGTAGAGGAGGCATAACCCTGTCCACCTCTCTGCCATCTTTTTCCTCCTTTCGGTCGAGAATTCCCACTACCACGTCCTCTGTAGGGTGTTTTAACTCTGTTATATCTCTCTGTATCCGAGGAGTCTAAATCAGTGCTCGACTCTTCTATAATCTTAGTTTCTGATTTTTCTCTCAGGAAATCAAAGGCTCGTTTATCTCTAAAGGTGTTAAGGTCAGTCACAAACTGCCTATGCTTTCTCTCCTTTAGTTGTGTTTGGAAATTCTCGACCGAGGTTTGGAGAGTCGCTTCTCTTCGATTGAAGTCGGGGTCCCCTTTAAGTGTCAAGGCTAATTCAATCTGTTTATTTAATTTTTTACAGGTATTATTCAAAATTTCTTTTTCTTCCTCTAAGAGGATATTCATAAAGCGTATTGAGCTATCAATTGACTCCTTTTCCCACTTTTCTAATAATCCAGGGGAACTAGATCTCTGCGCCGGGACTAGACGAACTCTCAAACCCCTTGGTATGATCCTATTTTTTATATAATTTTCCAAAGTGCGTGTTTCCCACCAAGATTTAAGATTTTCTTTGTAGTCGAGAAACAGGTCTTTGAAAATAGATTTTAATGATAAATGTCCACTCCTCTCAGAGGCACCCTCCTGTTCAGAGAAGACCTCCCCCTCTTCCTCCAACCAACTATCCGTATTTATTGGGCCTTTGAGAAAGCCTGCCATAATCTATAGTTATAAATTCTACCACATCACAAACCTGCTTGGCAGTAAATAAATCTAAGGGAAGAATAATTGAATATATACTGGAACACCTTCCCAATTAAAATATACCTTTTAATGATATTCTATTAAAATCTGGCCTACAGCCGGACTACACATGCAAGGAAAGTCGACAAACAATGTCCTATAATGGCAAAGAGGAATGGCTACAGTTACACCTATATCAAGGTAAAGATACACGACTGGTAAGCAGACCTGGGGATTTTGATTATCCCTGCACAGCGTACTCTTAGTGTAGGGCACAGTTGAGAACCAAAAGAAATCGTTAAGGAAACCAATATATTGTGGTTCACTATTGATCTTATTGCATAAGTTCACATGGTACACATTTCGTGATTGTTCACGGTTAGCTAAAATATAATACACATTCCGTGATTGTTCACGGTTAGCTTAAATATGATACACATTCAATAGTTGTTCACGGTTAGCTGAAAATACTGAGTCTGTATATCGTGAATATTCACATATTATTGAACCACAACCAAGGTTACTTGGTAACTTACGATTTGCTGAAATACCAGAACAGATGGAATCAGGTGGTTACTCACGATTGCTGAAATACCAGGGCAGATGGAATCAGATGGTTAGCTCAGTCGTCAAGGGGTGTAGTGCTCCATAACTAGACGGAGATCTGGTGCTGGTAAAGGAAGCGTTACGATGATTATTTCGCACTAATGATGATTGAGGTGGTCTGTAGGTCGTGATAGCAATAATACAGCTCACAACTGTGATATCCAATAGTAGAAAAAATATTAATATCCTATAACTATCCCTTCATGACCCTACATAGACTCAGCCCAGGGACACCCCTTAATGGTAGAGGTTCCCTGTCCTCGTGCCTATACTGGCTCTCCCTGTGATCTTTGGTTAAGTTGTCCAGAAAAATTTAAAGGGAAGGTTGGCAATTCTGCTACCTGTGAACAGCTATCAGTACAGGAGGGAAGTGTTATCAGTGACTGACAGCTTTCTCTCTATGCACACTTACACACACTGCTTCCAATCACTGATAACACCTCTTCCCTATACCAATAGGTATTCACAGGAGGCCGTTTGTTCAGTGAAGCAGACCGCTGCATCTCCTTTAATGAATGAGGACGAGGGATCGCTATTGCACCAGCTTTCCTGTATCTTCTTCTAAAGAATGTACCATATGTGAAAGGGGTTTGCTAGTAAGCTGTAGAACCCCTGCTTTGTTATTTACTGTTGGGCAGCTGTATACTGCTACAACCCATAGCTTTCACATTCTTGAGGTCCTCAGCCCGCAGGTGCATCTTCTGTAGTACATCTACATCCGTCATTAAGTGCTTTAAATGTCGTAGTACTTTCATGCATTTATTGGGGGAACGAAACCTCTTACCATTTCATGTTATGATACTGATGATCTATATACACACTAAACTAGGACCTGAAATTAAAAAATGCAGTATATCAACAGGAGACGCTACCCGAACTATATAAGACAGTAATCTAAAAATGTCCCAGTTATCCAACAGTATAGTTCAGTGCTTTTTTTTTCTTTTGGAGATTTGCCTTGCTTTCCCATATGGTGTCGTTGAGCCCTTGGTGAATCTGAAGGTCTTGTAGTTGAGGATGTTGGCATGCGGGTCCAACCTTGGTTCGATGGTGATGAGCCTGGGGATCTGGTCTGTGATGAGATCTGCTAGTCAGAGCTCTTGTCCATAACGTCTTGATCAAAAAAAGCATCAGCTTCCGCTGGATCTTGGAGCTGCTTGTAGGATCTATCCGTTTTAAATACCCGAAGTACAGCCGGTAGATCAGTTAGAATTTAATGTTCCTTTTATATAGGAGGGAGCAGATATTGCTGAAAGCTTTTTATTGACATCTAAAGAATAATCTGCAACAGTGCAGTTTCTAGATAAAATTTCTCTCAGGGCGAGTGTTAAAAAAACTCCCCCCCCCCCATCAAAACTGCTCGATGAAATCATATTAGAAGTGTACTTGCAACCGTCTCACCATATATTTTTATTTATTTTTTATGCTTAACACAAGATTTATTGAGAGCAAAAGAAAATCATAAATTACTTCTTAAACTGCTAAAAGTCGCAGGCAGAGTGGTACAGGAGAACTGCAGTATAAAGGAAGGCAATACCCTTAGAGTATTCAAGAAATACAATCATCAATAATGTGCAAAACCAAAAAACTGTCATGTTAGTATTTAATAACTAACTAAAACCCAATCACAGCAGGTCTCAACTAGCACACGCAAGTAAATGTACAAAAACCAAGTCATATATAAAACCAGATTCAAAGCATAGATGGCAAGGCGGATTACTGTATACTGTACATAAAATGTATGGAGGTTACACCATGCCGGACAATATAACCTCTGTGCCATGCTGTACAATAAACAGTATAACCCCTACACAGTGTAGAGGTATACTGTATATTGTGTGGCACAGTGTAGGCTATATGTGTGTAACATAAACATACTCAACATGAAAACTTACAATTACTTGGCTTGGCCCCTTGGAGATCTCGGACGCCACTTCAACACTTTGGCCGGGGGCTCGGTGGAGCTGATGTTGTGTTTTATCCTAATGAGAAAAATTTCATAATAAGGATTTGGAGAAGGGGCAGAGGGATAGCAGAGCAGGGAGAGGCTGGTGCTGCTACTAGAGGTTTCATACCATGGGGGAGTAATAAAGCCCACCATAATGCCCCCCCAGTAGACATAATTCTCCTTATAATGTGCAAAACATACACCCTTGTAATGCCCCCAGTTGAGCTAATGTTCCCATAATGTGCCAATATAAAATACCCCTTCTCAGTGCCCCCGTAGATGACCCCATAGTGCTCTAGAGTTGTTGCGATACCAAATTTTTGATTCGGTTTCGATACCATGAAAAAGTATTGCGATACTCGATACCATTCGATACCACACGAAAAAAATAAACAAAAAAAGCCACGTGCATTCCTCATTTTTAAAAATGGCGAATCGCACAGTTTTTATTTTATTTTTTCTGTTCCGGCATTCACCACCTAGATTTTTTTTTATATTTTAATAGTTTGGACTTTTCTGACGTGGCGATGTAATATGTTTATTATTTATATATTTTATATGTGAAATTGGGAAAAGGGGGTGATTTATACTTAGTGATTTATACTTAGTGATTTATACTTAGTGGCTTATATTTTAGTGTTTTTTTTTTTTTACACTTTTTATTTAATAACTATTTCCCCCCTTTTCATCCCTTTTCCTATTCAGCCTGATAGATCTCTATCAGGGTGAATAGGACTCCACACTGTCCCTGCTGCTCTGTGCTTTGTGCACACAGCATCAGGGATGTTACCATGGCAACCAGGGCTTCTGTAGCGTCCTGGCTGCCATGGTAACCGATCGGAGCCCCAGGCTTACACAGCTGGGGCTCCGATCAGAAGCTGCCACTGCACCACCAATGAGGGGAAGGGGAGAGGTCCCTGTGGCCACTGCCACCAATGATTTTAATACTAGGGGGTTGAGAGGGGCCGGCGCACTGTGCCACCAATGATTTTAATGGGATGGGAGGGTTGAGGGGGGGGGGCACACTGCACCACCAATGATAATTACCCCTTTATACAGGAGGCGGGTACTGGCAGATCAGCGGCAGTTAACTGCTGCTGATCGCAGCTCCCTGTCAGGGGCAGGGTGCCGGCAATGCGATTCTGCTGCCGGCACCCGCCTCCTGTATGTGTTAAAGACTGACTACTGTATATGAGTCCAGACTTTCACTATTAGGCCACACAGAGCGGCGCCCAGCGATGTCTCAGCACTCACCATTAGTCCTGGGCGCTGCTCCATTCGCCCGCAGTGCCCCATTACTGTCTCCTCTCCTGCTCCACATGCTGCTGATTACTATCGGAGCGATGGGAGGAGACATCAGCTTCACTAGTGGGCGTTCCTTCTCCCTGGCTGTAGCGCTGTCCAATCGCAGCGCAGGGAAAAGGAACGCCCACTAGTGAAGCTGATGTCTCCTCCCATCGCTCCGATAGTAATCAGCAGCATGTGGAGCAGGAGAGGAGACAGTAATGGGGCACTGCGGGCGAACAGAGCGGCGCCCAGGACTAATGGTGAGTGCTGGGACATCGCTGGGCGCCGCTCTGTGTGGAAATAATCCTATCATTGGTGGCGCAGTGCGCCCGCCCCTCCTCCGCCCCTCTCTTCTCATTGCCGCCCCTCCTCCGCCCCTCTCTTCTCATTGGTGGCAGCGGCAGCAGCACAGGGGGGAGGGAGGACAGCTTCCTTCTCCCCGTGCTGCTGAGAGAGAACATGAGCGCGCCGATAGCAGCGCGCTCATGTTCAGAGATACTAGACTGCGCAGAAGCGCAGCCCAGTATCGAAAAAACGGAAATCCCGGTATCGTATCGATACCGGGACAAAAGTATCGATTGGGTATCGAAATTTCGTTACCCGCAACAACCCTATAGTGCTCCTCTCCCCCCTTCCCATTAGTACCCACCATAATGTGTCCCACTATAAAATGCCCCAATACAGAGCCCCCCATATAAAATACCCCTTCTTTTTAGCCTAAGTAGATGCCCCTATAGTGCCACCCAATAATGTGCCAGTAATAAGTGCCCCAATAAATGCCCCCCAATCATGTGCCAGTAAGATATGCCCCCAATCATGTGCCCCCCTATTGTGCCAGTAGAGCCCCCCTTATGTCTGTGCCAGTAGCGCCCCCCCCTTATGTCTGTGCCGGCAGCCCCCCTTATGTGCCAGTATTGTAATTTGTACATATACACATATATATAAACAACTTATACTTGCCACCTCCAGTGATGCGATGCAGGCCTCTTCCGGCCTGTGTCCCTCGCTGGCTCAGGCGGTGCGATGACGTCATCACGCCAGAGGAACAGGGAGGGGAGACACCTCTCCCTCTCCTGCCGCAGCACAGACATTTGTATCGCTGTCCTGAGGACGGTGATACAGATGACTATGGAGATGAGTGAGTGCTTCCACAATGGAAGCGCAGCGCTTATCTCCTGCTGTGCCCTGCCGGCGCACCCCTTCTGACAGCGCCCTGGGCAGCCTCCCGGTCCAAGAAACGGCCCTGATCTGCAAATACCAGAATTTTGCATCCTCTCAAGATCAAGGTCCCTCTATAAGCTCTATAGGCCCTTGGTATGTTTTCCTTGTTAGAATAGTAAGTACTTGGTAATAACCTGTCTCTGGCAGTTATTTGGGTTCAGAGCCGGTTTGTTATTTAAGTCCTGAGAAGGCCCAATCCGGTGGACTCCACTCTTGTCTTGTAGAACTCAGGCCTGTGGTAGTGTAATGTCACAAAGTTGGAGCAAGTCTTTCAGGGGAACTGTCTGATCAATCTCCAATTCCTCCTGCGGAAGTGGTTTTCCAAGTCTTCAATGCTGTGCCCTGTTCGTCCTCCGAGAGCATGTGATCTTGTAGTACCACTTTCTCCTGCAGTTTAAGGTGGCCTGCACGCTAGCTGATAAAGTAGTTAGAATGTCTGAAGGGAATCGTTTGCCCACTTCAATAGCTAGTAGACCGTTCCTCCTACCATTTGGCTGGTACAGCAGGTCTTGTTGAGTAGAGCCTAATTTCTCCATGTCGGCAGCATGATCTTTTGAACCAGGTGAAGGAGGAGGTATATCACCATCTTGGAAGCAACAGCTTGAAGAGCGCGCCATAAACTGCAGTATGCACCTAAAGGGGTTATCCGTGTTGTGCTGCAAGTCTGAATCTCTTGCTAGTGCTATGGCGAGAGATTCAGACTGAAGCATGCACTGTGGGTTCTAACCCGAGGCAAGGACCACATGCCCAATATACGGCACAAGATCCCGGAAGTGGACACTGAACGGGATCGCAGCACAACCTGGCAGAGGTGTAGCTAGGCTTTCCAGCACCGAGAGCAAGGATTCAGCATCCCCCCCCTTTCCCCCCGGAAAAGTTCAGCGGGGCGCACAGTGGCAAATTTTATTTTACAATAAGGCACTCTTTTAACTCCACCACACAAAATCTATCATAGGGTACAGAGCAATACAACTTGCAATAAATGAAAGAACCAACTAGTCCTACATTCAGGGTGTCGTTGGCATGTGTGTGTGATGTCCGCTGGAACCGGAACAAGGTGTTGGACTTTTTCCATTTTCGTGATGGCTACATGTAAAATTGTCTCTTGGAACATTAGGGGGCTTAAAGAGGACCTTTTACGGGTTTTGAGATTACAATATTAATACCTGGCACTGTAGGGCATGTTTAGGAGATGTAATATCGCTATATATTTTATATATATATATATTTTTCAGATGCGCTGCTCTGTTGGGGTGCCGTGCACCTCATTCTGTTTTGCCGCCTTGTATGCTAATCAAGGCGGTACAGGGAGGAGGAGACAACCGTGTTCCTCAGTGGATGTCTCCTTCTCCCTGGCTGCGAGTTGTCCAATGACAGTGGACTCTGTCACAGCCATTGAGAAAAAACAGCACACCTTCTCCCTGGTTGTGACATGGTCCGGTGTGATTGGACCGCTCACAGCCAGGGAGAAGGAGACGCCCACTGAGAACGGGGAGGGCGGGGCACAGCTAATAAATCGTATAAATCGCTGGTCTTAATAAATGCCCCGTATGTGATTGTAGGCATACATATTCCTCCCCCTTTCCACTGAAGTCTTTTGGGTGATTATAATGCAGTCTTAGACACTTATGCATTGCTCCCTGTGCTCTCTGTAACCCCCCCCCCCCTTCAGTGACAGGATGGACATCTTGTCTAGCCCCTGGGACTCGGCAATTGCACAATGAATCAAATACTGCTCCCTGAGCTTGGGAAGCTACATTGCGCAAGCACCTAGTCGGCCCAGTGACTGTGCATGCGCAGTGGATCTGATGAGCACTGCTTTCTGCTGGGAGAACGTAGGGGTGGACGAGTTCATGCTGACAGAGGCTCTTTAAAGGGGATCTGTCACCACTATATGACCTTATACAGTGCTTACAGAGCATGAATGTAATGGTACCTTTCTTTGTTTCTTTAGACTTGCAGAAGCAGGAAAAACGACGTTTAATTCATATGCAAATGAGCACTCGCAAGTGCCCAGGGGCGCCGTTCAGTGTGTAGGAGCCCAGGCTGCTCTGCCTTCTTTCAGCGTTGCTCTTCCCCAGCCGATTTCTTTGCCCGCCCTCCTATTCACTTGCGAGTGCTCATATGCATATGAATGACACTGTTTTTCCTGCTTCTGCAAGTGAAAAGAAAAAGACAAAGGTACTATTACATTCATGTATAGGTGTGCTACAGGACAATGTAAGCACTGTATATGGCAATATGGAGGTGACAGACTCCCTTTAATGTGGCAGACAAGCTTCTTCAATTCTTGTTTTTGGGAGTAATTACTGTTCTGTTTCATGCCGGTCTGGAACCAAGTATATAGAATGTAGTGTACATAAGGTTGATATACCCTACATGAGTGATAATTATTATCTAGCTTTATGTAAACTAGTTTACATTTAACTGTCTAGCGGCCTTTAGTAGCTTTCTGGTAACCTTTTTATCTCTATTTATCTCTATTATGTTACTAAGGGCTCATGCACACGACTGTATTTATTTTGCGGTCCACAAAATAATACGGATGACGTCCGTGTGCATTCCGTATTTTACGGAACGGAACAGCTGGCCCCTGATAGAACAGTACTATCCTTGTCCGTAATGCGGACAATAATAGGACATGTTCTATTTTTTGCAGACGGGAAATAAGAACATATGGAAAAGGAATGCACATGGAGTAACTTTAGTTTTTTTTGGGGGGGGGGGGTTTGCAGACCAATTGGAATGAATGGTTCCATATACGCAAAAAAAAAAATGGAACGGACGTGGAAATAATATACGTTCGTGTGCATGAGCATTAAATGTGAAAATATTGAACTTTAGTCACTGAATGTTCATGTGCACTTCACATAGCAAAGGTTGTTACGTTTCCACATAAAGACAGAACCTGATTTATATTCTTCAGAAGATACAGTATGTTGCTGACAGGATTTGGACTTTCTGGACCTCTACAACAACCTTTGTTTGAGACACTGACGTCAGGAGAGATGTTTCTCAGTTGGCAATAACGGACACACACAAGTATCACTGAGAAATACTCTAACTTTATTATGCTATCGCTTGGCCTTATATAGGCAGTAGAAAAGTTTGCATAACAACAGCATTAAACCAATCATAAAAGATAAACATTGGTGCTCATACAGATACTACCGGAACATCCTTTTATAGTATGTGTACATGCAGTAAGCATAAAGAATAGGTTTTAATCAGTCACATATAAGAATGTACGCAGTTGTGCCGAATGAACCTGAATAAGGCAAGAACGTTTGTTCTAGTTCTGGGATATTCCCAGAATCTGTCCTGCGACAAATAAGTGAACCTAACTCACACCGGGCATGGATGGATCCGACAGGCTGTTCACCCTGTCAGATCCATCCTGCCGCTATTTGGCCATGCCGCCGGACCACTGCTCCATCCCCATTGACTACAATGGGGACGGAGGCGGAGCTCCAGCGCAGCAAAACAGTTTGCGGTGAGAGGCCGCCGGACTAAAAAGTCAGACATGCAGTACTTTTAGTCCAGCGGCCTTTCGCTGTGCACTGCCATGCTGCGCCGGAGCTCCGCCCCCGTCCCCATTATAGTCAATGGGGACGGAGCAGCGGCACGGCTAAATAGTGGCGGGACGGATCCGACAGGGTGAACAGCCTGTCGGATCCGTCCTGCCACTAGTGTGAAAGTAGCCTTACAAAGACTACTGTTTTTCCGTCATCCACCTTGACGGCTGCGGATGAGATTGACCTCTATAGGGGCAGGAAATACACAGAGAGAGTTTAAGAAGCCCCCACCCACTCTCATCCTCAGTGTTTTTCCTGTCCCTAAGGGGTTTGGCTGCACAGAGTAACTTATGTGGGAGTTAACAGTTCTTCTTTTTTATTTTAATTAACCAAAAAGATTGACTTACCAATCTCCTCTTCAGCCCTCCTGCAGCTTATGCCAAAGCTGTGCTGGGGAGTTTAACGTGGATCTCGTCTCCGACGTAGGAGACCTGACTTCACTGGGGCTGGTTGAGGTCTTCCTTCCCATTTTCTCGTGGAAGCAGACCAGCAGGAGCAAAGATGCCGAACCAGGCATTACCGGAGTCTCCGCTGCATCCTACTGCTTCCGGGGGCAGAGCTTATCGGGGCACTCGCCATCACGCTGGTCAGGCGATCCCGGATGACGGCAGACGCTGCTCTTTGAAACAAGCGCGGGAGCGCACAGCCAGCGTCTCCCCGGCTCTGCAGCAGCGATGTCAGCTCCGAAAGCTCCTGGGACCCGTGGCGAATGTATAGACCCACCTTCGATAACTCCAACCGTGAGTCTCCCAGTGGGAAAACCTGCATATCTACCTGTATATGTTTGTCTCCTTAGTCCATGGGCCTGATTAGGGTTGCTCTCCTTTCTGCATAGGTTAAAGAAATGAAAGCAAAAACAAAGTATTTTAAGTGCATTCATTGCTCAAAAAAGTTACCTGAGGGAATGTTTTTGGACCGGCGTTTGATAAAATATTAGAAAAAGCCACCAACAAGAAGGGCTTTCTGGAAGAAAAAAATATATATTTTTTTTTTTTGCCCTTTCAGTCAGCAATCCAAACCTTACAGAGGCAAAGGCAGATCTGGTCGCTGGAGCTACCAGAAGGGAGGCAAGGGCCGGGACTTCCTTCTCAATCGCCAAAATAGAGGGGAGGTTAAAAAATTTCTTAACCCAGTGGGAATCTACAAGATCAAACCCTTGGGTGCTATACATTGTAAAAAAAGGATACAAAATAGAATTTACTTCCACCCCACCCAAAAGTTTCCAGGTAACGTCCCACGATCCAAATACCCTTTCAAAGATCTGGCAGGGTATACTAGAATTAAAAAAGTCGAGGGTAATAAAATAGGTCCCAATACCAGAGGAAAAACAAGGTTTTTGCTCAAGACTCTTTTTAGTTCAGAAACCGGATGGATCCTCCAGAACCATCATAAACCTAAAATATCTAAACAAGTTTATAATGTTCAAAAAAATTCAAAATGTAATCAATCTCCTCCATCGTACCTTTAATAAAAAAGGGGGCATGCATGACATCCGTAGACCTCAAAGACGCGTACTATTACATCCCTATACATCAAAATTCGCAAAAATTTATCCGTTTTGCCTTGCCAGGCCCGGATCACAAAATTCATCATTTCCAATTCGGAGCCCTTCCATTCGGCATTTCATCCGCACCAAGGATCTTTACAAAACTTGTAGTAGAAATGCTGCCCTCCCTCAGAGAAGTGGGACTTGTAATTTTCCCATATCTAGATGACTTTCTTTTATTGGGAAATTCAGTAGTCGAAACAGTCACAAACACAGAGACCTTCTTACAGAAAACTTCCAGCTTAGGTTGGCTGATAAATATAAAGAAGTCTTCCCTAATTCCGTCATGCAACAGGAAATTTCTGGGGGTAATTCTAGATTCAGATGCCCAAAAGACATTACTACCTCGGGTAAAAATAAAGGCCATAATAGAAAAAATTGGAAGATTCCAAACTCAAACCAGTACCTCGATCATAAGTGCCATGAGCATCTTGGGTCTTATGGCCTCCTGTATACCAGCGGTTGCATGGAGCCAAGCCCACACAAGGACCAACCAATTCTTATATATATCCTAAAAATTTGGAAGAACTTCTTAGCTTTTTCTGCATTTCCAATAGACCCTTTAGATCCCCCTCCTATGCCGATAATCCTAGATTTTCTTCAGAACGGCCTAGACAAAAGACTAAGGATTAGTACACTTAAGGTGCAGATTTCAGCTCTTAGTGCGTATTTTGACTTTTCTCTAGCCAACCATCCTTGGGTGAGAAGATTCTTTAAAGCTGTCAGTCGTACCAGACCAGTTACCAGAATATCTGCCCCTCCATGGAACCTCAACTTAGTATTGTCCAGGAAGATGGAGCCTCCATTCGAACCTATACAAGATTTGCCAATTAAATTGCTTTCCTTTAAGACTGCTTTCCTGGTGGCTATCACCTCGGCCAGACGTGTAAGTGAAATTTCAGCTTTTTCCACCCTCCTTTTCTCCCCAAAGTAGTTTCCTTTTTTCATAGATCTCAGGACATTGTCCTTCCTTCTTTATGCCAAGCCCCGAATAATGAAAGAGAAAGGAAATTACACTCTCTGGATGTCAGACCATGTCTCCTGAAATACCTTGAGAGGACTGAACTCTGGAGGAGTTCCTCTAGGCTTTTGTGCAGTTTTTTGGGAGGAACAAAGGTGATAGGGTCACATCCAGAACACTATCTAGATGGATTGTCACAGCCATTTCCTTGGCCTAGTCCTCGGCAGGGGAGCCTTGTCCCTTGGAATTCGGGGTACATTCAGCCAGGTCCATTTCCACCTCCTGGACAGAAAAAGCTGAAGCTTCCCTAGAGCAGATCTGTAGGTCCGCTATTTGAAAATCCCCTTATACCTTCTTCCGCCATTACAAGCTAGATCTAGACTCCAGAGGTCAGCTTTCTTTTGGTAGGAAAGTTTTGCAGGCTGTAATCCCTCCCTAGACTACTTCTATTGTAGTCTTCTCTCAAGAGTGCTGTCATGGGCATAAGGGAAAATGATGATTACACTTACCGGTAATCGGATTTTCCAGATCCCACGACAGCACCATAGAGAGAGGGATCCACCCCCAGGGACAGGAAACCTACAGAAATAAAAGGGTGGAGCCTCTCCTCCCATTCAGTGGATTACAGAGCAAGAGAGGGACTCCTACACCATTAATCATTCCGAGCTGAACAGCATATAATCGTATAAACAATAAATGTTTTGAAAAGGAACATACATGCATATATATATATATATATATATATATATATATATACACACATACATATACACAAACAAATATATATATATATATATATCTAATTTTTTTTTTTTTTTTTGCAACTCCAAGTGAATAAGGAAACCATCACCAAGGGAGGGAATTAGGAAGGGTGCTGTCGTGGGGTCTGGAAAATCCGATTACCGGTAAGTGTAATCATCATTCCCCCCCCCCCCCCCCCACGACAGCACCATAGAGAGAATTACAGAGGAAATAACCCTTCCTAGGGAGGGACCACCGCTTGCAAAACCTTCCTACCAAAGGAAAGATCAGAGGAAGAGTGCAGATCCAAACGGTAGTGACGGAAAAAAGTAGAGGGAGAAGACCACGTGGCCGCCTTACAAATTTGCTCAATAGAAGCCCCCGACCTTTCCGCCCAGGAAGTGGAAACTGCGCGAGTAGAGTGAGCCCTCACCGAGACTGGAGGAGACAGGCCTTCCTCCAGGTAATTGTATAATACCCAGTCTAAGCCATCTAGACAGGGTACTTTTGGTAGCCTTCTTCCCTTTATTCGATCCTGAAAAGAGAACGAATAAAGCAGAAGACTTTCTCCATTCTTCCGTAATTTTAAGATACTGAATTAAGCATCTCCGTACATCTAGGGTATGGAATGTCACTTCGCCAGCATTCTTGGGATGGTCACAAAAGGAAGGAAGAATAATCTCCTGGGACCTATGGAATTTAGATGACACTTTGGGTAAAAAGGCCGGATCAGGAAGAATAATTACTCTATCCTCCAGAATTGTAGTAAAAGGGGGGTTGATGGAAATGGCCTGCAACTCGCTTATCCTTCTAGCAGTAGTGAGGGCTACTAACAAAATGAGCTTGAAAGTAAGAAGCTTTATGCAAACAGAATCAATAGGCTCAAAGGGTGCTTTGGTTAATGAATTAAGTACGATGTTAAGATCCCACGGGGGAACTCTGGGGGATAAAACTGGCGTCATCTTATCTACCGCTTTAAAAAATCTGATAACCCATGGATTGGAGGCAAAGTTCTGCTCGAAAAGAGCTGACAGGGCAGAGACCTGTACCTTAAGAGTACTCTTAGCCAGACCTAATGAGAGACCCTTCTGTAAAAATTCCAGCACCTGGGAGATAGGGACAGACAGAGGTAAATGCCCTGGGTTGAGATTGCCAAATTCAATAAACTTTTTCCACTTTCTAGCATAGATGGAGACAGTAACAGGCTTTCTGCTCTTGAGCAAGGTCGTGATGAGTTCCCGGGAGAAACCTTTTTTGATCAATAAGCGCCGCTCAAATTCCATGCAGTCAGATGGAGACCACTGACTGCCTGGTGAAAAACTGGACCCTGGGACAACAGATCCGGCAGGTCTGGCAGCATCCAGGGGTCTGAGATTGACATTGTTCGGAGCAGAGTGAACCATGCCCTCTTGGGCCAAAAGGGGGCAATGAGGATAACCCTTGCCCTGTCCTTCCTGATCTTCTTTAGAACTGCTGGGATCAGTTGGAAGGGGGGAAAGGCATATGCTAGGGGAAAGTCCCACTTCAGAAGAAAAGCATCCACCCCATAGGGGGATTCTCTTGGATTTAAGGAGCAAAAGACTTCCACTTTCTTGTTCTGGCTTGTGCTGAAGAGATCTATGACTGGCATGCCCCATGACTCGCTGATCTTGGAAAATACTGAGGTGTTGAGGGACCATTCTCCTTGCTTTAAAGGATGTCTGCTGAGGAAATCTGCATAAACATTCTCCTTCCCCTTTATGTGGAGGGCCGATACATGGCTGACCTGTTTCTCTAGCATAGTTAATAATTTTTCTGCTTCCCACCGTAAGGACACCGACCTTGTCCCCCCTTGGTGATTCACATAAGCCACCGTCGTCTGATTGTCCGAGAGAATCCTCACATGGCCTGTGCCCAGTAGTGGCAGAGAAGCTTTCACGGCTAACCTTACCGCTGCCAACTCCTTCCAGTTGGAGGAGAATGATTTCTGGACTGGAGACCATAGATCCTGAAAATTGTATTGTTGAATGTGGGCACCCCACCCCCAAGGGCTCGCATCTGTGGTCAGAACAACAGGATCTGGGTAGGACCATGGAATTCCCTGAACTAGATTGTCCCTGTCCAGCCACCAAGATAGATTCCTCCTGGTTGCATCTGAAATTTTTATCCTGACATTCAACACCCCCTTGTGCTTTTTGATAGCTGACAGGATTTCCGACTGTAGATGACGGGAATGAAGTTGGGCCCACTCCACTGCCGGGATACAAGAAGTAAGGGAACCTAGGACCGACATGGCCTTTCGAAGAGTCAGGGATGTGGAAGAGAGGGATTTGACTTGATTCCAGATTTTTGTAATTTTTTCTTCTGGGAGGTACACTTTCTGAGTCTGAGTTCAAAACTAGGCCAAGGAACCGTTGAATCTTGACCGGTTTTAATTTGGATTTTTTGAAATTTACTATCCAACCTAGCTCCTGAAAGGTCTGAATAACAGTCTGAACGTTCCTTTCGCAATCCTGCCGAGAACTCGCAATGATCAGGAAGTCGTCCAAATATGGAACGATCAAAATGTTTTTGATCCTTATGAAAGATACCATCTCTGCTACCACCTTCGTAAATATCCTTGGGGCCATAGACAGGCCAAAGGGTAATGCCTGGAACTGATATTGTCGAATCTGACCCTCTATCGGAATCGCCACTCTCAGGAATTTCTGAAACCTCTGGTGCATTGGAATATGGAAGTAAGCGTCTTAAATCCAACACAGCCATGAAACAATGAGGAAAAAGAAGCTGGATCGTATTCCTCATTGTTTCCATCTTGAATTTTTTGAAAACCAGAAATTTGTTCAAATCCCTGAGATTGATGATAGTCCTGTGTGTACCATCTGGTTTTGGAACTAGAAACAGGTGGGAGAAAAACCCTTTGGATAGCTCCTTTGGAGGAATGGGAATTAAGACATTCTTCTTGATAAGGTCTAAAACTTCTTTTATTATAGGAAAACAGCCTCTTACACAAATGCTTTTTGTAATGGTAAACCTTTGCGGAGGCAAAGAATGGAACTCTGGTTTTAGACCTGAGCAAATGATATCCAAGACCCAAGGCCCTGCAATCCTTCCCCAAGCTTCCTGGAAGAATTTTAGCCTTCCTCCCACCTCTAATCTGGCATCATTGCTGGGGTTGTTTCTTATTAGCAGAGGGAGAGTTTCCAAATAGGAATCCTTTCCCCCCCAAAATTTCTGGATCTGAATCTTTGATCCTTGTCCCTGTTTGGCCTTCTACCTGCATTATTTCTATAGGGACGAAAGGACTGCCTACTCCGGGAACCAAAGATAGCAGCAGGATTAGGGACCGGAAACCTTTTCTTCCTATCGGCTGCTTTTTCTAAAAGGTCGTCCAACTCTGGACCAAACAAAAATTCTCCCTGGCAGGGTATATTACATAGTCTCTGTTTGGAGGCTATATCACCCCCGCTCCAACTTTTTAACCAAAGAGTTCTGCGTGCAGAATTGGTGAGGGAGGCTGACTGTGCGCTGAGCTTAATAGAATCCACAGACGCATCTGTTAGAAAGTCAGACGCTTTTTGCAAGGTTGGTAAGGAAGATAAAATCTGATCCCTAGGGGCTCTTTCTTTTAACTGTACTTCTAGCTGCTGTAACCAGAGGCCTAAAGTCCTGGCCTCCGCTTTTTTGTCTAAGGGCTCCTTCAGCATACCAGTGTCTTCAAAGGGAAGAGCGGATTTTTTAGACACTTTAGAGATGGCAACATCGATTTTTGGAGCTTTCCCCCAAGAGGAAGAGGCCGCTTCTTCAAATGGATATTTCCGTTTAAAGGCCCTAGAGGCAAATACCTTTTTTCCAGGCTTCCTCCATTCTCTCTGAATTAATGACATAATACTGCTATGTACGGGAAAACAACGACCCTTTCTTTCCTGCAACCCCGCAAACAAAGAGTCTGCTACAGATTTATCCTCTTTAACGTCCTCAATGTTCATAGTAGATCTTATAACTTTTAGTAGTTTGTCAGTATCTTCTGAAGGAAAAAAGGTGTTAGACATAGACTCATCCTCCGATGAGGAACCAGACGCGGACGACCCCGGTGGTGTGTCATTATCGTCTGATGAGGGGCCAAGAGATAAGCAAGATCCTGCGCCTTTATCCTTAACGGATGATTTAACACTTTTTTCTGATTTAATGGAGTTTTTAACCTCCGTCTTAATGAGTGATCTAATATTCTCCAGTAAGGAAGGTGATTCGTCTGAAATGGTCTTGTCAATGCATGCCTGGCATAATTTCTTTTCGTAAGAAGAAGATAGAGAAGCTCTGCAGAGCGCACATTCCTTGTTTTTTCTTTTTGCCAGCATTTTCTTTGGTTTAGGCTGGAAAAGAGAGAGCACAAGGCGACATTTTTAAAGGGGTTTGTAAATTTAATTGAGCCACTTACCCCCTTGAAGATCAAAGAGCTACCAGGATGGGAGTCACTTCACCCTCAGCAGCTTCTTGTCTTCTTTCTTCCTCCATTATATAACGGAGGGAGGAGCTAGGGAGTCTATATACACTAAGTGAACAAAAAAAGGGGGTATAATTAATCAAAGCCTAATTATAGATCCCCCTGTACTACTCCCAGGAGGCTCCTACATGTCTCTAAATAAGCACAGACCGTCCTGTATAGCTCAAGGACCGGTCTGGCTTGCCTCCCTTAAATAGAGAACCCGGCTATCCGTTCTTCACACTATCCGGTCTCCGACCGGAAGTGCTATGCGTTCCACGCCTCGATCTGGGGGAAACCGGAAGCCGCGTCCGTCCGAGCGAACCGGAAGTCACGTGTGCGTTCCACGCTGGAGGGAACCGGAAGTCGTCATACCCTCCGCACACGTGACCGGAAGCGCAACGCCGCTCCAGCCTGATTCCAAGTGGTAGAGCCCTGCGTTCAGGGATACCACCTCCGGCCGCCACATGTACTCCTCCATGGGGCAGAGCTCTCCCTGAGAGTTACCCACATGGCTGCCGCAAGATACTGAGGGCCCCTGGAGCACCTCCGTATCCTAGGGTCCTGTCAGCCTGCCCAGCAGCGCGATGGACCCCGGCAGCTACCGCCAGCCCTCTAGGAACTCCTAGGAAGCCAAGACCGACGGTAAGCCTGAAAGAAAACTGTAGGTCTCCCACTCCAGGGACAGGAAACCACTGAATGGGAGGAGAGGCTCCACCCTTTTATTTCTGTAGGTTTCCTGTCCCTGGGGGTGGATCCCTCTCTCTATGGTGCTGTCGTGGGGGAGGGGAAAATATAAGATTACACTCACCGGTAATCCTTTTTCCACCCCCTACTTATTCCCTCCCTAAAAGAAAAAAAAAAAAAAGTTGTTGGATGGTTTTATATGTTTTGGGACAGGTTCTCGCAAATAACTGGTGGATAGAGGCTGGGTCCATCCTTAAGAAGCTCTCCACGGAAGTTCCTGTTTCCTGTCCTGGATAGAGGCGGTCTCTCAAGGGTGCTGTCATGGGCTCATGGAAAAGTGATTACCGGTGAGTGTAATCTTATATTTCCCGATTTAAGATCGTACTAAAACTAGATCCGGGTTTTCTCCCAAAAGTAGTTTCAAACTTCCATAGGGACCAGGAGATTATCTTACCCTCCTTCTGTAGTGATCCAAAAAATCCCTCGGAAGAAAAATGGCATCTCCTCGACGTAAAGGAGACAATTATCCAATACCTAGAAGTTACAGCGCCCTTTAGGAAGGATGATAATCTGTTAATTCAGTTCTCCAGCAAAAATAAGGGTGAACTCTCCAAAACATCAATAGGGTGTTGGATAAAAACAACTATTGTTCTCAGCTATAGTTTAGTAGGTCAGACATGTCCTATGGGTATTAAGGCACACGTGACTAGAGCTATGGCCTCCTCTTGGGCAGAAAAGGCAGGGAAGTAGGAACCACATGATCTACAAGGCCGCCGGAGATATGGTGAAGCGCAACTGAGTGATGTCTGGACGCAGCGCTCACCCGCTGTCATTGATATCAGGTAGCTATTTAAATTGACTGAGCTACCAAGTTGCTCCATAATGGATATAGAGGTTAGATACCGCATAATTTGTTATTAATTCATATTGACAATAGCCCAAAACCGGAGAAAAGATCATATTTATAAAGAACATAAACAAGTAGATCGGATCACATGACTTAGATTAAGAAAGACCATTCAATGAATAGAGGTGAATATTATAGAACCCCTAGTTTAAATGCATAAACAATTTGGATTAGATTAGAAAAGACTGTTAAGTTACACCTAGTTTAAATGGATAAAACAGGTTACAAAAAATGAATGTTATGGAAATGATTCAAATAAAGCAACTAAAATTCTGCTGCTCGTTAAGACCATTTAGGTGTACCATTTTTAGGTAGAAGATCCACTTTGCTTCACACTGGAGAATTCTCCTATCCCAATCTCCTTGCCTCCCCGTTGGTTTAATCATCTCGATACCCATAAAGGAAAGACACTGTTCTACCGTCATGTTCCATTCTCACATGACGCAAAACGGAAGTGTCTCTTGAGTTATTGATGTCCCCAATGTGTTCCCCAATTCTCCTTCTCAGCTCTCTCGTTGTTTTGCCGACATACTCTTTTCCACAGGAACATGTGATTTTATATACCACCCCTTTGGATTTGCAGTTTATCAAGTCCCTGATTTCATATGTCCTATTGGTGTTTTTACTCTCAAAGGTTTTACCACACTTCATGTATTTACACGCTACACAGCCTCCCCATCTGTAGTTCCGGTAGGTGCGTTTGTCCAACCATGTTCTGGATACTGGTGCTGTGAAAAAAGGACTTTTAACAAACCAATCGCGTACACTCCTTCCTCTCCTACAAGTGATGCAAGGCAGGGGCGTAGCTATAGGGGGTGCAGAGGTATAAGTCGCTACCGGGCCCAGGAGCCTGAGGGGGCCCAAAGACCCTTGTGCCACATAAGAAGACACTGGTATTATAGAAAGTGCATGCTGGTCAAGTTACACATCTGGCTGGAGGGAAGGGGTAAGGTCAAGAATTTGGCATGGGTGGGTTGCCATTAAAATGTTTGACTCAGGCAGCACAAAGGCAATGTGCTTCCGTAACCCTGGCCACAAAGCACAGAGGGAAAGGGGGGCCCAAGTTGAGCTCTTCCACAAGGACCCAAGAGCCTTTAGCTACGCCCCTGATGCTAGGACGTTCCTTGATGACTTCACAGATATCGGGGGTCCATTCTAAGTACATGCCAGTGCTTAGAAATTATCTCCCTCACGCTGGCAGAAGCCTCATCATAGGTGCTGATGAGTTGAATATCGCGTGTGTTTTTCGGCTGATTTAAGTGTGTCTATAGGGTAGCCACGGTCTGAAAATCTAGTTTTCAGATCGGCTGCCTTCCCCAAGAAATCTAAATGTTGTGAGCAGTTACTCCTTAACCGCAAATATTTTTTTAGGGGGAATGGGTGACTGCTCTTTAGGCGTGCAAAAAAGTTTGATCGTAACACTATGTGTGAATCAGACTAGTTTTTTTTTGCTGTGCAAAATCACATAGTAGTGCATAGTATTTTATCTTCTCTCGGTTATGATCATCATATGTGAAAATAGATAAGTTTTACTTTTGTGTGTGTGTTTAGGTATGTTGTAGTAAAAACAGATAACGGATTGTATTCACCTTACATAGAGTTCAGACAGCAGTTCCTATGTCAGGTCAGGTTGCCACAACCACCTTTCGGTAAGTACATTTTTATTTTCACAGATTGTAGTATTTTGTTGGAGGGGTGTCCCTGCACAGTCTGACACTGTCCAGGCACTGCTGATGATGGCAGACTCTTGTGGACATAAAGTGGAATGGTAATACCCAGTTGTGGCTTGAGAACTGTCTGCCTTAGTTTACTTCTGGTAAAAATGAGAGAATGTATAATAAAGGTAAAATAACTAGGACTATATAGCTTAAAAGATTGTGTTACTTATTGTACATAGGTGACAGGTGATGTGTGCTATTGGTAACTTGTAAGGAGCTATAAGCTAGGAGAAGCAGAGATGAGCAATTGCAGTACATGAGCAGCATAAACAGCCATAACTTGGACTTTATACCAGGCATATAGTCAAGAACATACAGTAATAACACTGATTACCATTGATAACCTGTTACCTATATTTCCTTCTATTGCCGTCTGCATTACAGAAACCTCTGATGGTGATTTTGCTTCTGTGCTCATTTCCAACAGCTACACCTTGGACAATAATCTTCTGACCCCAGAACAGAGACAGTTCTACGAGGAGAATGGATTCCTTGTTATAAAAAACCTGGTATCACACAAGGACATAGATGAATTTAGGTACAAATACACATTCATATAATTGTTTCTCTCCTTGTAGACAACTATTCAGGCATTATTTACTGTCTTTCATTACTGAATTGATCTTGCTATTTTTTCCAGGGATGTCTTTGAGAAAGTTTGCAGGAAAGAATTGACAGCACCTGGAATGCTTGTAATGCGAGATGTGGCCATTGCTAAGTCAGAATTTCTTCCAGATCAAGAAGCAATTACAAAAGTTCAGTATTTTCAGGAGCTTCCTGGACTATTCCGATACTGCAGTCTACCACAGGTATGAGCCACTTCATCTCCTCACCTCTGTCTCATTTCAAAGCTAATTTCCACCTTGGGGACCAGGTTACGCACAGTGAACAGAAGTCTATATAAATGGAAAGGGGATGAAGAAGGGTCAACTATAGGGAGGCACAGCCGCACAGACCCTGCTCCTGTCTGTTAAATTTTGTATTTTATCTAAGTGGTGGATTCACAGCTACACTGTTCAATATTGCTGCATATTTTTTTTATTTTATTATTATAAGTGAGTGAGTAACATAAATACAGTCAGGTCCATAAATATTAAGACAGCAACACAATTCTAACATTTTTGGCTTTATACACCACCACAATGGATTTGTAATAAAACGAACAAGATGTGCTTTAACTGCAGACTGTCGGCTTTAATTTGAGGGTATTTATATACAAATCGGGTGAACGGTGTAGGAATTACAACAGTTTGCATATGTGCCTCCCACTTATTAAGCGATCAACTCTCAAAATGAGATCCAAGGAGCTGTCACGATCAGTGAAGCAAGCCATCATTAGGCTGAAAAAACAAAACAAAACCCATCAGAGAGATAGCAAAAACATTAGGCGTGGCCTAATGTTTGGAACATCCTTAAAAAGAAGGAACGCACCGATGAGCTCAGCAACAGCAAAAGGGATGGAAGACCACGGAAAACAACTGTGGTGGATTACCGAAGAATTCTTTCCCTTGTGAAGAAAACACCCTTCACAACAATTGGCCAGATCAAGAACACTCTCCAGGAGGTAGGTGTATGTGTGTCAAAGTCAACAACCAAGAGAAGACTTCACTAGAGTGAATACAGAGGGTTCACCACAAGATGTAAACCATTGGTGAGCCACAGATACAGGAAGGCCAGATTAGAGTTTGCCAAACAACATCTAAAAAAGCCTTTACAGTTCTGGAACAACATCCTATGTGAGTGATGGGAAGAGAAGAGTATGGAGAAGGAAAGGAACTGCTCATGATCCTGTCACGGCTGAGGATGGGGAAAACCCTCAGCCGTGCGATGCCAGACGATGTTATTGGTTGCTTGGCCAGGACGACAGAATTAGGGAGCAGGTCACCTCCTATCGCGTCCCTAACCTGACCCTGACTCCTAACTCCTAACCATATGAGCCAACCCTGATGGTGGGAGGGCTCATACACCGGAACCTAATAGTCCCTGCTAGCCCTCAGGGTGGCCCTGAACTAGGAGCAGGGTAAGACGACCTGTTCCTCCTAGGCACGGAGGAACAGGAGTCTCACTGGCCAAGCTGCAAGGAAAAGGGGTACAAAAACAGACCTATGGATATGGCAGGTGAACTGCACTAGTTCCACCTACCTGCCACAGCCTTGCTGACTGGATCCCTGTGCTGAGACGCTAATGTCCACACCATACTTAACGGATAAAAGGCACACCTATAAAGAGAGGTTGCCAGGTGCAACCGCATGCACATAGCAGCAAGCAGCCTAGCACAGCTCAGGCTGCTATACTGACAATAACATGTTGCCAGCGGCAACCACAAGTGAGGCAACATACTAGCGGCACTCACCTATGGTTGAACAACAAAACCAGACCGCAGGCAACAGCATGCGGTACAGGAGTCATGACCATGGTCGTGACAGATCCTAAGCATACCA
The DNA here is from genome assembly GCF_014858855.1 of Bufo gargarizans. Lineage (NCBI taxonomy): Eukaryota > Metazoa > Chordata > Amphibia > Anura > Bufonidae > Bufo > Bufo gargarizans. The sequence goes on along the minus strand of NC_058081.1, from coordinate 229,236,605 downwards.
CCTCATCAGTGAAGCATGGTAGTGTCATGGCGTGGGCATGTATGGCTGACAATGGAACTGGTTCTCTTGTATTTATTGATGATGTGACTGCTGACAAAAAGCAGCAGGATGAATTCTGAAGTGTTTCGGGCAATATTATCTGCTCATATTCAGCCAAATGCTTCAGAACTCATTGGACGGCGTTTCACAATGCAGATGGACAATGAACAAAAGCATACTGCAAAAGCAACCAAAGAGTTTTTCAAGGAAAAGAAGTGAAATGTTATGCAATAGCCAAGTCAATTACCTGACCTGAATCCGATTGAGCATGCATTTGACTTGCTGAAGACGAAACTGAAGGGAAAATGCCCCAAGAACAAGCAGGAACTGAAGACAGTTGCAGTAGAGGCCTGGCAGAATCTCACCAGGGGTGAAACCCAGCGTCTGGTGATGTCTATGCGTTCCAGACTTCAGGCTGTAATTGACTGCAAAGGATTTGCAACCAAGTATTAAAAAGTGAAAGGGAGGCACATATGTAAACTGTTGTAATTCCTACACCATTCACCTGATTTGGATGTAAATACCCTCAAATTAAGGTCTCATGCATACACGACCGTTATTGTGTTCCGTTCCACAAAATGGTGTTCCGTGATCCGTTTCCGTTTTTGTTTCCGCGTGTCTTCCTTTATTTTTGGAGGACCACCAGACATAAAGGAATGTAAAAAAAGTCTAAGACAGATTTGCCATGCAAATGATGGGAATAAAACGGACGTGGACGCGGATGACAATCTTGTGTGCCTCCGCGTCTTTTAGCCGTCCCATTGACTTGAATGGGTCCGCAAACCGTTTTCAGCAGAAATAATAGGACAGGTTATATTCTTTTGACGGACTGGAATCACTGACGCGGGTGGCAAACGCTGCACTATCCGCATTTTCAATGGCTCCATAGAAATGAATGGGTCTGCACCTGAAACACTAAAATCGGCGGAACGGGTGCGGAAGCAAACAGCGGTCGTCTGCATGAGGCCTAAAGCTGACAGTCTGCAGTTAAAGCACATCTTGTTAGTTTAATTTCAAATCCATTATAGCGGTGTATAGAGCCAAAAATGTTAGAATTGTGTCGATGTCCCAATATTTATGGACCTGACTGTAAATACGCTGCTCAGTGTTGCTGCATAATGTCCTCCATGATTCTAGTGAGGGTGTGCTACAGAAAGATAGGGGAGCAGGATCTCCTCTGTGTTCAGTGTGCAATTTGAGCTAGATTAAGCAAAAGAGGGGAAAATGCAGGTTGCAACTCGTACACTAGTCAGATATACTGATATTTCTCATGTACAAATTTTTCCCATCATTCTGCACTCAATACCCCATAATGAGAAAGTGGAAACAAAATGTTTGCTAACTTTGGCAAGTTTCACACTAGCAGCAGGGAAATCTGGCAGGCTTTTCAGGTAGAGATACTATCACCTTCTGGCCTCAACCTTGCAAATATGCAGTTTTGGCTGGACAACAAACACTACGGCAGCAGTTTTTGCCTGGCCGCCATTGTCTACCAGACCTGCCAGCTGCAGGTGTGAAAGATGCCTAATTTGAAAATGAAAAACTAAAATCTTGCATTGATATTAGTATTCAGACCCTTTACTCGGTACTTACAGTAGTTGAAGCACCTTTGGCAGTGATTACAGCCTCCAGTCTTCTTGAATTTGATGCCACAAATGTACACTTGGATTTGGGGATTTTCTGCCACTTCTCTGCAGATCCTCTCAAGCTTTGTCAATTTTGGATGGGGACTGTCAGTTGGCAGCCCTTTTCAAGTCTCACCAGAGATGGTCGATTGAGTGGCACAGCCAGAGCCCTGACTTGAACCTAAGGACATTCACAGCGTTGTCCCTTAACCACTCCTGCTTTGTCTTGGCTGTGTGCTTAGAGTCATTGTCTTGTTGGAAGATAAACCTTCGGCCCAGTGTGAGGTCCAGAGCACTCTGTATCAGATTTTCGTTAAGAATATCTGTACTTTTCTCCATTCAGCTTTCCCTCAACCCTAACCAGTCTCCCTGTCCCAGTCGCTAAAAAACACCCCCACAGCATGATGCTGCCACCACCGTGCTTCACTGTAAAAATGATATTGAGCAGTGCCTGGTTTTCTCCAAACATGACGCTTAGAATTGAGGCCAAAAAGTTCAATCTTCGTTTCATCAGACCAGAGAATCTTGTTTCTCGCAGTCTGAGAGTCCATTAGGTGCTTTTCTGCAAACGTTCACGTGTCTTTTATTGAGGAGAGGCTTCTTTCTGTCCACTCTGCCACAAGGTGCAGATTGGTGGAATGCTGCAGTGATGCTTGACCTTCTTTAAGTTTCTTCCATCTGCACACAGGATCTTTGGAGCTCGGCCAGAGTGACCATTGGGTTCTTAGTCACTTCTTTTAGCATGAAAGGCCCTTTTGCCGCGATTACTTAGTTTGGAAGGGTGATCAAGGGAAATGGGGGGTGGGGGGCCACAGAGCTAAATTTCATGTGTCATCGTAAAGGGCCTGAATACTTATTTTATGTTTATGCAAAATTTTAGTTTATACTTTCATAAATACAAACATAAATTCAAACAGTTCTAAAATTCTGTTTTCACTTTGTCATTTATAGGGTATTGAGTGCAGATTGGGGGGAAACTTAAACTTTTTAGCACAATAACAAAATGTGAAAGGTCTGAAAACTTTCCAGATGCACCATACATATACTGAAAGCTTGTTCTTGTCTCTTAGATTCTGCAGTACGTGGAGTGTTTCACTGGCCCCAACATCATGTCCATGCACTCCATGCTGATCAATAAGCCTCCAGATGCAGGCAAGTGGCTTCTCAAATGCTAATAAAATGAGAGCTGTGAACAGGCATAGCAGAGTTTATTTTCTTCTATTATGGTTGTTCTACATCTTTAGTGTAAATCTATTTACATATGTTTTTCCTTTTATGTACCACAAATTTTTAAAGGCGCCTCTACATAACTTTGGCGGATCCACCACGAGCGCAAGTGGCATTGGCATCTAAAATGTGGGTCTTAATAAATGTGCCCCTTACCCTGGGTTCACACCTGAGCGTTTTACAGCGCGTTCAAACGCGCTGTAAAACGCTTAAGACATGAAAACCAATGCTTCCCTATGGGAAGGGTTCACACCTGGGCGTTTTACAGCGCGTACGAACGCGCTGTAAAACGCCCGACGCTCAAACAAGTACTTGAGCTTCTTTGGGGCGTTTTGACGCGCGTTTGTGGCCATAGGACACTGCAGTCAATGACACAAACGCGCGTCAAACGCGCGTTTACTATTACAAAAAACGCGCGTTTGAGGAACGCTTAGGTGTGAACCCAGGGTTAGTGTTTAAAGGGGAATCTGGCATGTCATTTTGACTAATATGACTAACAGCATTACCCCACAGAAGATTGCAAACACATTTTAAACATACCTGTGTGTACTTCGTGTCTTCATTGCATGTCCTGGAAAAGTGCTTTTATTTTGCTGGAAAACTGCTCCTAAGTGCCCAGCTCGGTGAGCTTTGCTGTGCCAAGGTCCCAAAGAAAACCAGAATTAAGAAGAGGGTAGGGCCGCTTTAGCTTCTCATATCTTGGGATAAGTAGCAGCTAGAGTTATGGGCCTGGTCTTCTTTCCAGAATCACAGCATTATACCCACTACATTGGAAGATATAGCTGTTAAAATTCGAGTTGGGATTGAAAGAAATGAAACCTGCTTCACTGCCATCTTCTGATGTAATGGATTTAATGCTGTGATTCTGGTATTGTTTGAAAGCTTAGAAAGTGACATCATCACTGCAGGACTGGTGCTCAACACTGGAAGCTGTGGGAGAAAAATTGTATGAGTTATTTAGTTATTTTTCTATTGTTGTGAGAGTTTCATTTTAACTTATTTAATAGTTGTTGGGTTGTTGTTTTTTTTTGGGGGGGGGAAGGGGGGGTTCTTACATTTTTTGGGGCTTTAATATTCTCCAAAGTGGGGAAATCCATGAGGAGCGGAATCAGGGGAATATTTAAATGTAGTTTCATTTTTGTTATTTATTCCAGGTAAGAAGACTTCTCGCCATCCACTCCACCAGGATCTGTACTACTTTGCATTCAGGCCTGCAGACCGCATAGTTTGTGCTTGGACAGCCATGGAGCACATTGACCGAAGCAATGGATGCCTTGTGGTTTTTCCAGGAACTCACACAGGAGAACTCAAACAACATGATTATCCAGAGTGGGAGGTAAGGAACATTTTCATCACTTCAGCCAAGTCTAAAGGAAATGCTATACCATTTATATGTAGCGTAAATATGAATAGTATGTAATTTAGTAATAATTTAGTTGGAAGCTTTACATTTTTGGTTACCAGATTATGTGGTTTACATTAAGGAAAGTAAGGAAAAAATCTGGATGAATTATATGGTAATACTGTATTATAGTTTTATAACATAGTGATATCAATAGTGTTAACAATATTACCACTTATATTCTCCTTAAAGGAGGAGGGGTTTGCGAAGAGGTTGCTGGGGAAAGGTCCCCTTCAAAAATTTGCTGTTGGGCCCAGTCATTTTTACGCCACTGCCTCCCCGCCTACTTAGCATGATTTTTTTCATTTTTTTTCATTTTGAAATTTTGTTCTTATTTGTACATGTCAAAAGTGCAAAAAGTGTCCCACCTGCCATAGGTACAGCATGTCCAAAAAACCCTTCCATTGAAAGACTTAATCTAAAATAAATTTGTTAAGAAGCAGCGCATCTTAATATATTTTGTGGAGCACAGCCAGCACAAACTCTGCAGCATCTGAAATCTAGGCCAATGTGTCAGGCCAAGGAGTCCCTGCACACTTCTACCACACCCTGCCCACTTGTTATAAAATTGCATTGAGCAACAGAAAACAGGAAATATTTGTGCAAAATGCTGATTGTGCAACCATTTGTGACTCTTTTATGCCAAAAAATGGTTGCATAGCATGAATTAATGTGCCCATGTGCAATAATATGCGTGAATTTTCTGTTTTTAGGGTGGGGTCAATAAGATGTACCATGGAGTTCGTGATTATGATCCAAACATCCCTGGAGTGCACTTAACCATGGAAAAGGGAGACACAGTGTTCTTTCACCCCATACTTATCCATGGATCAGGAATGAACAAGACGGCTGGCTTCAGAAAGGTAAAACAGACTGCACCACATAAATAGTAACCGCAAAATAACCTAACATAAGAACAATGTACTGTCCAAATTTGCCAACCTTCCTTTCAACTGAACTGAAATTTACAGACAGCCTAAAATTTTTACAGACATACATCCCACCCCTTTTTAGACGTCATGCCCTCTTTCCACTCTTCTAAAATGCCCTTGAATCAAAAACTCCCCAGAAGAAAAATTATTGTTCAGTAGTTAAAAATAAAATATGGCAGCAACATATCGAAAAAAACAACAATTTTCAGGTGTTACATTCTCGCCACTCTATTCTGAGTGATTTGTTTATATGGCTGCAGTGAGGATGCCTGTGACGTGCTGGACTTTCTGGCATCATTGCTGCTGCCATGTAAACAAAGACTACAAGAAAATTTAGACTAGCACATTCATAATCGCAGCTGCATATCCATAACGCTAACATGCAGAAGCAAACAAAAACAGGTATGGCAGTACAACATTTCACATACAAACAATAAAACTATAAGGATCAATCTAACTTGGGGGGGGGGGGGGGGGGGATAGAAGCTCTTTTTTTTTTTTTGATCAAACCTGTGTCTGGCCCATCTATCAGGCATTAATAAGGTTTTGTTTGCTTCCTGCATGTTTGCCTTATGGATATGCATCTGTGATTATGAATGTGCTAGTCTAAATTTTCTTGTAGTATATATTAAGGGTAGCTGCCTCTTTTAGATTGAGCACCATCTGCCTGGGGCTTCTGAGCAGAGTATACAGGTAGCTGACTCCTACACTACCCTGAATATTGTAGGCTTAGTCCAGGAGAGGCAGTTCTGTTAGTGTTAGGGACCCAACTGCAGAAGCCACCTTGATGCCTGGTAGATGGGCCCGACACACATTTGATCACAAATGTGCACAAAGAGCTTCTATTTTTTTTTTTTTTCATTTATAGTAGGTGTAATACCACTTTAAGTTAGACTGATCCTTATTTTTCAGTTTTCTTGTTTGTATGTGAAATGTTGTGCTGTCATACCTTTTTATGTAAACAAAGACTGACAGGAATGTAATGGGCAAGTGTGCACATCCGTCACAGTGTTGGAGATGTGTACACTGATGTGCAGGTGTATGCCATGTGACGACTGCAACCAGTCCTCAGCGTTAGATCACTGGTTGGTGATTGGCTGCAGCAGTAACATGCCATATACCAGCAAGTCCTTGCTGCAGTTTATTAACAGACCAGAGCTGCAGAAAATGGCGCTAAAGAAATAGGTGACACATATGTGGCTGGACATTATATTCACCAATACCAAACATACAAGATGACACAGCACCGCATACCTCTTAAATCCAGTGTCGTCCCCCTGATGTAGATATTCTCTTTTCTCTTCTTCTCTATTTGGCCCAGTTATTTCAGCTACATCTTCTCTCAGCAGAGTTTGCCAAAAATAAACTTTATATTAAAGGGGTTTGTCCGAGTTATTTTTTTGTTCTTTCTATATTCCTAACTAGGCAAATATAACAACTTTTCAATTAACTCACTTTATCTGCAGTGCCTGGTTTATCGGATTTGACTGAGGGTCACATGACCTGTGATGTCAGCTTCTCTCCCTGCTCTGATAAAAAAAGTTTGTTTACAAGCCTGAAAAAGAGTCATCACTGTAATGGCCACCTCGCCCCCCCCCCCCCCCCCCTTCACTGCCGGGCTGTCTGCTCTCTCCTAGGATTCTTAACCCTTTTACAGCTGCACAGACTGGGTAGCTGCAGCAGTGACCACTCTGGGCACAGGAGCTGACAGACTAGAGAGAGCATTGCACAAGAAGGTAGGGGGAAGATCCTGTGTGTATTAGCAGTGTCATTATAGAGGTGGGACTTGTTCTACACTTACAAGTTGCTGTTGATTCTCCCAGCACTCAGGGCAGCTCTTGTATCCACTCCCTTAGCAGTGTCATTATACAGCTGGGACTTGTAGTCCTACACATACAACATGCTGTTGATTCTCCCAGCAGGCAGACATGTCACTCAGGGCAGCACTTGTATTCACTCCCTTAGCATAGCAGGGGGAGGGGCAGAGATGGTTTGTATTGCATGTAAACAAAGGGCCAGAAAAGAAACAGGGAAATTAGGAAATATATATATATTTTGGATAAAACTTGCTTAGCTTAGTTATATATTGCTGCCCATCAGATTTTTTGTGCTATATATTTTTTTTTTTTCATAACTCGGACAACCCCTTTAACCACTTTTCTATAATCCTCCTCCTCTTCCTGGTGCCCCAAAAGTGTTATCCTGCTGCTACCCCCAATACTGTTCCCACTGTGCTCCCTAATGTCCCCAGATATTCTACTGTAGAAATCACTGTGCCATATAGGTAGGCCCCCTATATTCACAGTGCTCCCCAAAGTCCCAGTAATACTAATAATTCTCTCCCAGAGTGCCGTGCTGGGCTTTCCATCAGGGGTGTATGTTCAAATATCTGAAAACTTCATTCAAACATATACTGTGATCTATTCACTTCAGTGAGGCAAATGGAGTCCAAAGGAATAAACTTTGGTCTGCATTTGACCTGCTTTCTGTTTTGTATTCCTTTTGGACTCGATTTGCCTCATTGAAATGAATAGATCAGTCGCGATATGCATCTGAATTTCAGGTGTAGTAATATAGCAAGCTGCAGGGTGTATTAGGGTACACAATTCATGGGTAGAATATGAAGTTATATAATGTCAGAAGTATTAGTTATGTCGAGCTTTAGGGTACTTTCACTCTTGCGGCAGAGGATTCCGGCTGGCAGTACCGTTGCCGGAACTACCTGCCGGATCCGGCAATCCAGACGCAAACTGATGGCATTTGTCAGGCGGATCCGTCTGACAAATGCATTGAAATACCAGATCAGTCTCTCCGGTATCATCTGGAAAAACTTGTCCAGTATTTTTTTTATTTTTTTTTAAAATTTTTAAAGGTCTGCGCAGACCGGAAAGACAGATCCGTTTTGCTGTAACTCTTAATGCCGGATCCGGCACTAATACACTACAATGTAAATTAATGCTGGCAACAAGTGATCAGTATTTTTGGCGGGAGAGAAAAATGCAGCATGCTGCGGTATTTTCTCCGTCCAAAAACGTAAGAGGGACTGAACTGATGCATCCTGAACAGAATACTCTCCATTCAGAATGTATTAGGCTAAAACTCATTTTTTTTCCAGTATTGAGCTCCTGTGACACGGAAAACAAAAGCGCTAGTGTGACAGTACCCTTAGATTTAATGCTATTTATATTGTCCGTGTGGAATAAATCCCTGTTTTTATCTTGTGATTATAGGCTATTTCCTGCCATTTTGCCAGCTCAGATTGCTACTATATAGATGTCAAGGGAACAAGTCAGGAAAACATTGAGAAAGAGTTTGTTGAAGTGATAAAGAAACAGCTTGCAATGGAGTCACTTAGGACCTTAAAGGTATGACATTACGCCGTTACATTATTCGGAAACTAGTTTTTATTATTTAAAGGGGTATTCCAGGATTCTAATATTGATGGCCTATCCTGAGGAGAAACCATTAATATCTGAGTAGCAGGGGTCAGACCCACTCCACGATCACCAGCTCTGTCCAATTCATAATGGGTGGAGCTGGTTACTGTAGTGCTGCGCTCATTCACTTCAAATGGCGCAGCGCTGCAGTAACTAGCTCTGTTCACTACACAGTAAAGTAAGAATGTATGATGTATGTAATCATGCTTCATTTATTACACTGTGCGATCTTGTTTCACAGGTAATTTGGCTCAATTGCCTAAAAAGACATTTAGTAGATCACTGTTCTTAAAGCCCTGTTCACACTGGTGTCAAGGCTTATGGGTTTCATGGACACCATGGTGAACCTGTCTTACAACTGAACCATTTTGCAAAGGAGCCTCACAGATCGGCTCTATTGACTTGTAATGAGCCTATCAGGTTTCATATTTAGGCCTCATGCATACGACCTTAGCAGTTCCGTGCGAATATTGTGTCCAGCAAACAGCGGATCTGCAATATACACGCACTGGCCGTGTGTTCACCGTATCACGGGTGCGGACCTATTGACTTGAACGGGTCCGCAATTCGGAAGGTGCGCTGCGGAATGGAGGCACAGATCAGACGCACTATGGAGTCCCTCTGTGGGTTTTCTGTCTGTGCCTCCGCACCACAAAAAAAGGAGTGCATGTACTACTTTTTTGCAATGTAGACCGCGGGATGCAGTATTGCGGGCCCCATTCACGTAAATGGGTCTGTGTCCGCAGGCGGTGAGCACGCGATCAGTGCCCGTGTGTTGCGGACCGCAAGCTGCAGCACAGGGTCGGCCGGCACACATTCATGTGCATGAGGCCTTAGACAGCTGTAATCTCTCTGAAATATTATCTGATTTCTTTGCTTTTGGGAACTTCTCACTGAGACTGGATGTGTCCTACAGCAGAGCTGTCAATTGTTTGGACTGACAACCAGCGTATATTACTAGCTGTAAATCTGGACCAGCAAAAGTAATGCATATATTAGGCTGTACAAATAATTGCTTGCACCCAGTGAGGTACAATACAGATGCATCCATTCTTACTCAGTGTGAGCCATTGTAGTGCCTTATCTCTTCATTAAAGACAACAAAAGCCATTGAAAGAGTGTATTTATTGCATCATTGTTATACAGAAAGTGCAGCAAGAGAACAAATAAGAATGGATACATCTGTACATATTTTGATTTTAATTTTGGGTTTTGCTGAATTACCAGTACAGATTTATTTCAAGAGTTTGTTATTTTTAGTTGTTGTAGTTTGTCACAGCAGCATTTTGTCTCTGACTTTTTCTTTTTGCTTCAGGATATATGGATGGCAAAAGCACGAGTTGTACAAGGAGAGAGAATCAACCTGTAACTGGTGTTCTGATTTCCTTGTGCCACAAAGAACGCTTGTCCTTAAAATGTCTCTATCGTTCTCATTCTCATGTTCAAGATCTGAAATTATTTCTTGTGTAATTCAAATGACAAGCACTTGGTGAAGGGAAATATGATTTTACTTTTTAACTGCTGGTGGTGATATGGGGAACAGATTTGTTTAATATCTTCAGGACACAGGGCGTACCTGTACGCCCTGTGTATTTCCGATCACCGCCGCGCGGCGGACGGTGATCGGAAGCTGGTGTCTGCTCAAATCATCGAGCAGGCACCTCTGCTAAATGCGCGGGGAGGGGGCGCCTGACCCCCTCATGTTGGTGATCGCCGCACACCGCAGGTCAATTCAGACCTGCGGTTTGCGCCTTTTACCTATCGTGGTGGCGGCTGGCGGCGGTGCCATCGGGTCCCCATGCGGCTATAGGGGAGACCCGATGGCATGGAAGGCAGTGCAAAGCCTTCCTGAGGCATCGCCGCTGCCTTCCTGTGACGTGCCTGTGAGTTCCAGCACCTTGGATCTTCCAGGCCGGAAGCTGTATGAGTAATAAACACTGTATTACTCTTACAGCCAATGCATTCCAATACAGAAGTATTGGAATGCATTGTAAAGGATCAGACCCCCAAAAGTTGAATTCCCAAAGTTTCAAGTAAAAATAAACAAAAACGTCATTTTCCCCAAATAAAGTTAAAAAAATAAGGGGAAAAAAGTATACATATTAGGTATCGACCTGCTCTATAAACATAACATGACACAACCCCTCAGATGAACACTGTAAAAAATAAAAAACAAAAACTGTGCTAAATAAACCATTTTTTTTTGTCACCTTACATCACAAAAAGTACAACAGCAAGCGCTCAAAAAGGTGTTTGCCCACCAAAATAGTACCAATCTAACCGTCACCTCATCCCGCAAAAAATGCTACCTGAGACAATCGCTCAAAAAATAAAAAAAACTATGGCTCTGAATATGGAGACACTAATATAATTTTTTTGTTTTAAAAAAACTGTTAGTGTAAAACGTACATAAATTAAAAAAAGTATACATATTAGGTATCGCCGCATACGTATCGACCGACTACCGTCAGATGAACACCGTAAAAAATGTCAAATAAAAACTGTGCTAAATAAACCATTTTTTGTCACCTTACATTGCCCAAAAACTGAAAAAAATATGGCTCTCAGACTATGGAAACACTAAAACATGATTTTTTTGGCTTAAAAAATGAAATCATTGTGTAAAACTTACATAAATAAAAAAAAGTATACATATTAGGTATCGCCGCATCCGTGACAACCTGGTCTATAAAAATATCACATGATCTAACCTGTCAGATGAATGCTGTAAATAACAAAAAATAAAAAAGGTGCCAAAACAGCTATTTCTTGTTACCTTGTCTCACAAAAAGTGTAATATAGAGCAACCAAAAATCATATGTACCCTAAACTAGTACCAACAATACTTCCACCCTATCCCGTAGTTTCTAAAATGGGGTCACTTTTTTGGAGTTTCTACTCTAGGGGTGCATCAGGGGGGCTTCAAATTGGACATGGTGTCAAAAACCAGTCCAGCAAAATCTGCCTTCCAAAAAACGTATTGCATTCCTTTCCTTCTGCGCCCTGCCGTGTGCCCGTACAGTAGTTTACAACCACATATGGGGTGTTTCTGTAAACTACAGAATCAGGGCCATAAATATAAAGTTTTGTTTGGCTGTTAACCCTTGCTTTGTGAAAGTAAAAAAAATATTAAAATGGAAAATCTGCCCAAAAAGTGAAATTTTGAATCTCTATTTTACATGAATTCTTGTGGAACACCTAAAGGGTTAACAAAGTTTGTAAAATCAGTTTTGAATACCTTGAGGGGTGTAAATTCTTAGATGGGGGTCACTTTTATGGAGTTTCTACTCTAGGGGTGCATCAGAGGGGCTTCAAATGGGACATGGTGTCAAAAAACACTGTCTAGCAAAACTTGCCTTCCAAAAACGGTATGGCATTCCTTTGCTTCTGCGCCATGCCATGTGCCCGTACAGCAGTTTCCGACCACATATGGGGTGTTTCTGTAAACTACAGAATCAGGGCCATAAATATTGAGTTTGGTTTGGCTGTTAAAATTGTCAGCTATGTCTGACTATTATATTCTTGGTCATCCTATATCTGATTACAAGGTACATCCACTAGAGGGCACTCTGCACTTTCATCTGTTGTCCTCTTAATTTATTCTGTTATAGCATAATCTATGCCCAGACAGTGCTCACTGTTAATTGCACAGTGTGCTGCCTTCTGGCAGCGATTGCCTTAGTGGACTGTATTACTATTCCTCATTTGACTATCACATTACTATAGATTCAGACATACGCTGGCTAAAAAACACACAGTTATCACTATCTGCCTCCCGACATGTTTCGCCAGGAACTTGGCGTCTTCAGGTGTATGGGCAGTGGATTGTGTGCTGGGGGCGGAGCCAGGCTTATAAAACCTCCCTATGTGTGTACCGATCTCCTGGGCCATTGTGTATCTTTGTTACAATGCACTGAAAATAGGCGGCCTATCAGTGTATGTCTGGCAGATAAAGCTAACTCCTCCCACTCACTAGTTGACCTATAGGCTCAAAGCTGCGCTGTTGGATTGCGCTAATACTTGATGCCTATTTGCTCCTGTGGTAAGTCATTGCGCATGTCCAGATACTTGCTATCTAGCTTGGTATAGATCGTGTTTTTACGCGTACTTCCGCAAGTGTGACGCATAGCCTATGCGACACCGAGTCCATTGCGTGTCTGCGCATGTCATATGACTTAGTCATTTACGATCCTAGAATGAACTGCGTTTGCTCACAGTGATAGAGCAGGTATCGTGGATTTTCAATGCGCACTTATTAGGATTAGGATGTTTGTAGTCCTTAGATGTACTGCATCTGCTCGCAGTGATAGAGCAGGTATCGCAGATTTCTATTGCGTATGCGTTAGGACTTAGTTTCTGCTTGATAAATTGTCATTTCTATCTTGAGTTGTCTTTTGACACAGTGGGGTGCTGATTCTTTATATGACTCATTAGTCTAATAATATCTATTTATCCATATATCCATTTATTACTGAAGTATTGTTTTATTATTAAAGATAAATGTATTGATGGATTGAGTAAGCTGGCATTTCCTGGACAATTTGGGACTATTCTTATTATTTTGTTTTTTGACACTTACTGATTTTATTTATTTGATTTCCTTAGTCCATATTATTGTCTTAGCTGTGATTCTACGATCTGGATCAATGATAGAATTTTCCCCTTTGTCCATCTTTATCCAATACATTTATATTTACTGTTTATAGTTTTTTTTTTTTTTTTTTTTTTTTTTGAGCCTATAGGTCAACTAGTGAGTGGGAGGAGTTAGCTTTATCTGCCAGACATACACCGATAGGCTGCCTCTTTTCAGTGCATTGTAACAAAGATACACATAGGGAGGTTTTATAAGCCTGGCTCCGCCCCCAGCACACAATCCACTGCCCATACTCCCGAAGACGCCAAGTTCCTGGCGAAACATGTCGGGAGGCAGATAGTGATAACTGTGTGTTTTTTAGCCAGCGTATGTCTGAATCTGTCAAATGAGGAATAGGAATACAGTCCACTAAGGCAATCGCTGCCAGAAGGCAGCACACTGTGCAATTAACAGTGAGCACTGTCTGGGCATAGATTATGCTATAACAGAATAAATTAAGAGGACAACAGATGAAAGTGCAGAGTGCCCTCTAGTGGATGTACCTTGTAATCAGATATAGGATGACCAAGAATATAATAGTCAGACATAGCTGACAATTTTAACTTTAGAGGTTCTAGATACTATTATCATTTTTTAAGGACAAGAAATAAATGTTACATTTTAATATCAATGACACGTGTAAATCTAGGGACACCTATGGTCCTAAGGACCAATTGTAAATAAAATTATATAATAGTCCCAACACGTGTCAGGGAGCTATATGTAAAATAAGCTTGGTTTGGCTGTTAACCCTTGCTTTGTAACTGTAAAAAAAGTATTCAAATGGAAAATTTCCCCAAAAAGTGAATGGGGTCATTTTTGGGTGGTTTCTATTATGTAAGCCTCACAAAGTGACTTCAGACCTGAACTAGTCCCTAAAAATTGGGTTTTTGAAAGTTTCTGAAAAATTTCAAGATTTGCTTCTAAACTTCTAAGCCTTGTAAGCCAAAAAATAAAATATAATTCCCAAAATGATCCAAACATGAAGTAGACATATGGGGAATGTAAAGTAATAAAAAATTTTGGAGGTATTACTATGTATTATAGAAGTAGAGAAATTGAAACTTGGAAATTTGCAATTTTTTTTACAAATTTTGGGTAAATTTTTTTATTTATTTTTTATAAATAAAAATGTATTTTTTTTTTCTTCATTTTACCAGTGTCATGAAGTACAATATGTAACGAAAAAACAATCTGGCCTGGATAAGTCAAAGCGTTTTAAAGTTATCACCACTTAAAGTGACACTGGTCAGATTTGCAAAAAATGGCCTGGTACCTAAGGTGAAATAAGGCTGTGTCCCAAAGGGGTTAAGGGCTAAAGATCAGATCCTCTGCTGATCGACTGTTTGAAGCATTCCTGTGAGTGCTACAGCCTCAAACGTCAAATAAAACACTGGAGACGCTGGATAACCATATTATGCAGAGGAATGTCACTCTGCCTCTGGTCTCCCTGCCCCAGCCTCAGAACAGAAGAAAATGCTTGGCACTCTGACATAAAATGTCGGTCTGGTGCTCAATGATAGGGAGATTTACCACGTGCAATAGTCAAAATCACCATGACACTCAGTTAATTAGCAAACAAGTGATAGTTTATTAATCCATCCAGCAAGTGCCGAAGCACTTTGGTCTACAGTACTTCACTATTGGGATGCTCCTTGTGTTTTTCCTTTTTGAGAGTGCGGTGCTTCACAGCTGGGAACAGTGATGGACTATACCAGTGGTGAAATCGAGAGGGATCTTCAAAATCTCGGAGTGGATGTGGTAACGGTTATCTCCATCGAACCATTGTTTGTCCTGTAGAAGCAGCGCAAGTCTGGCACTGCACATTGTTGATGATTTGAAGTTGACCTACTTTTGATTGGACTTTTGCGGTGCTCATGTTTAGAGACTGATGAATTAGCTTTTTGTGTTTTACAAAACACTCACTGTCTATACACATTAAAGCGATAAATGACAATTGCACTAACCACTATTTGTTTTTAAGGTTTCAGCCAATGTAGGAACAGTTAATGTTTTTGACCTATTTGTCTGGGACATAATTAAAACTGAATATTTTGCCAAATAAGCCGATGTTTGTCCTTTTTTGTTCTTTTAACCCCTTCACACCCAGCGCCATACATGTACGGCACGCTGATTGGGCAGTGCAGGATCTGCGCCCGCCCGATCAGCAGCAGGGGTCTGGCAGTCACTGATAGCCGGACCCCTGCTGTATGCGCCGGCATCGGTGAAATCACCGGTGCCGGCGCATTAACCCCTGCACAGCCGTGGTCAGTGCGATGTCCGTGCAGGGAGGAAGCAGCCATCAGGTCTCTGCGCTTCTGTGACGGGGACTCGATGGCAGGGAAGGCAGCCCAATGCCTTCCTTAACCACTTCAGCCCCGCTAGGTGAAACCCCCTTCATGACCAGGCCACTTTTTACACTTCGGCACTACACTCCTTTCACCGTTTATCGCTCGGTCATGCAACTTACCACCCAAATGAATTTTACCTCCTTTTCTTCTCACTAATGGAGCTTTCATTTGGTGGTATTTTATTGCTGCTGACATTTTTACTTTTTTTGTTATTAATCAAAATGTAACGATTTTTTTGCAGAAAAATGACATTTTTCACTTTCAGCTGTGAAATTTTGCAAAAAAACCGACAGCCATATATAAATTTTTCGCTAAATTTATAGTTCTACATGTCTTTGATAAAAAAAAAATGTTTGGGCAAAAAAAAAATGGTTTGGGTAAAAGTTATAGCATTTACAAACTATGGTACAAAAATGTGAATTTCCGCTTTTTGAAACGGCTCTGATTTTCTGAGCACCTGTCATGTTTCCTGAGGTTCTACAATGCCCAAACAGTAGAAAACCCCCACAAATGACCCCATTTCGGAAAGTAGACACCCTAAGGTATTCGCTGATGGGCATAGTGAGTTCATAGAACTTTTTATTTTTTGTCACAAGTTAGCGGAAAATGATGATGATTTTATTTTTTTTATTTTTTCTTACAAAGTCTCATATTCCACTAACTTGCGACAAAAAATAAAAAATTCTAGGAACTCACCATGCCCCTCACAGAATACCTTGGGGTGTCTTCTTTCCAAAATGGGGTCACTTGTGGGGTAGTTATACTGCCCTGGCAATTTAGGGGCCCAAATGTGTGAGAAGAACTTTGCAATCAAAATGTGTAAGAAATGACCGGTGAAATCCGAAAGGTGCACTTTGGAATATGTGCCCCTTTGCCCACCTTGGCAGCAAAAAAGTGTCACACATGTGGTATCGCCGTACTCAGGAGAAGTTGGGGAATGTGTTTTGGGGTGTCATTTTACATATACCCATGCTGGGTGAGAGAAATATCTTGGCAAAAGACAACTTTTCCCATTTTTTTATACAAAGTTGGCATTTGACCAAGATATTTTTCTCACCCAGCATGGGTATATGTAAAATGACACCCCAAAACACATTCCCCAACTTCTCCTGAGTACGGCGATACCAGATGTGTCACACTTTTTTGCTGCCAAGGTGGGCAAAGGGGCACATATTCCAAAGTGCACCTTTCGGATTTTGCAGGCCATTTTTTACACATTTTGATTGCAAGGTACTTCTCACACATTTGGGCCCCTAAATTGCCAGGGCAGTATAACTACGCCACAAGTGACCCCATTTTGGAAAGAAGACACCCCAAGGTATTCCGTGAGGGGCATGGCGAGTTCCTAGAATTTTTTATTTTTTGTCGCAAGTTAGTGGAATATGAGACTTTGTAAGGAAAAAAGAAAAAAAATGAAAAATCATCATTTTCCGCTAAATTGTGACAAAAAATAAAAAATTCTAGGAACTCGCCGTGCCCCCCACGGAATACCTTGGGGTGTCTTCTTTCCAAAATGGGGTCACTTGTGGCGTAGTTATACTGCCCTGGCAATTTAGGGGCCCAAATGTGTAAGAAGTACCTTGCAATCAAAATGTGTAAAAAATGGCCTGCGAAATCCGAAAGGTGCCC
Source organism: Bufo gargarizans (assembly GCF_014858855.1). Classification (NCBI taxonomy): domain Eukaryota; kingdom Metazoa; phylum Chordata; class Amphibia; order Anura; family Bufonidae; genus Bufo; species Bufo gargarizans. Next base: position 229,219,330 of record NC_058081.1, on the reverse strand, counting down.
CTTTGCCCACCTTGGCTGCAAAAAAGTGTCACACATCTGGTATCGCCGTACTCAGGAGAAGTTGGGCAATGTGTTTTGGGGGGTCATTTTACATATACCCATGCTGCGTGAGAGAAATATCTTGGCAAAAGACAACTTTTCCCATTTTTTTTATACAAAGTTGGCATTTGACCAAGATATTTTTCTCACCCAGCATGGGTATATGTAAAATGACACCCCAAAACACATTCCCCAACTTCTCCTGAGTACGGCGATACCAGATGTGTGACACTTTTTTGCAGCCTAGATGCGCAAAGGGGCCCAAATTCCTTTTAGGAGGGCATTTTTAGACATTTGGATCCCAGACTTCTTCTCACGCTTTCGGGCCCCTAAAAAGCCAGGGCAGTATAAATACCCCACATGTGACCCCACTTTGGAAAGAAGACACCCCAAGGTATTCAATGAGTGGCATGGCGAGTTCCTAGAATTTTTTTTTTTTTGCATAAGTTAGCGGATATTGATTTTTTTTTGTTTTTTTTCTCACAAAGTCTCACTTTCCGCTAACTTAGGACAAAAAAACCGCAATTAGACTTACCGGTAATTCCGTTTCCTTGAATCCACCATGACGGCCCACATTGAGATTGACCCTTGACCTCTGTAGGGGCAGGAACACATAGAGAGTTTAAGAACCCCCCACCCCTCCACCTCCTCAGTGCTTTACAATTACCCGAAAAGGTGGAACAAAAGTAAAAGGATATTGATCCATACCCTTAAACTCCTGCATGAATATGCAACATAAATCCCAAAAATCTTTTTTTTTTTTTTTTTTTTTAATATATTTTATATATATATTTTTTTTTTTTTTTTTTTTTTTAGGGACGGGGAATAGTATGGGCCGTCATGGTGGATTCAAGGAAACGGAATTACCGGTAAGTCTAATTGCGGTTTTTCCATTTCATCCACCATGACGGCCCACATTGAGACATATCAGATAACTAAATGGGTGGGGATATCGCCTGTAGGAACCTTCCGGCCGAAAAGAGCTTCATTTGCGTCCGGAAGATTAAGACGATAGTGTCTTACGAAAGTATTAGCACTAGACCAGGTTGCGGCTTTACAAATCTGGTCCAGCGAGACCCCTCCTTTCTCGGCCCAAGAGGAGGATGTGGCCCTAGTAGAATGGGCTTTAACATTACCAGGACAGGGTTTGTTCTGGATCTTGTAGCAACATTCAATAGTGGATTTGATCCATCTAGCTATGGAAGACCTGGCTAACTTCTTTCCTTTATTCTTCCCTGAAAACTGAATAAGGAGATTGTCATCCACCCTAAAATCTCTGGTAGAATCCAGGTAACGGATAACTATGTCCCTGACGTCCAGGAGATGTAACCTATCACTAGACCCTGCCTGATCGGACCTAGGGATAGAGGGTAGGAAGATCTCCTGCTCTAGATGGAAAGGAGAGACTACTTTGGGGAGAAAGCCTGGGTCGAGAGTTAAACGGATGTGATCCTTGTTAATTTGGAGGTAGGGCTCTCTACATGATAAAGCCTGGATCTCCCCGATGCGTCTGGCTGAGGTGATGGCGATCAGAAAGGCAGTCTTAAAGGAAAGGTGTTTTAACGAGATCTCCGATGAAGGTACAAATGGAGGTTTTGTTAAGCCCTCTAGTACGGTGTTAAGATCCCAGGTCGGAATTCTGGATCTCAGGGAGGGTCTCAACCTAGCAACCGCCCTGAAGAACCTCCTGATCCATCTGTGGTTGGCCAGGCTACAGTCATAGAAGGAGCTTAGGGCAGAAATTTGGACCTTCAAAGTACTAGGTCTAAGGCCTAACTCAAGGCCGCACTGTAGAAAGTCCAAAATTCTGTTGATGGGAGGAGAGGTGGTGTCTGGGCGCTCAACTCCTAACCAGGAACAGTATTTCTTCCAGATCTTGAGGTAGATGGAGGAGGTCACCTTTTTCCTACTTGCCCTCAGAGTACATATCACCTTTTCCGAAAGTCCTCTGCTTCTTAGTGTCTCGCTCTCAGGATCCAGGCTGACAGCCTGAACATGCCTGGGTCTGGGTGAAGAAGAGGGCCCTGGACCAGAATGTCCCTCTGGAAGGGAATCTCCCACGGATCCTCCAGCGATAACTGTCCTAGAGTGGAGAACCAACTTCTCTTTGGCCATAGAGGGGCTATCAGGATGAGAGTAGTCGGTTCCTCCAGAAGCTTCTGGACAATCCGAGGTAATAGTGGTATTGGGGGAAAGGCGTAGGCTAGTCTCCAATTCCAATGTATTGATAGAGCATCTATTGCCCATGGATTGTCTCCTGGGTTTAGGGAGCAGAAACAGTCTACCTGCGCATTTTTCCTGGTGGCGAATAGGTCTACCTCTGGACAGCCCCACCTTTCTGAGATCTTTTGGAAGATCTTCCTGTTCAGAGACCATTCTCCTGGGTCTACTGTCTCTCTGCTCAGAAAGTCTGCTACTGTGTTTTCGCAGCCCCTTAGGTGGATGGCGGACAGAGATAAAGTGTTTACTTCTGCCCAGGAGAAAATTCTTTTTGCTATCTCGCCAAGAGGCCGTGATCTTGTTCCCCCCTGGTGACGCAGATAGGCCACCGTTGTAGTGTTGTCTGACATTACTCTTAGATGTTGTCCTTTTAGAAGGCACTCTCCTTTTAATAAAGCTTCCAGGACTGCGTAAAGCTCTCGGTAGTTGGAAGATCTGTCTCTTATTTCGGCAGGCCAGGTACCCTGTAGAAGATGATCTCCTATCTTTGCTCCCCAGCCTCCGAGGCTTGCGTCCGTAATTACCTGAATGACGGGATGATTCCGCCACTGAAGGCCCCCTAGCAGTCTTCTTTTTACTTTCCACCAGTCCAAATCTGTTTTTACAGACTGAGGGATCCGAAAGACCCTGTCCAGGCTTAACTGTTTTCCGTCCCAGATAGTTAGGATCCAATTTTGGATTATTCTTGTGTGGCTTTGGCACCAAGCCACCGAGGGGATGCAGGCAGTTAGGCTTCCTAGGAGACTCATGGCCTTTCTGATGGAGCAGTTGCGAGCCTTCTGGAATGTTCTGACTTTCTCTATCAGGGCAGTAGCTTTGTCCTGAGGGAGGAAGGTCATCAGTCGAGACGAATCTAATTCCACGCCCAGGAACTTTATTCTCGTGGACGGGGTTAGGGTGGATTTTTTTATATTTATAATCCATCCGAGGCTCCTTAAGAGTTCCGAGAATCTTTGGGTCGCCGAAAGGTTTTCGGATTCTGTCTTGCCCAGGATTAAGAAGTCGTCGAGATAAGGTATAATTGTGATTCCTTCTTGACGAAGGCAGGCCACCATCTCTACTACGATCTTTGTGAAGACCCTGGGGGCCGAGGAGATACCAAAAGGGAGGGCGACATATTGGAAGTGATGTATAGACCTGTCTGGTCCTCTTAGAGCGAACCTTAAATACTTTTGGGAAAGATGATGGATGGGGACGTGGTAGTAAGCGTCCTTCAGATCGATTGATGACATGAATGCTCCTTTTGGAATCAGAGGGATTGTGGATGGGATGGTCTCCATCCTGAACCTCCTGTATAAGATAGACCTGTTTAGGGGTTTTAAGTTTATTATCGTGCGAAAGGATTGATCTGGTTTTTTTACTAAAAAAAGACTGGAATAGAATCCTCTTCTTTCCTCTGGGATAGGAACCTTTCGTATTACCCCTAGCTCTAAGAGGTCTTGGACTCCCTGCCAGATTTTCGGGAGATCTGATCTGCTCTGAGATGTAATGCAGTATCTTTTTGGGGGGACTGATGTGAACTCTATCCTGTAGCCCTGGGAGATTATATTTAGCACCCAGGGATTTGAAGTTACCAGACTCCAGGAGGATAGAAAACCCATCAGTCGCCCCCCTACCCTGGCGTCATTGCTGCTTCGGTTGCCTATTCTGGGGATTGAGGATAAAGCCTCTTCCTCTCCCCCCTTTTGGATAACTCCATCGGCCAGACTTCCCTTTCCCCCTGTAGGATCTCTGCTGGGGCTGGTACTGCCGAAAGGGCTTCTTTTTTGGTTCTTTGTCCTCTGGAAAACCCTTCTTCTTGTCTGCTGCGCCCTCTAGGATTTTATCCAGAGTGGGGCCGAAGACAAATTCCCCTGAAAAGGGGATAGAACAAAGCTTGGCCTTGGATGCCTTGTCTCCGGACCAGGCTTTCATCCATAAAGCCCGACGGGCAGCATTAGAAAGGGCAGCATCCTTGGCGGAAAATCTGATTGATTCTGCCGACGCATCGGCTAAAAATGCCGTGGCGGAGCGGAGAAGGGGGAGAGATTCCCTGATCTCTTCTCTTGGAGTCTTGTTCTTCAGATGTTCGTCTAGTTCTCCAAGCCATATATACATTGCTCTGGCAACGGATGTAGCGGAGATGTTAGTTTTTACCCCAAACATCGCCGCTTCCCAGGATTTCTTAAGAAGGCCATCTGCCTTTCTATCCATAGGATCACTTAGCTGAGAGGAATCCTCAAAGGGTAGGGCGGTCTTTTTTGCTACCTTGGATACTTGCAAATCGACCTTAGGCGTCTGGTTATATATTTTACTTTCAGACGGGTCAAAGCAGAGCCTATTCCTGAATTCTTTAGGAACGCCAAGTCTCTTCTCTGGATCTGACCATTCCTCTAATATCATTTCCTTTATATTTTCATTGATGGGGAAAACAATAGGGAGACCTAGCTCTAAGGCCCCCAAACATCTCATCCTGAACCGTACGGGGTTTAGGAATATCTTCAATACCCATAGTGGACCTGACTGCTCGGAGCAGCTCTTCCATTTCTTTAGCGGAAAAGAAGTATCTTTTATCCTCCTCCAGAATCTCTCCGTCCGACAAGGGTTCCTCATTAGGAAATTGTCTGGACGAGGCAGAGGCCACTTCAACCTCTTCACCCTCAGAGGAAGAAATAACGGATATTTTGCGCTTCTTAGAAGGGATGGGGTCGCTGGCAGGAGTAGATAAGGAGGCTAAAGAGGACTTAATCTCGTCAGAAATAAAGGACTTCATCTCCGAGAGTATATCTGGTTGCTCCTCTTTCCAAATCTCCGAAGTGCAAGGTTTGCATAGTCGCTTTTTATAATTTTCGGGGAGACGCTTGGAACAAGCACAGCATTTTAAGGGCTTTGTTTTAGATTTTAATTCCTTGCTGCCCTGCAGAAGGAAGCAACCAGATAACCCAGCATCAGTAAATCAGGTTTACAAGAAACTGAAATATATACCCCCCCGAAGGGGACTCACTGTGCTGGAGGCAGAAGGATCGGGACCTTCCTGGCGGGGAGCAGGTGTCTCAGACATCGCGGTGTGACAGGTGAGGTGCCGAGAGGAACCGCGGTCTTCTTTTTAAATTTCCCGGCGTCTGACGTCATCAAGCTGCGCCCTGCATGACGGCGAAGGCCTGCGCCGCACTAGCCTACTAAGAGAGGCGTGCGTCGCCCGGCCCGCCCATAGAGACGCTCCATGCGTCGCACCTGCTCCCCCTGCCGGACGCCGGAGCTCGGTCCTCCGGAAGGAAAGGACGCAGAGCGCCGCGCGTGCTGAGAAGCCGGCACCTTCGACTGCATCCACAAGGAGGGAAGGAAGTCCGAAGGTATGGGGAGGACCACAGGCCTCGGCATAAGCCAAGACGAGGGTCCTCGATGCTCCTAGCTGGCCAGCCTTGGCCCCTGCCGCGGGAGGCCAGCTGGAGAACCTGTAAGAAAGATACGGTTATTTCATCCTCCATGAAGGAGGAACTCTCCACGTGTTGGCCCCTGTAGGGGCAGGAAAGCACTGAGGAGGTGGAGGGGTGGGGGGTTCTTAAACTCTCTATGTGTTCCTGCCCCTACAGAGGTCAAGGGTCAATCTCAATGTGGGCCGTCATGGTGGATGAAATGGAAATTTCAATCTTTCATGGACTCAATATGCCCCTCACGGAATACCTTGGGGTGTCTTCTTTCCGAAATGGGGTCACATGTGGGGTATTTATACTGCCCTGGCTTTTTAGGGGCCCTAAAGCGTGAGAAGAAGTCTGGAATATAAATGTCTAAAAATGTTTACGCATTTGGATTCCGTGAGGGGTATGGTGCGTCCATGTGAGATTTTATTTTTTGACACAAGTTAGTGGAATATGAGACTTAGTAAGAAAAAACAAAAACAAACAAAAAATGTCCGCTAACTTGTGCCAAAAAAATGGCTGAATGGAGCCTTACCAGGGGGGGAGTGATCAATGACAGGGGGTGATCAATGACAGGGGGGTGATCACCCATATAGACTCCCTGATCACCCCCCTGTCATTGATCACCCCCCCTGTAAGGCTCCATTCAGACATCCGCATGATTTTTTACGGATCCATGGATACATGGATCGGATCCACAGAACGCATGCGGACGTCTGAATGGAGCCTTACAGGGGGGTGATCAATGACAGGGGGTGATCAGGGTAATCAGGGTGATCACCCCCCTGTCACTGATCACCCCCCCTGTAAGGCTCCATTCAGACATCCGCATGATTTTTTACGGATCCATGGATACATGGATCGGATCCACAGAACGCATGCGGACGTCTGAATGGAGCCTTACAGGGGGGTGATCAATGACAGGGGGGTGATCAATGACAGGGGGTGATCAGGGAGTGTATATGGGTGATCACCCGCCTGTCATTGATCACCCCCCTGTAAGGCTCCATTCAGACGTCCGCATGATTTTTACGGATCCATGGATGCATGGATCGGATCCGTAAAAATCATGCGGACGTCTGAACGGAGCCTGACAGGGGGGTGATCAATGACAGGGGGGTGATCAGGGAGTTTATATGGGGTGATCAGGGGTTTATAAGGGGTTAATAAGTGACGGGGGGGTGTAGTGTAGTGTAGTGTGGTGTTTGGTGGGACTGTACTAGCCTACCTGTGTCCTCTGGTGGTCGATCCTAACAAAAGGGACCACCAGAGGACCAGGTAGGAGGTATATTAGACGCTGTTATGAAAACAGCGTCTAATATACCTGTTAGGGGTTAAAAAATTCGGATCTCCAGCCTGCCAGCGAGCGATCGCCGCTGGCAGGCTGGAGATCCACTCGCTTACCTTCCGTTCCTGTGTTCACAGGAAATCTCGGCTCTCGCGGGAGGACGCGTATATGCGTCCACCCAGAAGAGCAGGACCGCCGGCAGGACGCAATCCTGCGTACGGCGGTCCTGAGGTGGTTAAGCATCGTGGCTGTCTTCCGTGACAGCTTGTGAGATCCAGCCCCCTGGATCTCACAGGCAGGAAGGCTGTAAGTGTATTACAGTGTGTAATACACTTACAGGCAATGCATCACAATACAGAAGTATTGTGATGCATTGTAAAGGGGATCAGACCCCCAAAAGTTGAAGTCCCAGAGTGGGACAAAAAAGTAAAGTGAAAAAAAAATAAAATAATAAGTTTAAAGGGTTTCTACCACCAGAAATACTGTTATGTAGCTGACTGACATTAGTGATGCACCCATGTCAGCACTACATAACAGTATGTTTCTAACGTTAGTCCCTGCAGCCATTTGTTAAAAAAAACTTTTATTATATGCTAATGAGCCTCTAGGTGCTATGTGGGCGTAAAATCAGCACCTAGAGGCTCCGTCTACTCACCCTGTATTCCGCCCAAGTCCAATGTTGTGCCCGCCCAGCTCCTCTTGATTGATGCCACTGTTCCCTGCATCGTTGGCAAAATCCCGCGCCTGCGCCGTTCACTTCAGTCTTCGGCCCAGTGAGTGAATGATGCGATCCTGGTGCCGGCTTCCTCACTGCGCCTGCACCAACTACGTCACAGTGAGGAAGCCGGCATCAGGAGAGCGGCCTTCACTCACTGCGCCGAAGACCGAAGTGAACGGTGCAGGCGCGGGATTTCGCCAACGATGCAGGGAACAGTGGCATCAATCAAGAGGAGCTGGGTGGGCACAACACTGGACCTGAGCGGAATACAGGGTGAGTAGACGGAGCCTCTAGGTGCTGATTTTACGCCCACATAGCACCTAGAGGCTCATTAGCATATAATAAAAGTGCTTTTTTTTTAACAAAAACGGCTGCAGAGACTAACGTTAGAAACATACTGTTATGTAGTGCTGACATGGGTGCATCACTAATGTCAGTCAGCTACATAACAGTATTTCTGGTGGTAGAAACCCTTTAGAAAAAAAAGTTTTTACAAAAAAAATTTAGTTAAAATAAAAGTCCTTTTCCAAATAAGGAAAAAAAGAAAAGTAGACATTGGGTATATCCGTAGCGATATAGATAGAGAGAGATATATAGCCCCACAGGTGAACACCGTAAAAAAGATAAAATGAATGCAGTGTCAAAAAAGCTATTTTTTGGTCACACTTTATCACAAGGTGTCATAGCAAGCAATAAAAAAGTCATATGCACCCCAAAATAGTGCCAATTAGTGTTGAGCGAGTATGCTTGGCCGAACTGCTGTTCGGTTCGAGTATCGCTATGCTCGGCACATTGCAGTGTTTTGCCGAATACTGCGTGTGCTCAAGTACAATTTAATACAATGAAAGTCGATGGGAGACGTGAGCATTAAACCAGGCACCCCCTGGTGCCTGGTGAGAGGGTGTCTGGTTAACAAAAAAAGGTTAGAAATTGATAGAAACCCCATCAAAATGATTTGGAAACAGCATTAGGAGGATGGCTGGATGCATCTTGGACTCCTATTACCTATGACATACAATAGACAGTTAGCCTCAAAATTGCTTCATATCTCTTGGGTGGACCTGCGCACCTAGATTAATATCTGTCACGGTGGACGTGCCCTAGATTAATATCTGTCACGGTGGACGTGCACTCAGTATAACAGATAACGCACCAACCAGGCTCTGGACGAGAGACAGGGGAAGGGTCACCTCCTAACTAATCCCTGACCTCTTTCCCTGCACTGCTCAGCCCACATGCAGACCTTGAAGGTAGGTGTGATGTGTCCTCCAGCCTGGGCTGAAAAAAAACTGAATTCCCTGAGATGGTGAAGTGGGGAAATAGGAGCAGCCTGCTCGCACAGAACCTGGATGGGATAGATGACACAAACAACCAAACTAGAAATGACACTTATCTTCCAGAGCTGGAGCAGACAGCCAACCTTCCCTCCAAGCTTCCCAGACCACAATGATTAGTATAATCCGCTCAGAACACTTGGCTGGAGGCCATTTAAACTAATGACTCCACCCAGTGCACCTGATGAGAGGCGGATCCAGCACGGCACCAAAACAAACACTAAATTCGTGCTGATATCCTGGCCGACCTCCGCACATCGTCAGAGTGGGGCATGACAGTACCCCCCCTTCTACGGGTGACCTCCGGACACCCTGGACCAACCTTATCCAGATGGGACCTATGAAAGGCGCTCACCAGTCGGCTGGCGTTGACATCTGACGCCGGAACTCACATCCTCTCCTCAGGACCGTATCCCCTCCAGTGTACCAGGTACTGGATGGAACCCCGAAGAACTCTCGAGTCGAGAATCCTAGAGATCTCAAACTCCAAGTTTCCCTCGACTAGAACAGGAGGAGGAGCCAATGGCGATGGTACCACTGGTTTCACATATTTTTTTAGTAAAGACCTGTGGAAGACATCATGGATCCTCCAAGTCTGCGGAAGATCCAGCCGAAACGCCACAGGATTGATCACCGCTGAAATTTTATACGGACCAACAAATCTTGGACCCAGTTTCCAAGATGGCACTCTCAACTTGATATTCTTAGTGGACAACCACACCAGATCACCCACACACAGGTCCGGACCAGTCACACGTCTCCTGTCAGCCATTCGTTTATACCTCTCACCCATCCTCTCCAAATTCCCTTGAATCCTCCGCCAGATAGAGGACAAGGCAGAAGAGAATCTCTCCTCCTCTGGCATCCCGGAGGAACCAGACCCAGAAAAGGTACCAAACTGAGGATGGAAACCATATGCCCCAAAAAATGGCGACTTACCTGTGGACTCCTGCCTATGGTTATTCAACGCAAATTCTGCTGAAGGACAAGAATGAGGACCAGTCCTCCTGATTCTCAGCCACAAAGCACCTCAAGTAGGTCTCCAGGTTTTGATTAGTACGCTCCGTCTGACCATTCGACTGCGGATGAAAAGCTGAAGAGAATGAAAGTTGAATGCCAAGCCGAGAGCAGAACGCCCTCCAAAACCTGGAGACAAACTGCGTGCCCCTATCAGAGACCACATCTGAAGGAATACCGTGCAATTTCACAATATTATCCACAAAAATCTGCGCAAGAGTCTTAGCGTTGGGCAGACTCGTTAGTGGTATAAAGTGAGCCATTTTACTGAAGTGGTCGACTACCACCAAAATCACTGTTCTCCCGGAGGAACTCGGCAGGTCCGTAATATAGTCCATAGACAAATGCGTCCAAGGACGAGATGGAATAGACAATGGAAGAAGTGAACCAGGCGGTCGAGTATGAGCAACCTTTGACAGAGCGCAGGTTTCACAAGCTGTCACGTAATTCTCAATGCTCTTACGTAACCCTGGCCACCAGAACCTTCGGGACACCAGATCACAGGTGGACTTACCACCAGGATGTCCAGCGAGAACAGTATCGTGATGTTCCTTGAACACCTTGTATTGTAGGCCCTCAGGAACAAACAACCTACCTGGGGGACAAGAACCAGGAGCCCCCTCCTGGGCTCCCAACACCTCCATCTCCAATTCAGGGTACAGAGCGGAGACCACCACCCCATCCGCCAAAATCGGCGCCGGATCTTCTGAATCACCTCCCCCAGGGAAGCTGCGAGACAAGGCATCTGCCTTGACGTTCTTGACCCCTGGGGCGAAAGGTAACTACGAAATTGAACCTGGTAAAAAACAGTGACCATCTGGCCTGTCTAGGGTTCAGACGCTTGGCAGATTGCAGGTAAGCCAAATCCTTATGGTCTGTATACACCGTAACGGGGTGAGACGCCCCCTCTAACCAGTGACGCCATTCCTCAAAAGGCCAACTTGATAGCCAACAACTCCCTATCTCCAACATCATAATTCCTCTCGGCGACTGAGAGCTTCTTGGAGAAGAAGGCACACGGGACCCACTTGCCAGGAGATGAACCCTGTGACAGCACCGCCCCAACCTGTGACAGCACCGCCCCAACCCCCACCTCTGATGCATCAACCTCCACCACGAATGGCTGAGACACATCCGGCTGCACCAGAATGGGAGCAGACGCAAAACGCTCCTTAATAGCCGAAAAGGCCTGCAATGCCTCATCTGACCAGACAGAGACATCGGCGCCCTTCTTGGTCATATCAGTAAGAGGTTTGACTAGGGTAGAATCATTCAAAATAAATTTTCTATAATAATTTGTAAACCCCAAGAACCGCATCAAAGCTTTCTGATTCTCTGGTTGGTCCCACTCCAGAACCGCCCGGACCTTTTCGGGGTCCATACGAAAACTGGAATCAGAAAGCATGTATCCCAAGAACGGAAGCTCTTGCACTGCAAACATTTTTCCAATTTGGCATATAACTTATTCTCCCGAAGGATCGTCAAAACCTGTCTCACATGATCCTGATGGGTCTTCAGATCAGGAGAATAAATTAAAATTTCCTTTAGGTAAACTACTACGAACCTCCCCACCAAGTGATGAAAAATGTTATTGACGAATCGCTGAAATACTGCTGGCGCGTTTGTCAACCCAAAAGGCATTACCAGGTTCTCAAAATGACCCTCGTGCGTATTAAAGGCCGTTTTCCACTCATCCCCCTCCTTGATCCTGATCAGATTGTATGCTCCTCTCAAATCCAACTTGGAGAACACCTTGGGTCCAACAATCTGATCAAAAAGATCAGAGATCAAAGGCAGGGGATATGGATCCCGGACTGTAATACGGTTCAACTCCCGGAAATCCAAACACGGTCTCAGTGATCCATCTTTTTTCTTCACGAAGAACAAACCTACTGCCACTGGAGACTTAGATGGTCTAATATGACCCTTTGCCAAACTTTCGGCGACATACTTTCGCATGACCTCTCTCTCGGGTTGAGAGAGGTTGTAAAGCCGAGACTTAGGCAACTTTGCCCCCGGAATGAGATTAACTTACTGGACAATCATAGTCTCGATGAGGGGACAATTCCTGAGCCCCACCCTCCGAAAAGACATCCAAAAAATCTGAGAGATACTGGGGCAAGGCCGTAATGGACACACCAGAGATAGATGTGCCAAAACAATTATCCGAACAAAACTCGCTCCAACCAATGATTTGTCTCGCTTCCCAGTCTATAATTGGGTTATGTCTAGACAACCATGGCAACCCCAAAACTATAGGAGCTGGCAAATCCTTCATGACAAAACAAGAAATAATTTCAGCATGTGAATCACCCACCCTTAAATGAATACCATGAACAATGTGAGTAAGGCTCCTTTGAGAAAGAGGGGAAGAATCAATTGCAAAAACACAAATCTCGTTCTCTAACGTGCAAGTACTTAGTCCTAGGTTTGGAAGAAAAAGAAGGTCAATTAGGTTTACCCCAGCACCACAATCAAGGAAAACATCAACAAACACATTTCTAGACTCTAGCGCCACCATAGCTGAAAGGGGAAAACGGGAACTGCAGGGAGCTTGCATACCCGTCTGCTCCACCACACCATTCATACTACCAAGTGTGAGGGAAGTTTTTTTTTCTCTTTTTTCTTTTTCTCTTCCACCTGTGGTTTAACATAAGGACAAGAAAAATTAAAATGACCCCTCTTCCCACAATAGTAACATAGATTGTGCACTTTTCTAAAGTCTCTACTATCAGAATGGCAAGATATCTGACCTAACTGCATGGGTTCCTCCCCTACCCCAGAGTTATAAGTAATATCACCCTGGGCAGTAGGTGAAACAAAACCAGACGCGGGAGGAATCCCCTGCACGGAGGGACCCTTACACCTCTCTCTGATACGTCTATCCAAACGTATAGCCAAAGACATAGCATTCTCCAAAGTATCTGGGTACTCATGAAAAGCCAGGGCATCTTTCAACCTTTCAGATAACCCCTGACAAAACTGACTATGTAACGCGGGGTCGTTCCACCCCGACTAAGTAGCACACCTCCTAAACTCTGTGCAGTAAACCTCAGCAGTATGTTTACCCTGTAGTAAGTTACGTAATTTCGATTCTGCCATCGAGACTCGATCTGGGTCATCGTAAATCAATCCCAGGGCTTTGAAAAATTCCTCCACCGACCGGAGGGCCAGAGAACCGGGCGGCAGAGAAAAAGCCCAGGATTGCGCGTCCCCTTTAAGCAAAGACATGATGATACCCACCCTCTGATCTTCATTACCTGATGAAAATGGACGCAGTCGAAAGTACAAATTACATGACTCTTTGAAGCGGAAAGAAATCATCCAAACCCCCTGTAAATTTCTCGGGAAGAGCGACTTTAGGCTCCCCAACAATTTCACCTGTACCTGATGCCAGAACCCTCTGACACTGTGTGACCGAACTACGCAGATCCGCAACCTCTAGGGATAAACCCTGCATGCGGTCAACCAGTGCATCAATTGACGCCATCACAAAAGCGCTGAGCAATGGCAGTCACAGTATGGCGGATTATAATGTCACGGCGGACGTGCACTCAGTATAACAGATAACGCACCAACCAGGCTCTGGACGAGAGACAGGGGAAGGGTCACCTCCTAGATAATCCCTGACCTCTTTCCCTGCACTGCTCAGCCCACATGCAGACCTTGAATGTAGGTGTGATGTGTCCTCCAGCCTGGGCTGACAAAACCCTGAATTCTCTGAGATGGTGAAGTGGGGAAATAGGAGCAGCCTGCTTGCACAGAACCTGGATGGGATAGATGACACAAACAACCAAACTAGAAATGACACTTATCTTCTAGAGCAGGAGCAGACAGCCAACCTTCCCTCCAAGCTTCCCAGACCACAATGATTAGTAAAATCCGCTCAGAACACTTGGCTGGAGGCCATTTAAACTAATGACTCCACCCAGTGCACCTGATGAGAGGCGGATCCAGCATGGCACCAAAACAAACACTAAACTCGTGCTGCTATCCTGGCCGACCTCCGCACATCGTCAGAGTGGGGCATGACAATATCATTCGGGTGACAAAAAGTTTTCTGATTGTCCTAACATAATATTCAATAACCTTTCTATACAGTTTTGTCATGTAAACTCATTTGCATAAACATGGGCATATGGCAAAGACATGCAAATTAGCAGAATCTGCCTTGTATTTCAGCTGAAAAACCATTTGAATGGAATATTCGTTATAAAAATTTGCGATTAGAATATTCGCAATCTACACTACTCCTGAACAGCGCTATCTATTTGTTTTGTAGTCTTGTCACAAGACTATGAAACCAATAGATGGCGCTTTTCATCTTGTTGGGGCGCTAGTAAGTGGGGCACCCTGCCCAGAGTCCACACACTGTGTAGCACTCAGCCTATAAAAGCCTGCACTAACACTAAGGTATATATCGGATTGCTGCTATCATTCACACATCTTCTATCACTTTATCTGCAGTAATATAAGCTTGCTAGGGTGTATCTGAGGACTTTTGCCCTGCTTGTAATGACTCATGAATAGAGATGGCCTTGCAGTTCGCCCAGCGGTCGTTTTGCGGCAAACTTTGCTCGTTCGCTGTTCGCGGAACATGCGAACATATGGCGATGTCCTCTGGCGCCATATTCTTTTGCATTGTGCCGAACTTTGACCCATTAAACATCCATCAGGTGGGATAGGACAACAAATTGAGACGTTTCAGCACATGGACACACCCCTACCCTACAAATAAACCCGATCTGGCCGCCATTTTACATTCAGTCTTTTGCCAGTGTAGAGAGAGGTTGCTGTGTGGAGCAGGGACAGACTGTTAGAGACACCAAATGCTAGCTAATAGGGCCACAAAAGTCCTTTTTAATGACTTGTGTAGGTGTGCTATCAATAGGTGTGACATACTGAGGGATGTGATATACTTATAATATACTTTCTAACATAGAAAGTATAATATAGTGCATTTGTATTGTGCAGCAGTTGTGTGCGGTTCTGCTGTGATACTACAGCTATACAGAGGGACAAACGCTATTCGAACAACTAATTGCAACTGGTGTGATATACCTGTTGCCCCCCCAAAAAACTGATTTAAGGGGTTTGATATACCTGCTTCCAGCAAATACTCATTTAAGGGGTTCTATATACCTGCTTCCACAAATACTGCTCTTCTATACGGTGTAGGAAGGCGCAAGGGTCCGTCATTGACGGAAGGTACGTGTCACCAAGGTTCCTGGCCTCTGTGAGATAAGAACTGGTTATTTTATGTGTCAGCCGCAGCTAGTGCTCGCTGACACTGTTTATTCTTAGTGTGGCTGAAAAGCCGATCCGGGCCGGTTCTTATTGGGAGCAGCCAAAGAGCAGGGTGGGTGGCTGTTCCCCACGTCCAGGCCAGGTTTTGGGCTGGGGTTTAAAAGCTCAGCCAGAAGCTCAGCTGGGGGTGGTATGTTCCTCCAAGTGAGAGTGGAGCTCTGAAGGCTCTGGCTTTCTAGGAGCTGCATGAGAGCCACCAGCTGGAAGCCAGGCGCCCTAAAAGCCTGCTGTGGATATCCAGGTGACATGTTTGTTTGAGTTTGCTGGACTTTTTGCTGTGTGAAAAACCACGGAGGAATTCCTGCGGTGTGAATTAACACCAGGACTCTGCCAAGTGTTTGTGTTATTTTGTTCCTTGTTGTGTGAATAAACACTGACTTTTGCTTTACAACCTTGTTTTTGCCTCTGTACTGTGTCCGCTTACCCTGCCTACCAGAGCGAATCCCTACAATTGGTGGCTTGGAGCGGGTAGAGACCGTTTTGCCTCTTGTCAGGGAACATATGGAGGCCGCTCAGCGAGCCCAGAGTCAGATCTATAATCGGCAGGCTCGGGTCCGGAACTTTATCCCGGGTGATCGGGTTTTGGTTCTGGTGCCGACAGTGGACAGTAAGTTCCTAGCCAGGTGGCAGGGGCCCTACGAGGTACGTGAAAAAATAGGAGAGGTAAATTACAAAGTACACCAGCCGGGGAGGCGAAAGCCGGAGCAGGTTTACCATGTTAATTTGCTAAAACCTTGGAAGGATAGGGAAACCTGTACAGAAGACAGCCCGCGACTGGGCTTTCTTGGACAAGAGGTTCCGGCTCCTAAGTCTGAGGCAAGGGAAGCGGTTGCCACAGTAAAAATTGCTGACAGCCTCTCCTCTAAACAGGCTCAAGAAACCAGGGAGTTTGTTAGTCGGAACACGGATGTGTTCTCAGACCTCCCTGGACGCACTTCCGTAATCCAACATGACATTGTCACTGAGCCTCAGGCAAAAATCCGGTTAAAAGTATACCGAGTACCCGAGGCTCGGCGAAAAGCCATCCCGGAGGAAGTGCAACTTATGTTGCGGCTGGATGTCATCGAGGAATCTAAAAGTGAGTGGGCCAGTCCAATAGTGTTAATACCCAAGCCAGACGGGACATTGAGGTTCTGTAATGACTTCCGCAAACTTAATGAGGTGTCCAAATTTGACGCGTATCCCATGTCCCGAGTGGATGAGCTTATTGAGAAGTTGGGCCAAGCCCAGTATTTTTCTGTGTTGGACCTCACCAAAGGGTACTGGCAGGTACCCTTGACAGAGGCTGCCAAAGAAAAAACGGCTTTTGTCACGCCAGAGGGGCTGTATCAGTACAAGGTATTACCCTTTGGTCTACATGGCGCTCCCGCAACGTTTCAAAGGTTAATGGATATTGTACTCCGTCCACATCGTCGATACGCTTCGGCATACCTGGACGATATAGTTGTCCATAGCACCGACTGGGAAAGTCACCTTCCTAAAGTACAGGCTGTAGTGGACTCCCTTCGAAAGGCGGGACTAACAGCTAACCCAAAGAAATGTGCAATAGGGTTAGAGGAGACTAAATACCTTGGGTATGTCATTGGACGTGGAGTCATTAAACCCCAAGTGGGCAAAATAGAGGCGATACGGAATTGGCCTCGACCTGCCACCTCTAGACAAGTAAGGTCATTCCTGGGAATAGTGGGCTATTACATGAGGTTCGTTCCCCATTTTGCCACTTTAGCGGCTCCTTTGACAGGGCTTTTAAAGGGACGGAAGTCCGTGATAGTCCGCTGGAATGACCAGGCGGAAGAGGCTTTCTCCGCTTTGAAGTCGGCTCTGTGTGGGTCCCCGGTTTTGGTGACGCCCGACTTCAAGAGGGAATTTGTGGTCCAGACTGATGCCTCCGAAGTAGGCCTCGGTGCGGTACTGTCTCAGGAAGTCAACGGGGAGGAGCATCCCGTTGTCTTCCTCAGCCGTAAGCTCACTCCAGCGGAGACCCGGTACAGTATAGTGGAGAGAGAGTGCCTGGCCATCAAGTGGGCACTCGAGTCTATCCGCTATTATCTGTTGGGGAGGAAATTCCGTCTGGTGACCGATCACTCCCCTCTCAAGTGGATGAGCCAGGCCAAAGAGAGGAATGCTCGGGTCACCAGGTGGTTCTTATCGCTGCAAAACTTCAAGTTCACAGTAGAACACAGGGCAGGCCGGTTACAGGGAAACGCGGATGCCCTGTCCCGAGTACACTGTCTGGCGTGTGTTCACCCCCTCAGGGTTGAACAAAGGGGGGAGGTATGTAGGAAGGCGCAAGGGTCCGTCATTGACGGAAGGTACGTGTCACCGAGGTTCCTGGCCTCGGTGAGATAAGAACTGGTTATTTTATGTGTCAGCCGCAGCTAGTGCTCGCTTACACTGTTTATTCTTAGTGTGGCTGAAAAGCCGATCCGGGCCGGTTCTTATTGGGAGCAGCCAAAGAGCAGGGTGGGTGGCTGTTCCCCACGTCCAGGCCAGGTTTTGGGCTGGGGTTTAAAAGCTCAGCCAGAAGCTCAGCTGGGGGTGGTATGTTCCTCCAAGTGAGAGTGGAGCTCTGAAGGCTCTGGGTTTCTAGGAGCTGCATGAGAGCCACCAGCTGGAAGCCAGGCGCCCTAAAAGCCTGCTGTGGATATCCAGGTGACATGTTTGTTTGAGTTTGCTGGACTTTTTGCTGTGTGAAAAACCACGGAGGAATTCCTGCGGTGTGAATTAACACCAGGACTCTGCCAAGTGTTTGTGTTATTTTGTTCCTTGTTGTGTGAATAAACACTGACTTTTGCTTTACAACCTTGTTTTTGCCTCTGTACTGTGTCCGCTTACCCTGCCTACCAGAGCGAATCCCTACAATTGGTGGCTTGGAGCGGGCAAGCGCAGTGAGGCTGGCGTGAACGCCGAAAATATTTTTTTCTCACGGTTGTATGTCGTTTATCAAACCGGCTAGATTCAAACCGGTGTCAAGAGATAAAATGGAGGCTGTTATGAAGGCCCTCGTGGAAGCTAACCTGCAGCAACGCGAGGCTAATAAGCAGCAGCAGGAGACCAACCAGTTGCTGCTACAACATGTAATGGCATTACAGTCAGCAGGAGCAACCCCAAGCTTACATGATGCCCGGAAAGCAGTACGTGCAGCGATCCCTAAAATGACCCCCGCAGACGACGTCGAGACCTACCTGGCGATGTATGAAAAAGTGGCCACCAGGGAAAAGCTGCCCCAAGACCAGTGGGCTGAGATCGTCGCTCCGTTTCTGACGTCAGAGTCCCAGCGGGTGTTTTTTGACTTGCCTGACGATCAAGCAGCCGACTACGCAAAGGTAAAGGGGGAGATCTTGGCAAGACTGGGGGTGAATGTGCTGGTCCGGGCCCAGCGGGTGCATCAGTGGGGGTTCAACCCGGCGGAGCCCGTGAGACCCCAGTATTATAACTTGCTTAACCTGTTACAAAAGTGGCTACAACCTGACGTGTTGAGCCCCACTGCTATGTTGGACCGGTTATTAGCAGACAGGTTCTGGAGGGCTCTGCCACCCCCTCTCCAGCAATGGATTGGCCAGGTCTCCCCAGGGAATGCGCTGGAGATGGTCGACCTGGTGGAGCGCTATGAGACTACCCGGAACTTACAGGGGGGTTCTGTTGGGAGGGGGGCAGTCAGGTCCCGTAACTCTCCACCCCGGACCCAACAACTGGTGCCCATCAAACCTGCCCGGGATATAACCCCTGTGGACCCTGCTCCAATAATCTGCTGGCGGTGTCGGGAGCCAGGTCATGTTCGAGCGGACTGTCCACGTCAGGGGGAACCCATGGACACGAACTGTGGCTTCCGTCATTCATTATATGCCAGGAAACTGTGTGCAGTGGGTGCTTCGGAGTCTCTGAACCACCTGTGCCGGGTTGAAGTGGGAGACACTCCAGCGGAGGCTCTGTTGGACTCAGGAAGTCTGGTGACCCTGGTAAGGGCTTCCCTGGTACGCTCCGCTGAGTACACCGGCCGTAAGGTTGGAGTCATGTGTATCCATGGGGACTTAAAAGACTATCCTACTGCTATAGTGACTCTGTCTACGGTTTCCGGCAGGTGGATCCACGAAGTGGCTGTTGCAACCCATCTCCACTATGAACTTATAGTAGGGAGAGACTTCCCGGGTTTCACGGCACTGTGGCCGGTTCCGAGAGTGACTGATATGCATGATACAGGTGTAACCCTAGCAGAATGGCCTGGCTCAGGGGGGAGACCAGAACCATGGGAACCTGAGTATAAAGGTCCCGCGGTAGGGGTGACCGCCACTTCGGTGGAAGAGGAGGAGACAACCCCGCTGAATGTAATGGTGGGAGACATGGAGGACTTGCCGCCGGGGCCTGAGCTGGCAGACCTCAATGTCTCCGGGGATAACTTTGGTACCGCGCAACACCGGGATCCAACCTTGTCCCGTGCCTGGGAAAATGTGCTAATAATAGATGGTGAACCACAACAACCAGGGGCAGAGTCGGTGTTCCCCTGTTTTGTGGTCCATCAAGATATGTTGTATCGGGTAAATCAGCTGCGAGGTGAATCCATTGAACAGTTGGTGGTGCCTCAAGCTTATCGCAAACTCGTATTAGAGTTAGCACACCAGCATGTTCTCGGGGGTCATCTGGGAATGCAGAAAACACAGGACCGGATACTACAACGGTTTTACTGGCCCAGTGTGTTTAAAGAGGTGGACGAGTTCTGTAAGTCTTGCCCGACCTGCCAGGCAACTAGCCCCCAGCACCTTTTTCGCAGTCCCTTGGTACCCCTCCCGATCATTGAGGTACCGTTTGAGCGAATCGCTATGGACCTGGTAGGTCCTGTACCAAAGTCCGCCCGGGGACACCAACACATCTTGGTTGTCCTTGATTACGCTACTCGGTACCCGGAGGCAGTGCCACTGCGACATACTTCTGCAAAACTTATAGCTAAAGAGCTAATGGAGATGTTCTCCCGAGTGGGGCTACCTAAAGAGGTCCTGACTGACCAGGGGACCCCTTTTATGTCAAAGGTCATTAGGGAACTCTGCAAGTTGCTGCGTATAAAACAGTTACGGACGTCCGTGTACCATCCACAAACGGATGGACTAGTGGAAAGGTTTAATAAAACTCTAAAAACCATATTAAAAAGGGTGGTGACCAAAGATGGAAAGGATTGGGACCTTCTTCTGCCCTATCTCATGTTCGCAGTGCGAGAGGTGCCCCAGGCCTCTACTGGGTTCTCGCCCTTTGAATTGCTATATGGCAGACATCCTCGTGGCTTGTTGGACATAGCCAAAGAGGCATGGGAACAACAACCCACTCCGCATAAAAGCGTCCTGGAATATGTTACCAAGATGCAACAGCGGATAGAGACCGTTTTGCCTCTTGTCAGGGAACATATGGAGGCCGCTCAGCGAGCCCAGAGTCAGATCTATAATCGGCAGGCTCGGGTCCGGAACTTTAACCCGGGTGATCGGGTTTTGGTTCTGGTGCCGACAGTGGACAGTAAGTTCCTAGCCAGGTGGCAGGGGCCCTACGAGGTACGTGAAAAAATAGGAGAGGTAAATTACAAAGTACACCAGCCGGGGAGGCGAAAGCCGGAGCAGGTTTACCATGTTAATTTGCTAAAACCTTGGAAGGATAGGGAAACCTGTACAGAAGACAGCCCGCGACTGGGCTTTCTTGGACAAGAGGTTCCGGCTCCTAAGTCTGAGGCAAGGGAAGCGGTTGCCACAGTAAAAATTGCTGACAGCCTCTCCTCTAAACAGGCTCAAGAAACCAGGGAGTTTGTTAGTCGGAACACGGATGTGTTCTCAGACCTCCCTGGACGCACTTCCGTAATCCAACATGACATTGTCACTGAGCCTCAGGCAAAAATCCGGTTAAAAGTATACCGAGTACCCGAGGCTCGGCGAAAAGCCATCTCGGAGGAAGTGCAACTTATGTTGCGGCTGGATGTCATCGAGGAATCTAAAAGTGAGTGGGCCAGTCCAATAGTGTTAATACCCAAGCCAGACGGGACATTGAGGTTCTGTAATGACTTCCGCAAACTTAATGAGGTGTCCAAATTTGACGCGTATCCCATGTCCCGAGTGGATGAGCTTATTGAGAAGTTGGGCCAAGCCCGGTATTTTTCTGTGTTGGACCTCACCAAAGGGTACTGGCAGGTACCCTTGACAGAGGCTGCCAAAGAAAAAACGGCTTTTGTCACGCCAGAGGGGCTGTATCAGTACAAGGTATTACCCTTTGGTCTACATGGCGCTCCCGCAACGTTTCAAAGGTTAATGGATATTGTACTCCGTCCACATCGTCGATACGCTTCGGCATACCTGGACGATATAGTTGTCCATAGCACCGACTGGGAAAGTCACCTTCCTAAAGTACAGGCTGTAGTGGACTCCCTTCGAAAGGCGGGACTAACAGCTAACCCAAAGAAATGTGCAATAGGGTTAGAGGAGACTAAATACCTTGGGTATGTCATTGGACGTGGAGTCATTAAACCCCAAGTGGGCAAAATAGAGGCGATACGGAATTGGCCTCGACCTGCCACCTCTAGACAAGTAAGGTCATTCCTGGGAATAGTGGGCTATTACATGAGGTTCGTTCCCCATTTTGCCACTTTAGCGGCTCCTTTGACAGGGCTTTTAAAGGGACGGAAGTCCGTGATAGTCCGCTGGAATGACCAGGCGGAAGAGGCTTTCTCCGCTTTGAAGTCGGCTCTGTGTGGGTCCCCGGTTTTGGTGACGCCCGACTTCAAGAGGGAATTTGTGGTCCAGACTGATGCCTCCGAAGTAGGCCTCGGTGCGGTACTGTCTCAGGAAGTCAACGGGGAGGAGCATCCCGTTGTCTTCCTCAGCCGTAAGCTCACTCCAGCGGAGACCCGGTACAGTATAGTGGAGAGAGAGTGCCTGGCCATCAAGTGGGCACTCGAGTCTCTACCGCTATTATCTGTTGGGGAGGAAATTCCGTCTGGTGACCGATCACTCCCCTCTCAAGTGGATGAGCCAGGCCAAAGAGAGGAATGCTCGGGTCACCAGGTGGTTCTTATCGCTGCAAAACTTCAAGTTCACAGTAGAACACAGGGCAGGCCGGTTACAGGGAAACGCGGATGCCCTGTCCCGAGTACACTGTCTGGCGTGTGTTCACCCCCTCAGGGTTGAACAAAGGGGGGAGGTATGTAGGAAGGCGCAAGGGTCCGTCATTGACGGAAGGTACGTGTCACCGAGGTTCCTGGCCTCGGTGTGATAAGAACTGGTTATTTTATGTGTCAGCCGCAGCTAGTGCTCGCTGACACTGTTTATTCTTAGTGTGGCTGAAAAGCCGATCCGGGCCGGTTCTTATTGGGAGCAGCCAAAGAGCAGGGTGGGTGGCTGTTCCCCACGTCCAGGCCAGGTTTTGGGCTGGGGTTTAAAAGCTCAGCCAGAAGCTCAGCTGGGGGTGGTATGTTCCTCCAAGTGAGAGTGGAGCTCTGAAGGCTCTGGGTTTCTAGGAGCTGCATGAGAGCCACCAGCTGGAAGCCAGGCGCCCTAAAAGCCTGCTGTGGATATCCAGGTGACATGTTTGTTTGAGTTTGCTGGACTTTTTGCTGTGTGAAAAACCACGGAGGAATTCCTGCGGTGTGAATTAACACCAGGACTCTGCCAAGTGTTTGTGTTATTTTGTTCCTTGTGTGAATAAACACTGACTTTTGCTTTACAACCTTGTTTTTGCCTCTGTACTGCGTCCGCTTACCCTGCCTACCAGAGCGAATCCCTACAACGGTCATTTTGAAAATGAAAGGAAGAGGCAGGCCATTGCGCAGGGGTGGTAGGGGTCGGGCAGGTGCTTAAGTGGGAAGTTGGAAAAGGTGCGTGCGATTAAGTCAAAGGACGCATCAGAGTTGGTTGAGTGGCTTACTCTGATTTCCGCTTCTGCACCCTCATCCTCTGCATCAGCACCCTCCTCACTCTCTGCTGTGTGCACCCCCAAAGACCCTACTGCTACCATAGCCCCTCCACTCGAGTCAGAGGAATTATTTTCCCATCCATTCCCAGACCTTACCGATGCGCAGCCATTCTTGGCATAGGATCAGGAAGAGGAGATAGCAACGTCCGCCACCCAGCGGTCTGACGACAGTACCCAGATCAGCCCAAGGAGGGTGGTCCCCGCTGTTGCTGCCTACTCTGACATCGCTAATGTCAGTGGTGGTGAAGGTGACGATGATGATATGTCGATGGACGTCACGTGGGTGCCCACAAGAGAGACAGAGGAGGGGAGTTCAGAGGGAAATACGGAGCAGCAGATAGGGAGGAGAAGAAGGCAGAACTCTCAGTGCACAGGAGGCAAAAAGCAGACTGCAAATGTATCTTGAGCGAACCATCCACCATGCACGGTCACATCTGGCACTTCCAGGACACCGGCACATGGCTCCGCAGTGTGTGCTTTTTTAACGTGTCAGCTGCTGACAATAGTGTTGCCATATGCAGCCTGTGCTGTAAATGCATAAGTCGCGGTAAGCCCAACACTCACCTAGGGACAACCGCCTTAATAAGGCACCTGGCCTCCGATAACCGAGCCCAGTGGGAGCAACACCGTCAGAACCCACAAAGCGGCGCTCCACGTCCTCCCTCTTCTCCTTCTCCTCCCATTTGTCCTCCACTCCACCTTCCACCTTCCACCATGCCGTCATCGCTTTCATCTGGCAAAAGGCAGGCTTCCGTGGCCCAAATGTTCAAACATAAAAAGTTGATTACGCCGGATAACCCTCTTGCCCAATGGCTGCCCGCCGGCTTGTCGGAACTGCTAGCCCGCCAACTACTGCCATATAAACTGTAAAACCAAAAAAGTAGACAAACTACCAAGTTTTAATGTGTGCTACACAACATCAACAATCACTAAAAACAAGACACACATGAATAGTAAATTAACATATCTTTAATATTACAAATCAATTCATTATCAGACACAATAAAAAAAATAAGCAGCAATGTTGGAGATATCACCAAGATACTCCCAGTCCAAAAAATGACATCACTAAGAGACAGTAGACAATGGTAAATCCTAATGTCAATTACATATTACACATTGTAATCCAAACCTAATTGTCTCATATGTAGCTAATACAGGGCCGTCTTTACCAAGGGGCAAAAGGGGCAGCTGCCCTGGGCCCAGTTGCTCCTGGGGGGCCCAAGGCAGCTGCCTCTTGAGCCCTGCTAGCTACTGCCCCGGGTGTCAGGCTGTCCACAGGCATCATGATCGTACTGTGTTAATGATCTTAATTCTAGGACCTTAATGAGTTTTGCTCTAGGACCTTATTGACATCATTACCATGTGACCAGTAACCTAGAAATTACTGGTCACATGGCTATGAGGTCATCACAGGTCCTACTGAGTGTTGCAGAAGTTAACCGCGGAGCTTTTTTGTGTACAGATTACATCAGAAAAAGGTGACAGGGGCTGTTATGTTAATATACTGTAAACTACTGTATAGTGGGGTGCTGTATACTGTGTGGTGGGCTGTATATTGTGTGGTGGGCTGTATATTGTGTAATGGGCTGTATATTGTGTGGTGGGCTGTATACTGGGGGGGTGGGCTGTATACTGTGTGGTGGGCTGTATACTGTGTGGTGGGCTGTATACTGTGGGGGGGCCTGTATAGTGGGGGGGAGTGCTATACTGCTGTACTGTATAGTGTGGGGGGCTGTATCGTGTATAGTTTGGGGTGCTGTATACAGTGAGGTGTTGTATACCGTGAGGTTCTGCATACTGTGGGCTGCTATACTGCTCTACTATATACTGTGGGGTACTGTATAGTGTGGGGTGCTAAACTGCATACTGTGTGGTGCTGTATACTATAGGGTGCTATACTGCATACTGTGGGGTGCTGGGGTGCACTGTAACACTAGGGTGATCCGAGCCCTGGTCTCCTTCCTGCAGAGCGGTGCCCACTTCCAGCCCAGAGCGCTGATCCTGAGCCGCTGGAAGTATTTACAGTCATTCACTGGACTCTACCAGATGTGTGGATTTTTTTGTGTGTGTGTTGTGGTGGAGGGCGTGATTGCATGCTAAGGTGTGGGAAGGCGGGATCCAGGGGGCCCAAGTAAATTTTTGCCCAGGGTCCAATCAATATTAAAGACGGCCCTTAGCTAATACACCATATCACATATAATGCCCAGCAGGTTGGCTACACTGTTGCGAGCATATAGTATAAGAGAACAACCGTCCTCAATATGCAATCAACACTATATAATCCAACCCACAAGGCAACCACTTGACAATATCCATGTGAGAAATAGCTATTATTCTCATACAGACTATGAGAGTCCCAGGGAACACCTACCCCAACACACGTTTCATCTGAGCTTCTTCCTGGGGGCATGTTAAACATCCCAGCCATCCCTCTCTTTATCCTGCCTACAATTGGACAAACCCCCATCATTACCTGATACACCTGGAGTAAGTGGATCGGTCAGACTGTACTACGCCCTAACTCCTGATATCGCGATCCTAGCCCTAACCATGTGATCCATACGTGATATGTTAATTTACTATTCATGTCTGTCTTGTTTTTGGTGATTACCATAAAAACTGGTGGACTCGGAGGCCTTTAGAAAATTTGTGGCCATTGGCACACCGCAATGGAAGGTCCCCGGAAGGAAATATTTGCCGTCAGATGTCTGATTTGTGACTGCCCGATGCGCTGGAATTCCACCTTGTATATGCTTGATAGGCTTCTCCAGCAGAAACGTGCCGTTAACGACTACCTGTACGAAGTCTGCGGCAGGACAGGTTCTGGGGAGCTTGGTTTTTTTTTTCACCGCGTCAGTGGCTGCTCATGCGCAATGCATGCAGACTTCTGCGGCCATTTGATGAGATCAACAAACTGGTCAGTCGTAGCAAGGGCGCCATCAGTGACATCGTACCTGATGCGTGCATTGCATCGTGTCATTGATCAAACCGTCGAGGAGCAGGAAAATGAGGATGAGTCGCAATGCTGAATTAATTCCCAGGGGGGCTACTCCATCTGAGACAAGTCAGCAGGAGTCTGAAGAGGAATCAGAGGAGGATGGTGCCTAGGAGGAAGAGCAAGAAGAGCAGGCTTTAAACTTTTCTGGGATCCCTGGTATTGTCCGTGGAAGGGGGGAGGATACCGAGGATGACATTCTCCTGGGCGATGAGCAGGAGCCAGGCCGCACCACCGCTTCCAATTTAGTGCAAATGGAGGCCTTCATGCTCCAGTGTTTGAAGAGGGACCCCCGTATAAGGCTACTTTCACACTGGCGTTTCTGGGTCCGCGTGTGAGATCCGTTTCAGGGCTCTCACAAGCGGCCCAAAACTAATCAGTTAAGCCCCAATGCATTCTGAATGGATAAGGATCTGTTCAGAATGCATTAATTTGGCTGCGTTTGGCCTCCGTTGGATTTTTTAGACGGTCACTAAAACTCAGCTTGTAGCGTTTTGGTGACCATCTGACTATGCGGAACCGAACGGATCCCTTTTTCACTGACACAATATGGTGCAATTGAAAATGGATCTGTCCCCCATTGACTTTCAATGTAAGTCAAGATGGATCCGTTTTAATGTACTTTTTTTTTTAATGAATAATGCAAACGGATCCGTTATGAACGGATACAAACAGTTGCATTATTGGTGCGTATCCATCTGTGCAGATACAAGACGGCTCCGCACCAAACGCAAGTGTGAAAGTAGCCTAAAAAGCATAAAGGGCAAGGACCAGTACTGGGTGGCAACGTCAAGGCAGGAAGACATCAGACTGCATCCTCTGACAGCCCCCCCCCCCCCAATATTAATTGGGTTGTGGGTGTAGAGGTATCAGTGTAATGTAAATAACATCACTCATTTCATGGATATTTACGCTTTGCATGCTCTGATGCAGTCTGATGTCTTCCTGCCTTGCTAATAGTCGCCAATGGATTCCTGTAACCTTCAGTGTTTTGACACTTTGGATGGTCCGTCCCTGGAGTGGGCGGTTAGTATATGGGCGGTGGTTTGTTACGCAACCGCACGTCTAGCCCCTTGATTGGCCGCCTTGATGATGAGCTCCGCCTTCGATGGGAGTGGCCTAAGTGACTTAAACAGCTGTTCCTGGCGCCTGCGTCATGGCCATCCTAGCGCCGACACTGCCGCCTTCATAACTGAGAGGGGCAGCGCTGTGTGTCTGTTTGTTAAGTGTTGTTTGTCTGAGCCCCAGCTTCTGATGATTCGTTATAAGAAACGCGTAGAGCAGATAATGGGCAATATATAGACATACACAGACTATAGCTGCTAGGTAGAGGGCGATGTGCCGTCCTGGGCACTGAACTGTTTGTGAGAGGGTGACATTACTTGGGGAGTTAATGGGAGTATTTTGGGGGCTTTTGAGTAGCTATGCAGTATGAGCATGGCATAACGCCTTTATTAGACACTGCATATAGCACCTTTGCCCACTCCTCTCCCTGTAAAAAATAGTAATCCCCCCACCCCCCTCTCAGTGCTCGGTCTTTGTTGATTTATTTGTGGAAGCATCACATCAATTTATTGGTGGATGCTCCACAATTGATAGGGTTTTTTTCCACCTTGCAAGCTCTTTTCCGGCAGATTATTCCCCTTATGTACCCCACATAAAGTGAAAGAGGTGGGAGTTATTACTGGCCGGAATCGGTGCTAATTTTTGCATATTTTGCTATGTAAGGGATAACCCCTATTGTGAACATTAGTTTCTATAGGATATTACTCTCGTTCCAATTTTTTAAGGTATACTAATAAAGTTAAACATTTTAAGTATACAAATACACTGTTACTCAGTGATAAGTACATTAACTGAAGATGCACCCAATGTTGAGGCAGCTTCTTAGGCTACTTTCACACTAGCGTTCGATCGGATCCGTTCTGAACGGATCCGATCATAATAATGCAGGCGGAGGCTCCGTTCAGAACGGATCCGTCTGCATTATTTTAGCATATAACAGCTAAGTGTGAAAATAGCCTCGTACGGATCCGTCCAGACTTTCAATGTAAAGTCAATGGGGGACGGATCTGCCTGAAGATTGAGCCATATTGTGGCATCTTCAAACGGATCCGTCCCCATTGACTTACATTGTAAGTCTGGACGGATCCGCACGCCTCCGCACGGCCAGGCGGACACCCGAACGCTGCAAGCAGCGTTCAGCTGTCCGCCTGTCCGTGCGGAGGCGAGCGGAGCGGAGGCTGAACGCCGCCAGACTGATGCAGTCTGAGCGGATCCGCTCCATTCAGACTGCATCAGGGCTGGACGGCTGCGTTCGGGTCCGCTCGTGAGCCCCTTCAAACGGAGCTCACGAGCGGACCGACGAACGCTAGTGTGAAAGTAGCCTAAGTTGAAGAATTGTTATCCGATACAGTTGATTCATTTTGAATCTATAGACACTTATCTCTTGCCGCATAGGCTCTTTTTTTAAAGGTGCTTTCACTCAGCACAGACATTGCCATTCGTAGTGTCAAACAAGCAGTTAGTGTCTTCATTTATATATGTGTATTTATCATTATTGGTCTGACAATGTTCAATAACTATGGAAGTTATTATGGAGAGGCAATAAATTGGCTGTGGATCATAGCAGGAGGGTGCATGATTTTTATTTATTTTTTTATTAAAAAGACTAGACTTATTAGACTTGCGCTCTTCTAGCCGTGTACTCTCCACTCCTCCTTAAGGTTGTGCTCTGTTACCATTTCTATGCTAGGTACACATTTTACTGCGGCATCGAAGGGTCTTACGGGTGCACCATTTGCTTAAAGCACTTCTGGTTGAAAAGATTTTTTTCTTTTTTTTTTCTTCTGTAATTCTCTTATGTCCCATGTTAACAAAGCCCTTTCCTATTAGTAGCACAGAAAACAGCAGCGTGGTTAGAGCTGTGTAACTACAGGCCACAGTGCAGATACATTCAGAGGTAACATGTCACTTCAGTTCAGTAATTCTAAATGTGCGCACCCATAAGTACAAAACACTTTAAGTATAATCAACGCCTTTTCTGTTCTGTGGTTGATAGTGTTTCATACATTTTTATATTTTGTATAGTGATTACATGCCTTTATATTTTTTCTTTATAAATCAGCAGCTGTTAAGTAGTTGGTAGCTCTTTCCTTTTTTTCCAATTTGGTGCATGAGTTTGTGATCTAATACAAAGAAAATTGACATTGCCAACATTGCAGCTTAAACTCCAAACTTGTTAGAAATATTAAATTTTTTTTATTGCTCTTGTACAACCTGTATTTGTTTCTTTTCTTGCAGTAAATTGAATCTTTAGAAAAAAGAGGGGGGGGGGGGGGAGAAGAAAGTATGGCTCTTCATATTATGGTCGTCATCCTTGTTAGTAGTGTCCCCTGACAACAGATCACAAAGTATCCGCTACTAGGACCCTGCAGATATCAACTATAATTTGTGGGGAAATGTGGCAGTAAGGTCTCATGCACATGAGCATACTTGCTCAGTCCCTGTGCTGCAGACTGCAAATTGCGGTCTGCAAATGCATGGGCACCTGCCGTGTACACTCCAGTTGCGGATGCGCACCTAATGACTTGAATGGGTCTGTGATCTGTAATATACAGGCAAAGATAGAACATGTTTTTGCAGTGCAGAGGCACAGATCCAAAGCTCACTGAATCACTTCGTAATGCTCCATGGGCTTCTGATCCCTGCCTCCACACCGCAAAAAGGTGAAGCCCTATATTCTGTCTTATCTGGCGGATGCGGACATACTCAAGTCTGCGGTATGGGCACTGAGCGCTTGTGTGAGTGAGCCCTAAGAGTTCAGTTTCCCTGTAGCTCCTCCACAGGAGAAAGTAAATATTACAAGGTGCCCATTCACATTATTGCAGGACAGGCTCGCCAGAGTGTTCACCCTGGCCAAGAAATAAGGATCGTGCGTTCCCTCTCTAATAACTCAAAATTCTCTAATAGAATATATCTAAAAAAATAATAATTCTATAAACGGAATAACTAAAGGGGACCATGACGGTTTTGATCGGTCTGTTTGAAAACTACTTGAAAACAAATGAGGATTACTTGGGGGAGCCTAATACTTAAAGGGGTTCTCCGGGAATAAAAAAAAAGAAAATACTTAAATATTACTTTATTTTAAATATATTCACAAATACCTTTCATTAGTTATAATGGATCGTTTTGTCTGGGGAGCAATCATCAGGAGAAATGAAATGGTGGAAGTCCTTTTAGTACACGAAAAACCTGTCCTCATCCCACAGCAGGACAAGTTACTTCACAATACTGAGCTAAAGAGCCACCTCATCCTCCTCTCTGCTCTGCTTGTCAGGGATTAAGATCCTGAATACAGTTTAATACGATCTTCAGCTGAATCTTTGTGGAATGGAGTTTATGAGGAGACATGAATTACAGAGAGGATGGTGGAGATGTGAGTAATGAGCAACAGCATTTGTATGCAGTCTCCATTACCACAGTCTGTCCTCTCCATCCTCTCTGTACTTAATGTCTCCCCATGAACATCATTCCTACAGAGATTCAGCTGAAGATCTTATCTGTATTCAGGATCGTAATACCTGACAAGCAGAGCAGAGAGTAGGATGATGCAGCTCTTTAGCCCAGTGTTCTGAAGTAACTTATAGTGTCCATTTTAATTCTCCTAATGACTGCTCCCCAGACAAAACAATCCATTATAACTAATGAAAGGTATTTGGAAATATATTTATAATAAAATAATGTAAAAAATTGCAAAAATAATATTCGATAACGGGATTCGTTGTCGATGAATCCCGTTATCGAATAATCACGATTCGTTGCTATGCGGGCGGTTTACTTTAAATCAGCGCATCTTTATTTTACCTTACAATGAAGCTCCAGTAACAGGCAGAGCGGGCGGCGGCGTAACGTCACTTACTCATGTGACGCGCCTGCTCCGCCTGCGTCATTCATAAAGTGGGTGGAGCAGGCATGTCACGTGAGTGAGTGGCGTTACACCGCCGCCCGCTCTGCCTGTTACCAGAGCTTCATTGTATTTGTTTTGTAAGGTATTAAAGATCAATTCATAGCGCTAATTTAAAGTTTAAGTTAAAGTTACTGCAGGGTAACGGTTAAGGAATACTCTTTAGATATTGCTGTGAGCGACGGGGCCGGTTTATTGTGACTCGGGAGACACTGTTATGGGGGAGATCTGTGGATGACACATATAGAATAAGATGCTATATAGTGTCATCCACAGATTCCCCCCCCCCCCCATAGCAGTGTCATCCACAGATCCCCCTCCCCATAACAGTGCCATCCACAGATCCCCCCCTCCCCATAACAGTGCCACTGCCATCCACAGATCCCCCTCCCCATAGCAGTGCCATCCACAGATCCCCTCCATAACAGCGTCATCCACAAATCACCTCCCTAACAGCGTCATCCACAGATCCCCTCAATAACAGTGTCATCCACAGATCCCCCATAAAAGTGTGTCAACCACAGATCCCCCATAAAAGTGTGTCATCCACAGATCCCCTATAAAAGTTAAACTTGCAAGATCATACTTGTCTACCCCAAGTACATCCACACCATTGGAACGCCTCTTCTCTGCAACAGGTAACAAAACGTGTAAGAAGAGAGCTAGCCTCAGCCCTGACCATGTGGACATTGCAATGCAAATTTTTTATAATTATGTGACTCCTAAATTTGTTTTAATATGGCCTTTGAACATAATTTTGCAAGTAAAATCATATAAACAACTTTTTTGTCATTTTGGTGTTTTTTTTCCCGATTAATTGATGAAATTATCGACAACTAATCGATTATTCAAATAATCGTTGGCTGCAGCCCTAGACCACACCTCTTAAAAATGAACGTTTAACACGTGCAGAGTTTATATATACAACTTAGACCTAACTATCTGCACGTCTTCATAAACTCACCAGAACTGGAAAGACCAAAAATGTGTTTTTAAGCTGGAAATTTAAAAAAAGTAACAACCTATAAAATACAGGGATTACAACCCTTGAAAAGTTAGTCCTCCCCCTAAAACCTATATACCGCATTTCCTGAGAGCAGACAACCCGATGATTGCAGTTGCCTTGATGGACTGTTGGCAACCATCTTCACCTCCAGGTAATTTTGTGACAAACGGCAATTATTAAAACATCAAAACAAATATTTGGACCTAAAACTGACATCCAAGCAGAGGTTTACACATAAAAAAAACGTAATATATTGAGGTGTGCAAATCTTAAATATTCCACAATGATATACATCAACAAGTATTTGTGCTCTTAAAAACATTGGCACAGAGGCCATATAATATATGGTCATCATTCATATGTGTTAAAATATACTGTACGTGGCAAGCCGCTTCTAGGTTACCAAAAATCTACATT
This sequence comes from Bufo gargarizans, assembly GCF_014858855.1. Lineage (NCBI taxonomy): Eukaryota > Metazoa > Chordata > Amphibia > Anura > Bufonidae > Bufo > Bufo gargarizans. Next base: position 229,186,681 of record NC_058081.1, on the reverse strand, counting down.
TTCTGAGAGCACAAAACATACTTAGAGACATTTACCAAGACTGGCGATTTAGAAGCCGGTCTTAGTCCGTGTCTGCTTCAGCTTGATACGCTGGCCTCTACGCTTCCGTCCAGCACTAATGCATTCTGAGTGGAAGCGGATCCGCTCAGAATGCATCAGTCTGGCAGCGTTCAGCCTCTGCTCCGCTCAGCAGGCGGACACTTGAACGCTGCTTGCAGCGTTCGGGTGTCTGCCTGGCCGTGCGGATCCGTCCAGACTTACAATGTAAGTCAATGGGGACGGATCAGTTTGAAGATGACACAATATAGCTCAATCTTCAAACGGATCCGTCCACCATTGACTTTACATTGAAAATCTGGACGGATCCGTCTGAGGCTATTTTCACACAATATAATGCAGACGGATCCGTTTCCATCTAACAAAACGGATCTCAGACAGAAATGGTTCAAACGGATGACAACTGATGCAACAGGATCATTTTTTTTTACTGGATACTGTGCAATCCTATGCAATCACACGTTCCAAGGGGCAGGTGCATGGGGATCACAGACCCATTCACTTGAATGGTTCCGCGATCCTTACGTTCTGCAAAAAGATAAAGCAAGTTCTATCTTTTTGCGATGCGGAAGCACGGAATGAAACCCCAGAAAGCATGATGCGGAATGGCCACGGAACAGTGCCTGTGTATTGTGGGTCTGCAATACGGCAACGGGCATCACACGTGTGTTCGTGTGAATAAACCCTAACTGATGCAACAGGATCCTTTTTTATTTTGACGCATCAGAAGAACGGAAAGCTAAACGGTCATGTGAATGCACCCTTAGGGCTCGTTCACATTAACGTTTTTTGCGTTCCCTATAAGGGCCATTTTTTGTGTTCCTTATACGGAACCATTCATTCCACAAAAAAAAAAAAAAAGAATGTACTCCATATGCATTCCATTTCAGTTTTTTTTTTCTGTTCCGTTGAAAGATAGAACATGTCCTATTAATGCCCGCAAATCACATTCCGTGGCTCTATTCAAGTCAAAGGGTCTGCAAAAAAACGGTACGCATACGGAATGTACTCCATATGTCTTCTGTATCCGTTTCGTTTTTGCGGAACAATCTATTGAAAATGTTATGCCCAGCCCAATTTTTTCTATGTAATTACTGTTTACTGTATATGCCATATACGGAAAAACGGAACAGAACCGGAAACACTACTGAAAGAAAAAAGGGAAAAACTGATCCGTTAAAAACGGCCCACAAAACACTGAAAAAGCTATACGGTCGAGTGAACGAGCCCTTAATGTCCAAATGTTCAATGTTTTGTGCACAACTTGCTGTTCTCTGACAAGGAGCTTAACGGCAAAATTTACAACAGGTGTTTGATCATTGAATTGCCCAATAAATTTTATGGCTCAATTAGCATTAGTATTTAAACCGTCCTCCTCATCATACTGTTCACATTTTCACATCATGAGACCAAAATGATACGTAACAATTGATCAACAGTACCTTGCCATTGCGAGTCTTCAAGCAGGATGTTCTTAGACGGAAGTGGCCACTGAGCTTAGAGTGTCAGAGTGTCATCAGCAGGTTGTAACAGAGAGACTGGAAGAGTCACAGAAAGGCAGAGAAGTGGACGTCCTTTGGCCACATCCCACACTGATGACCGCTTCATTGTGAACAATGCCACACAACTCTAGGTACATTTAACGGATGTGAGAGGCACCCAAGTGTTATGCCAGACCATTCAAAACTGTTTACATCAGTGTGGTCTGCGTGCTAGATGACCTGCAAGGGTACCTGGTCACACCACCAGGCACAAGCCACTCGTCGTCTTGAATGGGCCAGGGAGCATCTACGCTGGACGAGAGACCAGTAGGTCTCAGTGCTGTTCAGTCGATTCATGCTGAACAGAAATGATAGCCGCCAAATATGTTTGGGACACAGAGTGCGCTACGCATCAGCCACTGTTGTCACCAGACAAGCCTTTGGTGGTGGTGTTACAGTGTGGGCAGGTGTGTCTAATCAATACAGAACTGCCCTACACTTGTGAATGGTACAGTGACAAGCCCATACTACTTGAATAACATCATTAATCCAGTCATTGTGCCTCTGCATAACCAACACAGACCTAATTTCATCTTCATGGGCGACAATGCGCCAGCTCATCGAGGTCGCATCATTTTTACGTTTTCCATAAATTTCACCCGAGAGCCAAATATCCCTAACTTTTTGTGAGTAGTGTACTTCTCTCTACTGCAACATGTGATGGGTGTCGCTAGAGAAGAGTTCTGTATTTGTGTTGTTTTTGGTGCAACTTATTGGCGCTGTGATCTGGCCGCTGGTAAACGTTGGTTGGGGTCATGGCGTCAATAAACTGCCTCACTGGAAGCAGAGAGGTGATAGATAAATACTCTCTGATTGATGGGAGAAGGGGATTGATAACGTACATGTTATGCTCTGCCTGAGACCATATACAGTCACACAGCGAGAGAGAAGGCTCTGTGTCTCCGACTCTGTTGCTTGTCAGCACATTGCCCAACCCTCCCCCCTTTCATTCTCGCTGACGTCTAAAATGTAGTATAGCCACAGTTATTCAATAAAATCCTTACTTCTCTATCCACCTCAGTAACATCACTGAGGTGGTCACACATGCTCAGTTCCATCCTTCAGCTGCCACCAGCCATAAATACTGTTAGAAGCAGTGATAATTACAGGGACAGACCTAGAGCAGAAAGGGCACTCCCCCGAGCTGTGATAGGGAAATACCAGCAGCAGAAAGGACACACCTCTTAAGCTATGATAAGGAGATACCTGTATCAGAAAAGACATTTGGAGCAAGGAATTGAGGGTTCTCTGCAACTAGGCGAGTTGCAGGGCTGGTTCTAGCTTTGTTAGAGATTGTCGTACTATATGATGTCTGATTTTCATTTCATTCACATTAGGCTATGGCCACACTGGTCATGTGACAACTGTGGAAGCCAGGTTTGTTGAGTAGCGGTGATCCCATAGCAATGATTCACTTCTATGCGATGACCGCTACTCAGTGAACCTGGCTGTGATGGCTGTCGCATGACCAGTGTTGCCGTGTAGCCATACCCTTAAAGGGGGTTATCCCATGATTAACTCCAGGCAAACTCCTTTAATAGCATTGCCTACATCTTGTAGAAATATAATTCATGCTGAGGACAGGACAACATAAATAGTGGAGTGCACACTTAAAATTGAAAACCTTACTGTGCGATACCAATGTCCAGCAATTATTTTGTAAGTCCTGATTTGTGAGCTCCAGACCTTTGCTTAACCTACTTCAAATATATCAATTGTGCCCAGCCATGTTTTAGACTTGGAGCCAGACACAATTGATATATGCGTATGTGCACTCAGTGCACAGATCTAGCGCCTATAGACTGATAAGTGTCGGACGGGAAAACCTAGCATGTAGCACTTTTCTGTTCAGCGCGGGTTGACATCCAACGTCAGTGATGCAATGGATAAATATGAAAGATCCTATAGAAAATTATGGGACCAGTTCTGGCCACGCTGGAGGGGGAACTGAGCTGGATCACTGGATGTGAAGCTGGCCTTAAAGGCTTTGTGTATGTTCAGCCGGACCCCTACTGCCTACGCCGCCGATGCCGGTGTATTAACCCCTTGTATGCCGCGCTCAAAGCTGACCACAGCATGTGCGGGGTTTGCGAAGTGTACGTGTGCCCTCTGCTTCCCCATCGGGTCCCCGCGCTGCAGTGATGGGGACCCGATGGCAGAGAAAGCAGCCCGATGCCTTCCATAGGCTTCAGGGCTTGCCTTCTACGGAAGCCTGTGAGATCCAGCCCTCACGATGTATTGTAATGCATTGCCGAGGGGATCAGACCCCCAAAAGTCCCAGAGTAGGACAAAAAAGAAAACTGTGTTTTCCATAATAAAAAAATTAAGTTTCAAGTAAAAAAAAATGCCCCTTTCACAAAACAAAACACATAAAATTGTAAAATAAAAAAATTGGTATCGCTGCGTCCGTAACGATCAGCTCTATAAAAATATCACATGACGTAACCCCTCAGGTGAACACCGTTAAAAAAAATTAAACTGTCAAAAAAAAACATTATTTTGTTACCTTACATCACTAAAAGTGCAACACCAAGCGATCAAAAAGACGTATGCCCCCAAAATAGTACAAATCTAACAGTCCTGCAAAAAATGAGCCCCTACCTAATCCCCCAAAAAATAAAAAAAAAATATGGCTCTGAGACTATGGAGAAACTAAAACATGATTTTTTTCGTTTCAAAAATGATTTTATTGTATTAAATGTAAAAAAAAAAAGAAAAAAAAAGTAGACATATTAGGTATCGCTGCATCCATAACAACCTGCTCTATAAAAATACAACATGACCTAACCCCTGAGGTGAACAGTGTAAAACAAATAATAATAATAACAGTGTCAAAACATTTTGTCACCTTACATCACAAAAAGTGTAATAGCAGGCTATCAAAAAGTCATATGCACCCCAAAATAGTGCCAATCAAACCGCCATCTCATCCCACAAAAATTATACCCTACCTAAGACAATCGCCCAAAAAGTAAAAAAAGATATTGCTCTCAGACTATGGAGACACCAAAACATGATTTTTTAAAATATTTTTTTGAAAATGATATTATTGTGTAAAACAAAGTATACATATTATGTATTTCCACGTCCGTAACAACCTGCTCTATAAAAATATCACAGGTGAACACTGTAAAAAATAAAAACTGTGTCAAAAAAGCTATTTTTTGTCACCCTACATCACAGTGCTATTACACTTTTTGTGATGTAAGGTGACAAAAAGTGTAATACCAAGCGATCATAAAGTCATATGCACCCTAAAATAGTACAAATCAAACCGTCATCTCATCCTGAAAAAAATGAGCCCCTAAATAAGACATATACGGCAATGGTCTAATGAGACCTTGAATCCCTGTAGGGGTCCCTAACTGATATTAAAACTTATATCTTTAATGGTTATTAATTAAAAATTTGAAACGAAAAAGAAAAAAACACGCTCAGAAGAACAGTTATTTAAAATTATCAGTGTCTGATATTGGCTAGGGTTAATTCGGAGTGGTGTGGTCGCGTTCCCTTTAAATCAACGGGATGTTTTGATGGATGTGAATACGTCCCACCTAGTGTTGTGGGATAATATTGGAACCAGCAATTGGATTGAGGGTGATTTGCTTTATTCAGAGTGATTCTTAGTCACACAGTATGTGACTAAGAATCACTCTGAATAAAGCAAATCACCCTCAATCCAATTGCTGGTTCCAATATTATCCCACAACACTAGGTGGGACGTATTCACATCCATCAAAACATCCCGTTGATTTAAAGGGAACGCGACCACACCACTCCGAATTAACCCTAGCCAATATCAGACACTGATAATTTTAAATAACTGTTCTTCTGAGCGTGTTTTTTTCTTTTTCGTTTCAAATTTTTAATTAATAACCATTAAAGATATAAGTTTTAATATCAGTTAGGGACCCCTACAGGGATTCAAGGTCTCATTAGACCATTGCCATATATATATAAATATCCCGAGGGTCTCTAAAAGGGACTTTTGTTTATGAAATTCCTAAATAAGACAGTCGCCAAAAAATAAAACTATGGCTTTCAGAATATGGAGACACAAAAAATAAATAAAAATGCTTTATTATGTAAAACTGAAAGAAACAACCAAAAAAAGTAGTCATAAAAATAGCACATGATCTAACCTGTCAGATGAACGTTGTAAATAACAAAAAAGTAAATCAGTGCCAAAACAGCTATTTTTGTTACTTTGCCTCACAAAAAGTGTAATATAGAGCAACCAAAAATCATATGTACCCTAAAATAGTACCAACAAAACTGCCACCTTATCCGTAGTTTGCAAAATGGAGTCACTTTTTGGGAGTTAAACTCTAGGGGTGCAACAGGGGGTCTTCAAATTTGACATTGCAACTTAAAATGATCCCAGTGAAATCTGCCCTTTAAAAACCATATGGCGTTCCTTTCCATCTGTGCCCTGCCGTGTGACCTTACAGCAGTTTACGATCACAAGTGGGGTGTTTCTATAAACTACAGAATCCGGCTAATAAATATTGAGTTTTGTTTGGCTGTTAAACATTGCTTTGCTACTGTAAAAAATTTATTAAAATGGAAAATCTGCCAAAAAAAGTGAAATTCTGAAATCTCATCTACATTTTCCTTTAACCTGCTCAGGACCGCCGTACGCAGGATTACGTCTTTGCGGCGGTCCTGTTCTTCTGGGTGGACGCGCCGGTGCGTCCTCTCGCGAGACACGAGATTTCGGGGAAAGCCGGCCCGCGCATGCGCATCGCGGGCCGGCAAAATTCAAAAGACAATTTCGTCATCAACCTGCCGGCCAATGATCGTGGCTGGCAGGTTGCTGATTTTCAAAAAAACGAATCAGCAGCCAGATAACCCATCATATTAGTAAATATGATGTGGTTATATGGCTGCTGTGCTCCTCTGCTCCTTCTTTTGGTCGGTTGGTTCCAGGAGAACACATCACTGTGAGTACCCACCAACACCACACTTAGCCCCCAGATCACCTCCCAGCACCCCAATTAACCCTTTGATCACCCCTCCTTGCCCCTGTCAATCACTAGTGAAAAGGAAAAAAGTGATCAGTGCAAACTGTCACTTTTTTTTTTTCCACTGGTATTGACCGTTAGGTTTTAGGATAGTTTAGGTCCCTTGGTTAGGTAGTTTAGCGATCAGTTAGCGCCCAGCCCACCGCACCGCAGTCCCTTATTCGCTGATTAGCGTATCGCTAATCAGCATTTGTACTTTTATAGTATCTGGAAAACTGATCACGGTCAGATCTATAATAGTATTAGTGTCACTTTAGTTCGCCCTCCACCCAAAACGCAGTGTTTGCCCGATCAGGCCTGATCGGTCGCCCACACATGCGTTCACCCACGCCCGCCCCACCGCAGTGACAAAAAAAAATATTTTTTTTTGATCACTGCACATTCACTTTACACGCACTGCGGCGATAAAAAAAATCAGTTTCGCTAGCCTCCCCTTTGTAAGACAGGCTTGCTTTTTTTCTTGGGTAGTCTCAGGGAATACCCCTAAATTTAGTTGCCCAAATATCAAACAGGGGGTATTCTTCTGAAGAGGCCTACAGGCTTCTGACCCAGTCGGATGAGGAATGGGAACCCTCATCTGATGAATCTAGCGGGTCAGAATACGAACCTGTAGAAAGCAGTGGCTCTCTGACCCAAAGTTCGGACGAGGAGGCTGAGGTCCCTGATAGCACCAGGCGTACCCGGCCCCGTGTCGCTAGACCGCAGGTTGCGCAGGATCCGCTTCAAGAGCAGCAGAGTGGGGCTGGTGCTGTCGGATTACGTGGTGAGGCATACACCAGCAGCGCAGCCCTTCCTGGACCTAGTACCAGCACTGCCGTACAACCTGGTGAAGTGGCGAGCACCAGAAGGGCAGTTGAAGCTGGTACGGTGGCACGAGCAGTAGTGACCCCGTCGCAGCCACCGCAAAGACGTGCCCGTAGAGCCCCTAGAATCCCTGAGGTGCTGGCAAACCCTGATTGGCAGTCCCCAACTTCAGCCGCACCTGTAGTTTTCCCTTTCACTGCCCAGTCTGGAGTTAGGGTTGAGACAGCTCAGATCGGTTCGGCCCTGGGATTTTTTGAGCTGTTCTTGACTGCGAAGCTCTTGGACTTAGTCGTGGCCGAAACAAATCGGTATGCCACACAATTTATATCCGCCAACCCGGGAAGCTCTTATGCCCAGCCTTTCCGGTGGAAACCAGTCCAAGTTTCCGAAATTAAAACTTTTCTGGGCCTTCTCCTCAACATGGGTCTAACTAAAAAGCATGAATTGCGGTCATATTGGTCCACGAACCCAATTCATCACATGCCCATGTTCTCTGCTGCTATGTCCAGGACACGATTTGAGACCATCCTGCGTTTCCTGCACTTTAGTGATAACAGCACCTCCCGTCCCAGAGGCCACCCTGCTTTTGACCGGCTCCACAAAATTCGGCCCCTCATAGACCATTTCAACCTGAAATTTGCAGATTTGTATACCCCTGAGCAAAACATCTGCGTAGACGAGTCCCTGATACATTTTACTGGGCGCCTTGGCTTCAAACAATACATCCCAAGCAAGCGCGCCCGGTATGGGGTCAAATTGTATAAGCTCTGTGAAAGGGCCACAGGCTATACCCACAAATTTTGTGTCTATGAGGGAAAAGATCAGACCCTGGAGCCGGTCGGTTGCCCTGAATACCTGGGGAGCAGTGGGAAGACAGTCTGGGACTTGGTGTCACCCTTATTCGGCAAGGGGTACCATCTTTATGTGGACAATTTTTACACAAGTGTGGCTCTCTTTAGGCATTTGTTTCTAGAACGGATTGGCGCCTGTGGCACTGCGCGAACTAGTCGCGCGGGCTTCCCCCAACGGCTCGTTACCACCCGTCTTGCAAGGGGGCAGAGGGCCGCACTGTGTAACGAAGAACTGCTCACGGTGAAATGGAGAGACAAGCGTGACGTTTACATGCTCTCCTCCATTCACGCAGACACGACAATCCAAATTGAGCGAGCAACCCGTGTCATTGAAAAGCCCCTCTCAGTCCACGACTATAACCTTCACATGGGAGGGGTGGACTTCAATGACCAGATGTTGGCTCCGTATTTAGTGTCCCGCAGAACCAGACGCTGGTATAAGAAGGTGTCTGTATACCTAATTCAATTGGCTCTGTATAATAGTTTTGTTCTCTACAGTAAGGCTGGGAGAACTGGATCCTTCCTCAAATTTCAGGAAGAGATCATTGCGAACCTCCTGTACCCAGGAGGTTTCGTGGCCCCATCCACCAGTGTAGTTAGCCGTCTACACGAGCGACATTTCCCCAGTGTCGTTCCTGGTACCTCAAACCGACCTCCACCCCGCAAAAAATGTTGTGTCTGTAGCAGGAGTGGAATAAGGCGTGACACCCGCTATTTCTGTCCTGACTGTCCTGACCACCCTGCCCTATGCTTTGGTTGTGTTTCCGGAAGTACCACACACAGGTACACCTAGCATAGGGATCATCTCACCAGGACAGGCACACAGGGCTATTAGGGCCCATTCATATACAGCTGCTGCAAACCTCTCCTTTCACCTGGGACAAAGTGCATAACGCACTTCGCCACATCTTTGGGCGATTTGCGCTTTGCACATTGACCCATGGGGAAGGAGAGGTTTGTTCTATAAAGGTAAAAAAACAAAAAAAAAACACCAGTAAGCAAAAAGGTTAATGTTTAGTTCAAAAAGTTAAAGTTTATATGTTCTGTTCCAAAGTTAATAAAATTATTGCGTTGCGGCCTGTTTTTTTTTTTTTACCTTCCAGGTGGACCAACCGATCTACTAGCTGCAGCACTGATGTGCATTCTGACAGAAGCATTGCGCTGCTGTCAGATTACACGTAAGTCAGTGTATGCGGCGCTGCAAGACGAGATTTCTACTCTGCAGTAACAGATACGTTTGCCAAGGCATACGAGCTGAGGAGGAGGCGGCATTCCTATGCTTTGGCAAACACTTTGTATGTAAAAAAAAATATTAAAAAAAATCCCGGCAATGATTTATTCATCCACATCGATTGATGTGAATGGAGAAATCTGGTTTGCCAGGGCATACGAGCTAAGTGGGTATGGATGTTGGGCGGAGCTCCTATGTCCTGGCAGACGCCTTTCCCCCCTTTTTTTTTTTTGGGCAGAGATTTTTTCATCCACATTGATCGATGCGAATGAAGAAATCTGTGCCGTTCATTTTTTTCTTTCAGTTCAGAGGCTGAACGGAAGAAAAAATCTCATTACCTGTATGCTCAATATAAGGAGAATAGCAGAAACTCCTAATGCTGGCCATACATGTAATGATTGCGGAGACCCTCAAATGCCAGGGCAGTACAAACACCCCACAACTGACCCCATTTCGGAAAGAAGACACCCCAAGGTACTCGCTGAGGGGCATATTGAGTCCATGAAAGATTAAAAATTTTGTCCTAAGTTAGCAGAAAGTGAGACTTTGTGAGAAAAAACAAAAAAAATCAATTTCCGCTAACTTATGCCAAAAAAATACATTTCTATGAACTCGCCATGCCCCTCATTGAATACCTTGGGGTGTCTTCTTTCCAAAGTGGGGTCACATGTGGGGTATTTATACTGCCCTGGCTTTTTAGGGGCCCTAAAGCGTGAGAAGAAGTCTGGGATCCAAATGTCAAAAAATGCCCTCCTAAAAGGAATTTGGGCACTTTTGCAGCCTAGATGCGCAAAAGTGTCACACATGTGGTATCGACGTACTCAGGAGAAGCTGGGGAATGTGTTTTGGGGTGTCATTTTACATATACCCATGCTGGGTGAGATAAATATCTTGGTCAAATGCCAACTTTGTATAAAAAAAATGGGAAAAGTTGTCTTTTGCCAAGATATTTCTCTCACCCAGCATGGGTATATGTAAAATGACACCCCAAAACACATTCCCTAACTTCTCCTGAGTACAGCGATACCAGATGTGTGACACTTTTTTGCAGCCAAGGTGGGCAAAGGGGCACATATTCCAAAGTGCACCTTTTGGATTTCGCAGGCCATTTTTTACACATTTTGATTGCAAAGTACTTCTCACACATTTGGGCCCCTAAATTGCCAGGGCAGTATAACTACGCCACAAGTGACCCCATTTTGGAAAGAAGACACCCCAAGGTATTCCGTGAGGGGCATGGCGAGTTCCTAGAATTTTTTATTTTTTGTCGCAAGTTAGTGGAATATGAGACTTTGTAAGGAAAAAAAAATAAATAATCATCATTTTCCGCTAACTTGTGACAAAAAATTAAAAATTCTAGGAACTCGCCATGCCCCTCACGGAATACCTTGGGGTGTCTTCTTTCCAAAATGGGGTCACTTGTGGGGTAGTTATACTGCCCTGGCAATTTAGGGGCCAAAATGTGTGAGAAGTACTTTGCAATCAAAATGTGTAAAAAATGGCCTGCGAAATCCGAAAGGTGCTCTTTGGAATATGTGCCTCTTTGCCCACCTTGGCTGCAAAAAAGTGTCACACATCTGGTATCGCCGTACTCGGGAGAAGTTGAGGAATGTGTTTTGGGGTGTCATTTTACATATACCCATGCTGGGTGAGAAAAATATCTTGGTCAAATGCCAACTTTGTATAAAAAAATTTGGAAAAGTTGTCTTTTGCCAAGATATTTCTCTCACCCAGCATGGTTATATGTAAAATGACACCCCAAAACACATTCCCCAACTTCTCCTGAGTACGGCGATACCAGATATGTGACACTTTTTTGCAGCCTAGGTGGGCAAAGGGACCCACATTCCAAAGTGCACCTTTCGGATTTCACCGGTCATTTTTTACAAATTTTGATTGCAAACTACTTCTCACACATATGGGCCCCTAAATTGCCAGGGCAGTATAACTACGCCACAAGTGACCCCATTTTGGAAAGAAGACACCCCAAGGTATTCCGTGAGGGGCATGGCGAGTTCCTCGAATTTTTAATTTTTTGTCGCAAGTTAGTGGAATATGAGACTTTGTAAGGGAAAAAAAAAATAAAATCATCATTTTCCGCTAACTTGTGACAAAAAATAAAAAGTTCTATGAACTCACTATGCCCATCAGCGAATACCTTAGGGTGTCTATTTTCCGAAATGGGGTCATTTGTGGGGTTTTTCTACTGTTTGGGCATTGTAGAACCTCAGGAAACATGACAGGTGCTCAGAAAGTCAGAGCTGCTTCAAAAAGCGGAAATTCACATTTTTGTACCATAGTGTGTAAACGCTATAACTTTTACCCAAACCATTTTTTTTTGCCCAAACATTTTTTTTTATCAAAGACATGTAGAACAATAAATTTAGCGAAAAATTTATATATGGATATGTTTTTTTTTGCAAAATTTTACAGCTGAAAGTGAAAAATGTCATTTTTTTGCAAAAAAAAGTTACATTTTGATTAATAACAAAAAAAGTAAAAATGTCAGCAGCAATAAAATACCACCAAATGAAAGCTCACTTAGTGAGAAGAAAAGGAGGTAAAATTCATTTGGGTGGTAAGTTGCATGACCGAGCGATAAACGGTGAAAGTAGTGTAGTGCAGAAGTGTAAAAAGTGGCCTGGTCATTAAGGGGGGTTTAGCTAGCGGGGTTGAAGTGGTTAATTCTTGTGGAACACCTAAAGGGTTAACAAAGTTTGTAAAATCAATTTTGAATCCCTTGAGGAGTGTAGTTTCTTAAATGTGGTCATTTGTGGGTGGTTTCTATTATGTTAAGCCTCACAAAGTGACTTCAGACCTAAACTGGTCCTTAAAAAGTAGGCTTTGGGAATTTTCAGAAAAATTTCAAGATTTGCTTCAAAACTTCCACACGAGCGTGACGGATTAGGTCAAGATGCGTTCAGGGTGCGTTCAGTCAAACTCGCACTATTTTGCAAGCAAGTTCAGTCAGTCTTGTCTGCGATTGCGTTCAGTTGTTCAGTTTTTTCCGCGCGGGTGCAATGCGTTTTGATGCGTTTTTCACGCGCTTGATAAAAAACTAAAGGTTTACAAACAACATCTCTTAACAACCATCAGTGAAAAACGCATCGCATCCGCACTTGCTTGCGGATGCAATGCGTTTTTCACGCAGCCCCATTCACTTCTATGGAGCCAGGGCTGCGTGAAAAACGCTGAATATAGAACATGCTGCGATTTTCACGCAACGCAGCACTGATGCGTGAAAAACAACGCTCATGTACACAGACCCATTGAAATGAATGGGTCAGGATTCAGTGCGGGGGCTGTGCACATGGGCGGTGATTTTCACGCATCACTTGTGCGTTGCGTGAAAATTGCAGCATGCTCCTCTTTGTGCGTTTTCCACGCAACGCAGGCCCCATAGAAGTGAATTGGGCTGCATGAAAATCGCAAGCATCCACAAGCAAGTGCTGATGCGGTGTGATTTTCACGCACGGTTACTAGGAGACGATCAGGATGGGGACCCGATCATTATTATTTTCCCCTATAACATGGTTGTGCGATTTTTCCGCGCGAGTGCAAAACATTGTAATGCGTTTTGCACCCGCGTGAGAAAAATCGGCATGTTTGGTACCCAGACCCGAACCCGGACTTCTTCACAGAAGTTTGGGTTAGGTGTTGTGTAGATTAAATTATTTTCCCTTAGAACATGGTTGTAAGGGAAATTAATAGCATTCTTAATACAGAATGCATACTACAATAGGGCTGGAGGGGTTAAAAAAAAATTAAAAAAAATTTAACTCACCTTAATCCACTTGCTCGCGCAGCCCAGCTTCTCTTCTGTCTTCTTCTTTGCTGTGCACATTAAAAAGACCTGTGGTGACGTCACTGCGGTCATCATCACATGGTCCGTCACATGATCCATCACTATGGTGATGGATCATTTGATGACTGCAGTGACATAATCAAAGGTCCTATTCCTCAAAGAAGAAGACAGAAGAGAAGCCGGGCTGCGCGAGCAAGTTAGTGAGTTAAAGGGGTTCTGCACTTTCAATTAACTGATGATCTATCCTCTGGATAGATCATCAGCTTCTGATCGGCGGGGGTCCGACACCCGGGACCCCCGCCGATCAGCTGTTTGAGAAGGCAGCGGCGCTCCAGCAGCGGCGCGGCCTTCTCACTGTTTACTGCCGGGCCGCCCGCCCGCCCACTGACGTCACGACTTGTATCAACTAGAGTGGGCGCGGCTAAGCTCTGTTCACTTGAATGGAGCTTAGCCGCGCCCACTCTAGTTGATACAAGTCGTGACGTCAGTGGGCGGGCGGCCCGGCGGTAAACAGTGAGAAGGCCGCGCCGCTGCTGGAGCGCCGCTGCCTTCTCAAACAGCTGATCGGCGGGGGTCCCGGGTGTCGGACCCCCGCCGATCAGAAGCTGATCACCAGAGGATAGATCATCAGTTAATTGAAAGTGCAGAACCCCTTTAAATTATTATTATTATTATTTTTTTACCCCTCCAGCCCTATTGTACTATGCATTCTGTATTAAGAATGCTATTATTTTCCCTTACAACCATGTTCTAAGGGAAAATAATTAAATCTACACAACACCTAACCCAAACTCGAACTTCTGTGAAGAAGTCCGGGTTCGGGTCTGGCTACCAAACATGACGATTTTTCTCACGCGGGTGCAAAACGCATTACAATGTTTTGCACTCGCGCGGAAAAATCGCACATTTTCCCGCGACGCACCCGCATCTTATCCGGGCCAAAAACATGATGCCCGTGTGAAAGAGGCCTAAGGCTATTTTCACACTTGCGTCAGAACTGCCTGCCGGATCAGCCGATCTGGATGTGACTGAAAGCATTTGTGAGATGCATCCGGATGCGGATCCGTCTCACAAATGCATTGCAAGAATGGATCCGTCTCTCCGCTTGTCATGTGGACAGACAGATCTGTCTTGTATCTTTTTTCACATTTTACCTGTCTGCGCATGCAGAGACCAGAAGGACATATCCGGCATTCCTGTATTTTGAATGCCGAATCCGGCACTAATACATTCCTATAGGGAAAAATGCCGGATCCGTCATTCCGGCAAGTCTTCAGTTTTTTTCGCCGGAGATAAAACCGTAGCATGCTACGGTTTTCTCTTTTGCCTGATCAGTCAAAATGACTGAACTGATGACATCCTGATGCATCCTGAATGGATTTCTCTCCATTCAGAATGCATGGGGATATGCCTGATCAGTTTTTTTCCAGTATAGAGCCACTAGAACAAAACTCTATGGGCTCTTTCACACTTGCGTTCTTTTCTTCCGGCATAGAGTTCCGTCGTCGGGGCTCTATGCCAGAAGAATCCTGATCAGTTTTATCCTAATGCATTCTGAATGGAGAGAAATCCGTTCAGGATGCATCAGGATGTCTTCAGTTCAGGACCGGAACGTTTTTGGGCCGGAGAAAATACCGCAGCATGCTGCGCTTTTTGCTCCGGACAAAAATCCTGAACACTTGCCGCAAGGCTGGATCCGGAATTAATGCCCATTGAAAGGCATTAATCCAGATCCGGCCAGTAAGCTAAACGTTGTTTCGGCGCATTACCAGATCTGACGTTTAGCTTTTTCTGAATGGTTACCATGGCTGCTGTGGCGCTAAAGTCCTGGCAGCCATGGTAAAGTGTAGTGGGGAGCAGGGGAGCAGTATACTTACCGTCCGTGCGGCTCCCGGGGCGCTCCAGAGTGACGTCAGGGCGCCCCACACGCATGAATGACGTGATCGCATGGCAAGTCATCCATGCGCATGGGGCGCTCTGACGTCATTCTGGAGCGCCCCGGGAGCCGCACAGACTGTAAGTATACTGCTCCCCCGCTCCCCACTACTACTATGGCAACCAGGACTTTAATAGCGTCCTGGCTGCCATAGTAACACTGAACGCATTTTGAAGACGGATCCGTCTTCAAATGCTTTCAATTCACTTGCGTTTTTCCGGATCCGGCGTGTAATTCCGGCAAGTGGAGTACACGCCGGATCCGGACAACGCAAGTTTGAAAGAGCCCTATGCTGGAAAAGAAAAACGCAAGTGTGAAAGTACCCTAAGCCTTCTAACAAAATGATCCATACATAAAGTAGACATATGGTAAATGTAAAGTAATAACTATTATATGAGGTATTACTATCTGTTATAAAAGCTGAGAAATGTAAATTTGTAAAGTTGCAAATTTTTAAATATTTTTTGTAAATTTAGTATTTTTTAGTAATAAAAATGAAAAATATTGACTGAAATGTACCACTATCATGAAGTACAATGTGTCACGACAAAACAATCTCAGAATGGCTTGAATAAGTAAAAGTGTTCCAAAGTTTTTACCACATAAAGTGACACGTCAAATTTCCCAAAAACGGTCTGGTCCCTAAAGTGAAAAATGGCAGGGTCCTGAAGGGGATAAAAGGTCTGCTTTAAGTTTATTTTAACAAATGTGCGGGAAATTTACTAATGTATTTGTCGGGCTATGCAGTCCTGTATTAAAGGCAAAGGGACTGCACCGTGATGCGGAGTTCACATGTCCAGTACTCGTGTTTTGCGGACCCGCGGCCTGTGACACGAGCACGGTGGCAGCACTGTCGTATGAATGTACCCTCAAACAGTAGCACTCAAAAAGTCAGAATTATGAATTTTTATATATTGAGCCCTATAGTGAGATATGGAACACCATAATTATATACAGTATAGATAGCCCTTAGTAGCACTCATCACTCTGTATGTATGAGGAGCACTATCGTGATCAGGCAGAGGTTGCCCTTATTCTTAGTACAGGGTGGCCCATGAAAAAGTAGCCAGCCTCCAGCAATAGTATGACACAATTAACGAGCAAGTGGATTCTTTTGGGGGGGGGGGGGGGGGGGGGGGTAACCCTTAGAGGGTTTGCATTTTTGTTTTTCACTTTAATGTTGAAAAAAATGACAAACCTTGAAAAAACATTTTTTTTCCATCATCATATTCTGACCTCTATAACTTTTTTCTATTTATGCGTACAGATCTGTGGGGGCTCGTTTTTTGCATGGTGATCTGTACTTTTCAGCGACACCATTTTGAAGTGTTTGTCTTTTTGATCACTTTTTATGAAAAAATAAAATTGGGAATTGAAGTGACAAAAAAATTGTGATATTTTTTTTTGTTACACCATTCACCGTATGGGATTAATATTGTTACATTTTAATAGTATGGGTCTTGCCCACAATGTGTATTATTTTTTTTAATTAATTTTGTATTTTGATTATGGGGAAAGGGGGTGATTTAAACTTTTTTTTATATATTTTAAAAACTTTTTTTTTCTCTGTTAAGTCACCCTGGGTTACTATAGCTGGCAGTCATTAGATTGCCTTATGTGTTCATTCATAGCTATTAAAGATGAGCGAATCGACTTTCAATTTCTGAAGTTATTAGACATCGCAAGGTAATAACTTTGGCTCATCTGAGCCAATACATTCTAATACTGTATGGAGCGCTTGCTCCATACAGTATTGAAACAAAGTTTTATGCGAATCAACTTTTTTTTCATCTGTAGTAGATTCTCTCATCCCTAATAGCCATCATCCAACACTTCATTTTCAATATAACAATACAGTGCTGCCACCTAGTGGCCTGTATTGGTATATTCCGCTAATAGCTGCATCATAGCGCATCATAACACCTCAGCCGTGTTAGCCCCCCCATATCAAAATTTTTGAACAAAATATGTGCAGTTGGTTAGATCTTTGTTAGATCAGGTTAGATCAATTGTTGTTTGCGTTAGATCTCATACAGAAGTAGAGATATTAACAGTTATTTGCAGGGGGGGGGCTAACCCGTCATCAGCCCCCCCTTATCAAAAAATTGACCAAACAATTAGCTATTTTGGAAGATATTTGTTAGATCAGGTATGATCAACTAGTTGTTTTGTTAGATCTCACATAATTGCAGACTTATTAAGTGAGTAATGAGGGGGGGCTAGCCCCCCCACATGCAATTTTCATGTAAAATTTGATGCATACTAATAGGCCTTCGTTAGATCCGGTAAGATCAAGTGGTTTCAACGTTAGATCTCATTTAATTACAGAGATATTTCACATAAAAATACAGATATTAGGTAGTATTAAATAGGGGGGCTAGCCCCCCCACATGCAATTTTCTGGTAAAATTTGATGCAGAGTAATAGGCCTTCGTTAGATCCGGTAAGATCAAGTGGTTTCAACGTTAGATCTCATTTAATTACAGAGATATTTCACATAAAAATACAGATATTAGGTAGTATTAAATAGGGGGGCTAGCCCCCCCACATGCAATTTTCTGGTAAAATTTGATGCATACTAATAGGCCTTCGTTAGATCCGGTAAGATCAAGTGGTTTCAACGTTAGATCTCATATAATTGCAGAGATATTATGGATATTTGGTATTACGTCAGGGGGGCTAGCCCCCCACATGCAATTTTCTGGTAAAATTTGATGCAGACTAATAGGCCTTCGTTAGATCCGGTAAGATCAAGTGGTTTCAATGTTAGATCTCATTTAATTACAGAGATATTTCACATAAAAATACAGATATTAGGTAGTATTAAATAGGGGGGCTAGCCCCCCCCCCACATGTAATTTTCTGGTAAAATTTGATGCATACTAATAGGCCTTCGTTAGATCCGGTAAGATCAAGTGGTTTCAACGTTAGATCTCATATAATTGCAGAGATATTATGGATATTTGGTATTACCTCAGGGGGGGCTAGCCCCCCCACATGCAATTTTCTGGTAAAATTTGATGCAGAGTAATAGGCCTTTGTTAGATCCGGTAAGATCAAGTGGTTTCAACGTTAGATCTCATATAATTGCAGAGATATTATGGATATTTGGTATTACGTCAGGGGGGGCTAGCCCCCCCCACATGCAATTTTCTGGTAAAATTTGATGCAGACTAATAGGCCTTCGTTAGATCCGGTAAGATCAAGTGGTTTCAACGTTAGATCTCATATAATTACAGAGATATTATGGATATTTGGTATTACGTCAGGGGGGGCTAGCCCCCCCACATGCAATTTTCTGGTAAAATTTGATGCAGACTAATAGGCCTTCGTTAGATCCGGTAAGATCAAGTGGTTTCAATGTTAGATCTCATTTAATTACAGAGATATTTCACATAAAAATACAGATATTAGGTAGTATTAAATAGGGGGGCTAGCCCCCCCCCCCCCCCCCACATGTAATTTTCTGGTAAAATTTGATGCATACTAATAGGTCTTCGTTAGATCCGGTAAGATCAAGTGGTTTCAACGTTAGATCTCATAATTGCAGAGATATTATGGATATTTGGTATTACGTCAGGGGGGGCTAGCCCCCCACATGCAATTTTCTGGTAAAATTTGATGCAGAGTAATAGGCCTTTGTTAGATCCGGTAATATCAAGTGGTTTCAACGTTAGATCTCATAATTGCAGAGATATTATGGATATTTGGTATTACCTCAGGGGGGGCTAGCCCCCCCACATGCAATTTTCTGGTAAAATTTGATGCAGAGTAATAGGCCTTTGTTAGATCCGGTAAGATCAAGTGGTTTCAACGTTAGATCTCATATAATTGCAGAGATATTATGGATATTTGGTATTACGTCAGGGGGGGCTAGCCCCCCCCACATGCAATTTTCTGGTAAAATTTGATGCAGACTAATAGGCCTTCGTTAGATCCGGTAAGATCAAGTGGTTTCAACGTTAGATCTCATATAATTACAGAGATATTATGGATATTTGGTATTACGTCAGGGGGGGCTAGCCCCCCACATGCAATTTTCTGGTAAAATTTGATGCAGAGTAATAGGCCTTTGTTAGATCCGGTAAGATCAAGTGGTTTCAACGTTAGATCTCATTTAATTACAGAGATATTTCACATAAAAATACAGATATTAGGTAGTATTAAATAGGAGGGCTAGCCCCCCCACATGTAATTTTCTGGTAAAATTTGATGCATACTAATAGGCCTTCGTTAGATCCGGTAAGATCAAGTGGTTTCAACGTTAGATCTCATATAATTACAGAGATATTATGGATATTTGGTATTACGTCAGGGGGGCTAGCCCCCCCACATGCAATTTTCTGGTAAAATTTGATGCAGAGTAATAGGCCTTTGTTAGATCCGGTAAGATCAAGTGGTTTCAACGTTAGATCTCATATAATTGCAGAGATATTATGGATATTTGGTATTACGTCAGGGGGGGGCTAGCCCCCCCACATGCAATTTTCTGGTAAAATTTGATGCAGACTAATAGGCCTTCGTTAGATCCGGTAAGATCAAGTGGTTTCAACGTTAGATCTCATATAATTACAGAGATATTATGGATATTTGGTATTACGTCAGGGGGGGCTAGCCCCCCACATGCAATTTTCAGGTAAAATTTGATGCAGAGTAATAGGCCTTCGTTAGATCCGGTAAGATCAAGTGGTTTCAACGTTAGATCTCATTTAATTACAGAGATATTTCACATAAAAATACAGATATTAGGTAGTATTAAATAGGGGGGCTAGCCCCCCACATGCAATTTTCTGGTAAAATTTGATGCATACTAATAGGCCTTCGTTAGATCCGGTAAGATCAAGTGGTTTCAACGTTATCTCTGCAAATATATAAGATCTATTATGGATATTTGGTATTACGTCAGGGGGGGCTAGCCCCCCACATGCAATTTTCTGGTAAAATTTGATGCAGAGTAATAGGCCTTCGTTAGATCCGGTAAGATCAAGTGGTTTCAACGTTAGATCTCATATAATTACAGAGATATTTCACATAAACAGAGATATGAGGTTATATGACATAAGGGGGAAAGGTCGCCTTTCAAAAAGTACAGTATCAGCACCAATTTAGAGATGATTGGAGGATATACAGCCGAGTGATACACAAATAAAATACATTTCCCTAAATAGTTGAGCTGCTTGAATGCATTTTTAACAGTTAACTCCTGAGTTTAGTGTCATTTTAAAGTAAAATTAGGGCTTGTAATTGTAGTATAGAATCCGAAACATCACTGAGATATATTTAAAACAGTGACAGATACTGCACCGCTGTTCTATCGACATTACAGACAGTGACAGATACCGCACCGCTGTTCTATCGACATTACAGACAGTGACAGATACCGCACCGCTGTTCTATCGACATTACAGACAGTGACAGATACCGCACCGCTGTTCTATCAACATTACAGTTCTTATCAATTGTGTTTGACTTTTGAGCTATAGTATGAAAACCATATTCTCCACTTATTCCATTCACCTCGATCCATATCTGATTCCTGTGTATCTTAGGGTACCACCATTTTTCACATGTAATTCTGTTAAAGACAGATAGACAGACAGAATTAGGTAATAGATTTGGTAGGAGGTGTAGTGGCAGTCCAAAGTTTAACTACCGTATTTTCCGGCGTATAAGACGACTTTCTAACACTAGAAATTATTTTCAAAAGTCGGGGGTCATCTTATACGCCGGGTATGAGGCAGCACAGGGGAAGCAGTCCCTCCCTCCCCCCTGTGCTGCCCGCTGCCACCAATGATGATAGAGGGGCGAAGGAGGGGCCTGTGTTTTATTTATTGCAAAAAATATATATTTTATAGATATACATATTACCAGTACCGGTACCTTTGTGGCCAAGGGGCTGACGCCGTTTTGTGCCCAGACGCGCCCCGAATCCTGGATCCCAGCTCCGCCCCTTTCTTAATTTATTCACTGCACTCGTTCGTTCTTGCTGTGAGGGAGGAGGGAGTAGAGGAGACAGCGCCAACTAACTGCGCATGCGCAAGATTACAAAAACCAAAGTGCAGTGAATAAATTATCTTCTGAAGCTGCTTGTAATCTTGCGCATGCGCAGTTAGTTGGCGCTGTCTCCTCTACTCCCTCCTCCCTCACAGCAAGAACGAACGAGTGCAGTGAATAAATTAAGAAAGGGGCGGAGCTGGGATCCAGGATTCGGGGCGCGTCTGGGCACAAAACGGCGTCAGCCCCTTGGCCACAAAGGTACCGGTACTGGTAATATGTATATCTATAAAATATATATTTTTTGCAATAAATAAAACACAGGCCCCTCCTTCGCCCCTCTGTCATCATTGGTGGCAGCGGGCAGCACAGGGGGGAGGGAGGGACTGCTTCCCCTGTGCTGCCTCATACCCGGCGTATAAGATGACCCCCGACTTTTGAAAATAATTTCTAGTGTTAGAAAGTCGTCTTATACGCCGGAAAATACGGTAGTTAAACTTTGGACTGCCACGACACCTCCTACCAAATCTATTACCTAATTCTGTCTGTCTATCTGTCTTTAACAGAATTACATGTGAAAAATGGTGGTACCCTAAGATACACAGGAATTAGATATGGATCGAGGTGAATGGAATAAGTGGAGAATATGGTTTTCATACTATAGCTCAAAAGTCAAACACAATTGATAAGAACTGTAATGTTGATAGAACAGCGGTGCAGTATCTGTCACTGTCTGTAATGTCGATAGAACAGCGGTGCGGTATCTGTCACTGTCTGTAATGTTGATAGAACAGCGGTGCGGTATCTGTCACTGTCTGTAATGTTGATAGAACAGCGGTGCGGTATCTGTCACTGTCTGTAATGTCGATAGAACAGCGGTGCGGTATCTGTCACTGTCTGTAATGTTGATAGAACAGCGGTGCGGTATCTGTCACTGTCTGTAATGTCGATAGAACAGCGGTGCGGTATCTGTCACTGTCTGTAATGTTGATAGAACAGCGGTGCGGTATCTGTCACTGTTTTGAATATATCTCAGTGATGTTTCGGATTTCTATACTACAATTACAAGCCCTAATTTTACTTTAAAATGACACTAAACTCAGGAGTTAACTGTTAAAAATGCATTCAAGCAGCTCAACTATTTAGGGAAATGTATTTTATTTGTGTATCACTCGGCTGTATATCCTCCAATCATCTCTAAATTGGTGCTGATACTGTACTTTTTGAAAGGCGACCTTTCCCCCTTATGTCATATAACCTCATATCTCTGTTTATGTGAAATATCTCTGTAATTATATGAGATCTAACGTTGAAACCACTTGATCTTACCGGATCTAACAAAGGCCTATTACTCTGCATCAAATTTTACCAGAAAATTGCATGTGGGGGGCTAGCACCCCCTGACGTAATACCAAATATCCATAATATCTCTGTAATTATATGAGATCTAACGTTGAAACCACTTGATCTTACCGGATCTAACGAAGGCCTATTAGTATGCATCAAATTTTACCAGAAAATTGCATGTGGGGGGGGGGCTAGCCCCCTTATTTAATACTACCTAATATCTGTATTTTTATGTGAAATATCTCTGTAATTAAATGAGATCTAACGTTGAAACCACTTGATCTTACCGGATCTAACGAAGGCCTATTAGTCTGCATCAAATTTTACCAGAAAATTGCATGTGGGGGGGGGCTAGCCCCCCTTATTTAATACTACCTAATATCTGTATTTTTATGTGAAATATCTCTGTAATTAAATGAGATCTAACGTTGAAACCACTTGATCTCACCGGATCTAACGAAGGCCTATTAGTCTGCATCAAATTTTACCAGAAAATTGCATGTGGGGGGGCTAGCCCCCCCTGACGTAATACCAAATATCCATAATATCTCTGTAATTATATGAGATCTAACGTTGAAACCACTTGATCTTACCGGATCTAACGAAGGCCTATTAGTATGCATCAAATTTTACCAGAAAATTACATGTGGGGGGGCTAGCCCCCCTATTTAATACTACCTAATATCTGTATTTTTATGTGAAATATCTCTGTAATTAAATGAGATCTAACGTTGAAACCACTTGATCTTACCGGATCTAACGAAGGCCTATTAGTATGCATCAAATTTTACCAGAAAATTGCATGTGGGGGGGCTAGCCCCCCCTGACGTAATACCAAATATCCATAATATCTCTGTAATTATATGAGATCTAACGTTGAAACCACTTGATCTTACTGGATCTAACGAAGGCCTATTAGTATGCATCAAATTTTACCAGAAAATTACATGTGGGGGGGCTAGCCCCCCTATTTAATACTACCTAATATCTGTATTTTTATGTGAAATATCTCTGTAATTAAATGAGATCTAACGTTGAAACCACTTGATCTTACCGGATCTAACGAAGGCCTATTACTCTGCATCAAATTTTACCAGAAAATTGCATGTGGGGGGCTAGCCCCCCCTGACGTAATACCAAATATCCATAATATCTCTGTAATTATATGAGATCTAACGTTGAAACCACTTGATCTTACCGGATCTAACGAAGGCCTTTTACTCTGCATCAAATTTTACCAGAAAATTGCATGTGGGGGGGCTAGCCCCCCCTGACGTAATACCAAATATCCATAATATCTCTGCAATTATATGAGATCTAACGTTGAAACCACTTGATCTTACCGGATCTAACAAAGGTCTATTACTCTTCATCAAATTTTACCAGAAAATTGCATGTGGGGGGGCTAGCACCCCCTGACGTAATACCAAATATCCATAATATCTCTGCAATTATATGAGATCTAACGTTGAAACCACTTGATCTTACCGGATCTAACAAAGGTCTATTACTCTTCATCAAATTTTACCAGAAAATTGCATGTGGGGGGGCTAGCCCCCCTATTTAATACTACCTAATATCTGTATTTTTATGTGAAATATCTCTGTAATTAAATGAGATCTAACGTTGAAACCACTTGATCTTACCGGATCTAACGAAGGCCTATTAGTCTGCATCAAATTTTACATGAAAATTGCATGTGGGGGGGCTAGCCCCCCCTCATTAATCACTTAATAAGTCTGCAATTATGTGAGATCTAACAAAACAACTAGTTGATCATACCTGATCTAACAAATATCTTCCAAAATAGCTAATTGTTTGGTAAATTTTTTGATAAGGGGGGGCTGATGACGGGTTAGCCCCCCCTGCAAATAACTGTTAATATCTCTACTTCTGTATGAGATCTAACGCAAACAACAATTGATCTAACCTGATCTAACAAAGATCTAACCAACTGCACATATTTTGTTCAAAAATTTTGATATGGGGGGGCTAACACGGCTGAGGTCATCATAACAGGTTCCCTGATCTCAGCCGGGAAACACTGTTACAGGAGTGGGAGAGCGCAGCTCCTGCTTCTGGTCTGCTCAGATACTGTAGTCACTACGGCATCTGAGGAGTGAAATGTATGCGATCAGCCTTATAAATTATTTGAAACAGCAGAACAGAACCGGTGGCTATGGTGCCCCCTCCCTGTCACGTGCAAGTGGACACTATATTTAAAGATGCAACTTCTGCCGTACACATACAGCAGAGGTTGTGAAGGGGTTAATTATCCACGTGTCACAAAAGATGCTGAAAGTGTTCTCCGGGGATGTAGAGGTAGCAGTCGCTACCGGGCCCAGGAGCCCAATGACCCTTGTGCCACATAAGACACTGGCATTATAGAAAGTGCATGCTGGTCAATTTACACCTCTGGCTGGAGGGAAGGGGTTAGGTGAAGAATTTGGCATGAGGGGGTGCCCTTTCAATGTTTGCCTCAGGCAGCAGGAAGGTTACGTGCTCCCCTGCCCCTTTCCAACAAGCACTGAGGGAAGGGGGGCCCGAGCTGAACTCTTGCACCAGGGCCCATGAGCTTTCAGCTACGCCTCTGCTATTCACGTCTATGCATCTTTGGGCGGTCGGATTATGTTGGATGACACTGCTTGTGATGCTGCGGATGGTGTATGGGATGTTTTCCTGGAGTTCATCCGGGGATGTGGATTGTTAGCGGACACTTTCTGTTTTATAATTCCCCACAGATCTGGACAGGTCTGGAGAACGTGGTGGCCATAACCCCTCGCTCACAGTTCTCTCCTCCGTAAACCGTTCATGAACCCGTGCCAGTGAGTTCTGTGAGGTGCGGCATGTTGCCCCGTCTTATTGGAAAAAGCAGCATCACAAGCAGTGTCAGCCAACATAATCCGACCTGCCCAAAGATGCAGAGACCTGATCGGGGACCACATTCAGCATCTGTTGTGACTTGTGGGTGATTAAAAGAAAACAATCCACTTGCTCGTTCATCTTGTCATAGTATTGCTGGAGGCGGGCTACTTTTTCATGGGCCACTCTGTATTTATCATGAAAGGTGGTAAACTGCACATTTGTGACTTTTTAAAGCCATTTCTCAAGAAAGAAAAAAAAAGAGAGAGCGAGCACCATCTCGCTGTGGGCCTCACCACTTTTAGCATCTTTTACAGCAGTTTTCTGGGGCTGGCGCAGATATTGGTATAGGTGCATAGACAGGGCCGTCTTTAACGCGGGGCAAAAGGGGCAGCTGCCCCGGGTCCAGTTGCTGCCTCTTGAGCAATGGCGGATTATAATAGGGGCGTTTTAGTTGGTAGCCCTGGGCCCTTTGACTCTAGGGGGCCCATATTGGTTTGCAGTCACACAGTGTAAAGCGCAGCATGTGGCACCGCACCTGGGTATCACACACCTGTATAGGCAGCAGGTCTATGGTAAATCTGCCCTCTAATGTCTGTATGGATGAGGAGCCTGCCCTGGCGGATGGTTTAGGATGGGGCTGTGAGGTGTATACAGCCAGATGCACAGTTATCACCGTGTACTTTCAGCTCTTCCTGCAGCTATGCGCCACCTAGTCTTAGGTGCCCGGTATACCCCGTCCGTACAGACTCCCGTCACCAGACGCCCTACTCGCAGTCATTTGGCTGGGGCGGTGTAGGGAGTTGTGTTGGGAGGAGTCAGGCCCGGGGCGGGAGATTTATAAGTCCGGACTGTGAGGTCTGCGCCATTAAGTGATGCCTGGAAGATCCGCAGACTCCGCTAGAAGCATGCAGGCCCGGGACAGCGGTATCACTCCGCGAGGAGGCGGCCGCCTGTCCGTCCTCCAGCGACACCTCGTATCCTTACATTGGTCCGGCACATTGCCGAGCTGACAACGGGAAAAGACAGGGTGACTGGCACACAGGTCCGGGCACTGTGCAGTCTGCAGGAAGAGACTGGTATAGGGTGACTGGCACACAGGTCCGGGCACTGTGCAGTCTGCAGGAAGAGACTGGTATAGGGTGACTGGTACACAGGACCGGGCACTGTGCAGTCTGCAGGAAGAGACTGGTATAGGGTGACTGGTACACAGGTCCGGGCACTGTGCAGTCTGCAGGAAGAGACTGGTATAGGGTGACTGGCACACAGGTCCGGGCACTGTGCAGTCTGCAGGAAGAGACTGGTATAGGGTGACTGGTACACAGGACCGGGCACTGTGCAGTCTGCAGGAAGAGGCTAGTATAGGGTGACTGGTACACAGGCGTCTCCACTGGGCACTGCGCAGTCTGCATCGCTATAGGCAGGGATGTAGTAATGAAATGTACTGAGGGGGGAACCTATCTATATGTGACCTGGCTGCACTGTAAAGTGTGTGTGTGTGTATAGATCAGTATAACTATTTGATTTCTTTTCCAGTTGTTCACATAGAAGGGCCTCTACAGCCAGACAGGTTTATCAGAATTTACCCCGTACACCAGGTTTCAGGTTATACAGCCAATAGTTTTGCCCCTCATATCTCTAGGCAGGGTCACCGATGCTCCGGCTGCAGCGCCACTGCTTCTGGTCCCCGGAACTGGGACTGAGACTGATGTGCTGTCTACATCACAGGTGGATCTTTTTACTTAACCCATGTACCCTGCCTGGCCATAAGAATAAGAAGGGGTTTGTGGTCTCGGAGAACCCTTTTAATAGATGTGGAGCTTTATACTCCAGGAAACACCAGTCTTAACAACTTGGTTGGGTCTTCATGCAGTAGAACTAAAGGTACCTGTACACAAGGAGATTATCCTGTAAATTATCGCTAAATTGCGCATATCTGCACGATTATCAAGCAGCGTAAAAGCAATGAGTGAGAGAGCGACAATCGGTAGATTTTTTGGTGGTTCATTTGTGTGGTAGCAAAAATCATCGTTGGACATTAACGAGTTCATAAACAGTAATCCCTTACCGCACGGCCCTCAAATTTGACTTTGTGTAAATGCAACACGATGGGATATGTGATTGAAATTATGATTTTGTGAACGATAATCAGCACTTTTAAAGGGTCACTGGTAACGTTCACCAAGAAACAATTTGTTCGCACTCAGTCATACCGATCATCACCTCATGTAATGGTACCTTAAACTGTAACACTTTATTATCACGTCTGTTTATTATATAGTAGTGCCAGGTGCACCTGCATATAGGGGCGTACATAGAAATCATGGGGCCCCATAGCAAAACTCAGTATTGGGCCCCTCCCTCCCCACACTAATAATTTATATATTACAAAAATGTTACTTATTTCAGCTGTGTCTTGTCTCTGCAGAGTTCAGCACAGAGACACCTTAGGTTCCTCACTTTACTATCATTCTCCTCCTCCTGGTGTCCCAATATCGTCATCCTGCTACCACCTCCTAATACTGTGGACCCCGTGCTCCCCAAGGCCCCCAAATACTGCACTATAGAAATTATACTGCCATAAAGATAGCCCCCCCCTCCCCCACTCCATAGTAATAGTGCTGTTAGACTGCCTCCAATATTAATAGGGGGCACTATTAATATTACCCCAAAAGCAACTCCTTATTGTGCTTAATAATGCCCCCATAGGGTCCCTAGTAGAAATAAAACCCTCTATAGTGCCCCCCAGCAGTAACAAGTCCCCTCTAAGGCCTCATGCACACGACAGTTGTTTTTTGTGTCTGCAAATTGTGCGTCCGCTGTAAAAAGTGGATGCAGCATCCGTTTTATTTGGAGGATCCGTTTTTTTCAACAGATCCTTTGTAATAAATGCCTATCCTTGTCCGCAAATGTGAAAAAAGTAGGACATGCGCAATTTTTTATTTTTTTTTTGCTGAAGGGAAACACGAACAACGGCTGCGGAACACAAACGGAGGAACGATCAGCATTTTTTTGCTGACCCATTGAAATGAGTCCCCATCCTACCCGCAAAAAAACTCAGAACGGATGCCAAGAAAAACTGTTGTGTGCATGAGGCGTTAGGCATCCCTTTAAAGCCCCTAGCGGTAATAATTTATAATGCCTCATATAGTGGCCCCTGTATTTATATAGTGGCCCCTGTATGACCCTGGTAGTGCCACTACATATAAGGCACCCCCTCGTAGTATCCACATGTATAATGCCACCTCTATGATAATGCCCCTGTAGTGGTGGGATAAAGTAGAAAGGGAGTTAGAGATGAAGGCAAGTTATTCATAGAATCAGAAAAGAGTCCTGATGGTGTGAATGGCAATGATGGTGTTGTATACCCCTTTTATCAAACCTCCCATGTTTGTGAAATTGGAACTTCCCAAAGGCCTGCTAATCAACTGTCTGAGATATTAGCTAATTCTATACTGGAACCTAAGATCCTAAATTTTGGAACACATGTTTGAAGCCATCTCTTCAATTCTCAGGCCCTCTATATCTGGGTTGTCCCTTATTTCTTGCAACAGCGTTTCCATTACAATAATAAATGTCAGTGAGAGGGAGCACCCCTGTCTAGTTCCATTACTAATGGTAAAGGGTTCAGAGAGCGCACCATTGACACGGACTCTTGCGCTGGGGTTTTGGTAAAGAGACATCACCTAATAAACAGGGCTGTGGAGTCGGAGGCAATTTTGGGTACCCGGAGTCGGCAAAAAATGAACCGACTCTGACCCCTACTAGATTTAAATTGGAATAAAAAAATAGAATAAAATGTCCCAATTCACAAAAAGTTATAATTACCGTATTTTTCGCCCTATAAGACGCTATGGGGCATTTGCGGATGACACATATACAGCATCTTATCTTATGTGTCATCCACAGACAGGGCCGGTGCACGGATTTTTGCCGCCCCCTCATGTCTTTCACTCACTGACAGACACACACACACACTGACAGACATGCATTCAGACACTCACTGAATGACGTACACAGAAACTCACTGACAGACATACTCACTGACAGACACACACTAACAGACATACACCCACCCACTGAAACACACAAACTCACTGGCAGACACACATACATACACACACACACACATACTCGCTGACAAACACAGACTTGCTGACCGACAGACATCCACACTCACTAACACACACGCACACACCCTTGCTGCCCGCCTCCTTTCCGCCGGTAATTTACTGGCAGAGCAAGCACCATCAGGGTAAGCAGATGTCTTCTCTGCTATATTTAAGAAGGACCTCCACCTCCTGCCCCCCCGGTAACAGCACTGGGGGCCCAGGGCTGCATGCAGCCTAGTTCGCCTATATGGTTGCATCGGCCCTGTCCACAGATTCCCTCCCCCCCCCCATATAAGTGTCCCTGTGTAGTGAATGGGGGCTGGCATTTGTTTCTATAATGGCAGCAGCGGGGCCCAGTGCCTGCTTCATTCATAAAGTGGGCGGAGCAGGCGCGTGTTGTAGTGAGCTACGCTACGAGCGCCCACCCGGCCTCCTGACTGCCAAGAAGTTAGTAGTAAGTAGTACAGCGTTAGATTTAAGATGATTGGAATACTTTAACAATACCCACAAGTTAGATATGATTACCGTATACTACAGTGAGCGGGGCCCGGTGTAGTAGAATACAATGACTGCATCGGGCCCGCTGCCATTACAGAAACAGATGCTGGCCCCCAGCCCCTCCTCCCTCTCAACCTATTCACCGGACGGTTGCAGCATTGGCCCCATAAGACGCACTGCTATATTTCCCTCACTTTTGCAAAAAATTCGGTACTTCTCTACTGAAAGAATAAAGGCCAATGCATGCAGTGCGTCACATTACCGCAAAACGAACTCGTTAAGTGACCATGAAGAAGCATGCTTTTCATATGCTTCACTATATGGCACGCAACGCACAGTTAAGGAGCGGCAATACTTTCTATTGTGTTGTGTTCCACTGTTACAGGGAACTCAACACCCATGGTTAACCTAGCCCAGGGATCAGCAACCTTCAGCACTCCAGCTGCTGTGAAACTACAACTCCCAGCATGCACACTTTCTTGGCTGTTCTTTTAACTCCCATAGAAGTGAAAGAAGGATTCTGGGAGTTGTAGTTTCAGAACAGCTGGAGCGCCAGAGGTTGCTGATCCCTGACCTAGCCGCTCACTGATAACTGATTAAGTAAATGTTTTTTGCAGGACTAAAGACTTGTATAAGTGAAGGGAAAGGATAGTCAATAGTTCAAGACTGAAGCTGTAAACCATTTGGAAAAACTGCTGTCATTCAGCTAAGGGCTCTTTTGCGTTCTCTTCTTCCGGCATAGAGTTCCGTCGTCGGGGCTTCGGTTAGGGATTCAGGAGGAAGGCGTTTTGGGCACTGCAGGGGGCGTTACTGGGCACACAAAGTGGAACATAATGCCCCTCTGGGCACCTTCAGGATTAATTAGCATAATTATGAAAGTCGTTTTTCAGCAAAACTACTGGACGGATTACAGTATAGAACAGCAAAGCCGATTCAAGGTAAGGGCTCTTTCACATTTGCGTTCTTTTCTTCCGGCATAGAGTTCCGTCATCGGGGCTCTATGCCGGAAGAATCCTGATCAGTTTTATCCTAATGCATTCTGAATGGAGATAAATCCGTTCAGGATGTCTTCAATTCAGGACCGGAACATTTTTTGGCCGGAGAAAATACCGCAGCATGCTGCGCTTTTTGCTCCGGCCAAAAGTCCTGAAGACTTGCCGCACGGCCGGATCCGGAATTAATGCCCATTGAAAGGCATTGATCTGGATCCGGCCTTAAGCTAAACGTCGTTTTGGCGCATTGCCGGATCCGACGTTTAGCTTTTTCTGAATGGTTACCATGGCTGCCGGGACGCTAAAGTCCTGGTAGCCATGGTAAAGTGCAGTGGGGAGCGGGGGAGCAGCATACTTGCCGTCCATGCGGCTCCCGGGTCGCTCCAGAGTGACGTCCTGGCTGCCATAGTAACACTGAACGCATTTCCAGATCCGGACAACGCAAGTGTGAAAGAGGCCTGCGGCTATAAAAACTTGTAAACTCAGATGACTTTAAACTTTAAACATGACTATAGATTCTACTAGGGAAATCATTTACAATAAATGCCCCTTCCCGGATCCTCCCACTGCCCTATCAGCAGAAGATCAGCACACAAAGGAGAAGGCAGCAGCTTCCTAGCCAGTAGTTGTGTGGTAATGACATGTATGTTGCCTTTCTTTCCTTCAAGGAATGTATTAAATACAGAGGAGTCGGAAGTACCAAAAACTGAGGAGTCGGAGCATTTATCTACTGACTCCACAGCCCTGCTAGCCCTGCTAATAAAGTGTTGAGGGATCCCAAATCTAAGTAAAGCCTGTTGCATAAAGAGCCAGTTGACCCTATCGAACGCTTTTTCTGCATCCGTTCCCACGAGGATGAGGGGAAGCTATTTGTCAGTAGCTATTTTAAAAGCATTCATGACTCTGCAGGAGTGAAACTTTCCCTCCCTACCGGAGACAAAGCCCGTTTGGTCTGGGTGTATAATCTTAGGAATTATCTTGTTTAGTCTAGTCGCTAAGTTTTGCCCATATCTTCACATCCAAGTTCAAAAGAGAAATGGGTCTGTAATTGCCCCAGACTTTCTCATCTTTGCCCTCTTCAGGCAGTATTGTTGTTGTCGCCTGTAAAGCTTGCTTTGGAAGATGTTCTCCTGTAAGTAAGGCTTGACACCAGGATGTGAGATGTGGGAGGAGGGTTGGTAAACACTTTTTATAATATCCTGCCGGCAACCTGTCAGGACCTGGGGCCTTCCCCATTGGCATGGAGGTGATAATCTCTGAAATTTCGTCTGCGGAGATTGGAGACAGAAGGTGTGAACCTTCCTCTTCAGTGAGCGTGATTAGGTTCAGACCTTTCAAAAACTGATCCATGTGGGAACAGTCCTTGGTTAGTAGTGTGTGAGGTTGAATGTTATATAACTGATGGTAGAAACGGTTAAATTCCCTTGCTATGCTTTTAAAATCAGTTGTTAAAGAGCCTGATTGAGTTTTGATGCTATTTATAAATTGAGCTTTTCGTTTTTTTTTTGACCAAGTGAGACATCAACTTGTTTCCCTTGTCCCCATGTGCGTAGTATTTAAATTATTTAATATTTAAAGGGACACTGACAGGCCCAATAACCATAATTAGCTGTACATATCCATGCACAGATCTTCTAATGTGCATTAAAAACATATAAGCATAACCCCTGTCCACATTATGAATACAGTAAACTCACGTTTTATAACCTGAACTAATCGCTGTTCTTTCTGCCCAAGGGGCGGGGTTTCAGCTCCACTTGCGCCCAGCCAGCCTCAGCCCAACTGCCGTTTTGAAGCGCCGCCCAGCTCATCAATATTCACTTAGCTGGGCGGCTTCTGCTGTCCCCGACCTTCCAAGATCTGGCGCATGCCCAATAGAAAGCTATGGGTGCCGGGCGCATGCGCAGAAGCTGAAAGCGAGTCCGATGCCCATAGCTTTCTATTGGGCATGTGCCGGATCTCGAAGGGCGGGGACTGCAGAAGCCGCCCAGCTAAGTGAATATTGATGAGCTGGGCGGCGGTTGGGCTGATGCTGGCTGGGCGCAAGTGGAGCTGAAACCCCGCCCCTTCATGAGAACAAAAGGATTTGGCATGTTTAAATCCAACAACCCAGTCCTTACTGGGATACCCCCATACACAATCAGTGGACGGCCAGCCCTGCAGAAATTGGTGGGTTCCACTAACACTAATCTACTATGTATGATTGCCTTAAGAACTAGATCAAGTGACAGAATGACATATGAGATTGCCATGTTCTAAACATTGTTACTGTTTGTTAGCCTTGGGGATCAGCAGCAATCATCTGATTGATATGTCTGTTTGCAATGGAAATGTTTATCTGAATTATTTTACGACCGGGTTTGTGAAGTGTTTGGTGACAGATCCCCATAAAGGACATTTTCAGGCAAGTGTACCAAACGGGGGACATGTCATCACTGCAACCAGTCAGCAGTGACCACCATACATTCTGGAAACCGCATAGTTCACAGTTATGTCAAAGAGCCCTCTAACACATCCAAATTGCGTAATGTTTTCACTTGGTGCGGTTTTTGCCTATGTTGCAGGAACCGCTCAAGAAATGATAAAAAATTGAGCGAAAAAGAAGATATTGTGTCTACCTCGAAATCCATTTAAAAAAAAGTTAGTGGAAACATCTCGTGTGAGTCGATGGGTGTTATCTATATGCTGGAGTGCCCTTGCGGTCTCCAGTATATTGGGAGAACACTGAGAAAGTTAAAAGTTCGGGTTGCAGAAGACATTAAAAATATTAGAAAGGGATTAGAAACAGTGTTTCTGCACATTATAAAAAATTCCATCAAAAAGACCCTGTTGGCCTCAAATTCTGCGGTGTGGAATTAGTAAAAGCCCACTGGCGAGGAGGTAATCCCGCCACACAAATCAACAAAAGGGAGGCGCAATGGATTTATGAAATGAATACGTTGCAGCCACATGGACATAATATTGAATGGGACATCAAATCAGTCTGTATGGTCTGAACCCCTACAATAATAAATAAAAATACTTTTTTCCTAATTTGCTTTTAATTATGCAAGCAAGTTGTCAAAATTAAGCATATTTAATACTGTTTTAAGTTTCTGTGGATGTAATGTCATTTTAAATTTTTCTATATTTATTGTATCTT
The DNA here is from genome assembly GCF_014858855.1 of Bufo gargarizans. NCBI lineage: Eukaryota > Metazoa > Chordata > Amphibia > Anura > Bufonidae > Bufo > Bufo gargarizans. The sequence continues at coordinate 229,152,485 of NC_058081.1, read as the reverse complement.
AATGACAATTTTTATGTATTATTAGAGTTATTTTAGTATTTGTATATCGTGACGTCTTAACATATTGCCTGGACAAACGGAAGTCCGTACTTGTTAAGGGTTGTTATATACCTGTGGACCTTTGGCGGCATTCATAACGCAGCCCCTGATGAAGCTAAGTGCGAAACCCGGGTCGGGCATTTTATACGCATGTGAAAACTTATGCTTGTGAGTAGAATAAAATTTTCTTACCTCTAAGCCGTGAGGGTATTGCACCATCTTTCTTTGTCCTTTGCAAAGGTAATCCTGACTTGTTTGGAACGAACACCTGGTGCCTCACAGCAAGATTCGATCACCTGTTGGAGACGGAGAGTATTGTCCATTGTAGGATAATCCTGACTTGTGTAGGAACAAGCGTTTGGTGCTATCAGTGAGATCTGACTACATGTTAGAGGCGGATAGCTGGTTCATCGCATGGTAATTCCGACCTGTATGAAACGAACAGCTGGAGCCTTACAGTAAGATCTAACCATCTGTTGGAGAGGCATATTATTGTCCATTGCATAATAATCCTGACCTTTAAGAACGAGTGGTTGGTGCCATCAGCAAGATCTAACTACATGTTAGAGGCGGATAGCGGGTCCATTGCATGGTGAATATAGACGCGAGACAACTGCTTTTTGGTCTATGCGCAGTGAAGCGAAGTGGTTAATTCATGTGGGAAACATAGACTTATAACATCTGTCTTTTCGCATCAGTTTTTTTCACATGCTTAATATGGACTTGTGATATCCAATTTGTAGCAGATTATATAGTTGGTTTTTGGTTCTCAGTAACATTCATCTCTATAGATCGCTTTAGATTATTAGCGCGGTATCCGCTATTTTGTTATATTAAGTTCTGTACCCTGGCTCCCGTTCATCCATCTCTAGGCAGCACGTTCCAGGCATTGGCTGCATCAGGATGGGGAAACTGCTGAATAATGTTTCAGAGCTGGACAACCCCTTTAAAGAGGACCTGTCACCACAAAATGCAATGCAATCTGCAGGCAGCCTGTTAGAGAGCAGGAGAAGCTGAGCAGATTGATGTGTAGTTTTCTAAAAGCTGTCATTTATACATTTCTATTTGCTTTTTCCACTTCCTGCCAGGGTTGCCAACCGGCCATAGATTCATGGACAGTCCACAAGCAGGCTGACCTGAAAGAATGTGTGTGTCCTACAGTCTTTATCAATACCGCGGACACTATGCATATCTTTATCACTATTGGGGACACTCTGAGGGCAATTTTACTATAGGGGTGCTTTATTACTATAGGAGGCACTATGAGGAAAAGTATCTATTACTATTACCAGTGGTATAATTGGGAAGTGTTATCATTATTTGGCACAATTTGGAGGCCACTGCTGCTAAAATAACTACTTTCATGGAGCATTATCACTACTTGCACTATTACTAATAAGGGCTCTCTTGGAGAGAATTATTAGTGTTAGTGGTACTTTGGGGAGACCTGTTACTATAGGGGACTATCTGTATGGTACTATTTCTACACTGTAGTATTTAGGGGCATTTGCGGTGCTCCATGTGAGCGCTGCTTCCTCTTTGATACACTGCACATCGTCTCTCTTTTAGCAGCGGTGCAGTGTAATTACTAGTACAATCGATATGGAAATGATGAGGAAGCACTGCGATCCGTCTTTATCTGTACACATGGAGTTAATGAATGAATTGTAACATGCCTTAAATATGGGAGTGTACTGGTTTTTTATTGGTTGATGAATCAATTGGTAACAATGTGATAATGTATTTATACTTGCACATATGCACTTTATGTTCACCTGACTTGAGAAAGGTTCTGTGAGAACCGAAACGTTGTTAAATTTTGACATGTGTGAATAAAATTTTAAAAAAAAAATTTATACTTCAAGGAGTGCTGCGGATTTTCTTTGCTGTCTTCGTCCTAAATGGAGGGACCACCTCATGACTATGAAAATTGTAGATTCACACTGAAGGCATCAAAACTATGAATTAACACATGTGGAATTATAAACATAAAAATAAAGTGTGAAACAACTGAAAATATGTCATATTCTAGGTTCTTCAAAGTAGCCACCTTTTGCTTTGATTACTGCTTTGCACACTCTTGGCATTCTCTTGATGAGCTTCAAGAGGTAGTCACCTGAAATGGTCTTCCAACAGTCTTGAAGGAGTTCCCAGAGATGCTTAACACTTGTTGGCCCTTTTGCCTTCAATCCAGCTCACCCCAAACCATCTCGATTGGGTTCAGGTCTGGTGACTGTGAAGGCTAGGTCATCTGGCGCAGCACTCCATCACTCTCTCCTTCATGATCAAATAGCCCTTACACAGCCTGGAGGTGTGTTTGGGGTCATTATCCTGTAGAAAAAGAAATGATGGTCCAACTAAACGCAAACCGGATGGAATAGCATGCTGCTGCAAGATGCTGTGGTAGCCATGCTGGTTCAGTATGCCTTCAATTTTGAATAAATCCCCAACAGTGTCACCAGCAAAGCACCATCACACCTCCTCCATGCTTCACGGTGGGAACCAGGCATGTAGAGTCCATCCGTTCACCTTTTCTGCATCGCACAAAGACACGGTGGTTGGAACCAAAGATCTCAAATTTTAGACTCGTCAGACCAAAGCACAGATTTCCACTGGTCTAATGTCCATTCCTTGTGTTCTTTAGGCCAAACAAGTCTCTTCTGCTTGTTGCCTGTCCTTAGTAGTGGTTTCCTAGCAGATATTCTACCATGAAGGCCTGATTCACACAGTCTCCTCTTAACAGTTGTTCTAGAGATGTGTCTGCTGCTAGAACTCTGTGTGGCATTGACCTGGTCTCTAATCTGAGCTGCTGTTAACCTGCGATTTCTGAGGCTGGTGACTCGGATGAACTTATCCTTCGCAGCAGAGGTGACTCTTGGTCTTCCTTTCCTGGGGTGGTCTGCATGTGAACTAGTTTCTTTGTAGCGCTTGATGGTTTTTGTGACTGCACTTGGGGACACTTTCAAAGTTTTCCCAATTTTTCGGACTGACTGACCTTCATTTCTTAAAGTAATGATCGCCACTCGTTTTTTCTTTACTTAGCTGCTTTTTTCTTGCCATAGCACAGATTCTAACAGTCTATTCAGTAGGACTATCAGCTGTGTATCCACCTGACTTCTCCACAACGCAACTGATGGTCCCAACCCCATTTAGAAGGCAAGAAATCCCACTTACTAAACCCAACAGGGCACAACTGTGAGGTGAAAACCATTTCAAGTGACTACCTCTTAAAGCTCAACAAGAGAATGCCAAGCGTGTGCAAAGCAGTAATGAAAGCATAAGGTGGCTACTTTGAAGAACCTAGAATATGACATATTTTCAGTTGTTTCACACTTTTTTGTTATGTATATAATTCCACATGTGTTAATTCATAGTTTTGATGCTTTCAGTGTGAATCTACAATTTTCATAGTCCTTAAAATGAAGAAAACTCTTTCAATGAGAAGGTGTCCAAACTTTTGGTCTGTACTGTGAATATACCCACTTGGTATCTGGCACAAGAGGTCAATCTCATCCGTAGCCATCATGGTGGATTCAAGGAAACAGAATTACCGGGAAGTCCAATTACAGTTTTAGTTTTCTTTTTGACTTTGGGGGAAATTTGTTGAGTGGCATTTTTCATGCCAGTCGTAACAAAGTACTCTGGTGAAAGGTGCAACACATTTATTAAGAAGCATGTGCCTTTTGGCACATTTTGGGAGGTCTGTGCACCAAAAAGAGAAATTTACGCCAGCTAGAAGATGGCTTAGACTTCTAGTTGAATTTACATCAGTTTTCAGATGAAAGTAACAACGTTTGTTTGCCCAAGCCGCTCATACAGGGTAAAACAGAGCTTTTAATATACTTGTAAATACAAGTTTTTGCTTGCTTTGACAGTTCATCTGACATTTTTTCTATTGATTTTAAGTAGTCGATCATTCACCTCAACTTGTAGTTTTAGGCATGTTAAAGCGCTCTATGGACAGGGTATACTATTAAAACATAACTTTTACTAAGTATATTAAAATATTATAAATAAACCGCTAACAATAGCAGTGAGTAAACAAGCTCCAGTCACTACTTCCTGAGGCTACAATAAAGAAGAAAAAAATGAATCGGTCTTACCACTTACAGAAGTATTGAGGTCAGCCTCGGCTGTGTGACACAATATCCTATTGAGTAGTAAAAGGACATGAGTGACCGGTGCTCCTAGTTTTGACGGCAGAAAATTATACGTATTCTAATTAGCCCTAAATATAAAGCCCGTTCTACCAAAGAGTAAAGGGACTAATCAGCGCCTGCCTATCAGACACGGAACCTTTCCCTGTTTGGGGCCTATTCCCTACAAATACCCTCACTTGGGTTCCCTACATGCCACGTTTCGTCCCAGCAACGAGACTCATCAGGGGGCTTTTATGAAGTGAAGGGAGATACTGAAATAACAAAGGAAAAACAATTGGTGACTCAAAAGATACACATACACAAGTCTCCACGGTAGTTTAAATGGATCAAACAGGTGACAAAAAATGAATGTTATGGAAATGATTCAAATAAAGCAACTAAAATTCTTCTGCTCGTTAAGACCATTTAGGTGTACCATTTTTAGGTAGAAGATCCACTTCGCTTCACAATGGAGAATTCTCCTATTCCAATCTCCTCGCCTCCTCGTTGGTTTAATCATCTCGATACCCATAAAGGAAAGACACTCCAGGGCTCCAGATGGTGACCAAAATGGTCGCCAATGCGACTTAGAATTTACAAATGGCGACAAGACTTTTTAGTCTTGTCGCCATTTGCGACTAGACCGGCCGCAGCAGCTCTGAGTGCAGCGGTGGGGCACAGGAGCTGATCGTTCTCTGCCCCGCCGATGTTCTTCTCAGCAGCGCAGTGGAGAAGGGGTCTCTCCCTCTCCCCCCCCCCCCCCTGTGTTGCCGCGACCTCCTCCACTAAGAGAGATGGGAGGGGGAGGGGCTGTGGCCACTGTGCCACCAATGAAGATAACTGACGTGTTAATACAAATACAGGAGGCGGGTGCCGGAATGAAATAGCTGGCACCCGACCTCTATGACAGGGGGCTGCGATCAGCGGCAGTTAACCCCTCAACTGCCGCTGATCGCAGCCCCCTGTCATGGAGGTCGGGTGCCAGCTATTTCATTCCGGCACCCGCCTCCTGTATTTCTATTAACACGTCAGTTATCTTCATTGGTGGCGCAGTATAATAAACAATGAGTGCGCCCCCCCCCCCGTATAATAAACATTGGTGGCGCAGTGGGAAGTGCCAATGAGGGTTAAAAAAATATAAATAAAAAATTAACGTCTCCTGTTCTTTCTTCAGGACCTGTGGTGACATCACTGAGCTAATCACATGGTCCATTACCATGGTGATGGATCATATGATGTACCATGTGATGACCACAGTGATGTCACCACAGGTCCTTTGACAGGTCCTAAAGAAAGAACAGGAGACCGACATCTACGCGATCAATTGGAGGAGGTGAGTTAATTTTTATTTTATTTTTTTAACCCTCATTGGCCCTGCCCACTGCACCCCCAATGTTTATTATACTGGGGGAGCGCACTCAATGTTCATTATACTGGGGGGGGGGGGCGTACAATGTTTATTATACTGGGGGGGCGCACTGCGCCACCAATGTTTTATATTGACCTTCTACTATGCATTCTGTATTAAAGAATGCTATTATTTTCCCTTATAACATCTTCAGTTTTTTTGCCGCCGGAGATAAAACCGTAGCATGCTACGGTTTTCTTTTGCCTGATCAGTTAAAATGACTGAACTGAAGACGTCCTGATGCATCCTGGACAGATTACTCTCCATTCAGAATGCATGAGGATATGACCAGTTTTTTTCTGGTATAGAGCCCCTAGGACGGAACTCTATGCCGAAAAAGAAAAACGCTAGTGTGAAAGTACAATAAATAAACATATTACACAGCGCTGCATCCGAAAAGTCCAAACTATAAAATTATTAAAAAATATCTCCTATGCGGTGAGCATTTGCCAATTTTTAGTCACCTTGTCACCCCAAAAAATAGCATAGGACTGTTCTATTATGGGCCGAACGTTTCATAAAATGCATGTGGCTTTTCTGCGTGGTATTGAGTATCACAATACTTTTTTATGGTGATGAAAGCGAATAAAAATGTTGGTATTGAAACAACCCTACGCCGATCTGATCGGTGCAGCGTTGTCACGATACCAAAATTTTCATTCAGTTTCGATTTGGCAACTAATAATTTTTATTGGCTCCTAAATTTTTCAGTTCAGGAGCCAATGGCTACTAGGTATTATTTTTTTATTTATTTTTTTGTCTGGATCCCTGCACTGTTCATTTCTCACATGACGCAAAACGGAAGTGTCTCTTGAGTTATTGATGTCCCCAATTCTCCTTCTCAGCTCTCTCGTTGTTTTGCCGACATACTCTTTACCACAGGAACATGTGATTTTTTTTTATTTTTTTTTAAATATAACACCCCTTTTGGATTTGCAGTTTATCAAGTCCCTGATTTCATATGTCCTATTGGTGTTTTTACTCTCAAAGGTTTTACCACACTTCATGTATTTACACGCTACACAGCATCTGTAGTTCCCGTAGGTGCGTTTGTCCAACCATGTTCTGGATACTGGTTCTGGCAAAAAAAGGACTTTTAACCAACCAATCCCGTACACTCCTTCCTCTCCTACAAGTGATGCTAGGCAGGGGTGTAGCTATAGGGGGTGCAGAGGAAGCAGTCGCTACCGGGCCCAGGAGCCTGAGGGGCAAAGACCCTTGTGCCACATAAGAAGACACTGGTATTATAGAAAGTGCATGCTGGTCAAGTTACACATCTGGCTGGAGGGAAGGGGTTAGGTCAAGAATTTGGTATGGGGGGGGGGGTGCCATTTAAATTTTTTACTCATGCAGCACAAAGGCAATGCGCTTCTGTAACCCTGGCCACAAGGCAGTGAGGGGAAGGGGGGCCCCAAGTTGAGCTCTTCCACAAGGGCCCAAGAGCCTTTAGCTACGTCCCTGATGCTAGGATGTTCCTTGATCACTTCAGATATTGGGGGTCCCTTCTAAGTACATGCCAGTGCTTAGAAATGATCTCCCTCAATCTGACTGAAGCCTCATCATAGGTGCTGATGAGTTGAATCTCCCGTGTGTTTTTCCGGTGGATATTCACAGGAGCCTGCATATTTTTGGGAGTAAGAAGGGATGTACGGCCACATGCCAGAGCTGCCTGAAAGGCTGATTTAAGTGTGTCTATAGGGTAGCCACGGTCTGAAAATCTAGTTTTCAGATCTGCTGCCTTCCCCAAGAAATCTAAATGTTGAGAGCAGGTCCTCCTTAACCGCAAATATTGACCTCTGGGGATATCTTTTTTTAGGGGGAATGGGCGACTGCTCTTTAGGCGTGCAAAAAAGTTTGATCGTAACACTGTGTAAATCGGACTCAGTTCTTTTTTTGCTGTGCAAAATCACATAGTAGTGCATACAGTAGTATTTTATCTTCTCTTGGTTATGATCATCATATGTGAAAATAGATGAGTTTTACTTTTTTTGTGTGTGTGTTTAGGTATGTTGTAGTAAAAACAGATAAAGGATTGTATTCACCTTACATAGAGTTCAGACAGCAGTTCCTGTGTCAGGTCAGGTTGCCACAACCACCTTTCGGTAAGTACATTTTTATTTTCAGATTGCAGTATTTTGTTGGAGGGGTGTCCCTGCACAGTCTGACACTGTCCAGCCACTGCTGATAATGGCAGACTCTTGTGGACATATATAGGTATGTTATAGTGGGCACTCAATATCTATTGCTATATATCAGGTCCGATTTGTAATAAATTATTTATTATATCACAATATATCATACATAATACAAAATAAGACAGTATAAAGTATAAAATATCTCAGTCTGGTATAGAATATTATAGAATATTGCGGTTTGTTAAAATTGATAATGTCAGATGTATATCTTTATATCTAAAAAAGTTCTGTTTATATCCTTATAAACGTTGCACCTTTGTTCATAGTGCTACAGAGTCTCAATCGTATGTTTATGCTATTGGGGAAACAATTCACAGTCCTGTGCAGTATATCCGTGAGTATGAAGTTCAATATTACTCACTATTTGGGGTCCGACTTGCACGTATCAGCCCGTGGTGGCGTCCCACCACAGGTCAGTACACTCACCCGGTTTCTTTATGACACTATGAAGTGTCTTCCGATATTCAATATCCGCAGTATCGTTACGGAACTTGAAGATCTGCTCACCGCTGGCTTCTATGCGCCCCACGTGTAGCTGGCGTTCTATGTTTTACCTGCACTCCACGTGGTCAGGGCGTCAAAGGAATCCTCACTTAGTATTCAGTTCGAGGCTCCTATGGTGAGTCAGGGATGATGTAAATTACCGGCTATGCGGTTATGTCCGTAACTGTGCGTGCTGATCAGCTGATGTCTCCGGTATGATGAGGTGTCTTGTTCAGTATAAGGGTCCCATCCATAGCCTTATGGGACCCTTATACTGAACAAGACACCTCATCATACCGGAGACATCAGCTGATCAGCACGCACAGTTACGGACATAACCGCATAGCCGGTAATTTACATCATCCCTGACTCACCATAGGAGCCTCGAACTGAATACTAAGTGAGGATTCCTTTGACGCCCTGACCACGTGGAGTGCAGGTAAAACATAGAACGCCAGCTACACGTGGGGCGCATAGAAGCCAGCGGTGAGCAGATCTTCAAGTTCCGTAACGATACTGCGGATATTGAATATCGGAAGACACTTCATAGTGTCATAAAGAAACCGGGTGAGTGTACTGACCTGTGGTGGGACGCCACCACGGGCTGATACGTGCAAGTCGGACCCCAAATAGTGAGTAACATTGAACTTCATACTCACGGATATACTGCACAGGACTGTGAATTGTTTCCCCAATAGCATAAACATACGATTGAGACTCTGTAGCACTATGAACAAAGGTGCAACCTTTATAAGGATATAAACAGAACTTTTTTAGATATAAAGATATACATCTGACATTATCAATTTTAACAAACCGCAATATTCTATACCAGACTGAGATATTTTATACTGTCTTATTTTGTATCATGTATGATATATTGTGATATAATAAATAATTTATTACAAATCGGACCTGATATATAGCAATAGATATTGAGTGCCCACTATAACATGCCTATATCTTTCAAATTTTATATTGTGGTCAGGGTGAACCACACCTTTAGTTAGAGCACCTACCCTAGCTATTAGAAGGGTGAGCCACTATAAATCTATACTATTTATCTTGTGGACATATAGTGGAACGGTAGTACCCAGTTGTGGCCTGGTAACTGTCTGCCTTAATTTACTTTTGATTGAATTAATAATAAAAGTAAAACAACTAGGACTACATAGCTGAAAAGATTGTTACTTATTGTAAGACTTGAAGTACATAGGTGACAGGTGACGTGTGCTATTGGTAACATGTAAGGAGCTACAAGCTAGGAGGAAGCAGAGATGAGTAATTGCAGTACATGAGCAGCATAAACAGCCATAACTTGGACCTTACACCAGGCATATAGTCAAGAACATACAGTAATAACACTGATCACCATTGATAACCTGTTACCTATATTTCCTTCTATTGCCGTCTGCATTACAAAAACCTCTGATGGTGATTTTGCTTCTGTGCTCATTTCCAACAGCTACACCTTGGACAATAATCTTCTGACCCCAGAACAGAGACAGTTCTATGAGGAGAATGGATTCCTTGTTATAAAAAACCTGGTATCACACAAGGACATAGATGAATTTAGGTACAAATACACATTCATATAATTATTTCTCTCCTTGTAGGCAAGTCACTGCCTTACAACTATTCAGGCATTATTTACTGTCTTTCATTACTGAATTGATCTCGCTATTTTTTCCAGGGATGTCTTTGACAAAGTTTGCAGGAAAGAATTGACAGCACCTGGAATGCTTGTAATGCGGGATGTTGTCGTTGCCAAGTCAGAAAATGTTTCAGATCAAAAAGCAATTACAAAAGTTCAGTATTTTCAGGAGCTTCCTGGACTATTCCGATACTGCAGTCTACCACAGGTATGAGCCACTTCATCTCCTCTCCTCTGTCTCCTTTCAAAGCTACGGTAAATTCCACCTTGGGGACCAGGTTACGCACAGTGAACAGAAGTCTATATAAATGGAAAGGGGATGAAGAAGGGTCAACTGTAGGGAGGCACAGCCACACAGACCCTGCTCCTGTCTGTTAAATTTTGTATTTTGCCTAAGTGGTGGATTTACAGCTACACTGCTCAGTATTGATGCATATTTTTTTTTTTATGATTATTGTGAGTGAGTAACATAAATACAATCAGGTCCATAAATATTAAGACATAAACACAATTCTAAATTTTTTGGCTCTATACACCACCACAATGGATTTGAAATAAAACTAACAAGATGTGCTTTTACTGCAGACTGTTGGCTTTAATTTGAGGGTATTTATATCCAAATGGGGTGAACCGTGTAGGAATTACAACAGTTTGCATATGTGCCTCCCACTTATTAAGGGATCAAAAGTAATGGGACAATTAGCTTCTCAGCTGTTCCATGGCTAGGTGTGTGTTATTCCCTCATTATCCTAATTAAAGGCCCAGAGTTAATTTCAAGTGTGCTATTTGCATTTGGAATCTGTTGCTGTCAACTCTCAAGATGAGATCCAAAGAGCTGTCACTATCAGAGAAGCAAGCCATCATTAGGCTGAAGTAACAAAACAAACCCATCAGATGGCAAAAACATTAGGCATGGCCAAAACAACTGTTTGGAACAGTCTTAAAAAGAAAGAACTCACCGGTGAGCTTGGCAACACCAAAAGACCCGGAAGACCACGGAAAATAACTGTGGTGGGTGACCGAAGAATTCTTTCCTTGGTGAAGAAAACACCCTTCACGACAGTTGGCCAGATCAAGAAGACTCTCCAGGAGGTAGGTGTATGTGTGTCAAAGTCAACAATCAAGAGAAGACTTTACTAGAGTTAATACAGAGGGTTCACCACAAGATGTAAACCATTGGTGAGCCTCAAAATCAGGAAGGCCAGATTAGAGTTTGCCAAACAACATCTAAAAAAGCCTTCACAGTTCTGGAACAACATCCTATGGACAGATGAGACCAAAATTTACTTGTACCAGAGTGATGGGAAGAAAATAGTATGGATAAGGAAAGGAACTGAAAACACCAAAAACGAGGATACTGTTTATATAAAATTAATAATTTTATTGAATTATATCAAACAATAAATATCACTTGTAGTCAAAAGGGATGGGATGTAGAGAAGCGAGCCTCTAAAAAATGGGCTCAACAATGCGGAGAATCGCATTGGAGGAAAATTGCACCTTGAGCAGCCACAGTTACCAAAATAATGAAGAGTCGGATGACAATCAAATTGATAATGGATAACAATAATAATGACATATCACATCAGACCTCTAACATAATTATACAGAAAATCCTTTCACCCTCCTCAGTTTAGGACTCGGGTTGAATGTCAGACTACGGCAATATCTAATTATATGACTGATGGTCAAAGCCTGTAATCATGGTAACTACTTGACACTGGGTGGTACAGTCAGTCAAGACATCAACTAAGTCTCATATTACATACCCATATTGCTACTGCTCGCGGTGACAATGGATCCCCAAATGGTTCAACCTCTACACGTGTTTCGCCACGTAGGCTTCGTCAGGAGGTACATTTAACACGAAGACACACTGGGCATATATAGGGCAGAGAGGAGGGAAATCAATTATTTAACTAATTATTTAATCACAATCACCTGTATTGGGGGAACTTCTGGCGCAGTCCTGTCCATGTGTGGCTGCCTCCTTCAGCGCCTCCCCGTCGCCCAAATCAAGCGACGTGATTGGAGCACATCCGGACGGCAGTCACATAGCGCATGCGTCGGCCACGTCACCCCCAACCATGTGATCACAAGCTAATCACCTGATCTTGATATCGCCATCACATGATTGACTCAAAGTTCCTTCAGTCACTGTTCTAAGTATCTTCGAATAAATAATCTCTTGACCTTGTGCAATCTTAGTAGACCATGTGATCACCGGCTGGTCAGCTGATCATGACATCAACATCACATAATCCTTTCAAAAGGTCCTTCAGTCCCTATTCTCAAAACCCTCAGGTAAATTATCCTTTGACCTTATACATCTTCAATATAATATTACCAGACATGCCCCATAGATCAAAACATCACCATCTTCAAAGGAAAAAGATCATAATAAAAATAAAAGATTATTTAAAAGTGCATACAAAAACTTATATCCCTTTTAAGGCTACATGCACACGACCGTATGTGTTTTGCGGTAAGCAATTTTTAAACTTTGCTTGCTGATCCATTGTAATAATGCCTATCCTTGTCCGCAAACTAGAAAAAAAGGAAGTGCACTATTTTTCTTTTTGAATGGGTCCGCATCCTATCCACCAAAAAAAACGGACACGGAAACAAGATACAGTCGTGTGCATGAGGCCTAACCCTTATCTCTTACTGCCCCTTTGTTACTATTATCTTTCTCCTTTTACTTGTGTTTTATTTTAATTTTTTTTTAAATTGAGGACCCTCATTATACAAGGGACAAAGTGCATTCGTGCATGGACTATAAAAACTACAAGATGTAAACCATTGGTGAGCCTCAAACAGGAAGGCCAGATTAGAGTTTGCCAAACAACATCTAAAAAAGCCTTCACAATTCTGGAACAACATCCTATGTGAGTGATAGGAAGAGAAAAGTATGGAGAAGGAAAGGAACTGCTCATGATCCTAAGCATAGCACCTCATCAGTGAAGTATGGTGGTAATGGTAGTGTCATAGGTGTGGGCATGTATGGCTGACCATGGAACTGGTTCTCTTGTATTTATTGATGATGTGACGGCTGACAAAAGCAGCAGGATGAATTCTGAAGTCTTTCGGGCAATATTATCTGCTCATATTCAGCCAAATGCTTCAGAACTCATTGGACGGCGCTTCACAGTGCAGATGGACAATGACCCAAAGCATTACTGCAAAAGCAACCAAAGAGTTTGTAAAGGAAAAGTGGAATGTTATGCAATGGCCAAGTCAATTACCTGACCTGAATCCAATTGAGCATGCATTTCACTTGCTGAAGACAAAACTGAAGGGAAAATACCCCAAGAAGAAGCAGGAACTGAAGACAGTTACAGTAGAGGCCTGGCAGAGCACCACCAGGGATGAAACCCAGCATCTGGTGATGTCTATGTTCCAGACTTCAGGCTGTAATTGACTGCAAAGAATTTGCAACCAAGTATAAAAAAAATTAGTTTGATTTATGATTATTATTCTGTCCCATTACTTTTGGTTCCTTAACAAGTGGCACATATGCAAACTGTTGTAATTCCTACACCGTTCACCTGATTTGGATGTAAATACCCTCAAATTTAAGCTGTCAGACTGCAGTTAAAGCACATCTTGTTCGTTTCATTTCAAATCCATTATGGCGGTGTATAGAGCCAAAAATTTTAGAATTGTCGCTGTCCCAATATTTATGGATCTGACTGTAAATGCACTGCTCAGTGTTGCTGCATAATGTCCTCCATGATTCTAGTGAGGGTGTGCTACAGAAAGATATGGGAGCAGGATCTCCTGTGTTCAGTGTGCAATTTGAGCTAGATTAAGCAAAAGAGGGGAAAATACAGGATTTAACTCGTACACTAGTCAGATATACTGATATTTCTCATGACAGGTAATTGATAAATGTTACCTGATACAAGTACGTTTTAAAGAATCTATGCATTTGTCACCTTTTGAGTTCTCAATATTTTCTTTTAAAACTTTGCATTTAAGGGCTGACATCCAGTGGACAGTCTTCAGACCCTTTCACTTTTTTCACGTTTTGTTATGTTGCGGCCTGCCTGGGGTAAAAATAAAAAATAAAAAGTTCAAAATTTTTCCCATCATTCTGCACTCAATACCCCATAATGAGTAAGTGGAAACAAACTGCTAACTTCGGCTAGTTTTACACTAGCAGCAGGGAAATCTGGCAGGCTTTTCAGGTAGAGATACTATCACCTTCTGGCCTCAACCTTGCAAATATGCAGCGTTTTGGCTGGACAACAAACACTGCGGCAGAAGTTTTTGTCTGGCCGCCATTGTCTACCAGACCTGCCAGCTGCAGGTGTGAAAGATGCCTAATTGAAAATAAAAAAAAAATAAAATCTTGCATTGATATTAGTATTCAGACCCTTTACTCGGTACTTACAGTAGTTGAAGCACCTTTTGGCAGTGATTTACAGCCTCCAGTCTTCTTGAATTTGTTGCCACAAATGTACACTTCTATTTGGGGATTTTCTGCCACTCTTCTTTGCAGATCCTTTCAAGCTTTGTCAATTTTGGATGGGGACTGTCAGTGGGCAGCCATTTTTTAAGTCTCACCAGAGATGGTTGGTTGAGTGGCACAGACAGAGCCCTGACTTGAACCTAAGGAAATTCACAGCGTTGTCCCTTAACCACTCCTGCTTTGTCTTGGCTGTGTGCTTAGAGTCATTGTCTTATTGGAAGATAAACCTTCGGCCCAATGTGAGGTCCAGAGCACTCTGTGTCAGATTTTCCTTAAGAATATCTGTACTTTTCTCCATTCAGCTTTCCCTCAACCCTAACCAGTCTCCCTGTCCCAGTCGCTAAACACCCCCACAGCATGATGCTGCCACCACCGTGCTTCACTGTAAAAATTATATTGAGCAGTGCCTGGTTTCCTCCAAACATGACGCTTAGAATACAGGCCAAAAAGTTCAATCTTTGTTTCCTCAGACCAGAGAATCTTGTTTCTCGCAGTCTGAGTCCATTAGGTGCTATTCTGCAAACGTTCACGTGTCTTTTATTGAGGAGAGGCTTCTTTCTGTCCACTCTGCCATAAAGTGCAGATTGGTGGAATGCTGCTGTGATGCTTGACCTTCTTTAAGTTTCTTCCATCTGCACACAGGATCTTTGGAGCTTGGCCAGAGTGACCATTGGGTTCTTGGTCACTTCTTTTACCAAGGCCCTTTTTGCCGCAATTACTTGGTATGGAAGCAGGGGCGTAACTAGAAGTGACTGGGCCCCTCAGCAAATATTTGTAAGGGCCCCTCCAGCGCACTTCGCACCTCCCTCCTCCTGTTTAAACCCCACTCCTTTGGCACAGTGTAGCGGTATACTGTATATTGTGTGGCACAGTGTAGGCTATATGTGTATAACATAAACATATTTCATATGAAAACTTAGTTACTTGGCCCTTGGGGATCTCAGACGCCACTTCTGGGGGCCACCAGAGCTAAATTTCATGTCATCGCAAAGGACCTGAATACTTATTTTATGTTCATGGGAAATATTAGTTTATACTTTCATAAATGCAAACATAAATTCAAAAAGTTCTAAAATTCTGTTTTCAGTTTGTCATTATGGGGTATTGCGTGCAGATTGGGGGGCAACTTGAACTTTTTAGCACAATAACAAAATGTGAATGGTCTGAAAACTTTCCAGAGGACTGTACCACATAAAAGGTTAATATATAAAATGAGAATGCTCGGACTGGGAGAAAACGTCTGTATGTGGGTAAGTAACTGGCTCAATGATAGAAAACAGAGGGTGGTTCTTAATGGTACACACTCCAGATTGGGTCACTTTCACTAGTGGGGTACCTCAGGGGTCAGTATTGGGCCCTAATCTCTAATATATTAATGATCTTGCAGAAGGCTTGCATAGTAAAATATCAATTTTTGCAGATGACACTAAACTGTGTAAAGTAATTTACACTGAGGACAGTATACTACTACAGAGGTATCTGGATAGATTAGAGGCTCGGGCAGATAAGTGGCAGATGAGGTTTAACACTGACAAATGTAAAGTTATGCACATGGGAAGGAATAATGCAAGTCACCCGTTGTCATGCCCCACTCTGACAATGTGCGGAGGTCGGCCAGGATAGCAGCACGAGTTTAGTGGTTGCTTTGGAGCCGTGCTGGATCCGCCTCTCATCGGGTGCACTGGGTGGGGTCATTAGATTAAATAGCACACTGCCCAGTGCCCTGAGCGGATTATACTGTTCATTTGGTCTGGGAAGGTTGGCTGTCAGTTCCTGCTCTCGGAGATAAGTGTCATTTCTAGTTCGGTTGTTTGTGTCTTCTATTCCATTCAGGTTCTGTGCAAGCAGACTGCTCCTATCTCCCCACTTCACCATCTTGGGGAGTTCAGGCTTTTGTCGGCCCAGGCTGGAGGACACAAGCACACCTACCTTTAAGGTCTGCTTGTGGGCTGAGCAGTGCAGGGAAAGAGGTCAGGGATAAGCTAGGAGGTGACCCTTCCCCTGTTTCTCGTCCAGAGCCTGGTTGGTGTGTTATCTTTTTTTGTACAGAGTGCACATCCGCCGTGACACCCGTACATACTAAATGATAAAACACTTGGTATTACTGATATGGAAAATGATCTAGGAATTTTAATAAACAGCAAACTAAGCTGTAGAAACCAGTGTCAGGCAGCTGCTGCCAAGGCCAATAAGATTATTGAAATTAGGGTTATTCACTTTAGAAAAGACGACTGAGGGGAGATCTAATGACTATGTATAAATATATCAGGGGTCAGTACAGAGATCTATCCCATCATCTATTTATCCCCAGGACTGTGACTGTGATGAGGGGAGATCCTCTGCTTCTGGAGGAAAGGTTTGTACACAAACATAGAAAAGGATTATTTTCGGTAAGAGCAGTGAGACTATGGAACTCTCTGCCTGAGGAGGTGGTGATAGTGAGTACAATAAAGGCATTCAAGAGGGGCCTGGATGTATTTCTGGAGTGTAATAATATTACAGGCTATAGCTACTAGAGAGGGGTCGTTGATCCAGGGAGTTATTATGATTGGAGGGAAGGAATTTTTTATTCCCCCTAAAGTGGGGAAAATTGGCTTCTACCTCACGGGGATATTTATTTTTTTGCCTTCCTCTGGATCAACTTGCAGGTTAACAGGCCGAACTGGATGGACAAATGTATTTTTTCAGCCTTATGTACTATGTTACATATACTGAAAGCTTGTTCTTGTCTCTTAGATTCTGCAGTACGTGGAGTGTTTCACTGGCCCCAACATCATGTCCATGCACACCATGCTGATCAATAAGCCTCCGGATGCAGGCAAGCGGCTTCTCAAATGCTAATAAAATGAGAGCTGTAATCAGTCATAACAGAGTTTATTTTCTTATATCATGGTTGTTCTACATCTTTAGTGTAAATCTATTTACATATTTAGTTTTTCCTTATGTACGACAAATTTTTAAAGGCTATGTACACCTTCGGGGCATTTTTTTCAGGGCTTCATTTTACTAATTTTGGGCAAAAAATAATTTTTTCAGTCGGTGTTTGTTAAAAATATGGATCCGTTCTTTCTCAAAGGGTTAACTGTTTTTCTAGCTTTGTGAATGGTAAGTTCACTTTGTCGGTAATCTAATGACCCTTATCTGTAAATTACTTAAAGGTCATAAACACTTAAAGGCTGCCTGATGTGTACATAGCCTTTAATTTAGGGTACATTCACACGCGAGTAAAAAAACATCAAAACTAACAATTTTTACTAGATTTTGGCCACCTGAAAACAGACTGGTATTCACAGTCCATTGCGAACATGTGAATACACCCAAATTGTCACATAATTGCAGTTGCTAATTGTGCACAGTATATAAATGCAGCTTACTTTGTACTATAACCATTATGGACAGTATTAAAACTGATGTCTTAAGGTTTCTTTAATGGGATATTCAGCTATCATTAAAATGGTATTCCCATTTCAGACATTGGGGGCATATTGCTAATGTCTATACTTAGAATGGAGCCCGCAAAGTACTGAAAGGGTGCACCGTGCATGTGCAACGGCCCTCCATTCATTCCTATGGGAGCGTCGAAAATGGCCAATTGGCACACTCTATTTTCGGAGGTCCCATTTATTTAAAGGGAGACCGTCACCACATTTGAGCATATTAGACTGATCAAATAGCGTTATATGTGCCACCGAGAACTTAAAAACGGTACCTTTGTTGTATCTAATGGAGTTTTCTTTCAGCCAAAAATGAACTTTTAAGATTCTGTAAATGCACCCTCTCAAGTGCCCAGAGCGGCGTCTCAATCGTCTGAGCCCCAGGCAGCACCTCCTCAACGGCTCATAACCCCGCCCTCTGTGTGCCTTTGCCCGCCCATTTACTCTCCTCCTCTCTCCTTTTCCACTGCGGCTGCGCGGTCAAATTCGTAGCGGGTGCAGTGGAAAAGGAGAGAGGAGATCATTTGATCAGTCTAATATGCTCAAATGTGGTGACAGATTCCCTTTAAGCAAGTGCAGCCACCACTCCATTCACTTTTATGGGGCTGCCGGCAGGGCTGTGGAGTCGGTAGATAAATGCTCCGACTCCGACTCCGACTCCTCAGTTTTTTGTACTTCCGACTCCGACTCCCCGACTCCGACTCCTCTGTATTTAATATGCAAATGTATTTTATACATTCCTTGAAGGAAAGAAAGAAGTTCTTCTAAGCTCTTCTAGCACAGAGAGGTAGTTGGGCAGAAGCTGCTGCCTTCTCCTTTGTGTGCTGATCTTCTGCTGAAGACAGAGCAGTGGGAGGATCCAGGAAGGGACATTTATTTTAAAACATGATTTCCCTAGAAGAATCCCATAGTCATGTTTAAAGTTTAAGATAACATTCTGAGTTTACACGTTTTATAGCCTTAGGCCCCATGCACACGGCCGTGTTTCACGGCCGTGTGCGGGCCGTGAAACCGCGGCCTGGATCCCTCCTGAGAGCAGGAGCGCACGGCGTCACTGGTTGCTATGACGCCGTGCGCTCCCTGCTGCCGGCACAGAACAGTAATACACTGGTATAGATCATACCAGTGTATTACTGTACTGTGCCGGCAGCAGGGAGCGCACGGCGTCATAGCAACCAGTGACGCCGTGCGCTCCTGCTCTCAGGAGGGATCCAGGCCGCGGTTCCACGGCCCGCACACGGCCGTGTGCATGGGGCCTTAGCTGAATGACAGCAGTTTTTCCAATGGTTTACAGCTTCAGTCTTGAACTATTGACCCTCCATTCCCTTCACTTATACAAGTGTCTCTAGTCCTGCAAAACACATATTTACTTAATCCCTTATCAGTGAGAGGCTAGGTAAACCATGGGCATTGTGTTCCCTGTAACATCAGAACACAACACAATGGAAAGTATATGTATTGCCACTCCTAATTGTGCATTGCGTGCCATATAGTGAAGCATATGAAAAGCATGCTTCTTCACATCACTGAACGCGTTTGTTTTGCGGTTACATGAGGCATGCATTGGCCTTTATTCTTACAGTAGAGAAGTCATTAATTATAACTGTTTATGAATTCGGACATTTAAACTTGCTTTTTTTTTTTTTTATTCCAATTTAACCACCTCCCGACCGCTGTACGCACCGATGCGTCCGGGAGGTGGTTGTTTAGTTCCTCCTGGACGCATCGGCGCGTCCTCTCGCGAGACACATGCGCATCGCGGGCCGGCATCTCGCAGAAGACTATTTCGTCAGCAGCCTGCCGGCCACGATCATTGGCTGGCAGGCTGCTGATTTTTAAAAAATCCAATCAGCAGCCACATAACCCATCATATTAGTAAATATGATGGGTTTATATGGCTGCTGTGCTCCTCTGCTCCTTCTTTTGGTCGGTTGGTTCCAGCAGAGGAGCACATCTACTGTGAGTACCCACTACACCACATACTAGCCCCCAGATCACCCCAATTAACCCTTTGATCACCCCTTATACCCCCTCCTGTCAATCACTAGTGAAAGGAAAAAAGTGATCAGTGCAAACTGTCACTTTTTTTTTTCACTGTTATTGACCGTTAGGTTTTAGGTATAGTTTAGGTCCCTTGGTTAGGTAGTTAGCGATCAGTTAGCGCCCAGCCCACCGCACCGCAGTCCGTTATTCGCTGATTAGCGTATCGCTAATCAGCATTTGTACTTTTATAGTATCTGAAAGTGATCAAAACTGATCACGGTCAGATCTATAATAGTACTAGTGTCACTTTAGTTCGCCCTCCACCCAAAACGCAGTGTTTGCCCGATCAGGCCTGATCGGTCGCCCACACGTGCGTTCGCCCACACCCGCCCCACCGCAGTGACAAAAAAATTTTTTTTTTTTGATCACTGCACATTCACTTTACACGCACTGCGGCGATAAAAAAATCAGTTTTGATATTTTTTATCAACCGCAGCGGCCTCCGGTACTTCGCTAGCCTCCCATTTGTAAGACAGGCTTGCTTTTTTTTTCTTGGGTAGTCTCAGGGAATACCCCTAAATTTAGTTGCCCACATGTCAAACAGGGGGTATTCTTCTGAAGAGGCCTACAGGCTTCTGACCCAGTCGGATGAGGAGTGGGAACCCTCATCTGATGAATCCAGCGGGTCAGAATACGAACCTGTAGAAAGCAGTGGCTCTCTGACCCAAAGTTCGGACGAGGAGGCTGAGGTCCCTGATAGCAGCAGGCGTACCCGGCCCCGTGTCGCTAGACCACAGGTTGCGCAGGATCCGCTTCAAGAGCAGCAGAGTGGGGCTGGTGCTGCCGGATTACGTGGTGAGGCATACACCAGCAGCCCAGCCCTTCCTGGACCTAGTACCAGCACTGCCGTACAACCTGGTGAAGTAGCGAGCACCAGAAGGGCAGTTGAAGCTGGTACGGTGGCACGTGCAGTAGTGACCCCGTCGCAGCCACCGCAAAGACGTGCCCGTAGAGCCCCTAGAATCCCAGAGGTGCTGGCAAACCCTGATTGGCAGTCCCCAACTTCAGCCGCACCCGTAGTTTTCCCTTTCACCGCCCAGTCTGGAGTTCGGGTTGAGACGGCTCAGATCGGTTCGGCCCTGGGATTTTTTGAGCTGTTCTTGACTGCGGAGCTTTTAGACTTAGTCGTGGCAGAGACAAACCGGTATGCCACACAATTTATCACCGCTAACCCGGAAAGCTTTTATGCCCAGCCTTTCCGGTGGAAACCAGTCCAAGTTTCCGAATTTAAAACTTTTCTGGGCCTCCTCCTCAACATGGGCCTGACAAAAAAACATGAATTGCGGTCATATTGGTCCACGAACCCAATTCATCACATGCCCATGTTCTCTGCTGCTATGTCCAGGACACGATTTGAGGTCATCCTGCGTTTCCTGCACTTTAGCGACAACACCGCCTCCCGTCCCAGGGGCCACCCTGCTTTTGACCGGCTCCACAAAATTCGGCCCCTCATAGACCATTTCAACCAGAAATTTGCAGATATTTATACCCCTGAGCAAAACATCTGCATAGACGAGTCCCTAATACATTTTACCGGGCGCCTTGGCTTCAAGCAATACATCCCAAGCAAGCGCGCCCGGTATGGGGTCAAATTGTATAAGCTCTGTGAAAGGGCCACAGGCTATACCCACAAATTTCGGGTCTATGAGGGAAAAGATCAGACCCTGGAGCCGGTCGGTTGCCCTGACTACCTGGGGAGCAGTGGGAAGACAGTTTGGGACTTGGTGTCACCCTTATTCGGCAAGGGGTACCATCTTTATGTGGACAATTTTTACACAAGTGTGGCCCTCTTTAGGCATTTGTTTCTAGAACGGATTGGCGCCTGTGGTACCGCGCGAACTAGTCGCGCGGGCTTCCCCCAACGGCTCGTTACCACCCGTCTTGCAAGGGGGCAGAGGGCCGCACTGTGTAACGAAGAACTGCTCGCGGTGAAATGGAGAGACAAGCGTGACGTTTACATGCTCTCCTCCATTCACGCAGACACGACAATCCAAATTGAGCGAGCAACCCGTGTCATTGAAAAGCCCCTCTCAGTCCACGACTATAACCTCCACATGGGAGGGGTCGACTTCAATGACCAGATGTTGGCTCCGTATTTAGTTTCCCGACGCACCAGACGCTGGTATAAGAAGGTGTCTGTATATTTAATTCAATTGGCTCTGTACAATAGTTTTGTTCTCTACAGTAAGGCTGGGAGAACTGGATCCTTCCTCAAATTTCAGGAAGAGATCATCGCGAACCTCCTGTATCCAGGAGGTTCCGTGGCCCCATCCACCAGTGTAGTTAGCCGTCTACACGAGCGACACTTCCCCAGTGTCGTTGCTGGTACCTCAAACCGACCGCCACCCCGAAAAAAATGTCGTGTCTGTAGCAGGAGTGGAATAAGGCGTGACACCCGTTATTTCTGTCCTGACTGTCCCGACCACCCTGCCCTATGCTTAGGGGAGTGTTTCCGAAAGTACCACACACAGGTACACCTAGCATAGGGATCACATCTCACCAGGATAGGCACACAGGGCTATTAGGGCCCATTCACTCACAGCTGCTGCAAACGTCTCCTTTCACATGGGACAAAGTGCATAACGCACTTCGCCACATCTTTGGGCGATTTGCGCTTTGCACATTGACCCATGGGGAAGGAGAGGTTTGTTCTATAAAGGTAAAAAAAAAAACAAAAAAAAAAAAACAGGTAAGCAAACAGGTTAATGTTTAGTTCCAAAAGTTAAAGTTACATGTTCTGTTCCAAAGTTAATAAAATTATTGCGTTGTGGCCTGGTTTTTTCTTTTTTTTTTTTTTTTGTCTTTTTACCTTCCAGGTGGACCAACCGATCTACTAGCTGCAGCACCGATGTGCATTCTGACAGAAGCATTGCGCTGCTGTCAGATTACACGCAAGTCGGTGTATGCGGCGCTGCAAGACGGGATTTTCTCCTCTGCAGTGACAGATACGTTTGCCGAAGCATACGAGCTGAGGAGGAGGCGGCGTTCCTATGCTTTGGCAAGCATTTTGTATATATATATATATATATATATAAAAAAAAAAATCCCGGCAATGATTTATTCATCCACATCGATTGATGCGAATGGAGAAATCTGGTTTGCCAGGGCATACGAGCTAAGTGGGTATGGATGTAGGGCGGAGCTCCTATGTCCTGGCAGACGCCTTTCCCCTCCATTTTTTTTTTTTGGCAGAGATTTTTTCATCCACATTGATCGATGCGAATGAAGAAATCTGTGCCGTTCATTTTTTTCTTTCAGCCCAGAAGCTGAACTGAAAAAAAAATCTCATTACCTGTATGCTCAATATAAGGAGGATAGCAGAAACTCCTAATGCTGGCCATACATGTAATGATTGCGGAGACCCTCAAATGCCAGGGCAGTACAAACACCCCACAACTGACCCCATTTTGGAAAGAAGACACCCCAAGGTATTTGCTGAGGGGCATATTGAGTCCATGAAAGATAGAAATTTTTGTCCTAAGTTAGCGGAAAGTGAGACTTTGTGAGAAAAAACAAAAAAAAATCAATTTCCGCTAACTTATGCGAAAAAAAAAAAAAAAAAATGAACTTGCCAGGCCCCTCATTGGATACCTTGGGGTGTCTTCTTTCCAAAGTGGGGTCACATGTGGGGTATTTATACTGCCCTGGCTTTTTAGGGGCCCTAAAGCGTGAGAAGAAGTCTGGGATCCAAATGTCTAAAAATGCCCTCCTAAAAGGAATTTGGGCCCCTTTGCGCATCTAGGCTGCAAAAAAGTGTGACACATCTGGTATCGCCGTACTCAGAAGAAGTTGGGGAATGTGTTTTGGGGTGTCATTTTACATATACCCATGCTGGGTGAGAAAAATATTTTGGCAAACGACAACTTTTCCCATTTTTTTATACAAAGTTGGCATTTGACCAAGATATTTTTCTCACCCAGCATGGGTATATGTAAAATGACACCCCAAAACACATTGCCCAACTTCTCCTGAGTACGGCGATACCAGATGTGTCACACTTTTTTGCTGCCAAGGTGGGCAAAGGGGCACATATTCCAAAGTGCACCTTTCGGATTTTGAAGGGCATTTTTTACACATTTTGATTGCAAGGTACTTCTCACACATTTGGGCCCCTAAATTGCCAGGGCAGTATAACTACGCCACAAGTGACCCCATTTTGGAAAGAAGACACCCCAAGGTATTCCGTGAGGGGCACGGCGAGTTCCTAGAATTTTTTATTTTTTGTCACAAGTTAGCGGAAAATGATGATTTTTTTTTTTTTCTCTTTTTTCCTTACAAAGTCTCATATTCCACTAACTTGCGACAAAAAATAAAAAATTCTAGGAACTCGCCATGCCCCTCACGGAATACCTTGGGGTGTCTTCTTTCCAAAATGGGGTCACTTGTGGCGTAGTTATACTGCCCTGGCAATTTAGGGGCCCAAATGTGTGAGAAGTACCTTGCAATCAAAATGTGTAAAAAATGCCCTTCAAAATCCGAAAGGTGCACTTTGGAATATGTGCCCCTTTGCCCACCTTGGCAGCAAAAAAGTGTGACACATCTGGTATCGCCGTACTCAGGAGAAGTTGGGCAATGTGTTTTGGGGTGTCATTTTACATATACCCATGCTGGGTGAGAAAAATATCTCTGAAAAAGACAACTTTTCCCATTTTTTTATACAAAGTTGGCATTTGACCAAGATATTTTTCTCACCCAGCATGGGTATATGTAAAATGACACCCCAAAACACATTCCCCAACTTCTCCTGAGTACGGCGATACCACATGTGTGACACTTTTTTGCTGCCAAGGTGGGCAAAGGGGCACATATTCCAAAGTGCACCTTTCGGATTTCACCGGTCATTTTTTACACATTTTGATTGCAAGGTACTTCTCATACATTTGGGCCCCTAAATTGCCAGGGCAGTATAACTACGCCACAAGTGACCCCATTTTGGAAAGAAGACACCCCAAGGTATTCTGTGAGGGGCATGGCGAGTTCCTAGAATTTTTTATTTTTTGTCGCAAGTTAGTGGAAAATGAGACTTTGTAAGAAAAAAAAAAAAATAAAAAATCATCATCATTTTCCGCTAACTTGTGACAAAAAATAAAAAGTTCTATGAACTCACTATGCCCATCAGCGAATACCTTAGGGTGTCTACTTTCCGAAATGGGGTCATTTGTGGGGGTTTTCTACTGTCTGGGCATTGTAGAACCTCAGGAAACATGACAGGTGCTCAGAAAATCAGAGCCGTTTCAAAAAGCGGAAATTCACATTTTTGTACCATAGTTTGTAAATGCTATAACTTTTACCCAAACCATTTTTTTTTGCCCAAACATTTTTTTTTTATCAAAGACATGTAGAACTATAAATTTAGCGAAAAATTTATATATGGATGTCGTTTTTTTTGCAAAATTTCACAGCTGAAAGTGAAAAATGTCATTTTTTTGCAAAAAAATCGTTATATTTTGATTAATAACAAAAAAAGTAAAAATGTCAGCAGCAATAAAATACCACCAAATGAAAGCTCCATTAGTGAGAAGAAAAGGAGGTAAAATTCATTTGGGTGGTAAGTTGCATGACCGAGCGATAAACGGTGAAAGGAGTGTAGTGCCGAAGTGTAAAAAGTGGCCTGGTCATGAAGGGGGTTTCACCTAGCGGGGCTGAAGTGGTTAAATTTAGTAGGAGTCGGAGTCGGTTCATTTTTTGCCGACTCCGACTCCGACTCCAGGTACCCAAAATTGACTCCGACTCCGACTCCTCGACTCCGACTCCGACTCCACAGCCCTGGCTGCCGGAAATGGTTAAGCCAGAGCTTGGCTATTTTTACAGCCTAATGGGTTGCCAGTTAGTTCCTGACTGGCAACATAATGCACCATACCAGATAAGTAGTAAAGTGTATTATGATTGTAAGCGATCAAAGGATTGTATGTCAAAGTCCCCTTGTCAGATTATTAAGTGATAATAGTAAGAATTACATTTTTATTTTTAAAAACCACTTCCTGAAAGTTTTAAAATGGGGAAAAAATAAAAATTCGAAGGAAATCCCCTCCACATATTTGGTATTGGCGCATAAGTAGCGACCTGAACTATACAGTGATTATGCAATTTATCCTGCACAGTGAACACAGTAAACAAAAAGAACTTTACAAAGTGACACATTTTCTGCCATTATGCCATCCAATAAATTGTATGAAACGCAAATTAGGTAGTCCTTGCAATATGCACCCTTTTTAAATATAATTATTGCTGTTATACCCCGGGGTTAACTTCAAGAACATAAGTCACAAGACTGGTATTGATCAATATTATTGATTACGCAACACATTCCCCTTAAATAGCTCACTTATAATGCAATAAACTCTGACCGATATTATACACCACTCTTGTGTTTTGCACTGCATCCATTTATTATAAATATCAAGTAATAAGTTTACATTGTGCCTTTTTATATCACACTGGAGTCATGAGTACAGGCAGTTCAAATAGCCTAGGGCTAATAGATTCCCGTTTCAGGTCTAATTTAAAACATAACGTTTACTACTTTATTTAAAATATACGTGAAGAAAGAAAAAAAGAAACGGGTGTCTTAAAAATAAAATGCGGTTGGGCTCTGCGGCGCTGGGGTAATTTGATTACTATTTATAGATGTTACTGCTTTTATTTGCAGTCACTTTCCTCTATTTTTCCTTTCCTTAGGGATCCGATGTTGCTCTAGTTCTTGTCTGTTAGTATGACGAGACCTCTGCTCTCTATCTCCATACACCAGAATCTGGGAGTATTCCTCTAGTATCCTTTATCTATCCCTTCCTTCCTTCCTAGTTCTCACCTAGGATTGAATTCCTCTTGCCGTTTGTGTCTGCGTACTGAGTGCCTGCAGCGCACCAAGATACGGACACTAAGTCTCAGCCACATTTGCTTAAAACCTAAATTGCAGCTCCCCCAACATGTCTCACCACTGCTGTGGCATCTTCAGGGGCAATGGAGCTACTATCAACCTTTGCATCAGTTTATTATAAATATCAAGTAATAAGTTTACATTGTACCTATTATATCACTCTGGAGTCATGAGTACAGGCAAATATTTAATCGGTGGTTTAAAATGTATAATGAAATTATCATCTGGATAATTCTTGCATCCAATGAGGAGGTGTTAGGCCTGGGCCTTCTGCCATACCTCCTGTTGTCTCACCTGTCATATCTCCATCTCCTGCCTGCTGCTGTCTCTGCCAGACGGGGCCGGCGTGTGCCTCTGTGCTCCATCCCATTTAGGAGCGGGGGTGGATCTGCTGAAGCTATGTAGAGGCCGGTGCCTCTACATAACTTGGGCGGAACCACCACCAGCGCAAGTCCTTATTAAGCCCTTAGTGACCACTAATACACCTTTTTACTGACATTAACAAAGGTGTTTAGCTAAAAACACCTTGCTTTAATCAATCATTACATGTAGCCAAAATGGTGCATTAAAAACTAACTTGTCCTGCAAAAAAATAAGACCTCATACAAGTACATTGATGAAAAAACAAAAGTTATAGCTCTTGGAATGCGATTTTTAAAAAATGTGTGGTCACTAAGGGGTTAAGATTGGCATCTAAAATGTGGGTCTTAATAAATGTGCCCCTTAGTGTTTAAAGGGGAATCTGGCATGTCATTTTGACCAATATTACTACCAGCATTACCCCACAGAAGATTGCAAACACATTTTAAACATACCTGTGTGTACTTTGTGTCTTCATTGCATGTCCAGGAAAAGTGCTTTTATTTTGCTGGAAATACTGCTCCTAAGTGCCCAGCTCGGTGAGCTTTGTCAAGTTCCCAAAGAAAACCATAATTAAGAAGAGGGTAGGGCCGCTTTAGCTTCTCCTATCTTGGGATAAGTAGCAGCTAGAGTTATGGGCCTGGTCTTCTTTCCAGAATCACAGCATTATACCCACTACATTGGAAGATATAGCTGTTAAAATTCGAGTTGGGATTGAAAGAAATGAAACCTGCTTCACTGCCATCTTCTGATGTAATGGATTTAATGCTGTGATTCTGGTATTGTTTGAAAGCTTAGAAGGTGACATCACTGCAGGACTGGTGCTCAACACTGGAAGCTGCGAGAAAAATGGTATGAGTTATTTTGCGAGAGTTTCATCTTAACTTTATTTAATAGTTTTTATGTATTTTTATTTCTTACATTTTTTGGGGGGCTTTAAAATTCTCTAAAGTGGGGAAATCCAGGAGGAGCAGAATCGGGGGAATATTTAAATGTAGTTTTTTTTTTTTTTTGTATTATCACTTTTATTCCAGGTAAGAAGACTTCTCGGCATCCACTCCATCAGGATCTGTACTACTTCCCAGTCAGGCCTGCAGACCGCATGGTTTGTGCTTGGACAGCCATGGAGCACATTGACCGAAGCAATGGATGCCTCGTGGTTTTTCCAGGAACTCACACAGGAGAACTCAAACAACATGATTATCCAGAGTGGGAGGTAAGGAACATTTTCATCACTTCAGCCAAGTCTAAAGGAAATGCTATATCATTTATATGTAGCGTAAATATGAATAGTATGTAATTTAGTTGGAAGCTTTGCATTATTTTTGGTTACCAGATTACGTGGTTTACATTAGGGAAAGTAAGGAAAAAATCTGGATGAATTATATGGTAATACTGTGTTATAGTTTTATAACATAGTGTTATCAATAGTGCTATAATATTACCACTTATATTCTCCTTTAAAGGAGGAGGGGTTTGTGAAGAGGTTGCTGGGGAGAGGTCCCTTCAAAAATTTGCTGTTGGGCCCAGTCATTTTTACGCCACTGCCTCCCCGCCTAGTTAGCATGATTTTTATTTATTTTTTATTTTGAAATTTGGTTCTTATTTATACATGTCAAAAGTGCAAAAAGTGTCCCACCTGCCATAGGCACAGCATGTCTAAACCCCCCCCAAATATAAAATAAATGTATTAAGAAGCAGTGCATCTTAATATATTTGGAGCACAGCCAGCACAAACTCTGCAGCATCTGAAATCTAGGCCAATGTGTCAGGCCAAGGAGTCCCTGCACACTTCTACCACGCCCTGCCCACTTGTTATAAAATTGCACTGAGCAACAGAAAACAGGAATTTTTTGTGCAAAATGCTGATTGTGCAACTATTTGACTTTTTCTGTATGCCCAAAAAGATCAATAATAAGATGTACCATGGAGTTCGTGATTATGATCCAAACATCCCTGGAGTGCACTTAACCATGGAAAAGGGAGACGCAGTGTTCTTTCACCCCATACTTATCCATGGATCAGGAATGAACAAGACAGCTGGCTTCAGAAAGGTAAAACAGACTGCACCACATAAATAGTAACCGCAAAATAACCTAACATAAGAGCAATGTACTGTCCAAATTTGCCAACCTTCCTTTAAACTGAACTGAAATTTACTGACAGCCCAAAGTTTTTACGGACATACAGTACAGACCAAAAGTTTGGACACACCTTCTCATTCAAAGAGTTTTCTTTATTTTTATGACTATGAAAATTGTAGATTCACACTGAAGGCATCAAAACTATGAATTAACACATGTGGAATTATATACTTATCAAAAAAGTATGAAACAATGGAAAATATGTGATATTCTAGGTTCTTCAAAGTAGCCACCTTTTGCTTTGATTACGGCTTTGCACATTCTTGGCATTCTCTTGATGAGCTTCAAGAGGTAGTCACCTGAAATGGTCTTCCAACAGTCTTGAAGGAGTTCCCAGAGATGCTTAGCACTTGTTGGCCCTTTTTGCCTTCACTCTGCGGTCCAGCTCACCCCAAACCATCTCGATTTGGGTTCAGATCCGGTGACTGTGGAGGCCAGGTCATCTGGCGCAGCACCCCATCACTCTCCATCATCAAATAGCCCTTACACAGCCTAGAGGTGTGTTTGGGGTCATTGTCCTGTTGAAAAATAAATGATGGTCCAACAAAACGCAAACCGGATGGAATAGCATGCCGCTGCAAGATGCTGTGGTAGCCATGCTGGTTCAGTATGCCTTCAATTTTGAATAAATCCCCAACAGTGTCACCAGCAAAGCACCCCCACACCATCACACCTCCTCCTCCATGCTTCACGGTGGGAACCAGGCATGTAGAGTCCATCCGTTCACCTTTTCTGCGTCGCACAAAGACACGGTGGTTGGAACCAGAGATCTCCAATTTGGACTCATCAGACCAAAGCACAGATTTCCACTGGTCTAATGTCCATTCCTTGTGTTCTTTAGCCCAAACAAGTCTCCTCTGCTTGTTCCCTGTCCTTAGCAGTGGTTTCCTAGCAGATATTCTACCATGAAGGTCTGATTGACACAGTCTCCTCTTAACAGTTGTTCTAGAGATGTGTCTGCTGCTAGTACTCTGTGTGGCATTGACCTGGTCTCTAATCTGAGCTGCTGTTAACCTGCGATTTCTGAGGCTGGTGACTCGGATGAACTTATCCTCCGCAGCAGAGGTGACTCTTGGTCTTCCTTTCCTGGGGCGGTCCACACGTGAGACAGTTTCTTTGTAGCGCTTGATGGTTTTTGTGACTGCACTTGGGGACACTTTCAAAGTTTTCCCAATTTTTGGACTGACTGACCTTCATTTCTTAAAGTAATGATGGCCACTTGTTTTTCTTTACTTGGCTGCTTTTTTTTTTTCTTGCCATAATACAAATTCTAACAGTCTATTCAGTAGGACTATCAGCTGTGTATCCACCTGACTTCTCCACAATGCAACTGATGGTCCCAACCCAATTTATAAGGCAAGAAATCCCACTTATTAAACCTGACAGGGCACACCTGTGAAGTGAAAACCATTTCAGGTGACTACCTCTTGAAGCTCATCCAGAGAATGCCAAGAGCGTGCAAAGCAGTAATCAAAGCAAAAGGTGGCTACTTTGAAGAACCTAGAATATGACATATTTTCAGTTGTTTCACACTTTTTTGTTATGTATATAATTCCACATGTGTTAATTCATAGTTTTGATGCCTTCAGTGTGAATCTAGGAGGAGGGAGGGAGAACAGGAGACGTCACAGAAGATTATGAGGTGGGGTTGGGCACGAACGGCAGCAGGTGCGGGCGGCAGCTTGGAGCCATTTACATCCCCTTGGGCACCTTATTTTTATGAATGACAGGTTAGTAATGGTGTATTTTTAGCAAAATGAACCTACAGATTACATTTATAAGACCACATTAGGAATGGTTAAAGCTCCCTGAACATAACCATATTTTTATCTGGAGGGGGTGAAACGTGGTGACAGAATCCCTTTAATATCACGAGCACTAAACAAAATATGTTACTGGGTCAAAATGTAGACAGAGTTTAGATGGGACCAGTTCTCAAGAACTTTCCTAGTAATCAAAACAAATAATCCAAGTTTCTTCTCGTAAAATTATCTTTGTCTTGATTGGATGGATCAATGAATCTATGGCTCTCTCGCTCCCCTAATGCTCTGCACACGAGTAATTATTCCCCCCCCCCCCCCCCTTATCTAAGAATCATCCCCTTTTTAAATTAGGGATTTCCAATCGGGTAAGGTGGGTGTATTTGCATGCTAATATCATGATGTCATATTAAATCCTAATATGGCATAGAACAAATAATGAAATAATATAATATTGTCCATCTGCCTCCAGATGGCACTGTGGTATTGCAGATTAACATCACAACTTCTAAGCATTTAAAACGAACTATCTAATACATTCACATGACCTTCTTGACCTTATTAATTAACATCATTGAGGAAGGTCTTTCCCTGACACTTTTTTAATTACCTATATCCTGGACTTGTTGGAGTTGGCTATCTTATCCTATCTTTTTGAAATGTGTGTTAACTTGATAAAAATTTTATATAACTGCTTTGATGCTTGGCATCGGAACTTGTACATTTCACTTATCTACATCCATGAATAACTATTGTTTTGAAATGACATTTACTCTTCTCAGAAATCCAATTTAACATAAACTTACTTCAATGTTTCATTACCTTCTACAATACCTGATAAATACATGGTATAATATCTATATAAATCGATGCATTGTTACGCATGGATAACACATTATATGGATTATTGGTTAAAATATATTGTAAACTAAGTATACCATACATAGATGGGAGATAGATAGATATGTATGTGTGTGCATATATACACATATATATAGTGAACCTCATACAGCAGGTGTGCCTCAAGGATATGAATTCTTATGTCATGGCTTATCCATGAAACAACCTTGTGCCCTTCAGACAGACATGTCTGAGGAGGCTGGTATACTCCGCATAGATAAACCCATATCCTTAGCAATAACTTTTAAATACAATGTCTGTTTATGTTCACAAATATTTTTATATAAACTGAACTTGCCATGAACTCGGCCACATAATAGAACTTTGGTTCAGGCTGATTTTATTCTTAAAGGCAATGAGATGAGCATTCATGTTGGTTATAATGTCATTAGATATTATTGTATACGTATGAAAATGCACAACAATATGAAGTTATATGATGTCAGCAACAACTATCCTAAGTAGAAATACAGAAAAAAAGTAAACATAAATGTTTTATGTTTCACCCTGACTACAGAAGTATTAGTTATGTCGAGCTTTAGGGTACTTTCACACTTGCGGCAGAGGATTCCGGCTGGCAGTTCTGTCGCCGTAACTACCTGCCGGATCCGGCAATCCGGACGTAAACTGATGGCATTTGTCAGGCGGATTCGTCTGACAAATGCACTGAAATACCGGATCCGTCTCTCCGGTATCATCTGGGAAAAACGTATCCAGTATTTTATTTATTTTTTCATTTTTAAAGGTTAGCGCATGCGCAGACTAAGGCCAGATCCACTTTGCTTTAACACTAATACACTACAATGTAAATTAATGCTGGCAACAAGTGATCAGTATTTTTGGCGGGAGAGAAAACTGCAGCATGCTGCGGTATTTTCTCCGTCCAAAAACGTAAGAGGGACTGAACTGATGCATCTTGAACGGAATACTCTCCATTCAGAATGTATTAGGCTAAAACGTTCCAGTATTGAGCTCCTGTGACACGGAAAACAAAAGCGTTAGTGTGACAGTACTCTTAGATTTAATGCTATTTATATTGTCCGTGTGGAATAAATCCCTGTTTTTATCTTGTGATTATAGGCTATTTCCTGCCATTTTGCCAGCTCAGAGTGCTACTATATAGATGTCAAGGGAACAAGTCAGGAATACATTGAGAGAGAGTTTGTTGAATTAGTAAAGAAACAGCTTGCAATGGAGTCACTTAGGACCTTAAAGGTATAACATTACGCCGTTACATTACTTGGAAACTATATATTTTTTTATTTATTTAAAGGGGGATTCCAGGATTCTAATATTGATGGCCTGAGGAGAAACCAGTAGCAGGGGTCAGACCCACGCCACGATCACCAGCTCTGTCCAATTCATAATGGGTAGAGCTGGTTACTGTAGTGCTGCGCTCATTCACTTCAAATGGCGCAGCGCTGCAGTAACTAGCTCTGTTCACTACACAGTAAAGTAAGAATGTATGATGTATGTAATCATGCTTCATTTATTACACTGTGCGATCTTGTTTCACAGCTAATTTGGCTCAATTGCCTAAAAAGACATTTAGTAGATCACTGTTCTTAAAGCCCTGTTCACACTGGTGTCAAGGCTTATGGGTTTCATGGACACCATGGGGAACCTTTCTTACAACTGAACCATTTTGCAAAGGAGCCTCACAGATCATCTCTTTTGACTTGTAATGAGCCTATCAGGTTTCATACTTGGTCCTCATAAATATGATCTTAGCAGGTCTGTGCGAATATTGTGTCCCGCAAACAGCAGATCTGCAATATACATGCACTGGCTGTGTGTTCACCGTATCACAGTTGTGGATTTATTGACTTGAATGGGTCCACAATTCGGAAGGTGCGGCATGGAAGCACGGATCGGATGCACTATGGAGTCCTTCTGTGGGTTTTCTGTCTGTGCCTCCGCACCGCAAAAAAGGAGTGCATGTACTACTTTTTTGCAATGCAGACCGCGGGATGTGTATTGCGGACCCCATTCACGTAAATGGGTCTGTGTCCGCAGACGATGAGCATGCGATCAGTGCCCGTGTGTTGCGGACCGCAACCTGCAGCACAGGCTCGGCTGCCACACATTCATGTGCATGAGGCCTTAGACAGCTGTAATCTCTCTGAAATATTAGCTGATTTCTTTGCTTTTGGGAACTTCTCACTGAGACTGGATGTGTCCTACAGCAGAGCTGTCAATTGTTTGGACTGACAACCAGCGTATATTACTAGCTGTAAATCTGGACCAGCAAAAGTAATGCATATTTAGGCTGTACAAATAATAACTTGCACCCAGTGAAGTACAATACAGATGCATCCATTCTTACTCAGTGTGAGCCATTGTAGTGCCTTATCTCTTCATTAGACAACAAAAGCCATTGAAAGAGTGTATTTATTGCATCATTGTTATACAGAAAGTGCAGCAAGAGAACAAATAAGAATGGATACATCTGTACATATTTTGATTTTTTTTTCATTTTTGGTTCTGCTGAATTACCAGTACAGATTTGTTTCAAGAGTTTATTTTTAGTTGTAGTAATTTATGTCGCAGCAGCGTTTTCTCTGACTTTTTTTTTTTTTTTGCTTCAGGATGTATGGATGGTAAAAGCACGAGTTGTACAAGGAGAGAGAATCAACCTGTAACTGGTGTTCTGATTTCCTTGTGCCACAAAGAACGCTTGTCCTTAAAATGTCTCTATCGTTCTCATTCTCATGTTCAAGATCTGAAATTATTTCTTGTGTAATTCAAATGACAAGCACTCGGTGAAGGGAAGTATGATTTGCGTTTTAACTGCTGGTGGTGATATGGTGAACAGATTTGTTTAAGAGCTAAAGATCAGATCCTCTGCTGATCGACTGTTTGAAGCATTCCTGTGAGCGCTACAGCCTCAAACGTCAAATAAAACATTGGAGATGCTGGATAACCATATGATGCAGAGGAATGTCACCCTGCCTCTGGTCTCCCTGTCCCAGCCCAACAGAAGAAAATGCTTGGCACTCTGACATAAAATGTCGGTCTGGTGCTCAATGATAGATTTACCACGTGCAATAGTCAAAATCACTATGACACTCAGTTAATTAGCAAACAAGTGATAGTTTATCGGTCCATCCAGCAAGTGCAGAAGCACTTTGGTCTGCAGTACTTCACTATTGGGATGCTCCTTTGTGTTTTTTTTTTTTTTTCTTTTTGAGTGCGGTGCTTCACAGCTGGGAACAGTGATGGACTATACCAGTGGTGAAATCGAGAGGGATCTTCAAAATCTCGGAGTGGATGTGGTAACAGTTATCTCCATCGAACCATTGTTTGTCCTGTAGAAGCAGCGCAAGTCTGGTACTGCACATTATTGATGATTTGAAGTTGACCTACTTTTGATTGGACTTTTGCGGTGCTCCTGTTTAGAGACTGAGGAATTAGCTTTTTGTGTTTTACAAAACACTCACTGTCTATACACATTAAAGCGATAAATGACCAT
Organism: Bufo gargarizans; assembly: GCF_014858855.1. Classification (NCBI taxonomy): domain Eukaryota; kingdom Metazoa; phylum Chordata; class Amphibia; order Anura; family Bufonidae; genus Bufo; species Bufo gargarizans. Next base: position 229,117,103 of record NC_058081.1, on the reverse strand, counting down.
TGCACTAACCACTTTGTTTTTAATGTTTCAGCCAATGTAGTAGGAACAGTTAATGTTTTTGACCTATTTGTCTGTGACCTAATAAAAACTGAATATTTTACCAAATAAGCCGATGTTTGTCTCTTTTCTTTTTTTTTTTTTTTTTTTTCTTTTTTTTTTTTCTTTTTAACCCCTTCACGCCCAGCACCATACATGTACGGTGTGCTGATTGGGCAGTGCAGGAGCTGCGCCCGCCCGATCAGCAGCAGGGGTCTAGCAGTTACTGATAATACTGATAGCTGGAGCCTGGCTGTATGCGGCGGCATCGGTAAAATCACCGGTGCTGGCGCATTAACCCCTGCACAGCCGTTGTCAGTGCAGGGAGAAAGCAGCCATCAGATCCCCGTGCTGCTGTGATGGGGACCCAATGGCAGGGAACGCAGGCCGATGCCTTCCTTAGGCATCGTGGCTGCCTTCCGTGACAGCCTGTGAGATCCAGCCCCTCTCACAGGCAGACAGGCTGTAAGTGTATTAGTGTGTAATACACTTACAGCCAATGCATCACAATACAGAAGTATCGTAATGCATTGTAAAGGGGAACAGACCCCCAAAAGTTCAAGTCCCAGAGTGGGACAAAAAAGTAAAGTTAAAAAAATCAATTTTTCAAGTAAAAAGCGTCCTTTTCTAAAAATAAAGTTAAAAAATTTGTAACATAAGGGAAGTAGACATTAGGTATTGTCGCGTCTGTATCGAGATGTATACCGTATTTTTTTGCTTTAAGACTCGCCTAGGTTTTTGAGGAGGAAAATAAGAAAAAAATATTTTGAACAAAAAGGTGTGCTTTTGGTAGGTTTTGAACTAATGGTGGTCTGTGGATGACGCACTGTTGGGGGGGGGAATCTATGGATGACGCACTGTTAGGGGGGGATCTGTGGATGACGCACTGTTAGGGGGGGATCTGTGGATGACGCACTGTGGGGGGGGATCTGTGGATGAAGCACTGTTAGAGGGGGGGATCTGTGGATGACGCACTGTTAGGGGGGGGATCTGTGGATGACGCACTGTTAGGGGGGGGATCTGTGGATGATGCACTGTTAGGGGGGGGATCTGTGGATGACGCACTGTTAGGGGGGGGGATCTGTGGATGACGCACTGTTAGGGGGGGGATCTGTGGATGACGCACTGTAGGGGGGGATCTGTGGATGACGCACTGTTAGGGGGGGATCTGTGGATGACGCACTGTTAGGGGGGGGGGTCTGTGGATGACGCACTGTTAGGGGGGGATCTGTGGATGACGCACTGTTAGGGGGGGATCTGTGGATGACGCACTGTTAGGGGGGGGATCTGTGGATGACGCACTGTTAGGGGGGGATCTGTGGATGACGCACTGTTAGGGGGGGATCTGTGGATGATGCACTGTTGGGGGGGGGGATCTGTGGATGACGCACTGTTGGGGGGGGGGATCTGTGGATGACGCACTGTTGGGGGGGGGGATCTGTGGATGACGCACTGTTGGGGGGGGGGATCTGTGGATGACGCACTGTTGGGGGGGGGATCTGTGGATGACGCACTGTTGGGGGGGGGGATCTGTGGATGACGCACTGTTGGGGGGGGAATCTATGGATGACGCACTGTTAGGGGGGGATCTGTGGATGACGCACTGTAGGGGGGGATCTGTGGATGACGCACTGTTGGGGGGGGATCTGTGGATGATGCACTGTTAGGGGGGGGGATCTGTGGATGACGCACTGTTGGGGGGGGGATCTGTGGATGACGCACTGTTGGGGGGGGGGATCTGTGGATGACGCACTGTTGGGGGGGGGAATCTATGGATGACGCACTGTTAGGGGGGGATCTGTGGATGACGCACTGTAGGGGGGATCTGTGGATGACGCACTGTTAGGGGGGGATCTGTGGATGATGCACTGTTAGGGGGGGGGATCTGTGGATGACGCACTGTTGGGGGGGGATCTGTGGATGACGCACTGTTGGGGGGGGATCTGTGGATGACGCACTGTTGGGGGGGGGATCTGTGGATGACGCACTGTTGGGGGGGGATCTGTGGATGACGCACTGTTGGGGGTGGGGGAATCTATGGATGACGCACTGTTAGGGGGGGATCTGTGGATGACTCACTGTAGGGGGGGATCTGTGGATGACGCACTGTTAGGGGGGGATCTGTGGATGACGCACTGTTAGGGGGGGATCTGTGGATGACGCACTGTTAGGGGGGGGGGTCTGTGGATGACGCACTGTTAGGGGGGGATCTGTGGATGACGCACTGTTAGGGGGGGATCTGTGGATGACGCTTGTCATCCACAGATCCCCCATCAGATGCATCAGTGTGGAGGGAGGAGGCGGGGCCCAGTCCAATACCGTAAGTATAGCATTAAGACGGCGCAGACCGGCATCTCCCTCCTCATGCGCCGCCTGCCCCAGCTCCCTCCTCATGTGCCACCTGCCTGCTTATCTCGCTTTATGAATGAACAGGCAGGCGGCGCATGACAGAGGGAACTGGTGCAGGCGGCGCATGACCAAGGGAGATGCCGGTCTGCGCCGTCTTAATGCTATACTTGCGGTACTACAGTAAGGCTGGTTTCACACGGGCGTTGCGGAAAAATGTGCGGGTGCGTTGCGGAAACACCCGCGATTTTTCCGCGCGAGTGCAAAACATTGTAATGCGTTTTGCACTCGCGTGAGAAAAACCGCGCATGTTTGGTATCCAAACCCGAACTTCTTCACAGAAGTTCGGGCTTGGGATTGATGTTCTGAAGATTGTATTATTTTCCCTTATAACATGGTTATAAGGGAAAATAATAGCATTCTGAATACAGAATGCTTAGTATAATAGCGCTGGAAGGGTTAAAAAAAATAAAAAAGTTTACTCACCTTATCCCCATGATCGTGTAGATCCCGGTCTGTTCTTTAGCTGTCTGCTGAATGACCTTTGGTGATGTCAGATCACATGCTCCAATCACATGGTCCATCACCATGGTGATGGAGCATGTGATCTGACATCACCACAGGTCCTTTAGCCACAGCTAAAGAACAGACCGACCGGGAACTAGGCGATCATGGGGATATGGTGAGTTAACTTTTTTTTTTTTTAACCCTCCCAGCCCTATTATACTATGCATTCTGTATTCAGAATGCTATTATTTTCCCTTATAACCATGTTATAAGGGAAAATAATACAGTGAATAGACTGTCACCTAGCAACCGTGCGTGAAAATCGCACCGCATCCGCACTTGCTTGCGGATGCTTGCGATTTTCACGCAACCCCATTAATTTCTATGGGGCCTGCGTTACGTGAAAAACGCTGAATATAGAACATGCTGCGATTTTCACGCAACGCATAAGTGATGCGTGAAAATCACTGCTCATATGCACACCTCTATAGAAATGAATGGGTCCGGATTCAGTGCGGGTGCAATGCGTTCAACTCACGCATCGCACCCGCGCGGAAATCTCGCCCGTGTGAAAGGGGCCTAAGTACCGTACAGAGCATATACAATTAGATATACCGTAGATCAGATTGAATGTTTAACAGTTGCGGGGCCCGGTGTATTAGAGTAGAGTCACTGCATCGGGCCTGGCCATGATTGTCCCCGCCTCCTCTCTCCACACTGATACTTCGTGGCCGCGCTGTGCAGCATAGCGGCCAGCGAAGTATTCGCTTTATAAGATGCACGGCCATTTTGCGTCTTAAGCAAAATATACGGGTACATATGAAGTCCCTCAGGTGAACACCACCTTAAAAAATATTAAATGAAAGCAGTGTCAAAAAAGCAATTTTTTTGTCACCTTTTTATCACAAAGTGTCAGAGCAAGCATTCAAAGTCATATGCACCCCAAAGTAGTGCCAATTGAAATGGTGCCAATCCCAAAGTGGTGAGCGAGCATGCTTGGTCAAACTGCTGTTCGGCTCGAGTATCGCTATGCTCTGCACATTGCAGTGTTCGGCCGAGTACTGCGTGTGCTCAAGTACGATTTTAATACAGTGAAAGTCGGTGGGAGACGTGGGCATCAAACCAGGCACCGCCCTGAAGAAGAGGGTGTCTGGTTAACAAAAAAGGTTAGAAATTGATAGAAACGCCATCAAAATGGTTTGGAAACCGCATTAGGAGGATGGGTGGATGCATCTTGGACTCCCATTAACTATGATATACAATAGACCAGGCTATCTCAAACTGCAGCCCTCCAGCTGTTGTAAACTACAACTCCCACAATGCCCTGCTGTAGGCCGATACCTGTAGGCTGTTCGAGCAGTTTTGCAACAGCCCTGGATGCCTGCAATAGACAACCACATAAAGGCTATATGCCAAAAGCCAGGTATGTGCAAGCCAACAATCTATCCATAAGACTGATATCAGTCAGCATAACTTACAATGGCAGCCTTTTGTACTGAGACATTCCAAACCAGCTCTCATCTAACTGAGAGCCAGTAAGCCTCAAAGTTGCTTCATATCTGTTGGGTGGATCTGCGCACCTAGATCAATATCATTCGGATGACAAAGTTTTCTGATTGTCTTAACATAATATTCAATAACTGTTCTATACAGTTTTGTCATGTAGACTCATTTGCATAAACATAGGCATATGGGAAAGACATGCAAATGAGCAGAATCTGCCTTGTTTTTCAGCCGAAAAACCACTTACATGGAATATTTGCGATAAAAATTAGTGATTAGAATATTCGCAATTTACACTATTCATGAACAGCTCCATCTATTGGTTTCGTAGTCTTATGACAAGACTATTACCCTGGGTTCAGACCTGAGCGTTCTGAAAGGAGCACTCTGTATGCGCGATTGTACCGGCGTTTACAATCGCGCATACAGAGACAGGCGAACACACATTGTTGCGCGTTCCCGAATATCTATGTACGGGAACGCGCGGCAAAACGCCCCAAAAAAGCTCAAGAACTTGTTTGAGCGTTGGGAGTTTGATATACCTGCTTCCAGCAAATACTCATTAAGGGGTTCTATATACCTGCTTCCACAAATACTGCTCTTCTATAGGGTCATTTTGAAAATGACAGGCAGATGAAGAGGCAGGCCATTCCGCAGGGGTGGTAAGGGTCAGGCAGGTGCACCAGGCCGGAGTTTAAGTTGGAGAAGGTGCGTGCGATTGCGTCAAAGGATGTACCAGAGTTGGTTGAGTGGCTTACTCAGCCTTCTGCTTCTGCACCCTCCTCATCCTCTGTATCGGCACCCTCCTTACTCTCTGCTGTGTGTACCCCCAAAGACACTACCACTACCATAGCCGCTCCACTCGAGTCAGAGGAATTATTTTCCCATCCATTCCCAGACCTTACCGATGCGCAGCCATTCTTTGCATCGGATCAGGAAGAGGAGGTAGCAAAGGCCACCACCCAGCGGTCTTACGACAGTACCCAGATCAGCCCAAAGAGGGTGGTGCCGCTGTTGCTGCCTACTCCGACATCTCTAATGTCAGTGGTGGTGAAGGTGACGATGATGACCTGTCGATGGACGTCACGTGGGTGCCCAGAAGAGAGGAAGAGAAGGGGAGTTCAAAGGGAGAGACGGCGCAGCAGATAGGGAGGAGAAGCAGGCATAACTCAGTGCACAGGAGGCAAAAAGCAGACTGCAAATGTATCTGGAGCGAGCCATCCACCATGCACGGTCACATCTGCTCCCAGGACACCGGCACATGGCTCCGCAGTGTGTGCTTTTTTTTTTAACGTGTCAGCTGCTGACAATAGTGTTGCCATCTGCAGCCTGTGCTGTCAATGCATAAGTCGCGGTAAGCCCAACACTCACCTGGGGACGACCACCTTAAAGGGATTCTGTCACCAGGATTAACGATATGTAGATATTTTTTATGTGCCCATTAGTCTTCATGCAGTGTTTACAATGAGCCCTCTGTTTATGCTCTGTGTGCCTTATATTCTTATATAAAGCAATCTTATTAATATGTAAATAACCTCTGTCAGAAGCTCATGGGGTTGTCCCACGATCTCCTGGAGCCCGGCCATGCCCATCGATCCGGAGCCCAGCACCGCCCACTACTTAATTTATTCACTGCACTATCCTGACGTCATGTAATCTCTGCTCCGTAGTCTCGCAGCAAGCGAGAAAATACGGAGCAGAGATTACATGACGTCAGGATAGTGCACTGAATAACTTAAGTAGTAGGCGGTGCTGGTTTACAGGAGATTGTGGGACAACCCCTTGGACTCCTGACATAAGAATATAAGGCACACAGAGCATAAACAGAGGGATCATTATAAACACTGCATGAAGACTAATGGGCACATATAAATATCTACATATCGTTAATCCTGGTGACAGAATCCCTTTAAGAAGACACCTGGCCTCCGATAACTGAGCCCAGTGGGAGCAAAACCGTCAGAACCCACAAAGCCACACTCCCGGCGCTCCACGTCCTGCTTCTTCTTCTCCCATTTCTCCTCCACCTTCCACCATGCCGTCGTCGCGTTCATCTGGCAAAAGGCAAGCTTCCGTGGCACAAATGTTCGAACATAAAAAGTTGATGACACCGGGTAACTATCTTGCCCAACGGCTGCCCGCCGGCTTGTCGGAACTGCTAGCCTGCCAACTACTGCCATATAAACTGCAAAACCAAAAAAGTTGACAAACTACCAAGTTTGAATGTGTGCTACACAACATCAACAATCACAAGACACACCTGAATAGTAAATTAACATTTATTATTACAAATCAATTAATTATCAGACAATAAAATATATGAAAATAAGCAGCAATGTTAGAGATATCCCCAAGATACTCCCAGTCCAAAAAAAATACATCACTAAGAGACAGTAGGCAATGGTAAATCCTAATATCAATTACATATTGTAATCCAAACCTAATTGTCCCATATGTAGCTAATACACCATACCACATATCGCATATAATGCCCAGCAGGTTGGCTACACTGTTGCAAGCATATAGTATAAGGGAACAACTGTCCTCAATATGCAATCAACACTATATAATTCAACCCACAAGGCAACCACTTGACAATATCCATGTGAGAAATAGCTATCATTGTCATACAGACTAGGAGAGTGACAGGGCACACCAACCCTAACGCACGTATCGCCTGAGCTTCTTCCTGGGGGCATGTCTAAACATCTCACCCATCCCTCTCCGTATCCTGCCTACAATTGGACAAACCCCCATCATTACCTGATACACCTCGAGTGAGTGGATCGGTCAGACTGTATTATGCCCTAACTCCTCATATCGCAGTCCTAGCCCTGACCATGTGATCCATACGTGATATGTTACTTTAATATTCATGTGTGTCTTGTTTTTGGTGATTGCCATATAAACTGGTGGACTCAGAGGCCTTTAGAAAATTTGTAGCCATTGGCACACTGCAATGGAAGGTCCCCAGAAGGAAATATTTGCCGTCAGATGTCTGATTTGTGACTGCCCGATGCGCTGGAACTCCACCTTGTATATGCTTGATAGGCTTCTCCAGCAGAAACGTGCCGTTAACAACTGCCTGTACGAACTCTGCGGCAGGACAGATTCTGGGGAGCTTGTTTTTTCCCCCACTGTGCCAGTGGCTGCTCATGCGTGATCCATGCAGACTTCTGCGGCCATTTGATGAGATCACCAAACTGGTCAGTCGCAGCCAGGGGCGCCGTCAGTGACATCGTAGCTTACACTTTCTTTCTGGAGCGTGCATTGCATCGTGTCATTGAACAAGGCGTCGAGGAGCAGGACGTGGAAGATGAGGAGGTTGCAATGCTGAATGAATTCCCAGCGGGGCTACTCCATCTGAGACAAGTCAGCAGGACTCTTTAGACGTGTCAGAGGAGGATGGTGCCTAGAAGTAGGAGCAAGAAGAGAAGGCTTTAAACTTTTCTGGGATCCCTGGTGTTGTCTGTGGATGGGGGAAGGATACAGAGGACGACATTCTCCTGGGCGATGAGCAGGAGCCAGTCTCCACCACCGCTTCCAATTTAGTGCAAATGGGGGCCTTCATGCTCCAGTCTTTGAAGAGGGACCCCCGTATAAGGCTACTTTCACACTGGCGTTTCTGGGTCCGGTTGTGAGATCCGTTTCAGGGCTCTAACAAGCGGCCCAAAACGGATCAGTTAAGCCCAAATGCATTCTGAATGGATAAGGATCCGTTCAGAATGCATAAATTTGGCTGCGTTTGGCCTCTGTTGCATTTTTTAGACGATCACTAAAACGCAGCTTGCAGCGTTTTGGTGACCATCTGACTATGCGGAGCCAAACGGATACGTCTTGACTTACAATGTAAGTCAACGGGGACGGATCCCTTTTTCACTGACACAATATGGTGCAATTGAAAATGGATCCGTCCCCCATGGATCCGTCCCCCTACTAGCTGTTCAGGCTTGACCTGTGGCCAGAGCTGGCACAATTTGCCATGGAACTCTTGGCTTGCCCCTCGTCGAGTGTCTTGTCCGAAAGGACGTTCAGCGCAGCGGGGGGGATCGTGACCGATAAGCGCACTCGCCTTGCTCACGACAGTGTGGACTACCTCACATTTCTAAAAATGAATGCGGCATGTATCCTGGAGGAATTCAACCCTTGTGACGACCACGTTTAATTGAATTTCCTCATGCCAGCCCACACATATCCACCACCACCCAGAACAAATAATGGTCCCTGTCTTATGTAAATACAGCGGCATAAAAGGCCTTTTCTGTACAGCGAATGCCTAATGTTTGGGACCTCGGAGGAATTCAACACCTGTGACGACCACGTGTTATCGACTTTAAATTATTATCATTTGGGTTTTTTCCAAGAGGGGGGATTTCGTTAGCCATGTTTTTAATCCAATTTTATATTTTTTGTTCATTTAAACATATGTATTTGACATGTATTTGTACTGGCTTGCAGTAAAATTGATATCCAATGACCGTCTAATATACCTCCAGCCACATAATCACTTGATCTTTTCTGTCCGGTGAATAAATAATTTTTGGGGCCTATACTCCCGTGGGGCCTAAAATAAAATGTGTCTAGGCTCCAGCAGGCCACATTTTTGACTGTTTCCCTAAAATAGTACCAATCAAATAGTCATCTAATACCGACATTTTTGACTGTTTCCCTTTTAACCGCCTCCGGACCGTCTAACGCAGGATCCCGTTCCGGAGGCGGCTCACTCAGGCACAGTCACGCATCTACGCGTCATCTCGCGAGGCGCGAGATTTCCTGTGAACGCGCGCACACAGGCGCGCGCGTTCACAGGAACTGCAGGCAAGCAAGTGGATCTACAGCCTGCCAGCGGCAGCGGATTTTTTTTAATTAGACGCTGTTTTGATAACAGTGTCTAATATACCTGCTACCTGGTCCTCTGGTGGTCCCTTTTGCTTGGATCGACCACCAGAGGACACAGGCAGCTCTGTAATAAGTAGCACCACACTACACTACACCGCCCCCGTCACTTATTAACCCCTTACTAACCCCTGATCACCCCATATAGACTCCCTGATCACCCCCCCTGTCATTGATCACCCCCCTGTAAGGCTCCATTCAGACGTCCGTATGTCTTTTTCGGATCCGCAAAACACATACGAACGTCTGAATGGAGCCTTACAGGGGGGTGATCAATGACCGGGTGGTGATCACCCCATATAGACTCCCTGATCACCCCCCTGCCATTGATCACCCTCCTGTCATTGATCACCCCCCTGTAAGGCTCCATTCAGACGTCCGTATGTGTTTTACGGATCCATGGATCGGATCCGCAAAACACATACGGACCTCTGAATGGAGCCTTACTGGGGGGTGATCACCCCATATAGACTCCCTGATCACCCCCCTGTCATTGATCACCCCCCTGTAAGGCTCCATTCAGACGTCCGTATGTGTTTTTCGGATCCGATCCATGGATCCGCAAAACACATACGGACCTCTGAATGGAGCCTTACAGGGGGGTGATCATTGACAGGGGGTGATAAGGGAGTCTATATGGGGTGATCACCCCCCTGTCATTGATCACCCCCCTGTAAGGCTCCATTCAGATGTCCGTATGTTTTTCGCGGATCCGGCTCCATTCAGAAATTTTTTGGGCACAAGTTAGCGGAAATTGATATTTTTTTGTTTTGTTTTTTCTTAAAAAGTCTCATATTCCACTAAATTGTGACAAAAAATAAAATCTCACATGAACTCCCCATACCCCTCACGGAATCCAAATGCGTAAAATTTTTTAGACATTTATATTCCAGACTTCTTCTCACGCTTTAGGGCCCCTAAAATGCCAGGGCAGTATAAATGCTCCACATGTGACCCCATTTCGGAAAGAAGACACCCCAAGGTATTCCGTGAGGGGCATATTGAGTCCATAAAAGATTGAACTTTTTGCCCCAAGTTAGCGGAAAGGGAGACTTTGTGAGAAAAAAATAAAAAATCTATTTCCGCTAACTTGTGCCAAAAAAAAATCTTCTATCAACTCGCCATGCCCCTCATTGAATACCTTGGGATGTCTTCTTTCCAAAAATAGGTTTACATATGGGGTATTTATACTGCCCTGGCATTTTAGGGGCTCTAAAGCGTGAGAAGAAGTCTGGGATCCGAGGTAGAGGTCCCTGCTACGGTCCTCATTTGCAGCAGAGTGGTGCTAGCGCTGATCTTGTTTATGGTGCGGCATACACCAGTAGCGCAGCACACCCTGGACCTTCTACCAGCACTGCCGTATTCCCTGGTGAAGTGGCGAGCACCAGAAGGGCAGTTCCAGCTGGTACGGTGGTACGTGCAATAACTCCCCCGTCACAGCCACCGCGTTCACAGGCCCGTAGAACGCTTAGTCTCCCAGAGTTGCTGGCAAATCCTAATTAGCAATCCCCTGCATCCCCCGCACCCGTATTGCCCTCATTCACCGCCCAGTCTGGAGTTCGCGTGGAGACGGCTCATTTAGGATCGGCCCTTCAGTTTTTTGAGCTGTTCTTCACCGCGGATCTCTATGACCCAGTTGTGGCAGAAACCAACCGCTACGCCACACAGTTTATTACCGCCAATCCGGAAAGCTTCTATGCCCAGCGTTTCCGGTGGAAACCAGTCACAGTTTCCGAGTTTATTTTTTTTTGGGGCCGTATCCTCAGCATGGGTCTAACAAAAAAAAATGTGTTGCTGTCATATTGGTCTAAAGACCCAATGCATTACATGCCCATGTTCTCTGCTGCAATGTCCAGGGCACGTTTTGAAGTCATCATGTGCTTTATGCATTTCGCTGACAATAGCACCTGTCATCCAAGAGGCCACCCTGCTTATGACCGGCTCCACAAAATTCGGCCCCTCATAGACCATTTGTCATTCAGATTTGCAGATGCGTATACCCCTATTCAAAACATCTGCATTGACGAGTTCCTAGTACATTTTACCGGGCGCCTTGGCATAAAACAGTACATCCCCAGCAAGCGCGCCCGGTATGGGGTCAAACTGTATAAGCTCTGTGAAAGGGCCACAGGCTATACATATCATTTTAGGGTCCATGAGGGAAAAGACTCAAAACTGGAGCCGGTCGGATGTCCTGACTACCTGGGGAGCAGTAGCAAGATTGTCTGGGACTTGGTGTCATCCTTACTCCACAAGGGGTACCACTTATACGTGGACAATTTTTACTCAAGCGTGGCCCTCTTTCGGCACTTACATCTAGTTGGAATTCAATGCTGTGGCACCGCGCGACCTAGTCGCCGGGGCTTCCCCCAACGGCTCGTTAGTACCCGACTTGCACGGGGGGAGTGGGCTGCCTTGTGTGACCAAGAACTGCTCACAGTGAAGTGGAGGGACAAGAGGGATGTTTACCTTCTGTCCACCATTCACGCAGACACGACTGTACAAATTGAAAGGGCAACTGGAGTCATTGTGAAACCCCTCTCTGTCCACGACTATAACCTTCACATGGGAGGGGTGGACTTCAATGACCAGAAGTTGGCTCCCTATTTAGTTTCCCGACGCACCAGACGCTGGTATAAGAAGGTGTCTGTATATTTGATCCAATTGGCTCTTTATAATAGTTTTGTTCTCTACAGTAAGGCTGGGAGAACAGGATCCTTCCTAAAATTCCAGGAAGAGATCATTTTGGAAATCCTGTATCCAGGAGGGTCCGTGCCCCAAGTCCCTGATGTAGTGAGCCGGCTACAAGGCAGACACTTCCCGTCTGTCTATCCTGGTACCCCAACTCAACGTTTCCCAAGAAAAAGATGTTGTGTCTGTAGCAGGGGTGGAATAAGGCGTGACACCACCTTTTTTTTGTCCTGACTGTCCTGACCAGCCTGCCCTATGCATAGGGGAGTGTTTCCGCAAGTTCCACACTCAGGTACACTATTAGCGTAGGGATTGCGTACACAGGACAGGCACACAGGGGTCTTAGGGCCCTTTCACACAGAGTTGCCACAAACCTCTCCTTTCACCTGGGACAAAGTGCAGAATGTACTTCGCCACATCTCTGGGCGATTTGCACTTTGCACATTGTCCCATGGGGAAGGAGAGGTTTGTCTTATAAAGGTTAAAAAAAATCACTGGTAAGCAAAAAAGTTATTGTTCAGTTTCAAAAGTTTATAAAAGTTAATGTTCTCTAAAGTTAATGTTAATAAATGTATTGCGTTGCGGCCTTTTTTTTTTTTTTTTTACCTTCTAGGTGGACCAAGCGATCAAGTAGCTGCAGCACTGATGTGCATTCTGACAGAAGCATTGCGCTGCTGTCAGATTACACAAAAGTCGGTGTATGCGGCGCTGCAAGGCGAGATTTCTCCTCTGCAGTAAAAAATACGTTTGCCGAGGCATATGAGCTGAGGAGGCGGCGGTGTTCATATGCTTTGGCAAACACTTTGTATATATATAAAAAAATAAAAAAAATCCTGGCAATGATTTATTCATCCACATCGATTGATGTGAATGGGGAAATCTGGTTTGCCAGGGCATACGAGCTAAGTGGGTATGGATGTTGGACGGAGCTCCTATGTCCTGGCAGACGCCTTTCCCCGCAATTTTTTTTTTGGGCAGAGATTTTTTCATCCACATTGATCGATGCGAATGAAGAAATCTATGCCGTTCATTTTTTCTTTCAGCCCAGAGGCTGAACGGAATAAAAAAATCTCATTACCTGTATGCTAAGTATAAGGAGAATAGCAGAAACTCCTAATGCTGGCCATACATGTAATGACTGCGGAGACCCTCAAAGGCCAGGGCAGTACAAACACCCCACAAATGACCCCATTTTGGAAAGAAGACACCCCAAGGTATTCGCTAAGGGGCATATTGAGTCCATGAAAGATTGAAATTTTTGTCCCAAGTTAGCGGAAAGGGAGACTTTGTGAGAAAAAACAAAAAAATCTATTTCCGCTAACTTGTGCCAAAAAAAAATAATTTCTATGAACTCGCCATGCCCCTCATTAAATACCTTGGGGTGTCTTCTTTCCAAAATGGGGTCACATGTGGGGTATTTATACTGCCCTGGCATTTTAGGGGCCCTAAAGCGTGCAAAGAAGTCTGGGATCCAAATGTCTAAAAATGCCCTCCTAAAAGGAATGTGGGCCCCTTTGCGCATCTAGGCTGCAAAAAAGTGTCACACATGTGCTATCGCCGTACTCAGGAGAAGTTGGGGAATGTGTTTTGGCATGTCATTTTACATATACCCATGCTGGGTGAGAAATATCTTGGTCAAATGCCAACTTTGTATGAAAAAAATGGGAAAAGTTGTCTTTTGCCGAGATATTTCTCTCACCCAGCATGGGTATATGTAAAAAGACACCCCTATACACATTGCCCAACTTCTTCTGAGTACGGCAATACCACATGTGTGACACTTTTTTGCAGCCAAGGTGGGCAAATGGGCCCACATTCCAAAGAGCACCTTTCGGATTTCACAGGCCATTTTTTACAGATTTTGATTTCAAACTACTTTGCACGCATTAGGGCCCCTAAAATGCCAGGGCAGTATAACTACCCCACAAGTGACCCCATTTTGGAAAGAAGACACCCCAAGGTATTTCATGATGGGCATAGTGAGTTCATGGAAGTTTTTATTTTTTGTCACAAGTTAGTGGAATATGAGACTTTGTAAGGAAAAAAAAAAATTCATCATTTTCCGCTAACTTGTGACAAAAAATAAAAAGTTCTATGAACTCACTATGCCCATCAGCGAATACCTTAGGGTGTCTACTTTCCGAAATGGGGTCATTTGTGGGGGTTTTCTACTGTCTGGGCATTGTAGAACCTGAGGAAACATGACAGGTGCTCAGAAAGTTAGAGCTGCTTCAAAAAGCGGAAATTCACATTTTTGTACCATAGTTTGTAAACGCTATAACTTTTACCCAAACCATTTTTTTCCCCCAAACATTTTTTTTATCAAAGACATGTAGAACAATAAATTTAGAGAAAAATTTATATATAGATGTCGTTTTTTTTTTTAATTTAACAACTAAAAGTGAAAAATGTCATTTTTTTGCAAAAATTTCGTTAAATTTTGATTAATAACAAAAAAAAGTAAAAATGTCAGCAGCAATGAAATACCACCAAATGAAAGCTCTATTAGTGAGAAGAAAAGGAGGTCAAATTCATTTGGGTGGTAAGTTGCATGACCGAGCAATAAACCGCTAAAGTTGTGGAGTGACGATTTGTAAAAAAGGGCCTGGTTACTAGGGGGGTATAAACCTGTGGTCCTTAAGTGGTTAAGCTAGGGGAACTGAGGTGGTTAAGACATATAAAAATGGCTCCTGATTAAAATACATATTTTACGTGGGAATTTTTGCCATTGATCCCCCTCTGGTATGTCCATGTTGTAGGACGATTTGTTCACTTCTTGTAAGTATTTGGTGGCTGCAATAATGACCTGAAGGTTTTTCAGGTTCACCTGCCATTAACCACTTCAGCCCCGCTAGGTGAAACCCCCTTCATGACCAGAGCACTTTTTACACTTCGGCACTACACTACTTTCACCGTTTATCGCTCGGTCATGCAACTTACCATACAAATGAATTTTACCTCCTTTTCTTCTCACTAATAGAGCTTTCATTTGGTGGTATTTCATTGCTGCTGGCATTTTTACTTTTTTTGTTATTAATCAAAATGTAACGATTTTTTAGCAAAAAAATGACATTTTTCACTTTCAGCTGTAACATTTTGCAAAAAAAACGACATCCATATATAAATTTTTCACCAAATTTATTGTTCTACATGTCTTTAATAAAAAAAAATGTTTGGGCAAAAAAAAAATGGTTTGGGTAAAAGTTATAGCATTTACAAACTATGGTACAAAAATGTGAATTTCCGCTTTTTGAAACAGCTCTGACTTTCTGAGCACCTGTCATGATTCCTGAGGTTCTACAATGCCCAAACAGTAGAAAACCCCCACAAATGACCCCATTTCGGAAAGTAGACACCCTAAGGTATTCGCTGATGGGCATAGTGAGTTCATAGAACTTTTTATTTTTTGTCACAAGTTAGCGGAAAATGATGATGATTTTATTTTTTTTATTTTTTCTTACAAAGTCTCATATTCCACTAACTTGCGACAAAAAATAAAAAATTCTAGGAACTCACCATGCCCCTCACAGAATACCTTGGGGTGTCTTCTTTCCAAAATGGGGTCACTTGTGGGGTAGTTATACTGCCCTGGCAATTTAGGGGCCCAAATGTGTGAGAAGAACTTTGCAATCAAAATGTGTAAAAAATGACCGGTGAAATCCAAAAGGTGCACTTTGGAATATGTGCCCCTTTGCCCACCTTGGCAGCAAAAAAGTGTGACACATCTGGTATCGCCGTACTCAGGAGAAGTTGGGGAATGTGTTTTGGGGTGTCATTTTACATATACCCATGCTGGGTGAGAAAAATATCTTGGTCAAATGCCAACTTTGTATAAAAAAAATGGGAAAAGTTGTCTTTTGCCAAGATATTTCTCTCATCCAGCATGGGTATATGTAAAATGACACCCCAAAACACATTCCCCAACTTCTCCTGAGTACGGTGATACCAGATGTGTCACACTTTTTTGCTGCCAAGGTGGGCAAAGGGGCACATATTCCAAAGTGCACCTTTCAGATTTTGCAGGCCATTTTTTACACATTTTGATTGCAAGGTACTTCTCACACATTTGGGCCCCTAAATTGCCAGGGCAGTATAACTACGCCACAAGTGACCCCATTTTGGAAAGAAGACACCCCAAGGTATTCCGTGAGGGGCACGGCGAGTTCCTAGAATTTTTTATTTTTTGTCACAAGTTAGCGGAAAATGATGATTTTTTTTTTTTCTCTTTTTTCCTTACATAGTCTCATATTCCACTAACTTGCGACAAAAAATAAAAATTTCTAGGAACTCGCCATGCCACTCACGGAATACCTTGGGGTGTCTTCTTTCCAAAATGGGGTCACTTGTGGGGTAGTTATACTGCCCTGGCAATTTAGGGGCCCAAATGTGTGAGAAGTACTTTGCAATCAAAATGTGTAAAAAATGGCCTGCGAAATCCGAAAGGTGCACTTTGGAATATGTGCCCCTTTGCCCACCTTGTCTGCAAAAAAGTGTCACACATCTGGTATCGCCGTACTCAGGAGAAGTTGGGGAATGTGTTTTGGGGTGTCATTTTACATATACCCATGCTGGGTGAGAGAAATATCCTGGCAAAAGACAACTTTTCCAATTTTTTTATACAAAGTTGGCATTTAATCAAGATGTTTATCTCACCCAACATGGGTATATGTAAAATGACACCCCAAAACACATTTCCCAACTTCTCCTGAGTACGGCGATACCAGATGTGTGACACTTTTTTGCAGCCTAGATGCGCAAAGGGGCCCAAATTCCTTTTAGGAGGGCATTTTTAGACATTTGGATCCCAGACTTCTTCTCATGCTTTAGGGCCCCTAAAAAGCCAGGGCAGTATAAATACCCCACATGTGACCCCACTTTGGAAAGAAGACACCCCAAGGTATCCAATGAGGGGCCTGGCAAGTTCATAGAATTTTTTTTTTTTTTGCATAAGTTAGCGGAAATTTTTTATTTATTTTTTTTTTCTCGCAAAGTCTCACTTTCCGCTAACTTAGGACAAAAATTTAAATCTTTCATGGACTCAATATGCCCCTCAGGAAATACCTTGGGGTGTCTTCTTTCCAAAATGGGGTCAGTTGTGGGGTGTTTGTACTGCCCTGGCATTTGAGGGTCTCCGCAATCATTACATGTATGGCCAGCATTAGGAGTTTCTGCTATTCTCCTTATATTGAGCATACAGGTAATGAGATTTTTTTTTCCGTTCAGCCTCTGGGCTGAAAGAAAAAAATGAACGGCACAGATATCTTCATTCGCATCGATCAATGTGGATGAAAAAATCTCTGCCCAAAAAAAAAAATGGAGGGGAAAGGCGTCTGCCAGGACATAAGAGCTCCGCCCTACATCCATACCCACTTAGCTCGTATGCCCTAGCAAACCAGATTTCTCCATTCACATCAATCGATGTGGATGAATAAATCATTGCCGGGATTTTTTTATATTTTTTTTATATATATATATACAAAATGTTTGCCAAAGCATAGGAACGCCGCCTCCTCCTCAGCTCGTATGCCTTGGCAAACGTATCTGTCACTGCAGAGGAGAAAATCCCGTCTTGCAGCGCCGCATACACCGACTTGCGTGTAATCTGACAGCAGCGCAATGCTTCTGTCAGAATGCACATCGGTGCTGCAGCTAGTCAATCGGTTGGTCCACCTGGAAGGTAAAAAAAGAAAAAAAATGAAAAATGAAAAAACCAGGCCGCAACGCAATAATTTTATTAACTTTGCAACAGAACATATAAACTTTAACTTTTTTAACTGAACATTAACGTGTTTGCTTACTGGTGTGTTTTTTTTTTTTTTTTACCTTTATAGAACAAACCTCTCCTTCCCCATGGGTCAATGTGCAAAGCGCAAATCGCCCAAAGATGTGGCGAAGTGCGTTATGCACTTTGTCCCATGTGAAAGGAGACGTTTGCAGCAGCAGTGAGTGAATGGGCCCTAATAGCCCTGTGTGCCTGTCCTGGTGAGATGATCCCTATGCTAATAGTGTACCTGTGAGTGGTACTTCCGGAAACACTCTCCAAAGCATAGGGCAGGGTGGTCCGGACAGTCAGGACAGAAATAGCGGGTGTCACGCCTTATTCCACTCCTGCTACAGACACGACATCTTTTTCGGGGTTACTGTTGGGTTGAGGTACCAGGAACGACATTGGGGAAATGTCGCTCGTGTAGACGGCTAACTACACTAGTGGTTGGGGCCACGGAACCTCCTGGATACAGGAGGTTCTCGATGATCTCTTCCTGAAATTTGAGGAAGGATCCAGTTCTCCCAGCCTTACTGTAGAGAACAAAACTATTGTACAGAGCCAATTGAATTAAATATACAGACACCTTCTTATACCAGCGTCTGGTGCGTCGGGAAACTAAATACGGAGACAACATCTGGTCATTGAAGTCCACCCCTCCCATGTGGAGGTTATAGTCGTGGACTGAGAGGGGCTTTTCAATGACACAGGTTGCTCGCTCAATTTGTATTGTCGTGTCTGCGTGAATGGAGGAGAGCATGTAAACGTCACGCTTGTCTCTCCATTTCACCGCGAGCAGTTCTTCATTACACAGTGCGGCCCTCTGCCCCCTTGCAAGACGGGTGGTAACGAGCCGTTGGGGGAAGCCCGCGTGACTAGTTCGCGCGGTACCACAGGCGCCAATCCGTTCTAGAAACAAATGCCTAAAGAGGGCCACACTTGTGTAAAAATTGTCCACATAAAGATGGTACCCCTTGCCGAATAAGGGTGACACCAAGTCCCAAACTGTCTTCCCACTGCTCCCCAGGTAGTCAGGGCAACCGACCGGCTCCAGGGTCTGATCTTTTCCCTCATAGACACAAATTTTTTGGGTATAGCCTGTGGCCCTTTCACAGAGCTTATACAATTTGACCCCATACCGGGCGCGCTTGCTTGGGATGTATTGTTTGAAGCCAAGGCGCCCGGTAAAATGTATCAGGGACTCGTCTATGCAGATGTTTTGCTCTGGGGTATAAATATCTGCAAATTTCTGGTTGAAATGGTCTATGAGGGGCCGAATTTTGTGGAGCCGGTCAAAAGCAGGGTGGCCCCTGGGACGGGAGGCGGTGTTGTCACTAAAGTGCAGGAACCGCAGGATGGCCTCAAAACGTGCCCTGGACATGGCAGCAGAGAACATGGGCATGTGATGAATCGGGTTCGTGGACCAATATGACCGCAATTCATGCTTTTTTGTCAGGCCCATGTTGAGGAGGAGGCCCAGAAAAGTTTTAAGTTCGGAAACTTGGACTGGTTTCCACCGGAAAGGCTGGGCATAAAAGCTTCCCGGGCTCAAAAAATCCCAGGGCCGAACCGATCTGAGCTGTCTCAACCCGAACTCCAGACTGGGCAGTGAAAGGGAAAACTACAGGTGCGGCTGAAGTTGGGGACTGCCAATCAGGGTTTGCCAGCACCTCTGGGATTCTAGGGGCTCTACGGGCACGTCTTTGCGGTGGCTGCGACGGGGTCACTACTGCACGTGCCACCGTACCAGCTTCAACTGCCCTTCTGGTGCTCGCTACTTCACCAGGTTGTACGGCAGTGCTGGTACTAGGTCCAGGGAGGGCTGGGCTGCTGGTGTATGCCTCACCACGTAATCCGACAGCACCAGCCCCACTCTGCTGCTCTTGAAGCGGATCCTGCGCAACCTGCGGTCTAGCGACACGGGGCCGGGTACGCCTGGTGGTATCAGGGACCTCAGCCTCCTCGTCCGAACTTTGGGTCAGAGAGCCACTGCTTTCTACAGGTTCGTATTCTGACCCGCTGGATTCATCAGATGAGGGTTCCCACTCCTCATCCGACTGGGTCAGAAGCCTGTAGGCCTCTTCAGAAGAATACCCCCTGTTAGACATGTGGGCAACTAAATTTAGGGGTATTCCCTGAGACTACCCAAGAAAAAAAAAGCAAGCCTGTCTTACAAAGGGGAGGCTAGCGAAGTACCGGAGGCCGCTGCGGTTGATAAAAAATATCAAAACTGATTTTTTTATCGCCGCAGTGCGTGTAAAGTGAATGTGCAGTGATCAAAAAAAAAATTTTTTTTTGTCACTGCGGTGGGGCGGGTGTGGGCGAACGCACGTGTGGGCGACCGATCAGGCCTGATCGGGCAAACACTGCGTTTTGGGTGGAGGGCGAACTAAAGTGACACTAGTACTATTATAGATCTGACCGTGATCAGTTTTGATCACTTCCAGATACTATAAAAGTACAAATGCTGATTAGCGATACGCTAATCAGCGAATAACGGACTGCGGTGCGGTGGGCTGGGCGCTAACTGATCGCTAACTACCTAACCAAGGGACCTAAACTATACCTAAAACCTAACGGTCAATAACAGTGAAAAAAAAAGTGACAGTTTGCACTGATCACTTTTTTCTTTTCACTAGTGATTGACAGGGGTGATCAAAGGGGTGATCAAAGGGTTCATTGGGGTTCAGGGGGGTGATCAGGGGCTAAAGTGTAGTGTTTGGTGTACTCACTGTGAAGCCTGCTCCTCTGCTGGATCCAACCGACGAAAAGAACCAGCAGAGGAGCAGGCAGCCATATATCAGATCATATTTACTAATATGATCTGATATCTGGCACTTTGATTGGCTTTTTTAAAAATCAGCAACCTGCCAGCCACGATCATTGGCTGGCAGGTTGCTGACGAAATACTTCTCGACGAAATGCCGGCGCGAACTGCGCACGCGCGGGCGCATACTCGCGTCATCTCGCGTCTCGCGTCCACATCTGCATTAGGCGGTCCGGAGGTGGTTAAAGTGAATGGGGTCCGCCGCAAACTTGAAGTTCGTGAACATTTGATCGCGTTTGCGAATCATCCCGGCTGATGTTCGTCCATCACTACTCATGAACAGCGCCATCTATTGGTCTTATAGTCTTATGACAAGACTATGAATCCAATAGATGGCGATCAAATGTTCACGAACTTAAAGTTTGCGGCGGACCCCATTCACTTTTATGGCAGGCGAACCTGAAAAACCTTCAGGTCATTATTGCAGCCACCAAATACTTACAAGAAGTGAACAAATCGTCCTACAACAAGACTAAAAGCCTTGTCATAAGACTATGAAACCAATAGATGGCGCTGTTCGTGACTCCTGAACAAAACCATCTATTAGTTTCATAGTCTTATGACAAGCATATGAATCCAATACATGGCGCTGTTCATAAGTAGTATAGATTTCAAGTATTCTAATCGCAATTTTTATCACAAATTTTCCATGTAAATGGTTTTTGACCATGTTTATGCAAATGAGTTTACATGACAAAACTGTATAGAAAGGTTATTGAATATTATGTTAGGACAATCAGAAAACTTTTCGTCACCCTAATGATAATGATTTAGGTGTGCAGGTCCACCCAAGCCATCCAACAGATCTGAAACAACTTTGAGGCTTACTGGCTCTCAGTTAGATGAGAGCTGGTTTGGAATGTCTCATAGTGCACAAGGCTATCACTGTAAGGTATGCTGGCTGTTATCTGTTTCATGGATAGATTGTTGGCTTGCACATATCTGGCTTTAGGCATATAGCCTTTGTGTGGTTGTCTATTGTATGTCATTGGTAATGGGAGTCCAAGATACATCCAGACATTCTCCCAATGCTGTTTCCAAAGTATTTTGGTGGGGTTTCCATCAATTTTAAAAATATCACATGACCTAATCCCTCAGGTGAACACCATAAAAAAATTAAAATAAAAAAGTATAAAAAAAAAGAATTTTTTTGTCACCTTGCATCGCAAAAAGTGTAATAGCAAGTGATATAAAGTCATATGCACCCTAAAATAGTACCAATCAAACAGTCATCTAATACCAAAAACATTAGCCTTTACATAAGACAGTCACCCAAAAAATAAAATAAAAAAGCCACAAAGCTTGCATGAAAGAATCCTTAGGTCTGGGCCACTTTTTCTAGTGCTACTTTTTTAAACTGCTGAGTGACAGTTACAATCTAAACATTGCATACAACCCAATGCAGCTGTGCCTCAGTAGTTAAAAAGTAAAAATCAATTAGTAGCAATAAAAAAAGTTGCAGTGTAGCCCTAGCCTAAAAGGATTTTCATATATTGAAAGGGGTTACAATGTACTCCTGGGGTTGCAGGTAGGCTTGTCTGAATCGAGCTTCAGATCATAGATGTCAATTTAGTTAAAAAACTTAGTTGGTAATGCTGTTTCCATACAGCATTAAAATGCATGGGCTCTGTGTAGCCAAACGTTGTTTTGGCCAAAGTTGCGCGTGACTTTGGTGAATTACTACAGTATTCATATCTGCGTATTTAAAATCATTTAAAAATAGGAATTGGAAGTGGGCTTTGCTACCCAGGTACCAGCCAGTACCAAAGAACACTTTGGATTCCTGTTTTTAAATCCGGAATCCGTCTAGGAATACTGTAGACGTTCACCGAAGTCTCGCGCAACTTCGGCCGCGACGAAGTTTGACTACACAGAGCCCATACATTTTAATGCTGTATGGAAGCAGCATTACCAACAAAGTTTTTTAATGAATCAACATCAGATCTATTTAGGATCCAAAGCTCGATTCGCTCAAGCCTAGTTGCAAGTGGCTTGATGACATGCTGCCCATCCACAGATATGGAACATAGAAGCTGAAAATTACACTGGAGAGCAGCATGTTTTGTTTTGCTTTTGATAACTGTGCATTACTCCAGAAAGATATACTTTTTAAATTCTTAGGATAACCCCTTTAAATTTGTGTGCAAATGGTTTACATGCAGGACAGCATGGTGGCTCAGTGGTTAGCACTGTTGCCTTGCAGCACTGGGGTCCTAGGTTTGAATCCGACCAAGGGCAACATCTGCATTGAGTTTGTATGTTCTCCCCGTGTTTGCGTGGGGGAGAACATACCTCCCACACTCCAAAGACATACCGATAGGGACCTTAGATTGTGAGCCCCATTGGGGACAGTTGGATGATAGTGTCTGTAAAGCGCTGCGGAATTAGCAGCGCTATATAAGTGTGTATAATAAATAATAAATGCAGCAAGAGTAAGCAGTTACTAATGTTCTGTCTGTAGTTAAAATATCTCTGTAAGCCAGACCTCCAAATACTGAGCAATATTTTAAAAAAGTATTTAACTGCAGAAAGGCATTCCAGGCTGACAAAGAAACCCTCTGTTATGGGATTGCGCACTAAAACAGAGGGTACCACACATGCGCGAGACTTGGGAAAGTGAGGGTACCACACATGCGCGAGACTTGGGAAAGAATTGCGGGCTGTCACTCAAAGGCAAGAGGGGGCATGGTTACCTTGACTTGAAGCAAGGAGGCTGCTGCCCCTTTGACTTCATGCTGGCATGCAAATTAGCGAGGACGGAGGATAAAAGATCGTTTTCTGACCTTATGCAGCATCGGACTGCAGGATGAAAAGTATGATTAGCATTACACTGCGGGCTACCCTGAGGTACTGCTGGCGGGTTTACATGCATTTAGGAGATGACAGGTTCCCTTTAATAAATTTGGCTAATGTAGATTTGATGTGTAATGTGTAAATGATGGTAACTGTTAGGCTGTGGGAGGCCGCCTCGCCTTCTGCTAAGCTCTACCCATTTACCACATTTGAAAAGTGACAAATGAAGGGAAAAGTTGCAAGTTATAAATACAGTGCACCATAATTTGCAACTTTCTTATGCCATAGTAGTGTTGTAAAATGTTTAATAAGTGTCCCTTATAGTGCATACATATAAAGGAAGGACAATACATTTAGCTATTGTCTCTCTATTGTAATAACCTCTGACAAGTCATCGGATCCATGTGAAGATACCGTATTTTTCGCTCTATATGACGCACCAGCCCATAAGAAGCACCTAGATTTTAGAGGAGGACAATAAGAAATAAATATTTTCCATTAGACCTCAGATCAGACCTCCAATGTTAATCAGACCTCAGCTTACAGCCCCAATCAGACCCCAATGTTAATAAGACCCTCAATCAGACCTCAGATCAGACCCCCAATTTTAATAAGACCCCAATATGACCTCAGACCAGACCCACAATCAGCCTTCAGACCCCAATGTGAATGACCCCCAATCAGACTTCAGCTAATAGCCCCAATATAAATAGGACCCCCCCATGCCTCAGATCAGCCCCATCCATCAGCCATATATCAGCCCCCAGCCTCCTGTCATATATTAACCCCCAGCCATCAGTCAGCCCCCAATCTTCAGCCATCAGTCAGCCCCAGCCATCAGCCTCATGTCAGCCCCAGCCATCAGCCTCATGTCAGCCCCAAGCCTCAGAGCAAATAAAATAAAAAAATCAACTTACCTCTCCTGCTCTGGATGCCGCCACTCTTCACCTCCAGTGCACTCTGTCTTCTTCTTGCTGCGGTTGTGCTGTAACCTGACGCGCACAGCGCGGGGTCATAGAGCGCCCTCGACCAGGGAGCGGTGAGTACAGAGCCTTCACCGCTTCCTGGTCCTCTGGTACTAATGAGCTCTTCCATAATGGTAGCACTCATTAGTATTCGCCCCATAAGACTCAGAAATTTCCCACCCACTTTGGGGGGGGGGGGGAATCACGTCTTATGGGGGCGAAGAATACGATAATTGGAATCTTAGTGTGTCTAGTAGCAGCCACTTATTCCTCTTCATTGGACTGCAGCCAGTAACATTGTTTGGCTACAATGGTGACATATTGTACACCACTGCAGCCAGTCGCTGGTCTCAGCGGTCTCATGCTGTACACCAACTGTATACAACTGGCAGCTTCTGATGACATGTTCCCTTCTGATTTGTGTCAGGTTCAGTGCAGTCATGGAAAGCGAGGCACACATTTATTAAAAAGGTTCTTCCAGATTTTTATATAGATGGCCTATATATTAATAGATTCTCAATATCACATTGGCAGGTTACTGACGGGTAATCTGGCATCTGGTAATCTGCTGTTTTTCAGTAGTTCAAGCACTGGAAATAGGCACCAGAGCTATACAGTTTCTTCTACTGTGTTGCGAATGGTGCTGGTTACTGCAGTATTGCTCCCATTAAAGTGTACCAGGGACTGGGGTAAAGTGCTGAAAAATTAAAGGAGTCTTCCAGGACATACTCATTGATGACCCATTCTTATGATTGGTCATCTATGTCAGATTGGCAGGGAGCAGCGTTACAGTAACCAAGCACTTCACGGTGGATGTTGCCTGGTAGTTCCGGTGCCTTGCTCTGTAGCTTGTGACAACAGCTGATCGGTATGGGTGCCGGCAGTCAGACTTTTGCGGATGTGTGTTTATGCTGCCTAACCTGACAGCAGCATAAAGTAGTTGGAGTCCCTAATTCCTGTGCTGTCATTTACTTGTTACCTTGAAGTAGTTTCCCAAAAAATCACTGTTTACCAGATGTAATGCATGCCAAGCACTGAGTCCTCGTATTCATGAACAGAAGGCTGCCCTGCCACGGTCCATTAACATCTTTCTTCCTGTACTGTGTATAGGGAGAAAGCTGTAAATCCAAGGCAGGTGGGTGGGGGGAGGCGGCAGCTCATAAATATTAAGGACTTGTGAGCGCGCCCACAACATTCAGAGGACTCCAGCACTGGCTCACTCTGCAGCTGATTTTTATGAAAACTACTGTATTTCAGATTAACTACTAAGAGACACCTGACCACTGCTGTGCAGTACGCACGTCACAGTGGCTGAGCTAATGTATGGAGCAGGTATAAAACAGCAGGCACCTGGCCGCAAAGACGCGGAAGGTGATCAGGCTGAACCCTGTCATTTAACCCCTCAGAAGGTGCACAGTGAACGCCGTAATGTCAAAAACCCCAAAATCTTGGCTGAATTGTGTGCTTTCTCCAATTTAACCCCACAACTATATTTTTTTTTTCCCATTTTACAAAAACAGATATGGTAAATTAAATGGCGCCCTTAAAAATACAAATCCTGCAAATAATAAGTCCTCTTTGGCCATATGTATGGAACATTTAAAAAGTTATGGCTATTTGAAATGTGGGGAGGAAAAAAATGAAAGTGCAAAACTAAAAATGGGCCCGGTACTTAAAGGGGTTGTCTCCCTTCAGAAAATAGAATTTATTATGTAGAGGAAGTTAATACAAGCAATTTACTAATGTATTGTTATTATCCATATTGTTTTCTTTGCTGGCTGGATTCATTTTTTCCATCACATTATACACTGCTCGTTTCCATGGTTACAACCACCCTGCAATCCATCAGCAGTGGTCGTGCTTCCAAACTATAGGAAAAAGCACCTCTCTGGTGGCTGGGACCGTGGGAGCGTACATCGGCTAGTGCTTTTTCCTATAGTGTGGTAGCAGGGCCTCTGCTGATGGATTGCAGGGTGGTCGTAACCATGGAAACGAGCAGTGTATATAATGTGATGGAAAAATGAATCCAACCAGTAAAGGAAGCAATATGGGCAATCACAATGAATTAGTAAGTGGTTTGTATTACATTTCTCTACATAATAAATGCCACTTGCTGAAGTGACACAACCCCTTTAAGGGGTTAAGTACAAATGAAAGGGTTTCTTTCATGAGAAATAACGTTATGTAGCTGACTTACTATACATTAGCGATGTGCTAATGTCAGCAGCACATAACAGTGTGCTTTATAACTCCCTGCCTGCCGCCGTTCTCTTAAAATAAAGACTTTTAAAATATGCTAATGAGCCTCTAGGTGCTATTAGGGCGTTGCTTCAGCACCTAGAGGCTCAGTCTATGCACCACTTTGGCACACCCAGGTCCAGTTGATTGACTTTCGAGTTCTCCCCAGTGTCCTGTAAAGCCTGCGCCGTCCAGTTTAGTATTCTGCGCAGGCACAGTGAGTGAAGGAGGCGCTCCTGCTGCCGGCTTCCTCGCTGCGCCTGCACTGAAGGAAGGAATCCGCCAGCAGGAGCACATCCTTCACTCACTATGCCAAATACTAAACTGGACGGTGCAGGCGCGGGATTTACGGGACACTGAGGAGAACTTGAAAGTCAATCAACTGGACCTGGGAGTGCCAAAGGTTGCATAGACCGAGCCTCTAAGTGCTGAAGCAACGCCCTAATACAGGCATGTCCAAACTGCGGCCCTCCAGCTGTTGCAAAACTACAACTCCCAGCATGCCCTAATAGTTGTAAGCTATCCAGGCATGCTGGGAGTTGTAGATTTGGAACAGCTGGAGGGCCGCAGTTTGGACATGCCTGCCCTAATAGCACCTAGAGGCTCATTAGCCTATTTTTTAAGTCTTTATTTTAGTATTTGGCGCAGTGAGTGAAGGATGTGCTCCTGCTGCCGGCTTCCTTACTTCGGCGCAGGCACAGTGAGGAAGCCGGCAGCAGGACCGCATCCTTCACTCACTGTGCCTGTGCCGAATACTAAACTGGACGGCGCAGAATTTACAGGACACTGAGGAGAACTCGAAAGTCAATCAACTGGACCTGGGCGTGCCAAAGGGTGCGTAGACCGAGCCTCTAGGTGCTGAAGCAACGCCCTAATAGCACCTAGAGGCTCATTAGCATATTTTTAAGTCTTTATTTTAAGAGAACGGCGGCAGGCAGGGAGTTATAAAGCATACTGTTATATACTGCTGACATTAGCCCATGTGCTGCTGACATTAGCCCAACATTATTTCTGATGACAAAAACCCTTTAAACTGTTATTTACAGGTACATTAACCACTTAAGGACCACAGGTTTATACCCCCCTAGTGACCAGGCCCTTTTTTACAAATCGGCACTCCACAACTTTAGCGGTTTATTGCTCGGTCATGCAACTTACCACCCAAATGAATTTTACCTCCTTTTCTTCTCACTAATGGAGCTTTCATTTGGTGGTATTTCATTGCCGCTGACATTTTTACTTTTTTTGTTATTAATCGAAATTTAACGATTTTTTTGCAAAAAAATGACATTTTTCACTTTCAGCTGTAAAATTTTGCAAAAAAAACGACATCCATATATACATTTTTCGCCAAATTTATTGTTCTACATGTCTTTGATAAAAAAAAAATGTTTGGGCAAAAAAAAAATGGTTTGGGTAAAAGTTATAGCATTTGCAAACTATGGTACAAAAATGTGAATTTCCGCTTTTTGAAACAGCTCTGACTTTCTGAGCACCTGTCATAATTCCTGAGGTTCTACAATGCCCAGACAGTAGAAAAACCCCACAAATGACCCCATTTCGGAAAGTAGACACCCTAAGGTATTCGCTGATGGGCATAGTGAGTTCATAGAACTTTTTATTTTTTGTCACAAGTTAGCGGAAAATGATGATGATTTTATTTTTTTTATTTTTTCTTACAAAGTCTCATATTCCACTAACTTGCGACAAAAAATAAAAAATTCTAAAAACTTGCCATGCCCCTCACGGAATACCTTGGGGTGTCTTCTTTCCAAAATGGGGTCACTTGTGGGGTAGTTATACTGCCCTGGCAATTTAGTGGCCCAAATGTGTGAGAAGTACCTTGCAATCAAAATGTGTAAGAAATGACCGGTGAAATCCAAAAGGTGCACTTTGGAATATGTGCCCCTTTGCCCACCTTGGCAGCAAAAAAGTGTGACACATCTGGTATCGCCGTACTCAGGAGAAGTTGGGGAATGTGTTTTGGGGTGTCATTTTACATATACCCATGCTGGGTGACAAAAATATCTTGGTCAAATGCCAACTTTGTATAAAAAAATGGGAAAAGTTGTCTTTTGCCAAGATATTTCTCTCACCCAGCATGGGTATATGTAAAATGACACCCCAAAACACATTCCCCAACTTCTCCTGAGTACGGCGATACCACATGTGTGACACTTTTTTGCTGCCAAGGTGGGCAAAGGGGCACATATTCCAAAGTGCACCTTTCAGATTTTGCAGGCCATTTTTTACACATTTTGATTGCAAGGTACTTCTCACACATTTGGGCCCCTAAATTGCCAGGGCAGTATAACTACACCACAAGTGACCCCATTTTGGAAAGAAGACACCCCAAGGTATTCCGTGAGGGGCATGGCGAGTTCCTAGAATTTTTTATTTTTTGTCACAAGTTAGCGGAAAATGATGATTTTTTATTTTTTATCTTTTTTCCTTACAAAGTCTCATATTCCACTAACTTGCGACAAAAAATAAAAAATTCTAGGAACTCGCCATGCCCCTCACGGAATACCTTGGGGTGTCTTCTTTCCAAAATGGGGTCACTTGTGGCGTAGTTATACTGCCCTGGCAATTTAGGGGCCCAAATGTGTGAGAAGTACTTTGCAATCAAAATGTGTAAAAAATGGCCGGTGAAATCCGAAAGGTGCACTTTGGAATATGTGCCCCTTTGCCCACCTTGGCATCAAAAAAGTGTCACACATCTGGTATCGCCGTACTCAGGAGAAGTTGGGGAATGTGTTTTGGGGTATCATTTTACATATACCCATGCTGGGTGAGAGAAATATCTTGGCAAAAGACAACTTTTCCCATTTTTTTATACAAAGTTGGCATTTGACCAAGATATTTTTGTCACCCAGCATGGGTATATGTAAAATGACACCCCAAAACACATTCCCCAACTTCTCCTGAGTACGGCGATACCAGATGTGTCACACTTTTTTGCTGCCAAGGTGGGCAAAGGGGCACATATTCCAAAGTGCACCTTTCGGATTTCACCGGCCATTTTTTACACATTTTGATTGCAAGGTACTTCTTACACATTTGGGCCCCTAAATTGCCAGGGCAGTATAACTACGCCACAAGTGACCCCATTTTGGAAAGAAGACACCCCAAGGTATTCCGTGAGGGGCATGGCGAGTTCCTAGAATTTTTTATTTTTTGTCGCAAGTTAGTGGAATATGAGACTTTGTAAGGAAAAAAGATAAAAAATAAAAAATCATCATTTTCCGCTAACTTGTGACAAAAAATAAAAAATTCTAGGAACTCGCCATGCCCCTCACGGAATACCTTGGGGTGTCTTCTTTCCAAAATGGGGTCACTTGTGGTGTAGTTATACTGCCCTGGCAATTTAGGGGCCCAAATGTGTGAGAAGTACTTTGCAATCAAAATGTGTAAAAAATGGCCGGTGAAATCCGAAAGGTGCACTTTGGAATATGCGCCCCTTTGCCCACCTTGGCATCAAAAAAGTGTGACACATCTGGTATCGCCGTACTCAGGAGAAGTTGGGGAATGTGTTTTGGGGTGTCATTTTACATATACCCATGCTGGGTGAGAGAAATATCTTGGCAAAAGACAACTTTTCCCATTTGTTTTATACAAAGTTGGCATTTGACCAAGATATTTATCTCACCCAGCATGGGTATATGTGAAATGACACCCCAAAACACATTCCCCAACTTCTCCTGAGTACGGCGATACCACATGTGTGACACTTTTTTGCAGCCTAGATGCGCAAAGCGGCCCAAATTCCTTTTAGGAGGGCATTTTTAGACATTTGGATCCCAGACTTCTTCTGGCTCTTTAGGGCCCCTAAAAAGTCAGGGCAGTATAAATACCCCACATGTGACCCCACTTTGGAAAGAAGACACCCCAAGGTATTCAATGAGGGGCCTGGCGAGTTCATCGAAATTTTTTTTTGTTTTTTTCTCACAAAGTGTCACTTTCCGCTAACTTAGGACAAAAATTTAAATCTTTCATAGACTCAATATGCCCCTCAGCAAATACCTTGGGGTGTCTTCTTTCCAAAATGGGGTGAGTTGTGGGGTGTTTGTACTGCCCTTGCATTTGAGGGTCTCCGCAATCATTACATGTATGGCCAGCATTAGGAGTTTCTGCTATTCTCCTTATATTGAGCATACAGGTAATGAGATTTTTTTTTCCGTTCAGCCTCTGGGCTGAAAGAAAAAAATGAACGGCACAGATTTCTTCATTCGCATCGATCAATGTGGATGAAAAAATCTCTGCCCAAAAAAAAAAAGGAGGGGAAAGGCGTCTGCCAGGACATAGGAGCTCCGCCCTACATCCATACCCACTTAGCTCGTATGGCCTGGCAAACCAGATTTCTCCATTCGCATCAATCGATGTGGATGAATAAATCATTGCCGGGATTATTATTTTTTTACATACAAAGTGTTTGCCAAAGCATAGGAACGCCGCCTCCTCCTCAGCTCGTATGCTTCGGCAAACGTATCTGTTACTGCAGAGTAGAAATCTCGTCTTGCAGCGCCACATACACCGACTTGCGTGTAATCTGACAGCAGCGCAATGCTTCTGTCAGAATGCACATCAGTGCTGCAGCTGCTTGATCGCTTGGTCCACCTGGAAGGTAAAAAAACAAAAAAACAAAAAAGAAAAAACCAGGCCGCAACGCAATAATTTTATTAACATTAACTTTAGAGAACATTAACTTTTCTAAACTTTTGAAACAGAACAATAACTTTTTTGCTTACCGGTGATTTTTTCTTTTCTTTTTTTTTTGTTTTTTTACCTTTATTGGACAAACCTCTCCTTCCCCATGGGACAATGTGCAAAGCGCAAATCGCCCAAACATGTGGCGAAGTGCATTATGCACTTTGTCCCAGGTGAAAGGAGAGGTTTGTGGTGGCTCTGTGTGAAAGGGCCCTAAGACCCCTGTGTGCCTGTCCTGTGTACGCAATCCCTATGCTAATAGTGTACCTGAGTGTGGAACTTGCGGAAACACTCCCCTATGCATAGGGCAGGCTGGTCAGGACAGTCAGGACAAAAAAAGGTGGTGTCACGCCTTATTCCACCCCTGCTACAGACACGACATCTTTTTCTTGTGGAACGTTGAGTTGGGGTACCAGGATAGACAGACGGGAAGTGTCTGCCATATAGCCGGCTCACTACATCAGGGCCTTGGGGCACGGACCCTCCTGGATACAGGATTTCCGAAATGATCTCTTCCTGGAATTTTAGGAAGGATCCTGTTCTCCCAGCCTTACTGTAGAGAACAAAACTATTGTACATCGCCAATTGGATCAAATAAACAGACACCTTCTTATACCAGCGTCTGGTGCGTCGGGACACTAAATAGGGAGCCAACATCTGGTCATTGAAGTCCACCCCTCCCATCTGAAGGTTATAGTCGTGGACAGAGAGGGGTTTCACAATGACTCCAGTTGCCCGTTCAATTTGGACAGTCGTGTCTGCGTGAATGGTGGACAGAAGGTAAACGTCCCTCTTGTCCCTCCACTTCACCGCGAGCAGTTCTTGGTCACACAAGGCAGCCCTCTCCCCCCGTGCAAGTCGGGTACTAACGAGCCGTTGGGGGAAGCCCCGGCGACTAGGTCGCGCGGTACCACAGCATTGAATTCCGACTATATGTAAGTGCCGAAAGAGGGCCACGCTTGAGTAAAAATTGTCCACGTATAAGTGGTACCCCTTGTGGAATAAGGGTGACACCAAGTCCCAGACAATCTTGCCACTGCTCCCCAGGTAGTCAGGACATCCGACCGGCTCCAGTTTTGAGTCTTTTCCCCTCATAGACCCTAAAACGATATGTATAGCCTGTGGCCCTTTCACAGAGCTTATACAGTTTGACCCCATACCGGGCGCGCTTGCTGGGGATGTACTGTTTTATGCCAAGGCGCCCGGTAAAATGTACTAGGGACTCGTCTATGCAGATGTTTTGATTAGGGGTATACACATCTGCAAATCTGGATGACAAATTGTCTATGAGGGGCCGAATTTTGTGGAGCCGGTCATAAGCAGGGTGGCCTCTTGGATGACAGGTGCTATTGTCCGCAAAATGCATAAAGCACATGATGACCTCAAAACGTGCCCTAGACATTGCAGCAGAGAACATGAGCATGTAATGTATTGGGTCTTTAGACCAATATGACCGCAATACATTTTTTTTTGTTAGACCCATGCTGAGGATAAGGCCCAAAAAAATTTTAAACTCGGAAACAGTGACTGGTTTCCACCGGAAAGGCTGGGCATAGTAGCTTTCCGGATTGGCGGTAATAAACTGTGTGGCGTAGCGGTTGGTTTCAGCCACAACTAGGTCATAGAGATCCGCGGTGAAGAACAGCTCAAAAAACTGAAGGGCCGATCCTAAATGAGCCGTCTCCACGCGAACTCCAGACTGGGCGGTGAAAGGGGGCAATACGGGTGCGGCGGAATCAGGGGATTGCCAATTAGGATTTGCCAGCACCTCTGGGAGACTAAGGGTTCTACGGGCCTGTGAACGCGGTGGCTGCGACGGGGGAGTTATTGCACGTGCCACCGTACCAGCTGGAACTGCCCTTCTGGTGCTCGCCACTTCACCAGGGACTATGGCAGTGCTGGTAGAAGGTCCAGGCTGTGCTGCGCTGCTGGTGTATGCCGCACCATAAACAAGATCAGCGCTAGCACCACTCTGCTGCAAATGAGGATCATCATGCAGGGTAGGCAGAACTCTTACATGGGATCGGGTACGTCTGGCCGTAGCAGGGACCTCTACCTCGTCATCCTCACTAGCCGTTAGAGTGCCACTGCTGTCTACAGGTTCATATTCTGAACCACTGGATTCAGCGGATAAGGCGTCCCTATCGCTTTCATCCATCACGGTCAGAATCCTGTAGGCCTCTTCAGCGGAATACCCCTTGTTTGACATTTTGGGTTCACTAAATTTAGGGGGTATTCCTCTGATACTACCCAGGAAAAAGAGCAAACCTGCTTAGTAAAAAGGAGTGCTTGCGAAGTAAAGCTGCGATCGCTAATAAAGATCCAAAAAGCTCAAAAGTGATCTTTTATAGCGGCGCAGCGATTTTACGTTGATTGCAAAGTTCTTCTCACACATTTGGGCCCCTAAATTGCCAGGGCAGTATAACTACGCCACAAGTGACCCCATTTTGGAAAGAAGACACCCCAAGGTATTCCGTGAGGGGCATGGCGAGTTCCTAGA
This sequence comes from Bufo gargarizans, assembly GCF_014858855.1. Lineage (NCBI taxonomy): Eukaryota > Metazoa > Chordata > Amphibia > Anura > Bufonidae > Bufo > Bufo gargarizans. The sequence goes on along the minus strand of NC_058081.1, from coordinate 229,083,330 downwards.
ATTTTTTATTTTTTGTCGCAAGTTAGTGGAATATGAGACTTTGTAAGGAAAAAAGAAAAAAAAAGAAAAATCATCATTTTCCGCTAACTTGTGACAAAAAAAAAAAAATTCTAGGAACTCGCCGTGCCCCTCACGGTGAAATCCGAAAGGTGCACTTTGGAATATGCGCCCCTTTGCCCACCTTGGCATCAAAAAAGTGTGACACATCTGGTATCGCCGTACTCAGGAGAAGTTGGGGAATGTGTTTTGGGGTGTCATTTTACATATACCCATGCTGGGTGAGAGAAATATCTTGGCAAAAGACAACTTTTCCCATTTGTTTTATACAAAGTTGGCATTTGACCAAGATATTTATCTCACCCAGCATGGGTATATGTGAAATGACACCCCAAAACACATTCCCCAACTTCTCCTGAGTACGGCGATACCACATGTGTGACACTTTTTTGCAGCCTAGATGCGCAAAGCGGCCCAAATTCCTTTTAGGAGGGCATTTTTAGACATTTGGATCCCAGACTTCTTCTGGCTCTTTAGGGCCCCTAAAAAGTCAGGGCAGTATAAATACCCCACATGTGACCCCACTTTGGAAAGAAGACACCCCAAGGTATTCAATGAGGGGCCTGGCGAGTTCATCGAAAAAAAATTTTGGCCATAATTTAGCAAAAAAAAATTTTTTTTTGTTTTTTTCTCACAAAGTGTCACTTTCCGCTAACTTAGGACAAAAATTTAAATCTTTCATAGACTCAATATGCCCCTCAGCAAATACCTTGGGGTGTCTTCTTTCCAAAATGGGGTGAGTTGTGGGGTGTTTGTACTGCCCTTGCATTTGAGGGTCTCCGCAATCATTACATGTATGGCCAGCATTAGGAGTTTCTGCTATTCTCCTTATATTGAGCATACAGGTAATGAGATTTTTTTTTCCGTTCAGCCTCTGGGCTGAAAGAAAAAAATGAACGGCACAGATTTCTTCATTCGCATCGATCAATGTGGATGAAAAAATCTCTGCCCAAAAAAAAAAAGGAGGGGAAAGGCGTCTGCCAGGACATAGGAGCTCCGCCCTACATCCATACCCACTTAGCTCGTATGGCCTGGCAAACCAGATTTCTCCATTCGCATCAATCGATGTGGATGAATAAATCATTGCCGGGATTATTATTTTTTTACATACAAAGTGTTTGCCAAAGCATAGGAACGCCGCCTCCTCCTCAGCTCGTATGCTTCGGCAAACGTATCTGTTACTGCAGAGTAGAAATCTCGTCTTGCAGCGCCACATACACCGACTTGCGTGTAATCTGACAGCAGCGCAATGCTTCTGTCAGAATGCACATCAGTGCTGCAGCTGCTTGATCGCTTGGTCCACCTGGAAGGTAAAAAAACAAAAAAACAAAAAAGAAAAAACCAGGCCGCAACGCAATAATTTTATTAACATTAACTTTAGAGAACATTAACTTTTCTAAACTTTTGAAACAGAACAATAACTTTTTTGCTTACCGGTGATTTTTTCTTTTCTTTTTTTTTTGTTTTTTTACCTTTATTGGACAAACCTCTCCTTCCCCATGGGACAATGTGCAAAGCGCAAATCGCCCAAACATGTGGCGAAGTGCATTATGCACTTTGTCCCAGGTGAAAGGAGAGGTTTGTGGTGGCTCTGTGTGAAAGGGCCCTAAGACCCCTGTGTGCCTGTCCTGTGTACGCAATCCCTATGCTAATAGTGTACCTGAGTGTGGAACTTGCGGAAACACTCCCCTATGCATAGGGCAGGCTGGTCAGGACAGTCAGGACAAAAAAAGGTGGTGTCACGCCTTATTCCACCCCTGCTACAGACACGACATCTTTTTCTTGTGGAACGTTGAGTTGGGGTACCAGGATAGACAGACGGGAAGTGTCTGCCATATAGCCGGCTCACTACATCAGGGCCTTGGGGCACGGACCCTCCTGGATACAGGATTTCCGAAATGATCTCTTCCTGGAATTTTAGGAAGGATCCTGTTCTCCCAGCCTTACTGTAGAGAACAAAACTATTGTACATCGCCAATTGGATCAAATAAACAGACACCTTCTTATACCAGCGTCTGGTGCGTCGGGACACTAAATAGGGAGCCAACATCTGGTCATTGAAGTCCACCCCTCCCATCTGAAGGTTATAGTCGTGGACAGAGAGGGGTTTCACAATGACTCCAGTTGCCCGTTCAATTTGGACAGTCGTGTCTGCGTGAATGGTGGACAGAAGGTAAACGTCCCTCTTGTCCCTCCACTTCACCGCGAGCAGTTCTTGGTCACACAAGGCAGCCCTCTCCCCCCGTGCAAGTCGGGTACTAACGAGCCGTTGGGGGAAGCCCCGGCGACTAGGTCGCGCGGTACCACAGCATTGAATTCCGACTATATGTAAGTGCCGAAAGAGGGCCACGCTTGAGTAAAAATTGTCCACGTATAAGTGGTACCCCTTGTGGAATAAGGGTGACACCAAGTCCCAGACAATCTTGCCACTGCTCCCCAGGTAGTCAGGACATCCGACCGGCTCCAGTTTTGAGTCTTTTCCCCTCATAGACCCTAAAACGATATGTATAGCCTGTGGCCCTTTCACAGAGCTTATACAGTTTGACCCCATACCGGGCGCGCTTGCTGGGGATGTACTGTTTTATGCCAAGGCGCCCGGTAAAATGTACTAGGGACTCGTCTATGCAGATGTTTTGATTAGGGGTATACACATCTGCAAATCTGGATGACAAATTGTCTATGAGGGGCCGAATTTTGTGGAGCCGGTCATAAGCAGGGTGGCCTCTTGGATGACAGGTGCTATTGTCCGCAAAATGCATAAAGCACATGATGACCTCAAAACGTGCCCTAGACATTGCAGCAGAGAACATGAGCATGTAATGTATTGGGTCTTTAGACCAATATGACCGCAATACATTTTTTTTTGTTAGACCCATGCTGAGGATAAGGCCCAAAAAAATTTTAAACTCGGAAACAGTGACTGGTTTCCACCGGAAAGGCTGGGCATAGTAGCTTTCCGGATTGGCGGTAATAAACTGTGTGGCGTAGCGGTTGGTTTCAGCCACAACTAGGTCATAGAGATCCGCGGTGAAGAACAGCTCAAAAAACTGAAGGGCCGATCCTAAATGAGCCGTCTCCACGCGAACTCCAGACTGGGCGGTGAAAGGGGGCAATACGGGTGCGGCGGAATCAGGGGATTGCCAATTAGGATTTGCCAGCACCTCTGGGAGACTAAGGGTTCTACGGGCCTGTGAACGCGGTGGCTGCGACGGGGGAGTTATTGCACGTGCCACCGTACCAGCTGGAACTGCCCTTCTGGTGCTCGCCACTTCACCAGGGACTATGGCAGTGCTGGTAGAAGGTCCAGGCTGTGCTGCGCTGCTGGTGTATGCCGCACCATAAACAAGATCAGCGCTAGCACCACTCTGCTGCAAATGAGGATCATCATGCAGGGTAGGCAGAACTCTTACATGGGATCGGGTACATCTGGCCGTAGCAGGGACCTCTACCTCGTCATCCTCACTAGCCGTTAGAGTGCCACTGCTGTCTACAGGTTCATATTCTGAACCACTGGATTCAGCGGATAAGGCGTCCCTATCGCTTTCATCCATCACGGTCAGAATCCTGTAGGCCTCTTCAGCGGAATACCCCTTGTTTGACATTTTGGGTTCACTAAATTTAGGGGGTATTCCTCTGATACTACCCAGGAAAAAGAGCAAACCTGCTTAGTAAAAAGGAGTGCTTGCGAAGTAAAGCTGCGATCGCTAATAAAGATCCAAAAAGCTCAAAAGTGATCTTTTATAGCGGCGCAGCGATTTTACGTTTTTTGCAGTGATCAGAAAAAAAAATTCTGTCACTGCGGTGGGGCGGACTGAACGCAAGTGTGCGCACAAGATCAGGCCTGATCGGGCGAACACTGCGTTTTTTGTAGAACCTAAGGTGACCCTAATGTACTTATATAGATCTGATTGCGATCAGTATTGATCACTTACAGATACTATATAGTACTAGTGCTGATTAGCGACAGCGATGACGCTAATCAGCGACTAATCGGTGACTGCGGTGCGGTGCGGAGGGCGCTAACTACCTAACAAGTAGCTAACTACCTGGCGGTGATAAGGGACCCTAACAGGGGGGTGATCAATGACAGGGGGGTAGATAAGGGGGTGATCAGGGTGTCTAATATGGGTGATCAGGAGCTAAATAAGGGGTTAAATAAATGACAGGGTAATATCTAATGTGTAGTGTGGTGTTTGGTGCTACTTACTGAGCTGCCTGTATCCTCTGGTGGTCGATCCAAGCAAAAGGGACCACCAGAGGACCAGGCAGGAGTTATATCAGACGCTATTTTCAAAATCGCGGCCGGCAGGCTGCAGATGAACTTGTGAACTGCGGAATCCTGTGAACGCACGCTCCTGTGAGCGCGCGTTCACAGGAAATCTCGGCTCACGCGAGATGACGCCAATCGGCGTTAGTGTGACCTGGCAGCGCCGCAGCATTGACGCCTTTCGGCGTTAGTGTGACGGCAGAAGGTTAAATGCAAGTGCCTGCACCGTTTAATTACCTGAAGAGGGCAGCATAGAACACTGGTAAAAAAATAAAGGGGAAAAAAGCTTTGCTTACATCTGTTTTATCATATGTGGAATTTGCATCCTCCTATTGCTTCACCTAATGAAGCTGAGGTCAGCAATGTAGTTAGATGTTGTACACAGAGGCGGTTATATAATGTTGTGTAATCTGTTCTTCATTGGCTTTTGGTAGAGAAGAAAATAGTTCCTTTACCTTTGTATCTGTTTCAGATATACAGTATATCAGTCAGTTGGGTTACAAGCAGGGGTGGACACAGACAGCAGAGGGCCCCTGTGCAAAGAATGTGCCTGAGCCCCCCCACCCCCATGTCAAATTGTCTACCTAATCTATTCCCTCCCAACATTACATGCAGCAATACCAAAGTCTTTGCCTCACTGTGCATGCAGATGCGCTCACACCTGCCTGCTGCCATTCCCGAGCAAGCTCTGCACTGGTGGCACTCCGATCCCGCAGCTGAATCCTCTTTAGGAGACGATCCTGGCGCTTGCTGGACTTTCTTGGATGCCCTGAAGCCTTCTTAACAAGAATTTAACCTCTTTCCTTGAAGTTCTTGATGATCCTATAAATTGTTGATTGAGGTGCAATCTTAGTAGCCACAATATCCTTGCCTGTGAAGCCATTTTTATGCAACGCAATGATGGCTTCACGCGTTTCTTTGCAAGTCACCATGGTTAACAATGGAAGAACAATGATTTCAAGCATCACCCTCCTTTTAACAGGTCAAGTCTGCCATTTTAACCCAATCAGCCTGACATAATGATCTCCAGCCTTGTGCTCGTCAACATTTTCACCTGAGTTAACAAGACGATTACTGAAATGATCTCAGCAGGTCCTTTAATGACAGCAATGAAATGCAGTGGAAAGTTTTTGGGGGGATTAAGTTAATTTTCATGGCAAAGAAGGACTATGCAATTCATCTGATCACTCTTCATAACATTCTGGGGTATATGCAAATTGCTATTATAAAGACTTAAGCAGCAACTTTTCCAATTTCCAATATTAATGTAATTCTCAAAACTTTTGGCCACGACTGTACAGTAGAGCCAATGTCCCCATAGTGACCTTAAAATGTGTGCCAATGCCCCCTACTCTGTGCTCACAAAACCCTTTCTTAGTGCCCCCAGTTGAGCTATGGTCCCATAGTGCCCCATAATTTGCGCCAGTATAAAATACTCCTATATATTTCCCACCAGTAGATGCCCCCATAGTGTTCCTCTCCTTGTCCCATGGTGCCTGACATAATTTGCCAGTATAAAATGCCCCTATAAAGTGCCAAAGTAGATGCCACAATAATGCTCCTCTCCCTCCTTCCCCACAGCTCCCTCATAATGTGTGTCAGTATAAAATGCCTCTATAGTGCTCATCCCCACCCCCATAGTGCACATATAGTTTGTGCCAATATAAAATGCCCCCAGTAGATGCCCCCATAGAGCTCCTCTCCCCCACTTCTACATAGTGCCCCCATGTGTGACTATGTATTTCCAATATATAAGCTATGGGCTGATTTTAATTAGTGTGAGTATATAGTCAGGCTTGCTCCCCCTCACTCACTGAAGCCATTTGGCAACAGGAGTGAGATAGTTTGTGGACTCTCACTGCAGTCTTTGGTGGCCATTTCGCGCCGGGGGTGTTGTGGAGTGGGCCTGCATGCATGTTGATACCTGCACGCATTGGATACAGTGGAGGCCATTTTGGCACCCAAAATGACAGTTATTGAAGCAGACCCAGCATGCACGTGGAACCTACACTCCCTGAAGTGTATGGTAGACGTCATGGCACTTAACAGGTAGAATTTAGTGTTAGCAGGGCCGTCTTTAATATTGATTGGACCCTGGGCAAAAATTTACTTGGGCCCCCTGGATCCCGCCTTCCCACACCTTAACAGGCAATCACGCCCTCCACCACAACACACACACACAAAAAATCCACACATCTGGTAGAGTACAGTGAATGACTGTAAATACTCCAGTTCTGAAGACTCCAGCGGCTCAGGATCAGTGCTCTGGGCTGGAAGTGGGCACCGCTCTGCAGGAAGGAGACCAGGGCTCGGCTCACCCTAGTGTTACAGTGCACCCCAGCACCCCACAGTATGCAATATAGCACCCTATAGTATACAGCACCACACAATATGCAGTTTAGCACCCCACACTATACAGTACCCCACAGTATATAGTAGAGCAGTATAGCAGCCCACAGTATACAGTACCTAACGGTATACAACACCTCACTGTATACAGCACCCCAAACTATACACGATACAGCCCCCCACACTATACAGTACAGCAGTATAGCACTCCACACTATACCGCACCCACAGTATACAGCCCCCCACAGTATGCAGTATAGCCCCCCCCCCCCACTTTACAGGCCCCCACACTATACAGGCCCTCCACAGTATACAGCCCACCACACAGTATACAGCCCACCACACAGTATACAGCCCCCCCCCCCCCACAGTATACAGCCTCCCCCCCAGTATACAGCCCACCACACAATATACAGCCCATTACACAATATACAGCCCACTACACAATATACAGCCCACCACACAGTATACAGCCCACCACACAGTATACAGCACCCCACTATACAGTAGTTTACAGTATATTAACATAACAGCCCCTGTCACCTTTTTCTGATGTAATCTTTACACAAAAAAGCTCCACAGTTAACTTCTGCAACACTCAGTAGGACCTGTGATGACCTCATAGCCATGTGACCAGTAATTGCTAGGTTACTGGTCACATGGTAATGATGTCATTAAGGTCCTAGATCACAACTCATTAAGGTCCTAGAATCCCTAGATTATTAACACAGTACGATCATGATGCCTGTGTAGCCGACAGCCTGACAACCGGGGCAGTAGCTAGCAGGGCTCAAGAGGCAGCTGCCTTGGGCCCCCCAGGAGCAACTGGGCCCAGGGCAGCTGCCCCTTTTGCCCCTTGGTAAAGACGGCCCTGAGTGTTAGGAACCCGTCTAACAGAGATCGCCTTGACGTGCGGCAGACGGGCTCAAATCATTTTGTACAAAACGATTTGCCAAGTATCTCTCACTTATAGTGTAGCACTTGGAATTATTATGCAATTTTGTACTCTATATTGCAGTGAGTTGTCGCATTGCATGTTTTTTCTTTTAATGTTGTTCCCTGCCATAGCAATGTGCTCCTGCGGTTTGGTATGTGCTGACTGACCCCCTTTTTTGTCTTCCCCCCAGTAGATGCCTCATAGTGCTCCTCTGAGACCCTTAAAATATTGGACAAGAATATGGCTGAGTCTGCTGAATACCTTTTGAAGGTATCTCGTGAAGCTTCCAAAGCCAGTCTTAAAAGGAAAGCACCAACCTCCAATGACAGTCAGTCCAGGACATTTCCACCAGCCAAATGAGCTGCGACAGAAAACACGTCTGCTCCATCTACCAAAGATGTAGGAAGCCCGGAGCTGGGAACACCACAAGTGGAGATGGCCTATACCTGGAGAGCACAGAACAACTTGTCTCTAAAGCATATATCTATCCTGAAGAGCAGCGGCCAGGACGGCATGCTGGATGATGACATCATTAACAAGGCCCAGGATCTCCTGCAGAATCAGTTTGGGGACTTTGATAGCCTGCAGCCCACCACTGCTATTCTTTTTCCACTATGGTGAGGACAGGATGCACTGGCTGACCACCTGCTTCAAAAATGGCAACATCCTAGTGTCCGACAGCATCAAGACCAGAAATTTGCCTCTATCTGTTTGCACGCAGATTAATAACATCTACAGTGTAGTGGTCCATGAGCCCCTGAAACATCAAAAATTTCTCAACATGGATCAGCAGAGAAACACCTATGACTGTGGGATGTTCGCCATAACATTTGCCTTCGAGTTTCTTGCAGATGACAGCGAACCCATGGCGATCTTCCAGAACAACGTGATGAGAGACCATCTAATAGCCTGTGTAATGCAAGGCACCAACGAAACAGACCAGTGAGGATGAAGTCAAAGGGGTTTATTAACAAAATAAACAAAGTCCAGGTAAACTTCACTGGGCAAATATCAGGCAAACAAAAAACGAAGGAAAGCCAGGAGTAGTCCCAATCCGTGCATAAGTCTCTGTGCAACTTGCCAGATAAACGGATACGTCACGGAAAGTCCTGGGTCCCACTGGAACGGACGGAGTCCCAGCAATCTTTAGTCAGTAGCTAGCAGTACTGACCTGCACCTGGATAGGAAAGGATAACAGTGGGCACTGACCAACCTGGGAGGCGACCTTTTATATGCCTGCTAACAAATCCCAGGGCACCAAGTGTCCACTCCCCATAGGTCATGAGCCTGCCCTACACCTGTGTACAGGGCTTTGGTCGGTCATTAGTCAATTAGACCAACGCCAGCCCCCTAATCTACTTTGAACTTGTGGCCAGGTGCTATTTCCTTTGCTTTTCGGCGAAGCGTGTATGCGCGACCGCGTATCCCCTTGCGAACCCGTTTTCGAACGTAACGCGGATGCACGACAGGCTCTACGAGAGTGCGTGAGCACGTCGACATGGACACCGGAATGGAACCCGCAATAGGTACCGGAGACAAGCTCGGCCGCAGCGTACTGCCACCAGCCCAGCCAAGCTGTCCTCGAAATGGGACTTCTATCCTCGAACCATTGATCCACCACCGGTGAATCAGTGGAGGCCCCGGCCAGAGAAGTGAGCCTTGGATCCCTGCCCCCCATGCACCTGAATGGAGATATCTTAGTGGAAGCATGCTCACAGTTGTTATAAACCACCTCCGCGAAGGGTAGATGCGCAGCCCATTCTTCCTGGCAGTCTGACACGAAGCACTGGAGATATTGCTCCAGGGTCTGGTTAGTCCTTTCCGTCTGACCGTTGGTCTCTGGGTGAAAACCGGAAGAGAAAGACAAATGTATACCCAACAGGGAGCAGAAAGAACGCCAGAACCGAGAGATGAATTGTACACTTCTATCTGAAACAATATCATCCAGCTCTCCGTGTAATCGAAAGACATGATTCAAAAACAGATCTGCCAATTCTCTGGCCGAGGGCAATCCGGGAAGTGGGATAAAATGGGCCATTTTACTAAAACGAAGAATGGGCAGTGGGAGCAAAGAACCAAAAGGGGTGGACCGAGACTGTTTACACCAAGCACACACACTACATGCCTGGATGTAGCCCTTAACATCCACAGACATAATGGGACGTTTAACAAGGCCAAGTGTTCTTAACACCAGATGCACTGCAGACTTGGAGTCATGAAGCTGTTGGATAACCTTTAACCAAAGGTTCACTGGTACAAACCATCGCCCCTTGGGCTTGTTAGGCGAACTCTCTGCCTGTGAAGGCTCGAGAAGAGAGAACAAGTCCTCCATTAACTTTGCATTCCCTAGGGCGGCCAGAAAACATTTAGTGAGAAGAATAGTCTCTGACTCAGAGCTCAGGATGGAAGCAGCCTCAGGGAAGCAGCGGGACAGAGCATCTGCCTTCACATTTTTAGAACCTGGCTTATACGTGTGCTCAGAGCTCAGGATGGAAGCAGCCTCAGGGAAGCAGCGGGACAGAGCATCTGCCTTCACATGTTTAGAACCTGGCTTATACGTGAGGCGAAAAATTGAAACGGGTGAAAAACAATGCCCACCGAGCTTGTCGGGAGTTCAGTCTTTTGGCAGTCTCTAGGTAAGTCTTTTGATATTACTCTAGCTAATGTCTCCACTCTTGAAAAGCCAATTTTACTCCCAGAAGCTCTCTATTGCCGATGTCATAATTACACTCGGCTGGAGAAAGCTTCCGAGAGAAGGCACAGGGATTTAACCTCTCAGGGACCCCAGAATACTGTGAAAGAACTGATCCAACACCAACCTCGGAGGCGTCAACCTCGAGTACAAAAGGTCGGGAAGTGTCTGGATGAGTAAGGATTGGCGCAGTGCAAAAGGCCTGCTTTAGCGTTTCAAAGGTTCTGTCTGCCTATCTCGTCCACTTTGAAGGATTACCTCCCTTCTTAGTGAGGTTAGTGAGAGATACCATTATCGCTGAGAAATTCTTAATAAACTTGCGGTAGAAGTTGGCAAAGCCTAAGAAGCGCTGCAGTGTCTTCAGATCCTTAGGCCGAGGCCAATCCAAGACAGCAGAAAGTTTGGATGGATCCATAGCCAGTCCCCTTTCTGAGATAATGTACCCCAAAAAAAGGCAATTCTGTTACCTCAAAAAGACTCTTCTCAAGTTTGGCAAAGAGGTGGTTCTCCCTTAGTTTCTGAGAAAACCTGACACACGTGTCTCTGATGAGACACCAGATCTCACGAGTATATTAGTATGTCATCTAAATAGGCAACAACAAATCTACCTAAGAAATCCCTGAGGACATCATTGAACTCCTGGAAGACCGCAGGAGCATTACAGAGACCAAAAGGCATAACGAGATACTCTTAATACCCATCCCTGGTGTTGAATGCAGTCTTCCATTCATCGCCTTCTCTGTTGCGTACCAAGTTATATGAACCCCTCAAATTGAGTTTGGCGAAGATCCGGGCCCCTGCCACCTGAGAAAACAAATCGTCAATCAGAGGCAGAGGGTACCGGTTCTTCACCGTGATCCAATTGAGGGCGTGGAAATTGATGCAGGGTCTCAAGCCTCCATCCTTCTTCTCCACGAACAAGAACCAGGCTCCAGCGGGGGAAGTGGATGGACGAATGAAACCCTTCTCAAGATTATCTTTAATATAATCACGCTGGGCCTGAATCTCGACCGTTCTAACTGCCTCTCCCCGATCCATCTCCAATTAGACAGGAGTGGGTAAGGCTAGAAGAAGATCCCGGACTGCATCAGAAAGTCCCAGCCGGAAATGATGACGGAAGGCTGCGTAGCCCCAGGTGGTGAAAGCTGCCCATTGCCTGAATTCCGCAGCATATTCTTCGGCAGGGCGGCGACCTTGCTGAATATGCTCGAGATGGTTCTCGGCAGTACGGGTATGATCTGGGTCGTCGTAGATAACGGCCATGGCCTCAAAGAAAGCTTTGGCTGACAAATAGGCGGCGTGGTCCTGAGGCAAATTAAACTCCAAACATTGGGGATCTCCACGCAGAAAGGACATTATGATCCCAATCCTCTGTCTGATATTGCCGGAAGCTATCGGGCCGCAACCAGAAATATAAAAGACAGGAGTCCCTGAAGTTTAGGAATTCCTGTCTATCTCCTGTGAAGGAGTCAGGCAGAGGAATCTTCGGCTCCACTTGGTGTCTTGCGATCGTGATGGGTAACGTGGAAGCTCCTTGGAGCAGCTGCTGAACCTCCCCCATCACATTAGACAGTTGCTCCTGGATTTGTGCTGCAGCGACTGAGGGCACATTTGGGCATCGTTGGGTTAGCAGATTGACTGCTCCTGTTAACTCAGTTAGCTGCTGCTGGATTCTTTCCATGGCAACTGTTTGTTTGGCCCACTGTTCTGTAATGCAAGGCACCAACAAAATAGACCAGTGAGGATGAAGTCAAAGGGGTTTATTAACAAATAAACAAAGTCCAGGTAAACTTCACCGGGCAAATATCAGGCAAACAAAAAACATTTCACAACAGGGTCTGCGAGAGTGCGTGAGCGCGTCGACATGGACACCGGAATGGAACCCGCAATAGGCACCGGAGACAAGCTTGCCTGCAGCGTACTGCCATCAGCCCGGCCAAGCTGTCCCCGAAAGCCATGCGGTCTTCCCCTCCGGCACACATGTCCCGCAGCTCCACAAGGACCCTTTTTGGTCACACCGGAGTGCGAGACAGGTGAGGATCTTACATTCTGCCTGTAGAATGGCAGGATCACAGGATTTCCCAAAAAGGTGAATTAGTGACTACATGTCTTTCATGACATGTTGAGTCTATGATGGGCCAAGAGATCACCCTGACCAGAAGCCTGATATTACCAAAACAGACCTGGAACCTCTACGTCACCAAAGCTGCATTTTCTACCCAACCCCAGATTACAACCGCTGACCCATGGTGCAGGTCTAGAACTCACAGACTTGTTGGCATCGGTAAGTAACCAGTGACTTTTCTTCTTTTTTTTTTACAAAATGCACAAATAAAACAATTTGACAATACAAGAATCCGGTTTCCTTGATACTCAATCTACCATGACAGTCAGTATAATAAAATACAGTAAACGAAAACGTTAAAGAACTGATAAGTAAAATATTTCTATTTTGGGGGGTACCCAGGTCCCCAAGTAATTTCACATCATATTTATTTCAATGTAGCCGGATTGATTGTCTCCCGCATTAAGTACATTACCTCCCGCCCCCCTCGTGGTGGTCCTCTCGGTGTCCGCCACTGGTAGTAGCTCCTCTCTCTCTAACCCCCCCCCCCCCCACGCGGCACCACTTATCCGCTGCAAGCCGCATGTTCCTCTAACCTCTCAATCTGTGTAAATAAATTTTTCCACTCCATAATATTTGGTGCTTTTTTTGAACCCCACTCTCTCTCTCAATAATCACTCTTGCGACCATAAGACCTCTCATCCAAACTCTTTTTTTCTTTTTATCTCTAATTAATGAAGGCATGATACCTAGGACAGCCACTTCCAGGTTAAATGGAAGCGATATTAAAGACTCTGCACTTAGGACGGGGAAGGCCTCACTCCAATAGAATTGCACATTTGAACAGCTCCATATCATATGCATATAGTCTGCAGACTCTTCTCTACCTTTCCCAAAAAAAATTCTCTCGCTCTTTATAGATCTTACTAAGGCTCCTTTCACACTAGCGTTCGCTGGTCCGCTCGTGAGCTCCGTTTGAAGGAGCTCACGAGCGGACCCGAACGCCTCCGTCCAGCCCTGATGCAGTCTGAATGGAGCGGATCCGCTCAGACTGCATCAGTCTGGCGGCGTTCAGCCTCCGCTCCGCTCGCCTCCGCACGAACAGGCGGACAGCTGAACGCTGCTTGCAGCGTTCGGGTGTCCGCCTGGCCGCGCGGAGGCGAGCGGATCCGTTCAGACTTACAATGTAAGTCAATGGGAACGGATCCGCTTGAAGATGTCACCCTGTGGTTCAATCTTCAAGCGGATCCGTCCCCCATTGAAAGGCTACTTTCACACTTAGATTTTTTTCTAAGTTATTAATGCAGACGGATCCATACTGAACGGAGCCTCCGTCTGCATTAATATGATCGGATCCGTTCAGAACGGATCCGATCAAACGCTAGTGTGAAAGTAGCCTTAGCAATATAGGGGTCATATATATTCTATGTTTAAAATAAAATAAATTAACCTAAAGTTACTGGAAATTGTTTTATTTTATATTTTTAGATATATTCCCCCATTCTATTGTGTTTAATCCTATATCTTTTGCCCACTTTTCCTCACTATTAAATTTTTTTAATTTTTCCCAAACCCTTCCTTATCCTCCTATACAATTAGGAGATAGTGACCCTAGTTGTCATGTGTTGATAACCAAAATCTGTGAATTCGTGTTTTGTAGTAATAAAATATTCCCTATTTCTTGTAGCGTCAAATGCGTGTTTCAATTGGTGATATCGATACCGACTCATTAAGTCTAAATTTGTTCCAGGACATAATTCTATTAGTAATCTTATTTCCCCATTCTTAACTAAGTGTGATATGTAAATAATGCCAAATTTTTGCCAATATTTGTGTTCTGTGATTGATTGAAATTCACTAATTACACCACAAAGGTGAGAAATGTGAAGAGTTCAAAATTCCCAGTGTTCCTTTTATTTTTCCCCAAACCAAGTCAACCATTCGACATATTGGCCATTTTTTCCCTTTCTTTTTAATAAATCCAGTCTCCAATATGCTAAATATGTTTTATTTTGGTCCATTAAAAACCTTTGCTATGTATTCATTTATTTTATTTCCCCCTATCCATTGAACTTGAGAAGCTAAATAATATCCCTGAAAAAAGGGAACTGATAACCCGCCGTCCTCTTCTGCTAACCAAAGATATTTTTGTTTTAATTTTACCCTTTTTCTTCCCCAGATTAAGTCATTCAGCAGCCGTTCCAGATCGTTGAAGAAACAGTCCTCTATCCAAACTGGGCAGGCTGCCAAAATGTACAAAACTGGGGAAGTAACACAATTTTTATTAGTGCAATTCTATCTGCCTGTCCTATCGATAACTTCTACCAAACGCTAATTTTATTTTTACATCTAATCAGCAAGGGAGAGACATTCAGTCTCGTGAAATCTAATATACTTGCACTCAATTTTACCCCAAATATTCCAAGGATTTCGTAAATTTTAATACCCTAATTCCTGGGGAGTTTAGTGGAATTACCTGTTAGAGCGGTAACAGTACTGATTTGGCCCAGTTGATTTTGTATCCCGAAATGTCACTGAACTTATTTATTAGTTCCATAAGATAAGACAGCTGAGATATTGGTTTCTCCAAAAAGATTAAGATGTCATCTGCATACATACTTATCTTGTCAGAGGTCCCCTTCATACCAAAACCGCTGATCTTATCATCCGATCTAATTTGAGCTGCCAATGGTTCTATAAACAAAGCAAACAACAAAATAGAAAGGGGACATCCCTGTCTTGATCCTCTGCACAACTCTATTTGCTCATACCATACACCGTTGATATTAATTCTGGCTTTGGGGTGATTATACAGAATCTGGACCCACTTGATAAAGTATTGGCCCAAATTCATCTCGTGCATTACTTGCCAGAAATATTCCCACTCCACCCTGTCAAACGCTTTCTAGGCGTCTAGAGACAGGATGGAGCGGGAACCTCCCCCCTCCTCTACCTGCATGTTCAAGAAATCTCTACGTATGCTAGACTGTACCAATATCTTAGGTATAAACCCCGTCTGGTCTGGATGAATTAACCTATCAATACGCCCTTTAGTCTATTAACTAGTATCTTTGCACAGATTTTATATTCTGTATTTAACAGAGAGATTGGGCGATACGCACCAGTCTCTCTTTCATCCTTACCCTTTTTTAAGATAAGAGTGATCACGGCTTCAGATAGGGCTGGAGGGAGTTCACCAGTCTGGTACGTGTTATTTAATACCTGTAAAAGAATTGGCAAAATTGTCTCTCCATATTGACGATAAATTTCAAACGGAAGCCCGTCAATCACCGCGGATGAGTTTCCTCGAATAGTTCTTTTAAATCTATAGGTCGATTTAGTATTTTACATTCCTGTTCTGATAGTTTAGGGAGGTTAATTTTCTCCAGGAACTTTTCAACATCTCCACACTGATGGTTTTTATTGTTTGTATATAAGGTTTTATAATACTCAACGAACTGTCGCTCAATCTCTTCCAGACGCTTAGTAACAGCCCCATTTTCCAATCTAATATTTTTTATCCTATTCATTTTTTTTGATTTTGGATCAAAGATGACAATAGGTTTCCGGGTTTCCCAGCTTGAGAGAAGTATTTAGCTCCTCTAAAGAAGATCCTATGTTGTGCTTTTTCCATTAGGTAATTCTTGTACTCCACTTTGGCTTCTTCAAGCTGTAATTGTGTAGCTGAGTTTTGTTTATTAGCTATCTCTCCCAAAAAGGACTGAACCCTTGTTTTTAAAGCCAATCCTTTCGCTGCATATTCCTGTTAACTCTAGCTATATAAACTCTGTGCAGAAAAGCTTTAAAAGAATCCCATACAATATGAATGGGTGCTGATGGAGCATTCAACAGCAAGAATTCCCAGATCTCCTTAGTTATATTTTCCTGATCCTTAACCAATTTTATCCAATGGGGATTTAATCTGAAGCTTCTAGTTTTCTTCTCCATATATCCTATTTTGATCGTTACTACAGTAGGAGAATGGTCAGATATCGTATGTATTTCATATTTCATCTTTGTTATACAGTTTAATAAATCAGAATTAGCTAGGGCAAGATCTATTCTGGACATAACCGTATTCGCCCGACTGAAACAAGAGAATACTCTTCTTCCTCCATATATATATCGCCAAATGTCTGTCAATGCCATTTCCTGACAAACCCTACTTAGCATTGTTGGCTTGTCTTTTTTTGCTTTATATACGTGTTCCTTAGAATATCTATCTTCCTTTAGGTTCATGACATCATTAACCACCTCCGGACCGCCTAACGCAGATGTGCGGTCCGGAGGTGGCAGCCCTGCGCACAGTCACGCATATATGCGTCATCTCGCGAGACGCGAGATTTCCTGTGAACGCGCGCACACAGGCGCGCGCGCTCACAAGAACGGAAGGTAAGCGAGTGGATCTCCAGCCTGCCAGCGGCGATCGCTCGCTGGCAGGCTGGAGATCCGAATTTTTTAACCCCTAACAGGTATATTAGACGCTGTTTTCATAACAGCGTCTAATATACCTCCTACCTGGTCCTCTGGTGGTCCCTTTTGTTAGGATCGACCACCAGAGGACTCAGGTAGGTCAGTACAGTCGCACCAAACACCACACTACACTACACCCCACCCCCCGTCACTTATTAACCCCTTATAAACCCCTGATCACCCATGATCACCCCATATAAACTCCCTGATCACCCCCCTGTCATTGATCACCGCCCTGTCATTGATCACCCCCCTGTCAGGCTCCGTTCAGACGTCCGTATGATTTTTACGGATCCACGGATACATGGATCGGATCCGCAAAACGCAAACGGACGTCTAAATGGAGCCTTACAGGGGGGTGATCAATGACAGGCGGGTGATCACCCATATACACTCCCTGATCACCCCCTGTCATTGATCACCCCCCTGTAAGGCTCCATTCAGACGTCCGCATGATTTTTACGGATACATGGATCGGATCCGCAAAACACATGCGGACGTCTGAATGGAGCCTTACAGGGGGGTGATCAATGACAGGCGGGTGATCACCCATATACACTCCCTGATCACCCCCTGTCATTGATCACCCCCCTGTCATTGATCACCCCCCTGTAAGGCTCCATTCAGACGTCCGCATGATTTTTACGGATCCATGGATACATGGATCGGATCCGCAAAACACATGCGGACGTCTGAATGGAGCCTTACAGGGGGTGATCAATGACAGGCGGGTGATCACCCATATACACTCCCTGATCACCCCCCTGTCATTGATCACCCCCCTGTAAGGCTCCATTCAGACGTCCGCATGTGTTTTGTGGATCCGATCCATGTATCCATGGATCCGTAAAAATCATGCGGATGTCTGAATGGAGCCTTACAGGGGGGGGTGATCAGTGACAGGGGGGTGATCACCCTGATCACCCTGATCACCCCCTGTCATTGATAACCCCCCTGTAAGGCTCCATTCAGACGTCCGCATGTGTTTTGTGGATCCGATCCATGTATCCATGGATCCGTAAAAAATCATGCGGATGTCTGAATGGAGCCTTACAGGGGGGGTGATCAGTGACAGGGGGGTGATCACCCTGATCACCCCCTGTCATTGATAACCCCCCTGTAAGGCTCCATTCAGACGTCCGCATGTGTTTTGTGGATCCGATCCATGTATCCATCGATCCGTAAAAAATCATGCGGATGTCTGAATGGAGCCTTACAGGGGGGGTGATCAGTGACAGGGGGGTGATCACCCTGATCACCCTGATCACCCCCTGTCATTGATAACCCCCCTGTAAGGCTCCATTCAGACGTCCGCATGTGTTTTGTGGATCCGATCCATGTATCCATAAAAAATCATGCGGATGTCTGAATGGATCCTTACAGGGGGGTGATCAGTGACAGGGGGGTGATCACCCTGATCACCCCCTGTCATTGATAACCCCCCTTTAAGGCTCCATTCAGACGTCCGCATGTGTTTTGTGGATCCGATCCATGTATCCATGGATCCGTAAAAAATCATGCGGATGTCTGAATGGAGCCTTACAGGGGGGGTGATCAGTGACAGGGGGGTGATCACCCTGATCACCCTGATCACCCCCTGTCATTGATAACCCCCCTGTAAGGCTCCATTCAGACGTCCGCATGTGTTTTGTGGATCCGATCCATGTATCCATGGATCCGTAAAAAATCATGCGGATGTCTGAATGGATCCTTACAGGGGGAGTGATCAGTGACAGGGGGGTGATCACCCTGATCACCCTGATCACCCCCTGTCATTGATAACCCCCCTGTAAGGCTCCATTCAGACGTCCGCATGTGTTTTGTGGATCCGATCCATGTATCCATGGATCCGTAAAAAATCATGCGGATGTCTGAATGGAGCCTTACAGGGGGGGTGATCAGTGACAGGGGGGTGATCACCCTGATCACCCCCTGTCATTGATAACCCCCCTGTAAGGCTCCATTCAGACGTCCGCATGTGTTTTGTGGATCCGATCCATGTATCCATGGATCCGTAAAAAATCATGCGGATGTCTGAATGGAGCCTTACAGGGGGGGTGATCAGTGACAGGGGGGTGATCACCCTGATCACCCTGATCACCCCCTGTCATTGATAACCCCCCTGTAAGGCTCCATTCAGACGTCCGCATGTGTTTTGTGGATCCGATCCATGTATCCATGGATCCGTAAAAAATCATGCGGATGTCTGAATGGAGCCTTACAGGGGGGGTGATCAGTGACAGGGGGGTGATCACCCTGATCACCCCCTGTCATTGATAACCCCCCTGTAAGGCTCCATTCAGACGTCCGCATGTGTTTTGCGGATCCGATCCATGGATCCGTAAAAATTATACGGACGTCTGAATGGAGCCTTACCAGGGTGATCAATGACAGGGGGGTGATCCGGGAGTCTATATGGGTGATTACCCCCCTGTCATTGATCACCCCCCTGTCATTGATCACCCCCCTGTCATTGATCACCCCCCCCCTGCATTGATCACCCACCCCTGTAAGGCTCCATTCAGACATATTTTTTGGCACAAGTTAGCGGAAATTTTTTGTTTGTTTTTGTTTTTGTTTTTTCTTACTAAGTCTCATATTCTACTAACTTGTGTCAAAAAATAAAATCTCACATGGACGCACCATACCCCTCTCGGAATCCAAATGCGTAAACATTTTTAGACATTTATATTCCAGACTTCTTCTCACGCTTTAGGGCCCCTAAAAAGCCAGGGCAGTATAAATACCCCACATGTGACCCCATTTCGGAAAGAAGACACCCCAAGGTATTCAATGAGGGGCCTGGCGAGTTCATAGAAATTTTTTTTTTGGGCATAAGTTAGCGGAAATTGATTTTTTAGTTTTTTTTCTCACAAAGTCTCACTTTCCGCTAACTTGGGACAAAAATTTTAATCTTTCATGGACTCAATATGCCCCTCAGCAAATACCTTGGGGTGTCTTCTTTCCAAAATGGGGTCAGTTGTGGGGTGTTTGTACTGCCCTGGCATTTGAGGGTCTCCGCAATCATTACATGTATGGCCAGCATTAGGAGTTTCTATTCTCCTTATATTGAGCATACAGGTAATGAGATTTTTTTTTTTCCGTTCAGCCTCTGGGCTGAAAGAAAAAAATGAACGGCACAGATTTCTTCATTCGCATCGATCAATGTGGATGAAAAAATCTCTGCCAAAAAAAAAAAAAGGAGGGGAAAGGGGTCTGCCAGGACATAGGAGCTCCGCCCAACATCCATACCCACTTAGCTCGTATGCCCTGGCAAACCAGATTTCTCCATTCACATCAATCGATGTGGATGAATAAATCATTGCCGGGATATTTTTTTTTATATACAAAGTGTTTGCCAAAGCATAGGAACACCGCCTCCTCCTCAGCTCATATGCCTCGGCAAACGTATCTTTTACTGCAGAGGAGAAATCTCGTCGGTGTATGCGGCGCTGCAAGACTTGCGTGTAATCTGACAGCAGCGCAATGGTCCATCTGGAAGGTAAAAAAAAGAAAAAACCAGGCCGCAACGCAATAATTTTAATAACTTTGGAACAGAACATATAAACTTTATGAACTGAACATTAACATTTCTGCTTACTGGTGTTTTTTTTGTTTTTTTTACCTTTATAGAACAAACCTCTCCTTCCCCATGGGTCAATGTGCAAAGCGCAAATCGCCCAAAGATGTGGCGAAGTGCGTTATGCACTTTGTCCCAGGTTAAAGGAGACGTTTGCAGCAGCTCTGTGTGAATGGGCCCTAATAGCCCTGTGTGCCTGTCCTGGTGAGATGTGATCCCTATGCTAGGTGTACCTGTGTGTGGTACTTCCGGAAACACTCTCCAAAGCATAGGGCAGGGTGGTCAGGGCAGTCAGGACAGAAATAGCGGGTGTCACGCCTTATTCCACTCCTGCTACAGACACAACATCTTTTTCGGGGTGACGGTTGGGTTGAGGTACCGGCAACGACATTGGGGAAATGTCGCTCGTGTAGACGGCTAACTACACTGGTGGATGGGGCCACGGAACCTCCTGGGTACAGGAGGTTCTCGATGATCTCTTCCTGAAATTTGAGGAAGGATCGTGTTCTCCCAGCCTTACTGTAGAGAACAAAACTATTATACAGAGCCAATTGAATCAAATATGCAGACACCTTCTTATACCAGCGTCTGGTTCTGCGGGAAACTAAATACGGAGACAACATCTGGTCATTGAAGTCCACCCCTCCCATGTAAAGGTTATAGTCATGGACTGAGAGGGGCTTTTCAATGACACGGGTTGCTCGCTCAATTTGTATTGTCGTGTCTGCGTGAATGGAGGAGAGCATGTAAACATCACGCTTGTCTCTCCATTTCACTGCAAGCAGTTCTTCGTTACACAAGGCAGCCCTCTCCCCCCTTGCAAGACGGGTGGTAACGAGCCGTTGGGGGAAGCCCGCGCGACTAGTTCGCGCGGTGCCACAGGCGCCAATCTGTTCTAGAAACAAATGCCTGAAGAGGGCCACACTTGTGTAGAAATTGTCCACATAAAGATGGTACCCCTTGCCGAATAAGGGTGACACCAAGTCCCAGACTGTCTTCCCACTGCTCCCCAGGTAGTCAGGGCAACCGACCGGCTCCAGGGTCTGATCTTTTCCCTCATAGACACGAAATTTGTGGGTATAGCCTGTGGCCCTTTCACAGAGCTTATACAATTTGACCCCATACCAGGCGCGCTTGCTTGGGATGTATTGTTTGAAGCTAAGGCGCCCGGTAAAATGAATTAGGGACTCGTCTACGCAGATGTTTTGCTCAGGGGTATACAAATCTGCAAATTTCTGGTTGAAATGGTCTATGAGGGGCCGAATTTTGTGGAGCCGGTCAAAAGCTGGGTGGCCTCTGGGACGGGAGGTGGTGTTGTCGCTAAAGTGCAGGAAACGCAGGATGGCCTCAAAACGTGCCCTGGACATAGCAGCAGAGAACATGGGCATGTGATGAATTGGGTTCTTGGACCAATATGACCTCAATTCATGCTTTTTAGTTAGACCCATGTTGAGGAGAAGGCCCAGAAAAATTTTAATTTCAGAAACTTGGACTGGTTTCCACCGGAAAGGCTGGGCATAATAGCTTCCCGGGTTGGCGGTTTTAAATTGAGTGGCATACCGGTTTGTTTTGGCCACGACTATGTCTAAGAGCTCCGCAGTCAAGAACAGCTTAAAAAATCCCAGGGCCGAACCGATCTGAGTTGTCTCATCCCGAACTCCAGACTGGGCGGTGAAAGGGGGAACTACAGGTGCGGCTGAAATTGGGGACTGCCAATCAGGGTTTGCCAGCACCTCAGGGATTCTAGGGGGTCTACGGGCCCGTCTTTGCGGTGGCTGCGACGGGGTAACTAATGCACGTGCCACCGTACCAGCTCCAACTGCCCTTCTGGTGCTCGCCACTTCACCAGGTTGTACGGCAGTGCTGGTACTAGGTCCAGGGAGGGCTGCGCTGCTGGTGTATGCCTCACCACGTAATCCAACAGCGCCAGCCCCACTCTGCTGCCCTTGAAGCGGATCCTGCGCACCTGTGGTCTAGCGACACGGGGCCGGGTACGCCTGGTGCTATCAGGGACCTCAGCCTCCTCGTCCGAACTTTGGGTCAGAGTGCCACAGCTTTCTACAGGTTCATATTCTGACCCGCTAGATTCGTCAGATGAGGGTTCCCATTCCTCATCCGACTGGGTCAGAAGCCTGTAGGCCTCTTCAGAAGAATACCCCCTGTTTGACATTGGGGCAACTAAATTTAGGGGTATTCCCTGAGACTACCCAAGAAAAAAAGCAAGCCTGTCTTACAAATGGGAGGGTAGCGAAGTACCGGAGGCCGCTGCGGTTGATAAAAAATATCAAAACTGATTTTTTTATCACCGCAGCGCGTGTAAAGTGAATGTGCAGTGATCAAAAAAAAATATTTTTTGGCACTGCGGTGGGGCGGGTGTGGGCGAACGCACGTGTGGGGCAAACACTTGCCTGATCGGCAAACACTGCGTTTTGGGTGGAGGGCGAACTAAAGTGACACGAATACTATTATAGATCAGTTTTGATCACTTCCAGATACTATAAAAGTACAAATGCTGATTAGCGATACGCTAATCAGCGAATAAGGGACTGCGGTGCGGTGGGCTGGGCGCTAACTGATCCCTAAACTACCTAACCAAGGGGCCTAAACTATCCCTAAAACCTAACGGTCAATACCAGTGAAAAAATTTTTTGACAGTTTACACTGATCACTTTTTTCCTTTCACTAGTGATTGACAGGGGCGATCAAAGGGGTGATCAAAGGGTTAATTGGGGTGCAGGGGGTGATCTGGGGCTAAAGTGTGGTGTTGGTGCTACTCACTGTGAAGCCTGCTCCTCTGCTGGATCCAACCGACCAAAAGGACCAGCAGAGGAGCAGGGCAGCCATATAACACATCATATTTACTAATATGATGTGTTATCTGGCATTTGATTGGCTTTTTTAAAAATCATCAGCTTGCCAGCCGCGATCATTGGCTGGCAAGCTGATGACGTGACCCCCCTTGAAGAAATGCCGGCCCGCATTGCGCATGCGCGGGCCGGCTAAGCGCGTCATCTCGCGTCTCGCGAGATGACGTGTATATGCGTTAGTCTGCGCAGCGCTGCCGCCTCCGGACCGCGAATCTGCATTAGGCGGTCCGGAGGCGGTTAAACAGATGTTTTATAGAAATAAAATCAGGTTCTAGTATGTACAGTTTTTTTGGTATTTAGATACCATGCATCTAACACACAATTGTTTTGTAGCTTTTTAGTGATGCTAAATTACTGGGCTTAATTTCTGTTAAAGGGGTTATTCAAGATTTTAATATTATTGATTTATCCTCAGGTCATCATATCTGATCAGCGGGGAGCCAACTCTTAGCACTCCCACCGAACAGCTGTTTGAACAGGCTGTGGAACCCTAGTGAGCAATGAAGCCTCTTCTTAGACCCATAACATCTTAGTCATCGGTCTCATGGCCTATGCGCAGCCTGGACTGAAGGACCAAGAACAGCTACTGTACAATAAATGGTGTTATGCTTGGTTTAATGTGACGAAGCCTGTTCAAATTAGTGCCTGTGGGGTGTCAGAAACCCACTGATCAGGTATTGATGACATACCCTGAGGATATACTACAAGAAAATTTAGACTAGCACATTCATATACATATTCACAGGTGCATATCCATCAAGCATGGATATGTCATCAATATTTCCTTCCCAGACAATACCTAATTATTCAGTATTGACAACTGTTTATGTAATTTTTTAAATATTAAGTGATTTTCTACTCTAGGTAGAAAGATCATTTTTAATAGCTGACCTTTATTCTAGTTTATTCTAGTTACGTGGTGTAATAAAGATACTTAATCTTATCAGTGCTTTGGATTATGATGATGACTGGAGGTTTATTTTTTCACATGAGTAAATAACATGTTGTTTTGCTAGATGTTTACAATGTTGCTCTGAACTGAAAATGGCAATAAATACACTGAGGGAGATTTAAACTGGTGTAAAGTAGAACTGGCTTAGTTGCCCATAACAACCAATTAGATTCCACCTTTCATTTTTCACAGCTCCTTTGAAAAATGAAAGGAGGAATCTGATTGGTTGCTATGGGCAACTAATCCAGTTCTACTTTACACTAGTTTGATAAATCCCCCCACTGTGCCCTAGGGCTCTATGGCTTCAGTAAAATTGCAGGTTACTGTGGCACATTAATGACTGCCACAGCTTGGGGGCAAAAAGTATTTGCCAACTTGAGAATTCTGTATGCAATTTGACATGGTCATGATAACTGACTGTGCAGCATTTCCCATAGTGTCTATGGAGCCCTTTTCTAAGACTACACAGTGTTCAGTTAGACCACATACATTATGTACTTGGCACCTTTGGATTATGATCATGGCCAAAAGTTTCACAAAGTTCGCTGATTCAGTGTTTTCAAATCTTTTTGCCAGATGTTTCTATGGTACAGTATACTGAAATACAATTATAAGCATTTCATAAGTTTCTTTTTTAATATTATTGAGAAATGCATCAACTTTAAGACTCAATATTTCCAGTGTTGACTCTTATTTTTGAAGACCTGCAATTGGCCCTGGCATGCTGGATATCAGCATCTGATATGACACAGGAATCATGGTAGTGATTCTCACAATCATTTTACTGATATCTCAAACAGTCTGAAGGGTGCATCATCAGAGTGTGTTGCAGGGTTATTTTTAGTTATTCTTAGTGGTTCTTTCCTTTTTTTTATTATTACTTGTGAATGTTGTGATATTACTTGGTAATGTATTAGACTGCTTAGTAACATATACTGGAACCCATTTTTCTAAATAGGCTGCGCAGAAATGGAACAAGTGCCAGTGGAGTATAATCTAGACAAAAAATTGGTTTCCCTTACAACAGATGTTTTCTTACTGTCTCGAAGACCTTACTCCTAAGTTTAGCTATAATATGTCTTATTCTCAGCTTCTGACCTTAATGATGATAAGTAGCTCTAAGGTCTGACATGTTTGATCTACATTCGTTGCAAAAAAAATTGATACTGACACAAATTTTGAATTTCACTAAGTATGCTGCTACAGATATTTTTGTCAGATTCTTCTATCATATACTGTTCATTGAGCCAATTAGTTATCACTTTTGCCTCGTGATATGGTGCTCCATCATGCTGGTAATGTCACAACCAGACAGCTGAGAAGCTCTGACAGAGGCCTTTCAGAACCTCCTCCTTGAGTTTTCTTTGTCTGGTGTTCAGTTCCTTATCTCGTTAGCCTCTCTCAGCTGTCATGTAGTTGGATTGATTGCTTCCCTTTAAATTCCTCCCCATAATGCATTACTGGGCGGCTTATACTTCTTCCTCGAGTGTGTGTGCATGCTGATCCTATTTCCCAGTCTCCTACTAAGTTAAGTGCTGTACATTTATCTGTTATTTTCTGTTTGCTGGATCCCAGGTGACCCTGACTCCCTCCGTGTCTGGTGTAGGGAGCCGGTGTTCGTTTCCCCTCACTATTGTAGGGTGTTCAGGTGTTATATAGTCGAGGTACGTGGATATGCAACCATCCACTTTTGGGATTTTTCCATAGGCTGAGCAGCCAGGGAAAGTGCCAGGTCTTGTCCGCGGTTCTCTTCAGTACCTTGTTCATTGGGAGGGTTATGGTCCTGAGGAGAGGATGTGGGTCCCAGTGACGGACATTAAGGCCTCTCGTCTCATCAGGGCTTTCCATAGGTCCCATCCTGAGAAGGTGGGCTCTGAGTGTCCGGAGTCCACTCGTAGAGGGAGGGGTACTGTCACAACAAGACAGCTGAGAAGCTCTGACAGAAGCCTTTCAGAACCTCCTCCTTGAGTTTTCTTTGTCTGGTGTTCAGTTCCTCATCTCGTTAGCCTCTCTCAGCTGTCATGTAGTTGGATTGATTGCTTCCCTTTAAATTCCTCCCCATAATGCATTACTGGGCGGCTTATACTTCTTCCTGGAGTGTGTGTGCATGCTGATCCTATTTCCCAGTCTGCCACTAAGTTAAGTGCTGTACATTTATCTGTTATTTTCTGTTTGCTGGATCCCAGGTGACCCTGACTCCCTCTGTGTCTGGTGTAGGGAGCCAGTTGTTGTTTCCCCTCACTATTGTAGGGTGTTCAGGTGTTATATAGTCGAGGTACGTGGATATGCAACCATCCACCTTTTTGATTTTTGCATAGGCTGAGCAGCCAGGGAAAGTGCCAGGTCTTGTGCAGGGGTCTCCCTTTTGGTTCCTTAGCTTTGGATCCAGTGAGTCATATATGCATGTTGCATTGTCTTGTTTCCTGTACACCGTCCGTGACATTATATGCATGTTGCATTGTCTTGTTTCCTGTACACCGTCCGTGGCAGGTAAAAAGCATTGTAAATTCACGAAATTGCTCCTGGATCATTGGGAGAAGATGCTCCTGAAGGATGCTTTGATACCATTCTTTATTTATGACAGTGTTCTCTGTTGGATGAGAAGCAATCCCATGGATGAGTGATCTTAAGATGCTTTACTGTTGGCATGCAAAATGAGGTGAAGGCTTTTGGAGGATGGCCTAGTGTCAAGAAGTGCCAAGAAAAATATGAACAACAGACTGATATTCTGCGGGGAGTACAAGGAATCAACTGCAGATAACGTGACAAAGTTTTGTTCTCTATGTTTTACAATGGATTCTAATATACAGGAATAAAATAGGCTTTACAAAGGCTAAGTGAATAAAAAGTTTGCCAAATCTATAACAGACATATACAGACAGATCACATACAAAAAGTTAAAGAAAAACAATCGCTTAACCTGGCTTCCAGCCCCAACAAGGCTGACACCCAATGGTGGATACAGAGACAGGTAGTTGCATACATCTTCCTTACAGAGGTCTTCCTTGGAGCTCTTTGTTACATGTATCTATCTATCTAACTACATGTATCTTTTTAAGAGGTCTCCAGTGTGCAGCGGTAAGTCCTGAGTTAACCACTCAAAAATGCACCCTAGCTGACTAATTCACTGTATTAACAAGTAATATCACTACATTCACAAGTAATATCACTACATTCACAAGTAATAATTACGGTTCAATCATTATTTTATTGAAGCATAAAAATGAATCATACAACAAGCATATCAAGTATATAAATAAAGGAAATGAAATGGCCAATTGCTGGCTCCAAAAACGCTTCAGAGGTAGTACAAAATAGATATAGCCATATAAAATAGGGCCAACAAATAATAAGCCGATTGGAACCATCATAATTGAATAAATAAGAAGTATGGCATGCATTTCCCAATATTTGGACAAACAATCACAGTAACAAGGGTAAAGGACAAGACGAGACTCGACAAACCAAGACAAGTATAGAGAAGCATCGGAGATTGCGAGTCAGGTAATGCATTTAAGGAGGTAGAAGATAGCCAAAAAATTCCGGTAGCTAGGTGTGGAGACATTTCATGCTCAATTTCCACCCAAAGTTTAGAAGAGCGGTTGTGGCTGATGTCTACAACACAGTTCATAACTGTTGCTCTATAATATAAGAGGAAATTTGGCAATCCCGTACCTCCCAAGGATTTAGAACGGGATATCAAACTGTAACCAAGCCTAGCCCTGGGTGTCTTCCAAACAAAGACAGAGACCATTCTCCTGAGCCTGGCAAAATAAGTTAAGGGGATTTTACATGGGATCGTCTGGAACAAATATAAAAGGCACGGTAAAATGTCAATTTTAACAGCATTAATCCATCCAAACCAGGAGATACTGGATTCAATGGATTTTAGCAGGGGTAAGTAATTAAGCTTAAACACATGTGTTAGGTTCGCTGGGATAAGTACTCGCAAATATTTAATATGGTGAGAGGCCCACCTAAAGGAGAAAGATCCCTTAGGGTAGTCCGCTTCCCGGTGGGGTATATTATTATTCAATATCTCTGATTTCTGCATGTTAACTTTAAAGTTGCTAAGGCGACCAAAAAGGTCAAATTCCGGGAGAATCGAGGGCAACCCTATTCTGGGAGAGGTTAAGTATATAAGCAAGTCGTCTGCGAACAGAGATCATTTGTGTTCCGTTTTACCAAGTCTAAGACCTGAAATAGAGGGGTTCGCGCGGAGGGCATTCGCCAGAGATTCCATCACTAAAGTATATAGAAAAGGTGACAGAGGACACCCCTGACGGGTACCGTTTCGTATATCAAAAGGGGCAGATAAAAGACCGTTTACAGGAACACAAGCCGAGGGGGGGGGGGGGTTAAAGAGCTAATATCCTATGGATCATTTTGTCTCCCAGGCCTACATGACGCAGAGTTTCCTCCAGGAACCGCCAGTTTACCCTGTCAAATGCCTTCTCCGTGTCTACAGCGAGAAGGCACAAAGGTATTTTGAGTTGTTGCGATCTCGCTATCAGTCCTAACGTTTTAAGTGTATTGTTGCGAGCTTCCCGTCTCGGGACAAATCCAACTTGCTCCTTGTGAATACAACCTGGGATGTGGGGGTGGAGTCTCAAGGCCAAAAGCTTGGCTTACATCTTGAGATCCACATTGAGCAAGGAGATAGGCCTGTAATTGAAACAAGTCGCAGGGTCCCTACCTGGCTTAGAAATGACCGTAATATGAGGCTGGAGAGCTTGACGCGTGAATGGGCAGTCTTGTGAAATGGAATTAAAGGTCTCAACAAGTATAGGGGTAAGCTCCTCCCGAAGGATTTTATAAAATCGAGAGGTCATCCTGTCTGGGCCTGGGGATTTCCCATTCTTCAGATTCTTGATCACTGCTTCCAACTCAGGGGGGGTGAAATCATGTTCTAAAGTTGTCGTATCTGTGACGGGTATGGGGGTGGGGCCGAATTGGGGCAGATAATTACGAGCGTCTTCTCCATGCGAAGATTCTTACGGAGAATCTAATGGTGGAAGGTTATATAAAGAAGCATAATAAGACCTGAACGCTGCAGTGATGTCTACCGGGTTATGTATGGAGTCTCCCGCTCGTGTGTTGATTGAAGGAACATGAGTTAGCGTTGTTCGGGGATGCAAAGCTCGGGCCAACCAGCTGCTGCATTTATCGCCATATTCAAAGAACCCATGCCTAATTTTGTCTCTAATGCATAGGGATTTTTGATTTACAATCTGGGGTATTTGTTGTTGTACTAAGAAAATGTCCGATTTTAGAACATCCGAAGAGGAGGTTTTATTTTGATTTTCCTTCAGGGCGAGATCAGATAAGAGAGATCTCAATTTATGGGAATGTTCTTTTTTTAGTCTGGTACAATGGGAAATAAACATGCCCCGTAGCACGCATTTGAGAGCCTCCCACTTTATGGGGGGGGGGGGCAGTCAAATCCGTTTGATGGTGACTACTAAAATCAGATATAGCTTTCCTAATGTCTGTCAGGCAGGCTAGGTTTGAGAGCAAGTTATCGGTCAATCTCTATGAGAAGGGACGTGGGCAAGAGGGCTGGGAAGAGACAAGGCCAGGTGCATGGTCGGACCATAAACGAGTGTCAATGGAGCATCTAGGTCCAGAGTCTAACAGTTGTTGAGAAATAAATATGTGGTCAAGTCTACCATAATTATTGTCGATTGGGAAATGGAAGCTATAATCCCTGACACCTGGATGCAGAATACGCCACAGGTCCACCAGACGAAGTGCCATGAGATCAGATTTGAATCTGCGAAGAGAACTCAAGGAGATTGAGGACCTACCAGAGGAGGAGTCTATCATCGGGTCCATCACCAGGTTGAAGTCACCTCCAAGGATGATCGGGGAGCTGTCAGCAAATTTGGACAATTTTTTCAAGATCTTGGCTACAAAAGCAGTCTGCCCCTGGTTAGGGAAATAAGCATTAGCAACAGTGATAACAGAACGATCTACCGAGAGCTTAATGAATATAAACCTGCCTTTCAAGTCTACCTCGGATGATAGGACCGTATGACAGAACGACTTGTGCAACCCTATGGACACCCCCCAGACCTTCCGGCAGGATTATGACCATGGAACCATGTCTGATAATACCTATTAGTGTATTTGGGCACAGCACCTGTCTTAAAGTGAGTTTCCTGAATCATAGCAATCATAATTCTCTTATTGTGGAGACTATATAGAATTTGACTGCGTTTCTCGGGTTTATTTAAACCCCGAACATTAAAAGTACAAAACGATACAGGCGCCATTTTGTGGAATATTAGTGAAAAAGAGGCATAATCCCTGAGCTCCTTTCAATGACAGTAGTAATGCAATAGAGGTAGTACAAGAGAAACATAAGGGAGGGGAGACAAAAAGACAAACATCCAAACACAGATTAATGCACATAGAACAAATAAAACCCTATTGGGAGAACCAACAACATCAGTTCAAAAGGTACTAAGTGATGACCGTGGTCACTCGCGGCGGTGTGTGCCGCGGTCCCTAAGTGGGGTAGGGAGAAGACAAGGACTGAGTCGTCTCCCTACTTGACTCCAGCTAACAATAAAGATGAAATATCATTGCAGGATAGAACAGGACAAGTATGTAAGCAGGTCAAAAGGACCCAACAATGTGATAACACTATGCATAGATAGCTACAACAGTGCAAAACAATAAAGTGAACAAGAGGGTGGAAATCCCCTCAGGTGTGCAAGCAAAAAAACGTAAAGATATCGCCAACAGTCGTCAGGATCAGGTGCGCGCCTAGAGGTCCTCTTCTGTTTAGGCGAGGTCGTCTGTCATCTTTCCCTCTGTGGAACGGAGACGGGTTTTCTGGGACTTGGCCAATCAGGTAGCTCCAGTCGTGGAAGATCAAAGGCTGTGCAGAAGCTAGTAAGGTCATCCAGGGATCTGAACACAGCTGATTTCCCATCCTTAGAAGCAGATAATTGAAATGGATATCCCCATCTATAGGGTATGTCCTTGGCTTTAAGCACTGCCAAAAGTGGTTTCAGGGCTTTACGTAGCTGCAGGGTACGCCTGGCCAGGTCCTGCAGTATGATGACCTCTTTATCAGCATGCATGGTTTTCCCCGCGTTTCTGGACGCTTCAAGGATAGCTTCCTTATCTTTATAAAAGTGTATCCGGCAGATGACATCTCGGGGGCGATTAGGGTCACTCAGTTTAGGACCTAGGGCTCTATGAATGCAATCAATTTCAAGAGATTGTCCCGGATCTCTGGTCGAAATGGTATTGAAGAAGGAAATAGCCCATTTTTCCAGGTCTTGTGGCAAAATATCCTCAGGGAGACCGCTAATGCGCAAATTATTCCTCCTATTTCTATTTTCAATATCGTCCAAATGAGTGAGGATCTCCTGAATCCAGATTGTCTGGATAGCTTGTTGGTGGGAGTCTAGGACTAATAACACTTGATCCTGCATTGTTTCAACCTCTTCCACCCTCTGACCCACCTGTTTAAGATCATGCTGCAAGGCCTCAATGTCCCATTTATGAGAGGTTTCCAGCCTTGTGAAAAAGGCATCAATTTCATGCCTGGTGGGGAGGGATTTTAGGTGAACCTTCCAGTCCTAGTCCTTGTCATCACCCTGTGGGGTCAAGGAGCCTCCCGATCCAGACATCGTGGTCTGAGAGCAGAGGTTTCTAGGAGAGTGGCCCTGAGGTGCTGCAGAGGCCGTCCCTGCAAACGAGGGAGACGAAGCGGCTGACGAGCCGGAGCTAGCTGCTGCAGCATAGGAGGCTGGAGAGCCGGTAAGTGTACCTCTTGCTTGATGCGGTGAGGCTGGGGCCGTGGGTCCGGTTCCTTATGGCAATCAAGAGATGCCGCTCTGCGCTGTCTCGACGCCATCTTAGTAGAATCGTCTCTCTCCTGGTGAGCGTCTGCCTGGCTTGACGAGGCAAAGAAGCGGGAAATAGCTCCCGATTTGCGCTGGATCGGAGCAGGGGTAGACCTTTTCCTGCGACCTTTCATGTAGCTGGCGGGGTCTAGGTTGTCCTGTATTAGCTGTGAGAGCTGGAGTATTTCAGGAGCCGAGGTGAAGCACGTCTTACTTTGCCATTGGCAAGCTCCGATCCCCCACACAAGTAATAATTAAAGGGAAAGAACCACTAAGATTAACTAGAAATAACCTTGCAACACACTCCTGGTTCTTCCAATTTAATTAATTTTAAGTTTTCAACCAATTTCAAAATATCCAAAGTAAAAACTAATAATTATATATGCAATAGTTATACTATGGTGCAATTTAGTTTCAAAATCAAGTTCTATTTTATGTAATTGGAATTGGAAAAATGGAATACAAACAAACTTGATTCAGTTCAGTATATCTTAGTCCACAGATCTGCTCAGTCCAGAATACTTTTTAGTCCAGGATAACTCCGTTAATGGCAATGTGCACCCTTCATAGGGTGGAGTAAATTTTACAACTTTACTTTCCACCACCCCTGCATCAAATAAATTTGAATGTCTCATTATAACTTTGTTGGTCCAACACTGCTTTAAGTAATATTGCCCAATGGAACTATAGAGATCCCCTAACAAATGTTTTTTTTTGGGGGGGTAATCCCTATAACTTATCTAATTGTAATAAACATTTTTATGTACATGCATCATTCTAAATTAACAATTTACACTCCATAGTGATCATCTTCTTCGTTCTTAACACATTAAGTAAGCAATGCCAATATTTTTCAATGGTTTTCAATGGTCTTTGTCTCAAGATAGCACTGTGATATGTGTTATAGTTCCATTACATCTGTATACTTATAAAACCTTGTCATTAATTTCGGGGGGTAAAAAATGTACATTTGTTTTAATATCTTTTCATTAGTATCCAGGCTCGGACTGGCCCACCAGGGAGGCAGGAGGGGGATTCCTCGGTGGGCCCCAGTCCCCTGCACCAGAGATAAGATGGAGGAGTAATTATTTCTCCTTTCTCAGGAGAGATCATTTTTGTAACCACTAGTTGGCAGTATTGCACAGTGATGCAGCCTCCTACTGGTGCACATTGTACAAGAGGCCCCTCAATATCCTCTAGACCAGTGATGGACAAACTGCGGCTCTCCAGCTGTTGCAAAACTACAACTCCCACCATGCCCTGCTGTAGGCTGAAAGCTGTAGGCAGTCTTTGCATGCTGGGAGTTGTAGTTCTGCAAAGCTGGAGAGACGCAGTTTGCTTATCACTGCTCTAGACTTTTGGGGCTGCTGGCTTTGAAGGAGAAGAGAAGATGTCTGCCTCCTCCTGCCCTCCCTGCTGTCAGGAAACTGTGGCTGCTGGAGAGAAAGACTCCTCTGCGGTGCTGGGCTGATTTCTCAGGTGTGTGACAGTAGTGAGCTATAGGAGACTGTAAGGGGGAAATAGGGGATTTGTTTATAGCAGACACAGATCTATGAATGTGCGCTGCTCTCTGCAGTGTTTAGAGTGGCATTGAGGGGACTCTGCCCTTGTTCCCCCCCAATGCCTCTGCTTTAGGTCCACCCCCATAAGTGCCCCAGCTCCAGATGGCCCCCCCCCCACTCTAAAAGCACCCCTAATATTGAATCTTCTCCAGTGCCCCCCTAATACCCCTGCAGCTGCTCCAGGATCCCCACTATTACCCTGCCTCAGGTGACCCTAATGCCTCTGCTTTAGGTGCACCCCCATAAGTGCCCCAGCTCTAGATGTCCCCACTCCAAATGCACCACTAATATTGCCTCTTCTCCAGTTACCTCTGCTCCAGGATCCCCACTATTACCCTGCCTCAGGTGACCCTAATGTCTCTGCTTCAGTTATGACCCTCCGTTTGTGCCCTTTGCTCACGTTGCTCCTCTAGCTCCTTTGCTTGGGCTTTGTTAAAGGTTGCAACCTGCAAAGGGGGTTAAACTTATGACTGAAAAATTCTGCACAGTGCGTCACATTCTCCAGTATTGACACGTATGGTTTACATGGCGGTAGTGATGATATTTCGTATTTACAGGCATCACTGCTGCCATGTAAAGAGATACTGATGGTGGACTGGTGGAGGAATTAAAGGGGTTGTGCAGGTTTTCAAGTTATCTTCTCCACACCATAGGGCATAACTATATGAATAGTGGGGTCCGATTCTGCAACCCCCACTGATCCCAGGAACGGGTCCTGTTCCCCCTTATTATGGTGTGACAATCTACACATACTGCCTGCTGCTCTATTCATTCTCTTTGGGACCACTGGAATTAGCCAGCGCTGTACTCCGCTATCTCCAGTGACCCCCATAAAGAATGGATGGAGAGGCAGGGCATATGCTCGACCTGCCACTCAGTCAAGAAGGAGGATCAGTGGGGGCTCCAGCGTTCAGACCCTCACGGATTACTTAGTTATCCCCGATCCTGTGGATAGAGGACAACTAGAAAAGTGGACACAGGCCCTTTAACAGGCGAGGATTTCTATTTTAGTTTGACACATATTTTAAATTAGTATTTATTTTAATTTATTTTACACCCAAAGAAAACCTTTAAGGATAGGGAATGTGAAAAGGTGAAACAGCTATGACACGACGGTGATAAGTGTCTGATTGGTGGGGGTCTGACTGCTGGGACCCCCATGATCGAGGGAACATGGTTTTAGATCAAAGTAATTTTTATTGGTGTTTTCATCATTGATAAAGTGAACATATCTCGTATATATGTATACTAGAACAATAAAGATAACGTGGTTTTAAAGCGGTTGTCTCACTTCAGTAAGTATTAGGCCTCATGCACACGACAGTTTTTTTTCACGGTCCGTAAAAACGGGGTCCGTAGATCCGTGATCCGTGACCGTTTTTTCGTCCGTGGGTCTTCCTTGATTTTTGGCCGTGCGGAGCCAAACGGATCCATCCTGAATTACAATGCAAGTCAATGGGGACGGATCCGTTTGACGTTGACACAATATGGTGCAATTGCAAACGGATCCGTCCCCATTGACTTTCAATGTAAAGTCAGGAGTCCCTTTACTTTCACACTTGCGTTCATATAATGCAGACGGTGGCTCCGTTCAGAACGGATCCGTCTGCATTATATTGTTAAAACATTTCTAAGTGTGAAAGTAGCCTCAGACGGATCCGTCCAGACTTTACATTGAAAGTCAATGGGGGACGGATCCGTTTGAAAATTGAGCCACAGTGTGTCATCTTCAAACGGATCCGTCCCCATTGACTTACATTGTAAGTCTGGATGGATCCGCTTGCCTCCGCACGGCCAGGTGGACACCCGAACATTTTAACTTGAAGCGTCCCCATCACCATGGGAACGCCTTTATGTTAGAATATACTGTCGGATATGAGCTACATCGTGAAACTCAGATCCGACAGTATATTCTAACACAGAGGCGTTCCCATGGTGATGCTTCAGGTTAGAATATACTGAAAAACTGTGTACATGACTGCCCCCTGCTGCCTGGCAGGTGCTGCCAGGCAGCAGGGGGCAGACCCCCCCCTATTTTTAACTCATTGGTGGCCAGTGCGGCCGCCCCCCCCCTCCCTCCCCTGTAGTTAACTCATTGGTGGCCAGTGCGGCCGCCCCCCCTCCCTCCCCTGTAGTTAACTCATTGGTGTCCAGTGGGCCCCCCCTCCCTCCCCTGTAGTTAACTCATTGGTGTCCAGTGGGCCCCCCTCCCTCCCCTGTAGTTAACTCATTGGTGTCCAGTGGCCCCCCCTCCCTCCGCTGTAGATAACTCGTTGGTGGCCAGTGGGCCCTCTCCCCTCCCTCCCCCTCCTAATTAAAATCGCCCCCCCTTTCATTGGTGGCAGTGGAGAGTACCGATCGGAGTCCCAGTGTAATCGCTGGGGCTCCGATCGGTAACCATGGCAACCGGGACGCTACTGCAGTCCCGGTTGCCATGGTTGCTTAGCAATTTGTAGAAGCTTCATACTTACCAGCGAGCTGCGATGTCTGTGACCGGCCGGGAGCTCCTCCTACTGGTAAGTGAAAGGTCTGTGCGGCGCATTGCCTATAGCACAGACCTGTCACTTACCAGTAGGAGGAGCTCCCGGCCAGCCTGCAGCATTATGTGGAGGTTCGTTCGCACCTGGGTAATGGCAGAAGGTGCCAGGTGAGTACTGGCATTCACGGTAGGATCGGACTTGGTGACTTGTAGCACTCTGGGGCGAGGGGGGTGGGCCGCTAATGGTCGAATGATCATGGTTAGGTTTGTTACCTTCAAAGCTACGTCCATGTGTCTGCATTTACAATTTTATACTCTATTTACTACAAACCGGATTCCAAAAAAGTTGGGACACTAAACAAATTGTGAATAAAAACTGAATGCAATGATGTGGAGATGGCAAATGTCAATATTTTATTTGTAATAGAATGTAGATGACAGATCAAACGTTTAATCCGAGTAAATGTATCATTTTAAAGGAAAAATACGTTGATTCAAATTTTCACGGTGTCAACAAATCCCCAAAAAGTTGGGACAAGTAGCAATAAGAGGCTGGAAAAAGTAAATTTTAGCATAACGAAGAGCTGGAAGACCAATTAACACTAATTAGGTCAATTGGCAACATGATTGGGTATAAAAAGAGCTTCTCAGAGTGGCAGTGTCTCTCAGAAGCCAAGATGGGTAGAGGATCACCAATTCCCACAATGTTGCGCAGAAAGATAGTGGAGCAATATCAGAAAGGTGTTACCCAGCGAAAAATTGCAAAGACTTTGCATCTATCATCATCAACTGTGCATAACATAATCCGAAGATTCAGAGAATCTGGAACAATCTCTGTGCGTAAGGGTCAAGGCCGTAAAACCATACTGGATGCCCGTGATCTCCGGGCCCTTAAACGACACTGCACCACAAACAGGAGTGCTACTGTAAAGGAAATCACAGAATGGGCTCAGGAATACTTCCAGAAACCATTGTCAGTGAACACAATCCACGTGCCATCCGCCGTTGCCAGCTGAAACTCTACAGTGCAAAGAAGAAGCCATTTCTAAGCAAGATCCACAAGCTCAGGCGTTTTCACTGGGCCAGGGATCATTTAAAATGGAGTGTGGCAAAATGGAAGACTGTTCTGTGGTCAGACGAGTCACGATTCGAAGTTCTTTTTGGAAATCTGGGACGCCATGTCATCCGGACCAAAGAGGACAAGGACAACCCAAGTTGTTATCAATGTTCAGTACAGAAGCCTGCATATCTGATGATATGGGGTTGCATGAGTGTGTGTGGCATGGGCAGCTTGCATGTCTGGAAAGGCACCATCAATGCAGGAAAATATATTCAGGTTCTAGAACAACATATGCTCCCATCCAGACGTCATCTCTTTCAGGGAAGACCCTGCATTTTTCAACAAGATAATGCCAGACCACATTCTGCATCAATCACAACATCATGACTGCGTAGGAGAAGGATCCGGGTACTGAAATGGCCAGTCTGCAGTCCAGATCTTTCACCTATAGAGAA
Source organism: Bufo gargarizans (assembly GCF_014858855.1). Classification (NCBI taxonomy): domain Eukaryota; kingdom Metazoa; phylum Chordata; class Amphibia; order Anura; family Bufonidae; genus Bufo; species Bufo gargarizans. The sequence continues at coordinate 229,045,673 of NC_058081.1, read as the reverse complement.
CATTTGGCGCATCATAAAGAGGAAGGTGTAACAAAGAAGGCCCAAGATGATTGAACAGTTAGAGGCCTGTATTAGACAAGAATGGGAGAGCATTCCTATTTCTAAACTTGAGAAACTGGTCTCCTCGGTCCCCAGATGTCTGTTGAGTGTTGTAAGAAGAAGGGGAGATGCCACACAGTGGTGAAAATGGCCTTGTCCCAACTTTTTTGGGATTTGTTGACATCATAAAATTCTGATTCAACATATTTTTCCCTTAAAATGGTACATTTTCTCAGTTTAAACTTTTGTTCCGTGATTTATGTTCTATTCTGAATAAAATATTAGAAGTTGGCACCTCCACATCATTGCATTCAATTTTTATTCACGATTTGTATAGTGTCCCAACTTTTTTGGAATCCGGTTTGTACTAGAGCTGCGTTCATGCGTTGCTGTTGCATCACATTAATACCCTGTCACTTCAGATTGCATTCATACAGCTGCGTTATACCTTGCTCTTCATGCTCAGAGCTGGGCCCATACCATGTTTTAGGCACTACTCACATCCAGAGCTGCGTTCACCCACCTGTTCTTACATCAGTTGTTCCATATTCGGCTTCCACTTAAGGCTGCATTTTCCTTTTCATTGCTACATCATGGTTACTCAGTATTTTCTCTAGGGCAGTCAGTGCACCGCTCTGATACCGTTCTTCTGATGAACATAGCTGCTTTCTTTCAGGTTTACGTTTCTTCCCTCGCTGGCGCCTGGCCCCACCATTAGTGTCTCTCGCGCCTGGCGATTTATAAGTCCTGTCACAGACATCCCAACCTGCAAAAACTCATTTCAGGGAGGTGCACTTCTCATTTCAGGGAGGTTTTCTTTTTTTTTATTTCACAAACTTTCTATTACATTTTCCAAACATATGCAGTATCTGCACACTCTGCTCTATGGTGTGGAGGACTGGGCTCATTACCCTGCCCCAAATTATCATATTTATGTATATGATTAAAGGGATTCTGTCACCACCTATAAGCCCTGTGAGCTAAACATAGGCTCATGTCCAGGGCAGCATTCTGATTTCTAAGGTGACCTTATAAAAGCTATTTGTGGCTTTATTCTGCGGAAAAACAGGTTTTACTAACCTGTCAATCACTGAATTAAGGTGCCCAAGCAGGGGGAGGTCTGTGGATGCATGGTGCCCGGCCGCACGCATCGCCGTTCGTGCCCAGCGCCGCCTTCTACTCCTCAGTGCCGCCTCTCCCTCTCGCTTTGAGATCCCGCGCGTGCGCACAGGCTCAGCCTGATGCACCGTTGCGGACTGCTGGCATCGGCTTCTTCTTGCACTGTGCGCAAGACACTGCTACAGGTTGCCGGAAAGGTTTACTGCGAGTAAACTAGAGATGGGAAGTTCGGATCTTTCACATGAATCGGCTCATTTGAATCAGTTCATTCAAATGAACCGATTCATGAATCGAATCTTCGGTTCATTCGCTGAGCTGACAAGAAGCAAGTGAACCCTGTGGGGGGGATTTAACACTGGGGTAAATAATATATAATTAAAATGGAGGGTTAAATGTGTAAATGTATTAAAAAAAAATACATCTCTCTCAATAGTTATATAGCTACTGAATGAGACAGAAGAAGATGCCTTTAACATATATATCTCCTTGAGAAGCCAATTTGACCCTAAAGGGTTAATTCAACCTGTAATCTAAACTCTGTCCTGTCACTTCTCTTATCTCTCTGCTCTGCTATCAGTAAACCTTTCCGGGAGATATTGTCTCACATGCGGGTGTCAGGGAGCCGCTATCTAATAGAGGGAGACTCCCTGAACTTCAGGGAGACTTGAGATCCCTGCTGTCAGGACTACAAGCGATTTATAAGTCCTGTCAGGTTTACTGACACGATAAGTCCTAGCACGACTACAGGCGCAGCATACGTAGTCTATCATGACCTTAAGCTCGTCCTGTCATAGCGGTAGGCATTGTGTGTACATTATGTCTTCATTATAGGCACGCTTACTTCATTTTCAAACTCGGGCTGAGGGTGAGGGTGTTGGTGTCGCACCTTGTTCCGGGTACCGGTCCATCTTCCAGTGGGAGGTACAACAATAAGGCACAATACATGTAGTCTGTCACGTCTACAGACACGACAAGTCCTATCACTATTACAGGCGCAGCATACATAGTTTATCACGACCTTAAGCTTATTTCCTGTCACAACTGCTAGTATAGTGGGTACGTTTTTTGTCCTCATTGCAGGCAACATTAGCTCGTTAATTTCAACTAGCCATGTATTCGTGCTTATGGTTCCCCAGGTCTGGTGAGTCTACACATTTTCACTTGATCCATTACTAGAGTTAAGCGGCATACGCCATCTTCTAACTTTTTGGGTCCTTTATAAAAATAATAAGAATAATTAAAGCGGTGGCCTGGGGAATAAGTATAGGTGAAGTATTTGCTACCAGTAACAGTTGGTGTCTGAGCAGGGCCCTTAGCGAATGGTTGGACTTCATTTAAGCCCTTCCATCAGAATCACCATTGTTTCAGTCTGCAGCTCTCGGGATTCAGACCTTCTCGTAATATGTTCATATGTTCGTCAACATAGGAGTAAATCGTTTCTGATTACCGACCAGTCTTTCAAAAGCATCAAGTTTAGCTACCTCCAAGAACAATGTGCCGTAGCATGTGACAGAGCTAAGGTATATAGAAGTCTCTGATATGTACGGTATATTCCGCACCTTCATCGTGTAGTGTCTTCTGCGTTCAAAGCAAGTGTCGTAATGGTATGTATATGTTTTACTCTAAGCTAAGGTCTACGCTTTTTGGCCCCTTTAGGCTGCCCTACCGCAACAGTTATGGCACAATTCTACTGATTGTTGTAGATGGGGTTAGATAGGTTAGGTACACCTTTCTGATAGCCGATCCGACCACAAGTATTAAGAACTTTGCTGTATTTGTGGGAGGGGAGGCTGATTACACGGCTACTTACTTGCACCTGTGAGCCCAGGCTGGCTGGTTACTAGGCTATTTATAGGCTCCTGTGGGCCTAGGCTGACGACTATTCGGCTGATTTCACCCACCCACCCACACCATCTTAGTCACTTCATATTAGGGTGGCCCCCTTTAGGCTGCCCTACCGCAGCAGTTATTGCACAATTCTACTGCTTGTTGTAGATAGGGTTAGATAGGTTAGGTACACCTTTCTGATAGCCGATCTGACCACAAGTCAGATTTATCATGTAGAGAAAGTTAATACGAGCCACTTACTAATATATTGTTGTTATCTATATTGCTTCCTTTGCTGGCGGGATTCATTTTTCCATCACAGTATATACTGCTCATTTCCACAGTTACGACCACCCTGCAATCCATCAGTGGTGATCTTGCTGGCATACTATAGGATAAAGCACTAGCCTATGTATGGTCCCGGCCACCAGAGAGGCTGATGCTTTTGCCTATAGTGTGCAAGCATGACCACCACTGCTGGAATGCAGGGTGGTCTGTAACTATGGAAACGAGCATTGTATAATGTGATGGAAAAATTAATCCAGCCAGCAAAAGAAGCAATATGGATAATAACAGTATATTAGTAAGTTGCTCGTATGAACTTTCTCTACATGATAAATGTTTATATCGGCACTCTGCCCTGCCTTTATGCTGGATGTTGAATAAGGCATTGGTGTACATTTTGGCCCGGTGGGCGGTGATCGGAACAAGGTGGCACCTTGGGTCAATGTGTGAAGGGGATCAGACCCAAAATTTGAAGTCCCAAAGTGGGACAAAAAATAAAGTGAAAGAACAAAATTGAAAAAATAAAGTTTCCCCTCCCCCAAAAAGTTTCAAGTAAAAAAAAAAAAAATGTAATTTCCCACAAAGTTAAACGTTTTTTTTTTTTAGTATTGCCACGTCCGTATCGACCGGCTCTATAAACATGACCTAACCCCTCAGATGAACACCGTAAAAAATAAAAATAAAAACTGTGCGGATCTGCAAAACATGGATACTGGGTGTGTGCATTCCACATTGTGCGGAAGAGAACAGCTGGCCTCTAATAGAACAGTCCTATCCTTGTCTGTAATATCGACAATAATAGGAAATGTTCTATAATTTTGCATAACAGCCATGCGGACATACAGATACAGAATGCACATGGAGTCATTCCCGGTTTTTACGGCCCCATTAAAATGAATGGTTTCACATACAGGCCACACAAAAAAAACTATGGTACGGACACAGAAAAAAAAAAGTTTGTGGCAAGAGCCCTAAGGTGGGCTCCTTTTGGTTTGGCTGCAAACCCTTACCTCTGTCGTTTATAGGCAGATTTTCAGATTTTCACTGGTTTTAGCTAAATATTCAACAAAGCAAAACCCTAACACCCATGCGATAAACACATAAGATATAAAAATATAAGTAGATTTACCTTATGCTCTTATGGCTTCTTATGCCTTGCTGTTAATCTGTCGTTTATAGGCAGATTTTCATGATTACCAATCACTGGTTTTAGCTAAATATTCAACAAAGCAAAACCCTAACACTCATGCAAAAAACACATAAATATTATGGCTTCTTATGCCTTGCTGTTAAAGTGCCTTGCTATTAGCGGCCCGGTGGCTCAGTGGTTAACACTGGTACATTGTAGCTCTTGGATCCTAGGTTCATATCTAACCAAGGACAACATCTGCATGGAGTTTGTATGTTCTCCCTGTGTTTGTGTGAATTTCCTCTGGGTTCTCCAGTTTCCTCCCACACTCCAAAGGCATACCGATAAGTGAATTAGATTGTGAGCCCCATTGGGGATAATGAGTGATAATATCTGTAAAGCACTGCGGAATATGTAAGTGCTATAGGAGTAAAATAAAAACAAATAAAATTAACTATTAAAGGGATTCTGTCACCTCGTTTTAGTTTATAGAGCTGCAGACATGCACGGCTAGATCGCCGCTAGCATGTCCGCAATATACCTGTCCTATAGGGCTGTGCGTTTTTATTGTGCTTACAAAATGATTTCATATATATGTAAATGACCCTGGTAAGGTGCCCAAGTTGCTGTACTAACCTTCTTGGTGCCCAGCCACGCCCCCTGTGAAGGAGCCCAGCACCGCCTGCGTCCTCCGAATCTCCTCCTTGCTCAGTTAGATCGCCGTAATCTTGCGATGCACGAGCTGACGCATTGCGCAGTTCCTTCCTTGAGGCTGATGCCAGCACAGGGAATGAACACAATACCGGCACTGCGCATGCGCGAGCTCTCGCATCGCGAGATTACGGCAATCTACCTGTGAGCTAGGAGGAGATTCGGAGGACGCAGGCAGTGCTGGGCTCCTTCACAGGGGGCGTGGCTGGGCACTAAGAAGGTTAGTACAGCTCCTTGGGCACCTTACCAGGGTAATTTACATATATATAAAATATATTTTTAAGCACAATAAAAGCACACAGCCCTATAGGACAGGTATATTGCGGACATGCTAGCGGCGATCTAGCCGTGCATGTCCGCAGCTCTATGACCTAAAACGAGGTGACAGAATCCCTTTGATTGTATACATCATACTTCAGCTACAGAGCCTCGCCCTTTTCTTAGTCTTGTCAATCAATCTTTATCAAGGCTACTTGGAAGCAGGCACACACCAAAAAAGAACACCCTGTCCCATTTACTAATCAAACCATTTGCCCTACTTCTGGCAAATAATACCAATATCTTCTTATCTTCACTTCTATAATCAAGCAGGTTACACTAGAGATCAGGTCATTTAGATCAATTACAAAATAAAAAAAAGTATTAAAACATTCAATAAAAAACATTCTTTGTCAACACAAAAAAAGTGCACAATGATGTAACAAATCACTTCAGTGCCACATGGTAATGGGCTACTTTCACACTGACGTTTTGGCTTTCCGTTTCTGAGATCCGTTCAGGACTCTCACAAGCGGTCCAAAACGGATCAGTTTTGCCCTAATGCATTCTAAATGGAAAAGGATCCACTCAGAATGCATCAGTTTGCCTCTGTTCAGTCTCCATTCCGCTTTGGAAGCGGACACCAAAACGCTGCGTTTTCACGGACACAATCTGGTACAATAGAAAACGGATCTGTTCCCCATTGACTTTCAATGGTGTTCAAGACGGATCTGTCTTGGCTATAGAAGACATAATACAACCAGATCAGTTCATGACGGATGAATGCAGTTGTATTATTGTAACGGAAGCGTTTTTGCAGATCTATGACGGATCCGCAAAAAACGCTAGTGTGAAAGTAGCCTTAGTTAAAGGGGTTTTACGCCATATTTTAACTGATTACCTATCCTTTGTATATCAGTATCTGATTGATGGGGGTCTGACACGGGACCCCCGCCGATCAGCTACTTGAGAAGGCACTGGCATTTTGTGTACAAACTTCAGCGGTGGAGAGGACCTCTACTCCTGACCAAGCTTGTACGTGAAAGTCACATCGAGGTGGCCACTATTCCTCTGCCAGAGGGTGAGGTAACTGCAGTACTTCATTTACAGTTGCACCTTGGATGAGTTTGCCTGGTCGGACATAGGTGAATTAGGGTAGTGCAGCTTTCACTTGCAGGTAGCGCACTTATAATCTGGTTGTCACAGCACTAGTGATAGCATTATTTTTTTGTGCCATTCATTGATTTGCTGGCACCAGCTTATTTTATGGACATGTATTATCAAAGCTTCATAACAAATACAATATTTAGAGATTTGGTTTGTAGCCGTTTTACATTATATTTGTACATTGTTACCGTACCTCTTAGTTAGATTCCTGTAATGTTGATATATATTTCTTACATTTTTTAGATAAGCGATCAATGAAATGGATTTTTATGGGCAATATAAAGCAGCTTGTGTGATTTTGAAAAGTGCTATAAATTTTAAAGTGAAAAGAATGGCGCAGTATTAGCAGGAGATGCTCAAACCCACATGCAGTTGTGCATATATATAGGGGAGCAAATCCTGCACTTGTGACCCGTTGCTAATGACGATCTCCAGAAAAAATGCATACAGTGGAGGATGCCCGCAGCGGACCACAAGTACCACAATAGACATCCTACACAAGATAGCTATTATGTGGATGTGATAATCAATATAACAAAATAATAGCAAAGACAGGTGCACTCTGCGGTCTTACTAAACCCTCAAGCTGATTTTAAAATTGAGAGATTAGCCAACATGTCCTACGATGTAGGACATGTCTAAGCCCGGGCACTGCGCCAAGGTTTCTCAAGTAGCTCAGGACCTAACACTCACCTACCTGTGCCATGTGGGCAATACCAGGAGCCAGTGGGCAAATTACAGGAGCATGAGGCCGACTCAAAAACAACTCACCGGTTACCAACAGCATGTAACCATGCTAGCAATGGGAGTCCCACTCAAGACTGACTGATATGACCCAGGCCTCACAGGTGCACCTAAATGTAGCCTGTGGATGGAAAGCAGGCACATTTAAATTGGAGTTTATACACCTCCAGGAATCTCTATATGCAAACAAACTAAAAAGAATGGCGTGGTATTACACAGGCAGGAGGTGGTCGCCAACATTTAGGTGCACCTGTGAGGCCTGGGCCATATCAGCCAGTCTTGAGTGGGACTCGCAGACTCCTCCCTCCTCCCATTGCTAGCATGGCTACATGCTGGAGGTAACTGGTGAGTTGTTTGTGAGTCGGCCTCATGCTCCTGTAATTTGCCCACTGGCCCCTGGTATTGCCCACATGGCACAGGTAGGTGAGTGTTAGGTCCCAAGCTACTTGAGAAACCTTGGTGCGGTGCTGGGGCTCAGACATGTCCTGCACTGTAGGACATGTTGGCTAATCTCTCAATTTTAAAATCAGTTTGAGGGTTTAGTAACACCGCAGAGAGCACCTGTCTTTGCTATTATTTTGTTATAAAATTTATAGCTGTTCCAATAATGTTTATAAAGTCACATAAGCTAGGACTTTTTTTATTTATTATTGGTGGCATATGCCCCCAATGTCTGAGGTGAGTCTACCCCTACATCACTTCATTTCAGTAATTCTAAATGTGCGCACACAAAGGTACAAAACACTTTACATATAATCAACACCTTTTTTGTTCTGTAGTTGACGGTGTTTCAAACATTTTTATATTTTCTATATTGATTAGTGATTTATATATTTTATTGCTCTTGTACAACTGGTATTAATTATCTTGCCGTAAATTGAATCTTTAGAAAAACAATAAAAATAAGACCTTTTTCATACTATGGTTGTGGCTTTTGCTTTTAAAGGGTTCTCTGCTTTGACCATCCTTGTTAGAAGTGTCCCCCTGACAACAGATCACAAAGTATCCGCTACTAGGACCCTGCAGATATCAACTGCAATCTGTGGGGAAATGTGGCAGTAAGTGTTCAGTTTCCCTGCAGCTCCTCAGGAGAAAGTAAGCATTACAAGATGCCCATTCATATTAGTGTAGGACAGGCAGGTTCTCCAGAGCGAGAGATGTTCTTTGTAATCACTTTTCGTCCTGGCCAAGAGACTGAGGAAGGATCCTGAACAGAGAACTCCATCCAATAACTCAATATATGAAAATAAGAGATGGGAAAATCGATTTGTCTCATTAACCATAGTTCTACACCTGCGTGGAGCTGTCCCCGCCAAAGCTATAGACTGTCTACCTGACACTTACAGGCTAAACATCGTACCCAGCCATGACAATCCGGCGCAGCGACTGTTCATGCGCTGAAGTGTTGCGGTGCATGTACAGTCGCTGCTGCAGTAGCAGAATTGACTCGCTCCTCTCTAATGAAAATGTTTTTTTCTAAACTGGATAACCCCTACAATGGGCAATGACCAGTGTGACAGGTATGTTTGTACTACTTCCAATTGAAAAAATTTATATTTTTTATTTTTTTTGAGGTTTCATTGATTTTTTTTTTTCCATGGGGGATTTCAGAACAGTGCTTTTGTGAACAGAGCCTAATACGTAATACCTCACCAATAAACTACGCAGACTTACAGAGGGCATCATTTCATTGGGGAGAGTGAAGTAAACTGCTGCCGGGCAACTCTGTCCGTTTCTGGAGATAAAAAAAATGAACCTCCACATTACACGTCAGGTCATTATTTGGCTTTAATTTGTATGACCAGACTTAAGCCTTTGCAGCATAATGTTTAATAAAGGTAATAACATACTGAAAGAACATGGGCGTTTTATTTTTCCAATGTATCTATATCTAAATTGTAAAAAATGAAGCGTCTTTGCATAGGATCTGTATATGCAAAATGGCAAGATTTTTTGTCAAGACTATTGGCAAAATTTCTGTTATCTTTTATGCATTTGAACATAGACTTTAAATAGGTATTCCTTCCAGGATTGAAATATTGATGACTTATACTCTGGATATATCACCAATATCGATCGGTGAAGGTTAAGGGGAGCCATAGTGCTTCGATAAGTGCTGCAGTGTCTTCATAATATACCATGTAGTCACTGGAATGGGACTGAGCCACACAAACTGTACAACCCACAGGCTGAGGAAAAAGCCACAGCACTCGGCTGAGCAAGGAGGCCTCTACCAGCGGCTGGTCAGCAGGATGCCAGGTGTCAGAACCCCATCATTGATGATCGATTGTAAGAAGATTTTAAAGGGGTTGTCCCATAAAAAATCTTTTACATGTTCCAAACCAGCAGCTAGATCTGAATACTTTTTTGATTGCATGTAATTAAAAATGTTATATATCCACTGACTTATTCAATAAAATCTGTATAGCGCCACCTGTAGTTTGTTACATTTCTTACTTCTTAGTCAAAAATGCAAATGAGCTCCTAACAAGCTTTGCCTCTAATTCCACCAGATGTAAGGCAGCTATCCTATAAGTCAATGTTCAGCTTTTAAAATAAGCCTTGAGACATGACTTGGATAGTAAATAAGCCAGCACCTCATCTGCAGACAGCTGTTTCGGGGTGATTGCCCCTCATCAGTGCAGAGCAGAGAGTACTGATGATGATATTCCGTATTTACAGGCATCACTGCTGCCATGTAAAGACATACTGATGGTGGACTGGTGGAGGATTTAAAGGGGTCGTGCAGGTTTTCAAGTTATCTTCTCCACACCATAGGGCATAACTATATGAATATTAAGGTCTGATTCTGCAACCCCCACTGATCCCAGGAACGGGTCCTATTCCCCCTTATTATGGTGTGACACATACTCCCTGCTGCTCCATTCATTCTGTTTGGGAACAGTGGAATTAGCCAGCGCTGTACTCCGCCATCTCCAGTGACCCCATAAAGAATGGATGGAGAGGCAGGGCATATGCTCGACCTGCCACTCGGTCAAGAAGGAGGATCAGTGGGGGCTCCAGCGTTCAGACCCCCACGGATTATTTAGTTATCCCCAATAACTAGAAAAGTGGGTACAGGCTCTTTAACAGGCGAGTAAAAGTAAAGATGGGCACTCTAATATCCGGAATCACCAAACATTATATATTTATATATTTATTCAGGATAAAATATGGCATGAATAACAAAAGCATAACATTTTAGATCCAATAACTAAAATAGGCCTAAATACATTATAAACTGTGATAAGACTAATAGCTGGTATAGATTGACTCTATTAGCCACTAAAAATGAAGCTGGTGTAGAGCTGCCTATTCAGGTCCAGCCTAGCTACACATATGGACCAACAACTATTGCAATAGTTAATAAAATCGAGTAGGTGTTCAATAGGTGCCTACAAATAATATATAGTCCCCAAGTGATGTATTTCTCATACACTAAAAAGAGACCAACGTGAAATAGGATGTAGCAAATGTTCCAAGTGAAAAATAATAATCCAAACAGATCCAAGGAGAAAAGATAAAAAATGGAAATATGCAAAGTTGGCAAAAATATTTGTGAACACTTCTTAATCGTGCAAAGAATCCAAATAAAGTATAGTGTTGCTGTGTTTAGGTAGGTAATAGTCAATCGCTACTTAAAGTGCATATGCTGCCTGTATTCAAGGACTTTATAATAGCAACTCCGCAACTGTAGCTGGTCCCTCCGGGTATAAGATTTTTTTACTCCGGTGATATGGTCTCAATTGTTTGAGTCAGTGTTATACACTCTCCACAGTCGACCCGAGGTGAAGATATATGCAATATAAGTGATTACCAATCGTTGCTATTTGTAGTGGTACTCACACTTAGTGCTGCTCTCCGGTCTGTAGTGTGGCTGCACAGAAGGCTTACCTCGTGTGTGGAGTAAGGAGGTACCTTGCTGGTATATCTGGGCTGTATGGTCCACTTTCGCTGTTATCCGCGGGTATCCAGAGCCGACCGCAGTTCACAGGTCTCACTCTGTTTAGATCGTAGGCACAGTCTGGGCTTATCTGCGATGGGCGTTTCTCACTACTCCATGCGGTTGATTTAATTATTCCAGCTGGCTTCTGCTGTCCGTGGGTTACCAGGCTATGGCCAGTAGACCTGGTATCAGTTTGTTTAATAGAATCACTTTTTCTAGATAGCAATAAAATCTAGTTTTGCCGGTTAACTGCCAGGGTCAGTTTCTTATTCATCCACGCCAGACGCGTTTCGAAGGTTGGGCTACCTTCTTCCTCAGTGGCTTTAGTAAGAACTGCCTGGCTGCCCGGCTTTTATTCCTCTGGCTATCAGAAGGGTTCTTTGTTAACCCTGAGATGGATCTAGTGGATCTGGTGTCCTTTTAATCATATGTCTTTTTCATTGTGCAGTTTTTGATGCGTTTTTTTCATAAGTTCCTGCGTTTTTATGAGTCCACACTTGCTTTAGTTTATCACTGACAATTACAGTGAATTATTTTTGCGAAAACGAATTGCATTCTTAATAGCCTTTCCTTTCAAGATGTATATAGCTGAATCATGTAACTTGGCGGCATATAAGTATTTATTATTAGTAAAATATATAATCACATAAAAATATCACTAATAGGATTTCCCTATCTAATATGGAGGGTGGTCATAATATGCAGCATTTAGTATTTATTCTATATGAAGAAGACAAAGGATATAGGTACATAAATCTAAAATTCATTTTGGTTTTATAAAAAACATAAAAAACGTTTTTAGTATAATTTTTTTGTTTGTTTTAATAGTTGCTTTAAAAAAAAGTCATTTAAAAAAAGTTTTTTTTAAACAAAAAATGCAAATAATATAATAGAGACTGAGTAAGGGGATCCCAATTGTGGGGGCTGGGAGATAGTCGTCAACCCCATATGGTTCATTCAACACATGCTTTATTCAGGTGTACAGTGGTGGTCGGAGGGGTGTGGTATCTGATTTTATAGCCGATAGGGTATATTGTCTGATTTTATAACCGGTGGTCACTCATGGTGTATTTGGGCTGGAAGCCTCCCGACCAGGGGGGGTCACAGTGCTGATAATCAGCCAGACTGGTACCCTCCGTGATCCGAGGGCATCCAGCCCATTAGAGGAATCCAAAGATTTCGAGTTCGGCATTTAATCCGGCTGGTGTCAGACTGCCGAATTCGAAAATTCTCCTTGATTCCACCCTGGACATTCGGGCTATGTGGTTCCCTCCCCTCCAATGCCGATCTAACTGTTCAAAGGCTGCAAATTTCAGGGTTTTTGGATCCTGGTTGTGGATCAGTTTAAAATGTCTGGACAGTACATGCTTTTCGTATCCCTTTTTAATATTATTTATGTTCCGCTATTCTTACTCTTAATGGTCTTTTAGTTCTGCCTATATATTGTTTGCCACACATACATTCTATTATATATATGACATTCGAACTGTCGCATGTTAAGAGTTGTTTTATTTCAACAGAGAAGGCATTTTGGGTTGAATTCACTCATGTAGTTTTCCTAGCAAAAGATGTAATTTTGCAGTTCACACAGCGACCACATCTGTGAAACCCACTGCTTTTAAGCCAGTTGTTAATAGGTCCATTGGTCCCTGATTTTTGTTTAATTGATGGCGCTACTTTCAAACCCAAATTGGGTGCCTTCGTATACACTATGTCTGGTGTTGAGGGAACTAGGGGACCTATGATTTTGTCCTTCTGGATCAGATGCCAGTGGTTTTTAATGATCCGCTCGATTTTTTTATATTGTGTGTTAGGCTACTTTCACACTAGCGTTCGATCGGATCCGTTCTGAACGGATCCGATCATAATAATGCAGACGGAGGCTCCGTTCAGAACGGATCCGTCTGCATTATTTTAGCATATAAAAGCTAAGTGTGAAAATAGCCTCGTACGGATCCGTCCAGACTTTCAATGTAAAGTCAATGGGGGACGGATCCGCCTGAAGATTGAGCCATATTGTGGCATCTTCAAACGGATCCGTCCCCATTGACTTACATTGTAAGTCTGGACGGATCCGCACGGCCAGGCGGACACCCGAACGCTGCAAGCAGCGTTCAGCTGTCCGCCTGTCCGTGCGGAGGCGTGCGGAGCGGAGGCTGAACGCCGCCAGACTGATGCAGTCTGAGCGGATCCTCTCCATTCAGACTGCATCAGGGCTGGACGGCTGCGTTCGGGTCCGCTCGTGAGCTCCTTCAAACGGAGCTCACGAGCGGACCGACGAACGCTAGTGTGAAAGTAGCCTTATACGGTAATATTATACGGAATTTTTCTTCACTGGTTTTTGGCCCAATATCAATCTGATTGGGCACAAAAAACGGATTCCTATCCATTTCCCTGACTTTTTGCAGGGCTTTGTCCACCACTGATTCTGGGTAGCTTTTGGCCAGAAATTGGTTTTTCATATTGGTGGCTTCCTCTTCAAATTTGTCCTCATTAGTACAATTCCTCTTGATCCTCCGGAATTGTCCTGTGTGTATGTTCATCAGCCAGGAAGGCAGATGACAACTTGAATAGAGGATGAAACTGTTTTTCGCCACTTTTTTCTGATAAGTGGTACACACATAGTGGTCCACTTGAGTGGTGATCAGTAGATCGAGGAACTCTGTGCTATCTTGGTTGATGTTGGACGTGAATTTGAGGTTGTAGTTATTATTATTATTAATCTCTTTTAGGAAGGTAGATAAATCCCCTTCATCGCCCTGCCAAATAAAGATGACATCGTCAATATAGCGCTGCCAGAGCACCAGATCCGACCCCAGCTTGGGTAGTATGGTCTCTTGTTCCCACTGTGCCATGAACAGGTTGGCATAGCTGGGGGCGAATCTGGTGCCCATGGCAGTGCCCCGAATCTGGAGGTAGTATGTCCCCTCAAAGAAAAAATAATTGTGCGTAAGTATATGTTCAACGCCCTCCACCAGATAGTCTATTTGTCTAATATTGAGATTCCCATACTTGTTAAGCTGCAATCTCATATTATTCATGCCCTGTTCATGGTTGATGATGGTATAGAGCGATTGAACATCCAAGATCCCTTAACAGGCGAGCATTTCTATTTTAGTTTGACACATATTTTAAATTTGTATTTATTTTTATTTTTTTTACACCCAAAGAAAACCTTTAAGGATAGGGAATGTGAAAAGGTGAAACAGCTATGACACAACGGTGATAAGTGTGTGATTGGTGGGGGTCTTACTGCTGGGACCCCTATGATCAAGGAAACGTGGTCTTAAAGGGGTTGTCTCACTTTTAGTAAGTCAGATTTGTCATGTAGAGAAAGTTAATACAAGCCACTTACTAATTGTTATTATCCATATTGCTTCCTTTGGCTGGATTCATTTTTCCATCACATTATACACTGCTCATTTCCATGGTTACGACCACCTGCAATCCATCAGTGGTGGTCGCGCTTGCACACTATAGGATAAAGCACTAGCCTATATATGGTGCTTTATTAAGTTGCTCATATGAACTTTCTCTACTTGATAAGTGCCACTTACTGAAGTGAGACAACCCCTTTAAGACCCTTGTGTACATAGATTGGCGGTAATGTAACTGAATGTCTCAGGACCCCTTTTTTCATGATCGGTGGGTGTTCCAGTAGTCAGACCACCAGCAATCTGATATTTATCAGATAGGTCATTATGGTAGGACAACCCTTTTAAATATACTGTAGATTATGTGCAATCTGAGGAGGTTAAAATTTGATAAATTTCATGCCAGATGATGATCGCGGTCCGGAGGCGGCTGTCCCAGGCAGAGTCACGCATATATGCGTCATCTCACGAGACTTCCTGTGAACGCACACACAGGCGCGTGCGTTCACAGGATCGGAAGGTAAGAAAGTGGATCTACAGTCTGCCAGTGGCGATCGTTCGCTGGCAGGCTGTAGATGCGATTATTATTATTTTTTTATTTTTTTTTTCCCCCTAACAGGTATATTAGACGCTGTTTTGATAACGTCTAATATACCTGGTCCTCTGGAGGTCCCTTTTACTTGGATCGACCACCAGAGGACACAGGCAGCTCAGTAAAGTAGCACCAAGCACCACACTACACTACCCCCCCCCTTGTCACTTACTAACCCCTGATCACCCCATATAGACTCCCTGATAACCCACCTGTCATTGATCACCCCCCTGTAAGGCTCCATTAAGACGTCCGTATGTGTTTTACGGATCCACGCATCCATGGATCGGATCTGCAAAACACATACGGACGTCTGAATGGAGCCTTACAGGGGGGTGATCAATGACAGGGGGGTGATCACCCCATATACACTCCCTGATCACCCCCTGTCATTGATCACCCCCCCCCTGTAAGGCTCCATTCAGATGTCCGTATGTGTTTTTCGGATCCGCAAAACACATACGGACGTCTGAATGGAGCCTTACAGGGGGGGTGATCACCCCATATAGACTCCCTGACCGCCCCCCCCCCCCCCCCCCCCCGTGTCATTGACATTTTTTCATTTTTTTTGGCACAAGTTAGCGGAAATTTTTTATTTATTTTTTTCTTACAAAGTCTCATATTCCACTAACTTGTGTAAAAAAATAAAATCTCACATGAACTCACCATACCCCTCACGGAATCCAAATGTGTAAAAAATTTTAGACATTTATATTCCAGACTTCTTCTCACGCTTTAGGGCCCCTAAAATGCCAGGGCAGTATAAATACCCCACATGTGACCCCATTTCAGAAAAGACACCCCAAAGAATTCGCTGAGGGGCATATTGAGTCCATGAAAGATTTAACTTTTTGTCCCAAGTTAGCTGAAAGGGAGACTTTGTAAGGAAAAAAAATAAAATCAATTTCCGCTAACTTGTGCCCAAAAAAATGAATCTTCTATGAACTCGCCATGCCCCTCATTGAATACCTTGGGGTGTCTTCTTTCCAAAATGGGGTCACATGTGGGGTATTTATACTGCCCTGGCATTTTAGAGGGGCCCTAAAGCGTGAGAAGAAGTCTGGGATCCAAATGTCTAAAAATGCCTTCCTAAAAGGAATTTGCGCATGTAGGCTGTAAAAAAAAGTGTCGCACATGTGGTATCGCCGTACTCAGGAGAAGTTAGGCAATGTGTTTTGGGGTGTCATTTTACATATACCCATGCTGGGTGAGATAAATATCTTGGTCAAATGCCAACTTTGTATAAAAAAAAATGGGAAAAGTTGTCTTTTGCCGAGATATTTCTCTCACCCAGCATGGGTATATGTAAAATGACACCCCAAAACACATTGCGCAACTTCTCCTGAGTACGGCGATACCATATGTGTGACACTTTTTTGCAGCCTAGATGGGCAAAGGGGCCCACATTCCAAAGAGCACCTTTAGGATTTCACAGGGCTTTTTTTTTACACATTTTGATTTCAAACTACTTCTCACGCATTAGGGCCCCTAAAAAGCCAGGGCAGTATAACTACCCCACAAGTGACCCCATTTTGGAAAGAAGACACCCCAAGGTATTTCGTGATGGGCATAGTGAGTTCATGGAAGTTTTTATTTTTTGTCACAAGTTAGTGGAATATGAGACTTTGTAAGGTAAAAAAAATCATAATTTTCCACTAACTTGTGACAAAAAATAAAAAGTTCTATGAACTCACTATGCCCATCAGCGAATACCTTATGGTGTCTACTTTCCAAAATGGGGTCATTTGTGGGGTTTTTCTACTGTCTGGGCATTGTAGAACCTCAGGAAACATGACAGGTGCTCAGAAAGTCAGAGCTGCTTCAAAAAGCGGAAATTCAAATTTTTGTACCATAGTTTGTAAACGCTATAACTTTTACCCAAACCATTTTTTTATTTTTTTTTACCCAAACATTTTTTTTTTATCAATGACATGTAGAACAATAAATTTAGAGAAAAATTTATATATATATCGTTAAAATGTTGTTAAATTTCGATTAATAACAAAAAAAGTAAAAATGTCAGCAGCAATGAAATACTACCAAATGAAAGCTCTATTAGTGAGAAGAAAAGGAGGTAAAATTCATTTGGGTGGTAAGTTGCATGACCGAGCAATAAACCGTGAAAGTAGTGTAGTGCAGAATTGTAAAAAAGTGGTCTGGTCATTAAGGGTGTTTAAGCTAGGAGGGCTGAGGTGGTTAAAGGGGTTGTCTCACTACAGTAAATGGCATTTATCATGTAGAGAAAGTTAATACAAGGCACTTACTAATAGATTATTATCCATATTGCCTCCTTTCTATCACATTATACACAGCACGTATCCGTGGTTACGACCACCCTGCAATCCAGCAGTGGTGGCCGGGCTTACACACTATAGGGAAAGGCTGGAAGTGCGCATAGGCCAACACCTTTACCTATAGTGTGCAAGCACGGCCACCACTGCTGGATTTCAGAGTGGTCAAAACCATGGATACGAGCTGTGTATAATGTTATGGAAAAAAGCCAATATGGAGAGTCAGAATACATTAGTAAGTGCCTTGTATTAACTTTCTCTACCTAATAAATGCCATTTGTTGAAGTGAGGCGGCACCTTTTACGTGTGCTACACTTAATAGAGTTGGCAAAAAATGTCTTTGTGCATTGCATGTTTCCTATGTGTGATAGGAACTGCATGTGTCTTGTTTCTGACTGACTTAACCTGTTTGGGACACAGGGCTAAGAATATGGCTCGGAATATGGAGACACTAAAATATCTTTGTTTAAAAAAAGCTGTTATTGTGTAAAACTTAAGAAAATTAAAAAAGTATACATATTGGGTATCGCCGCATCCATGACAACCTGCTCTATAAAAAATACCATATGATCTAACCTGTTGAATGTTGTAAATAACAACAACAAAAAACGGTGCCAAAACAGCTATTTCTTGTTACCTTGCCTTACAAAAAGTGTAATATAGAGCAACCAAAAATCATATGTACCCTAAACTAGTACCAACAAAACTGCCACCCTATCCCGTAGTTTCTAAAATGGGGTCACTTTTTTGGAGTTTCTACTCTAGGGGTGCATCAGGGGGGCTTTAAATGGGACTTGGTGTCAAAAAACCAGTCCAGCAAAATCTGCCTTCCAAAAACCGTATGGCACTCCTTTCCTTCTGTGCCCTGCTGTGTGCCCGTACAGCAGTTTATGACCACATATGGGGTGTTTCTGTAAACTACAGAATCAGGGCCATAAATATTAAGTTTTGTTTGGCTGTTAACCCTTGCTTTGTAACTGGAAAAAAAATATATTAATGGAAAATTTTGAAATTGTATCTCTATTTACTATTAGATCTTGTGGAACACCTAAATGGTTAACAATGTTTGTATAATCAGTTTTTAATAACTTAAGGGGTGTAGTTTCTAGAACGGGGTCATTTTTAGGTGGTTTCTATGATGTAAGCCTCTCAAAGTGAGTTCAGACCTGAACTGGTGCTTAAAAAGTGGGTTTTTGAAAATTTCTGAAAAATTTCAAGATTTGCTTCTAAACAAAAAAATAAAATATCATTCACAAAATGATCCAAACATAAAGTAGACATATGGGGAATGTAAAGTAATAACTATTATTGGAGGTATTACTATGTATTCTAGAAGTAGAGAAATTGAAAATTTGGTATTTAAAAAAAGTTAAAAATGAATTTTTGGGACTCCATTTTACCAGTGTCATGAAGTACAATATGTGACGAAAAAACAATCTCAGAATAGCCTGGATAAGTCAAAGCGTTTTAAAGTTATCACCACAAAAAGTGACACTGGTCAGATTTGCAAAAAATGGCCTGGTCCATAACCACCTCAGCTCCACTAGCTTAAACCCCCTTAATGACCAGACCACTTTTTACAATTCTGCACTACACTAATTTCACGGTTTATTGTTTGGTCATACAACTTAACACCCAAATGAATTTTACCTCCTTTTCTTCTCACTAATAGAGCTTTCATTTGGTGGTATTTCATTGCTGCTGACATTTTTACTTTTTTATTATTAATCGAAATTTAACGAATATTTTGCAAAAAAATTACATATTTTACTTTCAGTTGTAAATTTTTTCAAATAAAACTACATTTCTATACATTTTTCTCAATTTATTGTTCTGCATGTCTTTGATAAAAAAAAATGCAATAAGTGTACATTGGTTTGTGCAAAAGTAATAGCATTTACAAACTACAAAAAATTTGAATTTCCGCATTTTGAAGCAGCTCTGACTTTCTGAGCACCTGTCATGTTTCCTGAGGTTCTACAATGCCCAGACAGTAGAAAACCCCCACAAATGACCCCATTTCGGAAAGTAGACACCCTAAGGTATTCGCTGATGGGCATAGTGAGTTCATGGAAGTCACAAGTTAGGGGAAAATGATGGGGGTTTTTTTTTGTTTTTTTTCTTACAAAGTCTCATATTCCACTAACTTGTGACAAAAAATAAAAACTTCCATGAACTCACTATGCCCATCACAAAGTACCTTAGGGTGTCTTCTTTCCAAAATGGGGTCACTTGTGGGGTAGTTATTCTGCCTTGGCATTTTAGGGGCCCTAATGCGTGAGAAGTAGTTTGAAATCCAAATGAGTAAAAAAAAAAAGCCCTGTGAAATCCTAAAGGTGCTTTTTAGAATTTGTGCCCCTTTGCCTAAAAAAAGTGTCACACATGTGGTATCGCCGGTATCCAAAAGAAGTAGGGCAACATGTTTTGGTGTGTATTTTTACATATACCCATGCTGGATGAGAGAAATATCTCTCTAAAAGTCAACTTTTCCTTTTTTTTTTTTTTTATATACAAAGTTGTCATTTTAGAGATATTTCTCTCACCAGCATGGATTTATGTAAAGACACCCCAAAACACATTGCCCAACTTCTTCTGAGTACGGCGATACCACATGTGTGACACTTTTTTGCAGCCTAGGTGCGCAAAGGGGCACAAATTCCTTTTAGGAGGGCATTTTTAGACACTTGGATTTCAGACTTCTTCTCACACTTTAGGGCAGTATAAATACCCCACATGTGACCCCATTTTGGAAAGAAGACACCCCAAGGTATTTCGCGATGGGCATAAAGATTTCATTGAAGTTTTTATTTTTTATCACAAGTTAGTGGACAATGAGACTTTGTAAGAAAAAAACCAAAAAAAAACCCATCATTTTCCGATAACTTGTGACAAAAAATAAAAACTTTTATCAACTCACTATGCCCATCAGCGAATACCTTAGGGTGTCTTCTTTCCAAAATGGGGTCATTTGTGGGGTGTTTGTACTGCCCTGGCATTTGAGGGTCTCTGCAATCATTACATGTATGGCCAGCATTAGGAGTTTCTGCTATTCTCCTTATATTGAGCATACTGGTAATGAGATTTTCTTTTTTTTTTTTCGTTCAGCCTCTGGGCTGAAAGAAAAAATGAACGGCACAGATTTCTTCATTCGCAACGATCAATGTGGATGAAAAAAATCTCTGCCAAAAAAAAGAGGGGAAAGGCGTCTGCCAAGACATAGAAGCTCTGCCCAACATCCATACCCACTCAGCTTGTATGCCCTGGCAAACCCGATTTCTCCATTCACATCAATCGATGTGGATGAATAAATCATTGCTTTTTTTTTTTTTTTTTAAATATACAAAGTGTTTGCCAAAGCATATGAACACCGGCCCTTAGCTCATAAGCCTCGGCAAACATATCTTTTTTACTGCAGAGAAGAAATCTAGTCTTGCAGCGCCGCATACACCGACTTTTGTGTAATCTGACAGCAGCGCAATGCTTCTGTCAGAATGCACATCAGTGCTGCAGCTGGTTCATCGGTTGGTCCACCTAGAAGGTTAAAAAAAAAATAAAAAAAACAGGCCGCAACGCAATAAATTTATTAACATGAACTTTATAATAACATTTGAACAGAACATTAACTTTTATGAACTTTTGGAACAGAACATTAACTTTTTTGCTTACCGGTGATTTTTATTTTTTATTTATTTTTTTCTTTTTTTCTTTTACCTACCTCTCCTTCCCCATGGGACAATGTGCAAATCGCCCAGAGATGTGGCGAAGTACATTATGCACTTTGTCCCAGGTTAAAGGAGAGGTTTGCAGCAGCTGTGAGTGAAATGGCCCTAGGAGCCCTGTGTGCCTGTCCTGTGTGACGCAATCCCTAAGCTAAGTGTACCTGTGTGTGGTACTTCCGGAAACACTCCCCTAAGCATAGGGCAGGGTGTTCAGGGCAGTCAGGACAGAGATAACGGGTGTCATGCCTTATTCCACTCCTGCTACAGACACATCTTTTTCGGGGTGGCGGTTGGTTTGAGGTACCAGCAACGACACTGGGAAAATGACGCTCGTGTAGACGGCTCACTACACTGGTGGTTGGGGCCACGGAACCTCCTGGATACAGGAGGTTCTCGATGATCTCTTCCTGAAATTTGAGGAAGGATCTTGTTCTCCCAGCCTTACTGTAGAGAACAAAACTATTATACAGAGCCAATTGAATTAAATATACAGACACCTTCTTATACCAGTGTCTGGTTCTGCGGGAAAGTAAATAGGGAGCCAACATCTGGTCATTGAAGTCCACCCCTCCCATGAGCAAATTATAGTCGTGGACCAACAGGGGCTTTTCAATGACTCCGGTTGCTCGTTCAATTTGGATTGTTGTGTCTGCGTGAATGGAGGAGAGCATGTAAACGTCACGCTTGTCTCTCCATTTCACCGCGAGCAGTTCTTCATTACACAAGGCAGCCCTCTCTCCCCTTGCAAGACGGGTGGTAACGAGCCGTTGGGGGAAGCCACGGCGACTAGGTCACGCGGTGCCACAGCAGCCAATCTGTTCTAAAAACAAATGCCTGAAGAAGGCCACACTTGTGTAAAAATTGTCCACATAAAGATGGTACCCCTTGCCAAATAAGGGTGACACCAAGTCCCAGACTGTCTTCCCACTGCTCCCCAGGTAGTCAGGGCAACCGACCGGCTCCAGGGTCTGATCTTTAACCTCATAGACTCTAAATTTGTGCGTATAGCCTGTGGCCCTTTCACAGAGCTTATACAATTTGACCTCATACCGGGCACGCCTGCTTGGGATGTATTGTTTGAAGCCAAGGCGCCCGGTAAAATGTATAAGGGACTCGTCTATGCAGATGTTTTGCTCAGGGGTATACAAATCTGCAAATTTGGTGTTAAAGTGGTCTATGAGGGGCCGAATTTTGTGGAGCCGGTCAAAAGCTGGGTGGCCTCTGGGACGAGAGGTGCTGTTGTCACTAAAGTGCAGGAAACGCAGGATGGTCTCAAATCGTGTCCTGGACATGGCAGCAGAGAACATGGGCATGTGATGAATTGGGTTCGTGGACCAATATGACCGCAATTCATGCTTTTTTGTTAGGCCCATGTTGAGGAGAAGGCCCAGAAAAGTTTTAATTTCGGAAACTTGGACGGGTTTCCACCGGAAAGACTGGGCATAAAAGCTTCCCGGGTTGGCGGCTATAAATTGAGTGGCATACCGATTTGTTTCAGCCACGACTAAGTCCAACAGCTCCGCAGTCAAGAACAGCTCAAAAAAAAAACAGAGCCAATCCGATCTGAGCTGTCTCAACCTGAACTCCAGACTGGGTGGTGAAAGGGGGAACTACTGGTGCGGCTGAAGGTGGGGGCTGCCAATGAGGGTTTGCCAGCACCTCAGGGACTCTAGGGGCTCTACGGGCCTGTCTGTGGAGTGGCTGCGATGGGGGAACTAATGCACGTGCAACCGTACCAGCCTCAACTGCCCTTCTGGTGCTCGCCACTTCACCATATTGTACGGCAGTGCTGGTGACCGGTCCAGGATGGGCTGTGCTGCTGGTGTATTCCTCACCACGTAATCCGACAGCGCCAGCCCCACTCTGCTGCCCTTGAAGCGGATCCTGCGCAACCTGTGGTCTAGCAACACAGGGCCGGGTACGCCTGGTGGTATCAGGGACCTCAACCTCCTCGTCTGAACTTTGGGTCAGACTGCCACTGCTTTCTACAGGTTTGTATTCTGACCCGCTGGATTCGTCAGGTGAGGGTTCCCATTCCTCATCCAACTGGGTCAGAAGCCTGTAGGCCTCTTCAGAAGAATACCCCTTACTTGCTATTTGGTCAACTAAATTTAGGGGGTATTCCCTGAGACTACCCAAGAAAAAAAGCAAGCTTGTCTTACAAATGGGAGGCTAGCGAAGTACCGGAAGCCGCTGCGATTGATAAAAAATATCAAAACTGATATTTTTTTTTTTTTTTTTATCGCCGCAGTGCTTGTAAAGTGATTGTGTAGTGATAAAAAAATAAATAAAAATTTGTCACTGCGGCGGGGCAGGCGTGGGTGAACGCACATGTGGGCGACCGATCGGGCAAACACTGCGTTTTGGGTGGAGGGCGAACTAAGGTGACACTAATACTATTATAGATCTGACTGATCAGTTTTGATCATTTACAGATACTATATAAGTATAAGTACCAATGCTGATTAGCGATACGCTAATCAGCGAATCAGTGACTGCAGTGCGGTGGGCTGGTCGCTAACCGACGCTAACTACCTAACAAATGGGCCTAAACTATCCTAAAACCTGACAGTTTACAATGATCACTTTTTTCTCTTCACTAGTGATTGAAAGGGGTGATCAAGGGGTTAATTGGGGGTGATGGGGGGTGATCTGGGGCTAAGTGTAGTGTTTGGTGTGTACTCACTGTGATGTGTGCTCCTCTGCTGGGACCAATCGACGAAAAGGACCAGCAGAGGAGCAGAGAAGCCATTTAACACCTTATATTCATAAATATAAGGTGTTATATGGCTTCTGATTCGATTTATATATATATATATTTTTTTTTAAGTCACCAACCTGCCAGCGCTGATCATTGGCTGGAAGGCTGGTGACGAAATACTCCTTTAACGATTCCCGGCCCGCACTGCGCATGTGCAGGCCGGCTCTGCCCGAAATCTCGCGTCTTGCGAGAGGACGCATCGGCGCATCCAGGAGGAATAACAGGGCTTCCGCCAGGACGCGATCCTGCGTGCGGCTGTCCTGTAGTGGTTAAGGTGAAAATAAGCCCGGTCCCTAAAGGGTTAAGAGCAGGATATCCATATATGTGTAAGGCTACTTTCACACTTGCGGTAGCAGGGTCCGGAAGGCTATTCCAGTGGGGGAACAGCCTGCCAGATCTGTGCCTACGCTAGGCCACTGTGCCGCCGGAGGTCCTGCTCCGGCCCCATTCACTATAATGGGAGTGGGGCTGAGGTCTGGCCGCAGCACAGCAAACATGCCGAGAGGCGGCCAGACAAAAACTACAGCGGTCTTTTGGTGGCACGGTGGGCTAGCGTTAGCACGGATGCGGCAGGTCGTTCCCCCGCCGGACCCTGCTACTGTAAGTGTAAAAGTAGCCTAAATTCTGCCACATGTATGTTTGGGCATTTTGCTGTGAGTGTCTACCATCATACTTCATCTTTAATACTTCTGTTATCACTGTAAGGGCTCATGAACACGATTTTTGGATGTTTTGCAGTCCGCAGATTGCGGATCTGCAAGACATGGATACTGGATGTGTGCATTCCACATTATGCGGAAGAGAACAGCTGGCCTCTAACAGTCCTATGCTTGTCTGTAATATCGACAATAATAGGACATGTTCTATAATTTTGCATAACGGCCATGCGGACATACAGATACAGAATGCACATGGAGTCATTTCTGTTTTTTACGGCCCCATTAAAGTGAATGGTTTCACATACAGGCCACAAAAAAATAATCTGAAAAAAAAAAGTTTGTGGCAACAGCCCTAAGGTGGGCCCCCAGAATCAGTTACACTGGTGGGCCCTTGGTACCCCATTCTGACACTGTTAGCATCTTCAATATAAACCTCTTAACCAATAACATCAGTTTGATCATACAGTGCACCTTTGATTAGTGACTAACCCCAAATGCAGAGATAATAACATTTACAATTAATATTACACATCTAATTTTGTTTGCAGATGTACACGGCTTTCTTAGTGTTAAAAGTTAAAAAAGGTTTTTTTCCCATCTTAATAACCCATCAAATGATAAATTCACCATGCGGTCGCTTGTAGTTTGGGGAGGAGCAGAAGGGGCTGTCGTTATGTCCTGTAATGTCCACATTTTCTCCTCCCTCACCTCTTTTGTCAACTAAGTAGAACCCTTTTGGTTTGGCTGCAAACCCTGCAAATCTGTCGTTTATAGGCAGATTTTCATGATTACCAATCACTGGTTTTAGCTAAATATTCAACAAAGCAAAACCCTAACACTCATGCAAAAAACACATAAATATTATGGCTTCTTATGCCTTGCTGTTAAAGTGCCTTGCTATTAGCGGCCCGGTGGCTCAGTGGTTAACACTGGTACATTGTAGCTCTTGGATCCTAGGTTCATATCTAACCAAGGACAACATCTGCATGGAGTTTGTATGTTCTCCCTGTGTTTGTGTGAATTTCCTCTGGGTTCTCCAGTTTCCTCCCACACTCCAATGGCATACCGATAAGTAAATTAGATTATCATCACTCATTGTCCCCAATGGGGCTCACAATGTCTGTAAAGTGCTGCGGAATATGTAAGTGCTATATGAGTAAAATAAATACATAATATAAAAGGAATTCTGTCACCTCGTTTTAGGTTATAGAGCTGCGGACATGCACGGCTAGATTGCCGCTAGCATGTCCGCAATATACCTGTCCTATAGGGCTGTGTGCTTTTTTTTATTGTGCTTAAAAAATTATTTTATATATATGTAAATGACCCTGGTAAGGAGCCCAAGAGGCTGTACTAACCTTCTTCGTGCCCAGCCATGCCCCCTGTGAAGGAGCCCAGCACCGCCTGCGTCCTCCGAATCTCCTCCTTGCTCACAGTTAGATCGCCGTAATCTCGCGATGCACGAGCTCGTGCATGCGCAGTTCCTTCCCTGAGGCTGATGCCAGCACAGGGAAGGAACACAATACCGGCACTGCGCACGCGCAAGCTCTCGCGTTGCGAGATTACGGCACTCTACCTGTGAGCTAGGAGGAGATTCGGAGTACACAGGTGGTGCTGGGCTCCTTCACAGGGGGCGTGGCTGGGCGCGAAGAAGGTTAGTACAGCCCCTTGTGCACTTTACCAGGGTCATTTACATACAGTCCTGATCAAAAGTTTAAGACCACTTGAAAAATGGCAAAAAAATCATATTTAGCAGGGCTGGATCTTAACAAAGTTCCAAGTAGAGCTTCAACATGGAACAAAAAGAAATGGGAGTGAGACAACCTTTTTTGAGCATTCAATTTAATGAAAACAATGAATAAACTGAAACAGGCTGTTTTTCAGCTGATCAAAAGTTTAGGACCACACCTCCCAAAACAACTAAACCCCCCCCCCTCCCCAAAACAGAAATCCAACTTCCAAACATGAACTCAGTAATGAGTAGCTCCGTCATTCTTGTTTATCACTTCAAAAATTTGTTTCGGCATGCTTGATGCAAGCGTTTCCATGAGGTGAGTGGGAACATTTCTCCAAGTGGTGAAGACGGTTGCACGAAGGCCATCTACTGTCTGGAACTGTTGTCCATTTTTGTAAACTTCCCTTGCCATCCATTCCCAAAGGTTCTCAATTGGATTTAGATCAGGGGAACACGCAGGATGGGCCAAAAGAGTGATGTTATTCTCCTGGAGGAAGTCCCTTGTCCTGCGGGCATTGTGTACTGTAACGTTGTCCTGTTGAAAAACCCAGTCGTTACCA
Source organism: Bufo gargarizans (assembly GCF_014858855.1). NCBI lineage: Eukaryota > Metazoa > Chordata > Amphibia > Anura > Bufonidae > Bufo > Bufo gargarizans. The sequence continues at coordinate 229,018,757 of NC_058081.1, read as the reverse complement.
CAGACAAGGGCCCGCAGTCATGGGGAATGCTCTCCAACATCTGGACATAGCCAGCAGCCGTTTGACGCCCCTGCAATTCCTGAAGCTCCATTGTTCTACTGAAGGAAAAAGCACCGCTGACCATTATGGCGCCCCCTCCACTGTGGCGCGTAGAAAACATCTCAGGTGGGATCTGCTTGTCATGCCAGTAACGTTGGAAACCATCAGGGTAAAAAAAAAATTCTAATCGGAGAATAAAACTTTCTTCCACCTTTTGCATGTCCCATGTTTGGTGCTCTCTTGCAAAGTCAAAACGAGCAGTTCTGTGGCGTTCAAGGAGACGAGGTCTTTAAAGACGTTCTGTCTCAGATGCTGTCGGATGGTTATGGGGCTGCAGTCAGCACCAGTAAGGGCCTTAATTTGGGTCGAGGATCGTCCAGTATCTTGATGGACAGGCAATTGGATCCTCCGGCTCAGTGCTGATGACATTTTTGGGGTCTTCCACTTTACTTTTTTGTTCCATAACCCTCAGGATCATTTAAGAAATTCCAAATAACTGTCTTACTGCGTCCCACCTCAGCAGCGATGGCGCGCTGTGAGAGACCCTGCTTATGCAGTTCAACAACCCGACCATGTTCAAACAGGGAGAGTTTCTTTGCCTTTGCCACCACAACGTGTGACTACCTGACAGAAAATGACAATGAATCCACATCTTTGCACAGATTTGACCTTTTAAAGGCATGTGGTCCTAAAATTTGGATCAGCTGAAAAACAGCCTGTTTCAGTTTAATCGTTATTTTCAATTAATTAAATACTCAAAACCTTTTTGGTCTCACTCATTTCTTCTTGTTGCATGTTGAAGCTCTACTTGGAACCTTGTTAAGATCCAACAATGTAAAATATGATTATTATTTTTTTGCCATTTTTCAAGTGGTCTTAAACTTTTGATCAGGACTAGGGATGAGCGAACTCGAACTGTATAGTTCGGGTTCGTACCGAATTTTGGGGTGTCCGTGACACGGACCCGAACCCGGACATTTTCGTAAAAGTCCGGGTTCGGGTTCGGTGTTCGTCGCTTTCTTGGCGCTTTTGTGACGCTTTCTTGGCGCTTTTTGAAAGGCTGCAAAGCAGCCAATCAACAAGCGTCATACTACTTGCCCCAAGAGGCCATCACAGCCATGCCTACTATTGGCATGGCTGTGATTGGCCAGAGCACCATGTGACCCAGCCTCTATTTAAGCTGGAGTCACATAGCGCCGCCCGTCACTCTGCTCTGATTAGCGTAGGGAGAGGTTGCGGCTGCGACAGTAGGGCGAGATTAGGCAGATTAACTCCTCCAAAGGACTTGATTAACTGATCGATCTGCAGCTGTGGATCATTGAGCTGCTGATCCTCAATTGCTCACTGTTTTTAGGCTGCACAGACCGTTTGTCAGTCTCATTTTTCTGGGGTGATCGGCGGCCATTTTGTGTCTTGTGGTGCGCCAGCACAAGCTGCGACCAAGTGCATTTAACCCTCAATGGTGTGGTTGTTTTTTGGCTAAAGCCTACATCAGGGTGAAGCTGTCACACCAAGTGCATTTAACCAGCAATAGTCTGTTCATTTTTTGGCCATATACAAAATCAGGGGCAAGCTGCGCCTGTCACCAAGTGCATTTAACCCTCAATGGTGTGGTTGTTTTTTGGCTAAAGCCTACATCAGGGTGAAGCTGTGACACCAAGTGCATTTAACCAGCAATAGTCTGTTCATTTTTTGGCCATATACAAAATCAGGGGCAAGCTGCGCCTGTCACCAAGTGCATTTAACCCTCAATGGTGTGGTTGTTTTTTGGCTAAAGCCTACATCAGGGTGAAGCTGTCACACCAAGTGCATTTAACCAGCAATAGTCTGTTCATTTTTTGGCCATATACAAAATCAGGGGCAAGCTGCGCCTGTCACCAAGTGCATTTAACCCTCAATGGTGTGGTTGTTTTTTGGCTAAAGCCTACATCAGGGTGAAGCTGTCACACCAAGTGCATTTAACCAGCAATAGTCTGTTTATTTTTTGGCCATATCCCAGTCTAATTCTGTCACTAAATCCATACCGGTCACCCAGCGCCTAAATACTAGGCCTCAAATTTATATCCAGCTAAATCTGTCCCTAGTGCTGTAGCTGGGCGAGTTATTTAGTGTCCGTTCAAGCACATTTCTTGTTCTGGGTTGAAATACAATTCCCAATTTAGCAATTTCATAATTTAGTGGTTCCTGCTATATCAGAGCTATTTGAAATCTATCCCAAAAAGGGTATATAATATTGAAGGTGCACATTGGGTCATTCAGAATAACTTCACACACACCCGCTACTGTGTATTTCCAAGTCTAATTCTGTCACTAAACCCATACCTGTCACCCAGCGCCTAAATACTAGGCCTCAAATTTAAATCCCTCTAAATCTCTCGTTACCGCTGTACTGTTGTTGCTGGGCAAGATATTTAGTGTCCGTCAAAGCACATTTTTTGTTCTGGGTTGAAGTACAATTCCCAATTTAGCAATTTCATAATTTAGTGGTTCCTGCTATATCAGAGCTATTTGGAATCTATCCCTAAAAGGGTATATAATATTGAAGGTGCACATTGGGTCATTCAGAATAACTTCACACACACCCGCTACTGTGTATTTCCAAGTCTAATTCTGTCACTAAACCCATACCTGTCACCCAGCGCCTAAATACTAGGCCTCAAATTTAAATCCCTCTAAATCTCTCGTTACCGCTGTACTGTTGTTGCTGGGCAAGATATTTAGTGTCCGTCAAAGCACATTTTTTGTTCTGGGTTGAAGTACAATTCCCAATTTAGCAATTTCATAATTTAGTGGTTTCTGCTATATCAGAGCTATTTGAAATCTATCCCTAAAAGGGTATATAATATTGAAGGTGCACATTGGGTCATTCAGAATAACTTCACACACACGCTTCTGTGCATTTCCAAGTCTAATTCTGTCACTAAATCCATACCGGTGACCCAGCGCCTAAATACTAGGCCTCAAATTTAAATCCCTCTAAATCTCTCGTTACCCACCGCTGTACTGTTGTTGCTGGGCAAGATATTTAGTGTCCGTCAAAGCACATTTTTTGTTCTGGGTTGAAGTACAATTCCCAATTTAGCAATTTCATAATTTAGTGGTTTCTGCTATATCAGAGCTATTTGAAATCTATCCCTAAAAGGGTATATAATATTGAAGGTGCACATAGGGTCATTCAGAATAACTTCACACACACGCTTCTGTGCATTTCCAAGTCTAATTCTGTCACTAAATCCATACCGGTGACCCAGCGCCTAAATACTAGGCCTCAAATTTAAATCCCTCTAAATCTCTCGTTACCCACCGCTGTACTGTTGTTGCTGGGCAAGATATTTAGTGTCCGTCAAAGCACATTTTTTGTTCTGGGTTGAAGTACAATTCCCAATTTAGCAATTTCATAATTTAGTGGTTTCTGCTATATCAGAGCTATTTGAAATCTATCCCTAAAAGGGTATATAATATTGAAGGTGCACATAGGGTCATTCAGAATAACTTCACACACACGCTTCTGTGCATTTCCAAGTCTAATTCTGTCACTAAATCCATACCGGTGACCCAGCGCCTAAATACTAGGCCTCAAATTTATATCCCGCTAAATCTCTCGTTACCGCTGTACTGTTGTTGCTGGGCAAGATATTTAGTGTCCGTCAAAGCACATTTTTTGTTCTGGGTTGAAGTACAATTCCCAATTTAGCAATTTCATAATTTAGTGGTTCCTGCTATATCAGAGCTATTTGAAATCTATCCCAAAAAGGGTATATAATATTGAAGGTGCACATTGGGTCATTCAGAATAACTTCACACACACCCGCTACTGTGTATTTCCAAGTCTAATTCTGTCACTAAACCCATACCTGTCACCCAGCGCCTAAATACTAGGCCTCAAATTTAAATCCCTCTAAATCTCTCGTTACCGCTGTACTGTTGTTGCTGGGCAAGATATTTAGTGTCCGTCAAAGCACATTTTTTGTTCTGGGTTGAAGTACAATTCCCAATTTAGCAATTTCATAATTTAGTGGTTTCTGCTATATCAGAGCTATTTGAAATCTATCCCTAAAAGGGTATATAATATTGAAGGTGCACATTGGGTCATTCAGAATAACTTCACACACACGCTTCTGTGCATTTCCAAGTCTAATTCTGTCACTAAACCCATACCTGTCACCCAGCGCCTAAATACTAGGCCTCAAATTTAAATCCCTCTAAATCTCTCGTTACCGCTGTACTGTTGTTGCTGGGCAAGATATTTAGTGTCCGTCAAAGCACATTTTTTGTTCTGGGTTGAAGTACAATTCCCAATTTAGCAATTTCATAATTTAGTGGTTTCTGCTATATCAGAGCTATTTGAAATCTATCCCTAAAAGGGTATATAATATTGAAGGTGCACATTGGGTCATTCAGAATAACTTCACACACACGCTTCTGTGCATTTCCAAGTCTAATTCTGTCACTAAATCCATACCGGTGACCCAGCGCCTAAATACTAGGCCTCAAATTTAAATCCCTCTAAATCTCTCGTTACCCACCGCTGTACTGTTGTTGCTGGGCAAGATATTTAGTGTCCGTCAAAGCACATTTTTTGTTCTGGGTTGAAGTACAATTCCCAATTTAGCAATTTCATAATTTAGTGGTTTCTGCTATATCAGAGCTATTTGAAATCTATCCCTAAAAGGGTATATAATATTGAAGGTGCACATTGGGTCATTCAGAATAACTTCACACACACGCTTCTGTGCATTTCCAAGTCTAATTCTGTCACTAAATCCATACCGGTGACCCAGCGCCTAAATACTAGGCCTCAAATTTAAATCCCTCTAAATCTCTCGTTACCCACCGCTGTACTGTTGTTGCTGGGCAAGATATTTAGTGTCCGTCAAAGCACATTTTTTGTTCTGGGTTGAAGTACAATTCCCAATTTAGCAATTTCATAATTTAGTGGTTTCTGCTATATCAGAGCTATTTGAAATCTATCCCTAAAAGGGTATATAATATTGAAGGTGCACATAGGGTCATTCAGAATAACTTCACACACACGCTTCTGTGCATTTCCAAGTCTAATTCTGTCACTAAATCCATACCGGTCACCCAGCGCCTAAATACTAGGCCTCAAATTTATATCCCGCTGAATTTGAATACAATACATTGGGCCAAATAATATATTTGTTGTTGTGGTGAACCATAACAATGAGAAAAACATCTAGTAAGGGACGCGGACGTGGACATGGTCGTGGTGGTGTTAGTGGACCCTCTGGTGCTGGGAGAGGACGTGGCCGTTCTGCCACATCCACACGTCCTAGTGTACCAACTACCTCAGGTCCCAGTAGCCGCCAGAATTTACAGCGATATATGGTGGGGCCCAATGCCGTTCTAAGGATGGTAAGGCCTGAGCAGGTACAGGCATTAGTCAATTGGGTGGCCGACAGTGGATCCAGCACGTTCACATTATCTCCCACCCAGTCTTCTGCAGAAAGCGCACAGATGGCGCCTGAAAACCAACCCCATCAGTCTGTCACATCACCCCCATGCATACCAGGGAAACTGTCTCAGCCTCAAGTTATGCAGCAGTCTCTTATGCTGTTTGAAGACTCCGCTGGCAGGGTTTCCCAAGGGCATCCACCTAGCCCTTCCCCAGCGGTGAAAGACATAGAATGCACTGACGCACAACCACTTATGTTTCCTGATGATGAGGACATGGGAATACCACCTCAGCATGTCTCTGATGATGACGAAACACAGGTGCCAACTGCTGCGTCTTTCTGCAGTGTGCAGACTGAACAGGAGGTCAGGGATCAAGACTGGGTGGAAGACGATGCAGGGGACGATGAGGTCCTAGACCCCACATGGAATGAAGGTCGTGCCACTGACTTTCACAGTTCGGAGGAAGAGGCAGTGGTGAGACCGAGCCAACAGCGTAGCAAAAGAGGGAGCAGTGGGCAAAAGCAGAACACCCGCCGCCAAGAGACTCCGCCTGCTACTGACCGCCGCCATCTGGGACCGAGCACCCCAAAGGCAGCTTCAAGGAGTTCCCTGGCATGGCACTTCTTCAAACAATGTGCTGACGACAAGACCCGAGTGGTTTGCACGCTGTGCCATCAGAGCCTGAAGCGAGGCATTAACGTTCTGAACCTGAGCACAACCTGCATGACCAGGCACCTGCATGCAAAGCATGAACTGCAGTGGAGTAAACACCTTAAAACCAAGGAAGTCACTCAGGCTCCCCCTGCTACCTCTTCTGCTGCTGCCGCCTCGGCCTATTCTGCTGCTGCCGCCTCGGCCTCTTCCTCCGCCTCTGGAGGAACGTTGGCACCTGCCGCCCAGCAAACAGGGGATGTACCACCAACACCACCACCACCACCTCCGTCACCAAGCGTCTCAACCATGTCACACGCCAGCGTTCAGCTCTCCATCTCACAAACATTTGATAGAAAGCGTAAATTCCCACCTAGCCACCCTCGATCCCTGGCCCTGAATGCCAGCATTTCTAAACTACTGGCCTATGAAATGCTGTCATTTAGGCTGGTGGACACAGACAGCTTCAAACAGCTCATGTCGCTTGCTGTCCCACAGTATGTTGTTCCCAGCCGGCACTACTTCTCCAAGAGAGCCGTGCCTTCCCTGCACAACCAAGTATCCGATAAAATCAAGTGTGCACTGCGCAACGCCATCTGTAGCAAGGTCCACCTAACCACAGATACGTGGACCAGTAAGCACGGCCAGGGACGCTATATCTCCCTAACTGCACACTGGGTAAATGTAGTGGCAGCTGGGCCCCAGGCGGAGAGCTGTTTGGCGCACGTCCTGCCGCCGCCAAGGATCGCAGGGCAACATTCTTTGCCTCCTGTTGCCACCTCCTCCTTCTCGGCTTCCTCCTCCTCTTCTTCCACCTGCTCATCCAGTCAGCCACACACCTTCACCACCAACTTCAGCACAGCCCGGGGTAAACGTCAGCAGGCCATTCTGAAACTCATATGTTTGGGGGACAGGCCCCACACCGCACAGGAGTTGTGGCGGGGTATTGAACAACAGACCGACGAGTGGTTGCTGCCGGTGAGCCTCAAGCCCGGCCTGGTGGTGTGTGATAATGGGCGAAATCTCGTTGCAGCTCTGGGACTAGCCAATTTGACGCACATCCCTTGCTTGGCGCATGTGCTGAATTTGGTGGTGCAGAAGTTCATTCACAACTACCCCGACATGTCAGAGCTGCTGCATAAAGTGCGGGCCGTCTGTTCGCGCTTCCGGCGTTCACATCCTGCCGCTGCTCGCCTGTCTGCGCTACAGCGTAACTTCGGCCTTCCCGCTCACCGCCTCATATGCGACGTGCCCACCAGGTGGAACTCCACCTTGCACATGCTGGACAGACTGTGCGAGCAGCAGCAGGCCATAGTGGAGTTTCAGCTGCAGCACGCACGGGTCAGTCGCACTACAGAACAGCACCACTTCACCACCAATGACTGGGCCTCCATGCGAGACCTGTGTGCCCTGTTGCGCTGTTTCGAGTACTCCACCAACATGGCCAGTGGCGATGACACCGTTATCAGCGTTACAATACCACTTCTATGTCTCCTTGAGAAAACACTTAGGGCGATGATGGAAGAGGAGGTGGCCCAGGAGGAGGAGGAGGAGGAGGAGGAAGAGGGGTCATTTTTAGCACTTTCAGGCCAGTCTCTTCGAAGTGACTCAGAGGGAGGTTTTTGGCAACAGCAGAGGCCAGGTACAAATGTGGCCAGCCAGGGCCCACTACTGGAGGACGAGGAGGACGAGGATGAGGAGGAGGTGGAGGAGGATGAGGATGAAGCATGGTCACAGCGGGGTGGCACCCAACGCAGCTCGGGTCCATCACTGGTGCGTGGCTGGGGGGAAAGGCAGGACGATGACGATACGCCTCCCACAGAGGACAGCTTGTCCTTACCCCTGGGCAGCCTGGCACACATGAGCGACTACATGCTGCAGTGCCTGCGCAACGACAGCAGAGTTGCCCACATTTTAACCTGTGCGGACTACTGGGTTGCCACCCTGCTGGATCCACGCTACAAAGACAATGTGCCCACCTTACTTCCTGCACTGGAGCGTGATAGGAAGATGCGCGAGTACAAGCGCACGTTGGTAGACGCGCTACTGAGAGCATTCCCAAATGTCACAGGGGAACAAGTGGAAGCCCAAGGCCAAGGCAGAGGAGGAGCAAGAGGTCGCCAAGGCAGCTGTGTCACGGCCAGCTCCTCTGAGGGCAGGGTTAGCATGGCAGAGATGTGGAAAACTTTTGTCAACACGCCACAGCTAACTGCACCACCACCTGATACGCAACGTGTTAGCAGGAGGCAACATTTCACTAACATGGTGGAACAGTACGTGTGCACACCCCTCCACGTACTGACTGATGGTTCGGCCCCATTCAACTTCTGGGTCTCTAAATTGTCCACGTGGCCAGAGCTAGCCTTTTATGCCTTGGAGGTGCTGGCCTGCCCGGCAGCCAGCGTTTTGTCTGAACGTGTATTCAGCACGGCAGGGGGCGTCATTACAGACAAACGCAGCCGCCTGTCTACAGCCAATGTGGACAAGCTGACGTTCATAAAAATGAACCAGGCATGGATCCCACAGGACCTGTCCGTCCCTTGTCCAGATTAGACATTAACTACCTCCCCATAACCATATATTATTGGACTCCAGGGCACTTCCTCATTCAATCCTATTTTTATTTTCATTTTACCATTATATTGCAAGGCTACCCAAAGTTGAATGAACCTCTCCTCTGCCTGTGTGCTAGGCCTAAATATATGCCAATGGATTGTTGCAGTGGTGGCTGACGTGAAGCCTCATTCTCTGCTATGACATGCAGACTGATTCTCTGGTGACATGAAGCCAGATCCTCTGTTACGGGACCTCTCTCCTCTGCCTGGGTGCTGGGCCTAAATTTATGAAAATGGACTGTTGCAGTGGTGGGTGACGTGAAGCCTGATTCTCTGCTATGACATGCAGACTGATTCTCTGGTGACATGAAGCCAGATCCTCTGTTACGGGACCTCTCTCCTCTGCCTGGGTGCTGGGCCTAAATTTATGAAAATGGACTGTTGCAGTGGTGGGTGACGTGAAGCCTCATTCTCTGCTATGACATGCAGACTGATTCTCTGCTGACATGAAGCCAGATTGTCTGTTACGGGACCTCTCTCCTCTGCCTGGGTGCTGGGCCTGAATTTATGACAATGGACTGTTGCAGTGGTGGCTGACGTGAAGCCTGATTCTCTGCTATGATATGAAGACTGATTCTCTGCTGACATGAAGCCAGATTGTCTGTTACGGGACCTCTCTCCTCTGCCTGGGTGCCGGGGCCTAAATATCTGAGAATGGACTGTTCCAGTGGTGGGTAACGGGAAGCCAGATTCTCTGCTATGATATGAAGACTGATTCTCTGCTGACATGAAGCCAGATTGTCTGTTACGGGACCTCTCTCCTCTGCCTGGGTGCTGGGCCTAAATTTATGAAAATGGACTATTACAGTGGTGGGTGACGTGAAGCCTGATTCTCTGCTATGACATGAAGACTGATTCTCTGCTGACATGAAGCCAGATTGTCTGTTACGGGACCTCTCTCCTCTGCCTGGGTGCCGGGGCCTAAATATCTGAGAATGGACTGTTCCAGTGGTGGGTGACGGGAAGCCAGATTCTCTGCTATGGAACCTCTCTCCAATTGATTTTGGTTAATTTTTATTTATTTAATTTTTATTTTAATTAATTTCCCTATCCACATTTGTTTGCAGGGGATTTACCTACATGTTGCTGCCTTTTGCAGCCCTCTAGCCCTTTCCTGGGCTGTTTTACAGCCGTTTTAGTGCCGAAAAGTTCGGGTCCCCATTGACTTCAATGGGGTTCGGGTTCGGGACGAAGTTCGGATCGGGTTCGGATCCCGAACCCGAACATTTCCGGGATGTTCGGCCGAACTTCTCGAACCCGAACATCCAGGTGTTCGCTCAACTCTAATCAGGACTGTATATGTATATATATATATACATATATATATATATATATATTAATTTTAAGCACAATAAAAGCACACAGCCCTATAGGACAGGGATATTGCGGACATGCTAGCGGCGATCTAGCCATGCATGTCCGCAGCTCTATGACCTAAAACGAGGTGACAGAATCCCTTTGATTGTATACATCATACTTCAGCTACAGAGCCTCGCCCTTTTCTTAGTCTTGTCAATTAATCTTTATCAAGGCTACTTGGAAGCAGGCACACACCAAAAAAGAACACCCTGTCCCATTTACTAATCAAACCATTTGCCCTACTTCTGGCAAATAATACCAATATCTTCTTATCTTCACTTCTATAATCAAGCAGGTTACACTAGAGATCAGGTCATTTAGATCAATTACAAAATAAAAAAAATAAGTATTAAAACATTCAATAAAAACATTCTTTGTCAAAACCAAAATGTAACAAATCACTTCAGTGCCACATGGTCTTAGGCTACTTTGACACTGGGGTTTTGGTTTCCATTTCTGAGATCCGTTCAGGGCTCTCACAAGCGGTCCAAAACGGATCAGTTTTGCCCTAATGCATTCTGAATGGAAAAGGATCCACTCAGAATGCATCAGTTTGTCTCCGTTCCACCTCCATTCCGCTTTGGAGGCGGACGCCAAAACGCAGCGTTTTCACTGACACAATCTGGCACAATAGAAAACGGATCCGTCCCCCATTGACTTTCAATGGTGCTCAAGACGGATCTGTCTTGGCTATAGAAGACATAATACAACCGGATCAGTTCATGACGGATGAATGCAGTTGTATTATTGTAACGGAAGCACTTTTGCAGATCCATGACGGATCTGCAAAAAACGCTAGTGTGAAAGTAGCCTTAGTTAAAGGGGTTTTACAACATATTTTAACTGATTACCTATCCTTTGTATATCAGTATCTGATTGACGGTGGTCTGACACGGGACCCCCGCCGATCAGCTACTTGAGAAGGCACTGTCATTTTGTGTACAAACTTCATCAGAAGGAGAGGACCTCTACTCCTGACCAAGCTTGTACGTGAAAGTCACATCGAGGTGGCCACTATTCCTCTGCCAGAGGGTGAGGTTACTGCCGTACTTGATTTACAGTTGCACATAGGTGAAGTAGGGTAGTGCAGCTTTCACTTGCAGATAGTGCACTTATAATCTGGTTGTCACAGCACTAGTGATAGCATTTATTTATTTTTTGTGCCATTCATTGATTTGCTGGCACCAGCTTATTTTATGGACATGTATTATCAAAGCTTCATGACAAATACAATATATAGAGATTTGTAGCCGTTTTACATTTGATTTGTACATTGTTACCGTACTTCTTAGTTGGATTCGTTTGCCTTTTTTTGGATTCCTGTAATGTTACATTTTTTAGATAAGCGATCAATGAAATTGATTTTTATGGGCAATATAAAGCAACTTGCGTGATTTTGAAAAGTGCTATAAAATGTAAAGCTATTCCAATAATGTTCATGAAGTCATATAAGCTAGGACTATTTTATTTATTGGTGGCATATGCCCCCAATGCTTGAGGTGAGTCTACCCCTACATCACTTCAGTTCAGTAATTCTAAATGTGCGCACATATAAGTACAGAACCTCAATACCTTTTCTGTTCTGTAGTTGACAGTGTTTCAAACATTTTTATATTTATATATAGTGGTTACAGTGATTTATATTTTTTATTGCTCTTGTACAACTGGTATTAGTTTATCATCTTGCAGTAAATTGAATCTTTAGAAAAACAATAAAAATAAGACCTTTTTCATACTATGGTTGTGGCTTTTGCTTTTAAAGGTTCTCTGCTTTGACCATCCTTGTTAGAAGTGTCCCCCTGACAACAGATCACAAAGTATCCGCTACTAGGACCCTGCAGATATCAACTGTAATCTGTGGGGAAATGTGGCAGTAAGTGTTCAGTTTTCCTGCAGCTCCTCCTCAGGAGAAAGTAAGCATTACAAGATGCCCATTCATATTAGTGTAGGACAGGCAGGTCCTCCAGAGCGAGAGATGTTCTTTGTAATCACTTTTCGTCCTGGCCAAGAGACGAGGAAGGATCCTGAACAGAGAACTCCATCCAATAACTCAATATATGAAAATAAGAGATGGGGAAAATCTATTTGTCTCATCAACCATAGTTCTACACCTGCATGGAGCTGTCCCCGAAGCTATAGACTGTCTCCTTGCCACTTACAGGCTGAACATCGTACCCAGCCATGACAATCCGGCACAGCGACTGTTCATGCGCTGAAGTGTTGCGGTGCATGTACAGTCTCAGTTGGGGACAATAAGTGATGATGATGTCTGTAAAGCGCTGCGGAATAAATAAGTGCTATATGAGTAAAATAAATACATAAAATAAACTATTAAAGGGATTCTGTCACCTCGTTTTAGGTTATAGAGCTGCGGACATGCACGGCTAGATCGCCGCTAGCATGTCCGCAATATACCTGTCCTATAGGGCTGTGTGCTTTTATTGTGCTTAAAAAATTATTTTATATATATGTAAATGACCCTTGTAAGGTGCCCAACGGAGCTGTACTAACCTTCTTCATGCCCAGCCACGCCCCCTGTGAGGGAGACCAGCACCGCCTGCGTCCTCCGAATCTCCTCCTTGCTCACAGTTTGATCGCCGTTATCTCGCAATGCACAAGCTCGCGCATGCGCAGTTTCTTCCCTGAGGCTGATGCCAGCACAGGGAAGGAACACAATACCAGCACTGCGCATGCGCGAGCTCTTGCATCGCGAGATTACGGCAATCTACCTGTGAGCTAGGAAATTCGGAGGACACAGGCCGTGCTAGGCTCCTTCACAGGGGGCATGGCTGGGCATGAAGAAGGTTAGTATAGCCCCTTGTGCACTTTACCAGGGTCATTTACATACAGTCCTGATCAAAAGTTTAAGACCACTTGAAAAATGGCAGAAAATCATATTTATCATGGCTGGATCTTAACAAGGTTCCAAGTAGAGCTTCAACATGCAACAAGAAGGAATGGGAGTGAGACAAAACATTTTTTGAGCATTCAATTTAATGGAAACAATGAATAAACTGAAACAGGCTGTTTTTCAGCTGATCAAAAGTTTAGGACCACACCTCCCAAAAAAAAAAACTAAACCCCCCGAAAACAGAAATCCAGCTTCCAAACATGAACTTGGTAATGAGTAGCTCCGCCGTTATTTTTATCACTTGAAAAATTTGTTTCAGCATGCTTAATGCAAGCGTTTCAATGAGGTGATTGGGAACATTTCTCCAAGTGGTGAAGGCGGCCGCACGAAGGCCATCTACTGTCTGGAACTGTTGTTCATTTTTGTAAACTTCCCTTGCCATCCATCCCCAAAGGTTCTCAATTGGATTTAGATCAGGGGAACAGGCAAGAGGGGCCAAAAGAGTGATGTTATTCTCCTGGAAGTCCCTTGTCCTGCGGGCATTGTGTACTGTAGCGTTGTCCTATTGAAAAACCCAGTCGTTACCACACAGACGAGGGCCCTCAGTCATGAGGAATGCTCTATGCAACATCTGGACATAGCCAGCAGCCGTTTGACGCCCCTGCACTTCCTGAAGCTCCATTGTTCTACTGAAGGAAAAAGCACCCCAGACCATTATGGCTCCCCCTCCACTGTGGCACGTAGAAAACCTCTCAGGTGGGATCTGCTTGTCATGCCAGTAACGTTGGAAACCATCAGGACCATCAAGGTAAAAAAAATTCTCATCAGAGAATAAAACTTTCTTCCCCCTTTGAATGTCCCATGTTTGGTGCTCTCTTGCTAAATCAAAACGAGCAGTTCTGTGGTGTTCAAGGAGACGAGGTCTTTGAAGACGTTTTTTGTTTTTGAAGCTCTTCAGTCTCAGGTGCCGTCTGATGGTTATGGGGCTGCAGTCTGCACCAGTAAGGGCCTTAATTTGGGTCGACGATCGTCCAGTGTCTTGACGGACAGCCAATTGGATCCTCCGGCTCAGTGCTGATAAAAAAAATTGGTGTCTTCCACTTTTTTGTTCCATAACCCTCAGGATCATTTGAGAAATTCCAAATAACTGTCTTACTGCGTCCCACCTCAGCAGTGATGGCGCGCTGTGAGAGACCCTGCTTATGCAGTTCAACAACCCGACCACATTCAAAAAGGGAGAGTTTTTTTGCCTTGGCCATCACAACGTGTGACTACCTGACAGAAAATGACAATGAATCCACATCTTTGCACAGATTTGGCCTTTTAAAGGCATGTGGTCCTAAAATTTGGATCAGCTGAAAACAGCCTGTTTCAGTTTAATCGTTATTTTCAATTAATTTAGAGCTCAAAACATTTTTTGTCTCACTCTCATTTCTTCTTGTTGCATGTTGAAGCTCTACTTGGAACCTTGTTAAGATCCAACAATGTAAAATATGATTTTTTGCAATTTTTCAAGTGGTCTTAAACTTTTGATCAGGACTGTATATATAAAATAATTTTTTAAGCACAATAAAAGCACCCAGCCCTATAGGACAGGTATATTGCGGACATGCTAGCGGCGATCTAGCCATGCATGTCCGCAGCACTATAACCTAAAACGAGGTGACAGAATCCCTTTGATTGTATACATCATACTTCAGCTACAGAGCCTCGCCCTTTTCTTAGTCTTGTCAATCAATCTTTATCAAGGCTACTTGGAAGCAGGCACACACCAAAAAAGAACACCCTGTCCCATTTACTAATCAAACCATTTGCCCTACTTCTGGGAAATAATACCAGTATCTCCTTAGGGTACTTTCACACTAGCGTTTTTCTTTTCCGGCATAGAGTTCCGTCACAGGGGCTCTATACCGGAAAAGAACTGATCAGGCATATCCCCATGCATTCTGAATGGAGAGTAATCCGTTCAGTTTGCATCAGGATGTCTTCAGTTCAGTCGTTTTGACTGATCAGGCAAAAGAGAAAACCGTAGCATGCTACGGTTTTTTCTCCGGCGAAAAAAACTGAAGACATGCCTGAACGCCGGCATTTTTTCCCATAGGAATGTATTAGCGCCGGATCCGGCATTCAGAATACCGGAATGCCGGATCCGTCGTTCCGGCATGCGCATGCGCAGATCGGTAAAAATGCGAAAAATGTACAAGACGGATCCGTCAGTCCGCATGACAAGCGGAGAGACGGATCCGTCCTTGCAATGCATTTGTGAGACGGATCCGCATCCGGATCCGTCTCACAAATGCTTTCAGGCAGCAGCAGATCGGTGGATCCGGCGGCCAGTTCCGACGACGGAACTGCCCGCCGGATCACACTGCCGCAAGTGTGAAAGTAGCCTTATCTTCACTTCTATAATCATATGCCCCCAATGTCTGAGGTGAGTCTACCCCTACGTCACTTCAGTTCAGTAATTCTAAATGTGCGCACACATAGGTACAAAACACTTTACGTATAATCAACGCCTTTTCTGTTCTGTGGTTGACAGTGTTTCAAACATTTTTATATTTTCTATAGTGATTACAGCGATTTATATATTTTATTGCTCTTGTACAACTGGTATTAGTTTATCATCTTGCAGTAAATTTAATCTTTAGAAAAACAATAAAAATAAGACCTTTTTCATACTATGGTTGTGGCTTTTGCTTTTAAAGGGTTCTCTGCTTTGACCATCCTTGTTAGAAGTGTCCCTTAACAATAGATCACAAAGTATCCGCTACTAGGACCCTGCAGATATCAACTGCAATCTGTGGGGAAATGTGGCAGTAAGTGTTCAGTTTCCCTGTAGCTCCTCCTCAGGAGAAAGTAAGCATTACAAGATGCCCATTCATATTAGTGTAGGACAGGCAGGTCCTCCAGAGCGAGAGATGTTCTTTGTAATCATCAACCATAGTTCTACACCTGCATGGAGCTGTCCCCGAAGCTATAGACTGTCTCCTTGCCACTTACAGGCTGAACATCGTACCCAGCCATGACAATCCGGCGCAGCGACTGTTCATGCGCTGATCCCAGAGGTTTTGCAGTGCATGTACAGTCGCTGCTGCAGTATCAAAATTGATTCGCTCCTCTCTAATGATTTTTTTTTTCTAAACTGGATAACCCCTTTAATGGGCAATGACCAGTGTGACAGATATGTTTGTACTACTTCCAATTGAAAAAATGAAGTTTTCATGAGGTTTCATTGGTTTTGCCATGGGGGATTTCAGAACAGTGCTTTTGTGAACAAAGCCTAATACGTAATACCTCACCAATAAACTAAGCAGACTTACAGAGGGCATCATTTCAATGGGGAGAGTGAAGTAAACTGCTGCCGGGCAACTCTGTCCGTTTCTGGAGATAAAAAAAACGAACCTCCACATTACACGTCAGGTCATTATTTGGCTTTAATTTGTATGACCGGACTTAACCCTTTGCAGCATAATGTTTAATAAAGTTAATAACATACTGAAAGAACATGGGCGTTTTATTTTTCTACTGTATCTAAATTTTAAAAAATGAAGCCTCTTTGCATAGGATCTGTATATGCAAAATGGCAAGATTTTTTGTCAAGACCTCTCCCAACTGGTTCAGGACCCGACTAGAGGGACGGCCATACTGGACTTAGTATTAACCAATAGGCCCGACAGAACAACAGACGTGCAGGTTGGGGGACACCTGAGAAATAGTGACCACAAAGTAATAACCTTCCAATTATCATTCAAAAGAGCGTTTCTACAGGGAGGAACAAAAATACCAAATTTCAAAAAAGCTAAATTTAGCCAACTAAGAGAGGCCATAGGCCTAACTAAATGGGATAAAGTCCTCACAAATAAAAATACAGCCAAAAAATGGGATATCTTTAAAAACATCCTAAAATCTCATTGCGAGAGGTACATACCGTATGGGAATAAAAGGTTAAGGAACAAAAAGAAACCAATGTGGATAAACAGAACTGTAAAGAAAGCAATAAATGACAAAAAGAAAGCATATAAAACAGGAAGGTAGCACGGAAGCACTGAAAAACTATAAGGAAAAAAATAGAACATGTAAAAAAACAAATAAAAGCGGCCAAACTAGAGACCAAGAGATTAATTGCCAAAGAGAGTAAAACTAACCCTAAAATGTTCTTCAATTATATAAATGTTAAAAAGTATAAATCTGAAGTTGCCGGCCCGTTAAAGAGTAATGAGGGGGGAGTCGCAGAGAACGACGAGGAGAAAGCAAAGCTGTTAAATATTTTTTTTCTCCAATGTATTCACTGAGGAAAATAAACTGCCAGATGACATGCAGAATGTAAAAATAAATTCCCCATTAAAAGTGTCCTGTCTGACCCAGGAAGAAGTGCAACAGCGACTTAAAAATATTAAAATAGACAAATCGCAAGGACCGGATGGCATACACCCCCGTATCCTAAGGGAATTAAGTAATGTCATAGCCAGACCCTTATTTCTGATATTTGCAGACTCTATATTGACAGGGAATGTCCCACAGGATTGGCGCATGGCAAATGTGGTGCCAATATTCAAAAAGGGGCCAAAAACAGAGCCTGGAAACTATAGGCCGGTAAGTTTAACATCTGTTGTGGGTAAACTGTTTGAAGGTTTTCTGAGAGATGCTATGTTAGAGCATCTTAACGGAAATAAGCAAATAACGCCATATCAGCATGGCTTCGTGAGGGATCGGTCATGTCAAAAAATTTAATCAGTTTCTATGAGGAGGTAAGTTCTAGACTTGACAGTGGCGAATCAATGGATGTCGTATATATGGACTTCTCCAAAGCATTTGACACTGTACCACATAAAAGGTTAGTATATAAAATGAGAATGCTCGGACTGGGAGAAAACGTCTGTAAGTGGGTAAGTAACTGGCTCAGTGATAGAAAACAGAGGGTGGTTATTAACGGTACACACTCAGATTAGGTCACTGTCACTAGTGGGGTACCTCAGGGGTCAGTATTGGGCCCGATTCTCTTCAATATATTTATTAATGATCTTGTAGAAGGCTTGCACAGTAAAATATCAATTTTCGCAGATGACACCAAACTGTGTAAAGTAATTAACACTGATGAGGACAGTATACTACTACAGAGGGATCTGGATAGATTGGAGGATTGGGCAGATAAGTGACAGATGAGGTTTAACACTGATAAATGTAAAGTTATGCACATGGGAAGGAATAATGCAAGTCACCCGTACTTATTAAATGGTAAAACACTCGGTAACACTGACATGGAAAAAGATCTAGGAATTTTAATAAACAGCAAACTAAGCTGCAAAAAAACAGTGTCAGGCAGCTGCTGCCAAGGCAAATAATATAATGGGTTGCATCAAAAGGGGCACAGATGCCCGTGATAAGAACATAGCCCTACCACTTTACAAATCATTAGTCAGACCACACATGGAGTACTGTGTACAGTTCTGGGCTCCAGTGAACAAAGCAGACATAGCAGAGCTGGAGAGGGTCCAGAGGAGGGCAACTAAAGTAATAACTGAAATGGGGCAACTACAGTACCCTGAAAGATTATCAAAATTAGGGTTATTCACTTTAGAAAAAAGACGACTGAGGGGAGAGCTAATTAATATGTATAAATATATCAGGGTCAGTACAGAGATCTATCCAGGGCCGGCGCTTCCATAGAGGCAAGGGGGGCAATTGCCCCCGGGCCCCCCGCGCCGGCCCGCAACTAACTATAGGCAGGGACGGCGTCAGCGCTTCCATAGAGGAGGGGGCAGGGGCGGGGGGGGGCGGGCTCTCTCCCTCCCCCCTGTGCTGCTGCTGTCGCCTCCGCCAATAAGAAGAGACATGGGAGGAGGAGGGGAGGGGCTGTGGCCACTGCGCCACCAATGATGAAAACTGACCTGTAATACAAATACAGGAGTCGGGTGCCGGAATCAAATAGCCGGCACCCGACTTCTATGACAGGGAGCGGCACCTTAGGGGTTAACTGCCGCTGATCGCAGCCCCCTATCATAGAGGTCGGGTGCTGGCTATTTCACTCCGGCACCCACCTCCTGCATTTGTATTAACATTGGTGGCGCAGTACGCCCCCCCCCCCAGTATAATAAACATTGAGTGCGGCCCCCCCCAGTTTAATAAACATTGAGTGAGGCCCCCCCCCCAGTATAATAAACATTGGTGGCGCAGTGGGCAGTGCCAATGAGGGTTAAAAAAATAAATAAAAAATTAACTCACCTCCACCAATTGATCGCGCAGCTGCCGGTCTCCTGGTCTTGCTTCAGGACCTGTGGTGACGTCACTGAGCTAATCACATGGTCCATTACCATGGTAATGGATCATATGATGTACCATGTGATGACCACAGTGATGTCACCACAGGTCCTTTGACAGGTCCTAAAGAAAGAACAGGAGACCAGCAGCTGCGTGATCAATTGGTGGAGGTCTGTTAATTTTTTATTTATTTTTTTAACCCTCATTGGCACTGCCCACTGTGCCACCAATGTATATTATACTAGGGGGGGGGCACTGAATGTTTATTATACTGGGGGGGGCACTGAATGTTTATTATACTGGGGGGGCACTCAATGTTTATTATACTGGGGGGGGCACTCAATGTTTATTATACTGGGGGGCACTCAATGTTTATTATACTGGGGGGGCACTCAATGTTTATTATACTGGGGGGGCACTCAATGTTTATTATACTGGGGGGGGCGCACTTAATGTTTATTATACTGGTGGGGGCGCACTCAATGTTTATTATACTGGTGGGGGCACTGAATGTTTATTATACTGGGGGGGCACTCAATGTTTATTATACTGGGGGGGGGCACTCAATGTTTATTATACTGGGGGGCACTCAATGTTTATTATACTGGGGGGGGCACTCAATGTTTATTATACTGGGGGGGCACTCAATGTTTATTATACTGGGGGGGGCGCACTTAATGTTTATTATACTGGTGGGGGCGCACTCAATGTTTATTATACTGGTGGGGGCGCACTCAATGTTTATTATACTGGGGGGGGCACTCAATGTTTATTATACTGGGGGCGCACTCAATGTTTATTATACTGGGGGGGGGCGCACTCAATGTTTATTATACTGGGGGGGGGTGCACTGTGAAAGGGGCCTAACGGTGAATAGGACAAGGGTTCCAGCCCCTAAGGGGGCTAATAGTAAGTAAAAATAAAACACAAACACTAAGGCTACTTTCACACTTGCGGTAGTGTGATCCGACAAGCAGTTCCGTCGTTGGAACTGCCTGCCAGATCCGCCGATCTTGATGTGACTGAAAGCATTTATGAGATGCATCCGGATGCGGATCCGTCTCACAAATGCATTGCAAGAATGAATCCATGTCTCCGCTTGTCATGCGGACAGACGGATCCACCTTGTATCTTTTTACCGGCATGCGCAGACCGGAAGGACGGATCCTGCATTCCGGTATTTTGAATGCCGGATCTGGCACTAATACATTCCTATGGGAAAAATGCCAGATCCGGTATTCAGGCAAGTCTTCAGTTTTTTTCGCCGGAGATAAAACCGTAGCATGCTACGGTTTTCTCTTTTGCCTGATCAGTCAAAATTACTGAACTGAAGACATCCTGATGCATCCTGGACGGATTGCTCTCCATTCAGAATGCATGGGGATATGCCTGATCAGTTCTTTTCCGGTATAGAGCCCCTGTGACGGAACTCTATGCCGGAAAAGAAAAACATTAGTGTGAAAGTACTCTAAAATATTAAGTTTAAATCCCCCCTTTCCCAATTTTACATATAAAAAATATATACAATAAATAAACATATTACATAGCGCTGCGTCCGAAAAGTCCAAACTATTAAATTATTAAGAAATATCTCCTATGTGGTGAGCATTCGCCATTTTTTAGTCACCTTGTCACCCCAAAAAATAGGATAGGACTGGGCCGAACATTTCATTAAATGCGAAATGCACATGGCTTTTTTGCGAGGTATTGAGTATCGCAATACTTTTTTATGGTGACGAAAGCGAATCAAAATTTTGGTATTGAAACAACCCTACGCCGATCTGATCGGCGTAGCGTTGTCACGATACCAAAATTTTCACTCGGTTTCAATTTGGCGACTAAAAATTTAATTTGGCTTCTAAATTTTTCAGTTCAGGAGCCAACGGCTACTAGGTATTTTTTTTAGTCTGGAGCCCTGCTATCAGAGGCCGGTGCAGGCGGCGTGATGACGTCATCGCGCCGCCTGAGCCGTGCACAGCGCGGGACACAGGCTGGAAGAGGCCTGCATCGCTGCCAAGGAGGTAAGTATAGGGATTTTTTCCTTTTTTTTTTTTTTTTCTGTACAATACTGATGGCTACTGGCAAATGATAGGGGGGGCCCTATGGCTAGTGGCACATGATAGGGTAGGGGGGGCCCTATGGCTAGTGGCACATGATAGGGGGGCCGCCTATGGCTACTGGCACATGTTCATGGGGGGCCACCTATGGCTACTGGCACATGTTCATGGGGGGCCGCCTATGGCTACTGGCACATGATAGGGGGGCCCTATGGCTACTGGCACATGATAGGGGCGCGCCTATGGCTACTGGCACATGTTAATGGGGGGCTGAGGCTACTGGCACATGATTAAGGGGCATCTATGAGGGCACATTTCACTGGCACATTATTGGGGGACATTTATGGGGGGACTTCTTACTGGCACATTATTGGTGGCACTATAGGCGCATCTACTGAGGCCACAAAGAACGGTTATTTTATATGGGGGCTCTGTATAGGGGCATTTTATACTGGGACACATTGTGGTGGGTACTATGGGGAAGGGGGGAGAGGACTACTACGGGGGCACTGAGAAGGGGTATTTTATGCTTACAAATTATGGGGGACACTGAGGGCATCTACTGGCGCACTATATATCGGGCATTTTATACTGGTACATTTTGGGGGGCAAAATATGTTTGTTATACAGTATACTGCTACACCGTGCCACACAATATACAGTATACCTCTACACTGTGCCACACAATATACAGTATACCTCTACACTGTGCCCCACAATGTACAGTATACCGCTACACTGTGCCACACAATATACAGTATACCTCTACACTGTGCCACACAATATACAGTATACCGCTACACTGTGCCACACAATATACAGTATACCGCTACACTGTGCCACACAATATACAGTATACCTCTACACTGTACCCCACAATATACAGTATACCTCTACACTGTGCCACACAATATACAGTATACCGCTACACTGTGCCACACAATATACAGTATACCGCTACACTGTGCCACACAATATACAGTATACCTCTACACTGTACCCCACAATATACAGTATACCTCTACACTGTGCCCCACAATATACAGTATACCGCTACACTGTGCCACACAATATACAGTATACCTCTACACTGTGCCCCAAAATATACAGTTTCTTCTGTAAAAATCATCAAGTGTCATGGGGGGGCCCCTTATTGTTTTTCGCCCCAGGGCCCCATTTCACCTAGAACCGGCCCTGGATCTATCCCATCATCTATTCATTCCCAGGACGGTGACTGTGACGAGGGGACATCCTCTGCGTCTGGAGGAAAGAAGGTTTGTACACAAACATAGAAGAGGATTCTTTACGGTAAGAGCAGTGAGACTATGGAACTCTCTGACTGAGGAGGTTGTGATGGTGAGTACAATAAAGGAATTCAAGAGGGGCCTGGATGTATTTCTGGAGCGTAATAATATTATAGGCTATAGCTACTAGAGAGAGATCGTTGATCCAGGGAGTTATTCTGATTGCCTGATTGGAGAGTCGGGAAGGAATTTTTATTCCCCTAAAGTGAGGAAAATTGGCTTCTACCTCACAGGGTTTTTTTGCCTTCCTCTGGATCAACTTGCAGGATGACAGGCCGAACTGGATGGACAAATGTCTTTTTTCGGCCTTATGTACTATGTTACTATTACTATTGCCAAAATTTCTTTGTTTTTCCGCTGCTCACTGGAAGCTCAGGGGAGGACCTGCGCTCCAGCATGATGACACCTCGCAGGTCCTGTCCTGAGCTTTCAGTCAGCAATGAGTGTTCACAGCGTTGTGATCAAATGGATGGTGAGTTTTTATTTTGGTTTTTGCACAAGCAGAGAAGGGGGCAATAATAATTTTGGGGGACACAAATGGGGGCATTAGTCATTCTGGGAAGCACTAATGGGGGCATTACTATTACTGGGGGGCGCCAAATGAAGGTATTATTAATTCTAGGGGGCGCTAATGGGGGCAATACTATTACTGCAGGGTACTAATGGGGGCATTAATAATTTTGGGGGGCACTAATGGGGGCATGACTATTACAGGAGGGCAATAATGGGGGTATTACTATTTCTGGGGGCACTAATGGGGGCATTATTAATTCTGGGGGCACTAATGGGGCATTATAAATTCTGGGGGGCACTAATGGGGGCATGACTATTACTAGGGGGCACTAATGGAGGTATTACTATCACTGGGGGCACTATTAATTCTGGGAGGCACTAATGGGGGCATTACTATTACTGTGGGGCACTAATGGGGGCATTATTATTTCTGGGGGGCACGACTATTACTGGGGGTCACTAATGGAGGTATTACTATTACTGGGGGCACTAATGGGGCATTATTAATTCTGGGAGGCACTAATGGGGGCATTACTATTACTGGGGAGCACTAATGGGGGCTTTAATATTACTGAGGAGCACTAATGGGGGCATTATTAATTCTGGGAGCACTAATGGGGGGCACGACTATTACTGGGGATCACTAATGGAGGTATTACTATTACTGGGGGCACTAATGAGGGCATTATTAATTCAAGGAGGCACTAATGGGGGCATTACTATTACTGAGGGGCACTAATGGGGGCATTATTATTTCTGGGGGGCACGACTATTACTGGGGGTCACTAATGGAGGTATTACTATTATTGGGGGCACTAATGGGGGCATTATTAATTCTGGGAGGCACTAATGGGGGCATTATTAATTCTGGGAAGCACTAATGGGGGCATTACTATTACTGGGGGGCACTAATGGAGGCAGCACAGTGGCTCAGTGGTTAGCACTGGTGACTTACAGTGTTGGGTTCGAATCCGACCAAGGACAACATGTTTCCTCCAACATGTTTCCTCCCACACTCACATACTGATAGGGAACTTAGATTGTGAACCCCATTGGGGACAGCTTAATGCCAATGACCATAAAGTGTATTCTGGTGGGCACTAATAGGGGCATGATTATTCCTGGGGGCACTAATGGGGGGCATTATAATTTTTTTTTGGGGGGGGGGGGACTAATGGGAATATTACTATTACTGGGGGCACTGATGGGGGCATTACTATTACTAGAGGGAACTAATGGGGGCATTAATATTACTGGGGGATCTAATAAGGGCATTATTAATTCTGGGGGGGGCATATTATTGGGGGCACTAATTGGGGAATTATTAATTCTGGGGGCACTAATAGGGACATTACTAATAATGGTTGCACTAATAGGGGCACTATTAATTTTGAGGGTGCTAATGGGGGCATTATTAGTTCTGGGAGGTGCTAATGGGGGCATTAATAATTCTGGGGGGCACTAATGGAGGCATTAGTATTACTGGGGGGCACTAATGAAGGCATTAGTATTACTGGGGGCACTAATGGAGGCATTAGTATTACTGGGGGCACTAATGGAGGCATTAGTATTACTGGGGGGCACTAATGGAGGCATTACTATTACTGGGGGACAGTAATTTAGTGCATTAATATTACTGGGGAGCACTAATAGGGGCATTACTATTACTGGGGGCACTAATGGAGGCATTAGTATTACTGGGGGCACTAATGGAGGCATTACTATTACTGGGGAGCACTAATAGGGGCATTACTATTACTGGGGAGCACTAATAGGGGCATTACTATTACTGGGGGCAGTGGGCACTAACAGGCAGGATTAATTCTGGGGGACGCTAATGGATGCATTATGAATGTTAGGGAGAACTAATTGGGGCATTAATGTTACTGAGGTGCAGTAATGGAGGCATTACTATTACTGGGGGACACTAATGGGGACATTATTAATACTGGGAGCACCTTATAACATATTGACGGGTTAACACCCCTTGTTAAGCCACGGCCCCAACTCTGTGTGTTGGTCAGTATTTTTCGTTAGGAAAGTTGGCAACCCCAGCTGTGAGGTATACTGTATACAGCTAGATGCACCCTGATATCACCGCGTACTATGAGCGCAGTCTCAGGCACCCCGTGTAACCCCGGCTGTAGCGAGACTCCCGTCAGCAGACGCCCTGTGGCTGTGTTGCGCACGCTGCACTTTGGCCGGGGCGGCGCAGACTCTGTGAGGGAGGAGTCCGGTCCGGGGAGGGAGATTTATCAGCAGGGTCTGTGAGGTCTGCGCCATTAGGTCACCTCCACAAGAGCCGTGGTTGACTTAGCCGCAGACTCCGCTAGAAGCATGCAGGCCCGGGACAGCGGTATCACTCCGGGAGGAGGCGGCCGCCTGTCCGTCCTCCAGCGACACCTCGTATCCTTCCATTGGTCCGGCACACTGCCGAGCTGACAACAGGAAGTCTGCAATCTGCAGGCAGAGACTGGTTGGTATGGTGACTGGCACACAGGTCCCGGTGTTCCTACCTCAGATACTGTGCAGTCTGCAGGAAGAGACTGGTATAGGGTGACTGGCACACAGGTCCGGGCACTGTGCAGTCTTCAGGAATAGACTGGTATAGGGTGAGTGGCACACAGGACCGGGCACTGTGCAGTCTGCAGGAAGAGACAGGTATAGGGTGACTGGTACACAGGTCTGGGCACTGTGCAGTCTGCAGGAAGAGACTGGTATAGGGTGAGTGGCACACAGGTCCGGGCACTTTGCAGTCTGCAGGAAGAGACCGGTATAGGGTGACTGGCACACAGGTCCGGGCACTGTGCAGTCTGCAGGAAGAGACTGGTATAGGGTGACTGGCACACAGGTCCGGGCACTGTGCAGTCTGCAGGAAGAGACCGGTATAGGGTGACTGGCATACAGGTCCGGGCACTGTGCAGTCTGCAGGAAGAGACCGGTATAGGGTGACTGGCATACAGGTCCGGGCACTGTGCAGTCTGCAGGAAGAGACTGGTATAGGGTGACTGGCATACAGGTCCGGGCACTGCGCAGTCTGCAGGAAGAGACTGGTATAGGGTGACTGGCACACAGGTCCGGGCACTGTGCAGTCTGCAGGAAGAGACCGGTATAGGGTGACTGGCACACAGGTCCAGGCACTGTGCAGTCTGCAGAAAGAGACTGGTATAGGGTGACTGGTACACAGGTCCGGGCACTGTGCAGTCTGCAGGAAGAGACTGGTATAGGGTGACTGGTACACAGGTCCGGGCACTGTGCAGTCTGCAGGAAGAGACTGGTATAGGGTGACTGGTACACAGGTCCGGGCACTGTGCAGTCTGCAGGAAGAGACTGGTATAGGGTGACTGGCACACAGGTCCGGGCACTGTAGTTTGCAGGAAGAGACTGGTATAGGGTGAGTGGTACACGGGTTTGGGCACTGTACAGTCTGCAGGAAGAGGCTGGTATAGGGTGAGTGGTACACAGGTCTGGGCACTGTGCAGTCTGCAGGAAGAGGCTGGTATAGGGTGACTGGTACACAGGCGGCTCCACTGGGTACTGCGCAGTCTGCATCGCTATAGGCAGGGATGTAGTAATGAAATGTACTGAGGGGAGAACCCATCTATATGTGACCTGGCTGCACTGTAAGCTCCGTGTCAGAGCCTATAGAGCCCTATGATGTTCTACTCTTTTCTACAGCAGGAATGCCGTACTACCTGTAGAAGTGGTTAGGGTAAGACCACACTGCATGGCTGTGACGCGGCTGCGCTGCGGTTGAGTACTGCGCAGAATACTCTTATCAAACTAATTAGCACTACAAGTTTATACAAGGTCTGTATTGGCTATGTGGTGTTGTCGGGCAATTGACATTGACCATACAGACAGCACTGTCCTAATTAGTTTAATCTGTGCCTTGCCGTGTTACAACCGTTACATGACTTCTGTCTTTTTTATTTTTTTGCGGACCCATTGAAATTAATGGTTCCACATACGGAACGGACACAGAAGAAAATACGTTCCTGTGCATAAGCTTTAACCTGGAGTGTAGGGATCAGGATCATTAACACTAGGGATGAGCGAATCGACATTGGATGAAACATCCAAAGTCGATTTGCAAAAAACATTGTTCTAATACTGTACGTAGCAGGAGCTCCGTACAGTATTAGAATGTATTGGTTCCGATGAGCCAAAGTTATTGCTTAACTTGGAACCGAACCCGAGTTCGGGAAATATATATTTTTTACAGTACAAATTAATTTATGAAGTTATGCGAAGTCTCGCGAGACTTAGGGAAGCAATAACTTCGGCTCAGCGGAGCCAATACATTCTAATACTGTACGGAGCTCCTGCTCTGTACAGTATTAGAACAACGTTTTTTGCGAATCGACTTTGGATGTTTCATCCGAAGTGGAATCGCTCATCCCTAATTAACACCAATATACCCACCGATAAGATCTGTCAGCAGCAGAAAGCCTTGATATTAAACCGCTTCTGCTCATGGAGCAGCAGAACTATAAGGCCACGCTTGCCATGCTGATTTGCCTCTTTTGTGGCATGAAAGACACAAACTGCCTGTTTGACACTTTTTCAATGACACTTGTACAAAAAAAATTTGCGCAAGTGCCATTACACTGCTGGCCTCACCTTTTTCCTGGAAAGAGGGCTTGACAAGGGAGCTCTCACAGGAGAAAAGACACCCATCTGCCTGTTTATTGATGGGGCCAGACGCCTAGCCCGGCCCGACAACCACCACCAATATAACGGACTAAACTGGCAGAATAAGAAATCAGTGTAAAAACAACAACTCTTCCCTCCATGAGGCTTGTACAAAGTGGCAAATGATCTGTGGAATTCAGCCACTCATGCCATATGCTTGACATGTCGTCACATTTGTAGCTGTGCTGCTTATTTGGTGCAGCAAAAAAACGCACACAAAAAACACGTGGCTTTTGCATCAACATACCTGCACTTATGGTGCATTTTCTTCCAGCAGAGAAAACACACAACAAAATGGAATTGCATTCATTCCAAAATACTTACATTAAAAGGGCTGTGCACCTTGGGGGGGTAAGAGGGGTTGGCACCCCCTTTCTTTTGCAGCCCTGCAAAGAGAAGCATAGTTCCCTGCTGCCTGGCGCTGGTTCCTTCTATTTCCCGCCTTAGCCTCTCCTCTTGGCTCCCAGAATGTAAACATCTGTTTTGGTGCTGCTGCAGCCAGTGACTGCCTGCAGCAGTGACATACTGCATGGGGGACACTTCTCCACTGCAGCCAGTCATTGGCTGAAGTGGAACACGTGACCCCCACCATTCTAAAAGTTGACAAGTGTTGACCAAAGCAGTAGTTGGCAGGTAAATATGCTTCCCTCCACAGGTCCAGCAGGGAGAGGGGCTGCCCAAAAGTGTTTCAAAGCTGGACATCCCTTTTAGGCCTCTTGCACACGACCGTATGGCTTTTTCAGTATATTGCTATAAAATACAGATAACGCCCGTGTGCATTCCGTTTTTTTTGCAGAACAGAACAGCTGGCCCCTGATAGAACAGTATTATCCTTGTCCGTTATGCGGACAATAATAGGACATGTTTGATCTTGGAACAGAAAAAAGGGAATGCAGAAATGGAGTACCTTCCGCAAAAAAACAGAACAGAAAACCCCCCTGCAGGAAACAGTGCTGAGACCACGCTGTGTGGCCCCACACTGATTAGCCCCATTGAATCTGAGGCTCAGTTTAGGCTTTTTGCTTCTAGTCAAGATACCTGTACCAAATTTTCTGATAAGTATGTTGAGCATATTTAAGGCCTCATTCACACGTCAGTTGAAAGTTGATAACTTTAAAACGCTTTGACTTATCCAGGCCATTCTGAGATTGTTTTCTCGTCACATATTGTACTTCATGACACTGGTAAAATTTGTATTTATAAAGAAAATTTAAAATTTACCAAAAATTTGGAAAAATGAGCACATTTCAATTTCTCTACTTTTATAAAAGATAGTAATACCTCCAAAAATAGTTATTACTTTACATTCCCCATATATCTACTTCATGTTTGGATCATTTTGTGAATGCCATTTTATTTTTTTGGGGACGTTATAAGGCTTAGAAGTTTAGAAGCAAATCTTAAAATTTTTAAAACTCGCTTTTCAAGGACCAGTTCAGTTCTGAAGACACTTTATGAGGCTTACATAATAGAAACCACCCAAAAATGATCCAATTTTAGAAACTACACCCCTCAAGGTATTCAAAACTGATTTTACAAACTTTGTTAACCCTTTAGGTGTTCCAGAAGCATTAATGGAAAATAGAGATACAATTTCATAATTTCACTTTTTTGTTGTTGCAGATTTTCCATTTGAATCCATTTTTTCCATTTACGAAGCAAGGGTTAACAGCCAAACAAAACTCAATATTTATGGCCCTGATTCTGTAGTTTACAAAAAACACCCCATATGTGGTTGTAAACTGCTGTACGGGCACATGGCAGGGTGCAGAAGGAAAGGAACACCATACTGTTTTTGAAAGGCAGATTTTGCTGGACTGGTTTATTTACACCATCTCCCATTTGAAGCCTCCCTGATGCACCCCTAGAGTAGAAACTCCAAAAAAGTGACCCCATTTTGGAAACTACCGGATAAGGTAGCAGTTTAGTTGGTACTATTTTAGGGTACATAGGATTTTTGGTTGCTCTATATTACACTTTTTGTTATTTACAACATTCATCTGACAGGTTAGATTATGTGGTATTTTTATAGAGCAGATTGTCATGGACGCGACAATACCAAATATGACAACTTTTTTTGTTTGTTTCAGTTTTACATAAAGCATTTTTCTCCACATTCTGAAAGCCGTAGTGTTTTTTTTTTTTGGGGGGGGGCAACTGTCTTGTGTAAGGGATAATTTTTTTTCAGGATGAGATGACTGTTTGATTGGTACTATTTTGTGGTGCATATGACTTTGATTGCTTGCTATTACATTTTTTGTGATGTAAGGTGACAAAAAAATGGCTTATATATTTTTTTGTTTTACGGTATTCACCTGAGGGGTTAGGTCATGTGATATCTTTATAGAGCAGGTCCTTACGGACACGGCGATGCCTAATATGTCGACCTTTTTTTTAAATTTACTTAAGTTTTACACAATATTAGCATTTTTTAAACAAAAAAAATGTTTGTCTCCATATTCTGAACCATAGTTTATTTTTATTTTTTTGGGGCAATTGGCTTAGGTATGGCTCATTTTTTGCGGGATGAGATGACGGTTAGATTGGTACTATTTTGGGGGGCATACACCATTTTGATCACTTACTGTTGCACTTTTTGTGATGTAAGGTGACAATTGTAATGCATTGCCTGTTTGTGTACTACAGTGAGTTGTACACAAACAGGTTGCCTAAGAGACCCAGCCTGAGGCTGGATCTCCTCGGCTCCCATAGAAGGCAGGTCCCGATGCCGTGCAAGGCATTGGGCAGCCTCTGCACGGCATCGGGCTGCCTTCTGAGACATCGAGTCCCAGCCACAGCAGTGCGGGGACTCAATGTGTTCACTCAATCTGTAGCGATCGCCGATATGGGGGGTGGGGGGTCACTGGACCGCGTGGTGGTGATCGGAAATGCACAGTGCATACAGGCACAGTCTGTGGCCTTAAAGGGACACTGACAGGGCCTATAAGCATATTGAATCATATAAGTATCCCCCCTGTCCACATTATACATACAGTAAACTTTAAGTTTTATAACCTGCACCAACGGTCTTCAATCTGCCCAAGGGGCGGCGTTTCACCTCTCTTGCGCCCAGCCAGCCTCCCCAACTGCCGCTTGTGAAGCGCCGCCCAGCTCATGAATATTCAGTTTGCTGGGCGGCTTCTGCGGTCCCCGCTCTGAAGCGCTTCGCTTAACAGTGCCCGGCGCATGCGCCGGATCTTGTGAAGTCCGGTACAGTAAGCGCCGCCCAGCTCATCAATATTCACTTCGCTGGGCGGCGCTTACTGTCCCCGACTTCACAAGATCCGGCGCATGCGCAGGGCATTGTTCAGCGCAGCGCTTCAGAGCGGGGACCGCAGAAGCCGCCCAGCAAACTGAATATTCATGAGCTGGGCGGCGCTTCAAAGCGGCAGTTGGGGGAGGTTGGCTGGGCACAAGAGAGGTGAAACGCCGCCCCTTGGGCAGATTGAAGACCGTTGGAGCAGGTTATAAAACTTAGTTTACTGTATGTATAATGTGGACAGGGGGGATACTTATATGATTGTAATACCCATTATAAGACCTGTAGTGCCATATATATACACCTCAATATGCTTATTGGCCCTGTCAGTGTCCCTTTAATCATTGCATCATTTATTAAATTTATGGGGTAACCCCTGGACAATAACTGCCTTTTTGAGTCCAGCGGCTGCCTCCTAAAGTCTTCCTCTGTTTTATTAATGTGTCTTAGGCTACATGCACATGAACGTTGTCTGTTTCCGTGTCCGTTCTGGTTTTTTTTTGCAGATTTTTTTTGCATCATTACAATGGATCCGCAAAAAAACGGATCCTCAATTTGCGGACCGCAAAACATTCGGTTGTGTGCATGTACCCTTAGTCTCTCAAACTGGCCGTAAGGGACCGCTTTATACTATATGAGTGACAGCTGGAGTAATGTAACAATGAATTGGTGGCGGTGGGTTTGCGATACCCCTCGGTCACCAGCTCATTGTTCCTGGACATTATTATTACATCCAGGAATTCAAGCTGTAAGCCCCTAAATTTGTATGTAAACATCATATTCATCTTGTTGTTTTGATTAAGATATTCCTCAACGTTTTTAAAGACTGTCTCTGTACCTGTCCACACGATCAGAACATCATCTATAAACCTTAAGGGCCAGAGTTATCCTTAGGCTACATTCACACGTCAGTATTTTTCTATAATCCGAATTTCGGTCCGTTTTTTGTGGATCCGTTGTTCCTGAAAATGTTTCCGTATGTCATCTGTTTTTTGCGGATCCGCAAAAAACGGAAACATGTATACATTTCAATAATCAAATAAAGTTGTTTGGATTTCTTTGAAAAAAAAAAAATTGCTATGTGTTTCCAGGAACGGATTCCGCAAAAAACGGAAGACATACAGAATGACATCCGAATGTCTTCAGTTTTTTGCGGATCCATTGACTTTGTATTGTACCAGGATCAGAATTTTGCGGACAAGAATAGGACATGTTTTATATTTAAACGGACATGCGGAACGGAACAACGGAAACGGACAGCACACATTGTGCTGTCCGATTTTTTTCCAGGACCCATTGAAAATGAATGGGTCCAGATCTGGTCCTGATCTGTTCCGCAAAAAACGGAACAGATCAGGAAAGAAAAAACGGACGTGTGAATGGACCCTTACTCTGACAGCTCACTCCACTTTCACATATGGCTAAAGTCAGTTTTAGCCAAGTCAGATTTATGATCGGCCCTTTAAGACTGTAATAAATGTGGTTTGACGGTAGCAGTTTATCCGTCAGTAAGCAGCTTAACGAAAAAGTTGCACGTCTTTACAAAAGTCGCATGTTCTATTAAAAAAGTCTCATAAGCATTGTCCTCACTGGAGTGAAATTGCTCTTTTTTTTTTTGTGACTTTTTAAATAGTCGCAATAGTTAATCTGTCTAGAGATTAATTTACATAAGAAAACTCACCCACTTTCAGAAAACTAGCGAGCATAGAGCAGAGCAGAAAAAAGTCGTACATTTTTGCGCAGTTTAAGCGATTGCGCAAAAATTTGTGACTTTTTCACTCCATTATTCTGACTTGAGCTACTGCTAAATCTGGCCCAATGTCTTTTGTGGGCAGAGCACAGCCAGGTGGCTAAAGTTCGCACCCGTGTTGCACATGTGACATAGCCCGCTCATAGGACAGAGAAAGTTAAACGCGGTGCCACTCAAACTATTTCTTAACACAAGTCTTTTTATCTCTAGTACGTTGCTAAAGGTAAAAGGTTGAACTTCAGTCACTGAGTGTTCATCTGCCCTTTGCGTAGCAAAGGTTGTACTTTCTATAATCTTGATAAGGTGTAATCACTCGTAGCTCATCTGTTTCTGTTTTCTTCTTATGCCATGGTTAACATAAAAAATTCTAATCAGAGATCATATAGTATATGACGATCTATTTCTAACAAAGCTAGAACCAGCCCTGTACCTCACATGGATCCAGAGATCTCCACATTCACAACTCCAGTTGCTGTGCTAGATTTATATCAAGCTGGCAGCTCAGGGCGTGATACTCTTCTCACTGTAACTGTCACATCTTTTAGCAGTAGATACAGCTGGTAGCAGTGGAAGGATGGAACTGAGCATCAGTGATGGCCAGTTCGCAGTGTACGGCCAGTTCGCCAGTACGCCGACGAACACATGCGATCTGCCATCTTCACTCCCAAGTCCGGCGCTGCAGAGGTAAGTCCTTGCCTGAGCCGCGAGCCGCTCTGAAACACATGCAGTCATCGGGAGCAGGCAGTTCCGAGAACAGCCTTCATCGGGCTGTTCTCGGAACTGCCTGCTCCCGGTGACCGCATGTGTTTCCGAGCGGCGCAGGCACAGATAAGGACTTACCTCTGCAGCGCCGGACTTGGGAGTGAAGATGGCAGATTGCATGTGTTCGTCGGCGAACACTGCGAACTGGCCATCGCTGCTGAGCATGTGCGTCCACCTCAGACGGTGGGTAGAGAAAAAAAAGAGCTAACAG
Source organism: Bufo gargarizans (assembly GCF_014858855.1). Lineage (NCBI taxonomy): Eukaryota > Metazoa > Chordata > Amphibia > Anura > Bufonidae > Bufo > Bufo gargarizans. The sequence continues at coordinate 228,985,015 of NC_058081.1, read as the reverse complement.
TAGTTGGCCCTATACAGATACATTTTCATGAATAAGTCCGTTTTTAGGGATGAGCGAATTTTCATATTTTAAAGTTTGTATTGTGGTATTTACTGAATTGCATTATGGATTCCATTATCACGGACCATAAGGCAATTCCATGACGGAATGCATAACGCAATGCCTTTAGAGGTATTCCGTCATAATAGAAGTCTATGGCCAGTATAACTGATCCATCCGGTTTTCATTATGCAGGAGAGGACTCCCCTGCATAACAGAAGAGGAGAGGACTCCAGCATAACGTAAACCGGACGGATCCGTTATGCAGGCCATAGACTTCTATCATATGATGAAGTGGAGAACCGCACTCAATTCGATAGACTCTGGTGCCAATCAAGGGCTTAAATCAGCCAATGTACAGTCATGTGAAAAAATTAGGACACCCTTTGAAAGCATGTGGTTTTTTGTAACATTTTTAATAAAAGGTTATTTCATCTCCGTTTCAACAATACAGAGAGATTAAAGTAATCCGACTAAACAAAGAAAACTGAAGAAAAGTCTTTTCAAGATCTTCTGTAAATGTCATTCTACAAAAATGCCTATTCTAACTGAGGAAAAAGATAGGACACCCTTGCCCCTAATAGCGAGTGTTACCTCCTTTGGCTGAAATAACTGCAGTGAGACGGTTCTTGTAGCCATCTACCAGTCTTCGACATCGGTCTGAGGAAATTTTACCCCACTCCTCAATGCAGAACTTTTTCAGCTGTGAGATGTTTGAGGGGTTTCTTGCACGTACAGCCCTTTTCAAGTCACCCCACAGCATCTCAATGGGATTCAAATCTGGACTTTGACTTGGCCATTCCAGGACTCTCCATTTCTTCTTTTTCAGCCAATCTTTGGTTGATTTACTAGTATGTTTTGGGTCATTGTCATGTTGCATGGTCCAGTTCCGCTTTAGCTTTAATTTTCTAACTGATGGTCTCACATGTTCTTCAAGCACCTTCTGATACACAGTAGAATTCATCGTGGATTCTATGATGGTGAGCTGACCAGGTCCTGCTGCAGCAAAGCAGCCCCAAACCATGACACTTCCACCTCCATGCTTCACAGTTGGTATGAGGTTCTTTTCTTGGAATGCTGTGTTTGGTTTACGCCAAACATGTCCTCTGCTGCTGTGTCCAAATAATTCAATTTTGGACTCATCTGTCCAAAGAACATTATTCCAGAAGTCCTGGTCTTTGTCAACTTTATCTCTGGCAAATGTCAGTCTGGCCTCGATGTTTCTCTTGGAAAGCAAAGGTTTCCTCCTTGCACACCTCCCATGCAAGTTAAACTTGTACAGTCTCTTTCTGATTGTAGAGGCATGTACTTCTACATCAACAGTAGCCAGAGCCTGCTGTAGTTCTCGAGATGACACTTTAGGGTTTTTGGAGACCTCTTTTAGCATCTTGCGGTCTGCTCTTGGGGTGAACTTGCTGGGGCGACCAGTCCTGGGCATGTTGGCAGTTGTTTTGAAAGCCCTCCACTTGTAGACTATCTTCCGGACAGTGGAATGGCTGATTTCAAAATCTTTTGAGATCTTTTTAAATCCCTTCCCAGACTCATAGGCTGCTACAATCTTTTTTCTGAAGTCCTCTGACAGCTCTTTTGCTCTCACCATGGTGCTCACTCTCACTTCAACAGTCAGGAGCACACCAAACTAAATGTCTGAGGTTTAAATAGGGCAAGCCTCATTCAACATGCAGAGTAACGATCTACTAATTATGTGCACCTGGTGTGATATACCTGTGTGAGATCTGAGCCAATTTAAGAGGGAATACATGTGAGGGTGTCCTATCTTTTTCCTCAGTTAGAATAGGCATTTTTGTAGAATGACATTTACAGAAGATCTTGAAAAGACTTTTCTTCAGTTTTCTTTGTTTAGTTGGATTACTTTAATCTCTCTGTATTGTTGAAACGGAGATGAAATAACCTTTTATTAAAAATGTTACAAAAAACCACATGCTTTCAAAGGGTGTCCTAATTTTTTCACATGACTGTACATGCAGTGAAATTGAGGCACACAGTTTTTTTTTAGTGTTGCAATTAAATTATTGATTTTAGTTTCGCAGTAGTTTCATCCAATTGTCTAATAGTTATCTTCAAGGTAAAAACAGAATATCTAGACTGCGGTCACATATACAATAAAGGAGATGCGCTGGAGTAAAGCCATTGGAAGATTCATAGTGGATGCATTCAATAATATAAAAAACTATCCGACATAGGCCTCTTTCACACGACCATGTTTTTTGGGGGGGTTTTTTCCCCCGTTTACGGGCTGTTTTTTGTGTTCCGTAAACGGAATAATTCATTTCAATGGTTTCGCCAAAAAAAGGAATGTACTCCGTATGCATTCCATTTCTGTTTATCCGTTTCGTTGAAAGATAGAACATGTCCTATTATTGCCCGCAAATCACGTTCCGTGGCTCTATTCAAGTCAATGGGTTCGCAAACAAAAAACTGAACACATGCGGAAATGCATCTGTATGTCTTCCATATCTGTTCCGTTTTTTGTGGAACCATCTATTTGAAAATGTTATGCCCAGCCCAATTTTTTCTATGTAATTACTGTATATGCCATACGGAAACAACGGATCCGGAAAAAACGACCCGCAAAACACTGAAAAAGCCATACAGTCGTGTGAAAGAGGCCATATTGTTAGATATACAGGGAAGACGACACAAGGCAAGTCCACAGGTACAATGGAAGGGATATTCTGTTTGTACCTTGAAGATAACTATTGGGCAATTGGATGAAACTACTGCAAACTAAATAAATAATTTAATTGCAACACTAAAAAAATCTGTGTGCCTCAATTTCACTGCATAGACTTTTATTATGACGGAAGGAATAACGGAATGCCTTCAAAGGCATTCCATCATGGAATTGAGTTATGGTCCGTGGTAACGGAATCCATAACATAATTCAGCATATACAGTACAGACCAAAAGTTTGGACACCCCTTCTCATTCAGAGTTTTCTTTATTTTCATGACTATGAAAATTGTAGATTCACACTGAAGGCATCAAAACTATGAATTAACACATGTGGAATTATATACATAACAAAAAAGTGTGAAACAACTGAAAATGTCATGTTCTAGGTTCTTCAAAGTAGCCACCTTTTGCTTTGATTACTGCTTTGCACACTCTTGGCATTCTCTTGATGAGCTTCAAGAGGTAGTCACCTGAAATGGTTTTCACTTCACAGGTGTGCCCTGTCAGGTTTAATAAGTGGGATTTCTTGCCTTATAAATGGGGTTGGGACCATCAGTTGCGTTGTGGAGAAGTCAGGTGGATACACAGCTGATAGTCCTACTGAATAGACTGTTAGAATTTGTATTATGGCAAGAAAAAAAAGCTAAGTAAAGAAAAATTAATGGCCATCATTACTTTAAGAAATGAAGGTCAGTCAGTCTGAAAAATTGGGAAAACTTTGAAAGTGTCCCCAAGTGCAGTCACAAAAACCATCAAGCGCTACAAAGAAACTGGCTCACATGCGGACCGCCCCAGGAAAGGAAGACCAAGAGTCACCTCTGCTGCGGAGGATAAGTTCATCCGAGTCACCAGCCTCAGAAATCGCAGGTTAACAGCAGCTCAGATTAGAGACCAGGTCAATGCCACACAGAGTTCTAGCAGCAGACACATCTCTAGAACAACTGTTAAGAGGAGACTGTGTGAATCAGGCCTTAATGGTAGAATATCTGCTAAGGACAGGCAACAAGCAGAAGTGACACAAGGAATGGACATTAGACCAGTGGAAATCTGTGCTTTGGTCTGATGAGTCCAAATTTGAGATCTTTGGTTCCAACCACTGTGTCTTTGTGCGATGCAGAAAAGGTGAACGGATGGACTCTACATGCCTGGTTCCCACCGTGAAGCATGGAGGAGGAGGTGTGATGGTGTGGGGGTGCTTTGCTGGTGACACTGTTGGGGATTTATTCAAAATTAAAGGCATACTGAACCAGCATGGCTACCACAGCATCTTGCAGCGGCATGCTATGCCATCCGGTTTGCGTTTAGTTGGACCATCAATTATTTTTCAACAGGACAATGACCCCAAACACACCTCCAGGCTGTGTAAGGGCTATTTGACCATGAAGGTGAGTGATGGGGTGCTGCGCCAGATGACCTGGCCTCCACAGTCACCGGACCTGAACCCAATCGAGATGGTTTGGAGTGAGCTGGACCGCAGAGTGAAGGCAAAAGGGTCAACAAGTGCTAAGCATCTCTGGGAACTCCTTCAAGACTGTTGGAAGACCATTTCAGGTGACTACCTCTTGAAGCTCATCAAGAGAATGCCAAGAGTGTGCAAAGCAGTAATCCAAAGAAAAAGGTGGCTACTAGAACCTAGAATATGACATATTTTCAGTTGTTTCACACTTTTTTTTGTTATGTATATAATTCCACATGTGTTAATTCATAGTTTTGATGCCTTCAGTGTGAATCTACAATTTTCATAGTCATGAAAATAAAGAAAACTCTTTGAATGAGAAGGTGTCCAAACTTTTGGTCTGTACTGTACACTAACTCGAATTTCAAAATATATAGTTCGCTCATCCCTACTCACTAGATTTTTAAGTACATGCAGCTACAATAATATTTAGATCCAGGTTTTGATTTGAAAAATGTAAAATATATTTTGTGGGACTATGTTAATAAATTTCCTACGCCAATCTTAATAAAAAAAAGTACTCTGATGCACCAAATTTATTAAAGGGTTTCTGTCACCAGAAATACCTAAATTAAACTGGCTGACATTAGCGATGTGCTAATGTCAGCTGAACCTACCTAGCCTATTCCAAGTTTTATCCATGCCCCTATTGCTCCATAAATGTAACTTTTATAATATGCAAATTAGCCTCTAGGAGTAGGGGAGAGGGGCGTTGCTTCTAAAGGCTCCATTCTCCCACCTCTGTCACCTCTCTCCAATTCTTGATTGACAGGGCCAGGCAGCGTTCGCATCCTCCTGCCAGCCCTGAGTGCATGGTAAATCTTGCGCCTGTACCTTGTCGTTCAGTATTCAGCGCAGGCGCAGTAAGGAAGTTAGCAGCCAGTGAGCGTCCTTCCTTCGCTATGCCTACGCAGAATACTCAACGGCACGGCGCAGGCAGATGCTCAGTCTTTTGCTGTGCAAAACCACATAGTGATGTATCTTCTCTGTGTGCTGAGCAGGATAAGCATTATTAAAAAATGTGTAAAGCCAGCCCTTTTATGTGACCGTCTGTTAATTCTGCTCCTTCCAGGTACTGTTACTGCCGAAGCAAGGAGTTCTACTTTTGTATATATAGATATAGATTTTTATTTTAAAGTTAATAGATAAAGGATTGTATTCACCTTAAATAGAGTTCAGACAGCAGTTCCTGTGTCAGGTCAGCTTGCCACAGCCACCTATTCACCAAACTTTCGGTAAGTACATTTTATTTTCAAGGATTGCAGTATTTTGTACTGTACTTGGGCTCTATTCTGTAGACTTTTGTACAGTATTACCATCAATTAACTTAAAAACGCAAATGCATGTCACTGCCGGGAATTGCCAATGGTGCTATGAGGCATCTGTTACAAAGGAAGCATTACATGTAACATAATCCTTTAATGTATGTATGTATGTATATCTCTCTATATCTCTATCTATATCATTCAGAAAGTCTTCAGACCCCAGCCCTAGGTGGCCCTAAGGGGGATGGAGGCTAAAAAACCCTAAGTGCTTAACCACTGTGAAGTGAATAGCCAGCATGCTCTGCATATTGGAGATAGACTACTTATAAGAGGCCATTCCTTTTATCCACTGACTAGAGGCCCCAGTACCTGCTCAGCTACTGCAACTTATGCGTAGCTTAAATCTCTTTATTGAGCTTTTGATTTTTACTCTGCAGTCATTTGGTCCCCTGATGAGTCTAATGACTGGGACAGAAACCTTGCATCTCAGGTGTGACTAGGGTTAATATAGGGTGCAGGACCCATAACTAGGACGAGCTTCTGGACTGGGTGGAGGGTGATCCATGGTTAGGGACATGGTTTCCTAGTCTCCATCCCCCTTACCATATAGGGTCACTTAGGACTAGTTACCTGTCTCACCACACAAGAGACCTGTCCCTTCAGACCAAGGTTCCCTGATTACTTAAAGGGAACCTGTCACTAGGATTTTGTGTATAGAGCTGAGGACATGGGCCGCTAGCACATCAGCAATACCCAGTCCCCATAGCTCTGTGTGCTTTTATTGGTTAAAAAAAACCCGATTTGATACATATGCAAATTAACCTGAGAGGAGTCCTGTACGTGAGATGAGTCAGGGACAGGACTCCTCTCAGGTTAATTTGCATATGTATCAAATATTATTTTTTTTTTTGTTTTTTTTTACACAATATAAGAACACAGGGCTATGGGGACTGGGTATTGCAGATGTGCTAGCGGCCATCTAGCAACCCATGTCCTCAGCTCTATACCCCAAATCCCGGTGACAGGTTCCCTTTAAGGCACATTTAGATGCTGCAAGGAGCACATGGTTGTCTGGAAGAAACATTTCTTTCCCAACAATCGGCTGCTTGATAAGCCGAGATGAAACTGAAGTTATTGCGGCAATCACATCCACAGTATGAGAACTAGGGATGGCTGCTGCTATCGCTCATCCCCATATAAAATTATTGTTCCGTTATTCAAAACGGAAAAAAAGGCCTGTCGACAGGACTTTGTTTTCCATCTTGCATAACGAAAAGCAGGCAGATCCGTTATGCTTACCCATAAACTTCCATTATGACGGAAAGCAAAACGGAATGCCTTTAAAAGGCTTCTCTTTTGACTTCAGTCTTCTGGATTCCGTTATTTTCCATTATAACCATGTTATAACTGAAAACAATAACTGAATCCATAACGGTGATGTGAACAAGCCCTTAGAGAGCTGCCTGGGAACAATGATTGAAGTGTCATCAGGTGATCTGTTGGCCTGAACATGTAGATCCAGCTTTAACCCTGCTTTCACACCTGAGCGTTTTCCAAACGCGCGTTTTTGACGCGCGTTTTTTGTAATAGCAAACGCGCGTTTGACGCGCGTTTGTGTCATTGACTGCAGTGTCCTATGGCCACAAACGCGCGTCAAAACGCCCCAAAGAAGCTCAAGTACTTGTTTGAGCGTCGGGCGTTTTACAGCGCGTTCGTACGCGCTGTAAAACGCCCAGGTGTGAACCCTTCCCATAGGGAAGCATTGGTTTTCATGTGTTGAGCGTTTTACAGCGCGTTTGAACGCGCTGTAAAACGCTCAGGTGTGAACTTAGGGTAAAGCTCAGATTGGTGAAGTGCTGCAGTGATGCTTGCTCTATTATAAGTTTCTCCCATCTGCACAGATGATCTTTGTAGCTCTGCCATAGGATTGGGTTCTTGGTCACCTCTCTTACCAATGCCCTTTTCCCAATCGCTTAGTTTGGGGGGTGTCCTGGTTGTTTCACACGTCTTCCTTTTAAGAATTATGGAGACCACTGTGCTCTTGGAAACTTTCAATGCAGCAGAATTTTTATAGTCCCCTTTTTCAGACCTGTGCCTCCACACAATCTTGGTTTTGTCTTTTCCAAATCACCTCCACTTCAGGTGAATTTGCCAAAGTTAGATTCCAGTCAAGGTGTAGAATCATCTCAAAGATGATCAAGAAAAATGGGAGGTCCAGAGCTAAATTTAAAGTGTCATAGCGAGGGGCATGAATACTTCTGACCATGACTTTTAGTTTTTCCTTTTTAATAAGTTTGCAAACATTTCTAAAATTCTTTTTACACGTTGTCATTAAGGGGTATTGAGTACAGAATGATGGGGAAAACATGAATGTGTTTATAGTAAAGTCCACAACATAACAAAATGTAAGAAAGTGAAAGGGTCTGAAGACTTTCTGAATACATTAATACCTTAAAGAGAACCTGCCAGCTTTCTGGACATGTAGGTTTTATTAAGTCCTTGTATTCTCCATGAAATAATCCTGGAACACCTTTTCTTATACTGCTACAAGGTGTTGTTCCTCTGTTTATTTCTCCTAAAATTTTGTGAATAAATTGACAGCTGGGTGTTATCAGTTGCGGTGTGTCCCTGCACAGTCTGACACTGTCCAGCCACTGCTGATGATGACAGATTCCTTGACAAGTGGAATGGTAATACCCAGTTGTGGCCTGACAACTGTCTGCCTTAGTTTATGGAGTAGCTGGGCGGCTTATATTATGGAGGGAGGGTAAAAAAAAAAAAAAGAAAAGTACTTTTGGTAAAATACATGTGTAATGAAGGTAAAATAACTAGGACTACATAGCTGAAATGATTGTGTTACTTATTGGTGACAGGTGACGTGTGCTATTGGTAACATGTAAGGAGCTACAAGCTAGGAGGAAGCAGAGATGAGTAATTGCAGTACATGAGCAGCATAAACAGCCATAACTTGGACTTTATACCAGGCATATAGTCAAGAACATACAGTAATAACACTGATTACCATTGATAACCTGTTACCTACAGATGAAACTCGGAAAATTAGAATATTGTGCAAAAGTCCATTTATTTCAGTAATGCAAATTAAAAAGAATTGTATTAATGCAGCTTAAAATTAGAATTTTGTGAAAAAGTTCAATATTCTAGGCTCAAAGTGTCACACTCTAGTCAGCTAATTAATCCATACCCCCTGAGCAAAGGGGACCCGAGATTGTGACTTTGGGGTTTTCATAAGCTGTAAGCCATAATCATCCAAATTATAACAAATAAAGGCTTGAAATATCTTGCTTTACATGTAATGAGTCTCTCATATGTTAGTTTCACCTTTTTAAGTTGCATTACTGAAATAAATGAACTTTGCATGATATTCAAATTTTTCGCGTTTTACCTGTATATTTCCTTCTATTGCCGTCTGCATTACAGAAACCTCTGATGGTGATTTTGCTTCTGTGCTCATTTCCAACAGCTACACCTTGGACAATAATCTCCTGACCCCAGAGCAGAGACAGTTCTACGAGGAGAATGGATTCCTTGTTATAAAAAACCTGGTATCACACAAGGACATAGATGAATTTAGGTACAAATACACATTCATATAATTGTTTCTCTCCTTGTAGGCAAGTCAGTGCCTTACAACTATTCAGGCATTATTTACTGTCTTTCATTACTGAATTGATATCACTATTTTTTCCAGGGATGTCTTTGAGAAAGTTTGCAGGAAAGAATTGACAGCACCTGGAATGCTTGTAATGCGGGATGTGGCCATTGCCAAGTCAGAATTTCTTCCAGATCAAAAAGCAATTACAAAAGTTCAGGATTTCCAGGAGCTTCCTGGATTATTCCGATTTTGCAGTCTACCCCAGGTATGAGCCACATCTTGGGGACCAGGTTACATGCAGCCCTCAAACGTCTATGGAGAGATGAGGGGGAGGGAGCAGCTCTAAGGAGGCATAGGTACACAAATACTGCTGCTGACTGTAGTACATTTTGTATTTTACTCTAGTGGTGGATTCACAGCTACACTGCTCAGTATTGCTGCATAATGTCCTCCATTCATTTATTTATTTTTTGCGGACTGTATGCGGAACCATTCATTTTAATTGGTCCGCCCAAAATAATGAAGGTATTCCGTGTACATTCCGTTCCGTAAAAAAAATATTATTATATATTATTGTCCGCATTATGGACAAGGATAGTACTGTTCTTTTAGGGGCTAGCTGTTCTGTTCCGGAAAATACGTCATCCGTATTTTTTGCGGATCCGTTTTTTGTGGACCGCAAAACACATACGGTCGTGTGCATGAGGGCTAAAGAACCTGTGCCTTTGACGCCTTTGCGTCCTCAATATATTCTTTTAAAACTTTGTATGAAAGAGGCTGACAGACATATATTGAAAGCCTGTTCTTGTCTCTTAGATTCTGCAGTACGTGGAGTGTTTCACTGGCCCCAACATCATGTCCATGCACACCATGCTGATCAATAAGCCTCCGGATGCAGGCAAGCGGCTTCTCAATTATTATTTATATATATATACATGTTGCTTGTTTTACTGCATATATATTTTTACATCTTTTTCTGTTTTGCTTTTATTTGCTGCATTATTCAGTAATATAGTAATAATGACAATTAACTTCCATTTTCTTATGACTGTGACGTTTAGGCTACTTTCACACTAGCGTTCGGGCGGATCCGTTCAGAACGGATCCGCCCATAATAATGCAGACGGAGGCTCCGTTCAGTACGGATCCGTCTGCATTATTTTAGCAAAAAAAAGCTAAGTGTGAAAATAGCCTAGTACGGATCCGTCCAGACTTTCAATGTAAAGTCAATGGGGGACGGATCCGCTTGAAGATTGAGCCACATTGTGGCATCTTCAAACGGATCCGTCCCCATTGACTTACATTGAAAGTCTGGACGGATCCGTGCGGAGGCGAGCGGAGCGGAGGCTGAACGCCGCCAGACTGATGCAGTCTGAGCGGATCCGCCTCCATTCAGACTGCATCAGGGCTGGACGGCTGCGTTCGGGTCCGCTCGTGAGCTCCTTCAAACGGAGCTCACGAACGGAAACCCGAACGCTAGTGTGAAAGCAGCCTTAAATGGACACTGTCTTTTGAATAAATGTAATCACAAGTGCAGGGGCAGATTAAAACGTAGTAATTTCTTATTAGACAAAGATGCCTCTTTCCCCACTAATCAACGACTTCTTATCCCCTTGCCTCCGGCAGTGATTACTTCCGTAAGTACTTCCTTTTGGTTCACTGGTAAAATTTGTATTGAGGCAGAGATGAGACAGATTGGAGTTCAATATTGCCATCTGTCTATAAATTCCTGCACAGTCTATAATAATGGGACATGGGTTTTCAGTGTCCATAAAAATAATTGTCCAGGTTTTCATGATTGTAATTATCAGTATTTTTTTTAAGTTGTCCAGAACAAAAGAAAAAAAATAGGTTGCAGAGGTATGGTTTACAGTCTCACCCCAGTGATGGCTTCCAAGCATTCTGCTTCTGTGTGCGAGAGAGATACAGATAATGGAGCAGTATATATATATTTTCTTCTGTGTGCTGTGCTTGGGGGTCATAATTACCGCTAGTCTATATACATTCAAGAGACAAGCGCAGGAAGAACTGACTGTTTGAAATGGAGCCATATGATGGCCAGAAATAGTGCTATTACTTATGTATGCATGACCGCTTATTCTGAAGTCGCCTGAAATGAAGGATGTGCTTTATCCCTTTAGGGACCGGGCTCATCTTCACCTTAACCTCTTCCGGACACATGACGCACTGGTACGGCATGTTGTCCCGGTACTTAAGGACACATGGCGTACCGGTACATCATGTGTATTTCCAATCGCCGACTCCGGCGGGCGGTGATCGAAACAAGGTGCCTGCTCAAATCATTGAGCAGGCACCTTGGGTCAATGCGTGGGGGGATTCAGAGCTGCGGTTTGCGGCTTTTACAGGTTGCGGTGGGTTCCCTTGGGGCTGTAGTGGGGACCCGATGGCATGGAAAGCAGCGCAATGCCTGCCTGTGAGAACCAACCCCCTGGATCTGAGGCCGGAAGCTGTATGAGTAATACACACTGTATTACTCATACAGCCAATGCATTTCAATACAGAAGTATTGAAATGCATTGTAAAGGATTAGACCCCCAAAAGTTGAAGTCCCAAAGTGGAACAAGAAATTAAGTGGAAAAAAATAAAGTTCACTCCCCCCCCCCCCCCCCCCAAATTGAAAAGTTTCAAGTACAAATAAACAAAAACATCATTTTCCCCAAATAAAGTGGAAAAAAAAAATTGGTAAAAAATATTAGGTATTGCCGTGTCCGTATAAAGTCTCAGAATGATCTGGATAAGTGAAAAGTTTTAAAGTTATTACCACATAAAGTGACAATGGTCAGATTTGCAAAAAAAATGGCCTGGTCCTTAACCTCTTCCCGACTGCAATCCATCTATATATGTGCTATTTGCACATGCCCCGTGCAGATAGCACGTGTATAGACGTCAGGCAGCTCTTTAATCCAAGCGCTGCAAAATGCTTGGATTAAAGCTTCTGCCCCTGTCCTGCTGCTGTCACGGACAGCAAACAGTGCAGTAATGCCGGCAAGGGACCAATCAGAGTGGTCCCTTGCCGGCAATCAATCAGATTGGTTAGTCTGCACAGACTAACCAATCGGATCGCGGCAGTGAAAAAATGCCTGGTCCAGGCTCTGATCTGTGCTCTGCAGATCAGAGCCAGAAATCAGGTAGTGTCCTTGTTCCCCCTTCCTGTGCGCCTCCAACTTCCCCCCCCCCCTGTCCCCGCCTGCCCCTGATGCAGTTCCCCCTGCCCCCATCCATATTCGTGCAGCCTGCCCCTGATGCGGTCCGCCTCATACATTCATCCTGCCCCCATTTGTGCTGCCTCAATGCTGGCCGTACCTTCCTCCTCCCCCTTTCCAGTGCTGCCCCCTGCCCTCTGCCCCAATGTGGTGTGATCAACCTGCTGTGTTTGATGGTGGCGGCTCCATTCCTGCTCTTCCTGCTCTATGTTGACACTCTGCTGTAACCCCTTAGATGCAGCGACATCCATGGGGTTAATAGAGGGAGGGAGCTCTCTCTCTTTCAACCATCGGGGCTGCCGCACTGCCATGGCAACCGGATGCTTTGCATAGGTGTCCGGTGTTGCCACCTACAGGACATCTGATAGAATTATACTTTGCAATGCAATTGCATTGCAAAGTATAGTACAGCCATCAGCCCCACTGGATTTTCAGGATCCAAGTGGGACTTGATAAAAAAAATATTATTTTTTTAAACAAAAGTAAAAAATAAATTAAAATAAAATAAAAGTGGGTTTTGGAAATTTTCTTAAATTTTAAGAATTGCTTCTAAGCCTTCTAATGTCCTAAAAAATAAAATCAAATCAAATTTCCAAAATGATGCCAACATAAAGTATACCATATGGGGAATGTTAAGTAATATAAATATTTTATTAGGTATGACTTTCTGTTTTAGAAGCAGAGAAATAGAAATTTTGAAAATTGAAATATATGGTGAAATATATTGACTCAAATATATGACTATCATGAAGTACAATGTGTCACGAGAAAACAATCTCAGAATGGCGTGGATAAATAAGTGTTCCAAAGCTATTACCACATAAAGTGACGCATGTCATATTTGTAAATTTTGACCTGAACACTGGGGCATCAATGAAATATCTTGGCAAAAGACAACTTTTCCCATTTTTTTTTTTATACAAAGTTGGCATTTGACCAAGATATTTTTCTCACCCAGCATGGGTATATGTAAAATTACACCCCAACACACATTGCCCAACTTCTCCTGAGTACGGCGATACCAGATGTGTCACACTTTTTTGCTGCCAAGGTGGGCAAAGGGGCACATATTCCAAAGTGCACCTTTCGGATTTCACCGGTCATTTTTTACACATTTTGATTGCAAAGTTCTTCTCACACATTTGGGACCCTAAATTGCCAAGGCAGTATAACTACGCCACAAGTGACCCCATTTTGGATAAAGACACCCCAAGGTATTCCGTGAGGGGCATGGCGAGTTCCTCGAATTTTTTATTTTTTGTCGCAAGTTAGTGGAATATGAGACTTTGTAAGGAAGAAAGAAAAAAAAGAAAAATCATCATTTTCCGCTAACTTGTGACAAAAAAAAAAAAATTCTAGGAACTCGCCGTGCCCCTCACGGAATACCTTGGGGTGTCTTCTTTCCAAAATGGGGTCACTTGTGGCGTAGTTATACCGCCCTGGCAATTTAGGGGCCCAAATGTGTAAGAAGTACCTTGCAATCAAAATGTGTAAAAAATGGCCTGCGAAATCCGAAAGGTGCACTTTGGAATATGTGCCCCTTTGACACTTTTTTGCAGCCAAGGTGGGCACACATGTGGTATCGCCGTACTCAGGAGAAGTTGGGCAATGTGTTTTGGGGGGTCATTTTACATATACCCATGCTGGGTGAGAGAAATATCTTGGCAAAAGACAACTTTTCCCTTTTTTTTTTTTTTTTTTTTTTTTTTTTTTTTTTTTTTTTTTTATACAAAGTTGGCATTTGACCAAGATATTTTTCTCACCCAGCATGGGTATATGTAAAATGACACCCCAAAACACATTCCCCAACTTCTCCTGAGTACGGCGATACCACATGTGTGACACTTTTTTGCAGCCTAGATGCGCAAAGGGGCCCAAATTCCTTTTAGGAGGGCATTTTTAGACATTTGGATCCCAGACTTCTTCTCACACTTTCGGGCCCCTAAAAAGCCAGGGCAGTATAAATACCCCACATGTGACCCCACTTTGGAAAGAAGACACCCCAAGGTATTTAATGAGGGGCCTGGCGAGTTCATAGAATGTTTTATTTTTTTTTGCATAAGTTAGCGGATATTGAATTTTTTTTTTTTTTTTTTTTTTTTCTCACAAAGTCTCACTTTCCGCTAACTTGGGACAAAAATTTCAATCTTTCATGGACTCAATATGCCCCTCACGGAATACCTTGGGGTGTCTTCTTTCCGAAATGGGGTCACATGTGGGGTATTTATACTGCCCTGGCTTTTTAGGGGCCCTAAAGCGTGAGAAGAAGTCTGGAATATAAATGTCTAAAAATGTTTACGCATTTTGATTCCGTGAGGGGTATGGTGAGTTCATGTGAGATTTTATTTTTTGACACAAGTTAGTAGAATATGAGACTTTGTAAGAAAAAACAAAAACAAACAAAAAATTTCCGCTAACTTGTGCCAAAAAAATGTCTGAATGGAGCCTTACCAGGGGGGGGTGATCAATGACAGGGGGGTGATCACCCATATAGACTCCCTGATCACCCCCCTGTCATTGATCACCCCCCCTGTAAGGCTCCATTCAGACATCCGCATGATTTTTTACGGATACATGGATCGGATCCACAAAACACATGCGGACGTCTGAATGGAGCCTTACAGGGGGGTTATCAATGACGGGGGGTGATCAGGGTGATCACCCCCCTGTCACTGATCACCCCCCCGTAAGGCTCCATTCAGACATCCGCATGATTTTTTACGGATCCATGGATACATGGATCGGATCCATGGATACATGGATCGGATCCACAAAAACACATGCGGACGTCTGAATGGAGCCTTACAGGGGGGTTATCAATGACAGGGGGGTTATCAATGACAGGGGGGTTATCAATGACAGGGGGTGATCAATGACAGGGGGTGATCAGGGAGTGTATATGGGTGATCACCCGCCTGTCATTGATCACCCCCCTGTAAGGCTCCATTCAGACGTCCGTATGCTTTTTGCGGATCCGATCCATGTATCCGTGGATCCGTAAAAATCATATGGACGTCTGAACGGAGCCTGACAGGGGGGTGATCAATGACAGGGCGGTGATCAATGACAGGGGGGTGATCAGGGAGTTTATATGGGGTGATCAGGGGTTTATAAGGGGTTAATAAGTGACGGGGGGGGGGTGTAGTGTAGTGTAGTGTGGTGTTTGGTGCGACTGTACTGACCTACCTGAGTCCTCTGGTGGTCGATCCTAACAAAAGGGACCACCAGAGGACCAGGTAGGAGGTATATTAGACGCTGTTATGAAAACAGCGTCTAATATACCTGTTAGGGGTTAAAAAATTCGGATCTCCAGCCTGCCAGCGAGCGATCGCCGCTGGCAGGCTGGAGATCCACTCGCTTACCTTCCGTTCCTGTGTGCGCGCGTTCACAGGAAATCCCGGCCCTCGCGAGATGACACGTATATGCGTGTCATCTCGCGGTGATGGTTAAGGTGATGGTTAAGGAGTTAAGGACCAGGCCATTTTTTTGCAAATCTGACCAGTGTCACTTTATGGGGTGATAACTTTAAAACGCTTTGACTTATCCAGGCCATTCTGAGATTGTTTTTTCGCCACATATTGTACTTCATGACACTGGTAAAATGGAGTCAAAAAATGCATTTTTATTTATAAACTAAAAACTAAATTTACCCAAAATTTTGAAAAATGTGCAAATTTCCAAGTTTCAATTTCTCTACTTAGTAATGCCTCCAAAAATAGTTATTAATTTACATTCCCCATATGTCTACTTCATGTTTGGATCATTTTGGGAATGACATTTTATTTTTTGGGGATCTTTTTAAGGACCAGTTCAGGTCTGAAATCACTTTGTCAGGTTTACATAATAGAAACCACCCAAAAATGTTCCCACTCTAGAAACTACACCCTCAAGGTATTCAAAACTGATTTTACAAATTTGTTAACCCTATAGGTGTTCCACAAGAATTTATGGAAAATATAGATACAGTTTCAAAATTTCACTTTTTTTTGGCAGATTTTCCATTTTTTAAGATTTTTTTTTTTTTTTCCAGTTACAAAGCAAGGGTTAACAGCCAAACAAAACTCAATGTTTATGGCCCTGATTCAGTAGTTTACAGAAACACCCCATATGTGGTTGTAAACTGCTGTACGGCACGCGGCAGGGCACAGAAGGAAAGGAATGCCATACGGTTTTTGGAAGGCAGATTTAGCTGGAATGTTTTTTTGACACAATGTCCCATTTGAAGGCCCCCCCTGATGCGCCCCTAGAGTAGAAACTCCCAAAAAGTGGTAAGGTGACAAAAAATTGCTTTTTTTTACACTTTACTTTTGTTTTGTTTTTTTACGGTGTTCATCTGAGGGGTTAGGTCATATTATATTTTTATAGAGCATGTGATTAGGGAAGCGGCGATACCTAATATGTTTTTTAAAAGTTTTACAAAATAACAGCTTTTTTTAAAACAAAAAAAAATTGTTTTAGTCTCTCCATCTTCTGAGCCATATTTTTATTTTTTGGGGCAATTGTCTTAGGTAGGGGCTCATTTTTTGTGGGATGAGGTGATGTTAGATTGGTACTATTTTGGTGGGCATACGCCTTTTTGATGGCTTGCTGTTATACTTTTAGTGATGTGTAAGGTGACAAAAAAATGGTTTATTTAGCACTTATTACATTTTTTTATTTTTGTTTTGTTAGTGTTAATCTGAGGGGTTAGGTCATGTGATATGTTTTTAATGCTCTTGAAAGTTTATTTTGGGGGGGGGGGGGCTTTATTATTTTTATAAACTACTTTTCTTTTTTGGGACTTGGGGGTCTGATCTACTTTACAATGCATTCTAATAGTTCTGTATTGGAATGCATTGGCTGTATGAGTAATACAGTCTGTATTACTCATACAGCTTCCTGCCTGTGAGATCCAGGGGGCTGGATCTCACAGGCTCTTCACCGGAAGGCAGCGCCGATGACTAAGGAAGGCATTGCGCTGCCTTCCATGCCATCGGGCCCCCCATTACAGCAGCACAGGGACCCGATGGCACCGCCGATCCCTGCCGGAACGAGCCATAAACGCCGCAAACCGCAGATCTGAATTGACCTGCTGTTTGCGGTGATCGTCGATACGGGGGGGGGGGGGGGTTTCAGGGTGCCTGCTGATCACCGCCCGCCGCGACAAATGATAAAACCTCCGCAATCAACATAAATGATAAAACCTCCTATATATGATGGTAATCTATTGCCAGTTTACTGTTGCTGTGAGGGGAAGATGTTACCTGAAGAGTAATCCTCGGTGTAATAGAAGTTGTAGAATTGTGGTAACAGTATGATGGCTCTATGGTTCACTTGAAAGGTCTAGCTATAGATACGCACAGAAGGGCATTGCTTTGACTAGTGTGATGCTCTGATTTGAGCCACTATGGGGGGCTTTCTCTGGTCCGTATGATGGTCTGACTGAAACCGTTAAACTAGACTGTTTGCAGTTCTAAAAGTCAAAGAATGAAAATACATTCAACCATTTTGTATAAAAAAAAATATGTATATATTAAATATATATTCACATGGGCAGTTAACATGTGATAAGAAATGTTGATGGAAGTGTCTCTTTGAATAACTCAGCTGCAATACTTATAGGGGAGGAAATATTCATTAAAATAGCGTACTTCCATAATTAAGTAGATATGACAGGGGTGTGAGTAGAAGAGCTCCTATAACCCTAAGATGATATTGTTAAGTGAAATACTACAATTACTGAATGTCAAGATTCTGCTGTGATATTACTAGATACATTGTGAATTTATTACATGATAATTATAATAAGTTAATGCAAAAAACATAAAAATTATGTAAAAATATATAAGCATTAAAATAAAAAAATCACACAATATAATAATACAAGTACTCGAACAATCTATATGCAGTGCTAGAACGATGGTCCAGGAGCAGGGAACGTGTGGGAACGGCGTTCCTGCACTTTTTTCATAGCAGGAACGCCGTTCCCTTTCAAGGCTGCCCGTCTTTAACGCTGGTCGCCGGGCAAAAGGACCAGGAAGCGGTGAAGGCTTTGTACTCACCGCTTCCTGGTCCTCGGCTGTCGGCTGTGCAGGGTTGTGCACAGGCATGAGGCGCTCTGTGACGTCATGCAGCCTTCGCAGCACAGCCGACAGCAGGATCATCGCATAGGAGGAGAGGAGCGGTGTCCAGGAGCATGAGAGGGTAAGTGTTTTTTATTTTATTTTGTGAGCCGGCTGATGGAGAGGCACGGACTGGGGGGGGGCTGATGGAGAGGCACGGACTGGGGGGGGGGGGGCTTATGGAGAGGCACTGACTGGGGAAGGGGGCTGATGGAGAGGCACTGACTGGGGAAGGGGGCTGATGGAGAGGCACTGACTGGGGAAGGGGGCTGGGGGCTGAGGGAGAGGCACTGACTGGGGGGCCGCTGGTGAGAGGCACTGGCTGCTGCTATGAGGCATGGGGCTCCTATCTGAGGTCTGATTGGGGGTCATTCATATTGGGGTCTGAGGTGTGATCTGAGGTCTTATTGGGGTCTTGTTAAGACTGGGGATCTTATTGGGGCTGTAAGCTGAGGTCTGATTAACATTGGGGGTCTGATTAGTGGTCTGACCTAAGGTGTAATGACATTATTTTTTTCCGTAGCAGCTTGGAGAAAAAGGCCTCAGTCTCCCACACTCCTTCTGCCCGGCCAAGCCAGCCAGCACCCCTGAGGCCAAGCCAGCCAGCACCCCTGAGTCTTCAGAACTGTAAGTAAATTATATATAAGGGGAGCTTATAATATGAAAGAGACAAATTACGCCTGAACATACACCAGTTTTTGTTTACGTTTTTATAAAATCTTTGCGTGAAAAAAAAAATGTATATCTTGGGTGAGTTCCCACACTTTTCTCCCAGGACTTGACCTCTATCCAGGAGACTATTCACACAGTATGTCTTGCTATATGCACCTGTTTTACATATTGCTAATATTGTTATTTGCTCCGGAGTTCTTCAATAAAAAAAGAAAGTGTCAAAAGACTGGTATTGATCAATACCACACTGTTGTCTTAACCCCTTCCCGACCTTTGACTTACTGCGCGCGCGCGATCACTACAGGGGCCCAGCAGTCCGTGGTAGCCGGGCCCCTGCTATATCCGCCGGTGCCGGCAGATTAACCCCTTCTATGCCGCGGTCCGTGCTGACCGCGACATAGAAGAGGTTTGTGTCAGGTGAACGGTTGCATCGAGTCCTCGCACTGCTGTGGCGGGGATCCAATGCCGTGCAGAGGCTGCCCAATGCCTTGCACGGCATCGGGAATTGCCTTCTACGGGAGCCAAGGAGATCCAGCCTCAGGCTGGGTCTCCTAGGCAACCTGTTAGTGTATGACTCAGTGTCATACACTAACAGGCAATGCATTACAATCCAGAGGGGATCAGACCCCCAAAAGTAAATGTCATAAATAAAGTAAAAAAAAAAAAATTGGGTTTTTAATAAAATTAAGTAAAAAAAAAAGGCCCCTTTCCCCTTATTTTATAATAAAAAAATAAAATAAAAAACTGAAGAAACAAACCAAACCCACACATATTAGGTATCGCCGCGTCTGTAATGACTGGCTCTGTAAATATATCACATGATCCACCCTGTCCGATAAACACCATAAAAAATAAAAACTGTAAAAAAATTAATTAAAAAAAGACATTTTTGTCACCTTGCATCACAAAAAGTGCAACACCAAGCGATCAAAAAGGCGTATGCCCCCAAAAATTGTATCAATAAAACAGTCACCTCATCCCGCAAAACATGAGCCCTCACCGAGTCCTCATCCACTTGGTCGCGCAGCCGGCATTGTCTTCTTCTTTCAGGACCTGGAAAAGGACCTTTGACGTAATCTCACTCACTATGTGGCTATGTGGTGAGCGCGGTGATGTCATCACAGGTCCTGCTGAATGAAAATAGAAGGATCTTCAGTCTTCATTCAGAAGGACCTGCGCTGACGTCACCACGCTCACCACGTGGTGAGCGCGATTAAGTCACCAAAGGTCCTTTTTGCAGGTCCTGAAAGAAGACAATACCGGCTGCACAAACAAGTGGATGAGGTGAGTCAATATTACATTTTTTAACCCCTCAAGGCACATTTTAGTAAGCATTCTGTATTAAGAATGCTATTATTTTCCCTTTTATAACCATGTTATAAGGGAAAATAATACTGTGATTAGACTTTAATGGGGTTGCTCATCCCTATCATCTCCTAGAAACCATGCGTAAAAATCGCACCGCATCCACACATGCTTGCGATTTTCACACCGATCCATTAATTTCTATGGGCCTGCGTTGAGTGAAAAATAGTGAATATAGAACATGCTGCGATTTTCACGTAACCCACAAGTGATGCTTGAAAAAACTAGATCTTTGTGGGCTCGCATGTAAAATCTTTCTCGCTTAGTTCATTGGGGGACACAGGACCATGGGTATAGCTGCTGCTGCCACTAGAAAGTGACACTAGGTTGAAAAGTGTTAGCTCCTCCTCTGCCGGCTATACCCCCTCCAGCCAGGAGAGAGCGTATCAGTTTGTGCCCAAGCAGTAGGAGAAAAAAAAAAAACATGAAATAAACCAGAACATAACTGGTTCGGCCCTTCCGGCATTAGTTATGTTCTGGTTTATTTCATGTTTGTTTTTTTTTTTTTTTTTTTTCTACTACTGCTTGGGCACAAACTGATACGCTCTCTCCTGGCTGGAGGGGGTATAGCCGGCAGAGAAGGGGGCTAACACTTTTAAGCCTAGTGTCGCCTCCTAGGTGCAGCAACAGCTATACCCACGGGCCTGTGTCCCCCAATGAACTAAGCGAGAAAGAGATTTTATAGGAGAGTCCACAAAAATCTAATTTTCTCGCTCTTATCATTGGGGGGACAGGACCGTGGGATGTTCCAAAGCAGTCCACGGGGCAGGAGGAACACGCCCACATGGAAAACTGCCTCAAGGAAGCTCAAGACACTGCTGCCTGCAAGACCTTGTGGCCCAGCACAGCGTCCGCTGATGCAAAAGTATGCACCTGAAAAAACTTGGTGAATGTGTGCAAGGACGACCAAGTTGCTGCCTTGCACAGCTGTGAAGCTGAAGCTTGGTGGAAGAGAGCACAAGACGCGCCCACCACTGTGGTCGAGTGGGCTGTGATACCAAGGGGCGGCGCCTTGCCCCGGGAGCAGTATGCCTCAGCAATTGCCAAACGAATCCACTTGGCAATTGTCACCTTGGAGGCAACCAAACATTTGCTGAGGACCTTCCGGAATAACGAACACAGAGTTCGTACGGCGGAAAGTGCTCGAGACAGATAAGTGAATCCTGAGAGCCCTAACCACATCCAGCTGATGGAGAGTTCGCTCCCTAGAATGCGAAGGAGAGGGGCAGAACGAAGGAAAAACAATGTCTTCGTTGACATGGGAGGCAGAGACTACCCTCCGCTGAAAAGAAGGTATAGGTCGGAGAACCGCCTTATCTTGGTGTAGAATAAGGAAGTGTTCCTTACAGGGAAGCGCTGCCAGCTCCGAAACACGCCAGTTGGAAGTAATAGCCACCAGGAATGCAACCTTCCTGGAGAAAATACGGAGGGGAACCGTGTTTAAAGGCTCAAATGGAGCCGATTGGAGGGAACCCAGAACCAGGTTCAAGTCCCAAGAAGGCAAGGGGGGCAACAGTGTGGGCCACCCCTTGTAAGAAGGTCTTAACCAGAGCCTGTAGTGCAGAGGACACTGGAAAAAATGTTTACAGCGCCGACACCTGCCACTTCAAGGAACTAAGGGCAAGACCCAAATCCAGACCTGATTGCAGAAATGAAAGGATGGTGGGAAGGGAGAAGCGTAGCAGAAATGCAAAAAAGACCTCCAAGTTCTGTAATAAATCCTGAACGACACTGATTTCCTGGCTTTAATCATGATGTGGATGACGCCCGTCAAACGTAGTGACTCTAAACACTGGTGGAAGACAGGACACAGAGAGAAGATCAGATCTGCTGGAAAAAAGGCGACAGCCCGACCTGGATCCCTGGGAGAGAAAGAAACGTTGTGGAGGAGGGGACGCAAACTCTATCTTGTAACCCGAGGTTATGATTTCAAGCGCCCACATGCCCGGAACACTTCCTGAAAAAGGAGTAGGCGACCCCCCCCCCCCACTTGAGAAGGTGGCGGCGCGTCTATATGCGGAGGACTGCTTGCCGGTCAAGGAACGAGCAGGCTGTGCCTGAAGGCGGCAGGCTGGTTGAAGACTGAAGAATGGCTTCTTCCGCTGGTCCTGCGTGGAGGATCTGGGAGGGGCTCCTGCTGCCTCATGCGCGCCAGAGAAGGGGGCGAAAGGACTGGGCCCGGGCACTTGTCTGCTTATTGCAAAACGTGCGCCTGTACTTGCCCTGTGGGAGGTGGCTACTTCTACCTTTCGTAGCCTCGGAGATAACTTCATCTAGCCTGGCCCCGAATAATTGAGAGTCGGCAAAAGGAAGGCTGGGAAGGGACCGATTTAACGAAGAGTCCGCTGCCCAAACCTTATGGCAGAATTCGCGCCTCAAGGTTACCGCGAGAGCCTATGAGTGGGCAACAAGTGCAACCGCGTCCAAGGAAGCGGGGGAGGGGAGATGCTGAGGGGTCTGCCCCTAAGGCGCTCTCCTGATGAGGGCTCTGACTTCGCAGGTGGAGATTTATCAACCAAACGACCCATGAGATAGAGGTTGGATTGGGATATTTTAGAAAGGTCATCCACTGCCAGAGATAAGGTACGGGCCCAGTCCGGTTCCACATGGTCAGGGCAGTCATGCGGCTGCGTAGGCTGGGGGCAGAACCTGTGTGGGCGCACAGCATAAAGAGCAAACAAAGTCCAGCTGGCCGTGAGGGAACTTTTGCGTTTATCACATGCATTAGAAGTGTCGGCTGTTGGCATGCGGGGTCACTTGTAGGTACGAACATGGCTGCCCACTACTGGTCTCAAGGCTGGAGAGGGAAGGTAACTACCAGCATGCAGGGGATCCCAGGCCCTGTGGTCCCTGAAGAATCGCTCTGCAGGGTGAAGCTGTGTCCGCGCGGGTAGCTGCAGTCCTGCCGAGTCTTCTGAGCTGCGGCGGAAAGCCTAGCTTCGCCCCCTCGCGTCTCTGTGGGAGGCGCTGAGTTGCGGTCTACACTCCCCTGAAGCCTGGGCCTAAACTTGCGGCCGGCCGGGAGGCACTTCCGGTCGGCCGGAGAACGGAGGGACCCGGAGCGTTGTGCGGGAGGCTCTTGCGCATACAGGCCGCGGGTGCCCACCTCGCGGCCCGGAAAGAATACAGAGCGGACCGAAATCCGAGTAGGCCCGAAATGAAGCCAGGGCCTAAAGTAAAGAGTGACCCGCCTTGGAGGTATCGGGGGAAACTGAGAGGTACGTGTCCCAAATGCAGAGGCCGATGGGGTGGGGGATGCAGGAGAATACTCGCCCAATCCCGTTACTCACCCCATCCTCTTCACCCCCCCCCCCTTCCAGAGGACCAGAAGGGTCACCTTTTCAGCAGTGGCAGGAGACTGGAATGGCAGGGGGGTCTTGCAGGATTCAGGTGACCCTTTGGCTAGCGGGAAGCAGGGGAGCTAGGCTGCCCTAGTCAACCTTTTGCTTCTTGGGGGAGGTCTAGCGGTGAGTGTATTCAACACCATCCTTGCTCCCGGGGTAGACAGAGGCTAGGCGACTCTGTTTCCCCTACCTAAAAAGGGAAAAGGCAAAGCAAAAAATAACCAAAGGAAGCCGCCCTGCAAGCAGGGAGGTCTGCCTCCTGCGACACTAAGCTAAAAACTGATAGCTCCTCCTCTGCCGGCTGTACCCCCTGCAGCCAGGAGAGAGCATAAAACTTTTCAGCCTTGTCGCCTCATAGTGGCCGCAGCAGCTATACCCACGGTCCTATGTCCCCCAATGATGAGAGTGATAAATCACAGCTCATCTGCACAGCCCCATTGAAGTGAATGGGTCCGGATTCAGTGCGGGTGCAATGCGTTCACCTCATGCATTTTCACCCACGTGGAATTCTTGCACGTGTGAAAGGGGCCTTACAGTTCTGGAATGTATTAGATGACTCTGACATAATGCTGTCACTGTTATCCAATACATTCCAGAACTGTAAGGGTTACATAGCATCATAAATCAATATAATGCAATGGGACCCCGGCAGTGCTGGCAGTTCAGGCCCGGTGCTGCGCTGCGATTCCACAGCATGACACCCGCTCGTCTGAAAGGGGCCTTCAGGCTTGTTGATCTTGCATCTTAGGCTACTTTCACACTAGCGTTCGGGTGTCCGCTTGTGAGCTCCGTTTGAAGGGGCTCACAAGCGGCCCCGAGCGCATCCATCCAGCCCTAATGCATTCTGAGTGGACGCAGATCCGCTCAGAATGCATCAGTCTGGCAGCGTTCAGCCTCCGCTCCGCTCAGCAGGCGGACACCTGAACGCTGCTTGCAGCGTTCGGGTGTCCGCCTGGCCGTGCGGAGGCAAGTGGATCCGTCCAGACTTGCAATATAAGTTAATGGGGGCGGATCCGTTTGAAGATGACACAATATGGCTCAATTTTCAAACTGATCCGTCCCCCATTGACTTTCAATGTAAAGTCTGGACGGATCCGTCTGAGGCTACTTTGACACTTGTAAATTTTTTAACAATATAATGCAGGCGGATCCGTTCTGAACGGAGCCACCGTCTGCATTATATAAGCGGATCCGTCTCGGACAGTTCCGCTCTGAACACAAGTGTGAAAGTAGCCTTAGTGATCCTTTTTATAATTTACACAGGCCAGTTATATAGTTCTGATACATAGTAGTTTAAAGATACCCTGGAAGTATGACAGACCTCCCTAAAATGGGACATCTTTGGGACACGTAGGATAGGAAGTATTTCTCTCGCTAAGGCTTGCCAGCAGCAGTAAATGTGATGACATAACAAAATAAGTAATTACTATAAAGTAGAAAAGATGAGGTGGGGCGACTATACGAACAACATGGAATCCAGGTAAGTAGATAAATGAAAGTAGATGGCACTCACCGCTGCAGGGTTCATTCCTTTATTCTTGACATATGCTGAATACAAGTCGAATGTATGCATCAGGGATGGGGTGGACTGTTCCTACATAGAATGCTGAAAGGCGACGGCCGTTTCGCGTTAACTGCGCTTCTTTGGGCCAATGAGATCCCTGGGCGCCGCTGTATATATCATGATACTTAGTTCACAATTTTTTGCCAGATGAAAGGTCCTCTTTAAAAGAATACGTTGTGAACCAACCACTAGTTACCTTTAGGAGATGCCACACAATTAAGGATAAGCTAGTCAGAAATAGGTTGTGTGTAAAGAAGACCATGAACTGGTTAACAGGAAAAAAATTGTAGGTAATTACAGTTGTGGCAATTGTTCGTTTTGCAGGTACAACAGCCCAAAAAAGTACTTGATGTTTGGCGGTATCCAGCACAGAGTGTCCCAATTCATCACATGCAGGAGCAACTACGCGGTTTACATAGTTTTATTCTGCTGTGAAGCTTTTTATATAGGGGAAACAATAAGACTCCTCTATGAAAGATTTAGAGAACAGCGCAGCTCTGGAAGAACAGATTAATTCCCTGATTAATCATGTACGGGAGACCCATAGATCCGATCCGAATTGCCTCACCTTTGCCGGTATTCAACTTATTCCAAACATGCAACATGGCGGGGATAAACACCGCCTTTTACTACAAATGGAGGCTAGGGGGAATGTTCGGACCGCAGCCATGGGTCCCCTGGGTTTAAACGAGAGAAATGATTTAAGTGTCTTTATATAATGAGAATTGTTTTAAGTAGCAGTATATGTGTGTGTGTGTGTGTGTGTGTGTTTTTAACTAATCAGAAAAGCGTCACTGGTTACTATGACAACAGTGAGTAATGACGCTAGAAAAGAGTGCAGACCTGCGCACCAAGCTATTGGCCGAGGAAGCACAGTTAGCTCAAAACTGCCGTCGCCATTCAGCATTCTACTTTCTTTTATCTACTTACCTGGAACAAAAGAAGTAATACTCAACACTTTCTCCCCTGCCGCTTCCAGTGTTGTGCTCAAGTCCTCCGCCCCGGTGTTTGTTTTCCTGGGTGCAGTGGTGACATCTCGCACTTTACCTCTGCAGCCAGTCACTGGCCTGTTAAGGCAAGTGACTGGCTACACGGTGACCTGGTGTATATGGGGCATCACTGCTGCAGCCAGGAAGATGACATCACTGCTCAACACTGGAAGTGACAGGAGAAAAATGGCAAGTATGACTTCTTTTGTTATTTTTATCAACTATACAGTTGCTGTGAGATTTAATTTAACTTGTTACTTACGGTATTTATTTATATTATTATTGCTTAAATTTCTTGACTTTCATATTCTCCAAAGTAGGAAAGTTCAAGAGGACCAGTAAGAAATGAAGATCTGAATGTAGTTTCAGTTTTTTTTTTTTGTATATCACTTTCATTCCAGGTAAGAAGACTTCTCGGCATCCAATGCATCAGGATCTGCACTACTTCCCATTCAGGCCTGCAGACCGCATAGTTTGTGCTTGGACAGCCATGGAGCACATTGACCGAAGCAATGGATGCCTTGTGGTTCTTCCAGGAACTCACACAGGAGAACTCAAACAACATGATTATCCAGAGTGGGAGGTAAGGAACATTTTCATCACTGAAGATTGTTTCATTGTCAGGATTACAGGTCTTCTGTCACCCCCATAACTCATTTTTCATTTTTGGGCATATTAAAATCCTTATTGTACGACTATTCCCTATATAGGGCTCTTACCTTGTTCTGTGGCTTTGTTTCATTCAAAATAGAGCTTTTAAAATATGCTAATTACTTCACTACCAGCAAGTAGACGCCCTACTTGCTGGTAGTGAAGTAATTGGCATATTTTAAAAGCTCTATTTTGAATGAAACAAAGCCACAGAACAAGGTAAGAGCCCTATATAGGGAATAGTCGTACAATAAGGATTTTAATATGCCCAAAAATGAAAAATGAGTTTTGGGGGGTGACATCCTGAGATTCGGTTCCGTAACTCTTCCCAATTCTCGGTTTGGCTGACCAATGGCATTGCACCCCAACTTACTGACTAAAAGATCAAAGCTCGAAACTTGCAGTTATCTCCCCATCTTGTCTGTCTTCCCGTTTTTGTTTCTAGTTTGTTCTCTAACAGTTTCATACAAACGTCTTTTTTGATGGATGTCTCCCGTAATGGAGACATCTTGTTTCTAAAATGATATGCAATGTTTTCTGACCCTTGTACTCAGATTTCTCAGACTGTGTCACTGTATATTCATATGTCCTGGAAGTTTCTTGTTCTGAAATACCTCAAGATTTGCAATCATTTGTATTGGGTTATTACTACCATATCTCATTACTTCAATAAAAACAGATTGAACCATAAAACAACCTGAGATAGACCAGGTTGAAGCAACCTTACCCCCCTTTAGCCGGCTGTGATCTCAGCCAGCATGGAGTATGTACGGGAAGGCTGTTGTTGGAGCATATGCTGAAGGCAGTACATTTAATAAAGACCAATTTAAAAAATGACTTTGAGCTCAAAATGAGTACAATGCAATAATAAAAACAATTGCCCCCAAAGGTGTACATAGCCTTTAAGCATCAATAAAATTAGCGTTTTACACGGTCCCTATCCTGACAGTACCCAGTCTTTAGAATTAAACTATGCAAACTGTTTTTATTTTCTGTAGATGTGGTGCATATAACTTTCTGCTTGTGTTAGGGTACGACCATACGGTCAGGTTATCTGATGTAGTTTTCGAAGACAAAATCAGGAGTGGATCATAAGAGGAGAGCAGGACATATACTTCTTTCTTTCTTCTTTCTCCTCTCTAGTTTGTATGATTTTTCTCATTTATCTAATTTTGGTTATAATTGAACGTGTCAAGCGTGCAAAAACTGTCCCGGCTACAATAGGTACAAAATGTCCAGAAACCCTTGGCAGCAAAAGGATTAAACTATGAGGGTCAATGTACTAAAGAGAAAAGGAGAAAGATGTGACAAATTTATTTAAAAGACCATGTCTCTTAACCCCTGGGCGACATGTATGGTCTAGCTCTAGGTCAGGGGTGGCCAACCCGTGGCTCTTTGCTTCTTCAAGTGTGGCTCTAGCTGTGGAGCCAGGAAGCAGTCAGGCCGGATCACTCTTCACCTCATGCTCAGATCTCTTTTCCTGATCGGGCACTGTTGCGACTTTGCAGCTCCAGCTCACTCTCCACTACGTCCTGATCTCACAGTGTGAGAACGTAGTACGTGGAGACGTGCACTATGACCTGACGTTGTACTCATCAGGTCACAGTGGAGAGCGTGTCAGACCTGCAGAGTAGCAGGAGCCCAGCGCCTGATCGGGAGAGGGAAGAGATTATTTTTTTATTATAGAACTGAGCATGGGGAGAGTCCTGATCTGAGCAATGGGGGGCAGATGTGAGCATGGGGCGGGTCTTGTTTGAGCATGGGGGGTCATATCTGAGCATGGTGGGAGATCTGAGCATTGGAGGGGGGGGGGGGGGATCTGAGCAGTGAGGGTCTGACACTGGGAGTCTGATCCAAGCATTGGGGGTCTGATTTGGAGGTCTGATGAGGTTTGGGGATCTTATTTTAGGTCAGATGAGGATTGGGGATCTGATTTTTTTTTTTTTTTTCTCTGCTAATGAAAAATAAGAAAAAAAAAATTGTATCAGACCTCAGATCATATGAAAAAAATAAACATTTCTCTTATTTTCCTTTGTTTAAAACCTAGGTGTATCTTGTAGGGCAAAAAAAAAAACTGTGACAGAGAGGACCATAGCCACTATGGCATCTGTGGTGGTTTTCCCTGGGAGCAGTGCGCTCCTGGGGCCCAAATGGCTTCCCGATACTGAGATCGGGGAAGCCGTTCATTTGTGTTAATAGCATAGGTCACTCTAATCTGCCATACACTGCAATGCTAATTCATTGCAGTATAAGGGAGAAGCGATCTGAAGATCGCATATTCCAGCCCACTAGAGGGGCTTTAAAAAAAAAAAGGATATATGTGTGGATACAGAGAGAGATAGATATAGATAGATAGATAGATAGATATAGAGAGATAGAGATATATATATATATATATATATATATATATATATATATATCTCTATCTCTATCTCTATATCTCTAAGAAGTAGAATAGTGATAAAAAACTGTGGTTTATTCACCCATATTATGGCAAGTCTTGCCATAATATGGGTGAATAAACCACCGTTTTTTATCACTATTCCGGAGTGCAGTCCTACTTCTTCTTTTCCTGTACTATTGGGTATTGCCGCTACCCTACGTTGGACCCTGCACCCACGTTCTGATTCATTTGTCCCCTCTACTTTCACCATTTTGTGCATCGCTATTTACCAAAATGTCTGAACTATTAAATATAAATGTATTTATCCCATACGGTTAACGCTGTAGCAGAAAAAAAAATTTTTATTTTTTTTTTGTTTTTTTGTTTTTTTTTGTCGTCGCTTCACCTCCCCAAAAAATGTAGTAATTTTATTTTTATTTTTCAAAAAGTCGGATACACTGCAAAGTAGTATCAATAAAAACTACTGATCAACTCACAAAAAATGAACCCTCATACACCTCCATAAAGTTTTGGGTGTCAGAATATGGCGATGCAAAGAATATACTTTTTTTTCTAAAGTTTATTTTTTTTCAACATTAAAACAAAAGAAAAACTACATAAATGTGGTATCTCTGTAACTGTACTGACCCAGAGAATGAAGAGAACAGTTTTACCACTTTGTGAATGCTGTAAAAACAAAACCCATAAAACTATTGCACATTTGCAAAAAAAAATCCCAATTTCACCCCATTTTGATTTTTTTTTTTTTCTGCTACCCACTACATCATATGCAATTTTGAATTTTGACATTAGAATGCCCAACTTGTCCCGCAAAAACAAGACCTTTTTTTAGTGTTGAATCTATTTTTATTAAATAGAAAAAGAACACAACAATCATACATAGGAACCAAGACATTGTATGAAAAATATATCTCCATTTCCAATTCCAAGACCATGCGAACTAAAAACAATAAAATAAAAATAAAATAAGGTGCATAGACGGATTCAGAGACCACCGTAGTTCTCTGGGTCGCAGCAATGAGGACCCGAGAAGACAATTGCCATCAAATAAATGCTAAAGGAGAGATTTCAGCAATACTAGGTACATAAAGTGTGACATGAAGAACCTTGACTGCTAAAAGGGAAGGCAATATGAACTAAGGACAAATCCTGAGTTACTCAATAATGGCAGGTTAAACAAAGGGCTACTAACATGTAACTCTTAGGCTGGGTTCACACCTGAGCGTTTTACAGCGCGTACGAACACGCTGTAAAACGCCCGACGCCCCAAGAAGTACATGAGCTTCTTTGGGGCGTCTTGTCGCGCGTTCCCGTACATAGACTTTTGGGAACGCGCGACAATGGGCGTTCACTTGTCTCTGTATGCGCGATTGCAAACGCCCGTACAATCGCACATACAGAGCGCTCCATTGCGAACGCTCAGGTGTGAACCCAGCGTCAATCGAAACAGACTAAATCATTAACCTAGTAGAGACAGGGGGACAGACCAGAACAAAACACGACAACACAAAAGACAAGGAAGGGAGGGGGGGGGGTGGAGAGTGGGGGGGGGGGAATAGGGGAAAGGACATGACAGCATATCAAGTGGACCAGGTACAGTCACCTGTGACCAACCAGGTTTGAAAACGAGAAGAGCTCCTAAATTGTTTCCAGGGTTTCCAGGTTAGTGTAAATGTGTGGACTTGATTAAAGGCCTCAGCTTCCATTTCTTCCATCCTGAGTAAGGCATCTAGGGCACGTATCCACGTACTTCTCTGCAAACTGTCCGAAGATCTCCACTGACGTGGTATGATCTGCCTCATAGAAAGGACAAATGTTTTAAGTACTCCCTTTTTGACATGTTTGATCCTGCCCGGAAATATAGAGAGCAAGGCAATCAAAGGGGAAGGAGATATAGTAGACCGGTAAAGTGCATTATACAGAGCAAAAACGTCTTGCCACAAAGGGGCGACCCCAGGGCAGTCCCACCAGATGTGCAGCATGGAACCAACCTCTGAATGGCAACGCCAACAGGTGTTGGGAACCGATACAAGACCTTTTTTATATGTCTAAATGAACTAAAAAAGTTATGACTCTGGGAGGTCAGGGATTAAAAAAAACAAACGCCTATGCACCAAAAACTGAAATCTACACCAGTGTGTCAGGCCAAGAAGGTCCTGCACACTTCCACTAAAACTGCAGTGAGCAACAGAAATTGAGAATTTTTTTTGTGAAAAATGCTGATTGTGCAAATATTTGTGCCTTTTGTATGCCAGAAAATTGTTTCCGAACATTAATGAATGTGCCCATAGGACTTGTGTGCAATATTACGAGTGAATTTTCTGTTTTTAGGGTGGGGTCAATAAGATGTACCATGGAGTTCGTGATTATGATCCAAACATCCCTAGAGTGCACCTAACCATGGAAAAGGGAGACACAGTGTTCTTTCACCCCATCCTTATCCATGGATCAGGAATGAACAAGACGGCTGGCTTCAGAAAGGTAAGACAGACTGCACCACATAAATAGTAACCGCAAAATAACCTAACATAAGAGCAATGTACTGTCCTACATTGTAAATGTGACAAAGCCGGGCTTACTTTCGATTTTAGCCCTCTGCTGGGCATTCCTTTGGGGTGAATGTATTAAAAACTACATTCAGACATATACTGTGACTGATTTATTCACTTTCATGTTCAGTTAGGCAAATGGAGTCCAAACTTTGGTCTCAATTTGACCTGCTTTCTGTTCATTTTCCTATAAATTTTTAATTTTTTTTACCAGACAGAAAAGCATAGTCTGCAGCGCTATTTTGTCCGGCAAGAAAAAAAATGAAAAGAACAGCAAGCAGGACAGAGTTCAGATTTTATGCCTCATTAAAGTCAATAGATCAGTCGCGGTACATGTTTCAGGTGTAGTAATATAGCAAGCTGCAGGGTGTATTAGGGTACACAATTCATGGGTAGAATGATGTCAGCAGAACCTATCCTATGTAGAAATACATTTTTACTGCATAAAAGGTAGTCAAAACTACCTGCAAAAATAAGTATCGCAAACAAGGTATACAAAATGGTATACCATAAATGTTTTACGTTTCACCCTGCTGACGACAGAAGTATTAGTTATGTGGCGCTTTAGATTTAATGCTATTTATATTGTCTGTGTGGAATAAATCCCTATTTTTATTCTGTGATTATAGGCTATTTCCTGCCATTATGCCAACTCAGAGTGCTACTATATAGATGTCAAGGGAACAAGTCAGGAAAACATTGAGAAAGAGGTTGTTGAAATTGCAAAGAAACGGTATGGAGTGGAGGCTGAGATTTCCTTAAAGGTATGACATTACTCTGTTACATTATTTAAAAACTTGTTTTTTATTTAATGGGGTATTAGTGTTTTAATATTGATGGCCTATCATGAGGAAAAGCCATCAATATCTGATCAGAAGGGGTCAGACCCACTGCATGCCCACTGATCAGCTTTTCCTGACTAGCTCAGGTAATAAAACTACACTTTAGGCCTCATGCACACATGCAAAAATGACATGTTATAAGTTTCATGTTATATTAGAGTTGAATGTGTCCGGCCTGCTGCACGGATGTTGCCCGTGCATTGGGGACTGCAATTGTGGTCCCCAATGCACGGAACGACCGCACAATGGCCGTGTGCATGAGGCCTTGTAGTGAGCAGAGCTGGTTATTGCAGCACCTGTCAATCAGAACAGTAACCAGCTCTGTCCACTACACAGTGAAGTTGAGTAATTGGCTCAGTTGCCTAAAAAGAAATACAGTAGATCATTGATCATAAGGCCCTGTTCAGACTGGTGTCAAGAATTATGTGTTTCATGGTGCCATGGTAAACCTGTTTTATGACTGAACCATTTTGTGTAGTAGCCATCAGGTTTTCATGTTTTTTTAAACTGACCCATCTTCAGAGCTGTAATCTCTGCAATACTTGCTGGTTTCTTTGCTTTTTGGGAGTTGTTGTCTTTACAACCACTAGTAGGCTGAGTTCACACGGGCATTCGGGAAAAGATGCAGGTGCGTTGCGGGAACATGCGTGATTTTTTTCCTCGCGAGTGCAAAGCGTTTTAATGCGTTTTGCACGCGCGTGAGAAAAAGTCATGTTTGGTACCCAAGCCTGAACCCGGACTTCTTCACAGAAGTTCAGGTTTGGGTTCAGTATTCTGTAAATTTAATTATTTTCCCTTATAACCTGGTTATAAGGGAAAATAATAGCATTCTTTAATACAGAATGCTTAGTAGAAGGTCAATTGAGGGTTAAAAAATAAAATAAACTCCCCTCCTCCAATTAATCGCGTAGCTTTCGGTCTCCTGTTCTTTCTTCAGGACCTGTGGTGACATCACAGAGCTCATCACATGGTCCATCACAATGGTGATGGATCATATGATGGGCACCGTCATGTCACCACAGGTCCTTTGACAGGTCCTGTAGAAAGAACAGAAAACCGGCAGCTACACGATTAATTGGAGGAGGTGAGTTGAGTTAATTTTATTTTTTAACCCTCAATTGACCTTCTACTAAGCATTCTGTATTAAAGAATGCTATTATTTTCCCTTATAACAATAAAATAATACAGTGAATAGACTTTCATCTTGGCAACCATGTGTGAAAATCGCCCCACATCCACACTTGCTTGCGGATGCTTGCGATTTTCACACAGCCCCATTCACTTCTATGGGGCTGCGTTGTGGGAAAAACGCACAATATAGAGCATGCTGCGATTTTTCATGCAACGCACAAGTGATGCGTGAAAGTCGCCGCTCATCTGCACAGCCCCATAGAAATGAATGGGTCCGGATTCAGTGCGGGTGCAATGTGTTCACCTCATGCATTGCACCCACGCGGAAAACTCGCCCGTGTGAACCCAGCCTTATTCACTGCAACTTTGTACAGATAACTGCTTACATCCACTGAAGTACAATACGTTTTGGTTTTGCTGCGTTATTGGTACAAATTTATTTCATTTACGTTTTTTGGGTTGTTGTAATTTGTCGCAGCAGCATTTTGTCTTGACTTTTTTTCTTTTTGCCTCAGGATGCATGGATGGCAAAAGCACGAGTTGCTCAAGGGGAGAGACTCAACCTGTAACTGGTGTCCTGATTTCCTTGTGCCACAAAGAACACTTGTCCTTAAACTATCTCCACAGTTCTCATTCTCATGTTATTATCAGAAATGATTTCTTGTTTAATTAAAATTACAAGCATATATATAAAAATAAAAAAAAACGCACCATAAAGGTTAAGTTGTTTTGAGGAGAGGTCACACCTGTACAGGTGTGCATGGCTAGCATCTAATTTAGCAACTGGTTTGGCTTCACAGAAAAGGGGGCATGAACTAAATGCTCCTCCAAAACTGTTGGCTTAATTTTGGAGTACAACTGTGCTAACTTATACAGTGGGTGGTGTAACCTTAAACTAGACAGTTTTTCGTTTTGGTGTACGGACAAAATTCTAGTATAAATCTGGCGCAGGAATTACGATACTCCAAATTTCCAAAGGTCTATGAACCAGAATAGTAAATTTGTCTAATATTAAGACTGTAATTTGTATTAGGCTACTTTCACACTTGCGGCAGAGGATTCTGCCTGCCGGATCCAGCAAACGGATGCATTTTTCAGACGGATCCGGATGCGGATCCGTCTGACAAATGCATTGCAATACCGGATCCGGTATGTATTTTGTTCACATTTTTAAAGGTCTGCACATGCGCGGAACGGAAGAACGGATCCGTCATTTGCAGCAATTTTAATGCTTGATCCGGCACTAATACATTTCAATAGAAATGAATGCCGGATCCGGCATTCAGGCAAGTGTTCAGGATTTTTGGCAGGAGAGAAAAATGCAGCATGCTGCAGTATGTTCTCTGGCCCAAAAAACATAATAGGGACTGAACTGATGCATCCTGAACGGATTGCTCTCCATTCAGAATGCATTAGGATAAAACTGATAAGTTATTTTCCAGTATTGAGCCCCTAGGACGGAACTCAATACCGGAAAAGAAAAACTCTAGTGTGAAAGTACCCTTAGACAGTCAAAAGTGCACCACTATTAGTAAATCTGCCCCACTCTGGTAGTTGCACATACACGGGGCCCCCCATACTCAAACCCAGCTATCGCAGGATCCCAAACAGAACTTGGATTCATTGCTAAATATTGTTTCAGTCTGTAGCAGTCCAGGTTTCACATTCATGACGCCACTGCAAACAAAGGTGAAGGTAGCTGGCTGTCAGTGGCAGTGCACATAATGAGTGCCATGATATCTGGTTACCTTCTGCCAAGCACCTGGAAATGGTGTTGGAAGTGACAGAGGAGTATCATGAAGGTGCCACCTGTATCTGGATGGTGGACAATGACATTTTGTGAGCTGCTTATGCTTGTCAGCAGATCCTCTCTGCAGTGCCATCCAGAGCCTGTGAGCAGTGTGTGCGGCACATAACCATTGCTCCAAACACCTCCTAAGTCAGAATGGCCTAGATGGCAGGCAATTTGTCGAAACAACCATTCTGCTTCTCTCAATCTAATGATGTGCCCCCTCTCAAAGTCTGTCAATTGGGCAATATGTCTTTGAGTGCATTGTAGAAGCGGGTATAGCAGTCAATGATCTTTCATTGAGATACATTGCATTCCAAATTATTATGCAAATTAGATTTAAGCCTCACAAAGATGTAATTTTTAGTTTTTCAATTAAACTCGTGGGTCTTGGGCCTCTTTGGATCACTGAAATCGGTCTCAAACACCTGTGATAATTAGTTGGCTAGGTGAGCCCAATTAAAGGAAAAGTACTTAAGAAGGACGGTTGCAGTGGGCCCAGGCATACATCAAGACTAATTTTCAAACAGTCTTGTTTACTGAAGAGTCCGTGCAACCCTGGGTGGTTCAGATGGATGGTGGGTGAATGGCCACCATGTCCCAACAAGGCTGAGAACTTGGCAAGGAGGTGGCAGAGTCATGTGTTGGAATCATAGGGAGAGAGCTGGTAGGCCCCTTTAGCATTTCTGACTGACCACTTTGTTTCCATGGTACAGTAAGAAGAAACGTGCCTTCCGTAGAAAATTAAGGCTACTTTCACACTCGCGTTTGGTGCGGATCCGTCATGGATGTGCACAGACTGATACATTCAGATAATACAACTGTCTGCTTCTGTTCAGAACTGATCTGTTTGTATTATCTTTACCATAGTCAAGACTGATCTGTCTTGAGCACCATTGAAAGTCAATGGAGGAAGGATACGTTTTCTATTGACTTACTTTGTGTGTCGGGACGGATCCGTTCGGCTCAGTTTCGTCAGGCGGACACCAAAACGCTGCTTGCAAAGCGGAATGGAGACTGAACGGAGGCAAACTGATGCATTCTGATGGGGGATCCTTTTCCATTCAGAATGCATTAGGGCAAAACTGATCCGTTTTGGATCACTTCTGAGAGCTCTGAACGGATCTCAGAAACGGAAAGGCAAAACGATAGTGTGAAAGTAGCCTAATCTTTATGCATGACAATGCACCATCTCATGCTGCAAAGAATACCTCTGAGTCATTGGCTGCTATGGGCATAAAAGGAGAGAAACTCATGGTGTGGCCACCATCCTCCCCTGACCTATCCCCCCCAAATCTATTGTGAACCTTTTGGCGTATCCGCAAGTAAAAGATCTATGAGGGTGGGAGGCAGTTCACATCAAAACAGCAGTTCTGGGAGGCTAGTCTGACATCCTGCAAAGAAAGCAGAAACGCTCCAAAAACTCATAAGTTCAATGGATGTAAGAATTGTGAAAGTGATATCAAAGAAGTGTCCTGAACGGATTTTTATTTTATTTTTATTTTTTTTAAGGGCTAAAACATCGGAGCATAAAATGGTTGCCTGTGAAAGAACCCCTTCAAGAATTGTCTTTGTTTAGCATTAGATCACAGTAAACAATGACTACTTCTGAAACTTAGGCTTCATGCACACGAATGTATATTTGTTTTTTTTCCCGTGTCCGTTCCATTTTTGTTGCAGACCATATACGGAACCATTCATTTCAATGGGTCCGCAAAAAAAAAAACTGAAGTTACTCTGTGTGCATTCCGTTTCCGTATGTCCGTATTTCTGTTCCTCAAACAAAAATTAGAACATGTCCTATTATTGTCCACATTACGGATAAGGACAGTACTGTTCTATTAGAGGCCAGCTGTTCCGTTACGCAAAATACAGAATGCACACTGACGTCATCCGTATTTTTTGTGGACCGCAAAATGCATACAGTCGTGTGCATGAGGCCTTACAGTGTACTTTAAGACACTCATAAATTAGTTCTGGAAATACAAAATATAGGGGAGCAGCAAACGGTCTGCAGGGAAGCATACCAAATGATTTTTTAGCAATGTACATTAAATACATACTGAGGTAAGGAGGCATGGGCTTGGGAAGGGAGACTAGAGGCGGGGTGTGAAGCCTCTGCATCCAACTTTTATTTGGCTTTTTTAGCATTCATTATAATGCTGAAGACTATTCTCCTTTACATATGGGGAGACTTTACATACAGATTTCTAATTAAAAATGAACATTTTCCAATAAACTATCACAAAAACACACTGGCTTATACACTTTAAATGACAATTGCACTTTAAAAGCAATGCAGAGCTTTCTGAATGTTATAACCACTATTCTTTTGTTTTAATGTTTCAGCCAATGTAGGAACAGTTGATGCTTTTGACCTATTTGTGTGTGACATAATTAAAACAGAATAAGTTGGCAAATAAGCCGATGTTTGTGTTCTTTTTTATTTTTTTGTCCTTTTTAATATTGTAAATTATTACCACCAATATTTCTGATCTGTTTTCATTCTGCATTATAACTCAGTATCTCTAGCACTAGATCAAGTGTTGCCAGGGCCCTGTTACGGTACTTTCACACTTGCGGCAGTGGATTCCGGCAGGCAGTTCCGTCACCGGAACTGCCTGCCGTATCCGTCAAAACGTATGCAAACTGATGGCATTTGTCAGACGGATCAGGATCCTGAGCAGTCTTACAAATGTATTGAAATGCCGGATCGGTCTCTCCGGTGTCATATGGAAAAACGGATCCGGCATTTATTAATTTTTTACATTTTTGGCGGTCTGAGCATGCGCAGAATGCAATGCCGGATCCATTTTGCCAGAACACTCGGCATTAATGAATGTCGATGGGAAAAAATTCCGGCATGTGTTCCAGAATTTTGGACGGAGATAAAACTGCAGCATGATGCGGTATTATCTCCGTTCTGAAAAGTCAAAATGACTGAACTGAAGACATCCTGATGCGTCCTGAACGGATTGCTCTCCATTCAGAATGCATGGGGATAAAACTGATCAGTTCTTTTCCGGCATTGAGCCCCCAGGACGGAACTCAGTGCCGGAAAAGAATAACGCTAGTGTGAAAGTACCCTTAGGCAGTCTGCACACTTCTAGGCTCTGCTTTTCCACACCAAATCCATGTGAAGATGTACAATGGGTAACGTGTTTTTTTTTTTTTGTTTTTTGTTTTTCAGGTTTTCTCCAGATTTCCCCTTTTGCATAGAAAAGGATGATTTTTTTTTTTTTTTAAATCGCATCTAATTAGCTGTTACTGTATTGTGTTCCAGACTTGGTGCCCAAAAATCCAAATGGCAAACCCATATGTAATGTGCAGCTGTTTCAGGGTGTGTGTTTTTTTTTTTTTTTTTTTTTTTTTGCCCTTATCAGTATGGAGTAGGAATCTGGCTCACTGAGTGGGATGCAATTGTAATGTACTTTAGGGGAGTTGTCCAACATCCCCAATGCTGGTAAAACTGGGCCAATTTTAAAAAACACCTGTGCTGCCCCATACTCGGCCACTTCCGATCCCTGCTGGACTTGGACTTGTGACTGCTGCATCAATCACTGGTCTCATCAGTCATGTGCTACAACGCCACTGCTATATGAACTCTGTTAAACCCTAATTAATAAGTTAACAAGCACTTGAAAGGAACTCTCTGGGTAAAATAAATACCATGTTATTTATCTCACAAGGCCTGAAATGAATGACATGGGGATACTAAGGGCACCAAAGAGAGAATCCTTGTGCAGTGTCATGCACCTTCACGATCTGCACTAGGTGTTCTGCAAAAATCTAGTCTATTTTATATTATTATGCAATATGTAAATAGGATATAACATTGTAATAAAGCATTTTAACATTATATGTGTTTGAAGAGTATGTACTGCACCAAACCAGAAATGATAGAAGTTAGAGTTTAGTCTCTGGATATTGATGACTTATCATCAATATCTGATCTGTGGAATTTCGGCAATCTGCACCCCAACCAATCAGCTGATTTTGAACACGGACAAAGTTTTTAGGAGCTAAGCTGAGTGTTACGGTACCTGCTCAGCACAGCCCCCAGTCCATACATGGAAGCATCTGTATGCACAAGAAAACATTTGTTAGGGACTGGGGCAGCCAGGACAGGGGCATTCACAAGAGCTTGCTTCAGGGCCTGAAACGCGGCTTCACAAGCTGGAGACCACAGGACCTGCTTAGGTAAATTCTTCTTAGTCAGGTCAGTCAAGGGCTTGGCAACCGTACTGTAGTCAGGGACAAAACGTCTGTAATACCCTGTCGTCCCCAGGAAGGCCAGCACTTGGGTCTTGGTGATAGGTGTGGGCCAGTTAGCTATAGCCTCTACCTTGGCTGGCTCCCACATCCTACCCTGTGACCCAAGTACTGCACTTCTGCCATGCCTAAATGGCACTTGTCTGGCTTCAAGGTCAGGTCCGCGGCCCTAATCTTGTCCAGCACCACCCCCACGTGTACTAAATGGTCTTCCCAGGACTCACTGTAGACCGCAATGTCATCCAGGTATGCACATGCAAATTCCTGGAAGCCATCGAGGAGCCTATCCACCATACGCTGGAAGGTAGCCGGAGCATTCTTCATCCCAAATGGCATAACCTTAAACTGGTACAGGCCAAATGGGGTGACGAATGCCGACTTAGGGATAGCATCCTCGGCCAGGGGGATCTGCCAATAACCTTTGCACAGGTCAATGGTGGTCAGATAGCGCCCCCTGGCAATGCGGTCTAATAACTCGTCTACCCGGGGCATCGGGTAGGCGTCAGTGGTGGTCCGCTCGTTGAGCCGCCTGTAATCCACACAGAACCGGGTGGTCCCATCTTTCTTAGGCACCACGACTACAGGTGAGGCCCAAGGGCTGTCTGAGTGCTCGATAACCCCCAGCCTGGTCATTTCTTGTATCTCCTTCTGCGTTCCTTCTCTGACTGCTTCAAGGATACGGTACGGGGGTTGTCGTAGGGGGTTCTGTCCGGGTGTCTCGACCTTGTGCACAGCTAGGGTGGTGTACCCAGGTTCTTGGGAGAACGTCGCCTGCTTCTCCCACAGAAGCTGCCTTGCTTGTACCTTCTCTGCCGGGTTTAGCCGGTCCCCTAGCTGCACAAGACTAGTAAGGTCAGTCTGGGGATCCTTCTCTAACAAGTCAGGTAAAGGTAAGTTCTCGGGGTCGTCCGTAGCTGGGGCACATACTGCCGCAACACCCTCTGGTCTCTCCTGATACTCCTTCAGCATGTTCACATGAAAGGATTGCTGAATCCTCTCATCTGCACAGCTGGCTATAAGATAGGTAGTATCGCATACCTGAGCTAACACTTTATACGGGCCCTGCCAAGATGCTTGCATCTTGTTTGTCTTCACAGGCTTGAGCACTAGAACCTTCTGCCCAACCTGGAAGACCCGCTGTCGGGCACCCCGATCGTACCACCACTTCTGGGCCACCTGGAGATTCTCCCTTACCATCAAGGATAGTCTCTCCATGCGGTCCCGGAGTTCCAGGACATATGGCACTATGGGGGTCCCTTCTTGCTCTGTCTCCCCCTCCCAGTGTCCTCTAATGAGATCTAGGGGTCCACGGACCCTTCTCCCATAGAGTAACTCAAAGGGGGAGAACCCAGTAGATTCCTGGGGCACCTCTCTGTATGCAAATAGCAGATGAGGCAGGAATCGCTCCCAGTCTCTGCAAGTGTCAGTAAAGGTCCTCAGCATCTGTTTGAGGGTGCCGTTAAATCGTTGGCAGAGACCGTTCGTCTGTGGGTGGTAAGGTGAGCGCAGCAGCGGTTTAATGCCGCACACCTTCCACAGCTGCTGGGTAAGCACAGCGGTGAACTGAGTTCCCTGATCAGAGAGGATCTCCTGAGGGAACCCGACCCTAGTGAAAATTTTAACCAGGGCATCAGCAACCATCTCTGCCTCTATATTAGACAGCGCTACTGCCTCTGGATAACGTGTGGCATAGTCCACCACGGTAAGAATGTATTTCTTACCTGATGGGCTAGCCCTGGCCAGTGGACCCACAATGTCAACGGCTATGCGGGAAAAGGGTTCTCCAATGATAGGCATCGACTGAAGCCTAGCCTTTGGGTGATCCCCCCCGCTTACCTACCCGTTGACAGGTGTCACACGTGCTACAATAAACCCGCACACCTCGGTTAAAATTGGGCCAGAAAAAGTTTTGGGTGATTCTATGAGCTGTGCGGCGGGAACCTAGATGGCCCGCTAATGGCACATCATGCCCAATCCGCAGAATCTCCTGCCGGTACTTTGCAGGTACCACTAGCTGTCGATTCTGCGGAGCTCACTGAGCTACTGAGGAAGAGGTCTGAGACCTTGAAACGCGTATAGCGGATGGGATCCTTATATTGAAAAGACACCTCACTATATTGGAAACATCAGCTGATCAGCTACGGACAAAACTACTTAGATGGCTGTTTGATACCACCCCTGATTCTTTACAGGAACCCTAAACCAACTAATGAATAAGGATATCCTGACGTCCTGAACACGTGGAATACTGGTAATACGCAGGACGCCAGCAACATGTGGGGACTTATAGCTGTAAGCTACGAGGAGGTGGCCAACTACCGCAGCGGTATCGTGGAAATTGAATATTGGAGGACACTCCTTAACACAGCAAGGAAGTCGGGTGAGTGCGCTGACCTGTGGTGGGACGCCGCCACAGGCAGAGACAAGCCAGCCGGACATCAAACAGTGAGTAACTACTCAGCATTGATACTCAGTGAGACCGAGGACTACAGTCATGTGAAAAAATTAGGACACCCTTTGAAAGCATGTGGTTTTTTGTAACATTTTTAATAAAAGGTTATTTCATCTCCATTTCAACAATACAGAGAGATTAAAGTAATCCAACTAAACAAAGAAAACTGAAGAAAAGTCTTTTCAAGATCTTCTGTAAATGTCATTCTACAAAAATGCCTATTCTAACTGAGGAAAAAGATAGGACACCCTCACATGTATTCCCTCTAAAATTGGCTCAGATCTCACACAGGTATATCACACCAGGTGCACATAATTAGTAGATCGTTACTCTGCATGTTGAATGAGGCTTGCCCTATTTAAACCTCAGACATTTAGTTTGGTGTGCTCCTGACTGTTGAAGAGAGAGTGAGCACCATGGTGAGAGCAAAAGAGCTGTCAGAGGACTTCAGAAAAAAGATTGTAGCAGCCTATGAGTCTGGGAAGGGATTTAAAAAGATCTCAAAAGATTTTGAAATCAGCCATTCCACTGTCCGGAAGATAGTCTACAAGTGGAGGGCTTTCAAAACAACTGCCAACATGCCCAGGACTGGTCGCCCCAGCAAGTTCACCCCAAGAGCAGACCGCAAGATGCTAAAAGAGGTCTCCAAAAACCCTAAAGTGTCATCTCGAGAACTACAGCAGGCTCTGGCTACTGTTGATGTAGAAGTACATGCCTCTACAATCAGAAAGAGACTGTACAAGTTTA
This sequence comes from Bufo gargarizans, assembly GCF_014858855.1. NCBI lineage: Eukaryota > Metazoa > Chordata > Amphibia > Anura > Bufonidae > Bufo > Bufo gargarizans. The sequence goes on along the minus strand of NC_058081.1, from coordinate 228,941,846 downwards.
ACTTGCATGGGAGGTGTGCAAGGAGGAAACCTTTGCTTTCCAAGAGAAACATCGAGGCCAGACTGACATTTGCCAGAGATAAAGTTGACAAAGACCAGGACTTCTGGAATAATGTTCTTTGGACAGATGAGTCCAAAATTGAATTATTTGGACACAACAGCAGAGGACATGTTTGGCGTAAACCAAACACAGCATTCCAAGAAAAGAACCTCATACCAACTGTGAAGCATGGAGGTGGAAGTGTCATGGTTTGGGGCTGCTTTGCTGCAGCAGGACCTGGTCAGCTCACCATCATAGAATCCACGATGAATTCTACTGTGTATCAGAAGGTGCTTGAAGAACATGTGAGACCATCAGTTAGAAAATTAAAGCTGAAGCGGAACTGGACCATGCAACATGACAATGACCCAAAACATACTAGTAAATCAACCAAAGATTGGCTGAAAAAGAAGAAATGGAGAGTCCTGGAATGGCCAAGTCAAAGTCCAGATTTGAATCCCATTGAGATGCTGTGGGGTGACTTGAAAAGGGCTGTACGTGCAAGAAACCCCTCAAACATCTCACAGCTGAAAAAGTTCTGCATTGAGGAGTGGGGTAAAATTTCCTCAGACCGATGTCGAAGACTGGTAGATGGCTACAAGAACCGTCTCACTGCAGTTATTTCAGCCAAAGGAGGTAACACTCGCTATTAGGGGCAAGGGTGTCCTATCTTTTTCCTCAGGTAGAATAGGCATTTTTGTAGAATGACATTTACAGAAGATCTTGAAAAGACTTTTCTTCAGTTTTCTTTGTTTAGTCGGATTACTTTAATCTCTCTGTATTGTTGAAACGGAGATGAAATAACCTTTTATTAAAAATGTTACAAAAAACCACATGCTTTCAAAGGGTGTCCTAATTTTTTCACATGACTGTATATTCCCTAACAGCGATCTATACGATTGAGACTCTTTGAAGCGCCAATATTAGCGCCAGGTTTGTAAAGCCCCCCTTTCTGGGCAGACCCAAGAAGGAAAGCATACTTACTTGGCACTGGCTCTCGGCTCCTTCTCTCCATGGCTTTGGCATCTCCACTGTGCTCCCTGGATGCAAGCTTCCTGTTTGATGCCACCACCACCAATCGCTGGCTGCAGGGTTGACCTGCTCCTCTTGAGTCACATGACCATTTGTTGTGACGCAAGGGGATGAGGTCAATTGCTGTGGCCAGCAACTGGCTGCAGCAGCATCACACAGGAAGTTTGCATCCAGGAAGGCCAGCAAAGCAGCTGAGGGCATGGAGCAAAGAAGATGGGAGCCAGCACTGGGGAGCAGGTAAGTATGCTTCCCTTCAAAGGTTTGTCCAAAATCTGCACAACCCTGCAACAGGCTATGGGACCAGAAACAGGGTAAGTTACAGTAACAGCACACATACCAGCACTGCAGTTGGTAAATTAGGGACAAATAGATCCTGGGAACATCCCTAAACCATATGGGGTCACCTATTTATGGGTGGGGCTTTCTTGAATCATCATTTACTCCAGTTTCTGGTTTAAATGATAGTACATCTGTCGAACCGCAAGTGGTCAAACCCCCTCCCATTTTCTCGTCAGTTTTGAAAAGTCTCAAATATGCTATGTGCCATTATTTGTGACTTTTTATGCCAGAAGTGATCACATTGCTTTTTCAAAATATAGAAAAAAAAAAATCAAATCACTCCCATTCCTAATTTTACATCTAAACAATAAAACAAACCTACTTGGTATACTGTCATGTCCAAAAATGTATAAACTAGTAAATTCATAAAAAAAACAGTCTCCACTGCATAGGAAACCTGTCGCCTCAGTCGGGAGAGTGCCGCATATAGGAGACTGACAGCTCGATACAGCGATACAAGTCGATGCATCTAAAAATCCAAAATTAAGAGTGCTTCAAGGTTTTTTCTGACATCCACACCGGACCTTTGCACGCTTAAAGGGGTTATCCAGGAATTGATAATGATGATCTATCCTCAGGATCTGGTGAGTGTGGTGGCTCCTTGTAACAGCTGATCGGCCTAGATTTGGACCCCGCTGATCAGCTGTTACAGGGAGCTGCCACGCTCCCCAGACCTCTAGTGAGCGCAGCCGCTCCCAGCATCTATACAAGAACAGTGCCCTACATAGTACAGCTGCTGTGCTTGGTATAGGCTGTATTTGGTGGGCTGAGCTGAGCTGAGCCTAGGCCGTGTGACTGATGTATGGTGACTACACATGGCTTAAAAAGAGGCTGTGGAGCGCCGGCCTCTTCTAAGAGCTGATCAGCGGGGGTCCTGCACTGATATTCCCTTTTGAGATATCTGCAGTGTGAAGGAACGTCAGATAGAGGCAACAAGTTAATCAGCAGATTGAAACTTTAAATGAAACACTCTCATGCAGGGGCGTAGCTATAGGGGGTGCAGAGGTAGCAGTCGCTATAGGTCAAGAATATGGCATTGGGGGTGCCATTTAAATTTTTGCCTCATGCAGCATGAAGGCTGTGTGCTTCCCTGCCTCTGGCCACAAAGGACTGAGGGCAGGGGGGCCCAAGCTGAACTCTTGCAGCAAGGCCCCATGCCATGGATGTAGACATGTTTCTGATCTGTATTTTTTGCTGATTGCATACAGATCCATTAATTTCCATGGGTCCCCCCAAAAAACAGACAACACATGCATGTTGTCCATGTACTGGAAGCATCTGTTTGTCCACTCTATTATAGAACATGTCCTATTCTAGTCCATATTGCAGACAAGAATAGTCATTTCTAGTAATGGGAGTGAGAAAAATGCACACTGTTGCACTTGGAAGGGATCTGTATTTTGTGGATCTGTGGTTTGTGGACCGCAATATGGAAATGGTGGTGTGCATGAGGCCTTAATCAGATTACTCCTCAACATAATACCACTGGGAGACTGTTAAGATGACCCTTGCCATGAAGCCAGGATAGACCAGACCAAACAGGACACTCCTGCCAATGGATCTCTGTATCGTCTAGCCAGGTACACTAGCTATACAGCCAGTGTAGGCCAGACCCAACATTACTATCCCGTTAAGACTGGAGCTACTCCTAATATTTTTGTAAAACTTTTAAGTGATTTTTACTATTGAGCTACAGCTGCTCTCCAAAGCAGTACATTGTAGGCAATATTGTGCACTGCAACTTTCACTTGAAGCTAAAATCAATCAAATGTGATACAAAAGTCTAGGTGTATTCCCAGCATAATAGATCTCAATTCATCATGCTAAAGAGACACTGTCCATTCAGCTAGGACTGACCGGACACATCATATTACCTTTCAGTCAGCTTGACCTGCTGGACACATGAATTAACCCCTTAGGGACCGGGCTCATTTTCACCTTAAGGACCAGGCAATTTTTTGCAAATCTGACCAGTGTTAATTTATGTGATGATAACTTTAAAATGCTTTGACTTATCCAATCCATTCTGGAATTGTTTTTTCGTCACATATTGTACTTCATGACACTGGTAAAATGGAGTAAAAAAAAATCATTTTTATTTATAAAAAAATATCAAATTTACCAAAAATTTTTAAAAATGTTTAAGTTTCAATTTCTCTACTTCTATAATAGATAGTAATACCTCAAAAAATAGTCATTATTTTACATTCCCCATATGTCTACTTCATGTTTGGATCATTTTGGGAGTGACATTTTATTTTTATGGGGATGTTACAAGGCTTAAAAGTTTAGAAGCAAATCTTGACATTTTTCAGAAATTTTCAAAAACCCACTTTTTAAGGACCAGTTCAGGTCTGAAGTCACTTTGTGAGGCTTACGTAATAGAAACCACCCCATTGTAGAAACTACACCCCTCAAGGTATTCAAAACTGATTTTACAAACGTCGTTAACCCTTTAGGTGTTCCACAAAAGTTATTGGCAAATGGAGATGAAATTTAAGAATTTCAATATTTTGGCTAATTTTCCATTTTAATCAATTTTTTCCAATAACAAAGCAAGGGTTAACAGCCAAACAAACTCAATATTTTTTGCCCCGATTCTGTAGTTTGCAGAAACACCCCATATGTGGCCATAAACTACTGTACGGACACGCAGTAGGGCGTAGAGGGAAAGGTGCGCCGTGTGGTTTTTGGAAGGCAGATTTTGATGGACTAGTTTATTTACACCATGTCCCATTTGAAGCCCCCCTTATGCACCCCTAGAGTAGAAACTCCATAAAAGTGACCCCATTTTGGAAACTACGGGATAAGACTATTTTTAGGGTACATATGATTTTTGGTTGCTCTATATTACATTTTTGTGAGGCAAGGTTACCAAAAATAGAATTTCTGAAATTTAATCTCCATTTGCCATAAACTGTTGAAAACCCAAAGGGTTAATAAAGTTTGTAAAATCAGTTTTGAATTACTTGAGGGGTGTAGTTTCTTAGATGGGGTCACTATTATCGAGTTTCTGCTCTACGGGTGCATCAGGGGTTGTTCAAATAGGACATGGTGCCATAAAAAAAGGCCATCAAAATCTGCCTTCCAGAGACCATACAGCGTTCCTTTCCTTCTGCACCCTGCCGTTTGGTCATACAGCAGTTAACGACCACATATGGGGTGTTTCTGTAAACTGCAGAATCAGGGTATAAATATTAAGTTTTGTTTGGCTGTTAACCCTAACTTTGTTACTGGAAAAAACTGTTTAAAATGGAAAATTTTGGCAAAAAATAACTGTTTTGGCACCGTTTTTATTAAATTTTTTTGACCGTTTTCATCTGAGGGGTTAGGTCATAGGGTCCCTTTATAGAGCAGATTCTTACGGACGCGGCGCTACCTAATATGTCAACTTTTTAAAATTTATTTAGGTTTTACACTATATTATCCTTTTATAAACAAAAAAAATAAACATTTTAGTATCTTAATAGTCTGAGTCACTTTTTTTTTTTAGCTGATTATCTTAAGTAGGGGCTAATTTTTTGCGGGATGAGAAGATGGTTTTATTGGCACTATTTTGAGGGGCATATGACTTTTTATCACTTGCTATTACACTATTTGTGAAGTAAGGTGACAAATATCTTTTTATGCCTATTGTTTTTGAATTATTTTAGTTTTACAAAATATATATTTTTTTTTTGTTTTAGTGTCTCAAGTCTAAGAACCATATATATTTTTTTTTCCGATTGTCAGTGGCTAAATTGGGGAAGGGGAATATAAATTTAGTACTCCTGAAGCAGCCAATAATGCAGAGGCCCGGATGATCGGGGCACACGCGGATGTGGATCTGGCAGTGAGAGACTGGAACAAGGGGATACTAGTATAAAAGTTATCCACGTACAGGTGGTAACCCTTATCTAGCAGTGGGTGCATAATGTCCCACACAAGTTTCCCGCTAACACCCAGAGTGGGGGGGACATTTTGGGGGTTGAATATGGGAATCTCGCCCCTCGTACACATAAAACTTGTAAGTGTACCCTGTGGTAGTCTCACAAAGCTTGTACAGCTTCACGCCATGCCTTGCACGCTTAGAGGGAACATACTGGCGGAAAATGAGTCTCCCCTTGAAAGCAATGAGAGACTCATCAACCGTGACCTCCCTTCCAGATACATAGGCCTCCAAAAATTTGGCCCCAAAGTGATCGATGACCGGCCTGATTTTGTACAGGCGGTCATAGGCAGGATCACCTTGGGGAGGACATGCTGCATTATCTGCATAATGCAGGCATTTCCGGATGGCCTCAAACCGGGAGCGTGTCATGGCTGTACTGTAAAGTGGGGTATGGTAGAGGACGTCCCCACTCCAGTAATGCCTGACACTAGTTTTTTTTTTACTAGGCCCATGTGCAGCACGAGGCCCCAAAACGTCCTCATCTCGGCTGCACTGACCGGAGTCTAGCCACCGGCCCTATCCAAAAAGGAGCCCGGGTGTTGAGCAACGAACTGTTGGGCGTACAGGTTCGTTTGCTCCACCAACAGATTTACAAAGTGGTCACTGAAAAAAAGACTAAAGTAGTCTTATTCAGTGAAGCCCACTGTGGAAATCTGGATTCCTGGTTGGCCTACAAAATCAGGAATTGCGGGCTCATAATGCTCTGGGGTACACAATGCAAGTTCACTGGTAGGGGGCTCTGGTGGACTTAACTGGTGGGACGGAAAACTAGTACGAGCCCCAGAGCTGCTTGTACTAGTGTGGGCCACAGGGTCCCAAGCATGGCGGTCCTCTTGCTCTGCCGCCTTGGGGCTCATCATCATCGCTAGATGAGGAGGAGGACGTGGATGACAAAAGGAAAGTGGGGTCATCCTCGTCATCACTGGGGATCTCGGACTCGGAGGCAAGCTGGGCGTATGCCTCCTCGGCCGAGAACATCCGGTGGGCCATAGGGGAGTGTGTGTGTGCGTGCGTGGAAATCTTTATTTGGTGTGCATGTGTGTGGGGGCACGGGTGTTCGAGGACTTACCCTAAACCTAACAGACAAAAAAAAAAAAATATATATATATATATATGTTTTAACTCGCTGATCAACCGTCCGAAGTTGATCAGCGGTGGGGTGTGCGATGCGCTAACAGTGGCCGGACGCTAAGAGTGCCGGCCACAGTCAGCGTACGCAGAAAAAATAAAAATGCTTACGCCCCCCAAAAACTTGTGGGGGGGGGGCAAGCCCCTTTTCAACTAAACTTTCCCTGAATATCCCTGCCTAACCTGTCCCTAAATACCTTTTAGTGAAGGGGGTGCGGGACACAGATGGGGATGCTGGGGTGTTGGCTCTGGAGATCCGTGCAGCTCTCCTCTCTCCTCGGCTCCCGGACACAAAAGGAGGAGGAGTGGAGTGCTGCAATAATTTGAACTGCCCGCCCGCCCCTGCAGCCAATCAGAGCCGATCCTGAAAGGGGATGTCACCATCACCTCTCAGGATCGCAGGAAGGTGATTGGTGGTGACCCCCCCGCGCATTGTCCCAGGGTGCCTGCTCAATGATTTGAGCAGGCACCCAGTTGCAATCACCGCCCCGTCGCGCGGTGGTGATCGGAACTACACATGATGTACCGATACGTCATGTGTCCTTAACCCCTTTTGGACCGGGTTCATTTTCACCTTAAGGACCAGGCCATTTTTTGCAAATCTGACCAGTGTCACTTTAAGTGGTGATAACTTTAAAACACTTTGACTTATCCAGGCCATTCTGAGATTTGTCACATATTGTACTTCATGACACTGGTAAAATGGAGTAAAAAAATACATTTTTATTTATAAAAAAAAATACCAAATATTTGGAAAAATTTCCAAGTTTCAATTTCTTTACTTCTATAATACATAGTAATACCTACAAAAATTGTTATTAATTTACATTCACCATATGTCTACTGCAAGTTTGGATCATTTTGGGAATGACGTTTTATTTTTGGGGATGTTTCAGAAATGTTCAAAAACCCACTTTTCAAGGACTAGTTCAGGTCTGAAGTCACTTTGTGAAGCTTACATAATAGAAACCACCCAAAAATTACCTTATTCTAGAAACTACACCCCTCAAGGTATTCAAAACTGATTTTACAAACTTTGTTAACCCTTTAGGTGTTCCAAAAGAATTAATGGAAAATAGAGATACAATTTCAAAATTTCACTTTTAGAACAAGGTAACAAGAAATAGCTGTTTTGGCAACGTTTTTATTTTTTGTTATTTACAACGTTCATCTGACAAGTTAGATCATGTGGTATTTTTATAGACCAGGTTGTCATGGACGCGGCGATATCTAATATGTATACTTTTTTTTTATTTATGTAAGTTTTACACAATGATTTCATTTTTTAAACAAAACATTTTGTTTTAGTGTTTCCATAGTCTGAGAGACATAGTTTTTTCAGTTTATGGGCGATTTTATCTTGGGTAGGGTACGATTTTTGCGGGATGAGATGACGGTTTGATTGGCACTATTTTGGAGTGCATGTGACTTTTTGATCGCTTGCTATTACTCTTTTTGTGATGTAAGGTGACAAAAAATTGAATTTTTTTTTTACGGTATTCATCTAAGGGGTTAGGTCATGTGATATTTTTTTATAGAGCCGGTCGATACGGACGCGGCAATACCTAATATGTATACTTTTTATTTATTTATGTAAGTTTTACACAATTATTTCATTTTTTAAACAAAAAAAAAATCATGTTTTAGTGTTTCCATAGTCTGAGAGCCATAGTTTTTTCAGCTTTTGGGCAATTATGTTGGGTAGCGTATGATTTTTGCAGGATGAGATGACGGTTTGATTGGCACTATTTTGGGGTGCGTGTGACTTTTTGATACATACATACATACAGCTTCTGGCCTGTGAGATCCAGGGGGCTGGATATCACAGGCTTATCACTGGAAGGCAGCGCGATACCTTCCTTGGGCATTGCGCTGCCTTCCATGCCATCGGGTCCCCCCTACAGCCCCACGGTGACCCGATGGCCCCGCTGCCTGCCGCAACATAAAAAGCCGGAAACTGCAGGTCTGAATTGACCTGCGGTTTGCGGTGATCGCCGACACGGGGGGGGGGGGGGTCACAGGACCCCCCTGGGCATTGAGCCAAGGTGCCTTCTCAATGATTTGAGCAGGCACCTTGTTCCGATCACCACCCGTGGTGATCGGAAATACACATGACGTACCGGTACGTCATGTGCCCTTAAGTACCAGGACAACATGCCGTACCAGTACGTCATGTGTCCTGAAGAGGTTAAGTACCGGGACAACATGCTGTACCGGTACGTCATGTGTCCCCAACAGGTTAAAGAAGGGTCAGCATAGGTTTTCCCAACAGAGAAGTTACACAAAAATATTAAAGTTAGTATTGTAGTAGTATACATTTTGAAGAGAACTGGTAATAAAATAGCCATTATAAAAATGCTACTATTTACTAGCGTAACAAAGTAAACCATCATCTACTACCCAATGAACTCTCATTCCCAATAATCTGTTCGTTTAAAGATGCAGCCGATCACCAGACGAAGGAGCCCAGAAACAATGCAGCTGTATGATGATAAGTGAGGGCAATAGCGACTGCTTGTTCTCATACTGTGGAGGTGTTCGCTGCACAGAATCAGTAGCCCAAATTATCAATAATAACACTATATAAAGGCCAAATAATACCACTCCACCATGACCATACCCATTTAATGACCATACCCATTTAGGTCCCAGTCATTAACAATCCTGTTTAGACCCCCACTCTGTCACCTCTGACTGGAGTCGTTCACTTTTATTTTATTTTTTCTCAGTCCTGCACAGATCACTCTGATGATGTCTCCTGACCACTACTTGTTTCTGCATAACTGGTTACACAGAACACACTATGTAGTAATATTGCCTCCTTTTTTGCCCCTACTTAGTAACCATCCCTATTAAGACCCCAGTCCCACTCAGTAGTAATTTCCATTAGGCTACAGTAGATATAATGCGCTTTGTACATCTAGTGCCCCCAAGTAGTGCCATCTGTACTTACTGTACAATGTCCTCCAGTTGTACCCTCTGTACATATAACAGCCCCCAGTAGTGCCATCTTTACATATAATGTGACCAGTAGTACCATCTGTACATATAATGCCCCCCAATAGTGACCTCTACATATAATATTCCCAAGTAGTGGCCTGTTTACATATGATGCCCACCAGTAGTGGCCTCTTTACATATAGTGCCCCCAGTATATTGATGTTTGTCTATGGAGTCACAATGTAACATGCAATCTGCTGCGACTGCTACATGACTGTCACAAAGATCCAGCACATGACTTCCATTTTAAAACATAGTATAGTATATTTAAAATTATAGTATAGTCGCATGCATTTTTTTTACAATCAAATCACAGTTCTAAAATAGAAGTTGTCAACAAGTTGCACACATGTTTTTGGTCGCATGGTTCTACCCAGACTTGCTGTCGTCGACACATGTAGCTGTGTAGCCCCTGCCTAAGGCCCCTTTCACACGGGCGAGTTTTCCGTGCGGGTGCGATGCGTGTGGTGAACGCATTGCACCCACACTGAATCCTGACCCATTCATTTCTATGGGGCTGTGCACATGAGCGGTGATTTTCACGCATCACTTGTGCGTTGCGTGAAAATCGCAGCATGCTCCTCTTTGTGCGTTTTTTACGTAACGCAGGCCCCATAGAAATGAATGGGGTTGCGTGAAAATCGCATGCATCCGCAAGCAAGTTCAGATGCGGTGCGATTTTCACGCATGGGTTCTAGGTGACAGTCTATTCACTGTATTATTTTCCCTTATAACATGGTTATAAGGGAAAATAATAGCATTCTGAATACAGATAGTGCTATAATAGTGCTGGAGGGGTTAAAAAAAATAAAAAAGTTAACTCACCTTCTCCTCTTGTTCGCGTAGTTCGTTCCCGGTCTGTTCTTTGCTAGCTGTGGGCTTGGGCTGAAGGACCTGTGGTGATGTCAGATCACATGCTCCATCACCATGGTGATGGACCATGTGATTGGAGCATGTGATCTGACATCACCACAGGTCATTCAGCCCAAGCCCACAGCTAGCAAAGAACAGACCGGGAACGAACTACGCGAACAAGAGGAGAAGGTGAGTTAACTTTTTTATTTTTTTAACCCTTCCAGCACTATTATACTCTGCATTCTGTAGTCAGAATGTATTATTTTCCCTTATAACATGGTTATAAGGGAAAATAATAGCAATCTTCAGAACATCAATCCCAAGCCCGAACTTCTGTGAAGAAGTTCGGGTTTGGGTACCAAACATGCGCGATTTTTCTCACGCGAGTGCAAAACGCATGACAATGTTTTGCACTCGCGCGGAAAAATCGTGCGTGTTCCCGAAACGCACCCGCCTCTTATCCGGGCAAAAAACATGATGCCCGTGTGAAAGAGGCCTAAGAGATGAGTGGCTTCTACATTCTGTCTATAGAGTCGTTAAATATGATTCAATTTGACAGCAGAAACAAATAGTCAACATGATATTGTATTTGTAGATTTAATATAAAGTGTCTGTGAACACAAAACTGTACTTTAGGGTCCATTTACACACTATGAACCCTGCAAAACCACAACGTCCTTTTGTGAAAATCACAGCAAAAAAAATACAATCCAACGAAGATACATAAACAGACCCCAAGAAAATTAAACTACCAACCTGAACAGAATTTAGGATGTAACAGGCGTCCACCTACTGTCCTGGATAACTAAAAGATATAATAATACTTAAGAAACCCTGCTATCAGATGAGGAAAGTGAAATATTAGAAATGTTTGAGCAACATGTACTAGCATAACATTATGAACAAGAGGCCTAATATGTATTAAAATGATATTACCATCATCATCATGAGGCCTAATATGCGCTAGCATGTCTTACAAATATCCCCACTAATTTCCATGACAGTCCTACAGCCTGAAATGCACTAACATTGCTTACATTCCTATTGTATAATGGCACTAGTAAATGTTGCAAACCTGTGCCCAGTATACACCAACATTGAGGCTAATAGTTACAAACCTGTATATTGTCAGCATGCACTGGCATAACAATTTAAAGGGATTTTCATCTTCAGGGGAATTTTGTTAAGCCCCCCAAAAGGTAGCTAGACATTTGAAGGATAGCCTATTTACCTACTGCCTGCTCGGGATTTGGGCTCCTTTGCTCCCCTGCTGTTGTGCTTAGGTCCCCACTTGTCAACATCTGGTTTGATGGCTGCTGCAGCCAATCACTAGCCGTAGTGGTGACATGTCTCTCTCGCATGGGTGGATTGGCCATAGACCCTACAGGGAAATTTCCTGGTGTGCCGGCCATCTTCATGATGGTAATACAGTTGAGTGGTAGTATTTTGTGCTGTACTACTGTATTGCTAGGCCTGCCCAATTTTGTTGTCCCTGCATACTTTTGTTGGCCCACCTTACTTCTGTCAGTTTGGACACACCTACAACATGGGGCCACTTTTAGATTTTTTTCCAAGGCCATTTTAAGTTCCCAGTATGTTCTTGCTCCCTTGTGTCATGTCAATGGGTCACGTGACTCAAGAGGGTTTTATCACCACTGCAGCCCATGATTGGCTTCAGCAGCTGTTACAGTGTGACAGTGGGGGAGCAAAGGAAATGGAACCCACAGGCAGGGAGCAGGTAAGTATGCTTCCCTCCGTTGGTTTGGGCACAAGGGCTCCTGAAGATGGAAAACCCCTTTAACATTATTAGACAATGAAGATGGAGAGCGTAAAAAGGATCCTGAAGATGGAAAACCCCTTTAAGGCTCCTTTCACACCTGCGTTCAGGTGTCCGCTCGTGAGCTCCATTTGAAGGGACTCACAAGCGGCCCTGAACGCAGCCGTCTGGCCCTAATGCATTCTCAGTGGAGGCGGATCCACTGAGAATGCATCCGCCTGCCAGCGCTCAGCCTCCGCTCCACTCAGCGAGCGGACACCTGAACGCTGCAAGCAGCGTTCGGGTGTCCGCCTGGCCGTTCGGAGGCGAGCGGATCCGTTCCGACTTATAATGGAAGTCAATGGGAACGGATCCGCTTGAAGATGACACCATATGGCTCAATCTTCAAGCGGATCCGTCCCCCATTGACTTTCAATGTAAAGTCTGGACGGATCCGCTCAGGCTACTTTCACACTTAGAAAATTTTTCTAAGTTATTAATGCAGACGGATCCATTCTGAACGGAGCCACCGTCTGCATTAATATGAGCGGATCCGTTCAGAACGGATCCGATCGAACGCTAGTGTGAAAGTAGCCTTACATTATAAGACAATATGCATGATTTTATTAAAGAGGTTATCCGATGATTAATATCAAAATCAAAATCATAGACATCATATAGTAGATGACAATCTCTTTATAACACAGCTGGAATCAACCCTGTACCTCACATGGATCCAGAGATCTCTCCATTAATTGCTTCAATTTCAATTGCTCTGCTAATTTCAAGCTGGCTGCTCGGAGAGTGTGTCCTTTATTAGGGTGGGGGGGGATTTACTTTTTACTGCAGCTCTCCCTGTAACTGTCATTATTTCTTACAGAAGATATGGCTGGTGGCAGTTGAAGGATGGTCAGAGCATGAGAAGAGTAAAAAATCAAACAGCAGGTGGCGCTATACATACACATTTTATGGGATAACTCAGTGGATAAACTAAATTTAGTTACATGCATTTACAAAAGTATTCGGATCCAAGTGCTGTTTTTAAAAAAAGTAAAATATTTTTTGTTTCACAATCCCTTTAAGCTAATAACCAGAACTTCCTAACACTAAAACATAATGTACACAGAAAACAAGCAGGTAGGTTTTTGAAACTTCTCCAGTGTGCTGGGAAAAAAGGAATCCTCAAGAATATTCTAATTTTAACTTTTGAGAAGGGACATCAGGGAGACTCCAAAAAGCAACATGCAGAATGTGCTTCCAACCCCTAATGGCATTTGAATAATAAGTACATATGACCCCTTTTGAGACACCCCAAAATTAATACAGTCACGCACCAGACCCCATAAACAAAGTAAGACTATACACCAGTCCCCCTAAAATAAGGAGCTCCAATCATTTATATGGAAATGACCCACATCTTTATAAAGAAACCACATTTAATACAGACGCTAGACCAAATTAACCCTGCATAGAGATCGAAGACTAGAATGCCGCTGTACACAGGCATCCTAGGTAAACAGAGCCTCTTGGGCATATTTTGCCATATCCTGGAAAACCCCTTTAAAGAGGTTGTCCCATCTTGCTGTTACTGTACTAAGCACCGGTCTCAGGTGGCCAGGCTTACAGAAATAGCCAAGTAGGTAGGCACTCCACTGTTTCTGTGGCTTCCATTATAGTGAAGCACAACAAGCTATTCTGCTGTGTAACTCCACGAGTTATGGAAGCAGCATAGCTCCCATTTACTACAATGGGAGTTACGTAAACAGTGGAGCACCTGCCCACCTGTGGGATCTATGGCCAGTGCTTAGTCTGATCTCGCTGTGGAAAAGCCGAGATCAGACGATCCCTTTATGCATATACACTGAACAAAAATATAAACGCAACACTTTTGGTTTTGCTCCCATTTTGCATGAGCTGAACTCAAAGATCTAAAACATTTTCTACATACACAAAAGACCCATTACTCTCAAATATTGTTTACAAATCTGTCTAAATCTGTGTTAGTGAGCACTTCTCCTTTGCCAAGATAATCCATTCCACCATACAGGTGTAGCATATCAAGGTGCTGATTAGACAGCATGAATATTTCACAGGTGTGCCTTTGACTGCCCACAATAAAATGCCACTCTGAAATGTGCACAGTTTTGCTTTACTGGGGGAGGGGGGGGGGGGGGTCGGGTCAGAAAAACAGTCAGTATCTGGTGTGGCCACCATTTGCCTGTGGAATGTTGGCCCACTCCTCTTCAATAGCTGTGCGAAGTTGCAGAATATTGGCAAGAACTGAAACACGCTGTTGTATACGCCGATCCAGAGCATCCCAAACATGCTCAATGGGTGACATGTCCGGTGAGTATGCTGGCCATGCAAGAACCGGGATGTTTTCAGCTTCCAGGAATTGTGTACAGATCCTTGCAATATGGGGCCATCCATTATCATGCGGCAACATGAGGTGATGGTCGTGGATGAATGGCACAACAACGGGCCTCAGGATCTCGTCACAGTATCTGTGCATTCAAAATGCCATCAATAAAATGCACCTGTGTTCATTGTCCATAACATATGCCTGCCCATACCATAACCCTACCGCCACCATGGGCCACTTGATCCACAACGTTGACATCAGCAAACTGCTCACCCACACGACGCCACACACGCTGTCTGTCATATGCCCTGAACAGTGAAAACTGTGCCAGACACCATCAAATGTGAGCATTTGCCCATTCAAGTTGATTACTACGACAAACTGCAGTCAGGTCCAGACCCCAATGAGGACGATGAGCATGCAGATGAGCTTTCCTGAGACGGTTTCTGACAGTTTGTTCAGAAATTCTTTAGTTATGCAAACCGATTGTTGCTGCAGCTGTCTGGGTGGCTGGTCTCAGAAGATCATGAACATGCTGGTCGTGGAGGTCCTGGGCTGGTGTGGTTACACATGGTCTGTGGTTGTGAGGCTGATTGGATGTACTGGCAAATTTTTTGAAACACCTTTGGAGATGGCTTATGGTAGAGAAATGAACATTCATTGCACGGGCAACAGCTCTGGTAGACATTCCTACAGTCAGCATGCCAATTGCATGCTCCCTCAAACATTGCGACATCTGTGGCATTGTGCTGTGTGATCAAACTGCACATTTCAAAGTGTCCTTTTATTGTGGGCAGTCTAAGGCACACCTGTGCAATATTTATGCTCTCTAATCAGCACCTTGATATGCCACACCTATGAGGTGGGATGGATTATCTTGGCAAAAGAGAAGTTCTCACTGTAGCTGGCCAGCTAAGACCTATATGTTTATACACCTAAGGCTACTTTAACACTTGCGTTTGGTGCAGATCCGTCATAGATCTGCACAAACGCATCCGTTTAGATAATACAACCGCATGCATCTGTTCAGAATGGATCAGTTTGTATTATCTTTATCATAGCCAAAACGGATCCGTCTTGAACACCATTGAAAGTCAATGGGGGACGGATCCGTTTTCTATTGTGCCATATTGTGTCAGTGAAAACGGATCCGTCACCATTGACTTACAGTGTGTGTCAGGACCAATACGCTTTTGGTGTCCGCCTCCAAAGCGGAATGGAGGCGGAACGGAGCCAAACTGATGCATTCTGAGCATCCATTTAGAAAGCATTAAGGGCAAAACTGATCCGTTTTGGACCACTTGTGAGATCCCTAGGCAGGAGCCTTGACCAATCCTATCCAGCCTCACACTGCTCAGGAGTTTTGACCAATTATAGCCAGCCTCACACACAGCTTGTGTGGGAAATCCCCTAGCTGGAATCATTATTCACCTGTCACCACCAGACATCTGAGAAGCTCTGACAGACGTTCTTCAGAACCTCCTCCTTGAGGTTCCTTTTGTTTTGCTTTCGTTTTCTCATCTCGTTAGCCTCTCTCAGCTGTCATGTAGTTGCACTGATTGCATCCCTTTAAATCCCTTCCCATACTGCATCACTTTGCGGCTTATACAACTTCCTGGAGTGTGTGCATGCTGGATGCTACTACTGAGTCTTCTACAGATAAGTTTTGTTCATTCATTTGTGTTTTCCTGTTTGCTGGATCCCAGGTGAGCCTGACTCCCTCTGTATCAAGTGTAGGGAGCCGGTGGTCGTGTCCCCTCACTATTATAGGGTGTTCAGGTGTTATACAGTCGAGGAACGAGGATATGCGATCATCTACCATTGAGATTTTTGCATAGGCTGAGCAGTTAGGGAGAGAGCCAGGTCTGTTGCAGGGCTCTCCCTTTGGTTCCTTAGTTTTGGATCCAGTCAGTCGGATCTTCATTTTGTGTCTTCTAGTTTTCTGTACACCTTCCGTGACATTATAAACCGCCAAAACCGTCTCAAGTATGGATCCGGTTTCACTTTTGACTGAACATATGCAGGGTCTTTCATTGGAGGTAGCAGATCTATGCATTTGCCTTTCATGAGAGACCTACCTCCTTGGACTCTGTCATGTCTCGGGCCGTTCGTATTGACAGGCGTCTTAGAGAGAGAGGAGAGATCACTCCTTCCTGTCATACTCAGTCCAAGGACAGTGTGGCGGTCTCATTCAGTGCACAGGGGTCTCAGTCGCTCTCAATCCCTTCTGAGCAGGGGCCCATGCAGCTGGGGTTGCTTGCCTCTGACAATAGAGGATTCAGCTCTCATAGGAAGGTTTGTTTCTGTTGTGGAGGTATAAATCATTTGGCAAATGTTTGTCCCTCTAGGAGATTCAGGCAGTTTTTTGAGAGTAATAAAGAAACAAAACGAAAAAAAATCCTCTAAAAACGTTCCATCTGTTACTATTGGCAAGGTCGATGCGGAAATTGAAGGTTTTCAGTTTGCTTGTAGTTCCCGTTTTGTCCTACCTGCCAGGGTGGCGCTAGAGAGCAAGAACATTTTTTGTGAGATTTTTGTAGATAGTGGAGCAGCTGTCAATCTCATTGATAATCAATTTGCTATAACTCATGGTTTCCAGGTATGCACTTTGGGAAAGGATATACCTGTTTTTGCTATTGATTCCGTTCCACTTTCTCAGAAATCGTTAAAGGGCATAGTTCACAATATCCGTTTGATTGTGAGTGATACTCATGTTCAGGATGTGTCATGTTTTGTCCTAAGCGGGTTGCCTACTCCTCTAGTGTTGGGGCTACCCTGGCTCACTAAACATAACCCCACCATTGATTGGCAAGCGAGGCAAATAAATGGTTGGAGTGACTTTTGCAGAGAGAATTGCCTCACGACATCTGTTTCTGAGGTTTCTACTAAGACTGTACCATCTTTTCTCTCTGAATTTTCAGATGTGTTTTCTGAGAGTGGTGTTCAGGACTTGCCCCCTCACAGGGAGTATGATTGCCCTATTAATCTCACCCCAGGCGCAAAGCTGCCTAAATCTCGTTTATACAATCTCTCCCAACCTGAAAGGGTCGCTATGCGTGCTTATATCTCTGAGAGTCTCAGAAAGGTACACATACGACCCTCGAAGTCACCTGTTGCCGCTGTTTTTTTCTTTGTTAAGACCATGTCTGGATTTCAGGGAGCTGAACAGTATCACAATTCATGACCCTTATCCGCTTCCTCTGATCCCGGACCTGTTTAACCAGATTGTTGGGGCTAAAGTTTTTTCCAAGTTGGATCTAAGAGGGGCATACAACCTGGTCAGGGTCGGAGAAGGAGACGAATGGAAGACGGCTATCAATACCCCTGAGGGCCATTTTGAGAATTTGGTTATGCCTTTTGGTTTGATGAATGCTCCAGCCGTCTTTCAGCATTTTGTGAACAGCATTTTTTATCATTTAATGGGGAAATTTGTATTAGTGTATCTAGATGACATTTTGATTTTTTTCTCCTGATTTCAAAACTCATAAGGAACACTTACGTCAAGTCTTGCTCATCCTGCGGAGAATTGTACGCTAAACTGGAAAAATGTGTGTTTGCGGTTCCAGAAATTCAATTTCTGGGGTTTCTTCTCTCCGCTTCTGGTTTTCGCATGGACCCCGAGAAGGTCCGCGCTGTGCTTGAGTGGGAGCTTCCTGAGAATCAGAAGGCGATGATGTGTTTTTTGGGTTTTGCCAATTATTACAGGAAGTTTATTTTGAATTATACCTCTGTTGTTAAACCACTCACTGATATGACTAGAAAGTGGGTAGATTTTTCCTCCTGGTCGGTGGAGGCGCGTAAGGCCTTTTCTAATATCAAGGAGAGTTTTGCTTCTGCTCCCATCTTGGTACAGCCTGATATCTCTCTGCCCTTCATAGTTGAGTTGGACGCTTCTGAGGTGGGTTTGGGTGCGGTCTTGTCTCAGGGTCCCTCTCCTGCCAAATGGCGACCGTGTGCCTTTTTCTCGAAGAAACTCTCCTCCGCAGAGAGAAATTACGATGTGGGAGATAGGAAGTTGTTGGACATCAAGTTAGCTTTTGAGGAATGGCGCCATTGGCTAGAGGGAGCCAGACACCCTATTACCGTGTTTACTGACCATAAGAATCTGGCCTACTTGGAGTCAGCCAAGCGTCTGAACCTGAGACAGGCCAGATGGTCTTTGTTCTTTTCAAGGTTTAATTTTGTTGTCACGTTCCGCCCGGGGGTTAAGAATGTGAAGGCGAATGCCCTGTCACATTGTTTTCCGGGAGGTGGGAATTTTGAAGACCCGGGTCCCATTTTGGCTGAAGGTGTGGTGGTCTCTGCTATTTAGAATTGGAGGCAGAGGTTCAGGTAGCCCAGTCAGAGGCTCCTGATCTTTGTCCTCCTGGGAGGTTGTTTGTGCCTCTCGCTTTAAGACACAAGATTTTTAAGGAGCATCACGATACTGTACTTGCTGGGCACCCGGGGGCAAGAGCCACAGTGGATCTCATTGCTCGGAGATTCTGGTGGCTGGCGCTTTCGTAAGTCGGTTGAGGGTTTTGTGGCAGCCTGCGAGACCTGTGCTCGTGCCAAAGTCCCTCATTCACGGCCATCAGGTCCTCTCCTTCCGTTACCCATTCCTTCCCGTCATTGGACACATCTGTCCATGGACTTCATTACGGACCTGCCTCGTTCCTCGGGGAAGACTGCGATTCTGGTGGTGGTGGACCCGTTTTAGCAAAATGGTGCATTTCATTCCTTTTCCTGGCTTGCCCAATGCTAAGACGCTGGTGCAGGCATTGATTGATCACATTGTCAAATTGCAATATTCCTTCAGACATAGTCGCTGATAGGGGCACGCAGTTTGTTTCCAGATTCTGGAAGGCTTTCTGTTCTCGCTTGGGGGTTCAGTTGTCATTCTCTTCTGCTTTCCACCCGCAGTCGAATGGCCAGACAGAGCGTGTCAATCAGAATCTTTTGCCCTACACAAGGCAGAAGAACTTGGACGGTTCCTGGACATCCCGCCCATCTCATTGCCAGACTGGTTTGATGTCCCAGATTGCTCTCCTTCACCCCTACTAGGACCGTGAGTCTTGGTTCGCTCATTTTGGGCTTGCCAAGAGTTGTATAGTGGAAACCGTCTTCCACAGTTTTGTTTAGTTGTCTTCTAGTTTATTAATTTAGTAATTTTTTTGTCTTACCTGATCCGGTTTGGGTATTACAGGCATACTTGTCTTTCTTTGATTACAATTTTGTGTACTGTCCACCTATCCTCTTGGTTCCCCCCCCCCCCCCCCCCCCCCGTTGTCATTCTCTACCCCCTCTTGTTCTTTTGCAGGCATTAACAATGTCCGATATTACCTTTGCATCAATTAACGCCAACGGGCTGAATTCTCCGTCTCCTGTGGTGTAAAAAGGTACAATTCGCCTTCATTCAAGAGACACATTTTTGCAAAGATGTGATGCCGATTTTTAGATCCCCCAGAAACCCAGATGCATACCATAGCTGTTACAATGTATCAAATTCAAGAGGCGTGAGTATCCTCATTGCTAGATCCACCCCCTGGGAATTGTTGGACACCAGTTCAGATGACACTGGCAGGTTTCTGTTTGTCAAAGGTCGTATAGCGGGTTAGGTGTATACCTTGGCTAATATATACTTGTCCAACACTAAACAACTCAGGGCCCTGGCTGGAATCCTATATAAATTGGATAGCTTTGCAGAAGGCACACTTTTGGTCGGATGAGATTTAAATGTCGCGTTGGACCCACTTGTAGATGTCTTGAGGGGAACTTCCCATCTAGCTTACTCCTATCTCCGTCGCATTAAAAATCTCCTTCATACCCACCAGCTAGTTTCTTTGATACTGTACATCATGACCTTTTCAAATTCATTTGGGCTGGGATGAACCCGAGACTGGCCAGATCCCTGCTCCATGTTCCAAGGGACAAGGGAGGATTAGGGATACCTGATCTATGGAAATATTATGCTGCTTCTATGCTCCAACGGGTGGTAGACTGGTGCCGACATGCTCCATTCAAACAATGGGTCTCCACTGAACAACTCTCTTCTCAGACCCCTCTGGCTCTCCTGCTGTGGACTGGGAGAAAAACCCCTACTACACTCTCCACCCACCTTGTCATTGGGCCAACCTTACTTCAATTCCACAAATATCAACACGTCCCCATGATCTCCCCAACACCTTCCCCAATGTTTCCTATCCTGGGACACCCAGACTTCCCTGCAGGTTGTTCTGGGGGCCCCTTCATG
Source organism: Bufo gargarizans (assembly GCF_014858855.1). Taxonomy (NCBI): domain Eukaryota; kingdom Metazoa; phylum Chordata; class Amphibia; order Anura; family Bufonidae; genus Bufo; species Bufo gargarizans. The sequence continues at coordinate 228,921,172 of NC_058081.1, read as the reverse complement.
CAGTAGCGATTGAGTGGTAGGTGTCGAGCACCTTTCTTTAGAACTTTATAGTTGAAAGTTAAAACATAACTTTTATTATTTTTAATAAATAAAATGAATGAGACACTAAATATAATGCGTGACTGGATTGACTGCGCTTTCCGGAGGGGAAACTAACAGGTCTTGACACATACAGATGGCCCTTTGCAATCAGTTCCTTTCCTGGGAGGTGCTCAGCCTATGTACTTTCCCTATGCCGACTGGTCTATATGTAGGAAAACCCTAACTGGCTGTAGTTGGAGCACCCGCCCCGAAAAGGGCGACCCCCAGCCACTGGAACCTCGGGCCTGTGCTATAAATCCCTTAAACTTCCCTTCCTAGCAAATCTAGTCCATCATCTAATGCGTTTTGCCAACTAAGAATTGGCTCTTCAGGGACATGGATCTGATGGTGTCACAGAGCGCTCAGTGCAGTGGCAACGCTTCTGCTTACATATCAAGGCAGTGGCAAAGTATTGGTTTCTTCATCTCCTGCGCTACACCCCACCTACCAAAGTTGCCATCCAATGGGCATTGTGGAGGTGTTGCCCATAATTCACTCCCATCTTACCTAACTACCAATCCAGAGCGGAGACGTGCGATCTCGCAGCGCTCCGCTCCTTACCGGAAGTGACGTGGTACGTGGGCCTCCAGATGTGTGCTGGCTGATTGCATGTTTATAACATTAGGTGGATATACCCAAACAGTTACAGAAAAGGCTTGTATGACAGATACTCATTTAAACCATTAGGTGTCACAGAATTCAGTCTGTGTATCCACTTTGATTCTGCCCTTAAAATCATTTTATCCCAATCCCCACTTCTTGGTTTTGGGACATGCTGTATACCTATGAATTTGAGACAGGTAGTGTCCCCTCTGTGACACTAAACTATATGCCGTGCCACTAATGAAAAAAGTATACATTATTGGCCTAGACTCCACCCAGTATATATGTAAAAATCTGGTGCTGTAATACACACTCAATATCAGTACCATTCAATATATATTTGTGCCCATCTAGTAGTATTTGCATTTCAAATGATGTTATAAACATGCAATCAGCAAGCACACATCTGGAGGCCAACTGTTTTTAAATGGTGTGGTCAAAAGAACTTCTTAAATATATTTTAAAGATCTACCATATACCCTGCTTCTTCTAAGAGATAGATAGGGTTAATAGAATGGTGGTTACTGTTAGATCATGAGAATACCCCCCATGGCAACTCAGACTCCCATGTACCACGTCACTTCCGGTAACGAGCGGAGTGCTGCGAGACCGGCACAGCAGTAGGAGGTGCCTTGAGATCGCACGTCTCCGCTCGGGATTGGTAGTTAGGTAAGGTGGGAGTGAATTATCGGGCAACACCCCCATTATGCCCATTGGATGGCAACTTTGGTAGGTGGGTTGTAGCGTCATAAATAGGAGACAAAGAAACCAATACTTTGCCACTGCCTTGATATGTAAGCAGTAGTGCTGCCACTGCACTGAGCGCTCTGTGACACCATCAGATCCATGTCCCTGAAGAGCCAATTCTTAGTTGGCGAAACGGGTCAGATGATGGACTAGATTTGCTAGGAAGGGAAGTTTAAGGGATTTATAGCACAGGCCCGAGGTTCCAGTGGCTGGGGGTCGCCCTTTTCTGGGGCGGGTGCTCCGACTACAGCCAGTTAGGGTTTTCCTGCCTATAGACTAGTCGGCATAGGGAAAGTACATAGGCTGAGCACCTCCCAGGAAAGGAACTGATTGGAAAGGGCCATCTGTATGTGTCAAGACCTGTTAGCTTCCCCTCCGGAAAGCGCAGTCAAACCAGTCACGCATTATATTTAGTGTCTCATTCATTTTATTTTGTAAAAATAATAAAAGTTATGTTTTAACTTTCAACAATAAGGTACACTCAGTTTATTAGTATACAGTTTAGAGACTACTGAGGAAATTTCAAATTAAGACTTCTATTAATACGTTTATGTAATACCTTTCTTTAGAACCTCTGGATGATGTTTTCACATATGCTGAACTGTCAGCGTTGTCAGACCCTTGTGCCCTCGGACCATGGAGATCCAGGCAACTACATCATTTCCTTTCCTCTATCTCCTCCTCGGGCCTCAATAGGTCCATTTGAAAAAGCGTGTATCGGCTCAGGAGTATACCGTCATTCTCTTTCAGAATTATATAAAGCGTTAGTATTACCCTATTCGGACTTCTGCCCTCTGGATTTGCAAGTTCATATCTCCTCCAACCAATGGTCAAAACTGTTCCAAGTGGCTCATAAATCCCCCATTGCCAGTAAGTATCAAGAGGCCAGTTACAAAATACTATCAAGATGGTATTATGTTCTGACCCGCCTTCAGAAAATGTTTCCGACAACATCCCCATTATGCTGGCGTTGTGAAGCATCTCAAGGCTCGCTGCTTCATATTTTCTGGCAATGTGACAAGATCAAACGATTCTGGGAATCAGTTCATAAGTCCTTGGCGACTATTTTAATTTTTTTCGTACCGAATACGCCAGGTGTTTTCTTATTTTTTCTTTCTAACTTACATTTGAGTTTGCTCCGCCGGTCCTGCTTGCACCACTTGGTTATTGCGGGCAGGTCCTGCATCCCAGCGAAATGGAAATTCCCCCTTCCCTTTTTCTTCCTTTTCTTTGAGTTGGATTGAGTTCTTATGTCTCATGCCGCTCACAGAGTGGCTTCATTTCTTTCTCATACAAGTCTTTTCGTCAGACGTTTGTCATACCTTGAACACATTTAGACTTTGATGGCAGGATTTAAATGCTTTGCTTATGACTTACCGTTGGCCGGGTGCCAACACATCTATCCTTTTACCTGCAGATTAACACGTTTTAACCTTTAATTGTATCTTTGAATACACTTAAATAAAGAATATTAAAAAAAATATATAATAAAGTGCTTAAATAACTTAAAGTGAGAGTACAGATACTCAAGAGATAAATATATCCACCATTTTATGTTGAATGACAAGATTGAACAGTTGAACCACTATCTTATGCATGCTGCCATTTTATGATACTTTATTCAACACATGTTTTGTACATGGACTATCTGCTGCGGAGGCGGCAGTGTTATATATAAAGAGAAGTTGAAGTTAATAAAGAAGTTATTTCAAGCATTTGGTGTGCTCTTTTTTACTGCTTCCATAGAACGGCTCTAGAGAAATAACAGAGTAATAGACAGTCTGGTTAGACTAATAGTCAGAGATATCAAAATTCTTCTAATGCCACAGCGCAAAAAGCACTTTATAGTGCTGCCCCTGCCACACTCACTAACACAGATTTAGACAGATTTGTGAACAATATCTGAGAGTATTGGGTCTTTTGTGTATGTAGAAAATGTTTCAGATCTTTGAGTTCATGTCACGGAAGGTGTACAGGAAACAAGACAATGCAAAATGAATATATGACTGACTGGATCCGAAACTAAGGAACAAAAGGGAGACCCCTGCATAAGACCTGGCACTCTCCCTGACTGCTCAGCCTATGCGAACACCCCAATGGTGGATGATCGCATATCCTCGTACCTCGACTATATAACACCTGAACACCCTACAATAGTGAGGGGACACGACCACCGGCTCCCTACACTAGACACGGAGGGAGTCAGGGTCACCTGGGATCCAGCAAACATAAAATCACAAATGAATGTACAACACTTATCTTGTAGAAGACAGGGAAATAGGATCAGCATGCACACACACTCCAGGAAGTTGTATAAACCGCACACTAATGCATTATGGGGAGGAATTTAAAGGGATGCAATCAGTCCAACTACAAGACAGCTGAGAGAGGCTAACGAGATGAGGAACTGAAAACCAAAACAAAGAAAGCTCAAGGAGGAGGTTCTGAAAGACATCTGTCAGAGCTTCTCAGATGTCTGGTTGTGACAGTTCAGCTCATGCAAAATGGGAGCAAAACCGAAAGTGTTGCGTTTACATTTTTGTTCAGTGTAGTACTCAGGACCTTTTATTGCAGACATTAATGTTACCGTACTTCTTAGTTTTCTTATTTGGCTTTTTTAGATGTAGGTGACTTTTCAGTGAATATGTAAGTAATATGTACTTTGTATGCAATAGAGTTGTTTTCATCAGTATTTGTTAACCAAATCTATGGTAGGTCCACATCATGGAAAAGGTGCACTTTTTTTATTTTTATTTTTTTTCCATTTTTCTCAGGGTAGGTTCCACTCCTGATTTTTGCTTACATATCCTACTGACCAGAACACAGCTGTGTGAATGAGGACTTACTGTACATTTTATTGAATGGGATCTCTGTATGCATAAGTCAAATGAAACACATACAATCTTCATGTCTTGATTTAGTTTAGTGAGGTGGAGTTCATGACAGATACTAATGAATGATTTGTTTTATATGGTAATGACAGAAGGTCCTGACACAGGGATGATATGTCTGTAGAGGATATAGCCGTTTTCAGCTGGATAAGTGATTCCTCAGTCTCATGTTCTTTGCTCAACAGTTCTGCCAACATCCAGAACACAGACCATACATTCAGAGCAGTGAAATCCTGCCTGGGAGGAAAAGTACACACACAAACGAAGCATTAACTCTATCAGTATAAGCACACTCATTGATATTTCATTGCTCGTCCCTGTAAAACTCAGTGCAACTTTCTGACTCTAATTTTATTCTTAGAAACTGTATTTCACAGACAGGCCTTAGATTAAAACAAGTCGAAGTGGGTGTGCTAGCTTGTAAAAATAATCTCACATGCACCAAAAAGGTAGCACAAAAGTAGCACAACATTAGAACTAGTCTAAAAAAGTAGCCCAACAGTAGCACAAGTCTACGAAGTAGCATACAGGATGCAGATTCATGGTGTGAACAGAGCCATATCATAGTCAAAAAAAATCTATTAAAAACAATGGAGAAGAAACTATTTGTTGATGTCACCAAAGAAGTAAACTTTTGAGCATTATTTAAAGATTTAAAAAAACAAATTTTAAAAGTTGATGAAATCAATGATCTGTTTGATATACAGTTGCAAGAAAAAGTATGTGGAATTATATGGATTTCTGCACAAATTGGTCATAAAATGTTATCTGATCTTCATCTAAGTCACAACAACAGTCTGCTTAAACTAATAACACACTTAAACTGTTTTCCCTTAGTCCCAACAGCAGCACAAGTGGGGTATTCGCCCCTGTGAAGCTGGTCAGGACAGGCGGAATTTTTGCTGAATAAAATTCTGCATCCTTAGTAATTAATTAGTTAAGTAATTCCCCCCTCCTTATATAGGCCGCCCTCCATAGGGCTAGTTGCTTTTTTAACAAGTAATCATAACGGCACAGAGGGAGGGATATTTGTGTGCTGCTGTTAGGACTAAGGGAAAATTTACGTCAAAATTGACGCTTCCCTTTCGTCCTAACCAGCAGCACAAGTGGGGAAGTAGCAAGGAACCTCGCACAAATTTTGGGAGGACTAAAGGACTACTACTAAGTAGTTGAATTATCCCACAGGAGTTAGAGAGCTGACCTATGGAAGAGCAGCATTTAACACAGACCGTCCAAAGGCTGTTCCCTCTGAACGCCTATTCTCCAGGCGGTAATGGGAAATAAAGGTGTTTTGCGTACTCCACGAGGCAGAAGCACAAATTTGCTCTAAAGGGATTAGTTTCCTTTCCGCATATGATGTAGAAACTGCCCTTGTAGAATGGGCAGATAAGAAGGATGGCGGTGGTAAGTCTTGGGACGTAAACGCCAGCTTAATAGCCTCTTTAATCCATCTGCTCAAGGTGGGCTTGGAAACTTTGAGCCCTCTGTTGTTCCCTGAATAAGAGATCAGCAGATTTTCTGATCTCCTGACTCTTCAGTTCTGTTCAAATATATTCTGAGGACCCTTGGGATGTCCAAGGAAAGTAATCTCTCCTCCTCAGGAGTATTAGAAGTAGGAAAAAAAAACGGCAGTGTTATTGTCTGGTTGGTATTCACAAACGAAGGAACCTTTGGTAGAAAGGTAGGCAGAAATCTTAACAGGACCTTGTCCTGCAGAAACCTTAAATATGGTTCCGCTGACCCCAGAGCCTGGAGTTCCCCAACTCTCTTGGCTGAGGTTATGGCCAAGAGAAAGGCAACTTTGAGGGAAAGGTATTTTAAGTCTACCTGTTCCAAAGGCTCGAAGGGGGGGAGCACAACCCCCTTAGGACCACTGGCAGCTCCCACTCAGGGACTGGTCTCTGGATGCTGGGCCTAAGCCTCTGAGCACCTTTAAGGAACCTCTTGATTAGGGGGTCCTGAGAAATTGGTTTACCAAGGCATGCTGACAAGGCAGCAACGTGAGCTCTCAATGTAGATGGGCTTAGACCCTTGTCTAGACCACCTTGCAGGAATTGAAGAATATCAGAGAGAGAAGGATCTGAGGAAACTACCTCTCTATCCGTGCACCATCGCTTAAATATTTTGAATATGCGGGAATATTTCTGATTCGTAGAATCCGCTCTGGAGTGAGAGATTGTTCTCAGGACCTCCACCGAAAGCCCTCTAGCTTCTAGAAGGGACCGGTCATTCTCCAGGCTGTCAGACCGAGCCTCCTCAGATCTAGACAGGGACCTGTGTTCTGGTACACTAGGTTCTGTATTAGGGGAAGTCTTCAATAATTGCCCTGACTCATCTGCATGAGCTGGGTGAACCAAGACCTCTTTGGCCAGAATGGAATGATGGCTATCACTGAGGTCTGTCATATAGAAGAAACCGCAGCACTCTCCTGTCTTCAATTCAGTGGAATTTATTTCACCAGCAAAAAAATGCGACGTTTCGACCGTAAAGGTCTTTCTCAAGCAGGTTGCTTGAGAAAGACCTTTACGGTCGAAACATCGCATTTTTTTGCTGGTGAAATAAATTCCACTGAATTGAAGACAGGAGAGTGCTGCGGTTTCTTCTATATGAGGCATCCAAGGGGGAACTTCTGACTGGCTCCCAACACGGCTGGCACCACCACAAGATAAGACTTTAATTTTTTGTTGTGCTGCTATACGCATTTTTTCCTATCACTGAGGTCTGGTCTTGCTTGATCTTCATCAATACCCTTGGTATCATGGAAATTGGAGGGAATACATAGGCCAGCCTGAACCTCCATGTTATGGACAGAGCATCTATCGCTACCGGATTGTCCTCCTTGTACAAGGAGCAGAATTTGCTTACTTTGGCGTTCAGACGAGTTGCCATCAAATCGATCTCGGGAGTCCCCCAGTGTTGGATTATCCTGGAGAAGATGTTGTCGTTCAGGGACCATTCTCCTGGTACCGGAAGGCCCCGACTTAGACGATCTGCTACTATATTGAGATCCCCTCTGATGTGGACTGCCACTAGATGAGATAGATTGCTCTCTGCCCAAGATAAAATTAATCCCACCTCCCTCAGGAGGGTCCAGGATCTCGTTCCTCCCTGTCTGTTTAGATAAGCAACCAAAGTCGTGTTGTCGTTCCGTACTCTCACGGCTTGACCTTGGATGAGAGGTGAGAAGTGATTGAGGGCTAATCTCACAGCCCTCAGCTCCCTCAGATTGGACGATAGGAGTCTCTCCTGAGGATTCCAGGTATTCTGAACTGTATTGTGTCCCAGATGGGCTCCCCAGCCTAGAAGGGAGGCGTCTGTGGTCAGGATCACCCAAGTAGGTTGGGATAGAGGTTCTTCCACCACCTGAGGGAGGAACAGTCTTCTACAGACAGGGAGTGATTCCGATCTAGGTCTCTGGGTTTGCGATTCCAAACCGCTAAGACTTCCTCTTGTAGTGGCCGAAGATGCCACAAGGCCCAAGGTACTGCCTCTGCAGACGCTGACATGTGGCCTAACATCCTCATGAGAACCTGAATAGACACCCATCTGGGGGGTAGGAGAAACTCTGCAGCTTTTATTACTTTGTCTCTCCTCTAGTTGTGAATCTATCACAAACCCCAGAAACCGCCTTGTGGTAGAGGGGACCAACTCTGATTTGTCCCAATTCACGAGCCATCCCAGGTTCTGCAGAGTGTGGAGAGCTTGTTGAAGCTGGACTTGTAAGATGTCTGCGGACGCGGCTTTTAAAAGCCAGTCGTCTAAATAAGGGACGACTTCTAAGCCGAGGAGCCTTAAGTGGGCGACCACTGTGAAGGTGTGTGGCGCAGAGGAGATGCCAAAGGGCAACACAGCAAACTGGTAGTGCTTCACTACCTCTTTTATGAAGACAGCAACTCTGAGATATTTCCTGTGGGCCGGACAGATAGGAACATGAAGGTAAGCATCCTTCAGATCTATCGTTACCATCACGTCTGCCGGGTTCAGGATGTTTAGGACTGAGCGAATGGTTTTCATCCGGAAACGCTTCTTTCTGATGAACCGATTTAGGTAACGCAGATCGATAATCATGCGCCAGTCTCCTGACGGCTTTGGAACAAGAAAAATGGGAGAATACACTCCCTGACCGAGCTCGCGAGGAGGAACCTCCTCTAAGGCCCCTTTGACAATGTACTGGATTACAGAGTCCTCCAGGACCAGTTGTCTGCTGGGTGTTAAACGTCCTGTAAGGACGAACCTCTCTTGAGGTTGGGAAATGAAATCGATCCTGTAACCGGTCATGATGACCTGCAGCACCCAAGGATCTGGAATTATTTGCTTCCAAAAATCTTTGAACAAAAATAAACGACCTCCTACTGGAGGATTCAGGCAGGGAGATTTGTGTGGAAGCATGGGGGGTGAAGATGGGGAGGTGGTGGGCTGTCGAGAGTCATTGATCAGCCCTGCGGTTCCCGCGACCTCTACCTCTCCTGTTACCTTCGGAACGTCTCTGGTTCCCCTCTCTTCCCTGGAATCTTCCACCTCTGCCTCTCCCACGTCCTTGAAAGGATTGCTGAGGGAGTGATTTTCCCTTCTTGTCTGCTAGATTTTCCATGAGGCGGTCTAGCTCGGAGCCGAACAACCTGCCAGGCTCGTAAGGGAGGGAGCACAAGATAAATTTGGATATATTGTCCGCTACCCAGGGCTTCAGCCATAAAGGCCGTCTGCTGGCAGCAGACAAAGCCATTGACTTGGCAGCAAGCTTTAGCTGCTGCTGAGACGCATCCGCCATAAAATCTATGCCTAATAACAGGGTTTTAAATTGATCCAGGATGTCATCTCTGGCGACTCCCGAATCTATGCTTGGATCTTCAGCGTGCGGGCGCGAATGAAATCAGACACTTCGGTAACGGCTATGGCCACAGAGGCAGAGGCGGACACCGCAGCATAATTACGCCTAAGCGAACATTCTGCGCGTCTATCCAGGGGATCCTTCAGGTTACTCCCGTCATCGGGAGGCACCAAGGTTCTCCTGGAAAGCTTGGCTATTGCCATATCCACCTTAGGTCGTGGGACCCAATCCAGGGAGTCCCCATCCTGTAGGGGGAACATAAGTTTGAACCTCTTGGTTAAGACCGCTCCTTTCTCTGGATGTTTCCATTCTGTCGCCATTAATTTTTTAAGCGACTCGTCCACTTTGAAGGCCCTTGGCCCCCTAGAGGTGGAGTGTGGAGCTTCCCCATGCTCAACATCCTGGTCCCTTGACCTGATGGAGCGCAGTAATCTCTGTGTCTTTTCGGCTCAGAGGAAGAATTCTCGCCAAGCAAGATCACGTCTTCAGACATTGGAACAGGCCCAGGAGAGGCCTGCCTAGGTCTCTTGTTGGAGACCACCCCCTTGATCTCCGCGACGGAGGTGTCCAAGAACTCTTTCATCCAAGAAAACATTTCTACGACCGTAGGCTCAGGATTGGCCGGCCTAGGGCGACAGCCTGGACAGCGATGGAACTCGTAGGCATCAGGTAACGGGGTGCCACAACTGGAATAAGTCAGGTGCTTTTGCTTGTAGGCGGCTTTTCCTAAGAAAAGAAGTAAGCACTATTAAATGGTTCCAACGCCAAAAAAGAAAGGGTCTACCCCGGATGTCAATCTTATCGTGAGAATGGGGACGTCATGACTTTAAGAATTTTGAGCACAACCTTGAGCCCTCTGATCAGAGTAAGGAAGACGAACACTGGATCAGCCAACAGTCAAGGTCAGCTGCACACAGAAACTGAGTGCAACACTGACCCAGCCAGCAGCTTGGCCTTATATAGCAGGAAGGGGAGGAAGGGGGGAGGAGGGAGCAACAGCTCCTCCTCCAACAATCCCCAGGCTCCCCACTGTGGGACTAACTTATGAAATATAGAAAAGTTCCCACTAAGAACAAAATATTTTCCCTCCTCCCCCCGCAAGAATAATACAGATTATCAACTGTATTTTGTCGCGGCCCTGAATTAAGCTGCGGACCGGAAGTGTCAGTGACGCACTTCCGGTTTCGCGTCCGACTCACCGGAGCTGAGACGCGATCTCAGAGGCCGGACCGAAGACTACAGAGGGAGGTGAGGGGGGGGGGGGTGGACAGGAGCGGAGAAAGGACAGGGGGAAGGGAGCTCCACAGCTCCGCTTTCTGTGCACTTCCCTGTCTAACTTACCGGCTACCTACAGCCAGGATGTTCTCATACTTACGCCCGCTGACAGGCAGGAGACAGCCGTCCTCTGCCTGAACCTGTAAGAGAAGATTTATAGACATAAGAATAAATATAAAAATGCTGAAATTAGCTATTTCTCCCCAAACTACAGGGGGAGAGACTCTGGGTAGAGTCATGCCTGTCTGACCAACACACAGGACAGAAAAAAAGGAACTAGCCCTATGGAGGGCGGCCTATATAAGGAGGGGGGAATTAATTAATTACTAAGGATGCAGAATTTTATTCAGCAAAAATTCCGCCTGTCCTGACCAGCTTCACAGGGGCGAATACCCCACTTGTGCTGCTGGTTAGGACGAAAGGGAATTAAATGTTACCATGTTTTTTATTGAACACACCAGTGCAGGTGGAAAAAGTATGTGAATCCTTGGATTTAATACCTGGTTGAACCTCCTTTGGCAGAAATAACTTCAACCAAACGTTTCCTGTAGTTGCAGATGAGACGTGCACAATGGTCAGGAGTAATTCTTAACCATTCCTCTTTACAGATCAGTTTCAGTTCAGCAATATTCTTGGGATGTCTGGTGTGAATCGCTTTCTTGAGGTCATGCCACAGCATCTCAATCGGGTTGAGGTCAGGACTCTGACTGGGCCACTCCAGAAGGCATATTTTCTTCTGTTTAAGCTATTCTGTTGTTGATTTTAAGGTGACAAAAAATGCCTTTTTTTTACACCTTTTGTTTGTTTGTTTTTACGGTGTTCATCTGAGAGGTTAGGTCATGTGATATTTTTATAGAGCAGGTCGTTATGGACGTGGCAATAACTAATATGTATACTTTTTATTTATTTATTTAAGTTTTACACAATGATATCATTTTTTTAAACAAAGAAAATCATGTTTTAGTGTCTCCATGGTCTGAGAGCCATAGTTTTTTCAGTTTTTGGGCGATTGTCTTAGGTAGGGCATCATTTTTGCAGGATGAGATGACGGTTTGATTGGCACTATTTTGGTTGCATATGACTTTTTGATCTCTTGCTATTACACTTTTTATGATGTAAGGTGACAAAGAATAGCTTTTTTGACATAGTTTTCATTTTTTTTTTTTTAACGGTGTTCACCTGAAGGGTTAGGTCATGTGATATTTTTATAGAGAATATCGTTACGGACGTAGCAATACCTAATATGTATACTTTTTTTTATTTATGTAGGTTTTGCACAATGATATCATTTTTGAAACAATAAAAATCATGTTTTAGTGTCTCCATAGTCTGAGAGCCATAGTTTTTTAAGTTTTTGGGCGATTGTCTTAGGTAGGGTATCATTTTTGCGGGATGAGATGACAGTTTGATTGGCACTATTTTGGGGTGCATATGACTTTTTGATCACTTGCTATTACACTTTTTGTGATGTAAGGTAACAAAAAATGCCTTTTTTTGACACCGTTTTTTTTTTTTTTTTTTTTTTGCGGTGTTCACCCGAGGGGTTAGGTCATGTGGTATTTTTATAGAGCAGGTTGTTACAAATGCGGCGATACCTAATATGTTTACATTTAACACAATAAAAGCATTTTTGAAACAAAAATAAATCGTGTTTTAGTGTCTCCATAGTCTGAGAGCCATAGTTTTTTTTATTTTTTAGGCGATTGTCTTAGGTAGGGGCTCATTTTTTGCGGGATGAGGTGTCTGTTAGATTGGTACTATTTTGGGGGGCATATGCCATTGATCGCTTGGTGTTGCAATTTTAGTGATGTAAGGTTACAAAGAATAGTTTTTTTTTAGAACAGTTTTTATTTTATTTTTTGACAGTGTTTATCTGAGGGGTTAGGTCATGTGATATTTTTATAGAACTGGTTGATACGGACACGGCGATATGTAATATGTCTACTTTATTTTTGGGAAAAATGCATTTTTTTTTACTTAAAACTTTAAAGAAAATTGGGAAAACTTCTTTTTTTTTTTACTTTTTTCGCTAAATTTTTTTCTCTCACTTTGGGACTTCAACTTTCGGGGGTCTGATCCCCTTTACAATGCATCACAATACTACTGTATTGTGATGCATTGCCTGTAAGTGTATTACAGACTGTAATACAATTACAGCCTGCTTGCCTGTGAGATCCAGGGGGCTGGAACTCACAAGCTCTCCCGAAAGGCTCTCCCGTCACAGCAGCGTGGCTGCTTTCTCCCTGCACGGACATCGCATGTGCCGTAGTCAGCGTTGACAGCGGCCCTGCCGGGGTTAAAGTGCCGGCATCGGTGATTTCACCGATGCCAGGGACATACAGCAGGGGTCCGGCTATCAGTGACTGCCGGACCGCATACAGCTCCTGCACCCGCCCAATCAGCGCGCCGTACATGTACGGCGCTGGGCATTAAGGGGTTAAATTAGCCATATAAGCTCTCATGTGGCTGATAATGGATACTGTGAAACAGATTCTTCCAGTCCCAGAAACTGTGTGTAGTCTTGTCTGTGCATCAATCTTATTAAAGGGGTTATCCCAGACCTCCCAAGTGCCTCTCTTTTGGACGGACAGTCCCTCTTTTTGACTCAAGTCCCTCTGTCCCTCTTTGCTCCTTAAATGTCCCACTTTTTATTCTGAGGTATAGATTTGCATTAATACATTCACAATATTGACCCATAAAGTGTTTCTCTGGTTCCTCTCTGTATATTTGAGCACATTTGTATATTTTTCCATTATTTGATGCAGTTGGATTTTAGTAATTTCTATATTCAGATTATTTGTGCGCCATTTTTGTAAGAGAAAACTATTAAAGTGTATAGATCTATGTATAAGAAAATGGATCTTTCACACAATGAACCATATGTTTCTCTCTTTAATCGTCCAAACAAAGCTAGAACCAGCCCTGTACCTCATATGGATCCAGAGATCTCCCCATTCATTGCTCTGCAACATTTAATTCAAGCTGGAAGCTCAAGGGGAGCATCTTTTCTGCTGCAGCTAAGCTAAGGGAGAGGAATGGTGACCTCCTAGGAATCCCTAGACCTCTCCCTGACTCCTGCCAATATGAGTAGACCCTGAAGGTGGAAATACTCATACACCGAAATCTTAGCCCTGAGGACCCTGGAAATCCTTAGTGGCAGGGAATGAGACTACTGGTTCCTTCCCAGATGAAGGAACCAGCATCTCCCTGAGGCCTAGAAAACAACAAACACAAGTGAACAACAAAATTCACTTATCTTAAAGAAGACTGTAGGAGCAGGAGATCCAAAGCAATAACACACCAGCTCAACCAACTCCAGCAGGAAATATCAACCGCATGGTAAGCATTGTGAGTCAGAACTAAATAGAGCCTCAGTAATGACCACAAGCTGCACCTGAAAAGAGGTGTGGTCATTACCAAACAACAACAATGCAAGGAGGAGAAAACAGAGAGACTGTCAGATACCCTCACGTGCTGCCATTCTCTAAGATCTTCTCACCTCTGTCATGGGAGGGACCGTGACACCTAGACTGCCACTGTTTACATTTTCTCACCTGTTGTTATATGGAGCTGCATTGAGGCACATATGACAGCACATGTGCCGATGGTTCCAAGGTTCAATTTCTCAGGACATTCTTGAGAAACTGAAGACCTGGTTAGTGGCCATGGATTTCAAACCAAAATGGCTAACATGGGCATAGATGAAGGCTGCGTATGGTAAAGTTCTCTGCCATTTGCAGCCTCCATCTTTGGCTGTAGTTTGGTCTACTAGCCACTGCAGAATTGTAACAATAGCCCCCCACCACCACCATTCAAGTAAGGGTGTAATGGGGCGCCGAAGGAGCACTCAGTCTCCCATCAGCCGCAGACCTGCTGCTTAGCTTTGGGAGCGAGGATCAGTGTTCAGCCTTGTTCCCAGAGTTGCTTTTGCTAGCTGGGAGGCTCCCTGCTCCTAGGTCTGCATTGAGCGCTGAGCTGATCACTCGATGCTCGACTTGTTTGTCTGTCGGTCATGTGACGCTGGCCACGTCACATAACCCTCACTCCCAACTATAAATACAGGCAACCTGCTGGCTACAGGTTGCCTGTGATTTTGGTCCCTTAGGCTGTGTATTATTATTGTTATTTAGCTTACCTTTGGATTTGACCCTTGATCTGCTTCCTGACACCTCTTCTGCCTGCTCCCTGAACCTTGACGCTTCCTCTCGGATTTTGACCTTGGCTTGCTTTTGGATTTTGTCTTTGCCTCTTCTCTTGTACTGATGTGACCTCCTGGATTGACCCCGGCTAGTTGACCCGCCTCGTTCTTCTGTTTTTGGTGGTACCTTGCTTGTTCCACCTCTCTGTCCGCTCTAGTGCTACCTCTCATTGGCTGTCCGCTTCCCTGCTGTATCTATCTCTCTGCTTGCACTTACTCAGGTCAGGGACTGTCGCCCAGTTGCACCCCGTCACCTAGGGCGAGTTGTGCAAGTAGTCAGGGACAGGGGACCGGGTGGCAGCTCAGTGGGTGCACCTCCGCTCTATCTTTATACCTGCGACTCTACCCCCAGGAATGGGCCTTTTCTTTGCCTCCGGATTCCCCTTGTCTTAATTCTGTGGACCTCTTTTTCCAGGCGTTAGGGGTTCTTTATGATGAACCAGACCGAGCCTCTGTGGCAGAATCCAATCTTAAGGCCCTCACTCAGGGGAATTGTCCCGTGGAGGATTATTGTACGCAGTTCCGCAAGTGGTGCGTTCCCTCGGGTTGGAACGAACCAGCGCTCAAATATCAATTTAGGACAGGCTTGACTGAGAAGTTAAAAGACATGTTGGTTTGTTATCCCTGTCCTGACTCTTTAGAGGAGACCATGATGCTAGCCATCAGACTAGATAGACGGATCACAGAGAGATAGCGAGAGCATTTGTTTTCTCCTCATACCCTTCTTCAACCTGAGGTTTCCCCCATTGAACCCAAGATGGAGGCCAACTTGGACGAGCCCATGCAACTCGGGATGACGCGAAGAGAGCTACGCCGTCGTCGGGGCTCTTGTTTTTATTGTGGGGATCCCGACCACTGGATCCGTCAGTGTCCTAAAGCTCCTCCTTCTGGAAAGTCATCCAAGTCTGAAGTATCCAAGGACAAGGTACTCCTGGAGGTGGTAAGAAGTAAATTATTGTTGCCAGTTTCTATTGCCTTTGGAGTCTTAAAGGGGTCAGGAAATGCCTTTGTGGATTCAGGGTCAGCTTTTAGTTTTATCGATTACAAATTTGTTGAACAAATGGGAATTCCTATACTAGAATTGTCCACCCCAATCCAGGTTGTCACCATCGATTCTACCCCCTGCCAGGGGGCACGGTAAAACTCTGTACTCTGGAGCTTACCCTGTCTGTGGGGGTCTGCCACTCAGAGAAATGCTCTTTCTTTGTTTTAGAGAACCTTCCTGTTCAGGTAGTTCTTGGTATGCCCTGGCTTCAGCAACACATTCCGGTCATTAACTGGAGTTCGGTCGAGTTAGAGAGATGGGGGCCTAACTGTAGTTCTTGCTTAACCGTAGTTAAAGTTGGAGTTTCATCAGTTTCTGATTATTCAGATGTTTTTTTCCACCACTGAGACAGATACTCTCCCTCCCATAGGTCTTATGACTGTGTTATCGACTTGGAGCCCGAGTCCAATCTTTCCGGTCCTGAGCACAGGGCCATGAAAGACTATATCCAGGAGAGTCTCAAGAAGGGACATATTAGGCCCTCCACCTCTCCCCTGGGAGCAGGATTCTTTTGACTATAGAAATTTGAATAAAATCACTATTAGGAATCAGTATTCCATCCCGTTGATTCCTGATTTGTTTAACCTGATTTTGGGTGCTTCATGGTTTTCTAAATTTGATTTGAGAGGAGCGTATAACCTAGTTCGTATTAAGGAGGGAGATGAGTGGAAAACTGCTTTTAATACTCCAGAGGGACACTTTGAGTATCTTGTTATGCCATTCGGTCTTTGCAATGCCCCAGCTGTGTTTCAGAATTTCATGAACGACATTTTTAGAGAACTCATCGGAAAAGTTATGATTGTTTATCTCGATTATATTCTTGTCTTTTCACCTGACTGGGATTCTCAAGTGTCTCACATCAGATTGGTTCTTAAAATCCTCAGGGAGAATCATCTGTCCGTTAAATTAGAGAAATGTTTGTTTGGAGTTCAAGAGATTCCTTATCTCGGCTATATTCTTACTCCTCATTCATTTAAAATGGATCCCAGTAAGGTTCAGGATATCCAAGACTGGGTAAGACCATCCTCCTTAAAGGCACTCCAGCGCTTTTTAGGATTTGCCAATTTTTACCATAAATTCATAAATAATTTTTCTGTTATTGCCAAGCCCCTTACTGACTTAACTAAAAAAGGTTCTGATCTGGTTACCTGGTCATTTGAGGCCTGTCGGGCCTTTGATACTCTTAAAAATTGCTTTCAGATGGCTCCAGTCTTGGTTCAGCCCGATACCGAGGAACCTTTTGTGGTGGAGGTTGATGCCTCAGAGGATGGTGTGGGTGCCATCCTTTCTCAGGGGTCTTCTAACCTCACTAATTTAAGGCCATGCGCCTTCTTCTCTCGTGAGTTCTCTCCTTTGGAGATAAATGGTGATATTGGAAACCGCAAATTACTGGTCATAAAATGGGCATTTGAGGAATGGAGGAATTTTTTAGAGAGGGCCAGACACCGTATTATTGTCCTCACCGATCATAAGAACTTAGGGTTTCTTGAGGCGGCCAAACACCTTAATCCTAGACAAGCCAGATAAGCCCTGTTGTTTACTCGTTTTAATTTTTCTGTTACTTTCAGACCAGGTAGTAAAAATATCAACGCAGATGCCTTATCCCGGAGTTTTAATGCCATCCATCCTCCTGACCCCCCCCCCCCCAAAACCCATCTTACCGGCAAGCATCTTTGTGGGAGTAATTTCTGCGGATCTTCCCTCTGAGATTAAACTGGCTCAGCAACTTGCTCCTCCACAAACACCAGCAGATAAGTTATTTGTTCCTGAGTGCTTTCGTTTTTAATTATTGGGTGAATGACTCCGCGCTCTCTGGTCATCCAGGTATTGCTGCCACTGAGGAATTGCTGCTGAGGTCTTTCTGGTGGCCCACTTTGTCATAGTATGTACGGTCTTATGTTTTGGCTTGCGATGTTTGTGCCAGATCTAAGACCCCGAGAACACTTCCCGCTGGTGAACTACAACCACTACCCATTCCCTGCAAGCCATGGTCTCACATTTCCATGGATTTTATTTCTGATCTGCCCCCTTCTGAGGGGAAATCAGTGGTGTGGGTAGTGGTTAACCGTTTTAGCAAGATGGTGCACTTTGTTCCTTTAAGTAAGCTCCCTGATGCAAAGACCTTAGCATCCTTGTTCATTGAACATGTGGTACGTCTGCATGGTGTCCCTGAGAATATCGTCTCTGATAGAGGCATTCAGTTTGTTTCTGGTTTCTGGAGGGCTTTTTGTCGAAGATGCGACATCTTTTTTTTTTTTGTAACAATGGTTTGCATCCTCGCTTTTGTTCTAGACTCTCTGTATCCTCACTCAACCCGCAGGCAGATTATTTTACCTCTAGACTGTGCACAGTCTGGGCACACGTTCAAACGAACCTGGAAAAGGCCCGGGAAACCCAGTGTAAACATGCCAATAAGAGACGTTTCAAGGGGGTAAATTTTGTACTCGGCGATAAGGTGTGGTTGTCGACTAAGAATCTTGCTTTGAAACAGTGTTATAGGAAATTCTCTCTGCGTTTCATTGGACCATACAATAGTATTGAAGTTGTTAACCCAGTGTCCTTTAGACTTAAGCTACCCGACTCCTTTCGTATTCATGACGTGTTTCATAAGTCTTTGCTTAAGAGATATGTGTCACCAGCGGTTCCGGTTAAAAAACCTCCTCCACCTGTGGAGGTTGAAGGTGAGGAGGAATTCATCATCTCTAGAATTATTGATGTTAGAAAGGTTAGGAACTCCTTTCAATACCTGGTCCACTGGAAAGGCTATGGACCCGAGGAGAGGTCTTGGGTCCCAGCTACTAAGATCCACGCCCTGAGGCTCATCAAGAAGTTTCATAATGAGCATCCTGGGAGATTTGTACCCAAGGGCTTGGGTCCAGGGGCCCATTTGTAACAGGGGGGGGGGGGGGGGGGTACTGTAACGGGGCACCGAAGGTGCACTCGGTCTCCCATCAGCCGCAGACCTGCTGCTTAGCTTCAGGAGCGAGGATCTGTGTTCAGCCTTGTTCCCAGGGCGGCTTTTGCTAGCTGGGAGGCTTCCTGCTTCTAGGTCTGCCTTGAGCGCTGAGCTGATCACTCGGTGCTCGACTTGTTTGTCTGACCCTCATTCCCCACTATAAATACAGGCAACCTGCTGGCTACAGGTTGCCTGTGATTTTGGTCCTTTAGGCTGTGTATTATTATTGTTATTTATCTTACCTTTGGATTTGACCCTTGATCTGCTTCCTGACACCTCTTCTGCCTGCTCCCTGAACCTTGACGCTTCCTCTCGGATTTTGACCTCGGCTTGCTTTTGGATTTTGTCTTTGCCTCTTCTCTTGTACTGACGTGACCTCCTGAACTGACCCCAGCTAGTTCACCTGCCTCGCCCTTCCGTTTTTGGTAGTACCTTGCTTGTTCCACCTCTCTGTCCGCTCTAGTGCTACCTCTCATTGGCTGTCCGCTTCCCTGCTGTCTCTATCTCTCTGCTTGCACTTACTTAGGTCAGACCTGTCGCCCAGTTGCGCCTCGTCTGTTAGGGCAGGTGGTGCAAGTAGGCAGGGACAGGGGACCGGGTGGCAGCTCAGGGGGTGCACCTTCACTCTATCTTTATACCCGCGACTCTACCCCTGTGACAAAGGGGCATTCTAGGGCTGGAAAGCACAGGGCCAGGCTCAGTGGCATAACTACATAACTACTATTGACTGCGTCCCACAGCAAATTTTTGAAAGGCCCCCCTCCCCCCCCCCCCCCCCCAGGAATTTATTTGCAACCCCCAAATCACGTGCAACGTGCAACCCCACTTCTGTGGCTAGTCAAGATTAAGCTCTCCGACAAGGCCTGGTAGCCTCTCCATCCATTTCTTAGAGTTTCACTGTATATAATGTCTTTGTATAATATTGTAGAGGGGGCCCTGACAATAAAAACTTTTAGTCTTTCTCCTGAGGGGGGCTTTGTGGGTCTGGGTCCCAATGTAGTCTCTTCCCCTGCTTCCCCTATAGCTACGCCCCTGGCCAGGCTCTTATTGTAGCTCCCCAACAAAGAATATTAGAGTCAGCACACATCCCTCTAACTGTTGGACATTACAGCCAGGCTGGTCTCCCAGGTGGTGGATGTCACCATACTTTTATTTTTTATTTTTTATTTTTTTTGCTGTATTTTATTGATAATCACCCCCAGTGTACTATGGTAGTGGTGATTTCTAGAGGACGTTCGCTCAATTTTTTTTCTAACCTGGTATATTTTTAGATAATATATAATGAAGGTTAACTTCAGCCTTTTATTTGTTGTATTTTATACTTTGATGCTTTAAAACCCAGAGAAAAAGAGTAAGATAAGATAAAAAAAAAACAGCAAAAAAAAAATATGAAATGTTCAATGTAGGCCCTGTGGCACATGTCCAAATGTTTTTCATCCAGATCACTTGAAATGGGCTTTATATACTGAGTAACCATTCACTACAAAAATATATAATATGATGGGACATTTCAAATAATTGATTTATTTATATTTATGATCTGAGTTGGTATTTATTTTTTGTAGTTTACAACTTGTGTTTTCGTTAACCTAACTTTCTAGACCTCATTTTTCACATATCAGGATGTGAATGAAACAGCACAATAAGCTAGCAATGGCATCACAAACATAAGAATAACACAACTATGATATAGTGGTTTTTTAATGATTACACCATCTAAAAGGAAAATGAAAAATGATTTGTCCTTCCTGCTGGTTGTATATTTCTTAGTAGACTAACAGGGTCCATAGGTATGCAGTGACCATGCCCCTCCTCCTCCCTAGATTTTAGCTGCCAGCCTCACCTTCCTATGGGACACAGGAGGAATTTGTAACTTTTCCTCAGTCCCTTGCAGCCTATAGGCAAGACAAGAAATCTCTACAAAGATGAACTGGAAACAAGTTCTATATCTGGCAGTTGCTACAACACTGGTGCTTCTTGCAGGTAAAACCCCAGCTGCTAAATCTAGAGTCTGGGATAAATCTAATACATTGCTTTATATTCTTACATATAAGGGGTACAGATACTTTGTGTCGTATTGTCCCATATGATGGGTCTATCTGGCACATTATGTGACGTTACTACACATGGTGGCTCTATCACATAGACCTTGTACTGTTCGTACATATCTGACCCATTATTTGTCACATATGTAAGGGGTCTCCTTCTGCATTTTCAGGGGCACCCCATACGCTCAAAGCATGTCTGAAACAATTTAAAGTTAGTCATACCACTCCCTCACACATCTACTTATCTTATATATTGTGTAATGTCCCCACAAATGCATTCTCTATCTGATACAAAATGTGGTGTTCCAGTATATGATGGGTCTATCTGATATACAATGTGGTGTTCCAGTATATGATGGGTCTATCTGATATACAATGTGGTGTTTCAGTATATGTTGGGTCTATCTGATATACAATGTAGTGTTCCAGTATATGATGGGGTCTATCTGTTACACTGTGTGGTGTTCCAGTATATGATGGGTCTATCTGATATACAATGTAGTGTTCCAGTATATGATGGGTCTATCTGATATACAATGTGGTGTTCCAGTATATGATGGGGTCTATCTGATATACAATGTGGTGTTCCAGTATATTATGGGGTCTATCTGATATACAATGTGGTGTTCCAGTATATGATGGGTCTATCTGATATACAATGTAGTGTTCCAGTATATGATGGGGTCTATCTGATATACAATGTAGTGTTCCAGTATATGATGGGTCTATCTGATATACAATGTGGTGTTCCAGTATATTACAGGGTCTATCTGATATACAATGTGGTGTTCCAGTATATGATGGGTCTATCTGATATACAATGTGGTGCTCCAGTATATGATGGGTCTATCTGATATACAATGTGGTGTTCCAGTATATGATGGGGTCTATCTGATATACAATGTGGTGTTCCAGTATATTATGGGGTCTATCTGATATACAATGTGGTGTTCCAGTATATGATGGGGTCTATCTGATATACAATGTAATGTTCCAGTATATGATGGGTCTATCTGATATACAATGTGGTGTTCCAGTATATGTTGGGTCTATCTGTTACACTGTCTGGTGTTCCAGTATATGATGGGTCTATCTGATATACAATGTAGTGTTCCAGTATATGATGGGGTCTATCTGATATACAATGTGGTGTTCCAGTATATTACAGGGTCTATCTGATATACAATGTGGTGTTCCAGTATATGATGGGTCTATCTGATATACAATGTGGTGTTCCAGTATATGATGGGTCTATCTGATATACAATGTGGTGCTCCAGTATATGATGGGTCTATCTGATATACAATGTGGTGTTCCAGTATATGATGGGGTCTATCTGATATACAATGTGGTGTTCCAGTATATTATGGGGTCTATCTGATATACAATGTGGTGTTCCAGTATATGATGGGTCTATCTGATATACAATGTAATGTTCCAGTATATGATGGGTCTATCTGATATACAATGTGGTGTTCCAGTATATGTTGGGTCTATCTGTTACACTATCTGGTGTTCCAGTATATGATGGGTCTATCTGATATACAATGTAGTGTTCCAGTATATGATGGGGTCTATCTGATATACAATGTAGTGTTCCAGTATATGATGGGGTCTATCTGATATACAATGTGGTGTTCCAGTATATTACAGGGTCTATCTGATATACAATGTGGTGTTCCAGTATATGATGGGTCTATCTGATATACAATGTGGTGCTCCAGTATATGATGGGTCTATCTGATATACAATGTGGTGTTCCAGTATATGATGGGGTCTATCTGATATACAATGTGGTGTTCCAGTATATTATGGGGTCTATCTGATATACAATGTGGTGTTCCAGTATATGATGGGGTCTATCTGATATACAATGTAATGTTCCAGTATATGATGGGTCTATCTGATATACAATGTGGTGTTCCAGTATATGTTGGGTCTATCTGTTACACTGTCTGGTGTTCCAGTATATGATGGGTCTATCTGATATACAATGTAGTGTTCCAATATATGATGGGGTCTATCTGATATACAATGTAGTGTTCCAGTATATGATGGGGTCTATCTGATATACAATGTGGTGTTCCAGTATATTATGGGGTCTATTTGATATACAATGTGGTGTTCCAGTATATTATGGGGTCTATCTGATATACAATGTGGTGTTCCAGTATATGATGGGGTCTATCTGATATACAATGTGGTGTTTCAGTATATGATGGGTCTATCTGATACACAATGTGGTGTTCCAGTATATTATGCGGTCTATCTGATATATAATGTGGTGTTCCAGTATATGATCGGGTCTATCTGATACACTGTTTGTTTCTGCAAATAAGTTGGGTGTATCTGATTGATGTGTGTACATATGAGGGGTCTATGTATATATTGATCATTTTGCATATGAGGGGTTTGTCTAATATTTTATGTTTAGTTTTTGCATATAACTGGTCTGATTATTAAACTGGGTGGTGTTTCTAGATATAAGAGTCTATTTGATACATTGCCATTTCCAGATATGGGGTGTATATTTGATATAATCTATGATATTTCTAGTATATAGGAGCTCATCAGTGTATCAACCTGTATGATGTTGGAAATAATCTTATACATTGTGTGATCATTCTGTAGATGAGAGGTCTATCTGATATATTGTGTGATCATTCTGTAGATGAGGGGTTTATCTGATATATTGTATGATTATTCTGTAGATGAGGGGTCTATCTGATATATCTATATGATACACAGTGGGATGATTCTGCATATTAGATGTCTATATGATACAATGTGGGATTATTCTACATATGAGGGGTCTATATGATACATTGTGGGATGATTCTCCATATGAGGGGGTCTATATGATACAATGTGGGATTATTCTACAGATGAGGGGGTCTATATGATACATTGTGTGATTAGTCTACATATGAGGGGTCTATATGATACATTGCGGGATTATTCTACATATGAGAGGTCTATATGACACACTGTGGGATGATTCTGCATATGAGAGGTCTATATGATACATTGTGGGATGATTCTGCATATGAGGGGTGTATATGATACATTCTGGGATGATTCTGCATATGACAGGTCTATATGATATATTGTGGGATGTTTATGCTCTTGAGAAGTTTATGTGATACAGGGTGTGATGTAGATATCTCTCTGACAGTTTGTTCTGTTCCACATATAAGGGGTCTATCAGTATCATTGTGCGATGTACCTGCGTATGAGCCAGGAACATATTGCAGATTTGGAGTGATCCTTTATGTTACATATTAAACAATATACAGCATAAGTAGATATTCAGATTTTGTGCTTTTCATTCAAGTAAGCTTCTTGATAAAAGTGTTAGGGCTCATTCAGACAAGTAATGTAAAACTTGTCAGTGTATGCCTGCTAAAAACTAACTTTACATCCAAGTTGAAACAGGTTTGTCTCTGACTGTGTTCTGTGTGTCTATATTTTTACATCTACACAGCATCAGCATGACATCTGTTTTTCGCATCTGACAAAAATGGCAGCCATCTGTGATAAACAGACTGCAAATGGATGGTACACGTTAGCTTTTTGTTTTTTCTCTGAACCATTGCCTTCATTGGATGAGTCTACCATGAAAATGAGACCAAAATGGCACATGCAGTAATTTTCTGTAAATGGAACAATGGCTACGCCCTGCTATATGTGAACATTATAAATTACTATATACAGATGTAGCCCAGCTAAAATTAACTCTGATAACACACATCACAGTGTTATCTTGTGCCATCTTGTGACAAAAGCCATTGAAATACATTGAAAGAGTTAGTTAACCTTTTTGTGCCTTTTTTTTTACTTAACACTTTAACCATCAAGTTTAGTTCGGCTGCATCTGTATATTACACATGAATATAGTAAATTTGAATTCTTACTTAGTCTGACAGTTGGGCATATTTTTATAAAGTACAAGGATATAAATAGAGATTAGCAAATTTAATTTTTTGAAATTTGTTCACACTTCGTTTGGTGGTAAATGGAATCCATAACGCAATTCACCTTTTACCACCAAACGAAGTGTGAACAAATTTGATAAGTGGAAATTCTCTGATCTCTAGATATAAATACTAACTCATTGTTGTATACTTGTCCTCAATTATACAATCTGTTGTTCCTTTCTCCACTTTGATCTCTCTCCTTCTGTGTATTCTAGTTTTCCAGGTGAGTGAAGGTGCTGCCGTAAGAAACAATGATGATGGGGCAGCAGACAGGAAAGAAAGTAAGTAACAACATAGATATGTACAGACACACACATTCACTCGTATCAGACTGCGCAGATATATATTTTCTAGATGTATAACATACACATTTAGTAGTATTTATACACCTTAGTTTCAAGATTGTACATGGGAGGCTTGTCATAGGGAAAATGACTGTGCAGAGTAAAGGAAACTAATGAGTTTTAGTATCTGATAATATCAGTAAGGCCTTATGCACACCACTGTATGTATTTTGCGGTCAACAAAAAACAATCTGCAAAAAATATGGATGACGTCCATGTGCATTCCATATTTTGTAGAACAGAACAGCTGGCCCCTAACAGAACAGTACTATCCTTGTCCGTAATGCGGACAATAATAGGACATGTTCTATTTTTTTGCGGGACGTAAATACAGACATACGGAAACGGAATGCACATGGAGTACCTTTAGTTTTTTATGTGGACCCATTGAAATAAATGTCTCCGTATGCGGTCCGCAAAGAAAACGAAACGGAACGGACGCGGAAAGAAAATACATTCGTGTGCATGAAGCCTTAAGGGATAGTTCACATCACCATTTCATTTTCTGATCTTCTGATCCGTCAGAAGAAGAGAAAAAAATCAAAAAACAGGATCCTTTTAAAAAAAAAAACGCATCCTGTGCATCAGTTATAAACATTTGGCATCTGTTTGGACCATTTCCGTAGTGCACGCAGGACTTTTTTTCCAGTCTAAAAAAAAAAGGATCTCAGACGGAAATAGCTCAACCAGATGCCAAATGTGCAACAGGATCCGTTTTTTTGAGGATTATTTTTTATGTTTTTTCTTCTATTCTTCTAAGGATTAGAAAGACGGAAAATGAAACAGAGATGTGAAGATGTTTTCTAGACTTGAATATAAACCTTAAATCCCATTAACTGCACTCCATCCACAGGCTTGAAGAAAATATTCATGCAGGAATCCGAGGCATCAAACTTCTTCAAGAAACGTGGCAAAAGATCAACTAAATCCCAGGATGAAATAAATGGTGAGGGTGTTTGCTTTGTGGATACATGTTTATTTTTCTGCTCCATGGTTTCCTTGAAATTGTTCAGGATTCCTGCTGTCTCCGCACTGGTGTATACTGTAGGAATGATTTTGTTTGTAGCCTTTGAATTTCAAGATGCTTGTAACTGAAGCTAGTTTAGATACCAATAGCTAGAGTATTTAGAGGGTTTTATTCTACTCTCATGGATGAAAGTGAGGACCAGTAAATGTTTAGCTATGATAGGTTTCCATCCATTAGTTTATACATGTTTAATATTTAGCAAGGTGCCGTGTTCCGTCAGAAAAAGATATAACTGTATTTAAGATTACTGCATTTTATCCATAAGCCTCATTCACACAGTAGATAAATGCTCATGGAGGGCATACAGCGACAGACGGAGTCATTTCTGCATCATAGTGCCTCCATGCCTATAGAGGTATCGGGGAGATAGGGTTAGAGAAGAATATATCTGTAATACAGCATCTGATGGCTCAATATTCCTATTGATTTATATGGAATACAACAAAAAACCTGTGTCTACTTGTGAAATTTGGTGTCATATTATGATTCTGTACATCGTGGATTTTGTGCAGAGCTGGGCATAAACCGTAAAATGCAGAACACCCCAGGCAGTCAACTTCTACCCATTGTGACCCACTACACACAGGGTTATTTAGAATGTAGAATTAACACACAAGTTAATTGAATTTACATCTTCCATTAGCAATTATTCAGTAAACGCTTGTAAAAGTCTGCTCATAGTTTACTTAGACATGTCGTGAATGTTGCTATACGCTTACAGGCTTTTTCCCTTTAACTGTCAGGTATTCCACCTCTGGGGCTGTTTTCATTACTCTGTACAATGAAGGACTATGTGTACTAGACAGAGCAGCAGAGAGTGTCTGGTATGTGCTGGGCAGCACCACGCAGCTACCAGGAGGTGCAGGGCAGCATGGAGAAAATACTGAGGCTTCTAGTATTCTCACCTTCAGGTCACATTACACGTCTCATAGGAACAGCTGGCTAGAGATAGCTGGCTGCTTTTTCTGTACTTTTCCTTCTGGCCTAGTGTGAAACTTTGCATCTCTGAAAAGCTATGGCCACATTTGATATGGATAAAATGAATTTTTATATATTTAGTGGTTATCTTGAGAAAAAAAAAAGCTACACTAAGTTTCAGTCTGCAATCTTTATTTCTTCATTCATTTTTCAACACCCATATATATTAAAGGGGTTGGCCACTTTCTGGAGACTTGTGACCAATGTGTAGGTAAGATGACTATATGGCACTTACTAATATAGCCTTAGTTGATGTTCTGTGCCGTTTACAATATCAGTCATGCATCATTGTTGGGCAAATCTTCTGTGCCGTTCACATAGAGGTCTTGTCCATAAAATGGCTGCTGATGGAGGGTCATGTGACCAGGCAAATCACCTCCATGTGATGACCCCTCTATTCAAATACATTGCACCTACACTAAACTCCTCACTTTGCAAGTGCAGATGGCAGGTCCAATGTGTTTGAATGGAGGGGACATCACATGGAGGTGATTTACCTGGTCACATGACCCTCCATCAACAGCCATTTTATGGACAAGATATGTGTGTGGACAGCACAAAAAACCTGACAAACAAGGGGGTATATTTATGAAATATAGAAAATGATACAGAATTTTAACAAAGGCTGTATTAGTAGCCATCCTATATACACATTGGTCAACAGTAACGAGAAAGTGGCTAACCCCTTTAGGTTTATAACTTGCTTCTAGTTTCAGACTTCTCTTGTGGTCATGTCCTTCCCAGTAATGCATGCTGGATCTGTGTTTCCAGGATGCTTCTGATTTCTCCCTGCAACTAGCTTTTGTATGCTTTTCATCTTTTATCCGTTTTATGTGACCCCTTGGATGCTTGCTCCACCTTCACAAATCGGCAACCTCCCAGCCCCTATCTGCTCTCTCTAAGGGCTCATGCACACGACAGTATTTTGCGTTCAGTATACTGGACGTTTTTTGAGCTCAGTATACGGAACATATACTGAACCATTCATTTCAATGGTTCAGCAAAAAATACTGAAGTGTCTCAGTGTGCATTCCGTTTCAGTATTTCAGTATTTCCGTGCCGTGAAAAGATAGAACATGTCCTATACTTGTCCGCAAATCACGGTGCTTGGCTCCATTCAAGTCAATGGGTCCGCAAAAAAAACGGAACACATACGGAAATGCATCCGTATGTCTTCCGTTTCCGTTCCGTTTTTTCCTGAACCATCTATTGAAAATGTTATGCCCAGCCCAATTTTTTCTATGTAATTACTGTATACTGTATATGGCATACGGAAAAACGGAACGGAAAAACGGAAAGGAAACGGAAACACAACGGAAACAAAAAACGGAACAACGGATCCGTAAAAAACGGACCGCAAAACACTGAAAAAGCAATACTGTCGTGTGCATGAGGCCTAACACTGAGAAAAGGGAGGGGGAGAGCAGACAGAGCCATCAGAACAGCATGCTCAATGGTTTACATACACTCTGCAGAAACAAAACGGCACTCACCTGAATGGAAGCAGCACTGCAGTAATCAGGCCCAGCCACTACCCACTGTACAGAGCTGCCTGGTCCTTGTGCTACAGCTGATCTGTAGGGATGCCTGGAGTTGGACCCCTGCCGATCTGATACCAGTTACCTATGCTAAAGATAGATCGTGAAAAGTTAGAGGGTTATTCATATCTGTACATTTTCATAATATCCATATCCGCATGCTTAGGCCTCATGCACATGATCGTATCAGTTTTGCAGTCCACAAATTGCAGATCCACAAAATATGGGTGCAGTCCATGTGCCGTCTGCATTCACTTCTATGGGTCAGTGGTCTGCATTTAGTGGTTATATTCTCTTTCTTTGCGCAATGGACATACAGCTGAGGACAGCACATGGATGATCCTTGTGTTTTCCACATCCATATGTCCGTTCCCCAAAATCCTATAAGTGGCAGCAAATGCTGTCCACTGACCCATTAAAGTCAATGGGTCCACAAAAAAATGCTGGCACAGACGGTCGTGTGTATAAGGCCTTAGGCTACTTTCACACTAGCGTTCGTCGGTCCGCTCGTGAGCTCCGTTTGAAGGGGCTCACGAGCGGACCCGAACGCAGCCGTCCAGCCCTGATGCAGTCTGAATGGAGCGGATCCGCTCAGACTGCATCAGTCTGGCGGCGTTCAGCCTCCGCTCCGCTCGCCTCCGCATGGACAGGCGGACAGCTGAACGCTGCTTGCAGCGTTCGGGTGTCCGCCTGGCCGTGCGGAGGCGTGCGGATCCGTCCAGACTTACAATGTAAGTCAATGGGGACGGATCCGTTTGAAGATGCCACAATATGGCTCAATCTTCAGGCGGATCCGTCCCCCATTGACTTTACATTGAAAGTCTGGACGGATCCGTACGAGGCTATTTTCACACTTAGCTGTTATATGCTAAAAATAATGCAGACGGATCCGTTCTGAACGGAGCCTCCGTCTGCATTATTATGATCGGATCCGTTCAGAACGGATCCGATCGAACGCTAGTGTGAAAGTAGCCTTACTCTGCAATTATAGAACTTCCATAGACATAAAAGGAGAGCGATGCGCATGTACGAACACCTCTCTATACACAGCGACATGAAATATGTATGGGTCCCAGAGGTGCCCAGATGGAAATAACTCTTTAAGTTTTCCAAAATATATAGGGGCACATTTGTTAAGACTGGCTTTTTAGACGCCGGTCTTAATAAAGCTCTAAACTGGTGGTGAATCTGCCGAAGTTATGAAGAGGCACAGGCCTAAAACAGGCGTAGAAAATGGTGAATGAGATGGGTCTGCTGCCCGGTCCCTGACATGCCCACAATTTTAGACCTGGCGTGAGCGTGGCTAGGCTATCTGCTCCTAAAATACGCCTAATTTAGGCATATTTCAGCATAGTAAATTACCCCAATAGTTTGCAAATAAGCTCATATCAGTTTTGGCTGATATGGGCAAATCTGCATGCTTTTTCCCATGGAACATTGTTTGAAAGTCTCCATACACTGCTGAGTCTCCTCAATGGGAACCAGTACACGTTATCCTTTTGCAGAAAGTTTTTTTCCCCCCATCAATTACCTTTGTAAGGAGTATGGGGGCATCAAAGAAAATCAACATATCTAATTATAAGTTATAATACAGTCCAAAGCCAGTATGAAGTGATCTATCTCATATACTTAGGAGGTTTAAAAACCCTATTTACATACCATCTTGTACATTGTTGCAGAGTTTTGGTGTAGAATCTGCACTAAAAGTCCTCAAAATATCGCCCACATCTAAATGTAGCTTTACAAACCTAAAATACCAAAAAATAATTTGCTCGCCCTGATGCTCTCTTCTTTTGGATCCCATGCCAACGGACCTTGACAAGTTTCCTAATTGAAATGTCAGGATGATCATATACATGTTATTGCAGACAGACCATTAGCCAAGGACATTACTACTCCGGATGCTAGTAATCACTGGGTTGGGATATTGAAATATAGCTTTTCGAATTTCAGCCCTTAGATGTGCTTCAAAAACCCACCAAACAAGTCAGTAAACACAGTGGATTACTGTGTCCATATAATTGTGGCAAGAATGAATAACTTGTCATGTTTTCTTCAACTAAGATTTTCAGTTCTTGTAAGTGCCTGAGAAATAGATTATTTAGCCATCCCTGTCTAATCAAGTGTACAAGCAACTGAGTACCATGTCATATTTGTTCACTGTTCTGCTTATCTATACATATTTTCTCTTGTTGTGTTGTGCATGTTGTTTGGGCATCCCTAAAGTCTCTTTCAGCCATATTTCCATTCCATGTTTCAGCTGCACTGCTAGATGCATTTCTTGAAGAAGCAGTGAGTGTATCCCTTCTATTGAAGCTGCCAGGGCTGCATGCAGTGACCTCACTTCCTACTATTTATTTTACTCACTTACAGAGCAGTGACATGTTTTTCCGCAGAGGTTTACAGAGATTAGCATCACGTTATCCCCAATTGGGCTCACAATCTATGTTCCCTATCAGTATGCCTTTGTTTTCTTTCAGGTAGCTGAGAAAGCGGATAAGAAGGTAGAGTTCACACTTCAGTTATTTGGTCAGTTATTTCAATCAGTTATTGTGAGTTAAAACTTGGTGTGGGTCAAAACCAAAGACCAGGTGAATATCTTTCCATTATACTTAATCTCTGAGTAGGTGTCACTACTGGTTTTGGTTCATATCTAATGGAAATAACAGATCAAATAACTGAAGTGACAGACACAGGTGTTTCTCTGATTTTCAGAAGCATTACATAGGCAGTGCTTATATCAGGCACAGGAGCTCTTGCCTGACAACAGCCAGTGGACTTCAAATTAGGTGGAAGTATGACCCTTAGCGGCCATGAACAGCTTTTTTTTTTTTCAGGTGGATGCAGGCACATTTTTTTTTTAAATGAAGTGATTTGTATATTTGCTAGTTACACCATTCTCTATTAAATGAAATTGTGTGAAAGTACAGTGACTAAGATTTGGCATCTGAGTCATCACCAATCTTGAAGAAAGGGGATAACTTCTTGTTATTGGAATACCCCTTTAAAGATACTTTCACAATAGCATTAAAGTTTTCCAGTATTGAGTTCCATCACAGGGGCTCAATACCGGAAAAAACGCTTCAGTTTTATCCTAATGCATTCTGAATGGAAAGCATTCCATTCAGTATGCATCAGGATGTCTTCAGTTCAGTCCCTCTTACGGTATTGTCTTTGGCCAAAATTCCAGAACAATTGCTGGAATTTCCATTGAAATGTATTAATGCCGGATCCGGTACCAAGTGTTCTGGAAAAATGGATCCGGTTTCCCAGTCTGCGCACGCGTAGACCTTTAAAAATGCAAAAAAAAATAAATTCCGGATTTGTTTTTCCGAATGATACCGGAGAGATGCATCCGGTATTTCAATGCATTTGTCAGCCGGGTCCGGAAACAAATGCTATCCGTTTACATACAGATTTCCGGATCTGGCAGGCAGTTTCGGCAACGGAACTGCCTGCAGGAATCCTCTAACGCAAGTGTTAAAGTACCCTAAGGCATTCAATTGGAACCAGCTCAATCCACTGTTGGTGGCTGAAGGCAGATTTTTATTTATTTATTTAAACTATCTGGTAGTATAGAATTTATTTACTGTTATTTTTATCCAAAAAGATGTTACTTTTTCTTTTAGCACAAAAGGTATATATTTAAAAGATTATCATAATTTTACCCTGCAGCATAATTAACTTTATAAAAGAAAAAATCTAAAACAATTTGCAATAATCTTTCTTCATTTTCCTCCTATTCCAGCTGAGAATCGCCAAAGGCTTGCAGCAGATGAACGGAGGAGAGAGTACTATGAAGAACAGAGGAATGAGTACGAGAACTTTGTAGAAGAGGAACAGGATGGTGAGTTTCTCATATTAGAAAATTGATAGTTATCCTAAAAATATAAGAGTGTAGATTCTGGTCAATGAATCTATATGGGGACACAATAGGAGGTTATACTTTGTCCACAAAAACAAACAAACGCATAACTCAAATACTGTAATACTGACTACTCTTAGAAAGGAGAATGACCAGAAACTAGACCAATGGTCATAAGTTATTCATGTGTGGACTGCCCACTATGACTAAGGAATGTCTAAATGTGCCTAGCAGAAATTATGATGGGAGTACCATGTTTTCACAATGGCAACTATTGTGTATATTGAATGGAGCAACTGTCATGGGAAAAAACAAAGTCCTAAGTATATTCTTATGCATCAAAAGATTAATGATTTAAGATCTCTGCATGCTGTAAGTGAACAGTGACATCTGTTACAGTCAGACACTGGAATCCTAGAATGACATAATATGCATCACAGCTTAGAGGTTGCTATTTTGCATCCTGTCTAAGCAATCCTGGTGATCACGATTACTAAATTTATTTCATATTTCATCTGTAGGACTTTACATTGGATAATATTTAGGCAGCACATTGTATTACAGATATAGACAATTGAAATGATTATTTTTGAAGGGCATCTGTCAACAGATCTGTGCCTATTAAAGGCTAGGCCTACACGGCAACAATTGTAGCGCGACTTCTCGCACAAAAGTCGCGCAACAATTTTTATGATAGTCAATGGTGTCGCACTGCGACATGCTGCAACTGTCACAACAAAAAATCCATCAAAGTTGGATTTTTGTGCGGCTGTCACGTTGCAGTCACAGTGCGACACCATTGCAAAAATGTCGCCCGACATGTGTCAGTGTAGTTGTACTTTTTTTTTGTCACGTGACACGTCGCCATGTAGCCTTAGTCTCATGTATGGACTTGCTGAGAAAACTTCCTGATTTGCTTCACAGAGCCATATTATTAAACTGGTGTCCAATACAAAAGTGACGTTTCCTAATAAGAGTAGATAATAAAAGCTCAATAATCCTTTTGCCATTTTTCTACAGAACAAGAAGAGCGCACCCGTGAACAAGTTGAACAGTGGCGCCAGTGGCATTATGATGGGCTGTCTCCTTCCTATCTTTACCAACGTCAAAACATTTAAGATCGATAGAATTAATGTATATAGAAACATTTTCAATCAAAAACTCACTAATAAAGTCCTGCTATAGCTCAGCAGACGAGCAGCCAAGGATCATAGGTTATATAATCATTATTGGTTTATCTGTAGACCATTTGTTGCTTACATGCAGATTCTTTTTGTTGTAAAATTTTTCATCTTCAAGAAAGCATTTAGTAACAGGTAAGAGCTTTCTGGTGTAGCATAACAGAACAAAGTAGGGGGAAGACATAGTATGTGTGTGGGTGGGAGTTAAGAAGCAATGTTTAAATGTAAAGAGTTAAAAAATGTTTCAACCCAAATAAAAGTCGTAAATACAAGGGATGAAGTCTCATCATTGTCATTAAGTACAAACTCCTCACCTGAAATACACATACATTATATATATATATATATATATATATATTTTCAGCCTATTAGAAAGCTGTCAGTTTGGCTGTTAGCTACTCCTATAGCCCTCTTTCCACCTACATACACACACAGCTGAGCATGCATGTGGTCTGAATTAGGAGCTGGGAATAAGTCGCTGCAAGACTTTTGGCAGCTTCTCTTCCACAAAAAAATATTCTAGTTTTCAAACCAGCACCTGCATCTGAATACTTTTGCAATTTCATGTAATAATTTTTTTTTGCCTAGCCACTGAGCTATTCAATAAAATGCATCTGTATAGCACAATCTAGTTTTTTTATTTTCTTATTTCTTTGTCCGGCTAACTGAGAAGTCCGCACATGCTCAGTTTTATCCTTCAACTGCCTCCTGAGCTGCGATAGGGAGATCAGAGACACGCCTCCTGAGCTGCGATAGGGAGATCAGAGATACGCCTCCTGAGCTGCGATAGGGAGATCAGAGACACGCCTCCTGAGCTGCAGCAGAAAAGACACTCCCCTTGAGCTGTCAGCTTGATATAAATCTAGCAGAGCAATGAATGGGGAGATCTCTGGATCCATGTGAGGTACATGGCTGGTTCTAGCTTTGTTAGAAAGATTGTCATGTACTATATAATGTAATTTTCTACATTAGTCATGGGATAACCCCTTTAAGAACAAAAGAATTGGGAATATTGACAGAAACAGAATAATTAAAAACATTTGTCCTCGCAAAGCTTGCTGTATAAAACCTTATTCACATATCAGTGTTTTGCTCAGTGATTTCCATCAGGGATTGTGAGCCAAACCCAGAATTGGAGCCTCCACAGACATAATGTATAAAGGAAAGATCTGTTCTGTTTAGAGCCGCACCTGGTTTTGGCTCAATCACTGACTGTGTGAATAAAGCCTGCATTATACCTACAGATTTTTCAGCAAATAAACACTAGTTAGCAATCATCTTGCAGTGTAGTACTGCTGCTGATTGACCGATGAATGAGCAAACACGCATTCATTGGGCAATCCAAATCTTTTGACATGTTAAAAAAATCATCATTTGCAGGTGGCCGATCATGGTGTCTAATCACAATCTGTCACCGGCAAACCACTAAACAGCATGGGGATGAGCAATGGCATCGTGATAGAGTCTCCCAATGCTGTGGAAGAGATTGCTGCATGTAATAGAAGCAGTCGTTTCCGCTAGCAAGCAGATGATTGCCGGGGGGGAGGCTTCCTTCCCGACAATAGTCTGCCACATCGGGCTGTGTAATACAGCCTTAAGGCATCACAGTGGAACAAACATCCCAGCAAATAACAGCACATGAATATCTAGCAAATCACATGAAACACTGAGGCTTTTTTTTAAAACTGCATGCCTTTTGGTAAACATCCCCAATATCTCAAGCCTGGTACATGTGTTGTTCATTTCTTATAGCAGTCTGAACTTAAACATGTTTTTCAAGGTAGAATTTTAATTCTATATTTTAGATACAACCACATGCACAGTACTGTGCAGCCGAATGGGCTGCAGCTGGCTCTTGTTAAACTGAGACAGCACTGTTTGGTCGGTTTGCATTAATGGCTGGGCGGCACCTTTAATATGGCGCATGATAGCTCTGTACCATGTTCAAGTGAATGGAATGGAGGAGTCGTAATTACATACAGTAGCGCTGCATTCCCTTCATACAAGTGATCAGCAGCGGTGCCAGGAGCTAGAACCTACTACATCTAGTAGTTTGGTGTGCAAGCCATAGGTAACACTTTTCATGCTCCTCCTATGCCAACATTTGCTGCAGTACACCAGAATGATAACAAGACTATAGAAGTGCTTGGGAAGTACAAATGATTTGTACTTTGTAATAACTACATAAGAAATGAGGAGACCGAATTGTTCAGACTCCTTCCGGTAACAGTATGAAGTGTTCATTTTCCCACTAGATAAAATATTTTCCATCCTTTAATATATTGTACAACATACACAGGTTGAGCTGTGGGACAAAAGTAAAATATATAGTTCTGGCTTTAATCTGCTGATTCTGACAAGAACTTTGGATAGACACACAAACACATTTAGAATGATTTATTATACACAAATACATGCCCGCTCCATACTAATAAGAAATCTTTATATAATACATAATCAGTTAAAACATTGACATAAAAAATATGTACAGACAGGTTCGTGCGTGCTAAATGTAAAGGTTGCTAAGCTTTACACAGCATACTTTCAATGGCATACTGCCTTCATGTGATCAGTATGGATCCGACAACAGACTCCAACTGATGTTGACTGCATGGACCTAAAGTAAAAGTGGTACCAGAGACGTCCATTCTGGGGAAATATTTTAATATAAAAAACTCTGGGGTGGAAAATGATCAGTATCATTTTTCAAGCACTGTAAATGAGGTATGCAATTAATGTAATCACAGTATTTCAGTATCTCATCCTCTCCAAAGGATTTGAGAGGGGAAAAAAAACTAAAACAAAAAAAACACACACATGAAAACAAGGTTGGTCTGTGAGTCCAATGAAATACAGGGATCTGGTGTTACAGTAGTCCGGTTGTGATGAAGTAATAAATAGGGGTTTGGTGTAACTGGATGCGCAATGTCAAAAAGTACTTTATTATTTTGAACTGTTAAGAAATTTGCCATGCTCCTCTCCTCTCGGCAGGAGTGTTTCTGCTCCAATTTTTGGTCCACTTTTTTCCTGTTTAGTTAACAAAAAGATAAATCTATTAAACACAAATAGGCACAATTGTTAACATTAACAAATTCCCTGATCAACATCAGGTGGTGTCCAGGTACATTTCTTTGACCAAGGCCTCATGCATTTTTGCAGATAGCACACAGACCTATTCTTTTCTATACTGCCATGCACACATCCGTAGGTGGATCCATCTGGCCGTACCGCAAATCAAAGAATATGTCCTACTCTAGTCTGCATTGCTAACAAGAAAAGTAATTTCTATAGATGGGAAAAATAAAAATGTGGAGTGCTCACAGAAGTTATCCGTTAGAGATGAACAGAGGGGAGAAGGGGAAGAGAGGTATTTGGGATGAATACCCCTCAATAACTCAGGGCAGTAAGAACTGCCTTAGCTAGGCGGCAGTCCTTGGTCAGGAAACGGTGTGTACTAATTCTCTTTACTGAGAGCACCTAGTAGGCATGAGGAGTCTTATAGGCCTGGTAACACTCCTCTGGGTATATAAAAATTAGCTTTCCTTCCATAAGGGAAAGAAAGCCAAGTGTGCCTTCCCATGTGCACCAGAAAATATACAAGTGCAGATTTGGTTTCGGATTTTATTACTTGTGGCTTAGGATGCAGATTTCTGTGCCAACTACATCCCCCATTGAAATGAATGGAGACATTCAGCTTCAGAAAATCCGCAACAATTTTTACAGAACAGGGAATGGCCTTTTCAGTCCCATAGAATAACATAGGGGAAGTGGATTGTCTGGTATAATTTTCTGCACTTGTGAAGGCAGACTGCCTAGTAGTGTAAATAATGATTTGCAGTACCTGAAAGTCTCCATTCATTTTAATAGTTGATGTAGTCCATAAAGAAATCCGCAACAGTTTATTTTCTGGCAGATTTTTTCACAATGTGTGGTGGAAGTTTCTGTTCCTTTTGGAAGGAATACAAATTTGCATATCTTCTTCCCAGAAAGTCAGGGGAGTGTCCCCTGGCCTCTAAGAATCCTCACACCTACTATGCAGCATCCATAATAAGAAATAGTACTCCCCTGGATCCTGACCAAGGCCCCTCAACCTAGCTAAAGGAGTTCTTACTGCACTCGTGCATGGCAATCACCCTAATAGCTATCTCCCAGCAAATTTCTTTGCCAAATCGGAGCAAAATGAATTTTAAGAAATTCGCTCATCCTTAGTTCAGTATTTTGTGGATCTGTAGTTTGAAAATCAAAATACAGTCAATGTTGTGTGCATGAAGCTAGTCTAATTCATGTGACCTAAAAAAACAAAAAAATAAAATAAAAAACTAGAATACAATCAAATAAAAAACTTGTCTAACCATACCTTAAGCATGCCATCTCGTTCCCACTTGAATAGTCCACATGTACTATAAAGAAAAACAAAAAGGAAAGGAAAAAAGGTCACCTTTTGGAATAGTTCATTCTAAAGCTAGAGCTCCACAGTGAACATTTGTAGTAAGTTTGCAACTGTAGCTATGAAAAGTCGCTGTGGGGGACTAGCAGAGATTTTTTTTAAGTCTTTTATTCTTTAGTCAGGCCAATTTTTTATATGTTTGCATTGTGCATGACAGAAAATTGTTTCAGCTGCCGGTTAACATGTGCAGAACAGCACACACAATTTAATAAAAGCATGTACCAGGAAACTTAAATTTAATCTTGCTGGAACAATGCTCATACTTTTGACATACAAAAAACCTGAAACTTATACCCACAAACTTGTGTTTTGAAAATAGACACTGTGAAACTGCTCCCCAGCATTACACTAATGGGGGGAGATTTCTCATGAGGGGAGTTTGAGTTTTCTTAAAGGGGTTCTGCAGTTCTTTTAAACTGATGATCTATTCCTTGGCTAGATCATCAGCATCTGATCGGCAAGGGTCCGACCCCTGGGAGCCCTGCCAATCAGCTGTTCAGGTCCGACACCCCCACGGCCTTCTCTCGGGTTGCCCTCAGGCCCAGTGATGTCACGACTAGCATCACTGGCCTGGGCTAAACTCTGTTCACTTGAATGTAGCTTAGCCGCACCCAGGCCTAGTGCCGATCCACCGCATGTAAAGCGCTGACAGAGGGAGTGGACTCCCTCTTTCTCCCATTGGCACCCGGCAAATGCAATCGCGGGGTGCCGATGTCTGTGAAGGCTGCCTGGGGTCTGATGTAGACCCCAGACCAGCCTCCGCCTCTCTGGCGCAGCCTGCTGGTCAATGTCAGAATAGCATTGCCATTAAAATGCAATGCACTATAGCAGGGATGGCCAACCTGAGGCTCTCCAGCTGTTGCAAAACTACAACTCCCAGCATGCCCACAGCTATTAGCCTACAGCATGGCATCATGGGAGTTGTAGTTTTGCAACAGCTGGAGAGCCTCAGGTTGGCCAACCATGCACTATAGGGATAGTGCATTGCATTTAAAAAGCTGTCCGTTTTAGTTTAGCAAGTGCTAAAAAAAAAAAAAACACGACATAAATATCATGGAAATTATGCCCTACGGTGAACGCATAAAAAAAAAAGAAATAAAAGGGCAGAATTGCTAATTTATTCTTAGTTGCCACTGAAAAAACGCAATACCAAGCGATCAAAAAAGCGCCATTTACTCCAATACCAATGAAAAATACACTTCATCCCGCAAAAATTAAGCCCTCACACAACTCCATTGAAATAAAAAAATAAAAATAATAAGTTATGGGTCTTGAGAAGCGGCAGTTCTATTGCAAAAAAAAGTAGTCAAATGTAAAAAAGGATATGTATTTGGTATCACTGTAATTGTACTGACCCAGAGAATAAAGATATATGTTATTTATATCGAAAAATTAACGCCGTGAAATTTATAACGCAAAACGCAGTGGCAGTATTTTTGTTTTTCCCATCTCCCTCCCAGAAAGAGTTAATAAAAGTTAAATCAGAAAGTTATGAGTACCCCAAAATGGCGCCATTAAAAACTACAACTTGTCCCGCAAAAAACAAGCCCTCAAAAAGCTATATAGATGAAAAAAAACAAAAAACAAGAACATATAGCTCTTGGAACTCGACGATGGAAAAAAAAAAAAGAAGAAAACCGCTTGGTCAGTAAGGTCCAAAACAGGCTGGTCACTAAGGGGTTAAGCAGCTCCAGTGCAGGCTACCAGCTCTACCCACTGCTGATTTTGACAATGCTATTCCTATTGCAATCAGCGGTGGGGATGGAGCTCATAAATATGAGGACTTACTGGCACATGCATCGCGCAAACTCCAGCACTCTGTGCTGGAACTGCTCAATACAAATTTTTAGCAAAACATCTGGGTCAATGCAAGTAATTGACCAAAGCTTTTTGCTCAGGGTATCTGTCAGATACCCTGCCAGATATTACGACAGATTCCCTTTAAGATGATACCAAGATCTAAGCTTTGATATTTCAGTTGCAGCAAGCAACAGCGTTTTACATATCGCCTTGGCAATAAAATGGCAAAAGTATAGTAAATATAACCTCAGTTAGGTTGTGCTGACCAACCAAATGGTATATTAAATTAATCTGATGTTATACCTGCATGACTTCTTAGGGAGTCGATCTAGTGCAATTGTCCTGTTACCACATGGACACTTGAAGAAGCGTTTCACAGCATCATGCCAATGGAAGACATGGTTTTCGCCAACACACGTGTCCAGTGGCTTGTAATGCGTGTACTTACACTGTTAAAACAGGGGCAAAAACACAATAGCTCAGTCATCATCATGTTTATATGACCAACATTTATAAACACAAAATTCATTTGGGGATAATATCATAGTCCCTCTTATGACTGCTATGCATTAATAGCTTAGTGCAAGTAAGAACCTGGGTCATATAGTTTTATGCAGGCCTCCTTATGCCCCGGGATGCGTTGGGAATAATGATGTTCTGGAGTGTACCATCATTGAAGTAACCAGAATACATTTTGAGATGACAAAGTAATGTTTTCCAGGGTCCACCTGGAAAGGACGGGGGGGAAGGTTCATATATTTTTCTTCCAAGGGACACTATCAAAAATATTTTTATTTTCTACAAAAACAGGTGGATGGTTTTCTGGATATACAGTAATTGCCTCAAGTCACTTGATGTATTCTACTTCCTCTCTTGATTGTCTAAACCAGACCATTCACTTTGACCAGTGAGGCAAGGGGATGAATTACTCAATTAGAGCATCACACTGATAAGTACAGTGCTCTTCTCTGTGCAGATTTATCTAGGCCTATCAAGAGAAAAAAGATGTCACACGGTTATCCCAATTCTAATCTACTATTATACTAACAGATAACACATTTCCCTGTAATTGATAATGGATTACCCATCTATATAGGAGTTTTATCTGTGCTGACCTGACTGCTACAGAAGGACAATAGTTCGCATTTTCAATGGTTTAGTACTGGCAAAATGAAAAGGAAGAACTGGTAAAAAATATTTAGGACAGAAGTGTCCCTTTAAAAGGGGTGGTCAGTTTTTTTTCTTAAATATTGATCACCTATCCTCATGATAGGTCATCGATCAGATCCTGTTCAAGTGAATAGGAATGAAATGTCCCACTTAAGTGAATGGAGATGGCATAGCCGTAATTACACCAGCTCACCGCTGCAGTTGCAACGGCGAGCAGGTAAACAGTGGAGAGAAGCAGCACTCGTACGAGTGCAGCTTTCTCGTCAACCAGCTGAGCAGCAGGGGTGCCAGGGGTCAGACCCGATCGGATATTGATGACCTATCCTGAGGATAGATCATCAATATAAAACAAGTGGATAACCCCGTTAAATGTCTAATGTAAGTGAGGTCGCTGCAAAACACTGCAACAACAAGATATAATACTGTCTTGTAATTCATCACCAGTTTAACCCCTTCATAACAGAGCCACTTTTCACCTTAAATCCCAGGCCGATTTTTGCAAATCTGACATGTGTCACTTTATGTGGTAATAACTTTGGAACGCTTTTACTTATCCAAGCCATTCTGAGAATGCCGCACTGGCCACCAATGAATTTAAAACTGGGGAGGGGTCTGGCCCCTGCTGCCTGGCTGCACCCGGATTTGAGTTAGATAGTGAAAACTCAGATCCGACAGTATATTCTAACAGAGGCGTTCCCATAGTGATGGGGACGCTTCAAGTTAGAATATACTGAGAACTGTGTACATAACTACTGCTTGGCAGCACCTGATCTTTTACAGCGTGCTGAGATCCGCACAATTAACCCCTCGGTGCCACACCTGAGGGGTTAATTGTGAGGATCTCAGCACCCTGTAAGAGATCAGGTGCTGCCAGGCAGCAGTTATGTACACAGTGTGAAAGTAGCCTTAGGCAGGGTCTAATTTTTTTGCGGGATGAGATGACTGTTTGATTGGTACCATTTTGGGCTAAATATGCTTTTTGATCACTTGGCATTACACTTTTTGTGAGGCAAGGTGACCAGAAAATGGCAGTTTTTTTTTTTTACGTCGTTCATCTGATGGTGTCGAACATGTGATATTCCTATAGAGTCAGTCGATACCGGCAAAACCTAATAGGTCTACAATTTTTTTTTTAAACTTTATTTTGGGAAAAGGACGCTTTTTTCACTTGAAACTTTTTTTTGTGTAAAACTATTTTTATTACTTCTTTTTTAAGCTTTTTTTTTGTCCCACTCTGGGACTTCAACTTTTAGGAGTCTGATCCCCTTTACAGTACAATGTATTGTAATGCATTGGCTGTAAGCGTATTACACACTAATACACTTCAGCCTGCTTCCTGTGAGATCCAGGAGGCTGGATCTCACAGGCTCACACGGAGGGCAGCCACGATGTCTAAGGAAGGCATTGGGCTGCCGTCCAAGCTAACGGGTCCCCGTCACAGGAGCGCAGGGATCCGATGGACACCCAGCGGTCAGCGCTGACCGTGGCAGTGCAAGGGTTAATGCACCGGCAGTGTTTTCACCAATGCTGGCGCATACAGCAAGGGTCCGGCTATCAGTGACCGCTGGACCCCTGCAGCTGATCAGGTCGGCGCAGCTCCTGCCCGATCAGAGTGCCGTAGCTGTACGACGCTAGGATTTGTGACCCTGTTTCCAGCGCCGTACAGCGCTGGTATCCTACGGATTAAAGATATGCTGGCAGCAAAAGCAAACATATCTAGGAACTGAATACTATAGTTGTCCTGATGATGTCCTTCCTGCTTACTCAAGTGCTTGTTTTGTTACAAAGCATCACAGCACTTGATGGTTTAAAAAAAAAAAAAAAAAAAAAAAAATTGTACCTGTCTAATTAGCAGTGCTGCCATCAGGGAATTCAAGGCCCCATACAGGGAATCCATGCCACTTACCCTTCTTCCTCAAATTCTTAACCATAACCCATTTTTTTTTTCCACCATTTTTACCATACACATAAGATTTTAATTTCTATACTGTTCACCAATCACCATAAATATGTTCACTATATTGTATGGCTTATGATTACAGGAATACCACATACGGTTACAAAACCACATTTATTGTAATGTTTTTTTAGCTTATTTTTTTCTATTTTAGTAGCGTTAATTTTGCATAGAAATGCAATTTTTACCATAAAAGAAAAGCTGGAAAATAAAGTTATGTTTATCTGCCAAAACTGGTCTGGGAATCAAAGCCAAGGCCTTTTCTATGGTAGGCAGTAGGTTTACTACTAGACTACAGCCTTGCAGTTTGTAAAGACAGTAATGTTTGTGCTTAAAAAGCTATCAAATGGTATTACTATTATTGCTTTTCAGTTACATAGTCATACATGTGTGGTCATAAAGTGTAATGGTAAAGGTTGCAGACTGCCATATGTAAGGTCTGGGGTTCAATTCCCTGAAGTGAATATTATATATAATGAAGATGACAAAGTAGCTAATTCCAGGCCACTCCAAGCTCAGGGCCCCTGACTGCATTAGTGCTCTGATGGCGACCCTGGTAAGTAGGACACTATCAGGACAATGTTTAGCCTGTATATGTAGAAAAGCATCTTTTTCATTAATTGAAAGTAAGGAGAGATGTTTGAAACTGAAGGAAACAGGATGAACTACCATATTAGGTTTACTAATAGCATTTGGGCTTCTATACAAGGAATTTAAGTGGTCATAAGTTTAAATAAAAACAAAACATCCATTGGCATACAAAGTTGGGTAAGGTGATAATAGCCTAACATGTAATCAGATGTTAAAACTTTCCTCTTGCACAGAATTGTCATCACTCACCGTTTTACAGGTCACCACTCGGCATTTCTGTTCCCTTATACTTTTCATCTTCTCTTCCATCTGTTCTTTTTTCACAAGTGGTTCAAAATATTTTTCTTGAATCTCTGCTTCAGCCTAAATGATCATGAGAGCCACAAAACCATTACATGTAGATAGTTTTAACCATAAAAAAATGCAACCAGTGCTATGCCTCGTTTCCTCAGTGCAGTTGACATGCATCCAAAAGCAGGATTTCTAGTCTAGTCTAAATGTAAAATAGAAATTATATAAAAACAGAAATAAAGTTAGAAACAAACTAAGCATAGAAAGCTTAATACAGGAAGCTGGAGCACTGGGTCATGGGTTAAAATCCAACCAATGAACCTGCCTGCTATTTGCATGTTTTCCCTATGTTGCGTGGGGTAACTCCCAGACTCCGAAATTATAGTGAGACTAGTGTTCTATGAAATTGTACGTGTCTGGGACTTTAGATTGGGGGCAGATACTGATGTGAGTAATGACCATCTCTGTGTTGCAGAATGTTGTTGATAAATAAGCAGCAAATAAAATGAGCTTGGGTTCTCAATTATTATCTGAGCACATTTATGGCTCTGTGTAAAAGGCATCCTGAGAATGTAGGCGAGTCTTTTCCAAAGAATTTTAGTCTTATTTTTGTAAAGAAAGATTCCCTACATAACCATAACAGAACATGACCAAGTAATATTTCCCTATCTTTTAAAGAAAAAAACAAAAACAAATAAGGTATCCCATCAATATTTAGGTGTAAATTATGAGACCTGCCACGATTGTTAATGGTCAACACCATACATACGGTAATTATCAGTTTTCAAAATTCATCAACACGATATAATGTATATCAGTAGTTCTTTACCTCTTGGAGGACACCGGTGTGCTTGGATTTGGCTTTCAGAATCTTCTGGAACTCCTCAGACTGCAAGTAAGCAAGTTGTTCTTTGTGTCGTTTAATTGCTGGTTCACTCTCCTCTGCAGCTATGGAAAGAGATTTACATAGTGGTCATTACTTTTGTAAGCCTACATTACCAATAGCTGAAG
Source organism: Bufo gargarizans (assembly GCF_014858855.1). Classification (NCBI taxonomy): domain Eukaryota; kingdom Metazoa; phylum Chordata; class Amphibia; order Anura; family Bufonidae; genus Bufo; species Bufo gargarizans. The sequence continues at coordinate 228,876,323 of NC_058081.1, read as the reverse complement.
TATTTTGCAGCTGTCATGTTAGAAAATGTCTATTCAATGACTGTTTATATTTTCTTGAGTTTCAATTGTAAGTTTATCTGTAACTTATGTCTTTACTTTTTAGAATGTGACGACTTTGTTTTTTTCATTGTGACTGTGGTCGCATTTGAGATGGCTTCAACCAACCTTTCTATCCAGAATACTAACGTGTCTGTCAGCTATATCTTCATTCTTCTCCTCCTGCTTTTTAATAATCAACATGGAGAAAACAGAATTCATCATCTTTCCTCCATGTCATTCAGCCGCCCTACTGGACCTATCCAGAACAGTTAACGGCTTCACACTTACTCCAGTCTCACAGGTCTGCTGCCAGGAGACATTTGATTCTGTCCTGTCCTTCAAGCCACACATCCAGACCCTTACCACATCCAGCTGCCTTCAACTCAAGAACATCTCTCCTGCTTCATCTTCACAGCTAGATGCATTAAGCCTCATTCACACGTGACTGTTTTGCTCAGCGATTTCCATCAGTGATTTTGGGCCAAAACCAGGTGCGGCTCTAAACACAGAACATGTGCAGATCCTTCCCTTATACTAGATTTCTGTGTAGCCACACTCCTGGTTTTGGCTCACAAATCACTGATGGAAATCACTGACCAAAACACTGACGTGTGAATAAGACTATTCTCAGAAGCAGTGGGATTCTCCCTTCTATGGAAGTTTGCCAGTAATATACTGTACTGTCATATCCTAAAAATGGCAACCACTTCGGTCTTAGTCAGCAAAATAGATCAGTACCTTCAGGAGATGACACATGTCTCTCTGCCCTCTGAGCCACCTGATCAACATCTGTGGAGCTGTTTCGTTTCCTCTTGATACAGTTAGGATTTGCTTTTGTGAGAATTTGTCCTTTGGCTTGTAGCTTCCGTATAGCAGCCAGCTTTTAAAGAATAAGAACCATGATATACAGTAAAGTGATAGAGAAAAAAAAATACACCTACTAGGGCAATTACACAGCACAGGTAAGTAACATTTTTATGAGGACTGAGTGAGGTTATCTTACCTTTCTAGAGTCAGAAGAAGGACTTAACTTGTTGACAGCCGAAGAATCAAAAAACAGGATGTCTTCTCCTTCAGCAAAACCACGAGCCAACTTTGGAGTTGAAATCTTCTGGGCCACTGGGAACTCAGAAGCTTGCTTTGGAGACTGAAAGGTGTCTTGTTCCACACAAGTAGTAGCGCTTGATACATCCGATTTACCAGTACTCTCAAGAAATCTAAAAACGCAACGTGAGATTAACCTTCTGGACAAAAAGGATATCATTATCTATTAGAATTCCTTAAAAAAGTTAAAGGGGTTGGCCAATCGTTTTGCATTGATCTCAATTGATTGTTGATGTGACAAAAATCTGTATGTCACATATCTTACTCCTAAGGTGCAGCAGAAGGCCCCCCTGGTCTGTAATAGTCTATGGCAATTCTTTGTCAAAAGACTCCTATTTACTGCAACTACCATAAAGCAAACATGATTTGCTACACTGTCTATGTAGAAAATACAGGTAGGAAGCCTCCAATACAGCTTCACCTAGGGACAGTTCTGAAAACACGTAGCTGTAATCATATATACTGCAGTTAACTACGAATCCAGGCGAATGGAACAAGATTCTGGGGTTCCGTAGACACCAATCGGTAAATGATAGATGAGAAACCCACAGGGAATAACACTTTAAAATGCCCAAAACAATTAAATATATGTAATGACTTTGTATTCTGACAAAAATATGCTTATAAGTATAATCACATGCGCAATGTAATTTACAACAATGTACATGCATCTTATGATCACTGTATAAGAAATGATGTAATTTTTTGTACTTGTGCTTATAAGCTCTGAAATAATGAGATTTACAAAAAAATGCCCAAAACAAAAAAGTTCCCAGCCCTTTCTGCCACAACCTATACAGCAAAAAAACAACAAAAAAAAAAAAAACACAAACTGTAGAAAACAAGAAATAAACTTGTGTGTTCTTTGTTGGCCATTTTTCTTTTTCATATGGATAGTCACATCAAATTAAAACCTGACCAATATTTAAAAACCTCATTGAGGGTACTTTCATACTAGCGCACGGACATCAGGCAGGCTGTTTGGCGGGTGGACAGCCTACTGAATCGGTCCTGCTGCTAGCGCACGCGTGCCCCTGGACTACCGCTCCGTAGTACTTTTATTCTGGCAGCCTCTTGGCATGCACTGCCGCCAGAACTCCACCCCACCCCAATTATAACTGATGGGGCCGTAGCGGTAGGCCGGGGGCACACGTGCACTAGCAGCAGGACAGATCAGACAGGCTGCTCACCAGCCAAACAGCCTGCCGGAGTCCTTTGCTGCTAGTATGAAGCGAGCCTGAGATAATTTTACAGGTGATCAGTTCATTAAGATAAAGCACAAGCATATTTCCTAAATATCAAATACTATCCAAAATCAAAATGGAGGAACACAAACCTTCGCAACATAGGCCTCCTTAACTGCCAACCTAATCCAACGGAATATGGTGGCCTTGGAAGCTTGCAGGCCCTTGCGAGGACCCTCAGGAACCACAAAGAGGGAGTTCGACCAGCGGAAGGACTCAGTCAACCGAAGATATAGGCGAAGAGCTCTAACAACATCCAAACGGTGAAGAGAACTCTCCATAGGATAAGAGAGGTTAGGACAGAAGAATAATCTCCTCATTAATGTGGAATGAGGACACCACCTTAGGGAGGAAGGAAGGGACCGGACGCAGAACAACCTTATCCTGATGAAACACTAAGAAAGGGGATGTACAAGAGCGCAGCAAGTTCAGAAACTCTGCAAATAGAAGTCATCGCCACAAGAAAGGCAACCTTAAACGAGACAAAGGAAAGAGAAATATCCTGTAAAGGGTCAAAGGGAGAGGCCTGAAGAGCGTCCAGAACAATGTTCAAGTCCCATGGTTCCACAGGAGGACGAAAAGGCGGAACGCGGTTAGCGACCCCCTGCAGAAAGGTTCTCACTTGGCGGCGAGAAGCCAGGGGTTTCTGGAAAAGAACAGATAGGTCCGAAATCTGACCTTTGAGAGATGCCAGCCGAAGGCCCTTGTCAAAGCCCGCCTGGAGGAAAGACAAGACTCTGATGTGCAGGGAGGATTCTGCTGCTGACCACAGGCCCTGAGCAGAGAGGGACCCGAAGACAGCTCGCCACCCAGTCAGGCTGGCGTCCGTGAAGATCACCTGCCAACAAGGGGGAAGAAAGGACTTGCCCAGAGATAGGGTGCGAGGTAGAAGCCACCAGCACAACTCCTTGCGGACGAGATGGGGAAGACGAACCAGGCGGTCGAGGCCCAGCTGGGACTTGTCCCAGCTGGACAGGATTGCCAGCTGAAGAGGCCTGGAGTGGAATTGCCTCGAAGGAGGCAACCATCCGGCCCAATACCCGCATGCACGTCCGAAGAGGTAGAGGAAACGGATTGTGAAGGCGAACCACTGCATCTCGGAGAACCACCACTTTGTCCTGGGGAAGGAACACTTGACAGAGGCGAGTGTCTAAGGTCATGCCCAGGAAATCCATTCTCTGGCCGGGAACCAGGGAGGACTTGGGATAGTTGACCAACCACCCGAACCGAGACAGGACAGACAGGGTGATAAGTAGGCTGGCCAGGTTGTCCTCCAGAGACCGAGCCTTCACCAACAGGTCGTCCAGATAGGGAAGGGATTGAAGGGAATGAATGGCCCGGAAAAAAGGAGATTTTTGTATAACTTACCAGTAAAATCTCTTTCTCGCTCTTCATTGGGGGACACAGAGACCTTGGGTATAGCTATGTCCTCTAGGAGGCGTTGACACTAGATAAAGCTGTTAGCTCCTCCCCTGGCAGCTATACCCCCTCCAGCCTGGAGAGAGAGCTTCAGTTTGTGAGAAGCAGTAGGAGAAGCAAGCTAAGAAAAAACACGGAACACCAACCATGGCAAAAGACCCAACGGGCTCAAACCATCAACTGCCACAACCGTGACCAAACAATAATACTGGGTGGGTGCTGTGTCCCCCAATGAAGAGCGAGAGAGATTTTACTGGTAAGTTATACAAAAATCTCCTTTTCTCGCCCATATTCATTGGGGGACACAGAGACCTTGGGACGTCCAAGAGCAGTCCGCAAGGGGGGGGAAAGAAACACAGACCCATGGAGCCAGCGCCCCTGCAGGCAACAGAGAACTGCTGCCTGCAAGACCAAGCTTCCAGAAGCGGTGCCCGCCGATGCATAAGTATGCACCTGGCAAATAATTGTGAATGAGCGGAGGAGGGCAGTAGCCGCCCCGCACAACTGCACGGCTGAACCTTGAACCATCCGAGCCCAAGAGCGCTAACCCCTCTGGTGAAAGGAGCCGCAACACTGAAGGGTGGAACCTTGCCCCGGGGACAGAAGTTCAAACAAATGCAGACGTGCAATTAACACCCTGGAGGCCGCCAATGTTATGCGAGGACCCTCCGGAAGACAAAACCAAGGCGAGCACGGACGCCGGAAGGAACTGGAGGCTGACAAACAGTCAGAGCCCTGACAAGGCCAAATGACCCAACTCCTGTTCCTTAGGGTGGGAAGGGGAGGTACGTAGTGATGGAAGGCCAGATTCTTCATTGAGATGAAAATCAGAGACCACCGTCGGGAGAAAGGAAGAACGGCCCCAGGGAAGCTCCTACCCCTGGCAGAACCAGGACAGGTTCAAGGGGAGAATTCCGGAGTGCTAAAAAGACCAAGGTCTGATCCCAGGCGGTAAAAGGAGGACGGCATGGAGGAACCGTACGGCTATTCCCTGTAGGAAGGAATTGAGGACCCCGGGTGGGTCAGAGGACGCTGGAAGGCCACACAGTGTCGAACCTATCCAGCCAAGAACCAAAGCCCAAGCAAAAAACCCCCGATCCACCCCTGCTAAGGAGAAGCGCTCCACGGAAACGGAAGTGGTCCACCAATGTCCCCCCGAGCCGACCAGGTTTGACGGGAGACCGAGAAGCTGCCTGAATGAGGCATGTCCAACCGCAAGCCAGGAATCAATACATTGGATAGTCAAAGGTAGTGACGATATGAGAACCATTGATGGAAGAACTCCGTTAGCGACCGTGTAGCAAAACTGCTTGACGGAAGCAAACAACCAAACCAAGATTAGAGAGAAAAACTTCTGCCTCAAGGAGGAAGAAGAGAAGGGGAGTCCCGTTCCAGGAACCAAACTCCATCAACAGACGCGACAGCACCCCCGCACATCCTGGCGTGGGGAGTCTCATAGTCTAGTCACGGAATGCGCAGCGAAAAGGCATGACTACATCGGACAGACATGCCGACACCAGTCAAGTATCGAGAGGTAGTGGTACACACCGGTAGCGCGCCCAGGACCAACGGTAGGAGTCACCTGTAGAAGGAGGAATACAGGAACGTCACAGGCCAACAGTCGGTCCAGAACGAGACCGAAGAAAAAGAAAAAACCACAGAACCAAAAACCCTGCATCACATAGATGAGGGGGAGTAGCAACAGAGGAACCACCAAGGTTTGCGGAATGGCCGTGAACCCCGAGCCAGAGAAGGAAAAACGGAAAGAGAAAGGGGGAAGGGGGAAGCCCGTTTCCCATCCGAGACCAGCAGTATACAGAAGTAGCCACCGGATGAAAGCAGGGATGCCATACTCCGCCAAAAGAGGAGCCTATGCAGCGTACGCCACCGAATACGGAGACAGAAGAATCCGTCAACTGACGAAGGAGCCGTACAGGAGGAGCCAGATTACGCAATGGCTACCACAGGACCCCCATACCGTAGAGGAATCCGGTAGAAGCCACGGTACCATACAGCCCCAGGGAAGGAGAGCTAACTTTAAAACGCTCCACCCGGGAAGGGCGCTGAACAGGAACAACTGCCCAGCAAGCGTCAGGGTAGAACCCCTACCTGTTAGAATGCCCCACTGTAGCGACTGCGAACGCTAGTACCCGCACAGGCTGAACAGGCTGCAAAATTAAACCAGAGTGCCAACCCAAACACTTCCCACATCAGGAATGGTGGAAGAGAGTAAGGAGTCAGTGTAACACTTGGCCCTGTTGGCACGTAAACCATATATGTGCAATGGTGTACGCACCACTACTGATGCGGACAATACCGTTACTGACTGGGACAATGGAAACCCATAGAGATGGGAGTCTCCAGGACACAAGTGGTTTTGGGCAGGAGTTATAATCCTGCCCAAACCCAGCTCCAAAGGAACACAATGAGGAATAGCCACCGTATGTACTGGCGGAACTCATATAGTACTAGAGTAAGCGTACCGAGCACCGTCAAGTACCGACTGTCGCCACGCCCCCAATGAAATAAGCGCAGGCACCTAGAGCCGTGGCGCAGTTGAATTGCAGAATCTGAAGATGTACAGATACTCCCCCCCCCCGCTAGTGATCACTAGCAAAGAGAGTAAGGCAAGTAGTAAGCACAATGACGCGCAACACTCCGCCTAAGGAAGGATAGTGCGACAGCCGGACCGTATCCAAACTGGCGCCACAGGCAGACACCCCACCAGGAAGGGGGGTTAATACCCACGGTGAAAACTAGTGCATATGGCAATCCTGTACCTTATGGGAGAGCAATTAGCACCCGAGAAAGGAGGTAATGGATACAGTACCCCTTGTAACCAGTGAGAATGGAAACACTCCACCAATGGAAGGAGCTAATGAATACGGCAGGTACAGAACCCAGTGGAGGTACAATTCTGCCACCTACAGAAGGGGGAATGCACTGAAAATAGTGTTATTGTACCTAGTCCACCTATGGCAGGGGACAAAGTATAAAGGTGAAAACCGGATCGTAGTAGTGCAATTACACCGGCTAAGAAAGGGGGTAATGCCCACGACGAGTGCTGCTGGCCACCGTAGACGCAACCTAAGGAGATTGATTCGGATTCACGTCAAGGCCCGAATCAGTGATTCTCCTCACCCCCCCTCCCTTGGGCGGACCCACTCCCGTGAGAGAGGGTGCACCTGAGCGTGACCCTGGGAGGAAGGAAGGGTGAGTGGAGATATCGAGGAGAAGACGACCTGCTGTGGTCCGCTTGCGCGCAGGTATACGCATTAGAAAATCGCCCCTAGCAGTCGCGGACTGCGCAGTTGGGGCTTATCAACCAAACTACCTGGGGGTGGATTGGGAACAGAGGTCCTGTATACAAAGGGAACCTGCGGAGAATTATCAACCCAACAACCCTAGAGGGTGGATTGGGAATTTCCAGTTTTTTTCCCCCACTGGAATCGCGCAGGTGGGGAATTATCAACCAAACGACCCCATGGGGTGGATTGGGAATTCCAGAGGTTCTCCACAGTATGGCTCAGGTAGATGAATATCGACCAAACGGCCCCGGAGGACGGATTGGGATCCCGCAGAGATCCTTAACTGAATTGCGCAGGTGGAGAATTACGGGAATACTTCAGCTGTCCTCCTGTGAGTTGCGAAGGTGGAGAGTTATCAACCAAACGACCCCGGAGGGTGGAATGGGAATTCCAGAGGTTCTCCGCTGTATTGAGCAGGCGGAGAATTATCAACCAAACAACCCCGGAGGGTGAATTGGGAATTACGGAGGCTCTCCACTGTATTGAACAGGTGGAGAATTATCAACCAAACGACCCCGGAGGGTGGGATGGGAGTTCCAGAGGCTCTCCGCTGTATTGAACAGGTGGAGAATTATGACCAATGACCCCGGAGGGTGGATTGGTAATTGCAGCGGTCCTCAACTGCATTGCACCGGTGGAAAAGAATCAACCAAGCTTCCCCTGAGGGTGGGTTGGGAACTGTCAGAGGTCCTCCACTGGTCCACGCAGGTGGAGGATTATCAACCAAACGGCCCAGAGGGCGGAGTGGGAAACTACGGTAAGAGAGGTCGTCACATGTCCGGGGCAGGACACGGGCCCATTTTCGTGCCGCACAGTCAGAGTGGACATGACTGAGTGGAGTAGGGCCTGAATGGAGGCAGACATTTATTTCCAGCTTCATTAAATTTTTTTTTTTTTTTTTTTTTTACTTTTTAAAAACTGGTCTGCCTAGCCTCAAGTGGATAAGAGGCAGGAAGGAGTTAACAGTGCAATAAGCAATTTTTCTAGGCCATCCAACCCCTGATAATCCGGAGCTGGCCCAACAGAAGTGGCTGGCCGGAAAGGGTTAACCAATAACGACATTAGGTCCAGGGGCGGTGCTGATGGGGGCGGGGCAGCGGCAGCTAGGCGGGAATTATTCGCGCCGGTCCGCCACCCTCCCCCTCTGAGTCGCGGCCTAGCAGGTCGCGAAACCAGGGCCTAAAGTTCCGATGCACAGCCACCCCGGACCCTCCCCCTCTGTACTGAAGTCAGCCGGAGGGTGGAGGGACCCGGAGCGGAGCGCGACACACATCCCGCCTGAGAAGCCGCACCGCGGCCGGGATGACAACAGGGGAAGGAAGCCTATAGGCCCCAAGAGAAGCCGGGGCCTAAATTTGCAGCGGCGCCCGGAGGACCGGGATGCTCACCCCGCGGCCGAAATCGTGACAGCCGGAGGTCCAGTAAGTGCCCCGCGGCGCGAGACAACCGCAAGTTGTCAGATGTCCGCGAACGGCCAGGGGCATTAACCCTTTCGGAGCTGCGTGCTTGACGCCTGCTCCCGAAAGTAAAATGAAGGATACTGCAGCAAGTGGACGCCTGCTCCCGAGACGGACTGGGCTCCAGTCTTTTGCCGGAGGTGCCCCGGGAAAAGATACATTAACCCTCTAAGAGCCGGAAGCAGTCGGCCTAGAGGGCAAGTGAGAGGGGGACTGCGTGTCGCATGGCGCCCGCCGGATTAAACCCCTGCTCTCTTTCAGGGGTCTTGCCATAGTTGAGTAAAGCCCCCTGGCCGTTAACCATAGGGTGACCCAGACTTTCAAAGATGGAGGGAGGGGCAAGGTGTCTTCATACTCACCTAGTCCCATGTACTCACCTCTCTCATCCTCTTCTCTTCACCCTCCCTAAGTGGACCTCAAGGTCACCTTCTCCAGCAGGGTCACCTCCTCAGCAGCTGGCACCGGAGTGGCAGGCGTCTGGTATGGCGGGAGGGTCTTCTCTTTGGCGGACCTAGGTGACCCCTTGGCTGGCGGGATGCAGGGGAGCGAGGCTGCCCTGGTCCACTTTGTCTTCTGTGGGGGAGGCAGCAGTGCGGAATCGGCACTGGCGCAACTCGACCCCGGGAGAACAGGGAGGCGAGGCGACCACTGTTGTCCCATCTGAAAAGGAAGGAAAAAAATAAAATCTTCAGGAGATCCCTGCAGAGCAGGGAGGTCTTGCCTCCTATTGACACTAGAAAAAACTGAAGCTCTCTCTCCAGGCTGGAGGGGGTATAGCTGCCAGGGGAGGAGCTAACAGCTTTATCTAGTGTCAACGCCTCCTAGAGGACATAGCTATACCCAAGGTCTCTGTGTCCCCCAATGAATATGGGCGAGAAAAATCTGCCGCCTTTACGGGAGATTTGGGAGGACGCGACATGAAAACCCGACACGAAGGAAGAGTGGAAAACTATCCTGTAACCGAAGGAGACAATCTGCAGGACCCATGCCTCCTCCATGCTTGCACGCCACAACTTCTAAAAGTCGAGCAAGGGGCCCCCCACATGTGGTAAAGCGCAGTCATGCAGAAGAGGTTTTTGCAGACTGGGGCTTTGAAGGCTTGGGGCAAGAATGCCAGGCAGGCCTGGCCTTGAAGGCCCCCCCCCCCGAAAGGAGCAAACATTTTTGGACCTTGAAGCCGCCAAGGGAGGGCAACGGCGACGAGGGCAGTTCTGGGGGAGGAGGGAGCTTTTTCCTCCCGTGGCCTCTGAAATAAGCTCCACCAGGGGTTTCCCCAAACAGCTTTTCATCCTGAAAAGGGAGAGAGATCAGCGCTTTTTTGGAAGCCGCATCTGCCACCCATGACCGGAGCCATGGCCACAGAGGCATTGACAAAGTACATTTGGGGACCAGAGGTGGCAACTATAGTAAAATTCTGGCCCAGACTGAGACTAGATGGATATTTAGACTCAAGACCCTGACCCCCAAAGGACTAAATGAAAGATTCGGTTTCGGCTCCTTTCTCTGAGCAGTGGCATTATTTTAGGGGTACAATGGGGCTAATACCCATTTTAGCATTTATTATTTTTGGGTTGTGATTAACATGTATGCTAATATCCTTTTCTATATATTTTTCTAGTTTGCCGGCTTACCATGAATTTTGATACCCTCCATGATCTCTCGTCACTAGGAATTCTATGTATTATCTGAGGAACTAGTTTCTTTAGTCTTATGATGGGGTCTTTTAATATGCATCTATTAATTAGTAGCATACGAATAATATATACTGGTAATCATTATTTTCCATAATGAGATTACACTTCAATTATATTAGGTTTTTATATCATATGCACTGTATAATCATGTATTACAATCGTGATGCATATAATTAGCACTATTAGGAATCTATGTTTATCACAGAATCTAATTAATTTTTGTATATTAATATTATATAATAATCACTATTTATTATCTATGAATGGTGAATAATGTCAAAATGTTTATCACTGAATTTAATTAATTTTTGCATATTAATATTTATTATATATTAATCATGGTATTTATTATTTATGAATTGTGGATAATGTCAAAACACTTCATGGACTAAATGTCTAATTAATTGTGTTGGCACAATTGTATTGCACTTGCACTTTTTTATTGTATTTTGATAATAATCGCTATTTTTAACTGATGGTGACTAGAGATGAGCGAACTTCTGTTTTAAGTTCGGCGTCTAAAGTTCGGGTTTGGATTAGCGGAGAATCCCGATCTGGAACCGGATATGGATTCCGACTTCCGTTGTGGTCCGTGGTAGCGGAATCAATAATGGCCGATTATTGATTCCGCTACCACGGACCACAACGGAAGTCGGAATCCATATCCGGTTCCAGATCGGGATTCTCCGCTAATCCAAACCCGAACTTTAGACGCCGAATTTAAAACAGAAGTTCGCTCATCTCTAATGGTGACTCGGCATTGGATATACAGAGATACACTCAAATGGCACAGATCAATTTTCTAATGTTTACAAATGCCGCGATTTACCGGTGTCACTTGTGTGCATGCCCGCTTGGCCCGTGCGTCCGCTTCCGCCCTCTCTCTTGTGTAGGTTTGGTGGTGGTGATGGCGATCAGGATCATTGCTGTGTGATCGCCCTCTCCGCCACCTGCCTCAGGGGAAGGGCGGAAGTTGTCCGACGTGGCGGGCGCAGATTGGCCATGCGCCGTTCCAGTGACGCAAAGCCATGTGACATATCACATGATCTAAAACGGGACACCTGATTGGTAAGCGGCACTTTTTAAACTCGCCCCCCTCTCCTGGCCATCAACTCCTCCTGAGGAAGTGAACTATACGCGAAACGCGCGTCGAGGAGCGTCTTCACCCTGGTGTCAGCCCCAGAAATACTGGTATGTTGCCCTACTATTTAGTGCACCTCCTGGCCTTTTGACCTGGTTGTTCTGAGCTTTGGTAGTATTGCCGTTACTCTTAGGGGGCACGCATGTATTTGTGATTGTATATACATGTCATACCTCTCTGATTGATCACATCCATTAGGATATTGTTTCCATTTATCACTGATCATTAGGGGTATATCCATCATCATTACTGTGATGGGGCTGACAGCAGGGTGATGTAAGACTGTTTAGTCCCTGCTTATTCATATTTATGTACTGTAAATCATGTTAATATTTATTGATACATTAATAAATTTGATTTTATTACTCTATATTGGTGTGTTTCGAACTCCTTTTCTGTTGTGTTATTATAGCCACAGAGTTAGCAGCCGCCCTGCTAGACCGGCGAGCCGATTCCAGGGAGACATCACATAGGTACCGGGAAGCCTTGAGAAGCTGAGAGGCAAGAATGGAAACCTCATCTGAAGCAGAATCCAGCAGCGAATGGATGAGCTGCTTGGCCCAGACCACGCAGGCTTTATCGCGACCCAGAAGGCGGCAAAAACAGGCTGAACAGCGGAGCCTGCCGCTACAAAAACAGTCTTAGCCAAGTAATCAATCTTCTTGTCAGCGGGATCCTAAAAGGAAGCCGCATCAGCCAAGGGAAAAGTGGATCAACCAAAGGTGGGACTGACCAGAGGTTCACGGACTCTGCACTGAAAGGAAACAGAGCGTCCGAACCCTTAGAGATCTGCAGGCGCCTATCAGGCTGACGCCAATCCTTGGCCAGGAGTGCGTCGGAGTCTGGGTGGTTAGGAAAAACCAACACTGAACGCTTGGAACAGTGGAAGGACCCAGAATCCTGAGAAGAGGGAGTACCCTCCTGCACATGGAGAGTGTCTCTAACCGCCTTAATGAGGTCCTGCATGGCCGCGGATCAAGTAAAACTCTGCTCTGATACAGAATCGGAGTCAGAGGTGTCCCCAGGAGCGGCAGAAGACGAGACTTCGCCTGCCTCAGACTTGTCCATGGAGTGACCAGAGGACGCTGATGAGCGGGACGCGGCTGAGAGCCTCTTCAGCAACATGGCCCCTGCGAGGGGCAGAGACTGCTAAATTTGAGCAGGCAAGCGGTCCAGCGACTGCACCATGGATCGGGACAGGCTGGCAAGGTCGCCTATGGCCTGGGACAGTGAGGCAGCCCAATCAGGAGGGACCACCACCGCAGGGGGGGGGGGGGGCAGGGTGTCAGTAGGAGGCATGGGAGCAGTGCACTGCACGCAGAGCTAGTTAGGTTGCGGGGAAGGAAAAGCCTTACTGCATAGCAAGCATAAAAAATAGCACCCGGGCTTTAGTGTCCGTACTAGCAGATGACATGATGGCAAAAAGAGACCAACTACAGAAGAGAAGTGTATAGGCAGAGAGGGTATCCTACCAGGCACCCAGGTTCTGTGCCCTACGATGCGCAGAAGCAGTGAAGGGAGAACAGGAACACTCCGAATGGCAATCAGGCCCTGAGCTGCAAGAGGGAGCCTCTTCTCAGCAGCAGAAGAAACCACCCCTCCAGAGGAAAATACTGCACCTAGCCGTGATAGAAGCTAAGCAGGAGGTCCCTCGCAGTAAGAGGAGTTGGGCCAAAGCATGGGAAGAAAAAAGTGGCGGAGCTAGGTCACGGCCTAGAAGGCTGAAAAGCCGGGGACTAAATTAGTTGAACCGGCCGGACCGGAGCCCTGGCGGCCGTGCACAGAAACGGGAGGGCAGAAAGATGTGGACCCGAGCGAGGAAGCGGCGCCCCAGGAGACCACCAGAAAAAAAAGGGGAACTGACCGGGAGGCAGGATTGCAGGCCCATATGTCCAGCACATGCGTCACTGAATGGACGAGTCCCATGAACAGATGCCCTGGCCTAGAAGGGATCAGTGGCCCAGAGGGGTGAGAGGGGAAGGAGCTGTACTTACCCTCTGACGTCGTCAGGCGCAGCAGGGTCACCCCATCAGCAGACTAAACACTGGGCCCATGGGAATGCTGGCAAGCCACCGTAGCTGCAGTAATGGGAACTGGGTGACCAGCGGTACCGAAGTACGCGCCCGCAGTGGGTGCAACTAATATGGGAGCCCACGATGGAGCACCCACCCGCAGTAGGAGAAAAACCTGCATAAAGAAGGAAAAGAAAGAAAAAAATAAAACAAAATAGCAGCAAGACCTGCAGTAAAAAAGCAGCTCGCATCTGCCTCCTATAGACACTAGAAAAAAACTGTTTTGCTCCTGCATCTGCAGTGGGTATAGCCCAGATAGGAGGAGCCAACACTTTTTTTTACTTCTAGTTTCAGCCTCCTAGTGGCAGCTGGGCCTATACTGATGGTGCTGTGTCCCCCAATGAATTTAAGAGAAAAAAAAAAAAAAAAGTTTCTATGGCTTTTTTTTTTTTTTTTGCAGTAGAAAAACACCAGAGCAACTTTTGATTGTGAAGGAAGCCTTCGAGGGGGTTTGTCAGTTACATAAAAACTTAGTTAACACCTGTAAATGGCCTAAAATACCAAAACGAATGGATATTCAGCTGTTTCTCCTCTGATTCTTCCTAAGCGGAGATCTGGTCCTCACCGCTGCCCTTTGTTTTCCTTGCTGCAGTGGATGACATTCTGTCCACACAGGTCACCATTGCGGCCAATCACTGACCTTAGCAGAGACGTCTCGAGCACTGCTGAGGCCAGTGAATTAGCGTTGACCTGTGTGCATGGAATGTCACTGCTGCAGTCAGGAGGAAGATGTAAGCAGCAGGATGACAGGAGCTCAGTTCTGGAAGGATTGGTGGAGAAAATGGGTTACTTGTTATTTCAGGCCATTTAACAGGGGTTGCCTGAGTTTTTGTATCACTTGGACAAGCCCTTTAAGTATGCTTTCCCATGTAGGTTTATAGTGTTTTTGTGCACCTGCTTTTTTCCTAAGCTTAGGATGTTAGCTGAAGGTCTATGTAAAATATTAATCATGGGACACAAGCTTTCTTTTTGTAATGGCGTTTTTTGTTAATTTGGTTCACCTTTTTTGGATTTCCTCAGTCCTTTTCTTTCTTGCGTCTAACATCTGTTGTTTCTGCTGTTTCAAAAGTTTGGATGCAGATATAGACTGAATAGGTGAACCATCCTTGGCAGAAGCTGCAAAAAATAAAATAAAAAAATAACTACTAAGGTTTACAATTGAAAAGAAAAAAATTATATATATTGATAAAACTGTTTAAATAAACATACCTTGTGCACTTGCACCAGACAAATGTTTTTTTAAATTAAGTGCCCCTGGAGTTGGCATAGATAGTAAATCTTTAAACTCATCTGAACACGGTATAGCGCCCTTACGAGCAGCAGCTGAAAGCATAAAAATTGGATTTTTTGTACTCACCGTAAAATCCTTTTCTCGTAGTAGGCATTGGGGGACACAGCACCATGGGTATATGTCCAACTACCACTAGGAGGCACTAGACACAAAAAGTGTTGGCTCCTCCCAGGTGGGCTATACCCTCTCCACAGGCACGAGGCTATTCAGTTTGTACCAAAAGCAGTAGGAGAGAGAAGAAAAGCAAGGAACCAACAACTCCCGTACCGGGAAAGATCAAGAGACCAGCCCGGAGAAGCGGAAGAAAAAACATAGGGAGGGATCTGTGTCCCCCAATGCCTACTACGAGAAAAGGATTTTACGGTGAGTACAAAAAATCCAATTTTCTCGTGCATGGCATTGGGGGACACAGCACCATGGGACGTCCCAAAGCAGTCCCTGAGGGAGGGAAAAGAAGAGACGCGCCACCGGTTGGGCATACAGGTGCAGGAGAACCATGTGACCCAACGGGAAAAAACACGAGATGGGCAAGAGGTTCGATAACAAGGAAGAAACCTCAGAAGAAGCAGGGAAGACTGCCAGCACCCCAGGACAAATGACTGGAAGAAAATCCCAAATGCAAGAAGGTGGCAAAAGGAAACAGAGCGCAGCCAAGGGCTGGAGAAAAAATTAGGACAGCACCGCGTGGTGAAACTACCCAACGCTCTACATTGTTCCAGACCCAAAAAACCTGTGGCCATCCCCTGAAAGGCCAGGGGAGAAAAGAAACAGGGAAGCACTGAAAACCAAACGAGTGGGGGAGCCATAGCAAGGCTCACATGTGAAGGGAGGGGACTCCCCTCACCGCAAGGCCAGGAAAGAAGCTAAGCGCCCCATGTAAAGGTGAAAACCCAAGGCTGCTAGAGGAAACCGCCAACCCTGGAGAAGGAGGGGGTTGTAGGTAAAAAACCAGGAAAAGAACGATAGCTCCTGCGTCCCCAAAAACAGGAGACGAGGCGCAGGCCTCCGAAAACAAGATATCACCGTGAAGCGTAAGACCAGAGGAAACTCTGGGCATGTGAAGTATCATGGAAAAAAGAAAGCCAGATACAGGCCAGGCAACCTCGGCAGGACACACTGGACTGAGAGACATGGGAGTAGAAGGAGAGCACTCCAAAAAACCTAAAGAGGAAAGGTCCTACAACAGGAGGAGGTCCCTCCCGAAGGAGACCATACGGTGGAACTGCAAACCGCAGCACTAAACCACTCAATACCAGGTACTTGACGTGGGAGGATGGAAAAAGAGACACAAATCCCAAGAGGACCTCAAATGAACAGGGACAGGGACTCCAGAAAGGAGTACCCAGTATGGGCTCACAAGGAACCAGGAGCTGAACCACCAGAAGACAACGCAAGCCAGAATATCCAGGAAAGGCGAAAAGAAACCACCATAGGGGAAGGGGCATTGGCCATGGACAACTAGCCGTACCAAGAATATTGACCAGCAAACCTTAAACATTGTCCCAGAGAGGGCAAGTACAGCAGCTCGGGATGTACCACAAAACGACAGACATCCATATGCATAAGGAATGCAGAAGTCGCCATGAAAAAACCGGGGTAGCCTACATAGAAATGTAGAAACCAGCTGCGACCGGCATACAGAAAACTTCCAGGGGGGAGAAAGCACCAGACAGGTGCAGACGACGGCAAGGTCCAAGAGGACTGCCCCTCCGCCACAACTAAGCAGAAAATACAAGGGAATACCGAAAACACCTGGACCCAGAAGGAACTACGGGGCCCTGTCCGATACCAGAGCAATCAGCTGAAAATTCAGACAGGTGTGTGTGGCGCTCAGAGGTCCTGTCCTTGACCCATCAGGGAGGACGTCCAGCAATGATAAAAGCCGTGGACCCAGAAGGATTCCGTGTGGCGGACATCCAGCGATGACAGAAAACCGCAGCCGCGGCCGATGCCACCAGCTACGTGTCCAAACAAGGTAGAAGATCCAGTGGAGATCCTTGTACTTCACCAGGAATGGGCCGCTCAGCAATTAGGAAACAACGCGAGTACTCCCCTATAACATGGGGTAACGCGGAGCACAGCATACCGTAGTACCGTAAAGAGAAGGCAAGAGCAACTACAGCACGAA
Organism: Bufo gargarizans; assembly: GCF_014858855.1. Taxonomy (NCBI): domain Eukaryota; kingdom Metazoa; phylum Chordata; class Amphibia; order Anura; family Bufonidae; genus Bufo; species Bufo gargarizans. The sequence goes on along the minus strand of NC_058081.1, from coordinate 228,859,426 downwards.
GGCCAACAACCACCTGGCCACGGAGTAGGGAGCGTGGTTGAATGAGGACCACCCGCCGGATCAGACAGATCAGTCATATACTGGAGCTACCAGAAGTAGCAGTAGACCGACAAGGTGGGGGTTGGGCTGGCCCACACCTGCCAGACATGGTAACCATGCACACGCTGAACGAAGGGGGCCTGGTGCAGACAGTGCCTTGAGAGGTACAAGGAGACCAATGAGCGCGACAGTAAAGGAGTGGCAGATGTATGGAAAGTAGGGTAGGGGGGGAGAAGCGACACCTGGGGATAGGCAGATCAGGGCAAACAGAGCACCTGGGAGCCGGGGACAGGCCATAGAAGATGAGGCCTAGTCCCGGCAGAAGCCGGGGACTAAAGTAGCAGGGAAGCCAGGGAGAGACTGTGGCCAGGGAGGAGAGAAAAGACCAACCGAGGGGGAAAAGAAGGGAGGAAAAACATGAATATAACCCCCCCAGGAGGGGGGTGGGGGGGTTGGCTAGGAGGAAAGAAGAGGCTCCCCAGGACCCCCAGCTAAGGTGGATCCCATCCCCCTGGCCACAGAAGGGAACCTAACCCTGGGGCAGGGACACAGGGACAGGGGAGTATACTCACCATCCGATGTCTTCGGGCGCAGCACGGTCACCCCTTCGGCAGACTCAACACGGGAACCGTGGGAATGCCGGCAAGCCACTGCGGATGCAGTCCGTGGGGACTGGGTGACCGGCGATGGTACCGAAGTACGCGCCCGCAGGGGGGGCAACTAAAGTGGAACACGATGGAGCCCCAGCCTGCAGCAGGCATAACGGTGGAAAAAAACCGACCTGCGGAAGAGAGAAAAAAAAAAATAAAAATAAACAGCAGAACCTGCAAAAAAGCAGGACAGGTCTGCCTCCTACGGACACTAGACTAAAACTGAATAGCCTCGTGCCTGTGGAGAGGGTATAGCCCACCTGGGAGGAGCCAACACTTTTTGTGTCTAGTGCCTCCTAGTGGTAGTTGGACATATACCCATGGTGCTGTGTCCCCCAATGCCATGCACGAGAAATAGCCATTTACTATTGATTGAAAGGAGGGGAGAGAAACACTAAGGTTATATGTTCAAAATCCTATACTAGTGATGGCAAACCTTTTAAAGACCGAGTGCCCAAACTGCAACCCAAACCCAACTTATTTATCACAACATGCCAACACAGCAATTTAACCCGATTACTGAGGTTTTAGTTGTTAAAAGCAGCCTTGGCACACAAACCTCACAAACATAAAATGGCTACACAGGGGAGATGGAGGATGGAGATATTTTAGTACAGACCAAAAGTTTGGACACACCTTCTCATTTAAAAAGTTTTCTTTATTTTCATGACTATGAAAATTGTAGATTTACACTGAAGACATCAAAACTATGAATTAACACATGTGGAATTATATACATAAACAAGTGTGAAACAACTGAAAATATGTCATATTCTAGGTTCTTCAAAGTAGCCACCTTTTGCTTTGATTACTGCTTTGCACACACTTGGCATTCTCTTGATGAGCTTCAAGAGGTAGTCACCTGAAATGGTCTTCCAACAGTCTTGAAGGAGTTCCCAGAGATGCTTAGCACTTACTTGTTGGCCCTTTTGCCTTCACTCTGCGGTCCAGCTCACCCCAAACCATCTCGATTGGGTTCAGGTCCGGTGACTGTGGAGGCCAGGTCATCTGGCGCAGCACCCCATCACTCTCCTTCATGGTCAAATAGCCCTTACTTTCAAAGTTTTCCCAATTTTTCGGCTGACTGACTGACCTTCATTTCTTAAAGTAATGATGGCCACTTGTTTTTCTTTACTTAGAATTTGTATTATGGCAAGAAAAAAGCAGCTAACAGTCTATTCAGTAGGACCATCAGCTGTGTATCCACCTGACTTCTCCTCAACGCAACTGATGGTCCCAAGCCCATTTATAAGGCAAGAAATCCCACTCATTAAACCTGACAGGGCACACCTGTGAAGTGAAAACCATTTCAGGTGACTACCTCTTGAAGCTCATCAAGAGAATGCCAAGTGTGTGCAAAGCAGTAATCAAAGCAAAAAGGTGGCTACTTTAATGAACCTAGAATATGACATTTTCAGTTGTTTCACACTTGTGTTAATTCATAGTTTTGATGCCTTCAGTGTGAATCTACAATTTTCATAGTCATGAAAATAAAGAAAACTCTTTGAATGAGAAGGTGTGTCCAAACTTTTGGTCTGTACTAGGTGTGTCCAAACTTTTGGTCTGTACTGTGTGTGTGTGTGTGTGTGTTAGGGGTGCACCGAAATTTCGGCGGCACATGACGTCAGTCGTGACGCTGCCGCTTCTCTGCCGGCCGGCCAGCACAGCCCTGTGAGTAGGAAGTGGCTGTATTGAATGTAATACTGCAGAGGGGGCCTCATGAATAGAATGCTTATTAATTGTACAACATTTTATAACTACTGGAGCTGGGGGCCGGAGCACAGTGAACGCACCGGCACTGTTACGGGGTGGGTGGGGGTCTGTGGATGGCACTGTTATGGGGTGGGGGGTCTTTTAAAAGTATTTGGGCAAAAAGGCAGTTTCGGTTTCGGTCAAGGGGTATCCTGAATTTTCGGTTTCGGACCAGAATTTTCATTTCGGTGCACCCCTAAAATATATATATATATATATATATACACACACACATATATCATAATAGATCATCACCTCCTAAACATCATCCATATATTTAGGGCAGTATAATACATATCTCATCTCCTTACAACATCCATATACAGGGCAGTATATTACATAGCTCATCATCTTACATACATCTTCCATAATATGGAGACCATATACAGGTCTGAGGCCTACGTCGACTCGGGGGTCCCAAACTGTATAGGAGTCCACAGCACGCTGAGACTGCAGGGGGGAGGGCGAAAGCTGGCAGTGCAGCACTGTCTGACGTGCTGACGTCAACGGCCCACACATAGCTAGTGGAGGGCGCTGCCAGCCACGACGCTTCACTGTGCCTCACATTTAAAGAGCGGATTGGCTGGCCCCTAGATGGCCAGTCTGAGCCTGTCTGCCTATAATCCAGCCCTGTGCGTGTACCCACAGAGAGGGTTCCAAGTGCCCCCTCTGGCATGCGTGCCATAAGATCGCTGCCACTGCCCTATACATAAAATCGTTAAATACCTATTTTCTTTCTTGCCTCCAGAGCAATTGCATCTGCTCCTTTGACCACCATGTTGGAAAGTGTTGTCTGAACAGTTTTCTTTGGCGCTGAAGCTGCTGCTCTGTGGACATTATCAGACAGAAAAGTGGAGAATTAATTTGTGGAAAAATCTGAATGCATACATATTTACTGTAAACAAGTCATGATCTACAAATATGACAAATCTATAAAAGTGACAACAATACTAAATAATGCAACTAAGATATCATTGTTACTCATTACCCGCTTTATGAGCAATATAGCATACTTTTGGCAACTACCACTGGACATATCCATAAGGCTGAGTTCACATCACTTAATTTCCATTGTTCTGCTCTATTATAGGAGCCGAACAACGGAAATAACAGAAATGCCTGGGTTTGGCACATAACTGACACGAACTGAGCTGAGCAGACTCCAGACTACAATGGAGTCGGTTCAGTTTCTGTTCGGGAACCTTTTTTGTCCGGTTAAAAAAAAAAAAAAAAAAAAAAAAAAAAAGTCCTACATGCAGGACTTTTTTGTACAGACTTTTTGATGAAATTAGAATTTCCAAAAGGAGGCCCAGAACACAGATGAGAACAAACCTTTAGATGGATGTTGGCCAAGCCTGCCAATTTCAGCCATCAAAAGAGTACAGGGGTCTCCGGGCTCTACTCTAATGACAGATGTTGGGGAGATAAGCACTGGGCTCTGGGATTTTAACATGTCCTTTTGTTCTTCGGGAAATAAGCCACTGAAAGAGGCATCTCTACCTTTTCACTACATATGCACATGAAGTTGAAGTTGAATCGGCTAAATCAGAAGGAATAACTGCTGGATGAATAAGCAGCGACCTCATAAGTATGGCTGATCTAAGTCATGGATGATATGCAAAACTTACATGGAAGCAGCATATGCCATAGATGATACACCTCCATAGTGGAAACCACCCTGGCACAGTTTCTCTTTCAGACCAGTTCCCTGCCTTGCCATCTTCTTTGGAACATGACCAGAATAGCTGGACTGCAGATCAGCTCGTTTGGCGCTCACCTTCTTGTATTGAGCTTGTACATGGTATTGACAGTATTCACAATCATTCTTTTTATATATATAAAAAAAAAAAAAAAAACATGTTAGTCACTAAAGAGGTTGTGCAGCGATTTATAATGACAACCTATCCTCAGGATAGGTCATCAATATCTGATCAGTGGGAGTCCGACACATGGGACCCCCATCAATCAGCTGTTTGAAGAGGAGGTTGTGCTCCATGTGAGGGCCACTTCTTCATTACACTGCACTTAGTCTCGGACTCCCACTCCATTCACTTGAATAATAAACACTACGACGCCGCTCCACGGGAGACAACACGTAGTATAAAGACCAGAAAGAAGTGCTCACATGGAGCAACAAACGATCAGAGGGGGTGTTGGACGTAATCTATCCAATGACAGACACCATCAGAGGTTGCACTACATTTTTTCCAGAGGAGTAAAAATACTCTTATGTTTGAGTATTTTTTTCCCTAGGAGGAGTACGAAAGTTTCAGTACTACAAATCCATATAACGTATGCCTACACTTGTCCACATATCTGTTGGAGACTGCGTTTGGAGCCTCTGTTGCAGATTCTGTCAAAAAGACAGGACAAAGAAGACTTGTATACAGCACTTTTTTGTCTGGTAAAAAGACAGGAGCCCTACCGGAAACTGAACAGACTCCCCCATTGTCAATGGAGTCTGTTTAGCTTCTTCCCTGTCAGTTAGGGTGTATTCACATCACATTTGTCATATTTAACGTACAAAAACCAAAAAACAAAACACTCTCCACATATGTTAACAGACGCTTCAGACACATGCCATACTGTGGCATCCGTCACTATAGAGTTACATTGAGAAAAAAATAAAATAAAGTTAACACAAAAATTGAAGTCATGACTATAGTAGATATTAGTAGTGTGCTCTAAACTATTATAACCATCAAAACCAGCCCCAACAGTACTACTTAAGATTACAGTTACTACCACATGACCAGTGGACTTACTGATTATACAAGAAAGGAGATTAAATGAAGAGATCACTTACCAAGCTAACTATTTGTGTGCATGGATCTCCATTTTTCTTCCGAGCTTTACATGTTCCCAAATCCATTGCTTCTCCCATTAGTAAAATCTTTTGGGGATTGTCTACAGTCAGGCACACCTATCAAATGAATGGGAAATTGTTATTAACAGGACCTCCCATCCAGGACAGGAAACCTGAAGAGATAACATGGTTCACACCCCCATCTCCGGAGGCATGCCAACCACCAAGAACAAGAAGGTTGAAAACAGAAACCAACACACAAAATGGCAAAGATGACAAGTTATATCCCTTCTAATACCTTCTGCGCATAGATAGAGATGTATATGTATATATATATATATATATATATATATATATATATATATATATATATATATATATATATTTTTTTTTATATGTGCAGTCATAGGTTTCAAGAAAAAAAACTGGTAAGAGTAATTGTTTTCCCCTCACCATGCGAGAATAGACTAAGATAAAGAATTCAGGGAGGGACTACAGCTAGCACTTTTCTCCCATAGGCTGCATCCGGGTCAAGATATAGTCTAATGTCTAAAAAAGGTATGGGGAGAGCTCCAAGTAGCAGCTCTGCACATCTGAGCCAGAGACGCCTCCACTTTATCCGCCCAAGAGGCCGCCACAGCCCTAGTGGAATGAGCCCCAAAGGCTAAGGGAAGAATAAGCCAGAGAAATAGAATTCTTAACCCATCTAGCTATAACACTAGTAGAGGCTTTGCTACCTGTAGCTCTACCCAAAAACTGAATAAGGAGATTCTCTTATATTGTTCAATATTATGCGGAGTCTAGGTAAAAAATTAAACCTTCTGACGTCAAGGCAATGGAATTTTTTTCCCAACAGATTAGTTGGATTTGGACAGAAGGAGGGTAGAATCACATCCCGACTTCTATGAAAATCTGACCACCTTAGGCTGAAAAGATGGAATCACCTTGTCTTCTAAAAAGGTAGTATAGGGAGGGAAGGCCTGAATTTCTGAAACTCGTCTAGCAGATGTTATAGCTAAAAGGAAGGCCATTTTGAAAGAAAGCATTTTAATAGAAATCTCAGTTAACGGTTCAAATGGCTTTTGATATAGGGCCGAAAGGACAGCATTTAAATCCATGGATGATCTGCTAATCTGGAATCAAAGAAATAATTTAAAGCAGCTACCTGGAGATTTAATGTAGATGCTTTAAGATTTCTGTCTAGCCCTGCTTGCAAAGACTCGGATCTTTGGTATTTCGGGAGACTTACAGGGGTCTGGGCTATGTCCTAAGAAGGCTGAAAAAACATTGCAAACTTTGTTATATTTTATTGAGGCAACTACCTTCCTACTCTTCAGCATAGTGAATACTAACATTGGCGGATAATCCCCTTCTAGACCAAACTTCCCTTTCAAAATCCACACCGAAAGATGGAGAATTTCTGGGTTGGGATGGACTAGCGGACACTGGTAAAGGAGATCCTCCTTCAACGTAAGGGTCCACGGATGCTCTACTGCCATCCTTAGAAGACTGGAGTACCAGGACCTCTTTGGAGCTATCAGGATAACAGAGCCCCCCTCCCCCGTTTCTATTTTCTTCAATACCTGGGGAATAAGACAAAATGGAGGGAAGGCATACCCTAATTCCTGGCTCCAGTCCTGTGCTAACCCGTCTATTGCTAATGGCCTGTCCAAATGGTTGAGGGGGAAGAACCCCTCTACTTTTCTGTTGGCTCTTGAGGCAAAAAGCTCCACCTCTGGACTATTTGCAAAAAAGGCTTTGTTTAGACACCATTCCCCTTGTTTTAAGGGAACTCGATTTAGAAAGTCTGCTATGACGTTCTCCTTCCCCTTCAGATGCACTGCTGACTGAAAATTGCCTTCTCTCCTATGCCAGAAAATCTATTATATAGCGGAGAAGTAAAAGGGAAAGGACTCTTGACGGTATATGTAGGCCACTGCTGTAGAATTGTTGGAATAAAAGACAATCTTCCTGTCTTTTACCTCTGGTATAGCCAACTTCAGTGCCATCTCTACTGCCTTTAACCCCTTGAAATTGGAGGATGCCTTTCTCTAGTTCAAGTCCCATCTCCCTTGCCAGCACCTGTTCTGGGAGTGGGCCCCCCAAACCCAAGGGCTGGCATCTCTGGTAATTATATCTGGGTTCAGTAATGTCCATGGAACCCCTGCGGATAGATTCTCTGGAATTGTCCACCACAACAGGGAGAGTCTTGTCTTTGAAGAAAGGTGGAAACTCTGATCCAAGGAATGAGTGGAGCAGTCCTATGATTTTCAAATGTTTGCCTAGAGCTCTCTGGAGTGGATATGTGCATAAGATACTGCTGGAATTGCTGATGTCATCTGCCTGAGTGCTGCCATTGCTTCCCTAAAAGTACACTGTAAGAAAGGAAGACTGACCATACTTGCTCCCTGATCGACTCCTTCCTTTTTAATAAAAAGTGATCATAAAGTCGCACACACTTCAAAGAACAGATTGTTGTGCAAAAAAATGAGCCCTCACACAGCCCCATACACTTAACTACAAAAAAGTTATAGGGGTCATTTGGAATTTTTTTCCTTTCTACTACATGGTATGCAACCGTAAATGGTGCCATTAGAAATTACAACTTGTCCCGCAAAAAATAAGGCTATGTGAATAGGAAAAAAAAAAGGCAGGGAGTAAAAAACAAATGCAAAAAGTGGAAAATCCCAGGGTCCTTAATGTTTTTTTTTTAACCAAAAAATAGAGGGGAATAAAACCCTTCGCCCCTCTGTTTCAGGAACCTGACAAACTACCCCTTTGTCGAAGAGGGAGAAAACTTCTAACTCCAAAGCGTTTCTGGTGGATGAGAAAGGAATTCCAGCCGGAATCAGTTTTCTATTACAAATAGGATCCATTTGTTCCGAGAAATGGACCAGGCTGGGAGAAACTGAGATCATCTTCCCCCATCTGGAGTCATTGTTGTTTGTCCTTTGGTCTATTGTCCTGGGGCTTGAACAGGGGGAAAAAAAAAAAAGGATCTTTTAGGAAATTTTTCCCTGTCTCTGCTGTCACTCTGCCTAACCCTTCTTTTAAAACTGGCCTGGGATTTACGTAAAAAAAGGAAGTTTTCTGAGGAACCGGTAAACCCCTCTTTTTATCTGAGGGCCTCTCTAGGATATCATCAAGCCAAGAATCAAACAGCCTAGAACCCTCACATGGAAGAGAGCAGAGTCTAGACTTGGAACCCTGGTCCCCCTTCCACGATTTAAGCCAGCTAGCCCGTCTAGGAGCGTTAGACATGGCAGCTTCTCTGGCAGAAAAACGGATCACATCAGTAGAAGCATCCGCCAGGAAATCTGCGGCTTTAGCAAAAGTAGGGAGGTAAGATAGTACTAGAGAAGAATTACTTCCTCCTTAATATGAACCTCCAAGTTGATCTAACCAAAGCCTTTAAGGACCTGGAAACCCAAGAGGCAGTAATAGCCGGCCTAAGACTTGTTGAAACAGACTCCCAAGCCCGTCTAAGATAAACGTCTGCCTTTTCATCTAGAAAGATCTCCTAAGCAGCCTAAATCATTGAAAGGTAGAGCTGATTTCTTGGCTATTTTAGCTACAGGGGCATCTACCGTGGGGGCTCTGTCCCAGACACCCACTACCGAATCCTCAAAAGGATAATTTTCTTTTTACAAAATCTGGAATAAAAAAAAGGTTAGGATTTTTCCATTCTTTTCTGATAAGGGCTTCCATATTTTTATGAACGGGGAAAAGCTCCTCAAAAACCTGGTCAGCAATAGATTTAGGCTGTTTTACATCCTCTAATTGCATTGTGGTTTTAACAGCTTTAAGTAAAGGCTCAGTATCTTTCAGTGGAAAAAGAGCCCTCCCCGCTGAATCCTCATCTGAAGAGAAGAAATCATCTGATAAGGCCTGGCCGGATTCTCTATCCTAGTCCACCCCAGAAAAATCCGAATCAGAGTCCTTATTATAAGTGGATCTTTCTGGAGACCTTGGGCAACTTCAACTGAGTGCTTCAATAGAAGAGTTAACTTCTGACCGTACCAAGGCCTTAATATTTCTAGATAAGCTGTGAGACTCTTCCATAACCAGCTTATCTATACAAGCTTGACATAGTGGTTTAATATAAGAGGCTGCTAAAGCTACTCTACACCCAAAATTAATTAGGAGAGGATAAATCTCACCAATAGTAAAGTCAAGCTTCCCCGCTTCTCAGGACAAATACCGGGCTTGTGGGCCTCGGCGCGTCCTGCATCACCTGGTTCAGACATGCTGGTGGAAACCCAGATCCTGCACAGCACTGTGTGCCACAAGGCTGGCTACCTTCTCCTGCTGCCGATTTGTAAAGCGCACCTCGGCTCCTTTTAACCCCTAGGCCCAAAAATGCCTAATCCAATGAGGGAGGATGCCCACACCCCTTCCGTCCCAGCGCCCGGTGACAGAGCCGGAAGAGGCCATCCGATGCGCAGAACGCAGGAGAAGTGAACGCCACCATCTTGGAAGTGGGACGCCAGGCATCCCGCTGCAATGGACCAGGAGCCACGGGAACTCCCCACAGAGGCTTGGGAGGAGGCAGGAAGAAGAGCAGGCTCAGGCAGCGGCTCCCCAATTTCACACTCTTAAGATCAAATACATCACAACAAAAACGTGCATTTAGGGAAAATTGTAGAAATTGTAACTCACATCATCAGATCCCTCTTTCGGTTTCATTGGGTTAGCGTTCAGGATACCAATAACAGTTCCTTGGTCTGTTTTCCAGTGTTCTTTGTGGACATCTCCAAACAAAAACAAAGATACACAAGCATCCAAATTCTTTAAGTCATTCAATCTCCAAATGCTGAATGTTTTGCCCTGGAAGAAACACAAGATTATAGCTAAAATATGAAAATCACCACAGTGGAATACATGATAAATAAAATATTCTAAGACATTAATGCTATCAACTTAAAAGAAGCAGAGGTCAAAAGCACTTACATTATTAGAACTCTGTGGCGTCATCTTCTTTACAATGACTCCAAAGGTCACCCAATCCTGATCCTCTAGCTTTTCGCTAGCAATTTTGTTCTTCAGCTGAAACAGTCTGATCAGCTTCCTCCCACCCATTTTCCTTTCCATTTCTGTGGAAGAAACCCTAGGTTTTCTTGAATTTAAGGGGGGGGGGGGGAGAAAATGAATTACCCCACTTTGAAGGAAACAACTTTTTTTTTACCCAAGATAACAAAATTGAATGCCCCTTTATTAATTGTTCTACAATAGACAACGTGAATTTGGTTTGTCATTAAAATCCCTAGAATTTTGAATGAATCCAAACCAATGCTTTCCACGTGAGAATTAAAATACATATTACATTACAAGTACCGATGTAGTAGAGTTAACACTCGTGCTTTCTGAGATGTGTTATCTAAACTAAGCAAACACCTTCAATTGCTTTTCAATGGCTTTTGTTTCAAGATAACGCGATGATTTAAGAAATTTGAGTTGAGTTTGAGCGCTAACCCTGCTACATCTACAAAATGCAAACTTTGCATCCATACCCAAATAAACAGTATATGTAAATGGAATTAACCTGGAACACATGACAATGTCCTCCGAATAATGTACACTATTCATTTGACAGTGTCTTCAGACTATTCTTGCAAGTTAGGCTACTTTCACACTGGCGTTTTGGCTTTCCATTTGCGAGATCTGTTCAGGGCTCTCACAAGCGGTCCAAAACTGATCAGTTTTGTCCTAATGCATTCTGAATGGAAAAGGATCCGCTCAGAATGCATCAGTTTGCCTCCAATCAGTCTCCATTCCGCTTTGGAGGCGGACACCAAAACGTTGCCTGCAGCGTTTTGGTGTCCATCTGAGGAAACTGAGCCAAACGGATCCGTTCTGACACACAATGTAAGTCAATGGGGACGGATCCATTTTCTATAACACAATAGAAAACTGATCCGTCCTCTACTGACTTTCAATGGTGTTCAAGACTCTCAGGCTATGAGCTGAGCGCTGCGATTGGCCAGCGCTACAGCATGGGAGAAGGAGACGCAATGGATCCATCTGTGCACATAAATAACGGATCCGCACCAAACCAGAGTGTGAAAGTAGCCTTAATCAATAAACAAATGTTACCTGAGCCGCAGACCAGAGAACTTCTCGACAGAACCTTGTGAATTTAGAGGAGTTCCACTGGAACTTGCCACCGATGCCGAGACAGGACTTGGTTTAGAAGATTTTACTGCCTGGGATGAAAAACTGGGCATTTGCTTTAGGGGTGGACTTTTATTTTCTGCAAAATGACAAAAGTCAGTGAGAACTAGCATAATTTAGTCATCTAATTTGTATAAAGTAGGTTCACAAAAAGGCATGTGCCCTCTTTGATAAGGACAGGGTCGCATACAGCTTTTTGTGGCAGTTCTGGATGCAGTTTGAGTCAAAGCCAGAAGTGGTTCTCATTCCTTACAACCCACTTCTAAATTTCACTCAAAAACTATCAAAACTAATACAAAAATCTGTGTGTGACATCACCCTAAGGAATCATGCCGTATGCATTTTGCGGTCTGCAAAACATGGATCAACAAAGTATGGACAGCATCCATGTAAAGTCTGTGTTGCATCTGCTTTATATTGCGGACCCATTGACAATGGGCAAGTGGTGTCCGTGCTTGCACGCGGTAAGAAAAAGTTTCAGCCTCTCTGGTGGCTGGGACTGTGGAAGTGTGCATAGGACAGTGTTTATTGCTATAGTGTGCAAGCATGACCACCACCACTACTGGATTGCTGAGTGGTCGTAGCCCCTATATACGAGCAGTGGATAATACAATGGAAAAATGAATCAAGTCAGCAAAGAATGCAATATGGACAATCACAATACATTAGTAAGTGCCTTGTATTAACTTTGTCCACATGATAAATGCCATTTGCTGAAGTGAAACATCCTCCCTTAAGGACCCGCGCTGGTGGACTTAAGGACCAGCGCTGTATATGTAAAGCGGGCTGATCGGGCAGGTGCAGGAGCTGCGCCCGCCCGATCAGCGGCAGGGGTCCAGCAGTCACTGATAGCCGGACCCCTGCTGTATGTGCCGGCATCGGTAAAAACACAGATGCCGGTTCATTAACCCTTGCACTGCTGCGGTCAGCGATGACCGCGGCACGTGCTGGGTCCTGCCGGGTGCGGGTGGCCATCAGGTGCTTGCGCTGCTGTGACAGGAACACAATGGCATCGTGGCTGCCTTCCATGACAGGCTGTGAGATCCAGCCCCCTTACAGCCAATGTATTCCAATAAAGAAGTATTGTGATGCATTGTAAAAGGGATCAGACCCCCAAAAGTTGAAGTCCCAGAGTGGGCCAAAAAATAAAGTAAAAAAAAGAAGTAAAAATATATTTTTTAGATATATATATATATATATATATATATATATATATATATATATAAAAAGTTTTCCCAAAATAAAGTAACTTTTTGTAAAAATATCTATAAAAATATCACATGACCTAACCCCTCAGGTGAACACCGTAAAAAGAATGAAATAAAAACGGTGTCAAAAAAGCCATTTTTTTGTCACCTTACATCACAAAGTGTAATAGAAAGCGGTCATATGCTCCCCAAAATAGTGCCAAACAGTCATCTCATCCTGCGACAATCATACCCTACCTAAAAAAAAAAAAATGGCCCAAAAAGTAAAAACTATGGCTCTCTGACTATGGAGACACTAAAACATGATTTTGTTTAAAAACGATCCAAACATGAAATAGACATTTGGGAAATGTAAAGTAATAACTATTTTAGGAGGTATCAATTTTGAAAATCGTGAAATTTTCTATTTTTTGGGTAAATTTTTATTTTATTTTTTTATACATAAAAATGAAATTTTTACTCAAATTTACCACTGTCATGAAGTACAATATAGTACAAGAAAATCTCAGAATGGCTTGGATAAGTAAAAGCGTTTTCACCACATAGAGTGACACGTCAGATTTGCAAAAGGTGGCCTTGTCCTTAAGGTGAAAAATGGCAGGGTCCTGAAGGGGTTAAAGGTGTAACTTTTTTTGTAATGTACATTTCTATTAGAAAAATAGCTCTCAAGCGGCCCATTTTGTGCCTTAGCAGCGCTCCCTGTCTACTGTTTTCCTTAATGAGATAGATATATCTTATAGGAAGGCACAAGGGACCATCGTTGATGGTAGATATGTGTCACCGAAGTGGGTGGGTGGGTGACTACTCCCCACGTTCCAAGCCGGGTCTTGACTGGCCTAAAAACAGCCAGCAGTGTCAGGTGGTGGTGATTGCCTCTCTCTGACTGTGGAGCGCTGTGTGGGATCGGAGTCTGAGCTGGAGTTGCAGTGCCTGTAAGGCCTCATGCACATGGCCATCGTTCGGCTGTTCAGTGCCCACATATTGCGGACCAGCTGTTTGCGGGCCGCAGTACGGCCACGGCCGTGTGCATGAGGCTTAAGACCAGGCATCCTCAAACTGCGGCACTCCAGCTGTTGCAAAACTACAACTCCCAGCATGCCCGCACAGCCTACAGGTATCAGCCTACAGCAGGGCATTGTGGGAGTTTTAGTTTTACAACAGCTGGAGGGCCGCAGTTTGAGGATGCCTGCCTAAGACAGAGGACAAAGGGAGGTCCACATTCACCCCATGGGGATTACGGTACTGTGCAATACCCTACCTGTGTGATTCTATAGATACGGGACTTTATTATTTCTTTAAGGCTGGCTGGAGCAAGCCGGTCAGTGCCGTTTACTGCCTTATTGTTTTATCAAGAATAAAAGAGAACCGTTGCTTTGCTTTCCTGCTAAAGGCTACCATCGGACAGATCCCTAATATATAATTATATACATACACACACACACACACACACACACACATACAGCAATCAGTGTGGGGCGGGTCAGAATGACAGTTACACAATTATGTACCAAGTTTTCTTGATAAATTAACCTTCTTCAGATATAACTTGTCTTTACCTGACATGTGTAACTTTCTCTTAGGGGCTTCCTGTTTTCCATTTGATGTTTGTGGGCTTCCCAGCTGAGCTGCAAAGTCACTGGACTCGCGCAATAGTGGGAGGTTCCTCTCCTTTAATGGACTGCTTTGTGACTTTACTACTAAAAGCAAAGAAGTAAAATGAAATAAAACAAGTTAAAAGGGTTGCTGTTTTTTCTCATTTTTGTTAGGACGAATTCCCAGAAATAAGCCAATAACAAGTTACCTTTACTGCTGGGACCCCCAGCAATCAGTTATCTTTAGACAAATCTGCAATGTCACCACAGGGGGAAATTAAAGGGGCTAGGCATTTTCTGGCTACTTGTGACCAATGTGTAGGTAAGATTACTAAATGGCAGATGCTTATATTCCTTTGATGATACTCTGTGTCGTTTGCTATATTTCATAAATCATGCTCCTTTGTTAGACAAATCTTCTGTGCTGTCCACAAGATGGCTGCTGATGGCAGGTCATGTGATCAAGCATATTACGAGGACCAACACTTGGACCTTTTGTATACTGCAGGTAATCTTGCTAAACCTTATAGGTTCCCTCAGCGCTCAGTCCCATCATTCGGTGGGGGTGAGGTCACTCCTGCTCTCAGCTAATCAGATATGCAGGTGACCATAGAAACCTGTGTGCAGCGAGAGACTTGCTGAACTGTCCAGACTCTATGGTTCATGACTGAAGTAAAATCTGACCAATCATTACCTCTATATGTTGTCTTCTGCATTCCAACACACTGCAGCTTAGAGTTGCAAGGGGTATCGAGCTTTCGATATTGTTTTACCCGGATCGATCCGATACCGGGATTTACTATTTTCTGATACTGATCCATCAGAAGAACAGAAAAAACAAATCCTGTGCATCAGTTATGCATATTTGGCATCCGCTTGAGCCATTTCCATCAGAGATCTGTTTTCTTTGACAGAAAAAATAAAGCACTGCATGCAAAACATCTTACCCGATATCTTCATTTTGTTAGGCGGGGACTTCTGTTGAGGTGCAGAATTTGGTGACTGGGCAATGCCAGTCTGCTGAAGCTTTTCCTGCAACTTCTTCATTTGTTCCTGCATTTTTCTCAGTTCATCTAGTAAGTAATCACAGAAAATCAGTCAAGCCTGCATAACTTCTACAAATCCTGTCTTTCCCTGCTTTTAAGAATCTGGGTTATTTATTGCAGATGACTATGACATATAGCACATTTATGTGAGCCATGTGTGTTGTCAAGTACCAGGAGGGGAATACTTATTCTAATACACCAATCACAAGCAATAAAAGGATGTTGGCCCAAGCAACTGGTTTACAGTATGTGTCATTTGGCAGATTTTTATCATTTATATAGTTATTAGTGATTACTTTTACTGCTTTTATTAAAATATTTAAAAAAAAATGGGAACTATAAAATTGATGGCAATAGCATTGAGGTTATGTAGACTAGTTTACATATATTAAAGGGAACCTGTCACCGGGATTTCTCGCCCATTTTCCTTGGGGGACACAGACCTTGGGTATAGCTCAGCTCCCTAGGAGGCGTGACACTAAGTAAAACTGTTAAGCCCCTCCTCCATCAGCTATACCCTCAGCCTGGAGATAGAGGCTACCAGTTTTAGCTTAGTGTCCAAGGAGGCAAGACACTCCCTGCTACTGCAGGGCTGTTTTCTCCTTGTTATTTTTACTTTTTCTTCTAATTTTGTTATTTTATTTTTTCCTAGGGATACCAGAGACGCATTAGACCTCTCTGCTCTCCCGGGGTTGAGCTGCGCCAGTGCCAACTTATCTGCACTGCTGCCTCCCCCACAGAAGCAATAGGAGGATCTGGGCAGCAATGGCTCCCCTACATCCCGCCAGCTAGGGGGTCGCCCGCACGCCAAGCCCCTCTTCCAGCTTCCTGGACTCTAACCTCCTGTGTACATCGCTCGACTTCTGTGGGCGCTCTCTGCTGCTCACTGCTGTTCACTGCTTCTCTGCTGCTGCTGATCTGGGCCATCTCCTGACGTTCTTCTGAGGCACTGGTAGGACAGTTAACCCTCTCCTAACCCTCCTGGTCATAGCTGCTATAACCCTTTGTGGTCTCTATATTAGAGTACAACCACACTTCAGCATGTCAGATCCCACAGGTGCCCCCAAACCCTGGTACCATGCCTGTACCGCCTGTAAGGAACTTTTTCCGCGGGGGCAATCTGAGCCGCATTGCCTTGCATGTCAGGCCCCAGTGCAGGGCCCGCTTCCCGCTGCGCCCCCCGGTGCCTCTGAACCCCCTGACTGGGCTAGGTCTCTGTCTCAGGCGGTGGAAAGCCTTACACACGTAGTGGGCCGTCTCGTGGATAGACCGCCTCTCCCGCAGGCTGCCACAATCCCTGTCGCACCCGCTGGGACTACCGTTTCTGCCGCCCCCACTGGTTCCCTGCCTCCCAGCGAATCTTCCAGGGCCCGGCATACTCAGAAACGTTCAAGGGTTGAGCGCACATCTTCTCCAGATGCTTCGCTCTCTCCGCCATGCGTGCGAGCTCAGTCAAGTCTATCCTCTCAAAGGGATACGCTTTCTGAGGGAGAACTGGCGGATTCGGACGTGGACATGGACTCAGAGCTTCCGTCCAAATTGGCGTCCGCGGTGGGGCATCTTGTCACTAGCATCCGTGATACCTTTCAGCTACACGATGACCCCCCCAGCTCTGAACAGGCCGGCGTGTCCTTTCTCCGCCCCAAACAGGCCTCCAAGGTTTTTCCCATACACGCTGATTTTTCTTCTGTGGTATCCAAGGCTTGGACTCGGCCTAACGTCCGCTTTATTACACCCAAAAAGCTGGACATTTGTTATCCCTTTCCAGCGGATTCTGTGACCACGTGGACATCCCCGCCTAAGGTTGATCCTCCCGTGGCTCGCCTGTCCAAAAGCACTACTATTCCTGTACAGGACGGATCTTCCCTCCAGTCTGTTGAGGACCGTCGTACGGAATCCCTCTCCAAGGCCATATTTACTGCCTCTGGTTCGGCCCTTAGACCGGTCTTTGCCTCCGCCTGGGTTGGCAAAGCGGTCTCTGAATGGGGTTTGCAACTGGAACGGGAGTTAGGGTCGGACGTCCCTGTTCAGGACCTCCGTTCCTTAGCCCAACTAATTGTTCAGGCCGGAAAATTCGTCTGTGAGGCCTCCCTTGATGCGGGTGCCCTCATTGCCCGTTCCTCTGCCCTGGCAGTTTCTGTCAGGAGGGAACTCTGGCTGAAGGTTTGGGCGGCGGACGCCGCTTCCAAACGCTCTTTGGCCGGCCTACCATTCACGGGTTCCCGCCTGTTCGGAACCCGTCTGGACGAACTTATATCAGAGGCCACGGGTGGGAAGAGTACTCACCTCCCCCAGTCCAGGCCAATGGGCGCCCCCCGTGGTCGCGCTGGTTCGTCCCATTTTCGGTCCTTTCGCAAGCCCACCGGGTCTAGACCCGCGGCCAGTTCTTCTTCCTCTGGCCCAGCCCAGGATAGACGCAAGAAGCCGTTTTTTTCGGACGCAACCTACCTGGCGCAAGTCCCAGCTTGCACGGGCTCCCACAGGCCAGCAGCCCTCTGCCTGAAGGTGCGCCCCCACCCACCCGGGTGGGGGGCCGCCTTCTCCTATTCAGGAACGTATGGCGGGCCCACATCTCAGACGCATGGGCGCTCGAGATTGTATCTTGCGGATACAAAATCGAATTTGCGTCCATTCCGCCAGACCGTTTCTTCCGATCCCGTCCTCCGCGAGATCCCGTACGAGTGGCCGCCTTCTTCGCGGCCATTCACTCTCTAATGGACAAGGGTGTCGTCGCCCCCGTGCCTCCGACGGAAAGGTTCAGGGGGTTCTACTCGAACCTCTTTGTGGTTCCCAAGAAGGAAGGCTCAGTGCGTCCGATCTTGGACCTAAAACGCCTGAACCGTTTTCTCCGACTGCAGAGATTCCGGATGGAGTCTCTCAGGTCCGCAGTGGCCTCCCTGGAAAGAGGGGATTTCATGGCCTCAATCGACATTCAGGATGCATACCTCCACGTTCCGGTTGCTCCATGTCATCACCGCTTCCTGCGCTTCGCGGTGGGGGACGATCACTTCCAATTCGTCGCCCTTCCCTTTGGTCTGGCGACGGCTCCTTGAGTGTTCACCAAGGTCCTGGCCCCTGTCTTGGCCCTTCTACGTTCAAGAAGTGTTTTTCTTCTCCCATACTTGGACGACATCCTGGTCAAGGCACCCTCCTTCTCTCAGACATCCCGCAGTGTGGAACTCACTCTGGAGACCCTGACGCGGTTCGGTTGGATTATCAACCACCCCAAATCTTCCCTTACCCCCTCCAGACAGCTGATCTTCCTGGGGATGCTCCTGGATACAGAGTTGGCGGAGGTCCGCCTTCCGTCGGACAAGCGTCTGGCCCTTCGCGGGTCGGTTCGCAGTCTCCTCCGTCATCACCGCCCTTCCCTCAGATCCAGCATGCGGTTGTTGGGAAAGATGGTTGCCTGTTTCGAAGCGGTGCCGTTCGCACAATTCCGATCCCGCACCTTTCAGAGGGCAATTCTGTCGGCCTGGGACAAATCACCGAGGAGTCTGGACAGGACCTTTCTTCTGCCTCCCCTGGCTCGGGCTTCCCTCGGCTGGTGGTTGCATATCCCTCTAAGGGGGAAGTCCTTCCGTCCACTGAACTGGCTGGTGATTACCACAGATGCCAGCTTACGGGGGTGGGGGGGGGTTTTCCCTCCCCGGTCCGTCCAGGGCGTTTGGTCTCTATCGGAGTCCAGACTTCCAATCAATATTCTGGAACTGAGGGCGATTCTTCTGTCCCTCAGACACTGGACCCATCTGCTGAGGGGCCACCCTGTTCGGATCCAATCGGACAATGCCACGGCTGTGGCATACATAAACCATCAGGGAGGCACTCGCAGCGCTGCAGCGATGCAAGAGGTGACCCTCATTCTCCTCTGGGCGGAGACGCACGTGCCGGCCTTATCTGCGATTTACATCCCGGGGGTGGACAACTGGGCGGCGGATTTCCTCAGCCGGTCCACCATCGACCCGGGAGAATGGTCCCTGCACCCAGAGGTGTTCGAAGCCCTTTGTCTTCGCTGGGGTCGCCCCGACGTGGACCTCATGGCCTCCAAATTCAACCACAAGGTCCCCCTATACCTGGCCAGGGCACGGGACCCGAAGGCATACGGCGCCGACGCGCTCGTCCTTCCGTGGCGCGAATTCTCCCTTCTGTACGTCTTTCCTCCTTTTCCCCTCCTGCCACGGGTTCTTCGGAGGATCGCGGCAGAGGGCGTCCCCGCGATTCTAATCGCCCCGGATTGGCCCCGCCGGTCTTGGTACGCCGACCTAATGTTGCTGTTGGCAGACGCACCGTGGCCACTGCCCTCCAGGGAAGACCTCCTCTCTCAGGGACCGATCTTCCACGAGCATTTAGGCTCGCTACGTTTGACGGCGTGGCTATTGAGACCGCCGTCTTAACACGACGGGGTTTCTCCGCGGACGTAGTCCGCACCATGATCCGGGCTCGTAAGCCCGTATCCTCTAGGATCTACTATCGGGTTTGGAGGTCCTATCTGGGGTTCTGTGAGTCCCGGAGCATCCCACCTCTCCGGTTTTCTCTTCCCACAATCCTGTCCTTCCTCCAGTCGGGTCTGGACCTGGGGCTGTGCCTCAGTTCTCTGAAGGGTCAGATTTCGGCGCTGTCTATTCTTCTCCAGCGTCCCCTGGCCCCTCTAGGGCCAATTAAGACCTTTTTACAAGGGGTGGCTCACTCTGTTCCGCCGTACCGCCCTCCAGTTCCTTCCTGGGACCTGAATGTGGTGCTCTCGGCGCTCCAATCAGCCCCCTTCGAGCCTTTACGGGAGGTCTCCCTTCGCCTTCTGTCCTGCAAGGTCATCTTTCTTGTGGCCGTCACGTCTCTCCGACGGGTGTCGGAGTTAGCGGCTCTTTCTTGCTCCGAACCTTTCCTGATCTTCCACCAGGATAAGGTTGTGCTTCGGCCTGTCCCGACTTTCCTGCCAAAGGTGGTCTCCGCCTTTCACATCAATGAGGACATCGTCCTTCCGTCGCTCTGTCCCTCTCCTTCCCACCCCAGAGAACGGGAACTGCACCGTCTGGATGTGGTCAGGGCGTTGAGGATTTACTTGGAGGTCACCGGGTCCTTTCGGCGCACGGACTCCCTGTTTGTGGTTCCGGAGGGTTCGCGCAAAGGGTTGGCGGTCTCCAAGGTGGCTATTGCCCGTTTCATTAAACTGGCGGTGTCTGAGGCTTATCGAGCCAAGGGCAGACCTCCGCCTTTCGGCGTCACTGCTCATTCCACCAGAGCAGTCGGAGCTTCCTGGGCGCAGAGGCATCGGGCCTCGGCTGAACAGTTGTGCAAAGCAGCCACTTGGTCCTCTCTGCACACTTTCACAAAGTTCTATAGGGTGCATACGCATGCATCAGCGGATGCTGCTTTGGGCCGCCTGGTTTTGCAGGCAGCGGTTTCCTGATGCTCTGGTGGTGTTCCGCCTTGGGTTTGTGGTCCCTCCCTTCTTGGACTGCTCTTGAACGTCCCAAGGTCTGTGTCCCCCAAGGAAAATGGGCGAGAAAAGGAGATTTTTGTATAACTTACCAGTTAAATCTCTTTCTCGCTCTTCCTTGGGGGACACAGCACCCACCCTTCTGTGTTTGGTTACAGGGTTATGGTCTGGCGCCCCGTTGGGTTGCTGGCTGGTTGTTTCCGTTATTGGTTGTTATCCTTTCACTACTTGGACACGCAACTGGTAGCCTCTATCTCCAGGCTGAGGGTATAGCTGATGGAGGAGGGGCTTAACAGTTTTACTTAGTGTCACGCCTCCTAGGGAGCTGAGCTATACCCAAGGTCTGTGTCCCCCAAGGAAGAGCGAGAAAGAGATTTAACTGGTAAGTTATACAAAAATCTCCTTTTTGTGTATAGAGCCGAGGACATGGGTTGCTAGATGGCCGCTAGCACATCTGCAATACCCAGTGTAACCATAGCTCTGTGTGCTTTTATTGTGTAAAAAGAAAAAGAAAAAAAAAGCCCACTAACGTTTCCGGAGCTCAGCCACACCAACTGTGAAGGGACCCAGCACGGCCCTGCATACGCCGAATCTCCTCCTTGTTCCCGGCGCTTTAGCGTTGTGACGTCGGGGAGCAAGGAGGAGATTCGGAGGCTGCGGGGCGGTGCTGGGCTCCTTCACAGTGGGCGTGGCTGGGCTCATAGTCAGACAATGCTGGACTCATCTACATATCTATAAAATCAGTTTTTTTACAGAATAAAAGCACAGAGCTATGGGGACTGGGTATTGCAGATGTGCTAGCGGCGATCTAGCAGCCCATGTCCACAGCTCTATACCCAAAATCCAGGTGACAGGTTCCCTTTAACCCCTTAAGTTCACAGGTACGCCCTGATGTCCCGGTCCCTGATGCCCCCCCGCCCGCAGCCCTCTGTGTTTATGTGCCCAAGGGGGGGGAAAGAGGAGGATCGCGGGCGGCAGGTGCGCGATCTTCCGCCCGCCTGTTTATTTTCAGGAGGACCAAGCGGTTGAATCATTGCTGACACTGATTTGTTTTAACCCCTTCCATGCTGCGGTCCATCCCTCTCCCATCGGGGGGCTGCTGCGCCTCTGCAGCCCCCCGGACAGGATGGGGTCACAGAGGGAGTTGTGCCTCAGTTGTGGCAGACTGGGAAGGTTCCCATGGCAACAGGACGCCTTCTCAGGCATCCTGCTGTCCATGGTGCTGAACAGATCTGTGCTAAAGGCAGAGTGAGTGAAATACAGTGCAGTACACTATATAGTGTACTGTACTGTAGTATACAGACATCCGACCCACTCGATCTTCAAGAGCCAAGTGGGTGTGGGAAAAACCCGGTAGGGCGCAGAAGGAAAGGAATGCCATATGGATTTTGGAAGGCAGTTTTTGCTGGACTTGTTTTTTGACACCATGTCCCATTTGAATCCCCTCCTGATGCACCCCTAGAGTAGAAACTCCAAAAAGTGACCCCATTTAAGAAACTACACCCCTCAAGGTATTCAAAACTGATTTTTACTAACTTTGTTAACCCTTTAGGTGTTCCACAAGAGTCAATGGCAAATGGAAATGTAATTTCAGAATGTTCTATTTTTTGTTACTTTGCTTCACAAAAAGTGTAATATAGAGCAACCAAAAATCCTATGTGCCCTAAAATAGTACCAAAAAAACTGCCACCTTATCCCGTAGTTTCCAAAATGGGGTCACTTTTATGGAGTTTCTACTCTAGGGGTGCATCAGGGGGCTTCAAATAGGACATGGTGTAAATAAACCAGTCCAGAGAACTCTGCCTTCCAAAAACCACACAGCGTTCCTTTCCCTCTACGCCCTGACGTGGGGCCGTACAGTGGTGTACGACCACATATCGGGTGTGTCTGTAAACTACAGAGTCAGGGCAATAAATATAGAGTTTTATTTGGCTGTTAACTCTTGCTTTGTTAGTGGAAAAAAAAAAAAAAAAGGATTAAAATGGAAAATTTTGCACAAAAAGGAGATTTTTGTATAACTTACCAGTTAAATCTCTTTCTCGCTCTTCCTTGGGGGACACAGACCTTGGGTATAGCTCAGCTCCCTAGGAGGCGTGACACTAAGTAAAACTGTTAAGCCCCTCCTCCATCAGCTATACCCTCAGCCTGGAGATAGAGGCTACCAGTTGCGTGTCCAAGTAGTGAAAGGAAACAACCAACAATGCAAACAACAGCCAACAACCCAACGGGGCGCCAGCCAAAACCCTAGAACCAAACACAGAAGGGTGGGTGCTGTGTCCCCCAAGGAAGAGCGAGAAAGAGATTTAACTGGTAAGTTATACAAAAATCTCCTTTTCTCGCCCATTTTCCTTGGGGGACACAGACCTTGGGACGTTCAAGAGCAGTCCAAGAAGGGAGGGACCATAACCCAAGGCGGACCACCGGAGCATCAGGAAACCGCAGCCTGCAAGACCAGGCGGCCCAAAGCAGCATCCGCCGACGCGTGCGTATGCACCCTATAGAACCTGGTGAAAGTGTGCAAAGAGGACCAAGTGGCCGCTTTGCACAACTGCTCAGCCGAGGCTCGATGCCTCTGCGCCCAGGAAGCCCCGACTGCTCTGGTGGAATGAGCAGTGACGCCGAAAGGCGGAGCCCTACCCTTGGCTCGATAAGCCTCAGACACCGCCAGTTTAATGAACCGGGCAATGGCCACCTTGGAGACCGCCAAACCCTTGCGCGAACCCTCCGGGACCACAAACAGGGAATCCGTGCGCCCGAAGGATCCGGTGACCTCCAAGTAAATCCTCAATGCCCTGACCACATCCAGACGGTGCAGTTCCCGTTCTCTGGAGTGGGAAGGAGAGGGACAGAGCGACGGAAGGACGATGTCCTCATTGATGTGAAAGGCGGAGACCACCTTTGGCAGGAAAGCCGGGACTGGTCGGAGCACAACCTTATCCTGGTGGAAGATCAGGAAAGGTTCGGAACAAGAAAGAGCCGCCAACTCAGACACCCGCCGGAGAGACGTGATGGCCACAAGAAAGATGACCTTGCAGGACAGAAGGCGAAGGGAGACCTCCCGCAAGGGCTCGAAGGGGGCAGATTGAAGCGCCGAGAGCACCACATTCAGGTCCCAGGAAGGAACCGGAGGGCGATACGGTGGAACAGAGTGAGCCACCCCTTGCAAAAAGGTCTTAATCGACCCTAGAGGGGCCAGGGGACGCTGGAGAAGAATAGACAGCGCCGAAATCTGTCCCTTCAGAGAACTGAGGCCCAGCCCCAGGATCAGGCCCGACTGGAGGAAGGACAGGATCGTGGGAAGAGAAAACCGGAGAGGTGGGACGCTCCGGGACTCACAGAACCCCAGATAGGACCTCCAAACCCGATAGTAGATCCTCGAAGATACGGGTTTACGAGCACGGATCATGGTGCGGACAACGTCCGCGGAGAAACCCCGGCGCGTTAAGACGGCGGTCTCAACAGCCACGCCGTCAAACGTAGCGAGCCTAAATGCTCGTGGAAGATCGGACCTTGAGAGAGAAGGTCCTCCCTGGAGGGCAGTGGCCACGGAACGTCTGCCAACAGCAACATTAGGTCGGCGTACCAGGACCGACGGGGCCAATCTGGGGCGATCAGAATCGCGGGAACGCCCTCTGCCGCGATCCTCCGAAGAACCCGTGGCAGGAGGGGAAGATGAGGAAAGATGTACAGAAGGGAGATTTGGCACCACGGAAGGACAAGCGCGTCGGCGCCGTAAGCCTCCGGGTCCCGTGCCCTGGATACGTATAGGGGAACCTTGCGGTTGAATTTGGAGGCCATGAGGTCCACGTCGGGGCGACCCCAGCGAAGACAAAGGGCCTCGAACACCTCTGGGTGCAGGGACCATTCTCCCGGATCGATGGTGGACCGGCTGAGGAAATCTGCCGCCCAGTTGTCTACCCCCGGGATGTAAATCGCAGACAAGGCTGGAACGTGCGTCTCCGCCCAGAGGAGAATGAGGGACACCTCTTGCATCGCCGCAGCGCTGCGGGTGCCTCCCTGATGGTTTATGTACACCACCGCCGTGGCATTGTCCGATTGGATCCGAACAGGGCGGCCCCTCAGTAGATGGGTCCAGTGTCTGAGGGACAAAAGAACTGCCCTCAGCTCCAGAATGTTGATCGGAAGTCTGGACTCCGATAGAGACCAAACGCCCTGGACGGATCGGGGAGGGAAACCCCCCCCCCCACCCCCGTAAGCTGGCGTCGGTGGTAATCACCAGCCAGTTCAGTGGAAGGAAGGACCTCCCCCTCAGAGGGAGATGCAACCACCAGTTGAGGGAAGCCCGAGCCAGGGGAGGCAGAAGGAAGGTCCTGTCCAGACTCCTCGGTGATTTGTCCCAGGCCGACAGAATCGCCCTCTGAAAGGTGCGGGAATGGAATTGTGCGAACGGCACTGCCTCGAAACAGGCAACCATCTTCCCCAGCAACCGCATGCCGGATCTGAGGGAAGGCCGGTGATGACGGAGAAGGCTGCGAACCGACCCGCGAAGGGCCAGACGCTTGTCCGACGGAAGACGGACCTCTGCCAGTTCCGTATCCAGGAGCATCCCCAGGAAGATCAGCCGTCTGGAGGGGGTAAGGGAAGACTTGGGGTGGTTGATAATCCAACCAAACCGCGTCAGGGTCTCCAGAGTGAGATCCACACTGCCGGATGCCTGTGAAAGGGAGGGTGCCTTGACCAAGATGTCGTCCAAGTACGGAAGAAGAAAAACACTTCTTGAACGTAGAAGGGCCAAGACAGGGGCCAGGACCTTGGTGAACACCCGAGGAGCCGTTGCTAGACCAAAGGGAAGGGCAACGAACTGGAAGTGATCGTCCCCCACCGCGAAGCGTAGGAAGCAGTGATGACATGGAGCAACCGGAACGTGGAGGTATGCATCCTGAACGTCGATGGAGGCCATGAAATCCCCCTTTTCCAGGGAGGCCACTGCGGACCGGAGAGACTCCATCCGGAATCTCTGCAGGCGGAGGAAGCGGTTCAGGCGCTTCAGGTCCAAGATCGGTCGCACCGAGCCTTCCTTTTTGGGGATCACGAAGAGGTTCGAGTAGAACCCCCTGAACCTTTCCGTCGGAGGCACCGGGGCGATGACACCCTTGTCCATGAGTGAGCGAACGGCCGCGAAGAAAGAGGCCGCTCGTACGGGGTCCCGCGGAGGACGGGACCGGAAGAAACGGTCTGGCGGAATGGCCGCAAATTCGATCTTGTACCCGCAAGATACAATCTCGAGCGCCCATGCATCTGAGATGTGGTTCCGCCAAACGTTCCTGAAAAGGAGAAGGCGGCCCCCCACCCGGGTGGGTGGGGGCGCACCTTCAGGCAGAGGGCTGCTGGCCTGTGGTAGCCCGTGCAGGCTGGGTCTTGCGCCAGGTAGGTTGCGCCCGAAAAAACGGCTTCTTGCGTCTATCCTGGGTTGGGCCAGAGGAAGAAGAACCGGCCCCGGGTCTAGATCCGGAGGGCTTACGAAAGGACCGAAAACGGGACGAACCCGCGCGACCCCGTGGGGCGCCCTTTGGCCTGGACTGGGGAAGGAGAGTACTTTTCCCACCCGTGGCCTCTGATATAAGCTCGTCCAGGCGGGTCCCGAACAAGCGGGAACCCGTGAACGGTAGACCGGCCAAGGAGCGTTTGGAAGCGGCGTCCGCCGCCCAAACCTTCAGCCAGAGTTCCCTCCTGACAGAAACCGCCAGGGCAGAGGAACGGGCAATGAGGGCCCCCGCATCCAGGGAGGCCTCACAAATAAATTTTCCAGCCTGGATAATTAGCTGGGCTAAGGAACGGAGGTCCTGAACAGGAACGTCCGACCCCAACTCCTGCTCCAGCTGCAAACCCCATTCAGAGACCGCTTTGCCAACCCAGGCGGAGGCAAAAACCGGTCTAAGGGCTGAACCAGAGGCAGAAAATATTGCCTTGGAAAGGGATTCCGTCCGACGGTCCTCAGCGGACTGGAGGGAAGATCCGTCCTGTACAGGAATAGCAGTGCTTTTGGACAGGCGAGCCACAGGAGGATCCACCTTGGGCGGAGATGTCCAGGTGGTCACAGACTCCGCCGGAAAGGGATAACAAATGTCCAGCTTTTTTGGTGTAACAAAGCGGACGTTTGGCCGAGTCCAAGCCTTGGATACCACAGAAGAAAAATCTGCATGTATGGGAAAGACCTTGGAGGCCTGTCTGGGTCGGAGAAAGGACACGCCGGCCTGTTCAGAGCTGGGGGGGTCATCGTGTATCTGAAAGGTATCGCGGATACTAGTGATAAGATGCCCCACCGCGGATGACAATTTTGACGGAAGCTCTGAGTCCATGTCCACATCCGAATCCGCCAGTTCTCCCTCAGAAGGCGTATCCCTTTGAGAGGATAGGCTTGACTGAGCTCGCACGCATGGCGGAGAGAGCGAAACATCAGGAGAAGATGTGCGCTCAACCCTTGAACGTTTCTGAGTACGCCGGGCCCTGGAAGATTCACTGGGAGGCAGGGAATCAGTGGGGGCGGCAGAAACTGCATTCCCAGCAGGTGCGACAGGGATTTCGGCAGTCTGCGGGAGAGGCGGTCTATCCACGAGACGGCCCACCACGTGTGTAAGGCTCTCCACCGCCAGAGACAGAGACCTAGCCCAGTCAGGGGGTTCAGAAACAGCAGGGGGCACAGCAGAAAGCGGGCCCTGCACCGGGGCCTGACATGCAAGGCAATGCGGCTCAGATTGCCCACTTGGAAAAAGTGCCTTGCAGGCGGTACAGGCGTGGTACCAGGGTTTTGGGGGCACCCGTGGGATCAGACATGCTGACAAGTGGTCGTACCTTGATACAGGGACAAGGGATTGCAGCGGCTATGACCAGTGGGGTTAGGAGAGGGTTAACAGCCCTACCAGTGCCTCAGAAGAACGTCAGGTCAGATCCCTAGGAGCGAAGGTCCAGATCAGCAGCCGCGAGGCAGCCAGAAAACCAGCGTGCGTCCCCAGCGATGCACCGGTGTCTCCCACGTGTCTCCACTTCAGTCCGGAGTGAGGAAGCGCGGCAAGCTTGAGCAGAGACGCGGGAACAAGCTCCGCCCCCTCCACGCTTGAATGTTTCATAACGAAACTCCGCCCCCATGACGCGCGCGCGAAAAAACACCCGCACCCCGTGCTGCCCGAGATTCCCAGGCATATGTTGTCAAAGAAGGGCCCGCAGGCCCCAAAAGCGCGGCGGTATAACCGGACGTCGGAAGGTAAGGTGGTCACCTGACCCCCGTCCCGCCGAACCGCCGATGCCGGGCCTAAGCCCCGCCCCCTCGATCACGGTACGGAGCGGGCGGCGGCGGGGAGGTAGTAAGAAGCAGGGGCTATCTTTTAAGCAGCGGGCGGCGGCGGGATGTGTAAGATCGGGAGGTACATGAAAAGCAGGCAGATGGGGAGATCCCACAGAGCGCTCTGAGAAGCGCAGGAAACGGCCGACCACGGGTGCCCCCCCCCGAACCCAGTGCAACAGGGACAGGGAATGGGCTGGAAAAG
Source organism: Bufo gargarizans (assembly GCF_014858855.1). Taxonomy (NCBI): domain Eukaryota; kingdom Metazoa; phylum Chordata; class Amphibia; order Anura; family Bufonidae; genus Bufo; species Bufo gargarizans. Next base: position 228,831,220 of record NC_058081.1, on the reverse strand, counting down.
CCATCTTACCTGTCTTCACCCTCATTTCCTTCCAGCAGGGTCGCCCCTTCAGCCCCTGGCACCGCAGTGGCAGGAAGCTGGAAGAGGGGCTTGGCGTGCGGGCGACCCCCTAGCTGGCGGGATGTAGGGGAGCCGGTGCTGCCCAGATCCTCCTATTGCTTCAGTGGGGGAGGCAGCAGCGCAAATACGTTGGCACTGGTGCAGCTCAACCCCGGGAGAACAGAGAGGTCCAATGCGTCTCTGGTATCCCTAGGAAAAAACAAAAATAAAATAACAAAATTAGAGAAAAAATTAAAACAAGGAGAAAACAGCCCTGCAGTAGCAGGGGGTGTCTTGCCTCCTTGGACACTAAGCTAAAAACTGGTAGCCTCTATCTCCAGGCTGAGGGTATAGCTGATGGAGGAGGGGCTTAACAGTTTTACTTAGTGTCACGCCTCCTAGGGAGCTGAGCTATACCCAAGGTCTGTGTCCCCCAAGGAAAATGGGCGAGAAATTGATATTCTGGAATTTCATCTCCATTTGCCATCAACTCTTGGGGAACACCTAAAGGGTTAATTATGTTTGTAAAATCTGTTTTGATTACCTTGAGGTGTGTAGTTTGTAGAATGGGGTCATTTTTGGGTGGTTTCTATTATGTAAGCCTCACAAAGTGACTTCAGACCTGAACTGATCCCTAAAAAGTTTGCATCTAAACTTCTAAGGCTACTTTCACACTAGCGTTCGGGGCTCCGCTTGTGAGTTCCGTTTAAAGGCTCTCACAAGCGGCCCCGAACGCATCCATCCAGCCCTAATGCATTCGGAGTGGATGCAGATCCGCTCAGAATTCATCAGTCTGGCAGCGTTTGGCCTCCGCTCAGCAGGCGGACACCTGAACGCTGCTTGCAGTGTTCGGGTGTCCGCCTGGCCGTGCGGAGGCAAACGGATCCATCCAGACTTACAATGTAAGTCAATGGGGACGGATCCGTTTGAATTTGACACAATATGGCTCAATTTTCAAACGGATCCGTCCCCCATTGACTTTCAATGTAAAGTCTGGACAGATCCGTCTGAAGCTACTTTCACACTTAGAATTATTTCTACAATACAATGCAGACGGATCCGTTCTGAACGGATCCCATCATCTGCATTATATGAGCGGATCCGTCTGGGCAGACCCCAGACGGATCTGCTCTGAACGCAAGTGTGAAAGTAGTCTTAGCCTTGTAACGTCCCCATCGCCAGTCAGCACTGAAGACCTACAGTGTCTGCTCAGTAAGGCCTCATGCACACGACCGTTTTTTTTTAAGGTCCGCAAAAACGGGGTCCGTAGCTCCGTGACCGTTTTTCGTCCGTGGGTCTTCCTTGTTTTTTGGAGGATCCACGGACATGAAAAATGAAAAAAAAATCTAAGTCAAGCTTGCCATTGAAATGATAGGAAAAAACGGACACGGATCACGGACACGGATGACAATCTTGTGTGCATCCGTGATTTTTCACGGACCCATTCACTTGAATGGGTCCGTGAACCGTTGGCTGTGAAAAAAATAGGACAGGTCATATTTTTTTCACGGCCAGGAAACACGGATCACGGATGCGGCTGCCAAACGGTGCATTTTCCGATTTTTCCACGGACCCATTGAAAGTCAATGGGTCCGTGAAAAAAAAAACGGAAAACGGCACCATGGCCACGGATGCACACAACGGTCGTGTGCATGAGGCCTAAGGCCGAGTGCACACAGCCGTGAGCGGTCCGTGGTATGCCGGCCTGGATTCCTGCTGACAGCAGGAATCCAGGTCGGCATACCACGGACCGCTCACGGCCGCGGAACACAACCTAACCCTGCTGTAAGTGCACACTAATGTTGCCCTAACTGCAGCCTGTGTCATACTGACACAGAGCATAATGTATTAGCATTCAGGTGAATACTACACATATTAGGTATCCACATGACCATAATAACCTGAAGAATACTGTCATATCATTTAGTGTGAAACACTGCATAATAATAAAAAAAAAAACAACACTTTTCTACATTGCCACAGGAAGAAAAATCATGTAGGCCACACTGTAATTTATAGGTACCCTAGAACAATTCCAAAAATAAACATTTTGCCCTCATAAAACAAGGCCTCAGACAGCCACATCAATGATAACGTTATGGCTGCTGAAATGCACAAAGGCAAAAATAAGAAAAATGTTGCTGTCATTAAGGGGTTAAAAAGGGAGCTTACACAGACTGCAGATTTTTAAAACGTTATTATTGTGCAGCAGTCCTATCATACGGATCTACAGAACCTGGAGTATAAACAATACCTATAAGAGTCACATATAATGCATAAATGTGCAATGCATTACCTTCCAAATCTTCTCTGGATCTATCTTGGTTGGAAGATGATGACTCCTTTCTGGTCTCAAGTTCAGGTACATCATCTTCCAGATCATCAACATCTCCAAACAATGTTGTGAAGTCTTCTTGCACCCCTTCAGCATCCTGCCCTTCAGCTGCACTGTCGCTTTCATGATAAGAACCGGCTTCATCACCATCAAAAAGTTCATCATATGCGTCAGGCTCGCTGGAGGAGTCCGGGTGTCCGGCATAGCTGCTCTCAGTGCCTTCATTTTCTTCTAGCAGGGAGGTCAGCAGCTCCAGGTCAGCATCTCCTGATGAAGCACACAACTACTTTACCGACAGTCAAAACAGTAGAAATAAGATGTGTCCCTTTCTACGGAAATTAAACTGTACAACTGTATTGTGAAACATTCGGCAACCATCCAATGTAATTAAAGAGGTATTCCCAACTGAGGCAATTGGGGCATATTGCTAGGATATGTCCCCTTTGTCCGATAGGTGTGGGTCCCACCACTATATCAAGAACAGAGTAGGGAAGGTGGTGACCGGAGGACCCTGGGTTTCCCTGGGTCCGGCCACCACCAAGCTCTCTCCCCATAGAAGTGAATGGGAGCGCACCGCTCCCATTCATTTCTATGGGGCAGACATAGAAATGAATGGAGGGCGGCGGCACATGTGCAGTATGCCCTCAACCACTTTCAGGGCCCAGCACAAAGGACCTGCACCTATCAGATAATGGGGGCATGTCCTAGTGATATGCCCCCATTGACTGAGATGGGAAAACCCGTTTAAAATGTCTAATTATCTGTAAGATCTTGCAGTCTGAATGACAACAAGTGCCATCCAGAATCTGAGAAGTGAACTGGTACAGCCATAGTCTCTGTGAGCTAAACACATCGGGCATGCTGGAATTAGTGTCACTGCATCCAATAGACACCCCTCCCGCAGACTAGGGAAGGAACGGACATCAACTCCCGATTCTGCACTCTCACATGGTTCTTCTCAGCCAGTTACAAGTTCTGAAAACAATCATGTGACATACCCGCCACAATAAGTACCACATGATGTCTTTCAGTGTTGCGGACTGGCTGAGATCACGGGCTTAAAGGGAACCTGTCACTGGGATTTTGTGTATAGAGCTGAGGACATAGGATGCTAGATGGCCGCTAGCACATCCGCAATACCCAGTCCCCATAGCTCTGTGTGCTTTGCTTTTACATATATGTAAATGAGGCTACTGACATTTTCAGAGCCCAGCATCCTCCGAAACTCCGCCTTGCTCCCCGACGTCACAAAGCTAGAGCGCCGTAATCGTGCGATGCGCAGTGTTCCTTCCCTGTGCTGACATCAGCCTCAGGGAACGAACTGTGCATGAGCTAGCTCACGCATCGCGAGATTACGGCGCTCTAGCTTTGTGACGTCAGGGAGCAAGGAGGAGATTCAGAGGACACAGGGCGGTGCTGGGCTCCGAAAAATGTTAGTAGCCTCATTTACATATATGTAAAAGCACACAGCGCTATGGGGACTGGGTATTGCGGATGTGCTAGCTCTATACCCAAAATCCCGGTGACAGGTTCCCTTTAAGTCTTCACAGCGGCTTTGCTTGCCCCGACATGAAGATATGCATTGCAGGTAATGATTGTGAACGTGGTCAATCACGGCCAACCGATATGCAATATTTTTTTTTACCATCTAACGGGTGTTGCAAATCCAAACTCACACCAAGAAGACAGCAGGTCGTGGACTGATCGCACATGTTTTTTGGTCACCATGTAGCCTGTCTCTTGACTTACCCTCCATATTGCGTTGCAGTGATTTTAAGGGTAATCCACTTGAATCTGCAAGAAAAATTATCGAAATGAAAAACTTTAAAATCAGGAAGTTAACATGGGCTAATCTCCTGAGATGGCCTCTCTGAAGCAGTAGTGTGCAAGCTGGCTCAGGGCTCACCCCTTCAATCTGAGCCAAATTGCAATGTTATCAGGCACCCCCTGACTGACGGGTCTGGAATAGAAGCTACACTGTGAGGGTCTATATCTACAGAAGACAATACACCGTATAGGACCGGTGGCAGGTACTGCTCTACATACAGTACTCTGTGCAGGGATATACCTGTACGGTGCAGGCTGGCGGTTACACGTACAACTCCCTCTAATAAGAGCTGTGCCCGGGAGGAGAACGCACCGACTACCCGTACAGACTAGAGAAGACGCGCCAAGCGTTCAGCCTAAGCCCCGCCCCCCGTGTGAGGACATCACTACGTTTGGCGCCAGCGCTCCACAGACGCATACGTGCCAATCCGCGGTACAGTGGAACTAGAGGAAGACGCTCTGGGCGCACTCTATGGTAAAGGATCTTCGTTTTGTCGTTTCCCATTGGTTGAGAGAGTAGATGTCACCGGCGCCATATTTAATACTGGAAGGAAATGGTAGAAGCATAAGTGTTTGGGCAAGTTGCCCTCCCTGTATGTGTTGTGTGGCGGCCATCTTTTGGTTGGTACAAGGAGCCTCTCCTGTAAGGTTTGTGGTGAAGTTTGTATCCATTATGTAACTCACATGTGCCCCATTGTAGAATGCGCCTCCCTGGAGCATTGTCCGGGTGCTGGTGTTATGCTGGTTGCTGGAATCTGCTCATTGATAAGCAGCTCTGAAAATCCAGTCCTACTGGATGTAGAGTAAAGTAACTAGATGGATGGAGGAATTCTAGGGCTGTGTAGTGCTCCAGTTATCCGGGATATTGTGTGTGACCAGCTATAGTAACAGATGTAACAGGCTGCCATTCATCAGAACATCCCTGCTGCTCCTGGAGGTGTACAACAGGATGTCTTCTAAAAGCCAGGGTGGCAGCACAGGGCAGATGCCAGGAATTATGCAGATCACTGATAACATAGCCTGTAAAACTAGTACACCATGCAAAGCTGTGAGGTGGGACCTCCATGGTCGGAATTGTTTCTCACTTGTGTCATTGGTGGACATAGGATAGGCCAGGGATCAGCAACCTCCAGCACTCCAGCTGTTCTGAAACTACAACTCCCAGAATCCCCCTTTCACTTCTATGGAAGTTACAAGAATGGTCAAGAAAGTGTGCATGCTGGGGGTTGTAGTTTCCCAGCAGGTGGAGTGCCAAAGGTTGCTGATCACTGGGATAGACCATGGATGTAGCTGCTGCTGCCACTAGAGGGCGACACGAGGTACCTAGTATAAAGGACAGGAGAGGTGAGAAAATACCTAGTAGGGATGAGCGAATCAACTTCGGATGAAACATCCTAAGTGTACTTTCACACTTGCGGCAGAGGATTCCGGCAGGCAGTTCCACCTGGACGTAAACATGGCATTTGTCAGACGTATCCGTCTGACAAATGCATTGAAATACCAGATCCGTCTCTCCGGTGTCATCCGGAAAAAACAGATCCGATATATATTTTTTTTGCATTTTTAAAGGTTTGCATGCGCAGACCGGAAAGCCAGATCTGGCACTAATACACTTCAATGTAAATTAATGCTGGATCCGGCATTCCGGCAAGTGTTCAGTATTTTTGGCCGGAGAGAAAATTGCAGCATGCTGCGGTATGTTCTCCGGCCAAAAAACGTAAGAGGGACTGAACTGATGCATCCTGAATGGAATGCTCTCCATTCATAATGCATTGGGATAAATTATCAGCTTTTTTTTCCGGTATTGAGCTCCTGTGATGGAACTTAACAGTGATGGCCAGTTCGCATTGTTCGCCCGCGAATATATGCGGGCTGCCATCTTTTTTCACAAGTCCAGCGAGGCACAGGTAAGCCCTTACCTGTGCGCTAGCCGGTCTGAAAACAAGTGCGGTCAGCGGCAGCAGGCAGTTCCGAAAACAGCCACCGGGGGCCTTAATCGGGCTGTTCTCGGAACTGCCTGCTCCCGGTGACCGCATTTGTTTTCAGATCGGCTCGCGGCACAGGCACAGGTAAGGGCTTACCTGTGCCTTGCCGGACTTGTGAAAAAAGATGGCAGCCCGCATATGTTCACGGGCGAACAATGCGAACTGGCCATCACTGGAACTCAATACCGGAAAGCAAAAACGCTAGTGTGAAAGTACCCTTAGTAGATTTAGGCTACTTTCACACTTGCGTTCGGGGTTCCGCTTGTGAGTTCCGTTTGAAGGCTCTCACAAGCGGCCCCGAACAGATCCATACGGCCCCAATGCATTCTGAGTAGACGCGGATCCGCTCAGAATGCCTCAGTCTGGCACCGTTTGACCTCCGTTCCGCTCAGCAGGCGGACACCTGAACGCAGCTTGCAGTGTTCGGGTGTCCGCCTGGCCGTGCGGAGCCAAACTGATCCGTCCAGACTTACAATGTAAGTCAATGGGGACGGATCCGTTTGAAGTTGACACAATATGGTGCAATTTCAAACGGATCCGCCCCCCATTGACTTTCAATGCAAAGTCTGGACGGATCCGTCTGACTAACTTTCAGACTTCGAATTTTTTCTGAAAGATAATGCAGACGGATCCGTTCTGAACGGATCCCATTGTTTGCATTATAGGAGCGGATCCGTCTGTGCAGACACCAGACGGATCCACTCTGAACGCAAGTGTGAAAGTAGCCTTACATTAAACTTCATTTTAATACTGTACGTAGCAGGAGCTCCGTACAGTATTAGAATAAATTGGCTCAGATGAGCCAGAGTTATTGCTTTGCGAGACTTCGTGCAATAACTTCAAAAATTTATTTGTATTGTAAAAAAAACATTTCCTGAACTCAGGTTTCGTTCCAAGTGGTACTTTGGAACCAAACCTGAGTTCGGGAAATGTTTTTTTTACAGTACAAATTAATTTATGTAGTTATTGCGTGAAGTCTCGTGAGACTTCGCAGAGCAATAACTTCAGCTCATCTGAGCCAATACATTCTAATGCTGTACAGAGCTCCTGCTGCATACAGTATTAGAACGAAGTTTTATGCGAATCGACTTCAGATGTTTAATCCGAAGTCGATTTGCTCATCCCTAATAAGGGACAGTAAAGAACACAGGAGAGGTGAGAAGATACCTAGTATAAGGGTCAGGAGAGGTGAGCAGAAACCTAGCATTAGGGACAGGAGAGGTGAGAAGATACCTAGTATAAGGGACAGGAGGGAACACATGAGAGGTGAGAAGATACCTAGTATAAGGGACAGGAGGGAACACATGAGAGGTGAGAAGATACCTAGTATAAGGGACAGGAGGGAGCACAGGAGAGGTGAGAAGATACCTAGTATAAGGGACAGGAGGGAGCACAGGAGAGGTGAGAAGATACCTAGTATAAGGGACAGGAGGGAGCACAGGAGAGGTGAGAACATACCTAGTATAAGGGACAGGAGGGAGCACAGGAGAGGTGAGAACATACCTAGTATAAGGGACAGGAGGGAGCACAGGAGAGGTGAGAACATACCTAGTATAAGGGACAGGAGGGGGCACACGAGAGGGTGAGAACATACCTAGTATAAGGGACAGGAGGGGACACAGGAGAGGTGAGAACATACCTAGTATAAGGGACAGGAGGGAGCACAGGAGAGGTGAGAACATACCTAGTATAAGGGACAGGAGAGAACACATGAGAGGTGAGAACATACCTAGTATAAGGGACAGGAGGGAGCACAGGAGAGGTGAGAACATACCTAGTATAAGGGACAGGAGGGAACACAGGAGAGGTGAGAACATACCTAGTATAAGGGACAGGAGAGAACACATGAGAGGTGAGAACATACCTAGTATAAGGGACAGGAGAGAACACAGGAAAGGTGAGAAGATACCTAGTATAAGGGACAGGAAAGGTAAGAAGTGATTTTCTATCACCAGTGGAACACCCTGCTGCATTACTCTTTTTGATAAATGGGAGCCTTATGGCGGAATTACACAGCATAATTGTGGGGCCAGTTATCGTGAATGAACATTATTACAAACACCCGTTCCCAATAACAGGCTCAATGTAAAGGTGCTGGTGATGAACAGTATATTAAATTATCATTTCTGGGCACCAGTCATGTACTGTGTAAACCGTGATCTGCTGGCCAGAAGCAATGAATCTGCATGAGGATGAGCTGTGACATTAGCTATCATTGGAGGTAATCACTACATGTAAATGCAACTCTTCGCCTCCATGGACGAACAAGCAACTATCAGGAAGGATTGGTCCCATCCCAATAATTGCCAGCTCAATTCGCGCATGTAAGTGCGCCTTTAGATTGATAGAACATAAAATATATTTGTGATTAATATTTCCATTGATTAACATCTCTTTTGTAAACTCCCATGAAAGTTAATAATTGCACAATACAGTCCTGATCAAAAGTTTAGGACCACTTGAAAAATGGCAAAAAATCATATTTAGCATGGCTGGATCTTAACAAGGTTCCAAGTAGAGCTTCAACATGCAACAAGAAGAAATGGGAGTGAGACAAAACAGGCTGTTTTTCAGCTGATCAAAAGTTTAGGACCACACCTTCAAAAAAAAACGAAACCCCCCCCCAAAACAGAAATCCAACTTCCAAACATGAACTCAGTAATGAGTAGCTCCGCCATTATTGTTTATCACTTCCAAAATTCGTTTCGGCATGCTTGATGCAAGCGTTTCCATGAGGTGAGTGGGAACATTTCTCCAAGTGGTGAAGACGGCCGCACGAAGGCCATCTACTGTCTGGAACTGTTGGATTTAGATCAGGGGAACACGCAGGATGGGCCAAAAGAGTGATGTTATTCTCCTGGAAGAAGCCCCTTGTCCTGCGGGCATTGTGTACTGTAGCGTTGTCCTGTTGAAAAACCCAGTCGTTACCACACAGACGAGGGCCCTCAGTCATGAGGAATGCTCTCTGCAACATCTGGACATAGCCAGCGGCCGTTTGACGCCCCTGCACTTCCTGAAGCTCCATTGTTCCACTGAAGGAAAAAGCACCCCAGACCATTATGGCGCCCCCTCCACTGTGGCGCGTAGAAAACATCTCAGTTGGGACCTGCTTGTCATGCCAGTAACGTTGGAAACCATCAGGACCATCAAGGTTAAATTTTCCCCTCCCCCACGACAGCACCACTGAGAGATGGCTCCTCCTCCATGGACAGGAAACCTGTAGCATAAAAAGGTGGAGCCACTCTCCCACCTCAGTGAGGTTTCCTGTCCCTGGAGCAGGAGACTTGTAGTGTTTTCTTTTCAGGGACCCATGGCTTGGAAATCCTAGAGAGCCATGGGTCACGCCAGCCCTTACCGGTGGTTCACTGAGGGACGGGAGTTGGTCCGGGCCGGCTGCTGATCCTGGGGCTGAGGGCACCGGTCCCTCAAAGGAGAGGCCAGAGTGCTGCCGCAAGACAGGCGGCGAGAGGGAACAAGCCAAAGGGCTGTTTTCCCTGGATGCGCACCCAGCGGGGACTGCGGGCGAAGGCCGGGCAGTGGAGCGTGTCGGAGCGCCAAACCGGAAGTCGCAGGAGTGACGTCAGCTTTGACGTGCGTTCCACTGACGACTTCCGGTTCCAGGCCGGATATGTAAGTACCCATGCGTTCCAGCAGATCGGAACACAGCAGGACGGAGGAGGAGTGGAGTGGATAGCTGTGCTCTCACCTGATTACCAGAGCTTTGCCAGTTGTTTTTTGCCTGCAGCAGACTGAGAGGTTGGCGGCATCTTAAAGGCGCTCCCAGGGAACATGCGGAACTCTCGGAGGAGAGGTGCTGTTCCCTGCAGCATATTGATTTCAGTATTCTCTATACCTCCAGGATAAGTATGGAGGAGGAAAAGAGACCTGAGGAGACGGAACCAGAGAAGCAGCCGGTATAAGACGGACTCTGGATGGGGTAAGACAATGAGTTTTGTTAAATCACTGATTTGTGTCCCCTTGTTGGTTATAGATGGCAGCTAAAAAAGCCGCATCTAAGAGAAAAAACAAAGAGTGCGCTCTGTGTAGATGCCCTTTGTCAACGTCCTATAATAAGAAGTTATGTCAGGACTGTATTGAAAGAACCTTGGCGGAGGAATCCCCCAATCTGATGCGGGACATTAAGAATCTCATTAAAACAGAGGTTAAGGAATCCCTTAAGACAGCGAAAAAGTCAAAGCCGGTAGATAAAACAGACTCAGAGCCAGAGTCGGTTAGCGAAAATGAGGGGGATGACAGATCGGAAGATTCATCATTCGCGGAGGAGGAGCAGGAGAAGAAATTCCTGTTCCCAGTATCTGATACTGAAAAATTGTTAAAAACAATTAGAGCGACATTAGAGCTGGAGGACGCCAAAGAAGATAGGTCGGTTGCAGATGTAGTCTTTGAAGGATTACGGGAAAAAAAGAGAAGATGTTTCCCCTTGCATAAGAGCGTATCCGCACTGATAGAAAAAGAGTGGAAAAAACCTGATAAGCCCGTTCGAGGAAGAAGCTTCTACTTCGTGGGATAAAGCGCCAAAGTTGGACGTAGCCATTTCAAAAGTATCCAGAAGATCTTCATTGCCGTTTGACGACATGGGTTTTTTGAAGGATCCGCTGGATAAGAAGATAGATTCTTGCCTGAGGAATACCTGGGAAGCATCCACTGCCTCCTTTAGGCCCAACATTGCAGCAACCGTTACTGCTAGGTCCCTAGCATTATGGCTGGAGAGGTTAGAAGGTCAGTTAAGGGATAAATGCCCTAGAGACCAGATATTGAATTCACTTCCGACCCTACAGAAGGCTGTGGACTTCCTATCAGACGCCTCGGTAGAGGCAGTTCGTCTAGCAGCCAGGTCAGCTTCCACCTCTAATTCCGCCCGTAGGGCCCTCTGGCTTAAGAACTGGAGAGGGGGCGATATAGCCTCTAAACAACGCTTATGCAGCCTTCCCTGTCAGGGACAGTTTTTATTCGGTCCTGAGTTAGATGCTCTTCTAGAGAAGGCGGCTGATAGGAAGATGAGAATGCCTCAGGAGTCTTCCTTTTCGCAGTTCAGGCCTTATAGACGTCCCTTTCAGAACGCCCCTAGATCTCAGGGAAGAAGACAGCCGGGAGATAGAGATCAGTTTCCCAGGCCAAAGGGCTCAGGAGGTAGAGGCTTTATGTTTGGAGGTTCCTCTTCCTCTCAGAAAGATAAATCTTCCAAAAAGTGACGCCAGGTTACAGGTAGGGGGAAGACTAAGGTTCTTTCCCTCTGCCTGGAGAGAAGTCGCAGGAAGGTGGGTGTACGACATTGTTACAGAGGGCTTAAAGTTGCAGTTTCAGGGTCATTGTCCACAGAGGTTTGTGGTAACAAAAGAGTCCAGACAGTTATCAAAAGAGGTAGATCTACTAATAGAGAAAAGGGTGTTAGCCCCGGTACCAAGAGCAGAGCAGGGAGTGGGTTTCTACTCCACGCTGTTCTTGGTCAAAAAACCAGACGGTTCCTTCCGAACAATTATAAATTTGAAACATTTGAACAGATACCTAAAGATAAAAAAGTTCAAGATGGAGACCATAAAATCAGCGATTCATTTAGTTTTCCGGGGTTGTTTTATGGCGGTAGTAGATCTAAAGATTGCATATCTTCATATCCCGATGCATCCCTTTTTTCAGAAGTTCCTGAGAGTGGCGGTTACGGAGGGTACCAGTATCAGACACCTTCAGTTCCAGGCCATGCCCTTTGGCCTATGTACGGCCCCGAGAACCTTTACCAAGGTGATGGCGGAAGTAGCGTCCTTCATTCGAAAGGAGGATGTTTTATTCCTCCCTTACCTGGACGACCTCTTGATCATTGCAGAATCATGGGAGACATGTCAGAAGTCAATACGGACAGTGATTCGCATCCTGGAACAGCTGGGATGGATGATCAATTCCAAAAAATCCAGGTTGGAACCCAGCACAAGTCAGATATTTCTGGGACTTCGGTTGGATTCTCTGCAGCAAAGGACTTTTCTTCCAGCAGAGAAGATAGAGAAGATCCAGAACGAAGCCGGGAGGGCTCGGCAGAACCCAGAAATGTCAGTCCGGAAAGCAATGTCTTTGTTAGGATTAATGATGGCCTGTATTCCAGCAGTCCGTTGGGCCCAGTTTCATTCAAGGATATTGCAATGGGAAATATTGAATTGGACAAAACGAAAGGAGATAACGTTAGACTCCCAGATATGTCTCAGCCAGAGGACTCTGATCTCCCTCAATTGGTGGCTGGAGTTACGAAATTTAGACCAGGGTATTCCATGGAGTTACCCCAATCCAGTGGTGATCACTACGGATGCCAGCCCTTGGGGATGGGGGGCTCATTTCCAGGGTCAAGTGAGGCAGGGAATCTGGTCCCCGTTACAGAGACGGTTCTCGTCCAACAGGAAGGAATTAAGGGCGGTGTTGTTGGCTTTACGAGCAGCTCGGCCAGGACTCCAGCACCAACATGCCAGAGTAATGTCAGACAACAGAACAGTAGTTTCGTATCTGAACCGCCAGGGAGGTACCAGATCCCTATCTTTGATGAGGGAGACAGGGATGATATTCTCAGAATTTCAGGAGGAACTAACCCATATATCTGCCCTACATATAAGGGGGGTAGAGAATGTCCAGGCCGACTTCCTGAGCCGTCATCGTTTAAAGCAGGGGGAGTGGTCCCTGAATCCGGCCATATTTGCAAAGATTGTGGATCTATGGGGAGTACCAGATATAGATCTATTTGCTACCAGGGAGAACAGACAGGTAGAAAGGTTTTGCTCCCTCAGTCCCTACGAATCCCCTTATGGGATAGATGCCTTTCTCCTGGATTGGAGATTCCGTCTGGGATATGCTTTCCCCCCCCCCCCCCCTTCAGCTCCTACCCAGAGTTCTCAGGAAGATAAGGGAAGAGAGGTCGAACCTAATAGTCATCGCCCCCTTTTGGCCAAGGAGAGCCTGGTTCTCTCTACTCAGATCCATGTCAATAGCGGAGCCACGGGTTCTTCCCGACATTCCGGATCTCCTGAAGCAGGGCCCAGTGATACATCCAGAGGTAAGGTCCCTGCACCTTACGGCATGGAGATTGAGAGGGTGCACCTGATTAAGAAAGGCTTCTCTGAGGCCTTGACCTCCACCATTCTTAGTAGTAGGAAGAGGGTAACAAATGCCATTTATGCAAGGATATGGAAAAGATTTCTTTCCTTTTCAGGTCGGGACACTGATGTTTGGCCTGAGAAGGTTTCCACAAAACAGGTCTTAGAATTTCTACAAAGAGGTCTGTCATTAGGTTTGGCCAAGAGCACTTTGAAGGTACAGGTTTCGGCCCTCTCGGGCCTATGTGGTAGAAGTCTGGCTATGGATCCCTGGATAGTCAGGTTCTTTAAGGCAGTTGATAGGGTTGCGCCTGTTAGGGGTCCTAGGTTTCCCCCCTGGGATTTGAACTTAGTCTTAAAAGCCTTGACCAGTCCCCCCTTTGAGCCTATGATGGAAAGTTCTATTAAAAATCTTACTTTATGCTAATAGCATTAACGTCAGCCCGTAGAGTTAGCGAGCTTCAGGCACTGTCCATCAACTCCCCATTTATGTCCATACGTGAGGATAGAGTGGTTCTTAGGCCAGATCCAAAGTTCATTCCCAAGGTACCTTCCAAGACTAACAGGTTGCAGGAGATTGTCTTGCCAGTCTTTTTTCCAGACCCTAAAAATGAGGAAGAAGATAGATGGCACTTACTGGATGTGAAAAGATGCCTGATCCATTATCTGGAGAAATCAAAAGATTGGAGGAAGACCTCTTCCTTGTTTGTATTATACGCTGGGGCTCGAAAAGGTAATACGGCCTCCAAGAGTACTATTGCTAGGTGGATACGAGAACTTATTTCCCTAGCCTACTCGTGTTCTGGTCTTTCCCCTCCACTGTCACTGAAGGCTCACTCTACCAGGGCAATGTCTACTTCCTGGGCAGAAAGATCTAATGTCTCTATTGACCAGATCTGTAGGGCAGCCACATGGGCTTCTCCTTCTACTTTCTATAGGCACTATAGACTTCAACTTGACTCTGTCTCTGACCTCCTCTTTGGTACTAAGGTGTTAGAAGTGGTCACCCTCCCTTGAATTCTATGTAATCTCTCTCAGTGGTGCTGTCGTGGGGGAGGGGAAAAATGATGATTACACTTACCGGTAATCGGATTTTCCTGACCCCACGACAGCACCCGTCTAATTCCCTCCCTAAGGTGGTGGTGGGTGAAAAAATTCACGTGGTGATGCAAAAAAAAAAAAAAAAAAAAAAGGTGTATATATGTATGGTATTAATCAAAAGGGGAGTCCCTCTCATGCTCTGTAAACCCACTGAGGTGGGAGAGTGGCTCCACCTTTTTATGCTACAGGTTTCCTGTCCATGGAGGAGGAGCCATCTCTCAGTGGTGCTGTCGTGGGGTCAGGAAAATCCGATTACCGGTAAGTGTAATCATTTTTTTTCTCATCAGAGAATAAAACTGTCTTCCACCTTTTGAATGTCCCATGTTTGGTGCCCTCTTGCAAAGTCCAAACGAGCAGTTCTGTGGCATTCAAGGATACGAGGTCTTTGAAGACGTTTTTTGTTTTTGAAGCCCTTCAGTCTCAGATGCCGTCTGATGGTTATGGGGCTGCAGTCAGCACCAGTAAGGGCCTTAATTTGGGTCGAGGATCGTCCAGTGTCTTGATGGACAGCCAATTGGATCCTCCGGCTCAGTGCTGATGACATTTTTTTTTTTTTTTTGGGTCTTCCACTTGACTTTTTTGTTCCATAACCCTCAGTATCATTTAAGAAATTCCAAATGACTGTCTTAATGCGTCCCACCTCAGCAGTGATGGCGCGCTGTGAGAGACCCTGCTTATGCAGTTCAACAACCCGACCACGTTCAAAAAAGGGAGAGTTTTTTTGCCTTTGCCATCACAACGTGTGACTACCTGACAGAAAATGACAATTAATCCACATCTTTGCACAGATTTGGTCATGTGGTCCTAAACTTTGGATCAGCTGAAAAACCGCCTGTTTCAGTTTAATCGTTATTTTCAATTAATTAAATGCTCAAAAAATGTTTAGTCTCACTCCCATTTCTTCTTGTTGCATGTTGAAGCTCTACCTGGAACCTTGTTAAGATCCAACAATGTAAAATATGATTTTTTTTGCCATTTTTTTCAAGTGGTCTTAAACTTTTGATCAGGACTGTATTAATAGCAGATAAGTTTTTTTCAAGCTGGAGTTGGTATACTCTTACATTCTTAGGTTCGGTTGTGTATGACCAGCTTTACCATGATCTAGTCATGATCAGTTAGGACAGATTATCTTTTATACATCTGTTTTACACAGTATGACATCACTTTCTCCTTTGTATAGTGACTATTGCTTTTATTCATCTGCTCCCACCTGACAGATCAATATTATATTTCTTTCAGAGGGCGCCAGTAAGATGCCAGTGTCATGTGCTGCCTCGGGGTGCAAATCTAGGTACACTCTGGAGGCCAGAGAGAAAGGAATAACATTTCACAGGTGACTTGGATCTTATGCAGTTTTTGTGCATGGACTTAAAGGGGTTCTGTAGTTTGTTTTAAGTGATGATCTATCCTCTGGATAGATCATCAGCATGTGATCAGTGGGACCCCCGCCGATCAGCTGTTTGAGAAGGCAGCGGCGCTCCAGCAGCGCAGTGGCCTTTTCGCAGTGAGGTCAGCATAAAGTTGATGACGGGTTCCCTTTAAGCTCCACACCAGGGAGAGCCTGCCCCCTCAAAGAGAAAATAGACATTTACAGAAATGATGCGTATGGGGGTAAAATACAGAAAATATTTCTGGCTGCACTAAATCCGATACACATCTTCAGTTGGGACTTTTTTTTTTTTAAATGTACCAATTTCTTGAAAACTGACATTTTGAGAAAAATATATCTGTTATAGCCTGTTATTTCATTTGTAATCTATTGAAGGTTTCCAAGGTCAAATCCTGCCTTGTTGGATAAATGGTGCCGCGCTATGAAAAGAGCAACGAGCACAGGCGAGTTATGGATGCCTTCCAGATACCAGCGACTGTGCAGCCTCCACTTTCAGCAAAGTTGCTTTGACACTACTGGGCAGACAAAGCGGTTAAGAGATGATGTCATACCCAGCATTTTCAATTTTCCAGAAGACCCACAGGTAAATGGAGGATCCTTCCATTTGTATGCAGAATGTATCAGATTGCTTCACTTTATAGAGACAAAATAGTTACATTTTAAACACTGAAACAATGAGAATTTCATATTTTTCCATCAGAGGACTGAAGTATCTGAAAACAAAGTTTTAGAGACATCTACACAACCATCTGACATTCCTCTGCTAACTAAAACGGTAAATGAAGAACTAGAAAAGGTCAGTGTAGCGTCTAACGCAGATGCGGGTGTGCACTGCCAAGTGCAACTACAGGTACGTTAATATAAGTTGCATAAAAAGTGCCCATTCATTGACATTTGCTCCAGGCTCCAACTTTTTATGTATTTTATGCATGTGTCTTGATCACAGGAGATTTCAGGAACCTGTTTTGAGCACCATTTACCCAGTGTCAGTTTTTTTTAAATTGTACATTAATATAAATTGTATTTGTCAAATAGTTTTTTTTTTTTTTTCATTTAATAGAATAACTATTAAAATGTGCTAAATTGAAATGTTTCTTTCTTAGTCCAGCTGATAGCAAAGCCATCCACACAAGCATGTTCAAACATCACTACCTACTGCTGTCAGCAGCTTTCCAGAGTCAAAACTGCTGACAGACTCTCTTGACACCCTGTATAAATCAATTCCTCAGAATTTCCATATTTTTTTTTTTGCTGTCCGTGAATGAGGACATTATTGTTTAAACTCAAGGGCAGAACTCCTATGCACTCACTGTACAGCTACACCTGTTCTCAGCTATGAATTGCCCATAATCATTCATTTGATTGTCAAGCTCAAAGATGCGAGGCATGTCACAAGGGCAGCTTTAAGGGGTTGTCCCACGAAAAAAAGTTTTCAAACCAGCACCTGGATCTGAATACTTTTGTAATTGAATCTAATTAAACATTTTGCATAGCCACTGAGTTATTCAATAAAATCTATATGTAAAGCACCACCTTCTGTTTTTATAAAAAAAAAATTCTCTTTATTTCTTTGTCCTGCTCACCGGGATGGCCGCACATGCTCAGGTCTATCCTTCAACTGCCTCCTGAGCTGTGATAGGGAGAGCTGAGACACGCCCCCTGAGCTGTGATGGGGAGAGCTGGGACACGCCCCCTGAGCTGTGATGGGGAGAGCTGGGACACGCCCCCTGAGCTGTGATGGGGAGAGCTGGGAACTGGAAAGAAACCTTTATATAGTGTGTCCCACTATATGCATTATTTTTACAAGGCTGGCTCAAGGAATTGTTGTATGACTATAAAAATGTGCTAACCAGTCAGTTGCCCGTTTCTTACTAGAGCAAATGTGAAGTATGGATAACCAGATTAACTGCCTGTATGCATTGTTTTCATAGAGGATTGATTTTCTTCATATTCCAGCATTTATGCTGTTTTCTAGGATCATCCATATTACATTCCAGATATTGACACCCTAAAAAAGAAGCTCCAAGCATCAGAAGATTCAAGAGCACAAAAAGAGAAGGAACTTCGAAATGCGAAAGACAGAGAGAAGCGTTTACGACAGACTTGTCATAGTATTTACTGTGAGCTTATCAAGAGAAACTTGCTGAGCTCTGAGCTTCTGGACATTCTCCAGCCTTACGAAGGTAATGGCTGACACGTAAAAAGCCACGTGTTCCACAACATATATTCTTTAAAGAGGACTTGTCGCCTAAAAGTTCTGGAGCATCCTGTCTTATAACTCTATTTTGTGTTGTTCCTCGTTTATTCCTCCTACAAGTTTATGAATAAATTGACAACTAGGTGTTATTATTTGGGGAGTGTCGCTACGTGCTGTGACATTGTCCTATCGGAGCTGACAGCGTGAAAGTATGTAAGGAAACCCCGCCAACTGGTAACACAGTTGTTAGTTTATTCATATAAATTTTTAAGGATAAATACCTGAGGATTGAAAACATAAAGCTAGGTGTGGCCCCAAGGTGGACCTTTAGAAGCTCCGTTCTGGTTAGGATATACATTGAATTTCAACAGCTCCTTTTTTTTTTTTTTTTAAACAGTTTTTATTGAAATGTTGTCATTTTACAGATGATCAGTTACCAGTACTCTTATTAAACAATCGGACTAACATAGTCAGGATCCCGAATCAAAAACATAACCGTGGCCAGTCCCATTTAAGTGCCCCCCCCAGTCTCAATAATAGAGTAACAGTCATCTGGGTGCAGTCAGTCTCTTCCAGACATCGGGCAGCAATCAAGAGGGGACGGGATTGATGTGCGGGTCCCCAGCCAAGTAAATGTGACAGTTCAGAGAGAAAAAAGAAGGCAACCATGACAGAACCCAGTGGAGTCGATCATGGTATAGAAATTGGATATTCATTCTGTAGGAGACGTGTCTGGTACCATGTGGTCATCGAAAAATATAAATGTAGTTTCAAGCAAGTTTCTAGAGTTAACACCGCAGTGTATTTACCCCATACTGCAAAAAAGGATTTAAAGGCTAAGGACGCAGTTGGAGGACTTTTTATTTTATTTTTTATTATGGCATTTTACTCATTTTGACATGAAAATCTTTTTTTTTTTTCAATTAGTCTTTATTAAAGAAAAAATCAGGTGCTTTCTGTAGACCGGGTTGACATTCTGTGTTTGCGCTGTGTCCCATCAGGAAACTCCTCTGACGGCTCATATGAAGCCTTATCTCTGATCTCCTGAGTGCTCATAAACACTCATTATAGCTCAATTCTTATGTCAGATGACACTCAAAACGAAAGTTAAATGCTCACAGCTAGGCTAAAACGTAAAGGGAGTCTGCCACCTAATTTTTACCTATTAAACCAGATTGCTGCAGATGCATTGTAGACCTACCCTTTACTCTTTTGGCAATGTTTGAAATGTCTGGAAAAAGTAGTTTTAATCCTCCTGATAATGGTTCCAAAGTGCCAAGCAGGATGGGCTTTGGTTTTCAAAGGGCCCAAGCCCACTGTCCTTTCTCTTGCTGAGTTCCGCCCCTAAAATGTTACAACAACTTTACGCTTTTATGCAGCGCTTCACTCTGGCTTCCTCCTCCCCCTAGAAGGCATCTCAGTGTTGGCAGGGCAGAGCATAGGGAAGGGGGAAGCCAGAGTGAAGCGCTGCATAAGGCCTCATGCACACGGCCATTGTGCGGCCGTTCCGTGCATTGGACACCGCAATTTGCGGTCCCCAATGCACGGGCAACATCCGTGCGGCGGCAGGGATGAATCGAGACCTATTCAACTTGAATGGGTCCGCATCTGTGATGCGTGGAGCACAAGGCCAATGCCCGCATATTGCTGACCCGCTGCTTGTGGCCTGCACTATGGCCACGGCTGTGTGCATGAGGCCTAAGTGTAACATTATACACTACTCGGATCCAGGGGTCACGGCCACTGCTGCAGCACAGATATAAGGCGACCAAGCGAGGCCGGTACTTTTACCTATAGTGCCTCCACTGCTGGTTTAGACATGTTTGTCTAACTTTATACCACCTATTGGTTGAGGTGCAAAAAAGTGTGTAATATACATATTAAATCTATTACTAAGCATATATGCAATTTTTTTGGCAAATTAAAGAGTTGTCCATATTTATAAACATTTTTTGTATTTACACTTACTAAAAAAAAACTCTTAAATCCCCAGCTATATCAGGAATATTAGAATAGCGCCACCTGCTGTTTCTGTTGAAAAGCCTTTCTGTGTCCACCTGTCTCTCTGCTCCTTCAGGTACGCAAATGGCGATCCTTGGTGCAATGAACTGTCTGCCTCTAAAGCCTGAAGCTGCAGTGTCTTCTCTGCTCGTCAAGAGATGCTTAGAAATTAATAGCAGTTTGAGGCACCAATATTGTAACTTATGAGATGACACAGAAGGGCTGTTCAAAAGAAACAGCAGGTGGCGCTATACAAACATTATTTTCTGGGGATATAAGTAGGGATGAGCGAATCGACTTCGGATGAAACATCTGAAGTCGATTCGCATAAAACTTCGTTCCAATACTGTACGGAGCAGAAGCTCTTTACAGTATTAGAACGTATTGGCTCCGATGAGCCGAGGTTATTGAGTCGCGAATAACTTCATAAATTAGTTTGTACTGTAAAAAACCATTTCCCGAACTCTGGTTCGGCTCCGTACAGTATTGAAACTAAGTTTTATGCGAATCGACTTTGGATGTTTCACCTGAAGTTGATTCGCTCATCCCTAGATATAAGCAATAGTTTTCATGGGACAGTCCCTTTAAGCTACTATTCTGTCCCATTTAGTTTGGTATATTCTCCCCCATTATGCTAAATCATCTAGAAATCATTCACACTTGTAAATTCTTATCTTGCTTCACTAGACATTCCTCTGGAACGTTTCAAAAAGCCTGAATCGGAGTACTCTGCCCAACAGCGCATGTTTTCCCTGACGTTACAACTGAATGACCCTCTGGTGTACAAATACCTGAGGAAGGAAACCAAACTACCACTGCCAGGGCCAAGAAGACTCCGACAGTAAGTTCAAGGACAAAACTGGGCACTGTTCACACATAGCTTCTGTACTAATGTGTTTTATGACTGCTTCTGATGGAACACATTGATTTATAATATTGTCTGCCACAATATTCTGTGTACAAACTGGACAAAAAGGATCATGAACTTTGTGATGCTCATATGTCACCTGAGCATGTAGTAACTTTACAGATGAAACTTGATCGACAACATGAGACCGTTGGACAGGTTGGGTGCTGAATGATGGTGCTTCTTCATACACATGATCATTTTTGTTATGTACGTAACATTGCTGTGCCATTACTAGCCTGACTGTTAATGCATTGTGTATTTATGTTTTTAGGTGGCTGAAGTCAGATCGGGGAGGTCCTGGAATAAATACTTTAGCCCTGAAAGCATTGATACAGAAGAAGCAAGCTCACCCGCAGTTGTATACCAAGGTGTCTCTTGCTTTGGATACATTTTCAATCCAACAAAGTGTTGCTTATGACTCGTGTAGAAATGAACTTGTGGGTTTTGTGAACTTGGGCAAAGGAGGGTCTGGAAGTGGAAGCCAAGATGTGGCTAATGAAGTCCTGATGTTCATGCTTGGTGGAACAGTTGGTCACTGGAATGTCCCAATTGCCTATTTTTATGTTAAATCATTGACCCCACAAGCACAAAAGCAACTTCTTGCTCATGTTTTGCACGAACTGTGCGAGAAGAGGTTTGAGGTAGTTGCTGTGTCAATGGATAGACATCCACATAATGAAGAAATGTGCACCATGCTTGGATGTACACTCACAGATCCCTGGTCACTTCAGACACACTTCTCCTTGCCCAACAGAGATTACAGACATTATGTTGTGTTTGATGTGGGTAATGAACTGCACATAGTCAGCAACATGATAGAAGAGCTTGGTTCCATCCAGAGTCCAGAAGGAGCAATTACATGGCAGTATATCACTGACTTGATGAACCTGCCTAGAATGTTTCGTCTTATGAGGAACTTGGAGATTGTGAAAATGACACTGTTGTGTAATAAGCTTAGTGATACTGTTGCAAACGCACTGCAGTTTGTTCAGGAATTAAATCGGGAACACGGTCATGATTTACAGGCCATTATCAACTTTATTCAGGTACGTCTGCTAATTTTTATTCTTTATGTTCAAAGAATTGAACAATTCCAACTTAAAGGGGCGATCCATTTTTTGCATATTGATGACCTATCCTCAGGTTTGGTCATCAATACCAGATTGGCAGGGATCCGATTCCCGCAACTCCTGTTGATCAGCTGTTTGAAGAGAATGTAGCACTTGTATGAGCTCTGCATTCTCTTCACTGTTTACCTGCTCACCATTGACATTGCAGCGGCGGAACAGTGTAATTACAGGTGCTCAAATAAATGAGATGGAATAGCTGTAATTACACTGCTCCACTACTGCAGCTATTCCATCTCATTTAATTGAGCACCTGTAATTACACTGTTCCGCCGCTGCAATGTCAATGGTGAGCAGGTAAACAGTGAAGAGAATGCAGAGCTCGTACAAGTGCTACATTCTCTTCAAACAGCTGACCGGCAGGCTGCTAATATTTGGACCACGATGATCTAGTATTGAGTGAGGCTAGGTCATATATAAGAGAAAACCGGAAAACCCCCTAAATGGGATATTCCAATTTCAGACATTTATGTCATATCCACCATGGTTCTTCAGATTCACTTCTACAACTGGTTGATGACTCTGTTCTCTGGCTCATCCTGCTGTTAGCTAATATTTGTTACTACAATATACTTTACCTATGGTTTTTATTTGTAGATTATTGGTAGACTATTTGATATCTGCAATAGCAGCAATGTGCGGCTACAAGGTGACAAAAGCCCCATAAATCAGAACAACTTAGAGGAAAAACTCCAAGTCCTGCAAGAGACCCGTGAATACTTATTGACTCTTACAACATGTGACAATGAATTCCTTTTCCAGTCCTTAAGGTAAAAATTCAAACATGCTAACATTTTAATTTTAAACTTCATATGAAAATCAAAAAAAATTAAAGATGCAATAAGTATGTTCTGCTGCTATCCATAAAAAACACTTTGTATCATTAGGGTAAGAAACCATGAGAACCTAAAACAGATATATTTGGAGATTTAACACATTTTCACATGTTTAAATTCTTTACTGGGACAAAAAAATGTTTGTTTGTTTTTTTTACATGGAACTGAACTTGTCAAGTTTATAGAATTGTATGATATAGTGCAGTGCTCCCCAAGCTGTTAGGTGGCTCCAGTTGTTAGTGGGGGGTCCAACACCTGACACCCACAGCGATCATCTTTTTTGGGCTGGGGCAGCACCAGACACTATACAGTTCATAGAGCTGAAAACAGAAGGCTCCATACAATCCATACACAGAAGGTCATGCCAGGGTATTGAAGCTCATCTCCCATTCAAGTCAACTAGCACCCGAAACTGCACAGTTTGCGGAACCTGACGCTTCTGCTTCATAGTCTCTGCTATTTGGTCTGAGCGTCAGAACTGAGCATACATAGGTCATCAATACCTCTAGCCTGGAGAACTCTTTAAATGTTCTATCTTTTTTGCGGGGGCTGCGGAATGGACATGCGGATGCGTTGAAATTAATGGGGCCATTGTCACATCTGGTTGGGTTTCAGTAGTTTTTATGTTTCCGTTCCGTTTTGCTGTTTGGTTTCCCTTTGTGATCCGTTTTTTTTGCGGATCAGAAACTGAAGCATACAATAAAGTTTAAACAGTAAGTACATAAAAAAATTGGGCTGGGCATAAAATTTTCAATAGATGGTTCCGCAAAAACAGAACAGATACGGAAGACATTTTGCAGAACCATTGACTTGAATGGAGCCGCAGAACGTGATTTGCAGGCAATAATAGGACATGTTCTATCTTTGAACGGAAATACAGAAACAGAAGGCATACGGAGTACCTTCCAGTGTTTTTGCGGATCCATTGAAATGAATGGTTCCGTATACGGAACGCAAACGGGGAAAAAAAAAAAATTCCACGTGCAGGAGTCCTTATACATACCATTCCAGAGGGTGGATATAAATGAAAGCAGATAAGGCTTCAAGTAAGGTGCCAGTCATAGTTTTGTGCAGCGCACCAGTCTGGTAGCAGCCTATAGGTCTGGTAAGATCTACTACAATTTTTGCCATAAAATTGAGGAAGCACAAGCAGCAAATGTGGTCGTGCAATGACCTTTTCTTGATGCCTTTTCTCCTTTTAGGGCCCGGTGTACTGTCGGTCTCCTAGTAAATATTGCTTCTCTCAGCAAATTGTTACCACGTCTACTGATGGATCATGACTGCATCACTACCTCTAGGTTCAGGAGCCATCACCTCAAAGCTTTTTTCAACTGTGTTAGACACAAAGGTAGAGTTTAAAGCTTGGTTTATCTGGAAAAAAGAAATGACTATGACTGTTTTTATGAAAAAACTTAGAGGACCTTTCATGGGTCCAAAGAATATGAACTAAGTAGTAGGCTGCATAGAGCGCCGCCCAGGGATCTAAGAGCACTTACTATTTTTCTTGGGCGCCGCTCCGTTAACCCGCTGTGGCCCCCGGTATTTTCAACATTCAGAGCAAGGAGGAGGAAACGCCAGTGTCTCTCCTTCTCCCTGATAGCAGCGCTGTCCAATCGCAGCGCAGAGCTCAGAGCCAGGGAGAAAAAAAACCTCCCTGGCTCTGAGCTCTGATTGGTCAGCGCGGCTGTCATGGAGAAGGAGAGACACTGGCGTCTCCTCCTCCTTGCTCTGAATGTTGAAAATACCGGGGGCCACAGCGGGTGAACGGAGCGGTGCCCAAGAATAATAGTAAGTGCTCTTAAATCCCTGGGCGCCGCTCTATGTAGCCTGCTACTTAGTTTATATTCTTTGGACCCATGAAAGGTCCTTTTTAAGTAGCTGAGCTGTGGTACAGCAAGATCAAGTGCCACAAACAGTAGGGATTGGGCATGCCCCAAAAATAATCTCTATACATTACTGGGGGAAAAAACTAAAAAAACTCCTGGAAAACTTAATGCGGTTGAGCATAGATTCTATAAGTATAGACTGCCAGTAGTGCTGATGCAGCCATCATTAGTCCCAAGGCAGAAGCTGCTTTCATCACTGAACACTGTTGTTTTCCGTTATTGACCATCAGAATTCACAGGAGGGCTGGAGAGCCTATTGCCATCATGCATAGGGCGGACACAGACAGGACCAACACCAGGTGTTATGGTGTGTGGTGCTATTGGCTACCATGGCACTTTGTCTGGTATTCGTCGAGGGAAGATTTGACCAGCCTTTAGTTTGTGCAGGACATCATGGAAACAGTCACACACTGCCTGCACTATACAACATGCTCTTCAGAGTAGTCGTCAGCTCAATTGTCAGATATCTCTGTGATCGATAATATCTGAGACTATATGGGGTGAAGGATATACCATGCTACGCAGCCAATAACCACCTTGGTTAAACTATGGGTCCAAGTTGAAAGGTCTTGGAATGATGGTACACAGGAGGATACCCAGCACATGGATAACCATTACCATACCAGAGTGGCAACCTGTATTGCAGCAAGGGGAGATGCCACCCAGTATTAATATATATCCTGCTGCATGACCCACAATAAAGGGCGATTCTTCTTGGTTGTATGATCATTGACCAAGCAGTTTACACTCAATCTCAGCTCAATCACATCCGGTTTTACAGGTGTTCTTTTTTTCATTTTCCAGTGATGTACTAAAGAGGACCACTTCTGTATACCACCTGAAATAACGATTGTGAAGTATGTTTTCTCCTAACTCTGCTTTGTGCCTTTGCCCTTTTATTCCTCTGGATTATTTATGAATAAATGGCTGTGTGTTGCCATTCTCCTTGTCAGAGTTGTATTCCTACTCGGTCTCTGTCAACACTGATTGTCCAATGTCGGACGGTGTAGAGACAGTCCCCAACTGGTGACACCCTGTTGCCAGGAAAGCAGATAGGTACTCTTTGAAGAGTCATGCCTGTCTTATGGTATGCTGTGTCTTAGCAATAATAACAGTATGATCGTTGGTGATCTGACCTCTGGTAGCCAAACAATTCACAGGATGAAAGGACCGTGTTCACACTGGTTTTTCAATCCTGAGATTCAGTAAGCGTCAGTCCTTGAGAACTGACACAGACAGGGACCTCTGTGTAATTGACTTCATTGTGAGGGCAGTGTGCAAGGAAGCTAAATTGACAATCAGGCTTGAGCGAATTGATCTTCAGATCATAGATCTGAAGTTGATTTGTTGAAATACTTTAAAGCTGTTTCTGTACAGCATTACAATGTATTGGCTCCGTGGAGCCAAAGTTCATTTCTCGCTCATATCATTGGGGGACACAGGACCATGGACACAGGACCATGGGTATAGCTTGCTGCTGCCACTAGGAGGCGACACTAGGCTGAAAGCTGTTTGCTCCTCCCCTGCAGGCTATACCCCCTCCAGCCTGGAGAGAGCATATCAGTTTTTAGCTTAGTGTCGTAGGAGGCAGACCTCCCTGCTTTGCAGGGTGGCGCTTTGATCTTTTATTTCATTTTTTTTTTTTTTTTTTTTTTCCAGTATCCGGATGGGGGGTCCAGGTTCGCTTGCGTCCCTGCATCCCCGGGAGGCGGGCCGGTGTACCTTGGTCACCGCCTTGCCGCCCCAAGAAGAAAAAGCGGACCAGGGCAGCCTCGCTCCCCTGCTTCCCCCCAGCTACAGGACTACCCTCTCTTCAGCCCTCCTCTGCCCGGACCCCTGTTGCCTGGTGCCAGCGGTCGTTGGGTGGTCCTGCTGGTGTTACAACTGAGGGTGAAGTCTACAGATGAAGATGGGTAAGTGACTCGCCTCCCAGGCCCCCACTCTCGGATAACAGCGTGCCGTACTGCACGGCACCAGTGCCCCTGAGCGCCCCCCCCCCCTCCTCCTCCTCCTCCACCCGCGCCCCCGCACCCCCGCACCCGTGTGCGTTCCGCCGGCACCTGTCTCGGACCTTTCCGCCGTCAGCTCCGTCTCCCAGTTCTTCGCCGCTGCATCGCATACAGCAGTATCTTTCTGTGCGATCGCAGCCGGCACTGCGGAGGGCGGATGCACTACCTGCTGAAGAACTTCGCGGCGCGCCGGGACATTCGTTGCCGCACGGCGGTGTCGGGCCCTCCCCCTCTTCTGACCTCGGGCCAGTCACAGCGCGGTCGCCCTTTCTGGGCAGCCATATTATCGGGGTCTTTAGGCACGCCGGCCGCGGCTGCGGTCACGTGCACAGGGGTGGGCGGCGCTTGCGGCCTTCTTCATTATCCTGCCGCTCCCGGGCTGTCAGGGGGCGTGGCTTATTCTCCCGCCCTGCTGAAACTTCCTCTTCCTCCCGGCGCAGCGTGGTGGACACAGGACCTGGGCTCTCGCTCCACTCTGGTAGGAGATAGATACCCCGTTCAGCAGGATATCAAACCATGTCTGACCCGGCCACTGACCCCCCTCAGGCAACCTGTGTGACCACTCACTATGCCTGTTCAGTGTGTTCAGCCAAATTCCCTCGGGGCCAGTCACTCTCACTGTGCTCGGCTTGTCAGAAGCCTGCGCAGAGCAATCCCCCTAGAACACTGCAGCCCACAGAAGCCTTAGATCGCCCTGTTCAGGGGGAACCAGACTGGGCAAGGTCCCTGTCTCGGGCAGTGGAGGACCTCTCTAAGGTCTCCCATTCCACCCTTTCTCTGTTGGGTCGTTTGGTAGAGAAGTCGCCACCGGTGCAATCCGCGCAACCGCATTGCACACAACCCAGAGGCAGGCCTCCTAGTAAGCGCCCCAGAGCAGGCAACCGTTCCTCCTCTGACGCCTCAGCATCCCCCCCTGCTCCTGGATCCCAGTCACAGGCGTCCTCCCTGTTAGGCGACGCACTGTCAGAGGGTGAGCTTGGGGATTCGGATGCGGATATGGATCTGGAGCACTCTTCTCAGATTGCTTCCATGGTGGATAGCCTGATTTCGGCAATAAAGGACACCTTCCGGGTTCAGGAGGATCTTCCCTCCACTAGCCAACAAGGGGTGTCGTTTCTGCGTGCGAAACAGACTCCTAAGGCATTCCCGTTGCACGAAGATTTTTCTATTGTGGTTAACAAGGCTTGGGACCAGCCAGGTTTGCGTTTTGTTATCCCAAAACGCCTGGACCTTCTCTACCCCTTTCCACGCGAGACAGTGGAACTGTGGTCCTCCCCGCCGAAGGTGGATCCGCCGGTGGCTCGACTGGCAAAATCTACGACTATTCCGGTAGCGGATGGTTCTTCACTCCAGGATCCGGTGGACCGTCGCGTAGAGTCGCTCGCCAAGTCAATCTTTACGGCGAGCGGTTCGGCACTGCGTCCGATTTTCGCGTCCGCCTGGGTAGCCAAGGCGGTTTCGGAGTGGTCCATCCGGTTAAGCCAGGACATTTTGTCCAACCTCCCGCCGGCTGAGCTCGAGTTGTCTGCGCTCCAAATTTCACATGCGGGAAAATATATCTGTGAAGCGGCTCTGGATGCTGGGTCGATGGTTGCCCGTGCCTCAGCTCTCACCACTTCGGTCCGCAGGGAGTTATGGCTCAAGGCCTGGAAGGCTGATTCTTCCTCTAAACGCTCTCTCCTAAAGCTTCCGTTTTCTGGGGCGCGGCTTTTCGGGCCGAAACTGGATGTCATAATCTCGGAAGCTACGGGAGGCAAAAGCACCCATCTGCCCCAACCCAAAGCGAAGCGGCCTTTTCAGTCCAGACCTGCGTCTTCACGCTTCCAGTCCTTTCGCCGTTTCTCGGGCACCCGTTCGGTTCCCACCTCCGCGGCGGGACCACCCAACCAGGATCGGCGGAGGGGCCCTTCCTTTAAGCCCCAGCAGGCTTGGCGTCCGCGTGCCCAGCAACCTCGCACAGCGCCAAGTAAGCAGCCTTCCGCATGAAGGTTTGTCCCCACCCTCTCAGGTGGGGGGGCGTCTTCTCCTGTTCCAGGACATTTGGCACGCCCACATTCCGGACGCATGGACGCTCGAGGTAGTTTCCTCGGGCTACAAAATAGAATTCAGGTCCCTTCCCCCCAACCGTTTCTTCCCTTCCCAGCCTCCCAGGGATCCCGTCCGGGCCGCGGCTTTCTTGAACGCCGTCCAGTCCCTACTTCTGCGGGGGGTGATTTCTCCGGTACCTCCAGAAGAGCGTTTCACAGGTTTTTATTCCAACCTGTTTGTGGTCCCCAAGAAGGAGGGCGATGTGAGACCGGTGCTGGACCTCAAACTTCTGAATCACTATCTACGGGTTCAGAGGTTCAGAATGGAATCTCTTCGCTCCGTGGTAGCCTCATTGGTGCAGGGGGAGCACATGGCGTCTTTGGACGTACAAGATGCGTATCTCCACATACCTATCGCTGCCATGCACCAACGTTTCCTCCGATTTGCCATCCAGTCGGATCACTTCCAATTCGTCGCGCTGCCATTCGGTCTGGCGACGGCCCCGCGGGTGTTCACGAAGGTTCTGGCGCCCCTTCTGGGGATTCTGCGGTCCAGAGGCATTACCCTTCTCCCATACCTGGACGACATTTTAGTCAAAGCCCCGTCAGCGTCGCAATGCGCAGACAGCCTTCGGATTACGATGAGCACGCTCACTCGCTTCGGTTGGATTCTCAACCGAAGGAAGTCATGCCTGTCTCCGACCACTCGGATCAGGTTCCTGGGTATGACGTTGGACTCAGAGGCCGCCGTGGTCCGTCTCCCTCTGGACAAGAGATTGGGCATTCAGAATGCAGTGGTTCTGCTCACCCGGCATCGCAAGGTATCGATTCGCAACTGCATGCGAGTTCTGGGGCTGATGGTGGCCTCATTCGAGGCGGTACCGTTCGCCCAGTTCCACACCAGGGAGTTTCAGCGGCTCATCCTGTCCTCCTGGGACAAGTCCCGGGATTCACTGGACCTCAGGATCTCGCTGCCTCAGCCCGTTCGCGAGGCTCTCGCCTGGTGGATGAATCCGGACCACCTGTCGTCAGGGAAGTCGTTCCTGCCGGTGTCATGGACGGTGATTACGACCGACGCCAGCCTCCGCGGTTGGGGAGGGGTCTTCGGTACTCGGACAGCCCAAGGTGTCTGGTCTCTGTCGGAGTCCAGACTACCCATCAATATCCTGGAGCTCCGGGCCATTTACCTCTCCCTTTGCCATTGGACCACCGATTTGCGGGGCCGTCCGGTCAGGATACAGTCGGACAACGCCACAGCGGTCGCCTACATCAATCACCAGGGGGGGACGCGCAGCGGTCCGGTGATGGACGAGGCCGCGAGGATTCTGCAGTGGGCGGAAGCCCATGTCCCGGTGATCTCGGCGATCTTCATCCCGGGCGTGGACAATTGGACGGCGGATTTCCTCAGCCGAACGACGGTGGACTCGGGGGAGTGGGCTCTCCACCCGGAGGTGTTCGAGGACCTTTGTCTCCGGTGGGGTCGCCCGGAAGTGGACCTAATGGCATCTCGGTTGAACCACAAACTCCCGTGCTTCCTGTCTCGCGCAAGGGATCCGATGGCCTACGACGTAGACGCACTCGTGGCACCGTGGGACGGCTTCAGTTTCCTGTACGTATTCCCGCCGCTGCCGCTCCTGCCGCGGATTCTTCGCAGAATCAGGATGGAGGGTGTTCAGACGCTCCTAATTGCCCCAGACTGGCCGCGCCGAGCTTGGTACTCGGAGCTCGTTCTGCTCCTGGGGGACGCGCCGTGGCCTCTTCCACTCAGGCCCGACCTGCTCTCACAGGGCCCGGTCTTCCACCAGGGTTTACATACGCTGCGTTTGACGGCGTGGCTATTGAAACCTTCCTGCTGAAGAACAGGGGTTCCTCGGATGCGGTCGTTCGCACGATGATTAGGGCTCGGAAGCCCTCCTCCGCGAGAATCTACTATCGTACGTGGAGGTCGTTCTTGAAATTCTGTGAGGACAGGGGCCTCCCCTCTAGGAGGTTCTCCCTCCCTACGGTGTTGGCCTTTCTCCAAGCGGGTTTGGAGCTGGGTCTGGCCCTAAGTTCGCTGAAAGGGCAGGTTTCGGCCCTTTCCATATTTTTCCAGCGTACGCTGGCGGTGCTGGGGCCTGTCAAGACCTTCATGCAGGGTGTTGCACACACCGCGGTTCCGTATCGGCCGCCGTTGCATCCCTGGGACCTGAATTTGGTGCTGGTGGCACTTCAGTCCGGGCCGTTTGAACCCCTGCGAGAAGTCTCCCTCCGCATGTTGTCATGGAAGGTCGCATTCCTGGTTGCCATTACGTCAATACGTCGGGTGTCGGAACTGGCGGCACTGTCGTGCAAGGAGCCCTTCTTGGTGTTCCATCAGGATAAGGTGGTGCTCCGGACGGTGCCGTCGTTTCTGCCGAAGGTGGTGTCGGCGTTCCATGTCAATGAGGACATTGTCCTCCCCTCGCTTTGCCCTAAACCTTCCCATCCTAGGGAAGTGGCGCTTCATCGTCTGGATGTAGTGCGGGCCTTACGGATCTACCTGGCCGCGGTAGCCTCCTTTAGGCGAGCGGATTCTCTGTTCCTAGTTCCGGAGGGTCCTAGGAAGGGTTTGGCGGCATCCAAGGTGGCGATTGCTCGGTGGATTAGATTGGCCATTCACGAGGCCTACCGCTCCAAAGGCAGGGTTCCTCCGCCTGGCGTCACGGCTCACTCTGCCAGGGCGGTCGGGGCTTCTTGGGCACACTTTCACCACGCTTCGGCGTCTCAATTGTGTAAGGCAGCGACTTGGTCTTCGTTGCACACCTTCACCAAGTTTTACAAGGTGCATTCGTTCGCATCGGCGGATGCTGCTCTTGGCCGTAGGATCTTACAGGCCGCAGTGTAGTGGCTCGACTGGAGGTGGAGTCAGCGGTTTTCCCACCCTGGGGACTGCTTTAGGACGTCCCATGGTCCTGTGTCCCCCAATGATATGAGCGAGAAAACGAGATTTTTGTGAACTCACCTTGTAAAATCTCTTTCTCGCTTTATTCATTGGGGGACACAGCACCCACCCATTGTTGTTGGTTTCTACTGAGGCCAGTGGTCCAAGTTACCGGTTGGGACTGAGGTCAGGTTCGGTTGTTTGGTTGGACTGTGGTCTTCCTGTTTTGTTCTGTTTCGGTATGTTTCTCCTACTGCTGAAGCACAAACTGATATGCTCTCTCCAGGCTGGAGGGGGTATAGCCTGCAGGGGAGGAGCAAACAGCTTTCAGCCTAGTGTCGCCTCCTAGTGGCAGCAGCAAGCTATACCCATGGTCCTGTGTCCATGGTCCTGTGTCCCCCAATGAATAAAGCGAGAAAGAGATTTTACAAGGTGAGTTCACAAAAATCTCGTTTTTGCCCAAAGTGGCGCGAACCTTCGGTGAATTCCTACTGTATTCATATCTCCATAGTGAAAAATCAATTTAAAGTAGCAATCCAGCCCATATTTAGAAACCCCCTCTTTTCACCTGGGTTATCACCAATATCATTTGTTTGGTGAAAACATACCAAGCTGCACTATGTTGGTGACATCTTACTTAATTCTAAACTCATGTTCAGAGTACACTTTTGTTTCTACTTTCTCACTTCCAACGTCTGAATTCTTTCGAGTCACCCAAATCTTCCATGTTTTTTTTATCCTCCCTGGTCCCAACCAACGGCTTAGTAGAATATACAATGTTTGAATGGCTCTGCAAATATAGAGCTTTAGAGAGGGGTATTCTCTCTTTATTCTACTTTCAACTCGCTGCTACCTGATACCAAGTTGGCTTTTATGCAGGGTTGGGAGGTAGATTTGGGGGAGACCCTCACACTGGAGCATTGGCATGAATGCTGCACGGCTACCAGCGAGGAGAACTGGCAGGTAACCCTTATGGAAACTTCTTTGAAGATACTTCACAGGGTGTATTTGGTGCCTACTAGCCTGCACCTTATATACCCCATGGTTTCCCCCTTATGTTTTTGGGGGTTGCCAAGATAATGGTAACATCCTTCATACTTGGTGGACCTGTCCCATAGTGAGACGGTTTTGGGCCAACATCAAAACAGGATTATTTGAAGTGTTTAGGAGAGATCTCTTCTTGTTGGCACCTGTGTGCTTGCTGGGGCTCATACCACCAACATTTAACAACACTGCTTATAAACTTCTAAAATATATCCTGATGTCTGTGAGGATTCATATTGCGTCCAGGTGGCGGTCTCCTTCACTTTTAGCGTGCAGTTATTAATAGGGTTAATCGCATTGCATTATATGAAAAACTTAATGCCACTTTAAATGACACCAGGGAGCGATACTTGAAGATATGGAATCCATGGTTAAATTGTGCTAATTCTCCTAGCTTGCAGTATCTCCCGTCCCTTTGACTGTCTACTCTACTCTAGCACCTGGAAGATTTGACTGCTCACTCTCCACTTTTTTATTCTAGACTGGTAGAGTCACGAGAGACGAGCCCTTGTCTTGCACTGCCTTACTTATGTAACTCGTACCGTAGGGTGGGTTTCTACCGTCCTACGTCTGTTATGGTGCTTCTACTTTGTACCTGGACTTGACGTTATTATAGATATATAGTTCATTCACTATGTACTCACATAAATGCTATGTACATGTGTACTATTTCTGTCTATTATACCAATAAATATGCTTTGAAACCTAAAAATAGCAATCCGAACTGTGCTTTGGTACTGGCCCAGTTCGCTGATATGCATACAGTAGGAATTCACCGAACAAGTCGACTTAGCATCTTTGATCCGAAGGTCGAATCGCTCAAGCTTATTGACAATGGTTTAATGTTATGTATATTGAAGTGTGATTCTTGTGTTTATGTCGTGTTATTTAAATGAGTATTCCAGGAATTTGACATAGATAATATGCTATTAATATCGGAGTCTGACACTTCCTCCCATCCGCTGTAAAGTTTTAGCCCCAGAACTACACAGCTCAGTCCATTATGAGGTGGTCGTATTCACTTCAGTCACTCTCTGTCCACCACACAAGTACAGAACGGTGTAGTTCCAGCATCTACAAGGTAACAGCTGATTTGCAGCGGGTGTGGGTAGGGTGTCTTTACCCCTGCTGATCTGATATTGATGGCTTGTCTTAAGGATAGGCCATCCATATCAAAATCCTAGAGTGCTCCATTAAGGTATGTGTTCTGTTTTAGCTAAAACAAGAATTTTTTTTATTTTATTTTTAATTTTTTCTTCATTTAAAAACCATGGACATCATACTTTTTCTCTGTGTGGGCGCAGCTCTTAGCTTTGTACCCATGCAATAAAGTTAATAAGGCATTTTGGCACAGTGAAGGGTTACATTGTGATAGGATTCTAGTTTCTTATGTCATGTTTTTTTTCTCTTATTTTAGGTGGTTCAGACGTACGGCCTACAGCATTTGATGTAAATCAAGCAATAGAAAAGCTCTTCTCACAATCTGGCTTTGTTGACCCAGCTCCGGAGAATGACCTCAGCTTTGTACATACAAGTATAGCACAGAGTTTGACTGGTTCCCTGCAGCACATTCCTTTTCCATTTGAAGAAACCAGTATTAAACTCCCCTGTCATGTCTACCAGTCCTGCTTGTTGGACGTGACACTTGCTAATTCCGAAATGTACATTGCAGGCTGGGTTGTAAGAGAAGCCTTTAAGCAGCTATCCTGTAATAAGTGCCGATGGGCTCTAGTGAGCAGTTGTACCCCGCAGGATTTCACAAGCGCCTATCACTTGCTGCAAGTTAATGGCGGTGTTGCTCATTTTGTGCCATCAAATGGAGCAAGGAGGACTGTGCAGACCGCAGAAAAAGAATTGTACTGTATGCTGAAATATGGCAAAAGCAGTACATCTGCTCTGATGCTGGAGCACCATGTACTGTCCACGCTGGGACCCAAAGATATTTTCGACCTTAAGGAGCATATACCAGAGACTGAAGTGGGCATTGACAATCATCACTTTCAGCTATTGCGTTTGGTAGCATCTCTTTACTATGCACTAAGGGAGCCCTACATTGACGGTATAAAGCAGGCATATGGTCGGAGAGCACGCGTGACGCAGACTCTAAGCAGGCCTTTTGTTTGAGCTTTATTTCCATTCAGACTTATCGTCCACATAAGAACCTGTCAGATTGCATTCAACCCCCAGCTGAAGCCATTTTTTGTTGGTGGTGGTGGTGGCATTCTCACCCCTTTGAACAGGCAAGATCCTGCAAAAGATGCACTTTATCATACCTCACTGCCTTGTATAGATGACATCTACGTGACTGTACACATAGGTACTACAGGTACAAATATATATCTACAAAATAAACAGTCAACGTAGCATCGGGAAAAAAGGAGCAGATGTGAATCAGTGTGTCGTTTCTGTAAAAGTGTAGTAAACGTGATCGAATCTGCATTCATTTTTTCATAATGGCAGCTTTCTGTATTTTCACCGAACCCCCCCCCCCGGTAGCTGGCGCTCTGCTGTTGTCATCAGTGCCATAGACTTTGAATGGAGCAGTAGTGCACAGGCTTGATCACTCCTATCCTCAGAATAGCTAATCAACATCTGAACTCAAGTGAATGGAGCAAGTACTTGTAATTACACTGCACTTCGAGACAACGGGCATTGTAATGAAGAGGAAGTAGTGCAGCCTCCTCTTCAAACAGCTGATCGGCAGGGACCCCCCACGATCTGATATTGATGACCTATCCTGAGGATGTCATCAATATAAATCCCCTGCACGACCCCTTCAACGTTTGAAACATTCATCATGAGGCACGACACAACCTAAACATCACACAGACATACGTTAATTACAGTTTACACTTTTAGGACTAATTAGAATCTAATTATTGAGGATTAATGTCGCTGGGCTTAGCCTGAACACTTTTTTTAGTCAGAGAATTAGTCAGGGGGGCAGATTTATCATAGCCTGGCGGCGTACGCTGGGCTATGACAACCAGGCACACTGCCGCATCTGCTTTGTGATTAGGGGTACACATCATAAATAAGGTGCAGCATCTGTCACACACCCTTTTTGAGAAGATGGTGCGGCTCCAGCACTTGAGCAATTTTGCACAAGATCCATTGAAAAAGTCGCCCCCCCCCCCATCCTACTGTAAACACCTCCTTACTAGTTGAAGATGATCTGCTCCGGAGGGGCCATAAAGAATCTGGCAGAGTACTGAGGTCACATTTCTAGATTGGCGAGTGTTTATTTTATTGACATACTTGCAGCTGTCCAATCGTCAGTTTTACACAGGGTGGGAAACAATAGCACATTTTATAAAGTAATATATAGAAAGCCACAAAAAATATATTTCCTTAAATTAATCATACAATGTAATTATTTTTTTTATACCTGGTATCAAAAATATATTTCTAAAGGGCAATAACCGCCACTGAATGAAGTGAACCTTTTTTTTTATTTCTTTAAAGCCCCTAATGTACCGAAATAGCCAACTCTACAATCCACAGATAAGGGAGTGTTCAGTATTAGAGATATAAATATATCTAGATCTATCTTTTGCACGTCATGAAAAGATTATATACCACTAGCTCCCCAACTACCACAGTCTTGTGGGTATATATATATATTTGTGGAGATAGCTAGATAGATATATATACCCACAAGACTGTGGTAGTTGGGGAGCTAGTGGTATATAATCTTTTCAGGACGTGCAAAAGAAACCCCCGCCCAAAAAAAAAAACTACACTTGTCTAGGACTACAGTAAAAGAGAGAACAAGTCTGGAGACACGGGGAGAGTTATCAAAACTGGCTTAGTTGCCCATAGCAACAAATCAGATTCCACCTTTTTCCTAAGGAGCTCTGAAAAATGAAAGGTTGAAACTAACTGGCTGCAATGGGCTACTTAGGCTACTTTCACACTTGCGGCAGTGTGATCCGGCGGGTAGTTCCGTCGTCGGAACTGGCCGCCGGATCCGCCGATCTGCCGCTGACTGAAAGCATTTGTGAGATGGATCCGGATGCGGATCCGTCTCACAAATGCATTGCAAGGACGGATCCGTCTCTCCGCTTGTCATGCGGACCGACGGATCCGTTTTGTAAATTTTTCTCATTTTTACCGATCTGCGCATGCACATGCCGGAACGACGGATCCGGCGCTAATACATTCCTATGGGAAAAAAATGCCAGATCCGGCGTTCAGGCAAGTCTTCAGTTTTTTTCGCCGGAGAGAAAACCGTAGCATGCTGCGGTTTTCTCTTTTGCCTGATCAGTCAAAACGACTGAACTGAAGACATCCTGATTCAAACGGAACGTGGGGACGGAGCCGCGGCACGGCGAAACAGCGGAAGGACAGATCCGACAGGGTGAACAGCCTGCCGGATCCGTCCTCCCGCAAGTGTGAAAGTACCCTAAGCCAGTTTTCCTTTACACCAGTTTTAATAAATGTCCCCCACGAGGCTTTAATTAGCAGAGCTGATTTGTAAAGTGCTATTGATTTCTACCATCTTCACCAACTAAAGTGGTATAACACATAGAAACTTTATTATCTTTTGTCCTTTCACCTGCATTTTGCCCAGGTTCAGGTAAGTTATTTGTACTGTAGGTCTAGTTAGTTTCTCAGACAAAGTTGCACCCTGATTGGTGAACAGAAGACTGTGGTAACACTTGGTTGTCCGGTATTATGTGATCTGAAGAAGTGTAAACTATGTACAGAAAATCAGTGCCTATAGATTAGCCAAGCTCCCATTAAACATAGCATATACAGTGCCGATGCTGTGCCGTCCACCTAGCGCACAATTTAAGAACCATGGCGTAATCTCGTGAGAGAGAAAGGTAAACTGTACAAATCATTGCTCTTATGTGATACAGTCCATCACATGAATCTGTAGCGTGTCCATGTCAGGTACCAACAATTGACATTTAGGGCAAGTGTGCACCATAAGGCTGGGCTGCTCCATGTTTTCTGCTCCTAGAAAAATAAAAAAATGTAATATGGTCACTATATTGCTGAAACCTTATCGTTTATCAGCAGTGAACAGTGTTTTTTCACATATATGTACACATTTGAACATTATCAAAGTTGTCAAACATTATTCAAAGTTTGTTTGTTTTTTTGTCACCCTAGGAATGTGATCAGTGGTATAGTGCTTTGGAATACTTAGGCTTTCATCGCTTGCAGACTTGGGGGGCCTTTGTTAGGCCTCTGACCATCATAGCACCCCATCATCACAGAGGCTGTTCACATCTCGTTTTTGTTGTACGTCAAACGGATACGTTTAAAAATGCAGTAGGAAAAAAAAAAAAGGATACACATGTATGCAAATTTTGTAGTTATCTATCCCTTTTTAATGTATATGGGCATATGAGGGATAACCCCTTTAAGCCACTCTCCTTGTCGGACAAGGTATTAAAAGGTTCTAAAAGTGTCTAAAACACTTGATAAATGCAATGCAAAACAAGTTTGCCAGTTTTTGATGCAAATTGCTCCAAACAATGGTGCGTTTTCAAAAACAATTCTGCACCAATGGCATCATGGCAATAGGCTGACTTGGAGAGCCCCCAGCTCCTGTCAAACTCATTTATTTTCTTACATAATCCACTTAACACTACCCAGAAAAACTCCAGCCATCCTTGGCAAGGTTCTGGCGGTATCACCTCCAGTATGTAAATGGTGCCTGCAGCACTAGACTATATCAGCTGTAATCACAATTGCTTGTCCCTTTCCCGTGAATGAAGGAAATGGATGGAGCTGGTAACTGCTCTACTCCCATTCACGGCAGTGAGAGCAGTGCTTAGAGTAGCCATCTACTTAGTGGTGACGGGCGGCGATGCAGGGTGTTGGACCCCTGCCAATCAGATACTGATGACCTAGCCCAGGATATGTCAATAGTAAAATCCTTGACAGCCCCTTTAAGTCAATAAAACAAAAAGACTATAGTCGAAAAGACATTTCTGTTACAGTTTCATCTAGTTTAGTTTTGCAACCTGATTCACAACTATTTTATATTAAGTAAAGAATGGAAGTGGGGCACTCTCTATAAGTAAAGGGATCTTTTATTGAACATAATAAATTAAGTAATTTAATACATATAAGAAATCGGCAAAAATTGACACTGATATAAAATTCGACAATGTTCTTAAAATTCAACAAAGGATATAATATTGCACACTGATATGAATTTGGCAGAGTGTTGGTGGTGAAGTTAGAATAATAAAATCGACATGAATAAAATCAACATGAATAAGATCCCAATATACGAATAGTTAAAACCATAAATTCGGATATTCGATATTTTCGAATAGTATACTGTTCACTGATAATAATATATTTTTCCAATACAGAATTTTAGTCTCTTGGAATAATCGCTTGTTGTCGATTATGCTGGTCGGCTTGTAATCGATCCTCTGGCATATAGATGTAATAGTTTGGTGCGAAATATTAGTGATACAAATAATCGCTTGCTACCGAATTGTAGCCAGTTCTTTAGTACATATAAATTCTTATGATCGAGAACATAGGCATGTACAGCCTTATACAGTCTATGTCGACTAGATTTCGACTTCTTATGCACATACCACTGAGGAAGGGGTCATTGTCTCAAATCCCCGAAACGCGTCTGGTACTAATCCCCCCATCAAGAAATAGGATATCGCCAGATTGAGGAGGCCTGGACATGCTCATAAGTACAGCGAACTGCTAAAGTGAAAAACTGCCGTCATATAAAAAAGACCAAACCCACGTGGAAGCCAAACATTCTATTGGCGCGAAAATCAAGTTCGTACAAGCAGCCCTTGAGACCGGGATCCGAAAGATTATACGCCGAGTCGAGGGCCCACAGTCCAGTACAAGACCTCCGGTAAGACATTACCTATCCTATCCAAGCGATCGCTTTCTACACTAAATACAGCGGGACGCCGCTGTGCGCATAAGAAGTCGAAATCTAGTCGATATAGACTGTATAAGGCTGTACATGCCTATGTTCTCGATCATAAGAATTTATATGTACTAAAGAACTGGCTACAATTCGGTAGCAAGCGATTATTTGTATCACTAATATTTCGCACCGAACTATTACATCTATATGCCAGAGGATCGATTACAAGCCGACCAGCATAATCGACAACAAGCGATTATTCCAAGAGAATAAAATTCTGTATTGGAAAAATATATTATTATCACTGAACAGTATACTATTCGAAAATATCGAATATCCGATTTTATGGTTTTAACTATTCGTATATTGGGATCTTATTCATGTTGATTTTATTCATGTTGATTTTATTATTCTAACTTCACCACCAGCACTCTCTGCCAAATTCATATCAGTGTGCAATATTATATCCTTTGTTGAATTTTAAGAACATTGTCGAATTTTATATCATTGTCAATTTTTGTCAATTTCTTTTATGTATTAAATTACTTAATTTATTATATTATGTTCAATAAAAGATCCCTTTACTTATAGAGAGTGCCCCACTTCCATTCTTTATTTATTGACCTTTATCAGACTGGGTGTTGTCTGTTAGTGGGAGCACCTCTGTTGGATCTCCACCTCACTCTAGTGCGACATTTCCTTTTATTCATTTTATATTAAGTAGCGACACATTTTTTAGATTACAACACAGTTGAAAAAGATGTAACTGGAATTAGAGGGTAAGATGAATGTAGCAGTGACCTATAACAGCTTACCTCTGGATACAAAAGGAGGATTGTCACTACTATCTGTTGATCTCGCAGAGCCATGTCGCCTCTGAAGCTGTTCTATGGACTGCCTGAAGAAAAAGGGATATATTAATCTATTCAATCAGAACAAACAACATTTATATATATATATATATATATATATACACATATATATATATATATATATACACACACACACACACATATATATACTAGCAGAAGGACCCGGCTTTGCACGGGTATATTTAATCTATTTAGTTAAATGTTTGTGTGTGTCAATAAAAGATAGACAGTATCCCCCATAACAGTGACCTCTACAGCACCCCGCCCCTTTAACAGTGACCTCCACAGAGGCCTGCCCCTTTATTAGTGATCTCCACAGTACTGTCTCGTTAACAGCGATTTCCACAATAACCCACCCCCTTAACAGTACCCCATCTTCTCAACAGTGATTTTCACAACACCCCATCCCCTTAACAGTGGCCTCTACAGCAATCTGCCCCTTAACACTGACTGTCATAGTGGACCGCCCCCTTAACTGTGACCTCCAGAGCAGCCTGCCCCTAGGGTGGCCAGGGGTCCGGTTTTAGGCCGGACAGTCCGGCTTTCAGACTCCTTCAGTCACCCTCCCTTCCAGCCCTGCAGCTGACAGAAGTTGATTTTTACCTTTATTTTTTCAATCCCTGTCGGCTGCGGAGTGGAAGGGGTGTGGCCTATCCAGATTGGGGGTGTGGCTTAGCAGGGCCTGTGGGCGGGGTTTTAAGTCCGTCCTACCTGCCCCCTGAACTGTGACTTCCACAGTACTCCGCTCCCTTAACAGTGTCATCCACAGCAAGCTGCCCCTTTAAAGAGGACCTGTCACTGCTCCTGACATGCCTGTTTTAATAGCTTCATGCATTCCCCATGTAATAATTCTGGAGCATCTATTCTTATGGTTCTATGTTGTGCCATTCCTTTATTATTTTTACCAGAAGTTATGAATGAATTGCTAGCAGTCTGCAGTAAGGGTACAGAGGGGTAGTAACAAGTTGGAGGGGGTACCTGCACAGACTGACAATGGCAGCACTGATTGGATAGAGTGAGTCTGTACAGGTACACCCCCCAACTGGTTACCTCCCCTCTGTACCCTTACTGCAGACTGCTAGCAATTCATTCATAACTTCTAGTAGAAATAATAAAGGAATGGCACAACATAGAGCCATAAGAATAGATGCTCCAGAATTGTTATTACATGGGGAATGCATGAAGCTATTAAAACTGACATGTCAGGAGCGGTGACAGGTCCTCTTTAACCCCTTAGCGCAGAACGCCGTACATGTACGGCGGGGGATGCATTGCCAGAATGCATTCCGCCTTACATGTACGGCAGGATGATCGGGCGGGCACCGGAGCGGTGCGCACCCGATCACTGCAGGGGTCCGGCAGTCCCTGGTAGCCGGGCCCCTGCTGTATCCGCCGGCATCGCTGTTTACAGCGATGCCGGCGGATTAACCCTTTCGATGCCGCGGTCCGCGCGGACCGCGACATAGAAGTTGTTTGCGGCAGGTGAGTGATCGCATCGAGTCCCCGCGCTGCTGTGGCGGGGACCCGATGCGTGACAAGGCAGCCCGATGCCGTGCAGAGGCTGCCCAATGCCCTGCACGGCATCGGGAACTGCCTTCTACGGGAGCCGAGGAGATCCAGCCTCAGGCTGGGTCTCCTAGGCAACCAGTTAGTGTATGACTCAATGTCATACACTAACAGGCAATGCATTACAATACAGATGTATTGTAATGCATTGCAGAGGGGATCAGAGTGGGATAGAAATAAAGTTTTAAAAAAAGTAAAAAAAAAAAGTGTTTGGAATAAAAAAATAAAGTTTCAAGTAAAAAAAAAAAAAAAAAAGCCCCATTCCCCTGATTTTCTAATAAAAAATTGAAAAAAAAAGAAAAAACACACATATTAGGTATCGCTGCGTCCGTAACGAAC
Source organism: Bufo gargarizans (assembly GCF_014858855.1). Lineage (NCBI taxonomy): Eukaryota > Metazoa > Chordata > Amphibia > Anura > Bufonidae > Bufo > Bufo gargarizans. The sequence goes on along the minus strand of NC_058081.1, from coordinate 228,788,868 downwards.
GGCTCTATAAATATATTACATGATCCACCCCATCCGATAGGCACCATAAAAAATAAAAAATAAAAACTGTGTATAAAAAAGCCATTTTTGTCAACTTACATCACTAAAAGTGCAACACCAAGCGATCAAAACGGCGTATGCCCCCCAAAATAGTACCAATCTAACCGTCACCTCATCCCACAAAAAATGAGCCCCTACATAGTACAATCGCCCAAAAACTGAAAAAACTATGTCTCTCAGACTATGAAGACACTAAAACATTTTTTTTTTTTTCAAAAATGAAATCATTGTGTAAAACTTAAATAAATAAAAAAAATATTTATATATTGGGTATTGACGCGTCCGTATTAACCTTCTCTATAAAAATATCACATGACCTAATCCCTCAGGTGAATACCGTAAAAAAAAATAAAAAAAACGGTGTAAAAAAAGCCATTTTTTGTCATCTTACATCACAAAAAGTGTAGTAGCAAGCGATCAAAAAGTCATACGCACCCCAAAATAGTGCCAATCAAACCGCCATCTCATCCCGCAAAAATCATACCCTACCCAAGATAATCGCCCAAAAACTGAAAAAACTATGGCTCTCAGACTATGGAGACACTAAAACATGATTTTTTTTGTTTCAAAAATGAAATCATTGTGTAAAACTGACAAATAAAAAAAAAGTATATATATTAGGTATCACTGCGTCCGTAATAACCTGCTCTATAACAATATCACATGATCTAACCCCTCAGGTGAATACCGTAAAAAATAAAAAATATAAACTGTGTAAAAAAAGCCATTTTTTGTCACCTTAGATCACAAAAAGTGTAATAGCAAGCGATCAAAAAGTCATACGCACCCCAAAATAGTGCCAATCAAACCGTAATCTTATCCCGCAAAAAATGAGACCCTACCTAAGATAATCGCCCAAAAACTGAAAAAACAATGGCTCTCAGTCTATGGAGACACTAAAACATGATTTTTTTTGTTTCAAAAATGAAATCATTGTGTAAAACTGACATAAATAAAAAAAAAGTATATATATTAGGTATCACTGCGTCCGTAATAACCTGCTCTATAAAAATATCACATGATCTAACCCCTCAGGTGAATACCGTAAAATATAAAAAATAAAAACGGTGTAAAAAAAGCCATTTTTTTGTCACCTTAGATCACAAAAAGTGTAATAGCAAGCGATCAAAAAGTCATATGCACCCCAAAATAGTGCCAATCAAACAGTCATCTCATCCCGAAAAAAATGAGCCCCTACACAAGACAGTCGCCCAAAAAATAAATAAAACTATGGCTTTCAGAATGTGGAGACACTAAAGAATCAGTTTTTTTTTTCAAATGCTTTGTTATGTAAAACTGAAACAAACAACCAAAAAAAGTTGTCATATTTGGTATTGTCGCGTCCGTGACAACCTGCTCTATAAAAGTACCACATGATCCAACCTGTCAGATGAATGTTGTAAATAACAAAAAATAAAAATGGTGCCAACACAGCAATTTTTTGTTACTTTGCCTCACAAAAAGTGTAATATAGAGCAACCAAAAATCATATGTACCCTAAAATAGTACCAACAATACTGCCACCCTATCCCGTAGTTTCTAAAATGGGGTCACTTTTTTGGAGTTTCTACTCTAGGGGTGCATCAGGGGGGCTTCAAATGGGACATAGTGTAAATAAACCAGTCCAGCAAAATGTGCCTTCTAAAAGCCACACGCCGCACCTTTCCCTCTACGCCCTACTGTGTGCCCGTACAGTAGTTTACGGCCACATATGGGGTGTTTCTGCAAACGACAGAATCTGGGCAATAAATATAGACTTTTGTTTGGCTGTTAACCCTTGCTTTGTTACTGGAAAAAATGGAGTAAATAAAAAATTTGGCAAAAAATTTAAATTCTCGAATTTCATCTCCATTTGCCAATAACTCTTGTGGAACACCTAAAGGGTTAACAAAGTTTGGAAAACCAGTTTTGAATACCTGGAGGGGTGTAGTTTCTTAGATGGGGTCACTTTTATGGAGTTTCTACTCTACGGGGGCTTCAAATGGGACATGGTGTAAATAAACCAGTCCAGCAAAATCTGCCTTCTAAAAGCCACACGCCGCACCTTTCCCTCTACGCCCTACCGTGTGCCCGTACAGTAGTTTACGGCCACATATGGGGGGTTTTTCTGCAAACTACAGAATCTGGGCAATAAATATAGACTTTTGTTTGGCTGTTAACCCTTGCTTTGTTACTGGAAAAAATGGAGCAAATAATAAATTTGGCAAAAAATGTAAATTCTCGAATTTCATCTCCATTTGCCAATAACTCTTGTGGAACACCTAAAGGGTTAACAAAGTTTGTAAAACCAGTTTTGAATGCCTTGAGGGGTGTAGTTTCTTAGATGGGGTCACTTTTATGGAGTTTCTACTCTAGGGGTGCATCAGGGGGGCTTAAAATGGGACATGGTGTAAATAAATTAGTCCAGCAAAATCTGCTTTCCAAAAACCACACGCCGCACCTTTCCCTCTACGCCCTACCGTGTGTCCGTACAGTAGTTTACGGCCACATGTGGGGTGTTTCTGCAAACTACAGAATCAGGGCAACCCATATTGAGTTTTGTTTGGCTGTTAACCCTTACTTTATTGCTGTAAAAAATGGGTTAAAATTGAAAATTTTCCAAAAAATAGAAATTTCTAAATTGTTTCTCCATCTGCCATTAACTCTTGTGGAACACCTACAGGGTTAACAAAGTTTGTAAACCCAGTTTTGAATACCTTGAGGGGTGTACTTTCTTAGATGGAGTCACTTTTTTGCAATTTCTATTCTAGGGGTACAAGGGGGGGGCTTGAAATGGAACATGGTATAAACAAAACCAGTCCTGCAAAATCTGCCTTGCAAAACCCATATGGTATTCCCCTCCTTGTATGTCCTCCCGTTTGGCCAAACAGTAGTTTACGACCACATATGGGGTATTTCTGCAAACTACAGAAGCAGGGCAACCCATTTTGAGTTTTGTTTGGCTGTTAACCCTTACTTTATTGCTGTAAAAAATGGGTTAAAATTGAAAATTTTCCAAAAAATAGAAATTTCTAAATTGTTTCTCCATCTGCCATTAACTCTTGTGGAACACCTACAGGGTTAACAAAGTTTGTAAACCCAGTTTTGAATACCTTGAGGGGTGTACTTTCTTAGATGGAGTCACTTTTTTGCAATTTCTATTCTAGGGGTACAAGGGGGGGCTTGAAATGGAACATGGTATAAACAAAACCAGTCCTGCAAAATCTGCCTTGCAAAACCCATATGGTGTTCCCCTCCTTCTATGTCCTCCCGTTTGGCCAAACAGTAGTTTACGACCACATATGGGGTATTTCTGCAAACTACAGAAGCAGGGCAACCCATTTTGAGTTTTGTTTGGCTGTTAACCCTTACTTTATTGCTGTAAAAAATTGGTTAAAATTGAAAATTTTCCAAAAAATAGAAATTTCTAAATTGTTTCTCCATCTGCCATTAACTCTTGTGGAACACCTACAGGGTTAACAAAGTTTGTAAACCCAGTTTTGAATACCTTGAGGGGTGTACTTTCTTAGATGGAGTCACTTTTTTGCAATTTCTATTCTAGGGGTACAAGGGGGGGCTTGAAATGGGACATGGTATAAACAAAACCAGTCCTGCAAAATCTGCCTTGCAAAACCCATATGGTATTCCCCTCCTTCTATGTCCTCCCGTTCGGCCAAACAGTAGTTTACGACCACATATGGGGTATTTCTGCAAACTACAGAAGCAGGGCAACCCATTTTGAGTTTTGTTTGGCAGTTAACCCTTGTTTTTTTCCAGGAAAAAATTGATTATATTGGAAAATTTTCCCAAAAATCTAAATTCTTAAAATGTATGTCTTTTTGCCATGAAGTCTTGTGGAAGACCTAAAGGGTTAAAAAAGTTTGTAAAAACAGTTTTGAATACCTTGAGGGGTGTAGTTTCTAGAATGGGGTCATTTTTGGGAGGTTTCTATTATCTAAGCCTCACAAAGTGACTTCAAACCTGAACTGGTCCATAAAAAGTGGGATTTTGAAGATTTCTGAAAAATTTCAAAATTTGCTTCTAAACTTCTAACCCTTGTAACATCCCCAAAAAATAAAATATCATTCCCAAAATGCTATAAACATGAAGTAGACATATGGGGAATGTAAAGTCATCACAATTTTTGGGGGTATTACTATGTATTACAGAAGTAGAGAAACTGAAACTTTGATATTTGCTAATTTTTCCAAATTTTTGGTAAATTAGGTATTTTATTATGCAAAAAAATAAATTTTTTTGACTTTATTTTACCAGTGTCATGAAGTACAATATGTGACGAAAAAACAATCTCAGAATGGCCTGTATAAGTAAAAGCGTTTTAAAGTTATCAGCACTTAAAGTGACACTGGTCAGATTTGCAAAAAATGGCCTGGTCCTTAAGGTGAAAATGAGCCTGGTCCTTAAGGGGTTAAAGCTGACCTGCAGCAGTGAAGAAAAATGGCTGGGTTGTTATGGAAACCTGGTGTAAAACGGTGTGTATGTGGAGACTAATGGCCTGCGAGATTCTATTGGCTGATAAAGGACATGTGACCTTGGGATATGAAGAGAAAGACCTGCAGGCTTGTATTGGCTCATGTGATGTTCATGTGTACATGACTGGGACCAGAAGCGTTGCTGAAAGATGCCTCTGCACTGGAACTGAGCGGCAGGAAGCAGGCGAGTGGACTTTAGGTACAGCACAGTACTGTCCTAAAGTAGAATTGTGTCTAAAGCTAGAAAAACCCTTTAAATGTATTTTATCAAATGCACTATACATGTCTGATTTGAAGTGCTTTCAAAGATTTCTTAAATGGGTTTTTCAAGACTTTTAATCGGTAGGGGTTCAACACCCAGGGCCCCCGTCGATCAGCTGTTTGAGAAGGCACCAGCGCTCACAGTGCAGTCACATGGCCTGAATGGGGCTGAGCTGCGATATCAAGCACAGCCACTATACAATATATGGCGCTGTTCTGATACAAGACCATAGTGCTACTGTGAGCACCACTGCCTTCTCAAACAGCTGATCAGCGGGGTTCTAGGGAGTCCACAGATCACATACTGATGACCTATCCATAGGAAAGGAAAACCACTTTGTGCAGAAGTATTTGCAGATTCAGGTAGTATGAAAAAGACAGAAGGTGTACCGACTGTGGGACAAGCTGCGTCCTTACATAGAGATTCATTTAAGCAGTTTCATTTTGTGAGCCCCAAGTACAGATATGGCTAAATCCACAAGCACTGCTTCTTCCACTGCCTCCTAGGGACTGGCTTCTTAGAACCACTTTCAGTAGTAACGTTTTACCAGATGTACAGTATATTTGCTGACATTTTACACATACTTTACTGAAATATTACACAGAGTTAAAAGGAGTTATAAAGTATTCAAAATGGATTTAGTCCAAAATAATAGTTTCCTAGGTATACATAAATATTTTGCTGTAGGCAACAATTTACAGAACTATATGGAATCCGCAATATCGGTTACTGAAGATTTCTTTAAAACAATGCACAAGGTGATTTGCCAGGAATTCAACAAAAATGACTGTTCAAAGGTGTGCATCAGTGGCGGCTGTGCAAGTATTACAGAACAATGAGATACCGGTCAGAGTAAAGGCTCGATCAGACGACTGTATATTTGTGTCTGTATCCGGATGTGGACCCGCATTGGGGCCGCAAAGGATGTGCTGTTAGCATCCGTACTTCCGTTCCACAGCCATGCAAAGAAGATAGAACATGTCCTATTCTTGTCCTCAATTGCGGAGAAGAATAGGCATTTCTATCATAGGGCTGGCCATTCAGTTCCGCGAAATGCGAAATTCACACGGCCGGTGTAATGTTACATTACCCTACTTCGTAACTTCCGGTCGCACCGGAAATGACGTGAGGAGGCGTGCCGATCTGCGCCTGCGCAAAACGACGGTTTATGGAAATCTCACAGCAGAGTTAGGCTGGACACCGGGACACTGCGCATGCGCCGGAGAGCCTCACCAGCCTTAGAGTAGGGAAAAATTATGGCCCAGTGCACAAGCGTGGCTAACTACAGAACATCCATCCGATCTCCGAACCTGCGCAGTGTGGGGGTAGGGAGATCTGATGGCCATTTTTTCTGTTAAATATATATATATATATTTACTTAACAGAAAAAATGGCCATCAGATCTCCCTACCCCCACACTGCGCAGGCACGGAGATCGGATGGATGTTCTGTAGTTAGCCGCGCTTGCGCACTGGGCCATAATTTTTCCCTACTCTAAGGCTGGTGAGGCTCTCCGGCGCATGCGCAGTGTCCAGCTTAACTCCGCTGTGAAATTTCCCTAAACCGTCGTTTTGCGCATGCGCAGATCGGCACGCCTCCTCACATCATTTCCGGTGCGAGCGGAAGTTACGAGGTAGGGAAATCTCACGAAGTAGGGTAATAAAACGTTACACCAGTATCCATGTTTTGCGGATCACAAAACAGATACGGTTATTTGAATGAGCCCTAAGGCCCTGTTGACATCTCCATTATGGCCTTCTTAATAAACTGATGAATCCCACTGACTTACAATGGGGTTTGTCAGGTTCCGCCGTGCAATATTACTAAATCTGCTAAAAAAGCTCCCCAACACAGATGTGAACACAGCCTAAGGAATGAAAAAAAAAAAAAAAACTCTACCCCTTCAATAAAAAAAAAAAAAAAGGATTTTTTTATATACACAAACAATATATACCTTCCCCGTTCCTCCCTTAGCTTTTCATTCTCTTGACGTATATATGCCAACTGTGCCGCCAACTGCTCCTTCTCTTGGTGAATGTTTTGTCTGGCCTCTCTCTCCGCATGAAAATCACTACAGTAAATCTCAATCTGGGCATGATAAAAAAAAAAAAACAGGTCCATAAATAACAGAGCAATAACAGTTCAAATAAGCCTACAGAAAGATCAAATGGCTAAAGAAAACATATTTATCAAGTCATTATTAGTGTCTGATGAATGCCATCACATCCTTTCACTTCTGATCATGGACGCTAATGAGAACTGCTAGGTATTACTGGAAACACAGAAAAAGAGAGGCAGCACTCATGTACTGTACAATGACCCCCTGCTCTGCTGTTTCCATAATTCCCATAGAGTTTGTATGGAGCTGCCGTGTATATGCTGAACTGCCTTCTATACAAACCCCTCCGCAGCGAGAGAGAGATAGGTGATCAATGCTTTAACTCAGTGTATAATATAAAAAAAATTATCCAACACCAAATATCTACTACATGAGAAGGTAAAAGGCATTTTACTGTATATGAAAACCTCCCCAGGGCCCTAAATTATGTTAAAACTAAAAGATGGTATACTTAGCTCTTAAAAGGGTTGTGCTAAGTTTTCAAGTTCAACTAACTGATGAGTGGAGGTCAAACCGCTTGGGACTCCACTGGAGTTCCCGGAGTCCCGTTCCCCCATCCTGAGCAGTGGTCTCATGTCATGTACTGTTGAGGCTAGTAATTGGCTGCAGCAGTCATATGCCTTAAACAGCTATGTCAACATTGCAGCCTGTGGCACTGGGGAAGTTTTTATATTAGGGTATGGCTGTCGTACGAAAGTTCATCTCTCATGTATTTCAGTGCTGTCTCAAGTCACAATTATTATTTTTTTGGGACTGCCGTGTTGTAGCATCTCACAGTGCAACACATTTTATGAATGTCGCGTGACACGTCGCAGTGTACCCATAAGTCGGAGTGCGTCTCATTTCAACACATTTTAATGCTTACATGGAACCTGGTACATTGACCTTAGTGTACAGTTTGCAGGCAGCATGTTATAGAGCAGGAGGAGCTGAGCAGATTGAATATATATATATATGATATGTATTATATTAATTCTTGCTCATTCTGGACTTCGAAGTCCTGTGGGTACACACATACAAGGAAGCTTCCCAGAATCAGAGTGAATTACAAGTTTTACAGAACGTTTCCAATAAAACGATATATCCGTCTCCTCAGCTCCATAACATGCTTCCTGCAGATCAGACACCATGATCAATGTGACAGCTTCTCTTCTCCCTAGCTATGTTAGCTTAGCTATGACTGAGACAAACCAATGTCAGATGTCTACAGGCTGTTGCCTCTATTAATATCAGACGTAAGAATAGGATCTGGGGGCTGTAAGTATAAGCAGTACCTATTGCTGAGGCGCTGACTAGACCCCTCTATGGAGTGCACAGGGTGTAGAAACACCTCATCAGTGTACTGGTCTCACCTGAGCACGAAGAACATCGATGGTCTCTGAATCTGTCTGGTATTTGGCAGCCAGCTCTTTTATCTCATCAATCTCAAACTGCTTCTTAGCCAAGGCTTTCTCACAGTCATCGAGTTTTTTCTGCATCCCAAGAAACTGTATTTTTGGCACCTTTTCAGACTGCGGACAAGATAGTGAAGCTAAGGTATCATTGTGAAAATATGAAAAATGAAGCAAGCAAAATATATTTCATTGGACTTGAACAGACTGAAAACAATCTTGGGTTGTCTCAGACTCCTTTCAAAATGCAGCGAAGAAATAGAAGAGGACAGCAGCATATCCAAATGAGGGTCCTTTATTCACCGAACATCCATGAAACAATGTACAAAAAAGTGCAACGTTACGGCCTTTATCAAGCATTGCTTGGTGGTCTGGACAAGCTGCTGCATTCCGAGGGAGTCATACAAGGTGCATTGGTGCTGCTCTAAACTATTTATTACTGTCCTTTCAGAATGCAGTCCACTAGCATCCCCAACAAAGAGAAGCCATGCCAGCCAGGTGTTGCCCCTGCTGCAGGGTTTATATAGTAGTACATGACAGGCATTCAGGTGAATGGCTATCCACATAATACAAGTATGGCTCGAGTCTGTCGGAACAAGAGCAGCTATCCATTTTGACTCAATTTTGGGAGTCCTGAGTGGGGGGCTACCTTCTTACATCCGTATGCCGTAATATGCCATATAGACAGGGCCAACCCACCTAAAATGGCATTGCCCCTCTAAGTGCAAGCTATATCGTAAATAGTACAGTTCTCCCTATAATACACAAAGTAAATATAGTTTCTCCATATAATAAACAGCAGCTCCATGTAGTACACCAATAGTATATGCGCGGCCCCCTCCGCTCACAGCACATGCGCGGCCCCCTCCGCTCACAGCACATGCGCGGCCCCCTCCGCTCACAGCACATGCTCGGCCCCTCCTAACAGTATGGAACTGTTAATTTGGACTCATCTCATGTTGTTCTAAATCTATGAGTGTATGTAAATTGGCACATTCTTATTGTACCAGGCACCCCCACATATCCCAGTTTCATCCCACACCCCATTACCAAAAGCTTAGCTAGTACCGGTAATAACAGACATTTAATACATACTAGTTGTACTCACCTCAGCTTCTTTTAGTAACTCATAGTCGGCCCTCTGCTTGTTCAATGCGGCCTCCAGATGAGATATCAGTTTCCTACAAAGAATGAAAAAATTATGAGATTAAAATGATTAAGCATTGCTGTCTGTGAAGTCTGATACAAGACAGAAATGATAAAGATACCACTAGTCTTAATATCAATAACATAATGGTAAACAACCCCATAAAAGAAATTGACTGAATATATGACATTATTGTAACCTGTTTCCTGAGTATTGTTTTCTGAGAAATTAATGTAATAAATGAAATTTTTTTTACAGGATATTTTGGTGCTCTGTATTATCTCTATTCTAGAACATGATGCAGAATACAGAAACCTGCTCACTCCTGCTCCATCACAGTCGGCGGGCACTTACTGCTGTTCCTCTCTCTTGCCCTGCTCCATTTTCATCTCTGACAGCAGGCTTTCCACCTGAAGCTCTAATTTCTGTACAGAATATAACAGCGTTTGTCTCTCATCCAGATCAGCCTGATTTTCTGTGAGTTTTTTATCTAGAGATGAGCATCTAGAACCAAGAATAAAATAGAATAAAATGTAAAAGAAGCAGCAGATAACACATTATAGAAACTGGATGCTAGTCTGTCATGGTTCTCCAACTGTATCTCGTCAATGCAGTCGAGTCCCATTATTATGACCACTTTCTACTTTTGATGTGGGTAACATGTAGCTCATGATGGAAGTCACATGTGATGAGATGGCTTGGTGAGTATATAAGGTGTGTGATAGGCTGTCTGCACACTTATCCCTCGTTACTGTCATGGGTAAAAGGGGTGATAAGAAAAAAAAAAAAAAAAAGGATGATTGTTGGCTTTCAGGCCAAGGGTGGCGATATTTCTGAAACTGTAGTTTGTAAACTGTTCACGTGCTGCTGTGATGTATCATGAATGGATACATGGTACCACTGATTAGCCATGTGGAAACTGCGGAGCACCATGTGCCACTGATGTGAGAGATGAACGTCGGCTACTAAGGTGCGCAAAATGAACCAGGGGGCCACCAGACGTGTATCTAAAACAGTTCTTTGAACCCTATTGCGTGTGGGACTCTAAAACAGACGAACGGTCACTGCACCTCTGCTAATGAAGTTGCATCGGCAGAAATTGCTTAAATTTCCATGGCAGTATCAGAATTGGACCTGATTGGCAAAGGGTTGCCTTCTCCAAGTTACGCTTTTTGCTTCATCAAACCGTTCGACGTTGGTGCGTTAGGAGAGAAACCACTGCTGAAAGAACACAAGCTGATGGTGGCAGGGTTATGGTCTAGGGAATGTTTTCATGGAATTCTCTGGGCCCACTCCTTCATGTGGTAGATGGGATCTTCCAGCAAGACAATGCGACATGTCAAACGATACAAATGTCTGACATTAATTGGAAAAGCATGACTAAGACTTCAAAGTACTATGATTGCCCCCTAATTCCCTAGACTTGAACCAAACTGAGCATCTGTGGGACCACCTCGATCGTCATGACCCTCCCCCACGCACCCTCCAGCAGCTATAAAATGCACTACAGTCAGCATGGCTCCTGACCAGGACCTTACCGAGTCTCCCAGCCCGTCTAGCAATGCTTCATGCTGCACACTGCGGTTACGCTGGATAGTAGCTGGTGGTCATAATAATGTGACTTGAGCGGGTTTTACCACTCTGCACAGTGCTACAAAAGATGACTGGTGCTCTTTATTATTTTACCAACATGTTACACAGTATAACACATCATGGCAATGACAAAATACAGTGTGGCAAAGATAAATGAAACAAATCACTTGAAAGCTACAGGCAATAGAAGATTTCTGGGAAAGGAGTAGGCAGCTCTAGACCTGTCGGGGTTGGGGCGGTGTCGGAATACTGGTTCGGGAGACACTTTATGTCAGGTTGTATACTTTTTAGAAAGGGTAATACGCTAATAAAATTTCAATCTCAATGGAGATGCCTGGAATATATCTGTATGAATGAATCACTAAAACCATTACCTGTCCTGAAGATTGTTTTTTAGGAGTTGGGCTTCATTTAACTTTTCACTTGTTTCATAAAGCTCTTTATTCAGCGCCTCAATCTTCTGTTTTAGGTTGTCCACTTCAAAAGACAGCTGTAAAACAGACTAAACAGTCATCTCAACTGCATAGCCAACTGAAAAACTAAAAGGACATATTCCAAACTGCAACCTCATTTTTATAACTCATTATGTTACACATGTCCAGGTTATTCCCCGAGGCACGAAAGACAGGATATAATAAATTGTGTTGCTACCATTGGCTTTCATATAGCAGACCTAGTGGATATAAAACCTACTCACCCGCTCTGCAAACTCTGCACGTTTCGGATCACTCTGCTCCTCCGCCGCTTCTGTCTCAGTTTCTTTGTCTGATAAATCAGATGACTTCTTTTCCAGTTTGGACAATCTATGGGGAAAGAGGTTTACTCCATATAGTTCACTATTTCATTCTATGTAAAATGACCAAGTTGAAACCAGTGTATTACTCTCACGTTTAATACATTTTAGTGCGAATTACCAACATCTTTTCTAATATTCATATAGTAAATCTGATCTACCCTTTTTTTATAGCCACACAAAGTGCTAGCTGTTAGAAACATCCTATAAAATCTAGAGGGTTTTAGATCACTGCTTGGACTTAAATGGGTTTTCTCATCTGAGACATTGGTGGACCCTTACATATGTCTAGATTGCTCCCAAAGTAAACGAGAGCGAACCGCACAAGCACGACCACCCTACATTCATTGATATGGGAGTTCTGTAAATAGCAGAGCACTGGTTCAGCTGTTTCCAGCAGTCCCATAGAGGTGAATGAAGAAGCGGCTGTGTATGTTTGCGCTACTCTCCCTTCATTTCTATGGGACTTCCAAAAACAGCAGAGTGCACTCACTCGGCTATTTTCGAACTCCCAGAGAACGTAAATGGAGAGCACACTGAGCATGCATGGTGCGCTCTCGTTCACTTTGGGGGTCCTGTTCTGGAGATTGGTGGGACATGCACCTATTCAACATTAATGGTATATCACTAGGATATGCTACCAATGTCTCATAACCCCTTTAAAGGGGTTTTCTGACAAATGACATTTATCACCAATTCACATGGGGCCCCACCACTGATGTTCCTCTGAACTGCACGAGTGAGGAGTATTTGTAATGGAGTGGCTGAGTATGTCCACTGCCCTTCCGTTCAAAGTCAAACATCAGAGACACCAAGTACGGCTCTTGTTACCATAGAATCCCCTGTAAGAGACAACCCCTTGGAGTTACAGTCCACTTGCCTCTCATTTGCACTTGCTAGCTCCTTTTGCAATTGTTCTACTTTTTCGGTTTCTTCCCGCAAACTGTGAAGGAGTTTGCTCACTGCCAGTTCCTCAGTTTCCATTTCATGGTTCTCAGTATCAGAAGACCTTGTCCTGAAATGTACAATATTACCATTCAACCTCCTCATCAGCAACAGAATAGGGGGCACAAGACATAATAGCGTTGCACAATAATATTTTAAGCTCTTGCAAGGACCCTCACTCCTATTTTTTGAGCTGTTGATTAGTTTGTTACTTTGTAATGTCCGAGTTTGTTTTTACATGCACTTTCCCATATTATTTATAAAGATTAGCATTCTAATAGTCCACATGATACCTTAGTGTAGTTCTATGATAGAATGGAGAGAAATAAAACATGGCAATAAAACAGCCATTCCTTTTCTACAGTGCCTCTTCTTGATAGGCTTTATATTACAGCAAGTTTCACAACCAAGTACAGAGAGGATGGACAGGACAGACTGGTAATGGAGACTGCATGCAAGTGCTGCTGCTCATTAGCCACATCTGCTCATGAACTCCATTTCTACAGAGATTCAGATGATGACCACATTAAACTGTATTCAGGATCATGATTCCTGACAAGCAGAGCAGAGAGGAGGATGAGGCAGCTCTTTAGCTCAGCGTTGTGAAGTAACTTGTCCTCATGTGTGATTAGGACAAGTTTTGTGTGTACTAATAGGACAGCGGCCATTTTGTTTTTCCTAATGATTGCTCCCCAGATAAAATGAGCCTTTTTAACTAATGTAAGGTATTTGGGAATATATTTATAATGAAGTAATATTTAAGTATTTTCATTTTCTTAATTCCCAAAGAACCCCTTTAAGTAAAACCTACATTTTTACATTTATATCTTTGCTTTTTTTTTTACTTCCTTTGAAAAGCTATGGGTAGAGGGAGGGAAAAAAAACTGTAATTTTCATAAATGCATATGAACTTTTTGCCTCATGATTGTTTAACTCAAGGCAAACTACTGCTACATGTACATACAACCTTAGATATCATTATAATACCCATACATGAAGATATATTACAGGTATGCTTGATTATTAAAGAGAGGTTGTCACCTTGATTTTGCCTATTAACCTAATGCCAATAGACTCTAGCACACAAACATGATTTAAAGCACACATTTGCTTCCCTTTTCAGTGATCCTGTCCCCAAGAAAAATAACTTGGTTAGCACCATAGGACATTACAGCACAAATGAGAGAATATGTGATCAGTTAGGGGCAATGAGCCTGAGCACTTTGAAAGAAGGAGAACACCCACCTGGCCACGTGGGGCCTAATTTGTATATGAAACAAATGGTGTCATTTATCAAGCTGGTGTAAAGTAGAACTGTCTTAGTTGCCCATAGCAACCAATCAGATTCCTCTTTTCATTTTCCAAAGGAGCTGTCCAAAATGAAAAGTGGAATCTGATTGGTTGCTATGGGCAACTAAGACAGTTCTACTTTACACCAGCTTGATAAATGACCCCCAAAGCTTTTTTCATGGGTGAAAGAAACTGTGAAAAAAGAAGCAAAAGGAATGTTTCATTGTGCTCAAGTCTACTGGCATTCAGTTAATAGACGAAATCGAGGCGACAGACCCTTTCTAATACAGGGAAATGAAAGAATGATTAACAAATTCTATATTTGATCATACCTGTATGAAATAATATCATGACTTGAATCTGTATCATTTAGTTGGTCTTCCTTGATGTCTATACCAATATCCTTTCCCTATAGAATAAAAATATTAATATTTGGGGTCGTATACATTGACAAAACAAGCAAATAACTGCCTAGTATTCGTGTAATATATAAATCAGAAGACAAAACATTGTTGGACTTCGGATTATAAAATGTGACCTCATATACATTTTAGGCTACTTTCACACCAGCGTTTTTTGATGGATCCATCATGGATCAGCAAAAACGCTTCTGTCATGATAATACAACCGTCTGCGTCCGTTATGACTGGATCCGGTTGTATTATTTTTAACATAGCCATGACGTATCCGTCATGAACTCCATTTAAAGTCAATGGGGAACGGATCAGTTTTATTTTGTGGCTGAGAAAATAGATCTGCCACCATTGACTTACATGGTATGTCATTACAGATCAGTCATGCTCCGCACCACATCGCGGACAGAAAAACGCTGCTGGCAGCGTTATTCTGTCCGCAATAGGGACGCAGCCAAACGGAACAGAATGCATTCTAGTGCACGCTGTTTCATTCAGTTTAGTTTTGTCCCCATTAACAATGAATGGACACAAAACGGATCTCAAGAGCAGAAAGGTAAAGCGCAGATGTGAAAGTAGCCTTATTGGGATGTGACCACCTTTTATTAATTCACATAAACACAAAATCTGTCCCAACTTACTGCAATTCTGATTTCAACAAACGAGTCTTCAGACGTGTAGCTGCTGAGTTTTACTTGCAGCTCTGAGATTATCCCAAGAAGATCAGCCTTCTCAGCCTGAAGACGTACAAGCTGAGCCTTCAGATACTTTACTTCTTCTTCATTCTCAAGAGCAGAGCCAGACGATGTCTAAAAATGATTAACACACACAGAAATCATAACATTTTCACTTAGTAACATTAAATGAACACTGCACCAGACTAAGAAAGTCATGCCTAACATAAAAACTAAAATGGCTATGTTTACTGTACAAGCTACTTTTTTTGTTGCAACAAAGCTTTTTTAGAATGGTCTTGATTAAAAATAATCGACCCATTTTGCATCTACAATTTAGACCTGTGTGTCTCCAAGGTAACAGACTACGTAGACATCATGTGTAGTCAGGATTCCTGTTATCTGTCCCTTCTTGCTGGTGTCCATTCTGTGGGGTAGCAAGATGTAGGAGACAGACAAACAGAAATACAGAATCAGACTCCACAGGGTTTTTTGTAGTCTTCTCCCATGGAGACATATTGGTCTGCATTGAAGCTGCGACACAAAAAGGTAGAAACAATCAAGACCAAATAAAACACATTGTTTACACCATTAAAGGCTTAAAATAAAAGTCAGAACACACATTTTTTTTACTTTACTGTGAACATTTGAAACTGAAGTGCATAGAGTAGCAGTAATATATTCTGATGTTTCAGAACCAATCCGACATCAATCATACATGGTCGAGTCCCATTATTATGACCACTTCCTACTTTTGAAGTGGGTAACATGTAGCTCATGAAGGAAATCATGTGATGAGGTGGCTTGGTGAGTATATAAGGTGTGTGATAGGCTGTCTGCACACTTATCCCTCGTTACTGTCATGGGTAAAAGGGAAGATTTATAAGAGTTGCAAAAAGGAAGATTATTTGCTTTTGAGCCAAGGGTGGCGGTATTTCTGAAACTGCAGTTTGTGACCCGTTCATGTGCTGCTGTGGTAAAAGTGTATGGTAAGTGGACAAATGGCACCATTGTGAAGAAGTGATGTGGAAACTGTGGAGCACCACGTGCCACTGCAGTCAGCATGGCCCCAGATACCTGTGACAACCTACCAGGATCTTACTGAATCACTCCCAGCCCCTTTAGCTGCTGTCTGTGCTGCACACTCCGCTTACTCTGGATATTAGCTGGTGGTCATAATAATATGACCCGACTGCGAGTTACATCATAGCAAATAAATGCGATCATATAAAAGAATTTGCTAATATTAGGTAATCAATACCCCATATTTCCTGTGACATAATGAGACTTTAGTGCCAGGCACCCGAGCAGGGGTGGTTATCTTGTACCTTTAGTTGCTGTATTTCCTTCCTCAGTAGTTCATTCTCATGACTCAGTTCACACAAGCGCTGCTTTGCTTCTATATTTCCAGGTTCAGACTGTCCTTGTTCCTCCCTCAGTTTTTCTCTCTTTAAGAGCTCTTCAAGACGTTCCTTCATTTCCTGATTCTTCTCCTTCATGGTTTCTAAATATGATAAATAATATTAAACAATCTTAAAATATACCAAAAATAAGATGAAATATTCAAGGCCCAAAACCAGGTAAACTTTTTTATAGTAGAAAGTTGTTTTCTTTCGAATTTAAGTGTGAAGGAAGAAAAATCAGCCATTGTCAGGAAATGTTCAAAATAATACATTTCTTTGAGGAAGGATGTGGCAGGTTTCAGCCGTTGTGATACGCAAGGTGATAAAATACAACGGAAGAAGTCAAATCAAACAATTTTGACTGAGGCTTACATCCCTAAGACTAGCACCTATGTGAAGAACCGGGGAGCCCAAACCTCCGACCCACCTGGTACAGCAACTGTCTCATCCAGATAGAGAATAAATGGAGAGATGGCTGCACACATTCACTGTTATGGGAGTTACAAAAATAGCTGAGTAAGCATGTCCAGCTATATAACCTCCAAAGCAGTGAATTAGATGACCCTTCCAACCATTCTTCATCTCCAATAGATGGACTGGGGAGAACCCCACTCTCCACAGGTCCTTAAGGTGGGGCCCATATCTATTAGACATTTATGGCATATCCTGTGGATATTGCTATACATGTTTAAGTTGACAACATTGCTTTAAAAGGGGTTGTCCAGGTTCAGAGTTTAACCCAGACATACCCACATTTTCACCCAGGCAGTGCCCCTGATGTTAGCATCGGAGCATTTTATACTTTTTTGTTTATAATAACACACTACTAGGTGGAGGCTTCCACCTAGCAGTGTTAGCGGTGATGTCACAGGAACTGATGGGCGGGCTTTAGCGATGCCCTACATGTTTTACAGGCTAGGGCAGCGCTAAAGCCCTCCCATTAGTGCCAGTGACGTCATTGGTCTCACTGCTGGGCAGAAGCCTCTGCCTAGCAGTCCTTATGGAGAGCCCGGTACGTCACCGGAACCCATAAAATGCTTTTGCCCTGCACAATTCAGTACAGGACAAAGGAGAGCATCCGATGCTAACATCAGGGGGCTGTCTGAGTGAAAATGTGGGGATGTCAGGATTCAGCTCTGAACCCGGACAACCCCTTTAATACAGAACACAATTTATTGGTTACCCTTTAATTTATTGTTTTCCACAAGCAGCTCCTTAATCTGTTCCAGCATTTCAGTATCATTTTTGTTACAAAGGCTACTTTGAGACTGGTCCGAGTGTCCGTTCATCATCGTCGCCATCCCAGGGGCCTGGTTAAAGGCCTGGTCAGCCATCACCACAGTAACTGAAACAGAAAACACAGCATTTAGTCCATGTCCATAGACACACATACACCCACCCTAATATTGGTATAATATAGTCCACGTGATCACACAAAGGCTTGCATAAGATTACAAGTCACAAAGGACAATGTGACCATATAATCTTGTAATCCACCACTGATCAAGTATGACTGACTATAACAAATACAGGACTATTCTGTGTGCTGCTATTGTTCTAATGCCCAACATGCCAAGTACTTTGCTTTCTCTGATTCTGACCCTTCAAGAGTCCTAACAGAACACAATCTACAATGTGTTCCTCCTTCCACATGGGTATGTGGTTAAATCCTCCCCCATGTGCCTCGTCTCTGTGGTGGTGCTCTCATCCTTGGGCTGTTGTACGTTAGAAAGTCTATATCAGGGGTCAGCAACCTCCGGCACTCCAGCTGTGGCAAAACTACAATTCCCAGCATGCTCCATTCATTTCTGTGAGAGTTCTG
The DNA here is from genome assembly GCF_014858855.1 of Bufo gargarizans. Taxonomy (NCBI): domain Eukaryota; kingdom Metazoa; phylum Chordata; class Amphibia; order Anura; family Bufonidae; genus Bufo; species Bufo gargarizans. The sequence goes on along the minus strand of NC_058081.1, from coordinate 228,770,484 downwards.
AGAGGAGCAGAGGAAGTATGCATGCTGGGAGTTGTAGTTTTACAACATCTGGAGTGCCGGAGGTTGCCTACCCCTGGTCTATATGTAATACTATGCCATCTGGTGGTGAAAAGTGAGCATTACAAGAGAGATATACACCTTTCAGAGCGCAGACGTTACAAACTGACAGCAGTGGAGGAGGGAAGAGATTTTTCTGAACTTCAGAGTCTGCACAGTGCTGCTGGTTGGACAGTCATGTCATAATATCCTTTCTCATCGGTGATAAAAACCCAGCACAGTGTACGTGTCCCCCGTGTGTGTATGTTTCCTAATGTGTGTGTGGTTTTTTATGTTACATTTACTATGCATTGTTGCTCTAGTTCAGGGATCAGCAACCTCCGGCTGTTCAGAAACGACAACTTCCAGCATGTGTAATTCACTTCTGTGGGAGTTAGAAGAAAAACCAAGCATGTTTGCATGCTGGGAGTGGTAGTTTTGCAGCAGCTGGAGTGCTGAAGGTTGCTGATCCCTGCTGTAGTTACATCCGGGCTCCACTCCTTTCTGTGGCCAGACCCTCCCTCAATGCTTTGCCACTGCCTGGCCTATCGATCAGAGCAGCGAGGGAAGGGCGGACCACAGAAACCAGAGCTTGGGTGTAATGAGAGCAAAGGTGACACCCCTGTTTCACCCAATTATTTGCATATTAAGAAAAAAGTATCACAACTCGGGGACAGAGCCTCAGATGAACCAAAGTACAACAGCGTTTTAATCAGGTGAAGCACAGCTACGTGTCTATGCAAACAGCTGGATAGGGAGGTTGTGGGGGACAGATTCCTAAATTCCACATTTAAATGGGTTCTATCATGAAGGACTTTTATGGCATTTTCGCAGAAAAATCCAGCCCTGAAATATCTTGGTGATCAGTTGTGTCCCTACAAACTCTATTAAATATGGAAAACTAAACAATCCTCAGTCTCGCGTTCAGAGAGGGTCATGGAGCACAGGCATCTTTTAAGGAGTTTTCAGGGATCGGCATATTAAAGGGGTTGTCCAGGTTCAAAGCTGAACCCGGACATGCCCATAATTTGACCCAGGCAGCCCCCCCCCCCTGATGTTAGCATCAGAGCATTTCATGCTCCGATGCTCTCCCTTGCCCTATGCAGGATCTCGCAGGGCAAGGGCTCTTTTATTTACAATGACATACTGCCGGGTGGAAGCTTCTGCCCAGCAGTGTGTTCGGTGACGTCACCAACTCTGATGGGAGGGCTTTAGCGCTGCCCTAGCCGTTTTACAGGCTACTGCTGGCTGCCCTATGGAGAGCCCGGTTCTTCACCGGAACTCCAGAAAATGCATGAACTGCTCCGATGCTCAAGTCAGGGGGGACTGCCTCGGGGAAAATGGGGATATGTCCAGGTTCAGCTCTGAACCTGGACAACCCCTTTAATAGCAAATCCTTCAGATCAATATCAGATCAGTGGGAGTCTGAATCTTGGTAGTCTCGCCAATCAGCTCTGTGTAGGGGCTGCAACACGCAGGTAGATGACCAGTAAACCTTGGTCGTCTACCTGCACACACCACATATGGAATCGGTGGAGCTCCTATTTAAATGAGTGGGACAAAACTTCAATACTTCTGAAGAGCCTGCAGCACCGGCATTAGCTGGCTAGCCTGGGGGTGCTGAGTTTAGGACTCCCCCACTGATCTGATATCATAAAGATAGGTCATCAGTATGCTGATCCCGGAAAACAACTTAAAGGGAACCTGTCACATTCCCTTAGCTTTCAGTGCTTTTCTTTTGCTAAAATAAGAATATAATATATATATATATATATATATATATATATATACACAAAGCTACTAACGTTTCCGGAGCCCAGCACCGCCCCGCATCCTCCGATTCTCCTCGTTGCTCTAACGACGTCACAAAGTTAAAGAGCCGTAATCTCGCAATGCGCGAGGCAGCGCATGCGCAGTGCCGGCATAGTGTTCATTTCCTGTGCTGGCATCAGCCTCAGGGAACGAACTGTGCATGCACTAGCTGCCACACGCGAGATTACAGTGCTTAAACTATGTGACATCAGGGGAGCAAGGAGGATATTTGGAAGATGCGGGGCCGTGCTGGGCTCCTTCAAAGGGGGCGTGGCTGGGCTCTGGAAACGTTACTAGCCTTATTTACATTATATATATATATATATATATATATATATATATATATATATATATATCTTTTTTTAGCAAAATAAAAGCACTGAGAACTATGCGGACTGGGTATTGCAGACGTGCTAGCGGTGATCTAGCAGCGCATGTCCTCAGCTCTATACCCAAAACCCAGGTGACAGTGTCCCTTTAACTATAATAATTACCCATTGTTTAAGTCTGCCAATACAGGCCAGTCTTCTGGATAGCGGCTGCAGGGTATGAGGAAACATTTGCATGTGTCTGTGCAGTGGGCCCCAAGATGTAGTTTACTGGAGGGACCTAGACACCCCAGTCCAATACTGGTCCCTTGAGGACTAGTAATACCTTCTACCAACTAATCCAACACTGGCGACACTTAGAAAAACTGTAAACTGATCAGTTCACATTGACAGCCCTGTTAGAGGGTATCTGGAAACAATGGAATCAGGAACAGGAAAAACTCCATAAAACCCAATCTCATCTAATAAATACTGCCTCAATAAGGAAATGGAGAGCACAGTAGAGGTGCTACCACAGGGAGGCGCTCTGCTCCATGACCTCAGCTAGTTAGCAGAACATCCACAGCATGGTGACACTTTCCTCCCATCAGTTTCGTTTCCTGCTTTGCAGAAGTAAATAGAACAAGCTGCATAAGAGGCCACGGCTTCCCTGTGACCCTCATTCTAAATACTACAGGGCGCCCTTGGGGCAGGTTCCGGTACCAGGAAGGATGTGTACGGGCACACATGGTACGGGCCGTCGGGGAGTCTTACCTGCGTCCTCCTTGTCATCCAGACTCTGTAACATTCCACTCACAACACTCGGGGACACACCCCCATGTGACGTGTGATCACATGACAGCGCAGATAGCAAGGCGAAGGGAAATTCCCAGTCATGGTCGAGTCACGTGATTAGCAGTGTGTTAGGTGTGTTGCTGGCGTGTGATTGGCTGACTGCTGGGTGACGTAATGGCCGCTTAGCACTCTGGGAAGGTTATGTAGGGATGGAGCGGATTGCTCCAGAGGGAAGTGTCACTCATGTGATGAGGGCATAGTGCAGCCCTATTTATATTCATTATACCGACCTGCCGAGACCTGCTCCAAGCGTCAGGGTGCCTATAGCAAGCAACCGGATTCCACCTTTTATATTTCAGAGATCCCCTGGCTGTAACATGAAATTTGGAATCTGGTTGCTATGGGTAACTAAACTAGATTCCCTTTACACCAGTTTTGATCAATCTCCCCCTATGTGTCCAACACTGGAGTAAAGCTCACGTGGTTCAGGCTAGGCTGAACATTTACCTATTGTACTATCTGTAGATGATTTTATGCAAATCAACTTTTTTGTCACAGTGAAAAAAAAAGTGCCCAAAACTCATGCAGTGATTTCCAGTTAGGCAATAAATACCCTGCTTGTCTTAGCAACGATGAGTATTTTAGTACATAATTTTTATTTCATTATAAATAGGGATGAGCGAACTTCAAAATTTGAAGTTCATGTTCGGGTTGGGGTATATGCTGAATTGCCTTATGGATTCCGTTACCACGGACCATAACGCAATTCCATGATGGAATGCCTTTAGAGGCATTCCGTTATTTATTCCGTCGTAATAGAAGTCTATGGCCTGCATAACGGATCCGTCCGATTTTTGTTATGCAGGAGTCCGGTTTTGTTATGCTGTACCGCACTGAAACTGCTGCAGTGTTTAATAATCTAATTGTACATTTGCGTCAGTTCTCGGATCCCTGATTCCTAAGTCCCAATCCCTGTCCTGCTCTCCCCTCCGTTAGGGGCAGATTAAGTGCATGATGGGCCCGGGGCTTTCTACCCAACTCGGGCTCCCCCCCATTTTAGTTTTGTTTTTTCTTCTGTATGAAGAGGCTGCGGTGCTTCGTAAGCGTCACAGTCTCTTCCTAGTCCATATGACATCACATTCATCGGTCACGTGGCCAAGGTGCAGCTCTGTCCCATCTGAGTGATTGGGGCTGAGCTGCAATACCAAGCACAGTGCTAGCAAATAGACAGCGCTGTGCTTGGTAAGGAGCAAAGAGGCTGTGGCTCTCACTGGAACATCACGGTCTCTTCAAACAGCTGATTGGTGGGGGTCCGACTCCTGGCACCCCCACCAAACTCATATTGATGACCTATCCTGGGGATAGGCCATCAATATGTAAATCCCAGAGAACCCTTTTACGTTATGTTATCTGTAGTGTTACATAGGACTGCAGGTACCATCTACTACATTATCTGCACAAAGAAAATTATCACTGTTATCTGGGGTGTTACATAGGACTGCAGGTGACATCTACTACATTATTTGTACTCAGAGTCTTTATGTAACACCATAGATAACACAGCGATAACTCTCTGAGTACAGATAATGTAGTAGATGTCACCTGCAGTCCTATGTAACACCACAGGTAACACAGTGAAAGCTCTCTGAGAACAGATAATATAGTAGCTGTTACCTGCAGTCCTATGTAACACCACACATAACACAATGAATTATTGAGTTATGTGGGGTGTTATATAGGTCTGCAGGGAACATCTACTACATTATCTGTACACAGAAAGTTATCACTGTGTTATGTGGGGTGTTACATAGGACTGCAGGGAATATCTACTACATTATGGCCCCTTTCACACGAACGATACGGATTGGCTCAGGATGCGTTCAGGGAAACTGGCACCATTTTGCAAGCAAGTTTAGCCAGTGCAATGCGTTTTGATGCATTTTTCACACGCGTGATAAAAAAACTGAAGGTTTACAAACAACATCTCTTAAAAACCATCAGTGAAAAACGCACCGCACCCGCACTTGCTTCCGGATGCAATGCGTTTTTCACTGAAGCCTCATTCACTTCTATGGGGCTTCAGTGAACTGATGCATGAAAAAAAATACGCTCATGTACACAGAGTGAAACTTGTGAAAGGGGCATATCTGTACACATAATTTAGTAGATGTCATCTGCAGTCCTATGTAACACCCCAGATAACAGTGATAACTTTCTGTGTGGAGATAATGTAGTAGATGGTACCTGCAGTTTGCGCTGCTGAAAGCTGGAGTGCACTCATCGTTCTTGCCGCGCTGCTCTCCCAACCTCCTCCTCTTCTGGCTAGGACAGAGCAGCACACAGTGCTCCAGGCTAAAAAAAACATACCCAGGAGCCATTGGCTCCTAAACTGAAAAATTTAGGAGCCAAATTACATTTTTAGTCGCCAAATTTAAAATACATATAATTATAATAAAAAAGACATGGAGGAGAAGATGAGACGCAGGTCACAGTAGTGAGCCAGCTCTACATATAATAGAATACAGCACCACATACCTCTTACATCCAGTGACATCTCCTGTCATGTAGACCTTCACTTCCCTCTTCTCCTCCGTTTGACCCTGACAGCCATGACTAATTCTTTCACCTGCATCTAATCTCTACAGAGTTTGTAACACAGACACATTACATTTCTCAATTTTTCCATCAACCTCCCCATCCTGGTGTCCTGACAATGTTATCCTGCTGCCACTCCCAATACTGTGACCGTTGTGCCCTCCAATGCTCCAGTATTTACTGCTGAAAAAATAGTAACCCCAGTAGACATAATTGGGGTCATTTATCTAGTGCGGTCTTAGGTCCAGGTGCTCGCTCGCAGATCGTATGGGCTAGGATGGTAAGGCAGGCGCGCACACATCACTGTGCTGCGTCCTGGCACAGGTGTGTGATGACGTAATCACACCCACCTTTGCCGGGATTTTACTACAGCATAGGCCCCAGGCCTACTAGGACTGAAGCCTATGGCGGTGATCGTGGCGGGCAGGGAACTATGCGCTCCCATGCCCCTCTGCAGTATGTTGGTGATTGGGTCAGCCTTGGGCCCCCCAGCGATGCCGGTCCCAGGGGTGCAGACCCAAACGCCCCTATTATAGTCCACCATTGCCCTCTGTGTGCTTTCAGCGGACACAGCCATTTTTGTCTTTTTTTTCCAGCCCTGCACCAGTTTTTTGTATGTGAGCTGTGACCACCAACCTCTGATCAGTGCGTACGTCACTGATCAACACCTGTACTCAGTTTTTAGAGCTTTTTTTTTTTTTTTACCATGCTCATTTTTTGGCTGTTTTTCTTTTGTGTAATAAAATGTAGTTAGGGGAGTAAATGCAGCAGGGGTGATAATGTTTTTGGGGCTCGTACTGCACATAGGTATTGTAAGAGTACCTCTGGATACACCCGCAGGCTCCGAATTTATGAAGGAAAGGACACCCGGATTGGGGGGCACTGTGGGGGGACTATTATTATTTTTTTATTTTTATATTTATTTATTTTTGGGTCACATGCTTGCAATATTCATTTTTTTAGTTTAATTCTTTTTATTTCAATTTTATAAAATCATATACATTTATACACGGATCACAACAATTCGACAACAAGAAAATCCATATTACAAATTAATAAATATTATAATAACTTTTTTTTTTTTTTTTTACCCCAATGCCCACCAACCACCCCTAGGGAGAGGGAGAGGGAGAGGGACGGGAAAAAAAGAAGAAAATAAAAATAAAAAACAAGAGTAACTTCCAGCCCTAATATAGCCATTTTTTCCATATTTCATTAAGTTTTTCAGATTTTTTAATATAGCACTCAGTAACCCGTTCCACTTTAATCAAATTGAGAACTGCTTCTCGCCACTGTCCCACTGTCGGGGGATCTTCGTTTACCCATTTCCTTAATATAAGGAGTCTAGCTTGGAAAAGTACTTTACCCAAAACCAATCGTGTTTCTTTATTTAACTTCAGATGTTCAGTTACCCCTAATATACAAACTACTGGATCTTCAAACACTTGAACCTCCAAAAGTACTAATACTATCTCTGCTATTTCTTTCCAATATCTAAACAATCTAGGGCATCTCCAAAAACAGTGTATTAGGTCCGCTTTCTCTCCCCTACATTTTGGGCACTTATCTCAAGCTCTCACGCCCATTCTCTTTAACATCCAAGGGGATCGATGTAATCTATGCACTATAAAAAACTGATATCTTATGTGAACCCCTATCCGACACCATAACATAACTTCTAAGGGCATCTTTCCATTTCTCTTCCGTAAAAGACTGTAATTCCTTTTCCCATTTTTTTCTGGCAAGTATTGTAATCCGTTTTTTATTTCCCTCCATCAAAATCCTATATATTTTGGCAGTTGTTCCTTTTTTTTCTCCTCTATTGGTAAATTTATATAATCTATCTGATTGTTCCTTTCTATATTTGTCTACCTGCACCACTGTCCGCAACGCATTCTTAAGCTGGAAGTATTTGTAGAAATCCTTTGGGGGATCCCAAACTCCATGGCCAGTGTATTAAAGTCTTTCAATTTATCTTCCTCAAATATCTGGCCTAGATACCTCATCCCCTTTCTTTCCCAATCTATAGAAGTCCTAATCGTTTGCAATTCCTTTAAATTGAAATTTTTCCAGATAGGTGTATAGTGCAAAAAACCTTTAATCTCTAATATTTTTTTAACTTCCACCCATATATATTCCAGTGAATTTAATATTCTATTTGCTGTATTATTTTTCCCTAGTGTGCCTGATTCCAATACCTCTAAGTGATTCCATTCCTCTCTCCAACCCAATTTATTTAATTCCTGCCTTCCCACCAAACCGTTCAAGCTACCTTTTAGCTGACTATATTGTGTTATTAAATAGTAGAAAAACCAATTCGGAACAGCTAATCCACCCTCTCTTACTGGCAGCTGAAGCACTTCTTTTTTTATCCTAGGGATAGCGCCTTTCCAAATAAAATCCCCCATTAGGCTATCAAATAACCTAAAAAATCTTTTTGTAGAACATGGAGTATTTTTGGGAGGAAAACCATTTTTTATTAGATTTACCCGACCCTGAATTGACAGCGGTAATCTTTTCCAAATATGTATTTTGGTTCTAAGTTCTTTTATTACGGGGAGTACACTTAGCTTTTCATAATCTTCTACGCTTCCCGAGATTTGTATACCTAAATATTTAAAACTCTCATGTTTTTTAAGCACATGCACCCTTAAATCTCCCTGTGATTGGACATCTCCTAATATCATCATATGGGATTTCCCCCAATTAATATTTAAACCAGAAAACATTTTTTTTAATCTATTATATCTATTACTCTATTAAACCGATCCCCAGTATTGTGCATAAATAATAAAATATTGTCTGCGTACATTAATAATTTTTTGTCTCCTTCCGCATATTGAAAGCCTTTAAACTCCCTATCATTTCTTATTATACTTGCCAAGGGCTCAATCGCAATAGCAAATAGTAATGGGGAGAGAGGGCATCCCTGCCTAGTGCCCCGATAAAGGGCAAGAGGCAGGGACAAGCTCCCGTCCACCATCACTCTAGCCCTCGGGTTGGAATATATAAGCTGAACCCATCTAATAAATCCCTCCCTATACCAACCCTTTTCAGAACTGCCCACAAATACTCCCTTTCAATACAATCAAATGCCTTTTGAGCATCCAATGAAAGTACAGCTTTCTCACCTGTTTCTCTGTTAGCCTCAATATTAAGGAACAACCTTCTTATATTTGAATATATCGTTCTACCGGGTATAAAACCAGTCTGATCTTCGTGGATTATAACTTTGAAAGCCTATCTGCCAATCGATACCCAATCAATACTTTTGTCCCGGTATCGATACGATACCGGGATTTCAGTTTTTTCAATACTGGGCTGCGCTTCTGCGCAGTCTAGTATCTCTGAACATGAGCGCGCTGCTATCGGCGCGCTCATGTTCTCTCAGCAGCACGGGGAGAAGGAAGCTGTCCTCACTCCCCCCTGTGCTGCTGCCACTGCCACCAATGAGAAGAGAGGGGCGGAGGAGGGGTGGGCGCACTGCGCCACCAATGAGAAGAGAGGGGCGGAGGAGGGGCGGGTGCACTGCGCCACCAATGAGAAGAGAGGGGCGGAGGAGGGGCGGGCGCACTGCGCCACCAATGATAGGACTATTCCCACACAGAGCGGCGCCCAGCGATGTCTCAGCACTCACCATTAGTCCTGGGCGCCACTCCGTTCACCCGCAGTGCCCCATTTCTGTCTCCTCTCCTGCACCACATGCTGCTGATTACTATCGGAGCGATGGGAGGAGACATCAGCTTTACTAGTGGGCGTTCCTTCTCCCTGCGCTGCGATTGGACAGCGCTACAGCCAGGGAGAAGGAACGCCCACTAGTGAAGCTGATGTCTCCTCCCATCGCTCCCATAGTAATCAGCAGCATGTGGAGCAGGAGAGGAGACAGTAATGGGGCACTGCGGGCGAACGGAGCGGCGCCCAGGACTAATGGTGAGTGCTGGGACATCGCTGGGCGTCGCTCTGTGTAGCCTAATAGTGAAAGTCTGGAGTCCCATATAGTCAGTCTTTAACACAATACAGGAGGCGGGTGCCGGCAGCAGAATCGCATTGCCGGCACCCTGCCCCTGACATGGAGCTGCGATCAGCGGCAGTTAACCCCTCAGGTGCGGCACCTAAGGGGTCAACTGCCGCTGATCTGCCAGTACCCGCCTCCTGTATAAAGGGGTAATTATCATTGGTGGTGCAGTGTGCCCCCCCTCAACCCCCCATGCTTAAAATCATTGGTGGCACAGTGCGCCGGCCCCTCTCAACCCCCCAGTATTAAAATCATTGGTGGCAGTGGGCACAGGGTCCTCTCCCCTCCCCCTCATTGGTGGTGCAGTGGCAGCTTCTGATCGGAGCCCCAGCTGTGTAAGCCTGGGGCTACGATCAGTTACCATGTCAGCCTGGATGCTACAGAAGCCCTGGTTGCCATGGTAACATCCCTGAAGCTGTGTGCACAAAGCACAGAGCAGCAGGGACAGTGTGAAGTCCTATTCACCCTGATAGAGATCTATCAGGCTGAATAGGACAAGGGATAAAAGATCCCAGGTTCTAGCCCTTAAGGGGGAAATAGTTATTAAATAAAAAGTGTAAAAAAAAAAAAAAAAAAAAAAAAAAAGGAAAACCCCCCCCACCAAAATATGAAGTATAAATCACCCCCTTTTCCCAATTTTACATATAAAATATATAAATAATAAACATATTACATATCGCCACGTCAGAAAAGTCCAAACTATTAAAATAGAAAAAAAATCTAGGTGGTGAACGGCGGAACAGAAAAAAATAAATAAAAACTGCGCGATTCGCCATTTTTAAAAATGCGGAATGCACGTGGCTTTTTTGGTTTATTTTTTTCGCGTGGTATCGAATGGTATCGAGTATCGCAATACTTTTTTATGGTATCGAAACCGAATAAAAAATTTGGTATCGCAACAACTCTATATTGAGGACAGTCTGGGAGCGCTATTACTATGTGGGACTATCTGTATGCTCATTAGTATGCGCCCTATAAGACACACTAACATTTTCCCCCTCTTTTGGGAGAAAAAAATGCATCTTATAGGTTGAAAAATATGTTTTACTTTTCAAGATCACTCAGTATAAGTATATGGATCAAATGGCTCTTTAAACGCCCCATCCAAGTTTCTATAATAGAGGTACACTGCAGCAAAATTTAAAGAGGTTGTCTAACTTCAGAAGATGGTGTTTATCATGTAGACAACGTTACATACTAATGTATTGTGATTATCCATATTGCCTCCTTTGCTGGTTTGATTCATTTTTCCAGGTATTATGACCACCCTGCAATCCGGCAGTGGTGGACGTGTAAGCACACTATAAGAAAAAGCGCCAGCCTCTCTTGTGACTGGGACCGTGGGACCGTGCATAAGCATGCATGCACAGCAGCTCCCAGCCACCTGGTATCTGCGCTGCAGCACTAGTCATAGCCCCTGGAAATGAACAGTATATAATGTGATGGAAAAATGAATCCAGCTAGCAAAGGAGGCAATATGGAGAATCACAATACATTAGTAAGTGCCTAGTATTAACTTTATCTACATGACAAATGTCATTTGCTGAAGTGTGACAACCCCTTTAAGATCCTGTATATTTTCCAAAATTATACTAATAGTGTGTTGAGCTGTCTTAGTATTTCACAGATAGCAAGTCTTTGTATTCAGCTCCTACAGAGAAAATTTTCACAGCCATAGAGACAATGGCGCTATTGTTTTAACTGTTCCAAAGACAAAAGATAGTTTTGTTTTTGCTTTGCTGCTAGCATGAGAAAAATTTATTCCTTCTATCATAAAATGGGCCAAAGTACATAGCTAATATTGAACCAGACCTGAATATTGAGTCATTAGGCTGTGAATAGTTTTCATAGTTTGTACATAAGTTATAATTACATTTGATATGATAACCATGTATGAAAACAAGAAGTGCTCAGGTCATGAAGGGGCTGGGTAACTTGAGGTGCTGCTGGGTCTCAGCAGACCCAGGTCAGCTCTGTGGTTGAGACTATTATGTGAGCTCCAGTTACAGGAGAAATGAGCAATAAAAAATGTAATGTTAAAATGCCCCCAAAGACCCTGTATGTCCTTATGGGGTCACAATGTGTAAAATAAAAATAAATATAAAATAAGACACCACGACCTAGCCCACACAAAACTTCTAGCCAAATCCCCATCAACCATAAAAAATCTAAAATAAATTGGAAAATACTTTTTCACCTCTTTTTGCATTTTCTGGATTAGAAAAATAATGCCCCAATGTATCATCGAAAAATATTTTCAAAAAATATTTAAATAAGGGCTCTTGCACACGACTGTATGCCCTCCGAGACATATGATCTGTGAGCGGGACATATGTCCCGGAGCGGCATTGATCGTGCGCACGGGAGTACACAGCATCATAGATTACAATGATGCTGTGCACGTCAGGCCAACCTCGGGGATATTGTCCCGCACTCATATGCCGAAACGCGCATCGGGGTAGCACCATCCTGGTTGGTACAGCACACTGTCATCATTAGGTGAGTCTCTGCCTTTTATTTCTTTTGGCATTGGGTAAAGTTGACCTCTTATACCTGGTGATAACTGTGAATATACTCTAGTCTATGCACTTTAGCATATGTATGTGGTTTATAATATATTAGCCATGTGGACAACGTTATTGAGACTCATCCTGTATATTCTTTAAATGCATAATTTATTGTATATTTAAATGTTCGGTTACATTACATTTGGATACGCTTGTTACCTCCTTTGACACGTGTGCAGTGCCAGGATGGCGTTTTTTTCTGTCACTCTCCTTCATTTTAATCATATTACAATAAATATTACATATGTTTTATAACGGTACTGTGTGAGCTCTGTTTTCTGTTTGTTCACTAAAGATTTAGTAAAGCTCATGAGAGAACTATCATCTGCAGAAAACTATGATGAAGTTAAAACAAGAAGTAGAATGAATGAGCTTTTTATATGCTAGGGACTTAGGGGGAACCACAATCTCAAGTGTGACTTCCTTTGCTAGCAGATGTGCCACCCATATATCAGAGTCCTTAAATACTTCAGCCAAAAGAAAGGAACTAGCTGAACAACTTGCTGTCAAAAAAGCAGAAATTGGGATGGAAGCTGCCATCGAGGCACAGCGCCAACAAATGGCTGAAAGGGATGCACAACACCATCGGATGGAAGCTGAAGTCGATGCACAGCGCTATTAAATGGAAGCTGAAATCGTGGCACAGCACCAACAGATGAAAAGTCTTGAAAGGCAGAAAGAAGTTAAGATCATAGAAGCCAGACTCAGAGTACATGAGGAGGATATGAGTCAGAGTACAGAAAAAATAGAATAGGACAGCACCACTTACTAGAACAAATAGTCCATGATATGGCGGCGGTGCTGGAGGCGTCAGTTTCCTGAAGTTTTTTCTATGAGTCAGAGTAGTCATAGGTTCAAATGTTTACTAAGTGAAGAAACAGGCTCCTACTTTCCTTCATATGCCCAGGAGAATGGAAGGAAATCTCCAGCATGTATTGAAGAAATAAGTTGTTATCCTTCCATCCCCGCTCATAAAAACAAAGAGAGGCCTAGTCCAGTGTTAGGAATAAGGTGTGTGAATTTATCCTCTATCTCTACCGGAAAAGATTAAGAAAAGGACTCACCTAATTCAGAAGTAAGTGAGAAAATAGAACCGGATGATTCTATTCCTAGATGCCATGGCAATGCACAGGAGAGTGTTACAACCATTGTCCCAGCAAGACAACAGAGAACAGTCCTAGCTAGACTTCCCATTCCGGAACCCACTGTATTTTCAGGAGACATACTGAAGTTCATAAAGTGGAAGGCAAGCTTTGAAATGATTATTGAGCATCATTGCTTCAGTCCAGTTGACAAGTTATTCTACCTTCAGAGATATGTTGGTGGAGAAGCCAAGGAAGTTCTTGAAGGTAACTTCTATAGAAAAGACAAAGAAGCCTACATACAAGCTTGGGAAAAATTAAATGCAAGATATGGTTATTCTTTCTTAATACAAAGAGTCTTTAGAGAGAAACTGAATAACTGGCCTAAAATAGGTCCTAAAGAACACTTCAAACTACAAAAGTATTGTGACTTCCTGCAAGCATGGAGCAATACCATCCCACATGTACGAGGACTAGAAGTACTGAACGATTATCTAGAAAACCAAAGGATGCTAACTAAGCTACCTAAAGAAGTGGCTGCTAGATGGAATCGCTATCTGACTGAACAGTTAGATCTAAGTAAGGACTTCCCAAGTTTTAAAGAGTTCTCTGAGTTCATCAATAAGGAATCACGGATAGCATGTAATCCAGTAACAGCATCTTATGTCTTAAAATCCTTAGAAGTAAGGCCTGTGAGAGATATAAGACACGCAAGAGCAACTAGATTTGCAACCAACACAGCAGCTAAAGGTCCAGATACCTACGAGAACAAGTCCAAAGTCACTACTGGTGTCACAAGTTGAAGGTCCCAGGAGAGACCGCCGTGTACTCAGGTACAGACACACAAGAGTTTATTGTGCAAACAGAATCCAAGGAGGGAAACACAGGGAAATAGAGAGCTCTATGTACCGTCCGCACAGTGGGAGGAAAACCCCCACTGCGCCACTGTCTAGTAATACTCCAGAGGGGCGTGACTAAGCAACTCCTGGTATTCACTTGGGCCCCAGATCGTAGGGTTTGGCTTTGTCGCAGGGAGCGTGAACTAGACAGTGACAACAGGCGCAAACGGACAACAGGTACCAGAAGGTACCGACGGTACATAGGCAAACATAACAAACAGGCAAATACAAGAAGGCAACTAAAAACACAAGCAGGAGTTCATAGCAAGGAAACAGGAGGGACAATGAGATGAGAAGGACTAGCTCCACCAGTGGTATACTGCGTGGCCTTGCCCATAGCACTCTGCAGCAAGGCGCACTGCAGCAAGGGCTTGCTGAACAGAGACATGAATACACAAAAGGTGACTCAAACATAACTGGCAGAACAGATAACAAAACACAGGAAAGAGGACGGGAATGAACAAGTAGGAAACCCACAGAGCACAGACAGACACGGATCCCATGGGTCAGCAGCATGGGAGAGTGAGTACAAACTAGGAGCAGGACAAGACAACCACACCAGGAGAGCTGACCCAAAACTGAGGAAACCTTATATACAGGTTCCATGGGTGCAGCAGAGAGGCCACACCCATGGAGCAGACAGAGGATTAACTCCTAATAGGCACACAGGGGAGTTAACCCATAAAGAACCACAAATAACACATAGGAATGGAGCTGCAGTGAGAGCATAGACAGAAGGTCACAGCCAAAAGGTAACGACTGTGACAACTGGGATCAGTAGAGAGAACCGACAAATCTTCAGACTACCTTTCAAGTGTATGTTCTGTGGAGAGAACCACTCCATACATAAGTGCCAACAATTGAAGAAGTCCCCAGATTAAAAGAAAACATTTGTACTGGATAACCAACTGTGTTTTGGATGTCTAAGAAAAGGCCATGTTACTAAGGAGTGTAAGAAAAAGGCCACATGCAACTTTTGAAGGACGCCATCCTACACCACTACATGAAGAACGTCCAAAGAAAGATAAATTCTCAATACCTATAGATACTGAGGAAGGAAAGAAAGTATCAGTATTCTCTTGCAGAGTGAGGGAAGGAGAAAGCAATGGCACATCAATGGTTGTACCAGTGTGCATATTAAATCCTGAAAAGGAGGAACAAGAAGGTATACGCCTATGCGCTACTGGATGCCCAGAGTAATGTCACCTTCATTGATCAAGAAATCTGCAAGAAATTACAAGTGGCTACAGAACAAGTGAAGCTCAAACTCACCACAATGTCGGGGAGAGACACATTAGTGAACAGTCAAAGGGTCAAAGGACTGAGAGTTAGAGAACTTCATTCAAACTGCACATTAGATCTACCTCCAGCTTATACAAAAGACGATATACCTCTAGATTGAGATCGTATACCTAACTGTGAAGCAGCCAGTGGATGGGAGCACCTATCTGTCATATCTCATGAAATGTCCCTGCTGAAGGAGTTTGGTGTTGGACTGTTGATAGGCTACGATTGTCCCGAAGCCTTGGTACCACAAAAGGTAATCACAGGGGACGGAAGGGTGAACCCTACGCTGTTCAAACTGATCTAGGATGGGGTGTTGTTGAAGGAAAACAGCAGATCGCAAACTCAAGACAGGTGACAGGATTGTGTCATCGAATATCTGTCCAAGGGTTACCAACTGTAAGTCCAGCGAAAGTAATCAAGATCCTTGAATCCGACTTTGCAGAAATAAATTCTAAAGAAAAGAGTGTATCCCAAGAAGATATAAAATTTTCACACACTATAGAAGAAAATATTCAGCAGAATCAACAATTTCATCTTGAAATGCCCTTACTTTTTAGAGAACAACCTCATCTACCAAATAACAGAAATCTTGCCCTAGCAAGATTGAAATGTTTGAAAAAAAAGATGTGAAGAGATCCTAAATTCAAGCAGGATTATTTGAAATTCATGGAAGGCATCCTTGAAGAAGGACATGCAGATAAAGTTAATAATCAGCCTAAGGAAGGAGAAGTGTGGTACATCCCACATCAAGGTGTTTACCACTCAAAGAAACCAGATAATATTAGAGTAGTATTTGATTGCTCAGCAAAGTACAATGGTGTTGCATTGAATGATCATCTACTAAAAGGACCAGATCTTACAAACGCTCTGCCTGGAGTACTCTGTAGATTCAGAAAGTATCCCATAGCGGTTATGTGTGACATTAAAAACATGTTCCACCAGTTTCATGTGAAAAATGAAGATAGAAACTTCCTGAGGTTGCTATGGTGGGAGGATGGAGATACGGATACAGAGCCAGCAGAATACAGAATGAAAGTACTTGTTTGTGCCAATTATGGTATAAAGTACCTGGCTAACCTACCTCTCATAAGTCTAGAGTCTACAGAATCTGCTAGTGAAAGAATTCATCTCAAACAACAGAGAGGTACTGGAATCCATCAGTGACTCTGAACTTGCAGCAGCAATGAAGGATGTAGATCTCAATTATGATCATCTTTCAGTTCAGAACGTACTTGGATTGGGATGGAATGTGGAGAACGACAAGTTCTTCTTTAAAGTATCTATTGAAGAGACAAACCATTCTTTCCGCAGGGGCTTCTATATTTGATCCATTGGGATTCTTGGCCCCAGTAATCCTCAGAGCAAAATAAATACTGCAAGAATTATGCAGACAGAAGTTGGGATGGGATGAGCCCATACCTGAAAATTTGAGGCCAAGGTGGGAGAGTTGGATAAGAGACTTGCAAAACTTGAGAGAAGTTCGGATACCCAGATGTTTTGTACCTCATGATTTCGCAGAGTACAAGAAAATAGAACTTCATCACTTTTAAAATGCCAGTAGTTATGGTTATAGTCAGTGCTCCTACATCAGAGTAATAGGAGAAGAAAAGATATACTGTGCCTTGGTTATAGGAAAGGCCAGAGTTGCACCTACCAGTATTCAGACAATACCAAGACTTGAACTGACAGCAGCTGTTGTTTCAGCATTAGTAAGGCTACTTTCACACAAGGATCTAATTTTGTCGGAGCAAAGAATGAATTGAAAGAGCTAAAAGAGATTGATAAAGAAAAAGTAACTGATTATTTGTTATAGAAACAGTGTGATTCATATGAATGCTCCACATGCAAGCCATACAGGAGGAGTTTGGGAAAGACAAATCAGAGTCCTTAGGATCCTGTTCTATGAGGTAATGTCTATTGTTAACAGTCGTCCACTTACATTTGATAATATCAACGATCCAGCAAGTTTGGACCCTTTAACTCCCAACCATCTACTTCACCTCAAGTCTGATTACATACAGCCACCGCCTGACAAGTTCACCAAAGAGGATTTATATGCCAGAAGGAGATGGCGAAGAGTTCAATATCTATCAGAACAGTTTTGGAATAGATGGAGGAAAGAGTACTTAGCCAATCTTATGCTAAGAAGTAAATGGCAAACACCCAGAAGAAATGTCCAAGTTGGTGAACATAGTGTTAGTAAAAGAAGAAGATTTACCTAAAAGTCAATTAGTTAGACCTCAGGTATACCTCTCAGAGAGATCATAAAGTGCTTAAATAACTTAGTAAGAGTACAGATACTCAAGAGAAAAATATATCCACCGTATTATGTTGAATGACAAGATTGAACAGTTGAACCACTATCTTATGCATGCTGCCATTTTATGATACTTTATTCAACACGTGTTTTGTACATGGACTATCTGCTGCGGTGGTGGCAGTGGTATATGAAGAAAAGTTGAAGTAAATAAAGAAGTTATTTCAAGCATTTGGTGTGCTCTTTAAACCTACTGTTTCCATAGAACGGCATTAGAGGAATTACAGAGTAACAAACTGTCTGGTTAGACTAAAAGTCAGAGATACCATTCTTCTAATGCCACAGTGGAAAAGGCACTTCATAGTGCTGCGCCTACCACAATAATACAACCGGATCTGTTCATGACGGATGCATGTGGTTGTATTATTGCAACAGAAGCGTTTTTGCAGATCCATGGCGGATCCGCAAAAAACGCTAGTGTGAAAGTAGCCTAATGTATACAAAAATCGTATACATTAAACGGATGCCTCAGACAGATGCCATACTGTGGCATCCATTCACCATATGTTCCATTGTAAAAAAAAAACAGTATACCTTTTTTTTACCCGATGGTGCAGGAAACAAGAAGTAACTTTTTAGGCTGCACGTACTAATAAAAATTAAAATGTCTGGTCATGCAGAGGGGGGGGGATGGCCTGGTCTTGAACTGGTTAAAGAAATAGCATGAGCCTTAAAAAAAAAAACTTGCTTCTTGTATTAAATTTGCTATTGATTTGTGAGCTATATCCTATCAAAGGAAAATACCTATAACATACACAAAGATCTTGAATTATCACTGCATACCATCTTTATGATTTAAAGTTTCTTTTTTATGGTAATTAAAAGTCGAGGGGCAGGCAGCAGTGTGTTAAAAGAAAACTGAAATGGTCCCCCCCCCCCATCCTCAGGATAGGTCATCAATAGCTGATCAGCTCTTTGAAGAGAAGGCAGCACTCCATGCAAATTCCTCTTCCCCTTCCTTACCCTGCCCGTCATCTCAGAGGTGCAGTGTAATTACAAGTAGTTGCTCCATTCACTTGAATTGACCGAGTACTTGTAATTACACTACTCCGCCGCTGCAAGGTAAGCTACACATAGTGTAATGACCAGGAAGCAGTGGACCCATGGATCGCCACCTCCTCTTCAAACAGCTGATCGTTTGGGGTGACAGCTAAGGATAGGTTATCAATATATACAGCTTGCATAGCCTCTTTAACCCCTTCAGGACCCTGCCATTTTTTACCTTAAGGACCAGGCTGTTTTTTGGAAATTTAACGTGTCACTTTATGTGGTAATAACTTTGGAACGCTTTTACTTATCCAAGCCATTTCAAGATTGTTTTCTCGTGACACATTGTATGTACTTCATGATAGTGGTAAATGTTAGTCAATATTTTTCATTTTTATTTTTTTTAAATACCAAATTTACAAAAAAAATTGCAACTTTCTAAATTTTTATTTATCTGCTTTTAAAACAGATAGTGATACCTCATATAATAGTTATTACTTTACATTTCCCATATGTCTACTTAATGTTTGGATGCTCTTGTGAATGGCATTTTCTTTTTTGGGGACGTTAGAAGGCTTAGAAGTTTAAAGCAAATTTCCAAAACACACTTTTTAAGGACTAGTTCAGGTCTGAAGTCACTTTGCGAGGCTTACATAAGAAAAACCACCCACAAATGACCCCATTTCAGAAACTACATCCCTCAAGGTATTCAAAACTGATCTTACAAACTTTGGTTACCCTTTGGGTGTTCCACAAGAAGTAAAGGTAAATGTAGATGAAATTTCAGAATTTAACTTTTTTGGCAGATTTTCCATTTTAATCAATTTTTTCCAGTAACAAAGCAAGGGTTAACTCAATATTTATTACCCCGATTCTGTAGTTTATAGAAACACCCCATTTGTGATCAGAAACTGCTGTACGGGCACACGGCAGGAAAGGAACGTTATATGTTTTTTTGAGGGCAGATTTCACTGGGATAATTTTAAGTTGCCATGTCACATTTGAAGACCCCCTGATGCACCAACTAGAGTAGAAACTACAAAATGTTTTTTAGCACAGTTTTTATTTCTTTTTTTGACAATGTTCACCTGAGGGGTTAGGTAATCTGATATTTTTATAGAGCCGGTCGTTACAGACGGCGATACCAAATATGTCTGTTTTTTTATTTTTTTCTATTTTTTTTTTAACAATTTTATGTGTTTTATTTTGGGAAAGGGGCGTTTTTTTTTTACTTAAAGGGATTCTGTCACCAGTTTTTTGCCCCTCCATTTATAAATATGGTTATGTTCAGGGAGCTTTAGTGATTCCTAATGTGGTCTTATAACTGAAATCTGTAGGCTCATTTTGTCTAAAAAACGTTATAACTAACCTGTCATTCATCCAACTAAGGTGCCCAAGGAGATGTGCATGTCTTCCAGATGCCGCCCGCACCCGCCGCCGTTCGTGCCCTGCTCCTCCTTTTCTGACATCAGCGCCGCCTCAGAATCCTTTGTTACGCCTCCGGCTCTCCCTCACTCCCCCCTTGTCACAACCAGACAGCTGAGAAGCTCTGACAGAGGCCTTTCAGAACCTCCTCCTTGAGTTTCTGTGTTGTGGTATTCAGCTCCTCCTCTCGTCAGCCTCTCTCAGCTGTCATGTGTTGGACTTATTGCTTCCCTTTAAATTCTTCCCCAGAAGGCTTTTCTGAGCGGCTTATACTACTTCCTGGAGTGTGTGTGCACGCTGATCTGTCCTCCTGTTTGCTTCAAAGCTAAGTGTACCTTTATCTGTTAATATCTGTTTGCTGGATCCCAGGTGACCCTGACTCCCTCCGTATCTTGTGTAGGGAGCCGGTGGTCGTGTCCCCTCACTATTGTAGGGTGCTCAGGGCTTTATAGTCAAGGTTCGTGGATATGCAAACCTCCACCATTCGGATCTTTGCATAGGCTGAGCAGCCAGGGAAAGTGCCAGGTCTTCTGCAGGGGTCTCCCTTGGTTCCTTAGTTTTCGGATCCAGCGAGTCGTTTATACATGTTGCTTTGCCTTATTTCCTGTACACCGTCCGTGACACCCCTCCTTCTTCTCTAACATCTCGCGCGTGCGCACAGGCTGGCGCCAGTGTTCAGGTCATCGGGAGGTTGAGCGAAGTGCCGGCGCATGCGCACTTCGCTCCATGAAGCCGAACGGAGAAGTCCGCACGGGCGCATCAGGCACAGGATTCTGAGGCGGCGCTGATGTCAGAAAAGGAGGAGCAGGGCACGAACGGCGGCGGGTGCGGGCGGCATCTGGAAGACATGCACATCTCCTTGGGCACCTTAGTTGGATGAATGACAGGTTAGTTATAACGTTTTTTTAGACAAAATGAGCCTACAGATTTCAGTTATAAGACCACATTAGGAATCACTAAAGCTCCCTGAACATAACCATATTTTTAAATGGAGGGGCAAAAAACTGGTGACAGAATCCCTTTAAAACTAAATTTTTTTATTATGGAAAACAGTTTTTTTTACTTTTTATTTTTGTCCCACTCTGGGACTTTAACTTCTGGGGGTCTGATCCCCTCTACAATGCATTACAGTACATCATGTATTGTAATGCATTGCATGTCAGCTTGTATGCTGACAGCCTGCAGCACGGGGGACCCGATGGGGAAGCGGAGGGCATGCATACCCTCCACAAACCCCGTGCATGCTGGGGCATACAAGGGGTTAATACGCTGGAATCTGTGTTTTCACCAATGCCGGCATATGCAGCAGGTGTCTGGCTGTCAGTGACTGCCGGACCCCTGCTGCTAATTGGGCTGGCGCAGCACCTGCACCCGCCCGATCAGCCCGCCGTACATGTACGGCGCTGGTTCTTAAGTCACGTCCACCAGCGCCGTACATGTATGTCACGGGTCCTTATGGGGTTAAAGATAGGTCATTAATATCTGATCGGCGGGGTCCGACATCCATCAACTGTGCAGATCAGCTGTTTGAAGAGTGGTGAGCAGATGTAATTACAAGTATGGTATCCCCATTCACTTCTATGGAACGGCTCGGTCTGTTCAAGTGCATAGGACAGAGTTGTCATATAGAAGTGAATGGGGATGCCATACTGTTTGCCTCTGCAATTTCTGCGACAAGCAGGTTAACAGAGCAGAGAAGGTAGCACTTATACGACCGCTGCTTTCTCTTCAAACAGCTGATCGACGGGGGTGCCGGGAGTCGGACCCCTGCCGATCCAATATTGATGACCTATCCTGAGGATAGTCATCAATAGTCAAAAACGGACAACCCCTTTAAGTATGTTGCACTGTTGAAGACTGGAGTAAAGGCAGAAGATGATGATGATTGTCAGAAGCTGAAGTGTGGCCAGAGACAAGCCAGAGGTCATAAGCCGGTATCAGATAGTAGCGTGGTACAGAGGATCAGACAGGCTCAGGGTCAGACAGGCTAAGTAGTCGATGCAGGCGGCAGGCAAACAAAATGGTCAAACAGGCTGGGTCAAACACAGACGATCAGAACACCTATGCTATTACTGTTAGTAACTCAATACTCAGGCAACTTCCTAGTCGAGGAAGCTGCTATTTAACCTTGTAACCCCGTCCAGGGGCTGTGCTGGAAAGCAGGAAGCATGCACCCTTGGAAGCTTGACTCACAGGAAGCGTCGGGCACTTGCCCCTGTGGGTCCCCAACATGGGATGGAGCACGGAGGCAGCATGGCCAGAATGGCCTAACAATAATTCTATGGAAAAGCAGTAATTGGTTCCAAATCCCCTAAAAATTACACCCAAAAATAAGAAAAAATGAAGTATAATGAAAAATATGCTGATAGCCGAGACAGATAAAGCAAGACCTTATTTATAACAGTCAGGAATAGATGCTGGAAGCTGTAAATCACTTTCTATTATGAGGACATAAACTTCTTCAGGTTCTTGTGTAATACTGACATATACCAGAAAAATTAAATGGAGTCGTTTCAGAAATGGTGTCCAAAAGAACAGCTCATCCTGGCATAGACTGGGGACAGTACAGAGCATGTAGTACTGCAGAGCTACTAGACAACCATAAAGGTGTTTTACCAGAGAAATGGCCATGTGTATTGGTTGGATCTGAGTCTGAGGAATTGTATATTGAGTTTAGTTTCAACATACAATGGCAAATACACTAACACACACATACAAATGGACACTTATTTTCTTACAGGCTGTAGGTTCTCCGTTCTCCTCTGGTGTCTTTTGAAGGCTAAAGGACCTGCAATAATGTGACATGATGACGTCATCAAAGGTCCTTTAACCTACCATCACTATTTCTCAAAGGTTCTTAATACTCTGATATGTACACCTATGAAGGGCACGGGCTTTGTGACTGTATCTGGCGGGGCCCAGCCTGGCCTCTAGAAAATACACTACTCCTGGGCCCCTTCTCAACTAAGGGGCCCTGAAGCAGCCGCTTCCCCTGTAGTCACACCACTGCTATTGAAAGATAATCATCTCCAACAAACAAATTCTGTCTGCTGTCGTGGCAGTTTTACACCTGTATCTGGCTTTCAATTGCACCATTCTGAGAAATCTGCCCTTTTTTTGAAGAAACAGGCCCAGGTATTTAAAGAGGACCTTTCACTAAAGTAAAACTTCAAAACTAACTATACAGACATGTAGAGCAGCGCCCAGGGATCCCCCTGCACTTACTGTTATACCTGGGCGCCGCTCCGTTCTCCCGTTATGTCCTCCGGTATCTTCATAGTTAGGCTCCATCTAGAGACAGGATGTCCTGAGCAC
The DNA here is from genome assembly GCF_014858855.1 of Bufo gargarizans. NCBI lineage: Eukaryota > Metazoa > Chordata > Amphibia > Anura > Bufonidae > Bufo > Bufo gargarizans. The sequence goes on along the minus strand of NC_058081.1, from coordinate 228,747,044 downwards.
ATCTATAAATGATACAAAATGCCACCTAATGTAAGCTAAGGCTTCATGCACATGAACGTGTCCATATTTTAGCCCACAAACAACGGATCCACAAGATAGGAATATCTTTCATGTTCATGCTTTATTTTCCTCACTCTCATCAATAGAAAAGGGCTATTCTTGTCCGCCATACAGACAAGAATAGGACATGTCCTATAATCTGCAGAATGGCCAAGCGCATCCGCAAAAAATATAGACGTGTGCATGACCCGGTAAGATGTTGTTCAATTTCTTTTATTCAAAAGAGTCATGAAAGGACATTACATCAAGAGACATTAACAGCTCGATGACGGGTCGAAGCTGTGTACAAATAAAAGTATACACTCAAATGTTTAAAGATACAGAGAGCAACAGGATGCATAGAAGGGTACAACCAGTGGTCGTTCTTTACAATCAAGTGGCGCAACACAGTCTGGTTAATAGACGCGTTATAGTATGCGCTCTGCAGCATACAATCACAGAAAGACAAATGACATAGACAGGACGAACACATAAGAACATACGGGGGGGGGAAGGGGGAGATAATTCCTGACCATAGATGTAGAGAAACAAAAGTCAGAATAATAAAATGCAATTGAAGTGAGCCAATCTGTAAACCTATACCCATTTCAGGTGGGAATGGCAACCTGAAAAAGGGAATAGGGTAGTGGAGATTTAGAGAGGGGGCCAGTATCTCCTCAGGGACTGGCTTCATCCCTATTCAGCCAGTTGGTAAATTCGTTAGAACCCTTAAACAAAATCCAGGGAGTCCAGATCTTTAGGAATTTGGCGGAATTGCCCGAGTCCTCCGCCCAAAGTTCCTCCATTCTATAAATTTCTCAAAGGTAATTAGCCAGTCCCTAAGGAGAGGGGCAGAGGTGGATTTCCAGAACCTAGGTATGACCAGGCGAGCTGCCTGAACAAAAAATAACAGGCCTTTTCTCAGGGTGGAAGTAGAGCCGGGAAACATGGAGAGTAAGACACCCTCTGGCGTCCATCTAGTAGAGCTACTACAAACCAAATCATAGAGGTCATTAATGGCCTCCCAGAAAGGTGTAATCCTTTTGCAAAACCACCAAATGTGGGACATATTACCCTCTTCACTACCACACCTCCAACAAGTGTTGGGGCATGTGAGAAGTAAGGAGTGCAGCAGGGCCGGGGTCCTATACCACCTAGATAACACTTTAAAATTATTTTCCTGGAGACCGCAACTGATAGAAGACTTGTAAGAAAGCTCAAATGCCTTCTCCCACTGGTCAGCAGGGAATGTCTTCCCCAGTTCTCTCTCCCACACCTTTACAAAGGGTAAGGAGGAGATGGTGTCGTCTTTCCCCTGGAGTAGCCCGTAGGTCAGAGACACTAAATGTGTAGGAGGGGATGTTTGAGTGCACAATGATTCGAAAGAGGTGAGATCCCTAGCCAGAGCTGACTTGGGGCCTAAAGAGGATATGTAGTTCTTAATGCTATTGTGCTGCAACCACGCCCCTGGCGACGTGCTCTCCGTAAAGGAGGACAGCGGCCGTAGAGATCCCTTCTCCATAACTGAGAATAGAGTAGGATTACTTGCAAACTCCAACCCCAAAAATGACTTACTCTTTAAGCCCATAAGGAAATCAGGATTATTAAAAAGGGGGATTAGGGGGCTAGGGGATTGTGTGAGACCAAGTGGTATTGCGATAGTATCCCAAATCTTCAGAACACCTGAGGTCAAGAGGGGGAGGCGTGGGGGCCTTTTAGACCTAGAAATCCAGAGCAGGCTATGGGTTGGGAACCCAACTTCATGCTTCTCAAACTTGACCCACCTCTTAGATTGTCCGTTGTGAAACCAATCCAGTATATATGAGAGGATGGACGCTTTGTGGTAATTTGGCAGGTCCGGGGCCCCCACGCCCCCCCCTTAATCTAGTTCTCACCAAAAATCTCATCCCTATCCTAGGGGAGGAGCCCGCCCAGATAAATTTAAGGAACATAGATCTAAGGGTTCTAAAGAAAGAGTTCGGAAGAGGTATGGGGATAGTGCGGAAGAGGTACAGAATGCGAGGGAGAATATTCATTTTGAGCGTGTGAATCCTACCAAACCAGGATAGTGGTAGCCCCTTCCAGCTTTTTAAGTCTTTTTTGATGTCCTCAATAAGGGGAGTAAAGTTCAGGGGGAATAAATCTGTCAAATTAGATGGAATGGCCGTACCTAGGTAAGCTATATGACGACGTGCCCACCGGAAAGGAAAAGAGGCTTGTAAATTGTTAACCAGGTCTTGGGGTAAGGTGATATTAAGGACCTCCGACTTATGGAGATTAACTTTAAAATTGCTGAGGTCTCCAAAGGTCGAGAACTCCCTCAATATATTAGGGAAACCAATTAGCGGGTCTGTGCAGTAGATAAGGAGGTCATCAGCGTATATGGCTATTTTCGACTCCAGGTCGCCCATCTTAAGGCCTTTAATAGACTCATTAGCCCTGAGAGCTCTAGCTAAAAATTCCATGACCATAATGTACAACAGAGGGGAAAGAGGGCACCCTTGTCTGGTGCCATTATGGATACGGAAAGGAGTCTATAGAGATCCATTAACTCGGACCTGAGTGCTAGGGTCGCGGTAAAGTGCTAAAATTCTATCAATCATGCCAGGACCAAACCCAAACGCCTTCAAGGATTCATGCAGAAAGGACCAGTCTACGCGATCAAACGCTTTCTCTGCGTCGATCGATAAGAGACACAGAGGCGATCCCAATCTGTTAGCTCTGTTAATGATGGCCATAGAACGAATGGTGTTATCGCGCGTTTCCCTCCCCGGGACAAAGCCCGCCTGATCTACATGAATCAGAGATGATATGAACGGTTTCATTCTTTCCGCGAGGATTTTTGCGTATATCTTCACATCAACGTTGATCAGGGATATAGGGCGATAGTTACTACAAAGAAACGGGTCTTTCCCCGGTTTCGGTATAACGCATATGTGGGCCATTAGTGCCTGGGGAGGGAAAGACGAGCCACCAGCTAGGGAGTTACACATAGTGGTGAAAGGAGGGGCTATTTCTTCCTGGAATTGTTTGTAAAAACGAGGCGTAAAGCCATCGGGGCCCGGACTCTTGCCAACTATTAATCCTTTGATCGTCCTGTGGACCTCCTGTTCCGTTATTTCACCCTCTAGTTCCTCCCTATGCTCAGAGGACAATTTAGGGCCGAGTAAGCCAGCCATGTAGTCCCTAATCTTTTTGAGTTTGGTGTCATTGGAAATATCTGCAAACTTCCCTCTCAGGTTATACAATTCCTCGTAATAAGATCAGAACTCCTGGAGAATGTCCCCAGTTGCGTGAATACGTCCCCCCGATCTGCGATTCAGGGCAGGAATATATGAGGCGTTCGTTTTGGGCCGTAACATTCTCGCCAGCAATCTACCACTTTTATCCCCGTGGCCGTAGAAAAGTTTCTGCAGCTTATCCCTAGCACCCAAGTATTTTTGATCAATTATCTTACGGAGAGCTGTACGGGTCTCGCAGAGCTCTTGGAAGGCCTCACTGGACAATGACCCCTTATGTTTCTGTTCCAGACCCGCTAATTTCAGTAATAATGTTTTGATCTCCCCAGCTCTAATTTTCTTAAGTCTAGAAGCGTGAAGAATACATCTGCCCCTAATAACACATTTTAGGGCCTCCCATTGAATGGTCGGGCTAGAGGGATCATTTACATGATTCAAGGCAAAATCAGAGATGGCGGATTTAATGTCAGCAGCGCAGACAGGATCTCTAAGTATGTTATCATTAAGTTTCCAGGAACCAAATGATCTAGAGGAATCGCCAATGTCTAAGGCCACCCAAATCAGGGAATGATCCGAAAATAAGGCAGGTTCAATGCCCGCAGCTGGGTGCGAGTCCAGCAAAGAGTGGGAAATGAATATGTAGTCTAAGCGGTGGTACGTGTTATGAGAGGCGGAGAAGAATGTGAAATCCTTTGTGGTGGGAAATAATATGCGCCAAACATCTATTAGTCTGAGGGATCGAAGATGTCTCTTAAAACCACGGGCCACCCCAGGGGAAACAGAGGACCTACCGGAGGAGGTATCCAAGGAGACATCCAGGGGGAAGTTTATATCCCCGCCCAGGACGATCGGCAAGCTGTCAGCGAAGTCGGTCAATGCAGAGAACATCCTAGAGGCAAAGCGGAGGTGTCCTGTATTGGGAAAGTAGACATTAGCAATTATAAAGAGTTTTGAGGCTAAGGAGACTTTAATGAAAAGAAAACGACCCAAGCTGTCAGAAACCGTGTCCAATATTTCACATGGTACAGATTTGTGTATGGCAATGGATACACCCCGAGATTTTGACTCCGGGTGTGTGCAATGTGACCAGGTCGTGTAGTACCTATTTTTGCAGGAGGGCACATGTCCAGTTTTGAAATGAGTCTCCTGTAGCAGAGCTATTAAGATCTTTTGTTTATGCATGCTATAGAGAATTTGGTTACGCTTGGCTGGTTCGTTGAGACCGTTCACATTGTAAGAGCTGATTCTAATAGACGCCATATAGACTAGCACATATTAAGAGACTATATGCAAGTGTGTCAGGAATGGACAGGGGGAGGGAAAAACGAGAGGGGGGACCAGACGGGACAGGGTAGACATAACAAGGACACACAATTAACATAAAAAACAGTAACCTGTGGCGTTCAGCCTGAGGTAATGACATCTCAGGGAAATCTTCAGCCACTCTGAGGAGATAGAAGCGATGAAAGCCCAGGGTGAGCCAGCATCCTCCCACCACTCAATATTAAGGCAAAACGGACAAAGAGCTATTTGGTAAACGTGGGACTGCCCCTAAACTAGTCCAACCAGTGGAGCCAGGGATAAGGACAGAGCCATAAAGAACTAAAAACTACACATAACACCCGCAAGGGAATAAAGGCTAGTGACTCCAAGCCTTGACCTAGGGGTAGGAACCGAATACTTAAACCACAATTAAAGCAAAACGGTTGCAAGAGACCCACACGGAAAGTGGGCACAGTAGAGTCCAGTACAGACATAATATGATGAGCTTCTCACGGCGACTTCCTCATTTTCGATGAACGCGGAGAAACTTGCGTCCACTGCACTCTATTTGGCAGCGGTGCAGGGGATGGCATCACCGGCCAATCTGGGAGGGAGACATGACCCGGTAAGATGAATGGTTCAGTGTGCTATCTGCAAAGAAATGTGTATAGCTCACAGATGAAAAATACAGTTGTGTTTTTGAAGTCATAGAGGGAATAAAGCTGGCCTGGTCCTGATGACTAAAACCAGAAATAACTGAACCAATTACAATGCAGTTCAGTAAATGAAAACTGATGCAAAGGTGTCCATAGTCTGTAATGTAAGGAGACATATACATTTTCACATGATTTATGTAGGGGTTGATTAAGAAATTAACTTATAACCAAAATAATGTGGTATGTGCTTACTTCCCATTTATCTAATATTACAGTCATTAATAGGGGACATCTGCAATTCTCCTAGAATTCTTATTGCTTCTATATTTGTTTTTTTCCCACAGAGAAGATTATATTTGCTGGGATTTGTTTATCCAGGAAGCAATATTTGCAGAATAATGAGCATTTAGTGGGCTGGAATCCAGTTGAGGGCAATATATCTGTGCTCTGTGGGAAATTGTATCTAGGACAAAAGAAGAGTATTTGGCATCAACTGAAAACTAAACAGAGTTTACCCAAATTCCTTGAGTTTAATGTATAAACTCCTGATTTGCACTGTAATTTAGTTAGGTCATTAATGGAATACACAATGTATATATAAGTACATAAAATAAATACATCAGTAGATTTCTAAATGCACAATTTCAACTTTCACATGTAACACATGCTTACTTTAATATTTTATCCTTTTGCTAAATTTTACAAAAATCTTTTAGAATTTTAACTTTTGTTGTTTCCACCAAATATAAAACATTTTGGTTCGTGTTTTTAGAATATATAACTCATAATTAATGAATTACAAATGAATCTGTTAATTAGGAGACAATTAAAAGATTTTATAAATGGTAATCACTCTGGTTTGTGTGCATCCTGTATGTAGCATTTCCTGTTGTATCCAACCAAACCCATGATACTCTTCTCCTTTCTCAGCCACACCTCCAGCACCGCCCCTAACAACACCCAGTTAGTTTATGGCTCCTCCTACCCAGCTAGTTACATAGACACTGCCCTATCACTGCCCCTAACAACACCCAGTTAGTTTATGGCTCCTCCTGCCCAGCTAGTTTATGGCTCCTCACATCCAGCTTGTAACATAGACACTGTCCCTGTATGGACTTACCATTACAGGAAATAAGAAAGAGCTGCTTGGACAAGGTCATGTGACCATAGCCCAAAACTGCACATAGAAGCAATAAAGGGAAAAGAAATACAATACAAAATAATAGCTACCTTCACAAATGATTAAAGGATGTTAATGCAAAACAGAAACCCCCTTTAAACTCCTCAGAATAGGTAGGATAGGTCATCAATATTGTATTCCCAAAAAACCCAAGCAAGCCAGTCATTGGGAAAATATTGTCCAGTCTATAGACATCATGTTATGGAGCTGAGAAGATTGATGTATTGTTAGAAAATTTTTAGTTGTTCAACAGACAATTTCATTGACAGGCTTGTATGTATGAGCATGCATAGAGAGATGGTTGTCAATCACTGATTAGGACCACCAACTGGACTCCTAGGGTCAATGATTTAAATAAAAAATACAAGCAATACTGAATCTGTTCCCACATAACTATACACTGATGAGCAAAAGGGTAACGATGTTTTGAACTTTTGACTTTCAGGCTCCATATCTCACCATCCACTACAGCTTAGAACGTGAGACTACCATCATTTTATAGACAATCATCTTGGCCATCTCATACATAATCTGGACTTGCAACTATTTAGCATATCATTAGTTATGCAGATTCTTGTCATGTGACCGCATTGTTACTGTTTTGCTCCTGGTGGTGGAACAATCATTTTCTTCTTGTATACTACAAATTACAACCTGTTCTCACGTTCCCTAAAAGCTCAGTGTGTTATTAGGTTGATTCCCACTTGAAAGGTCACTGGTTTGAATCTAGGAGCAGCCATGAAGATTTCCCAAGAATAAAGAAACACCATCATCCAGCTCATTGATAGTGGTATCTCTGCCAAGAGAATTGCCAAGCTGCATTATGCGAGTAGTATTACAGCTGGAAGAATATGAAATGATGTCCATCTATCCATTCCAAAGCCAAGAGGTGGACGTCCAGGCAAAATATCGGAGTCAACAAGTCGGCTCATCACAAGGTCTATCAGTTCTGGTGCAACAAACACTGCAGTGGAGGTGGCTGGTATGTTTCATAATAGTGAGATCACAGATGTCCATCCAAGCACTGTGTGTCGTGCATTACACAAGTCTGGAATGGTGCCCCGAAAAAAGGTGAAGAAGCCTCTACTTCACTATCGTCATAAGAAGCGTCAGCTTGAATTTGCAAAAAAGTACGATCAGTCGACAGTAGAAAATTGGAAATGGGTGATTTGGAGACATGAGACAAAAGTCAAATGACTGGGCTCTGATGGGTGCAAATGGGTCTGGAAGAAACAAGGGAAAGGAGGCTAACGGATCAAGAAATTGAAGGAACTGTCAAGTTTGGTGGAGGAAGCCTGATAATATGGGGTTGTTTCACAGCCAAAGGTGTTGAATATTTGACCAGGTTCATGGGTGGTCTCATTGCTGAGCTATATGTGAGTATCCTACAGGACGGGTTACTTCGTACACTCGAGTAGTGTTGATCGCAAATATTCTAATCGCAAATTTTTATCACGAATATCGGCACTTAGAGAATTTGTGAAGATGTAGAATATAGTGCTATATATTCGTAATCGCAAATATTCTATAATTTTTTTCCATCAGTAACCCCCATTCTTGCTTGTTGGCCAATGAGAAGGCTGCAATATCTTTGTCTGAGCTTAGCAACATCTCTAGCAACCAATAGGAAAGTTGCCTATCCCTTTACTATATAAGAACCTGCCCAGCAGCCATTTTCTACAGTTCTGAGAGAGAGAGAGCAGTGTCATTGCTGTGCTCTGTGCTTTCCTCTGAATCCTATTCCTTATCCAATTACATTAGATAGTTAGCTCATATATATAATACAGATAGTTAGTGGGAGATAGTCAGTATAGGTTAGATAGTGATATAGTGTAGCTGATAAGTTCCAGTGCATGATAAAATGTAAAGTTGCATGTATTGCTCAAAAAATATGCGCATCATTAGTGCTGATTTGCACAATCGCGAAAATAATGACGAGATCACGAATTCTAGAATTTGCAAATTTAGTGCGAATATTATGTGAAAAATTTGCGAAATATCGCGAAAACTAATATTGCCTATGCCGCTCATCCCTACACTCGAGTACAATGGGTATAAAAAAAGGATAACATAGTGTTCCAGCTGGACAAAAACGCGAAGCATACAGTACGCCAAGATTGGCAAAGAAATGGTTCAATAACAATGAAGTAGAGGTGCTGAATTGACCTCCACAGTCCCTAGACCTTAACCCAATAAAACACTTGTGGGTAGAGTTGAAGAAGAAAAAGCTGTATTCGTACCTATTCTGACTCCGATTGTTGTAATAGCGATTTATCCCTAGTGAGACCTCTATGCCTGGCCTGTATAAGCAGATATAATCACTGCGGACAATCCTTATCAGATAGCTTGAACTCAACAACACCGAGTTTATCCATGTAAGTTGCTTTATTCTGTAAGTCAGAGAACAGAGTACAGCAGAACAGATGGATTCCGGTATTGTGCGGTCAAAAGATGATGCTTTCGTAAGCAAACATAAGAACACATGTGTATCTGTACATATGCTGGAGCAGTATGAAGATACAGGAAGTGAAGTACACAGAAGAAGGGGTGGAACAATGAAAGGAAATGAATCACAGATATCACAAACAAGAAAAACAAGTGCAATACCAAAAACGGCCACTAGATTGGAGCATATAACCAAATATAGAATATATGAATGGTTCAATGAATTAAACTATATAGATTTTAACTGTGTAGCAGCACAGTACCCCAGTGAGTCGATCAGCATGCACCAACATTGGGAACGTGTAGAAGAGACCTGGGAACAGATTTCAGTCAAGACATGCTTGAATCTGATTGAGAGATGCCCAGAATGATTCAGGCAGTGTTGAAAGCCAAAGGTGGATTTACGAAATACTAACAAAATAATACAATTTTGATTTTTAGGAGCAAAACAGTAACAATGCAGTTATATGACAAGAATCTGCATAACTAATTATATGCTAAATAGTTGCAAGTCCAGTTTATGTTTGAGATGGCCAAGATGGTTGTCTATAAAATGGTGGTAGTCTTACTTTCTAAGCTGTAGTGGATGGTGAGATATGGAGTCAAATCTTCAAACATTGTTACCCTTTTGCTCGTCAGTGTATACCAATAGGTTCCCACTGCTCTACAACCTATTGCCTGCAGATCGGACTTCATGTACAATGTTCTGTTTAATACAAGTCATCACATACTGATGGATCAGAATACATTTATTAATATGGCAGTTCAATTTGAGTTAGTGTCACTACATACAATGTTATTTCTCTATGCAAAGGAAAAGCAAAGTAAATAGTATTTTTCTGTTACTTTTTCTCTCAGCCAGTGGCGTACCTGCAATGGAGGCACACCACATGACTGCTATGGAGTCTGGGAAGGGATGCCCAGCTCTGAACTCCTTCTTCTGTTCTCAACATGCAAACTGCACCACTAGGGGGAGCTCAGTGCAAATAAATGTTTACAGCTTCCATTGCAGTCACCGGCAACTGTGTAAATTCCTATGCACAGAGCTCCACCTAGTGGTGGCTTCAGGCAGACAGTTTTATAGTACACTGTATGGGAGAAGCTTCAGACATTGAAATGTATTTATCCGTGTATTTATGCCAGTTGACAAATATGGTGTTCAGAATGAGCCTCATATTTATGAAGCACCTGTTCCACTTTTTCTAACTTAAAAATCACAGAAACTGGGTGGAGCAGGGTGCCCATACAAACTTTTACTATAGAGCCCTATGAGATCTGTTTGCATCCCTGCTGTCAGCTATTATGTAAATGAGAAAAGAGATGGCATACAGGCCCGGTTCCAGACTTTTTCCTGTGTAATATTGATTTGTTTAAAGAAGGCCACCGAGTCTGTGAGGAGCCTCAGGACATTTACACCTATTGTCCTGGAAGCCAAATTGCCATACCAACCTGGCATTCTGTACAGAGGCAGTATCTGTGAATTCATCTGATGTCATGCTGAATAATGGAACTTTGTTAAAGTTTCCAACTCTGTTCTAAGGGAGATTACAAATCAACAGATTACAATTTTCAGCTTTGTGTCAGTGGGGACAGACATTGAGTCAGTGGGGACTGACATGAAATCCTTGCACCTAATGCATTTTATATCTGTGCATACGCTGGTATTAGCTGGGTGGCTACCCTTTGCAGCTCTATGCTTTTATCTTGTTTTATGAAAGATGGCTGGACCATTGTACAAAACAGTCACTTCTGGCTTCTGTTAGGCTACTTTCACACTAGCGGCTCGGACCTCCAGCGGGCTGTTCCGTCAGGTGAACAACTTGCCGGATCCGTCCTGCCGCTAGTGACCGCGTGCCTCCGGACTGCCGCTCCGTCAATGGGGGTGGAGTTCCGGCGGAGGCACGGCAGCGCACTGCGAGAGGCTGCTGGAATAAAACTACGACATGTCCAACATTTATTCTGGCAGCCTCTCCCCACGCGCTGCCGTGCCTCCGCCGGAACTCTGCTCCTCCCCCATTATAGTCAATGGGGACGGAGCGGCAGTCCGGGGGCACACGTTCACTATCGGCAGGATGGATCGGACAGGCTGTTCACCCGACGGAACAGCCTGCCGGAGGTCCATGCCGCTAGTGTGAAAGTAGCCGTAGCCCGGTTTCCTCATAGATTGTAAGCTCCTGTGAGCAGGACTCTCACACCTATTGTCTGAATTAGTTTGTTACCCTACAGTGCCTGATTATATTTGTACATGTACCCTCTGATTGTAAAGTGCTACTCAATATGTTGGAGCTTTATAAATTAAAATTATTATTATTATTGTTATATATTCCAGATAGTTGGAATATCAGACGCAGTATTGGAAAATATTTAACATAACATTGTATTGTAAAATAATAAATGTATGTACCCATGTTTTTCCCTACTTCATGCAGATCTGTGTCTGTAATTGATAGCTTTTAAGAATACCAAGGATATTATAGAGTGTTTTTTCTGACGCAGCCAGCAATGTCTCTATACATTCCCACAAAGCTTTGGAAGGACATTTTGGTTAGCTTGCTTTATTTCCCTGCCTGTCCTGACTATAGCCTATTGATTTGTATGGGTGGCATGTGACTATTCATTAAGTAGGTTATCCCCTGAAGAATATTATATTTAAATTAAGCATAAAATTATAAATACATTAGGATCCAAAGTATGGCCTTTTACTTAGTATGGCGCCAACTGCTGTTCAAAGGGTATAGCAGTATGCTGGTGGACAGGCACTCAGCCACTCTTCCTAAATCCATTTCTCTGGGTAATGATTCTCTGTTCACCCCAAAGCAGCCAAAAGAGGTGGCTCTCAGCATGTGTGGGAAGGATCAAAACCTCTTCATTCATATGGCAGGATAGCCAAGAAGACTCCTTATTATCTGCTTGTTAGAATTGTAGATCTGGACTGGAAGAGAAGGGGTTATATTGTCAGCTCTCAGAGGTGGGAGCAGACTGTGTCCTGAACCTACAAAGAGTAGTTGGGTTCTTTCTCTGGCAGTAACTACTGATGGCATGGGTATGCTGGCAGACCACCACAATCAGCTTATCATTTGGAGACACAACCCCTTTAACCTATATCACCCCTTATAGGACCCCTCCTGTATGGAGATCAGAAGCTTGAGAGGGGCTTAAGGTGTGTTAAAGGATTTTTCTGGGCTACAGATATTGATGACCTGTCCTGCAGATAGATCAATATCCCATCGGTGTGGGGTCTAACACCGGGCATCCCACTAATCAACTGTTTCCAGCCCCCGTAGAGCTGGAAATTACACAGTGCACGGAGCCTTTTACTCCCACTCTGTACAGTGGTAATCTGAGCCTGAAATACCTGGTCAATGGGGGTGCTGGGTGTCATAACCCCCACTAATCTGATTTTGATAACCTATCCTGTGGATAGGTTCTCAATATCTGTAGCCTTGGGGAACCCTTTGAATGTATACTAGATATTAAAGACATTAGTCAGCAGATTTGTACCTATGACACCGGCTGACCTGTGCCCTTGGCAGCTGAAGGCATCTGTGTCGGTCTCATGTTCATATGTGCCTGCATTGCTGAGAAAAATGATGTTTTAATCTATGTAAATGAGCCGCTAGGAGCAACAGGAGCGTTACCGTTACACGTATAGGCTCTGCTCTCTCTGCAATTGCTGTGCCCTCTCTATTTTGATTGACAGGGCGAGGAGTGATAATGATTTCTCTGTCAATCAAAGTGCAGAGGGCACGTCAGTTGGAGAGAGATCTGAGTCTCTAAGAGTAACGGTAACGCCACCATTGCTCCTAGGGGCTCATTTGCCTATATTAAAAATCCAGTTTTCTCAGCAATGTGGACACATATGTACATAAGACCAACACAGATGCCTTCAGCTGCCAGGCGCAACAGGTCAGCCAGTTTCATAGCGACAAATCTGCGGACTGATGCTGTTTAATAAATATGTAGGAATTAATTTGCCAATGCAGATGTATGGCCAGTAAATCAAATTGATGTAATGTGAACTAGAAGAAACACTATAAAACTACAGTGTTAACATATCATCAACTAGAAAAAGAAAAAAAGCCATAAGCCTGTTCTGGGATAAGGCTTCAGGACTACTGTCTTCAGTCCCTCCTCCTGGAGAGTGTGCTGCCTGCGGTCACAGACAGGGGACGTGGTGAGCCGCGCTCCAGTCCTTTTAAACCGTGAGCTCTGCGTCTCTTAACCAGTGCTGAGCCGGGAGGCTGGCACCGCTGGAGGGGCTAGTAGGTGCCCACAGGCAGTGCCCATGGAGTATGACAGCTGAAGTCCGTATTTCTCCAGCTCTGCAGTCTGCTTGGATCCGTCCACCATGCTGCACTTCGTGGTCAGTGCCCTGCTTGTGTGGAGCGCCGCTCTGGGCTGTCAGCTGTCCTCTGAATGGAGACACCTGAGTGAGGGCTGCAGGGCAGAGCTGGCCCAGATCATCGTCTATGCCAAGGTGCTGGCAGTGCACGAGGAGACCCACAGCAGCATATTCAGCACCATGTACAACTACCTGCCCTGGCAGTACGAGGCAGGGGACAGCACCTTCTTCTACTCTGCTGAGATCGAGCTGCTGTGTGACCAGGCATGGGGCAGCATGCTGGAGGTACCTGCGGGCTCCAGGCTGAACATCTCTGGCCTGGGGTACTTTGACTGTCACTCCTATACTGTAGTGGAAGGGCACTCCTACTTCTTCTTTCTCAGGTGAGTGAGGATCAGGTGTTGTGGATGAAGGGAATTCATTGCATAAGGCGCCTAGTAGCTCATTACTGGGGTGATGTTAGAGATGTCCACTTATAGCTGAAGTATTTTCACGTAATATGAAAACTTACTGCACCCAATGAGCAGAGTATATAATGGTTGATGGATTTTAACAATTCAGATAGACTTCTGTTCAGAGACAGATCTCATGGTATTGCTCTTAGTCACATAACTCTGCTGCATGTCACTCAGATGGACTGTAGTAGAAATCCCTCTATGTAAAACCAACCATGAGGCATTTCCTCAGCAGAAGAACTGGAGGCAAGTAGTTGTTAGTAGCTAGTGTGTGTGTGTGTGTATATATATATATATATATATATATATATATATATTAGATCAGGCATGGCCAACATGCGGCTCTCCAGCTGCTGGAAAACTATATAACTCCCACCAGTGTCGGACTGGGGTACCTAGGGCCCACAAGTAAAATATATTTTGGGGGCCCACCATATGGATACATTCAAAATTTCAAATATAATAAGTAATCTAACAAGTTTTCTATATGAACATAGGCCGGTTGAGGTGCTGTACATTGAATATATGTATGTAGTGCACTAAATCTAATGTGTTATGTGTCACTTGTGCAGGGGGTGAGACACAAGGGGCCCACTTTACCGAGCCTGACTCCCACCATGCCCTGCTGTAGGCTGATAGCTGTAGGAAATCTGGGCATGCTGGAAGTTGTAGTTTTGCAACATCTGGAGAGCCTCAGTTTGGCCATCCCTGTATTAGATAGATATGACAGAGATAGATAGTGTTGGGCGAGCATGCTCCAGTCTCCTCCCCGCACGTTTGTTGGCTTCTACGCATCGTACAGGTGAGTACTGCCATTCAATTTACCGTAATGCCGTAGCCATGTTGGCTAATGGCATTACAGTGATTGGCTGGCCGGAACGCATTATCGGTGACACGTGTTCGGCTCTGTCTTAGTCTGGGAGAACTGTGCTGAAGAAGGGACAGATAGTGTAGGTAGTGAAATACTAATATTTTTGTTGAAAAAACTTGTTAAACTTTTAAGGACTATTGTATCTGGCAGCAATATAATTATTAGCGCAACCTGCGCCAAATTGCGTGGAATTGTTAGAGAGACCCAAAAGTCCTTTTAAGGACTATAGTTGTAACTGGCAGCAATATATATTTATAGCGCAACCTGCGCTAAATAGCTTGCAATTGTTTGGCCGCTGCAGACAGCGACATTATCTGCCCTACATCTCCTGTATAACGTTTGCGTATGCGAAATATCAGTGATATTCATTCAGTGTAATTTTTTATGAGGCAGTTGTGACAGCGACATTACTTGCGCTATACCTCCTGTATAACGGTTGTGCATCCTAAAATTATCTGTGACATTCAGTGTAGTTTTCCATACATCTCCTGTTTAGGGTCCATTCCCACGTCCGTATGTGTTTTGCAGATCCGCAAAAACACGGACACCGGCAATGTCCGTTCCGCATTTTGCGGACCACACATCACCGGCACTCTAATAGAAAATGCCTTTTTTTTGTCCTCAATTGCGGACAAGAATAGGATATGTTCTATTTTTTGTATTTATCTGCAAATGCGGATGCGGACAGCACATTCCGGCCCTATTGAAAATGAATGGGTCCGCACCTATTCTGCAAAATTGCGGAATGGATGCGGACCCATTTTGCGGACGTGTGAATGGACCCTTAACGTGTGCACATCCTAAAAATATCTGTGACATTCTGTGTACTTTATTTGCACATACACTTACAAAACCTGCGCCACTGTACGTGTGGCATACTTGCAAGTATATATACCATTTAATATGCGCCGGGAAAGCAGTAAGGGACAGGGAAGTGGCCGTGCTGCTGACTGTGCACGCAGAGGACATGGTCCTGGACGCTGTGAAACAGTGCCTGCTGCCAGAGCACAAGAAACACACTCATCCATGATACCTAGCTTCATGTCCCAGTTTGCAGGGCGGCACAGGACACCACTCCTGAAGTCAGATCAGTGCGACCAGGTGGTCGGTTGGATTGCAGCAGATAATTCAGTCGGTTAAGCACCACCCTGTCTTCCTCAAAGTCTAGTCTCAGTAGCCAAGAGTCTGGTCAACAGAATCCTCACCCTGAAACTCCTTCCTCCCACCATGGAGAGTCTTGGCAAACAAGTGATCCCACACTCTGATATTCCGAGGAGCTCTTTTCAGCGCCATTCCTTGATTTGGCCCTCTTGCGAAGGCCGCTTGAAGAGGGACATGAGGAGATCTTGTGCCCTAATTCCCAAACTCTGGAGCATCCACAGTCAGAAGAAGATGACGGTGGGGAATGGCAATTAGTGTTTCACGAGCTGGATGATGATGATGAGACACAGTTGCCAATAAGTCAACCACAATTAGTGTCTCAAGACTGTATTCCTATGCACCCCTTCCACCACTAAAAAGGGTATATGGTTCAATCTCCCTTTTCTCATCCTCCTTCTCTTCCTCCTCCATCATATCAACATGCTTATTAGGCTGCCCTCGCTCCTACTGTTTTAGCGAGTCAGCTCAGCAGCAGGCCCTCACTTATAATGTTTTTAAGGGTCACCAGCAGGCCCTCACCCATAATGTTTTTGAGGGTCACCAGCAGGCCCTCATCCATAATATTTTTGAGGGTCACCAGCAGGTCCTCACCCATAATATTTTAGATGGTCAGATCAGCAGCAGACCCTCACCCCTAATGTTTTAGATGGTCAGATCAGCAGGCCCTTTGAGGGTCACCAGCAGGTCATCAATCATTTTTCAAGGGTGTGTATGATGCCCTCCTTTATGTGTAATAAAGGGTCTATTGGAGTGCCGGTTCCTTGTAATTTTTGGCAACCCTTTCACTTAGTGCATAGGCTTTATGAGTGTAGGAGTCCCACTACCTGAACGATTGTACCAGAATGTGAATGAATCCCTCCTTTATGTGATATACAGGTTGTATCGGAGTGCCTCTTCCTTGTAATTTTTGGCGGCACTTGCACTTTATATACAAGTAAATATTCAGGAACTAATGTTTCTTAACAATTTTTCCTCTAAAATCGATTTTATCTTCGGTTTTGTGCATATTATTGTCAGTCTGTAAAAGTGGAGTACTACTTGTACAACATCGTTCCCAGCAGTGACCTGGGAATCCAAGATGCATCCAGACATCCTCCCCATGCTGTTCCCGAGCCATTTCAGTGGTGTTTCCATCAATTTCTGACCTTTTCATGTGAACCAGACACCCTCCCCTCTTCAGGACAGCGGGTGCCTGGTTTAATGCTCGGGTTCGCCCATTGACTCCCGAGCATCCCGAGGTGTTCTACTCGAGCACCTGAGCACTTTGGTGTCTGACCAGCACTATAGATAGATATGAGATAGATAGATAGAGTAAATAGATACATATGTGATATATCAAACATTTTCTACATACACAAAAGACCCATTACTCTCAAATATTGTTCACAAATCTGTCTAATTCTGTGTTAGTGAGAACTTCTCCTTTGCTGAGATAATCCATCCCACCTCACAGGTGTGGCATATCAAGGTGCTGATTAGACAGCATGAATATTGCACAGGTGTGCCTTAGACTGCCCACAATAAAAGACCACTCTGAAATGTGCACAGTTTTGCCTTGCTGGGTGGGGGTTCAGAAAACCAGTCAGTATCTGGTGTGGCCACCATTTGCCTCACGCAGTGCAGCACATCTCCGTCACATAGAGTTGATCAGGTTGTTGATTGTGGTCTGTGTAATGTTGGTCCACTCAATAGCTGTGCGAAGTTGCAGAATATTGGCAGGAACTGGAACATGCTGTCGTATACGCTGATCCAGAGCATCCCAAACATGCTCAATGGGTGACATGGCTGGTGAGTATGCTGGCCAGAAATTGTGTACAGATCCTTGCAATATGGGGCTGTGCATTATTATGCTGCAACATGAGATGATGGATCAGATTCTGGCTCAGGATTTTTTTTCTTTTTTTTTGTTAGCTCAAAAAATACTTTGTGTAAATATAACCTAAGGTTATGCTACAGGATCTGTGGCAGAAACTCAAGGCTGATCTGCATGGGGCTATAGGTGAGCTAACACCAGTCACTGAGGAATTCTGGATCTACCTTTTTACTCCCTTTTGGCTCATTTGCCATTGTACACTTGACTAAATTTTAGCACTCCATAAGCATTACTTACCCAAGTTTTTACTTATAGTTTGGCCTGGAAGTATGAAATGTTCATATCCATGCACAATACTGTAGTTGATGTAGATATTCCTACTCTCGCACTTAATATATATCAGTCATACACACACTAAAGTATTCAGTTTGTGGGAAGAGTTAGCATTTCTCCAGTCCATAAACTAGAAACTTGACATTTCTTAGACACTAGACAAATTGTCTGTTGGGGTTATGCAAAATCCCCTCGGGTAACTTGTGAGTTTTATGATCATTTTCTAAATTTTTATTCTATGCTAGATCTTGATACAAAGTCATGAATTAATCTATTTTATTGTCTTGTAGAATGGACGAGAATTACAATATGCTCCCACATGGAGTGAATTTCCAGGATGCAATATTTGCAGATACTCAAGACAACTGGAGACTCTTCTCAGGTCTTTTCCAGTACTCCAACTGTTCTCAAGGACAGCAAGTAATATATGAATTGGAAAGCCATGAAGACAGTAGGGTGAGTTTTATTTGGAGTTACCTTGACATCAGTCTGTTGAGATGGTTTCAAGAGTCCAGTATCTCACTAGAGGATTTTGTACCAAATCTTTTCAAATATCCATGTGAGCATACAATCAGGTTTTTTTTTCTATACTTTTGCTACAACTTGGGGACATGAGAACTAAAAAAATTAATAAATTATGTTAATAATAATTATATAAATAATATTAATGATGCTTTTCTTCATTTCCTGCAAGTATTAGTTTAGTTCAGTGCTTCCAGGATTTTTTCCTTAATTACCCAAAACAAGCAGAAAGATGTAGACACAGAAGCTACATCAGCTATCTCACCTAAAGTGCTTTATTTGCATCACTACTGCTCTGTACTTCTCGATAATATCCTATATGGTGTTTCTGAGTGATTCTGAGTGGGAGACTTAGGGAACAGAATCAATTTTTTTCCATGTGCAGTCTATGGGAGACATTATAATAGCTAGGCTCTACCCACAAGCTCAGGGACAACTGAGAAATATAGATGGAGTATGAAGAGAATATAATGGCCAGAAATCATGCACACACACAGTAACATCTAATTCTTAAATATTGCCTTAAATGACTGCTATGAATTAAAAACTGTATTAACACTTGATCAGTGATCAGTTAATCTTTTGTACTACTGTATACGCTGCAATACTTCTGTATTGCAGCTTATGGTGATTTTTATGACATTCTATTACAGGTTGTAATAGGAGAAGAAAGATGGCAGACCTTCGGGTCATCACTAGGTCCACACCTTCTATAATGACCTCTTGTCACCCTGCAATTGTGTTGTACAGCAGGGGAAGGTGATCATGATACAAAGGGAAAAGCCTCCCTCTCTTTAACCACTCAAATGCTACAGTTGATAATGACCAGGGAATGTAAGGGGTTAAATGGCTGGGATCAGTGTTATCGCCTATCCCAGCCACTGAAAGCTGGTGTCCACTGTATTAAACAGACAGCAATCACTGCGTATGGATTGGACTCAGATGCTGAGCTCCCTGTGTACAGCCTTTTTGGCATCACAGTAGAGGTGATAAAAGTATGATCACTGGGGGTCTGACCGCTGGGAGCCAGACCAAGCACAAGAACAGGATTTCCCAAGTTCTCTGTTCGAATTAAGTGGTGGTGCGCATGTGTGACCACTGCTCCATTAACTTCTATCGGACTGACGGAGATCGCTATGATTCTCTGTAGTCCCAAAGAGTTGAATGGAACAGTAGTCAGGCATGTGCACCACTGCTCCTTCCACACAGGGAACTCTGGGATTCCTGTTCTCAGGATTGGGGATCCCAGTGATAAGCCCCCTGGTGACCATACATTTATCATCTATCTTATGGATAGGTGATAAATGATGCTTGTGGGACAACCCCCTTAAGTATCATGAAAATAAAATTGACTTCAATGTTGTGTGGGGGGAAAAGCAAAATGCTGTTTTTTTGGGCAGAACATTCTTTGTGATAATTGCACACCAGTAAAGTCATTACTGGTTTATGTACTATGTACAAAGGAATGTAACTAGTTTCCCTGAAGAGCATATTCATGGACAAAGCATAAATAGACTTCCTGAGGTATAAGCAAGCCAAGCAAGCAGTATGACTTAATATGATATTGAACTAGAACTCTGAGCAAACCTCCATGTCACCAGTATGTGTCCCACATGTTTGGAGCATGATACCTATCTCCAGGTACTGTATATTCTCATTATTTCAGTTTAGAGGGACAGTACATGTGGTATGGGAAGCAAAAATAAACTCTATGGGTATTAACTAAAGGAGTGCACAAGCCCCTTCAGTCTTAGTGTTTCTTTTTTTTTTGCCTAAGGAATTCTATCAGATAAACCCACGTCCTGAACCGTGCTAACCCCTGATTGTTAGGCAACTTCCTAGACCATCTGTTCAACTATTTTTTTTCTTTGCCCTCTAGTCCAATCTGTCATTGACCTTAATATATTACACAGTAAAAATGTCTTTGGTAGGGGTTGGCTGGTGGGAGTGCTGGCTACTGTGTGTTTATATTAATTATTTAGCTTATTTGTCACTTTCCTGTCTCCTTCCTGGTGCCCCGTCATCGTTCCTTCTGTCTCTTCCTATATAATTATCATATATTCTGTATGCATGTACATAAACCTTTCAATCATGGAAAGCTCATGGGCCATTTAAAGACTTGGAATAATATTTCATTGGACAGTCAAGAACATAATACTCACAAATAATTGCAGAAGAAAACATTTTAAAACGTGTTCATTGAAGAGTCCTGAGGATAGGTCAACACTAACTGATTAATGGGTGCCGTCACCCCACACCCCTGCCGATCAGGAGTTTAGGTGAAGTACTAGTGCTGGAAGTCTTTGCCAGAACTATTCAGCTCCATCAACTGTGAAGTGGACACTGTGTGTCAATACAGCGCTTTTTCCATTGACTTCAATGGGAGCAGTGGAGTAGTAATTAACTCCTCACACTACACAGTTGACAGTGCTATTTAGGTCCAGATCTGACTTCCAGTAACAGAGCTACACCTGAATAACTGACTGTGCAGGGTGTCTAACCCTTGCCAATCAGTGATGGCCTAGCCTGAAGATAAGCCATCTCTTAGTTAAAGCTGGACAACCTCTTTAATGGATGTGTGACTGGATAACCTCTTCCCTAAATCAATCTTCCCTGTAGATTATATAATAGCCAGGGGTCCAGCTATTGAAACATTTGGTAATAAGCTGTTATTGTCTGGGAAGCTGCAGGCAGCCACGCGTTTCACTTGCCTTGACCATTGAAGGAGAAACGTAGGATTATAGAATGCCCATTGAAATTAATCGATGTTGTGATACATGGTCACGAGTCTGCCGGAGTGAAAGCCAGTCTACGGCCGCTCTAAAGACCAGAAGCTCTCAGTAATGTTGCTATGGCATGTAGGGCATATTGTCATTGAACCTTTCATGGTGACAATGAAAACTTTGTCAAAGACCTCATAAGTGATCTGTTCACAGAAAACAGGTATAGGCCCCATGCACACGGCCGTTGTTCACAGCCGTGTGCGGGCCGTGGAACCGCGGCCTGGATCCCTCCTGAGAGCAGGAGCGCACGGCGTCACTGGTTGCTATGACGCCGTGCGCTCCCTGCTGCCGGCACAGTACAGTAATACACTGGTACGATCTATACCAGTGTATTACTGTACTGTGCCGGCAGCAGGGGGCGCACGGCGTCATAGCAACCAGTGACGCCGTGCGCTCCTGCTCTCAGGAGGGATCCAGGCCGCGGTTCCACGGCCCGCACACGGCTGTGAACAACGGCCGTGTGCATGGGGCCATATATAGTGAATACATAACAACATAATCCCTAATATATATATACAGTAAATAAAAAGAATCAATCATTATTAAAATGAATATTAAAGTTATATGAGTCATCAGATGATGGCGCATAGCTTTAGAGACACTAAAAGGTGCCAAGCAAAGTAGGCCATAGAGTGGCAAGGTGACATAGTCTGGAGATGGCGGCAGCAGCTGCCTCAGGAGACCACAAAGTGACCCGGTAACTGGTAGCGAGGGTCCAACAAGGTGGAGAGACAGAAGTCATCCCTCTGTCGAATGGTGACAGTTCGGCTGTCACTACGCAAGCAAGTGAACATGCATCGTTCCATTTGTGCAAGTGACTCTGAGGGACTCCCTGCTTCCATGTCCACTGCATACTGCCACGGTGTGTCCGGGTCCTCTGTCTAGTCTTCCTCATCTCCCTGTAGCTCCTCTGGCTGCTCCTCCTGTCCTTTTAGCTGAGTAGAAAAACCACCCATTTGGCTACACATTGCCTGTGCTCCAATGTCCTCCTCCCCCTCCTCCTCTTCCAGTTCAGCCCCGACAGGGCTCATGTGGCCGTGAGATCGAGGCACCACTTCTCCTGTCCCTGTCCCCTGACCAGCCATTGTTACCAGCATCTGTTCCAGGACATAAAGCAGTGGAATGACGTTGTTCATTCCGTAGTCCTAGTGACTGACAAATAACATAGCCTCCTCAAAGGGCCTGAGAAAACGGCAGGTGTCACGCATAGAGATGGCCTTGCGGTTCGCCCAGCGGTCGTTCACAGCAAACTTTGCATGTCCACAATTCGCCAAACATGCGAACATATGGCGATGTCGGCATTGCGCCGAACTTTGACCCATGACACATCCATCAGGTGGGACGTTTCAGCACATGAACACTCCCCCACCCTATCAAAGAACCCGATCTGGCAGCCATTTTACATTCTGTGTTTTGCCAGTGTAGGAAGAGGTTGCTTTGTGGAGCAGGGACAGGCTGTTAGGGACACCAAAGACTTGCTAATAGGGCCACAAAAGTCCTTTTAAGGACTAGTATAGGTGTGCTATCGATGGGTGTGATATACTTATAATATACTTTCTAACATAGAAAGTATATTATAGTGCATTTGTATTGTGCAGCAGTTGTGTGCGGTTCTGCTGCAATACCGCAGCTATATAGAGGGACAAATGCTATTGGAACAACTAATTGCAACGGATGTGATATACCTGTTGCCCCCCAAGGGGTGTGATATACCTTCTTCCACAAAATACTGATGGAGGGCTGCGATATACCTGTTGCCCCAAATAAACAGGGTGGTGTGATATAACTGTTGTGGCAAAAAAAATAATTGAGGGGTGTGATATACCTGCTTCCACAAAATACTGACTAAGGGGTTTGATATACCTGTTTCCACCAAATATTGATTGAGGCCTGCAATATACCTGCTTCAGCTTTCCTCTGGTGGAGTCGAAGTCATGGTCAATCCAGACCTTGTTCATTTTTATAAGAGTTAAGCTGTCAGCATTTTCAGTTGACAGGCAGATACGTTTATCTGTTATAGAGACACCAGCAGCACTAAATACCCGCTCAGACAAAATGCTATTGGCAGGCCAGGACCTCCAAGGTGTAGAGCGCCAGTTCGTGCCACTTGTCCAGCTTGGACACCCAGTAGTTGTAAGGCACTGAGGGATAATTTAGGATGCTGACACGGTCTGCTATGTACTCCTTCACCATTTTCTAAAATGTTTCCCTTCTTGTGACACTAGGCCACGCATCAGGGTGAGGGTGCTGGCGGGGTGTCATAATACTGTCCCAGGCTTTGGAGAGTTGCCCTACCTCTGTTGGAACTGCTGTGTGTTCCCCTTGTCTTCCTCGGTTGGCCAAGGAACTATGGACTCTGCCGTCAGCGTTGTCAAATGGAAATTTTTGGAGCAATTTTTCAACAAGGATCTTTTGGTATTGCACCGTTTTGCTCGTCCTCTTCACCAGAAGAATGAGAGATGATAAGTTCTCTTTGTAGCGTGGGTCGAGAAGGGTGAACAACCAGTAATCCATGTTGTCTAAAATGCGCATAACGCGCGGGTTGCGGGAAAGGCACCCTAACATGAAGTCAGCCATATGTGCCAACAGGCAAGACTTCGCTGTTATCATCAGCAGGATCACTCTCAATCTCCTCATCCTCTTCCTCCTCTTCTGCCCAACCACGCAGTACAAGTGAAATTAAACTTCCATGGGTACTACCCTCAGTAGCGGAGGCAACCGTCTCCTGCTCCTCCTCCTCTTCATCGTCCAATTTGCGCTTAGAAGACAAACCGAGGGTGGTCTGGCGATCACCCTGCTTAATGTCTTCCTCCATTTCCACCTCTTCCACATGCAAAGCGTCGTCCTTAATTGTGAGCAGCAAGCGTTTGAGTACACACAGAAGTGGGATGGTTACGCTGATAATAGCGTTATCGCCGCTCACCATCTGTATTGATTCCTCAAAGTTTCTTAAAACCTTACAGAGGTCAGACATCCATGCCCACTCCTTGCTTGTAAATAGCGGAAGCTGACTGGAAAGGTGATGACCATGTTGCAGCTGATATTCCACAACTGCCCTCTGCTGCTCACAAAGCCTGGACAACATGTGGAACGTAGAGCACGTGCTCACGTTGCACAACAGTCGTTGAGCTGGCATTTTCAAGTGCTGCTGCAGCGTTGACAGCCTGGCTGAAGCTGTTGATGACTTTCGGAAATGTGCACACACGCGGTGCACCTTCACCAGTAGCTCAGGCAAATTGGGTTAGGTTTTGAGAAGCCTCTGAACCACTAAGTTGAAGATGTGGGCTAGGCATGGTATGTATGAACTTGCCGAGCTCCAAATCCGCCACAAAGTTATGGACATTATCAGACACAACCGTACCTGGTTCTAGGTTGAGTGGAGAGAGCCACAGCTCAGTCTGGTCTCTTATCCCCTGCCACAGCTCTGCAGCGGTGTGCTGTCTGCCCCCTAAGCATAATAGCTTCAGCACGGCCTGTTGCTGCTTCCCCACTGCAGTGCTACACTGATTCCAGCTACTGACTGGTGCTCCACGTGGATAATTCGGAGGTGGAAGTGGAGGAGGAGGCGGAGGAGGAGAAGTGGGGGTTGGAGCCACTAACGTAGGTAGTGGCGGAAACCCTGATGGAATTAGGGCCTGCAATCCTTGGCGTCGGTAGCAACTGTGCTATTCCACTCACTCCCTGCCTCCACAACATTCACCCAGTGTGCCATCAGGGAATTGTAGCTTCCCTGGCCGAATGCACTTGTCCATGTGTCCGTGGTTAAGTGGACCCTCCAAGTAACTGCGTTGGACAGGGCACGTGTGATGTTATGGGACACATGTTGGTGTACGGCGGGCATGGCACAACTTGAAAAATAGTGGTGGCTGGGATTGCGTAACTTGGGACAGCCGCCGACATCAGGCTGCGGAAGGCCTCAGTGTCCACAAGCCTAAATGGCAATATTTCCAAGGCCAGTAATTTGAAAAGCTGCGCATTTAGTGCTATGGCCTGTGGGTGGGTGGCTGGGTATTTGCTCTTGGGTTCAAATGCCTGGAGTAAGGACATTTGGACGCTGCGCTGGGACACGGAAGTGGATGTGGTCGCTGATGGTGCTTGCAAAAGTCCAGGTGCAGTGCGGGAGGCATCTGGGCCTGACCTTCGACAGGGGATTGGCCAGCACGTAACACAAGGGAAAGAGGAGGCAGTGGTGTGACCGGCAGACAGAATGTGGACCCAGGCTTTCGTCCCACTTATTACGGTGCTTGGATGCCATGTGGTGCGGTTGCTAGTCTTCACGCCCTGGCTCTTTTTGGTATGGCACAGGTTGCAAACTACTATTCTTTTGTCGTCTGCACTTTCCTCAAAAAAGCACCATACTGTGGAACACCTACCCCTTGGCAAGAGAGATTTACGCAAGGGGGTGCTCCGGGGAACAGTTGCGGGCCTGTTTGGTGTGGCCCGCATTCTCCCTTTTGCCACCCCACTGCCTCTTCCAGCCTGTTGCGGTGCAGCAGATCCCTCCCTCTCTCTTTACTGCTGTCCTCGCTCGGCTTGCCACCTTCCCAGGTTGGGTCAGTGACTTCATCATCCACCACCTCCTCTTTCACTTCCTCACTCTGCTCATCCTCTTGACTTGTTGACCTAACCACTACCTCAGTGATTGTCAACTGTGTCCCATCCTCTTCATCAACCTGCTTGAGACACTAATTGCCGTTGAGTTTATTGGCAACTGTGTCTCATCATCATCCACCTCATTAAACACTAATTGACGTTCCCCACCATCATCTTCTTGTGATTGTGGATGCTCAAGAGTTTTGGGAATCAGGGCACAAGATCTATCCCTCTTCAAGCATGCTTGGCGAGAGGGCCAAATCAAGGAATGGCGCTGAAAAGAGCTCCTCGGAATATCCGACTGTGGGATCAATTGTTTGCCCACAATAGTCCTTATGGTATTTTTACACTAGCTTTTTTGTTTTCTGGTATTGAGTTCCGCCCTAGGAGCTCAATACCGGAAAAAAACTGATCAGTTTTATCCTAATGCATTCTGAATGGAGAGCATATCCTTTCAGGATACATCAGTTCAGTCCCTTTACGTTTTTTGGACGGAGGAAATACCGCAGCATGCTGCAGTTTTATCTCTGGCCGAAAATACTGAACACCTGCCGGAATGCGGGATCCAGCATTATTTTACATTTAAGTGTATTAGTGCCGGATCTGGCATTAAGTGTTCCCGCAAAACGGATGCGCAGACCAAATTAATACCGGATCCGTTTTTCCGGATGACACGGGAGAGACGGATCCAGTATTGCAATGCATTTATCAGATGGATCTGCATCCTCATCACAGCTCTCCCTGACTAAGAATGAGCCGAACATGCGTCATCGGGTGCTATACGGCTCCCGACCTCCCACTGTTGCCACCCTGCTAACTCCTGGCCACACTAGCGACTTGCTGTCTCCACCGCTCACAGGCAAGCTGCCACCCTTTTCTCCTGATGATGACGAAGCCCCTTCTTCACCCAGCTCCCAAGTGCAATCGCCTTCATCATCATTGAGTATTGTCTGCACATCACTGATGTCTTCCTCAACAGTCTCTGGGTCAGGAGTCTGACCGCTCGCAACACAAGCTCCCGCGCTACTCTCCTCATCACTACTTGCCCGCCCAGGGCCGGCCTTTGGGGTGTGCGGGCTGTGCGGCCGCACAGGGCGCCATAGCAACAGGGGCGCCGGGCGGCCGACAGCCCGCAATGTAATATGGGCAGGCGAGGCGGCACTTATGTTTTCTCCCCCCCCCCCCCTCCTCCTATATTCAGCAGGGGGCGCCCGGCGCCCGTTGCGGTTTAAAAAAAAAAAAGTTGCTTATATAAGTTGGGGGCGGCTGGCGGCGCCCCTCATTCTGCGCCGCCTGAGTGGCTGAGGCTGAGCGCTTGCCGCTCTAGTCTAAAGAATCCTGCGCCTGTTAATGTAGCGTGGCCGAGCTCTGTTAGGTCCGCGGTACAGGAGCTTTTGTTTCCTGTACCCGGCCGGACTGACAGGAAGTGCTCACTTAGTGTGCACTTCCTGTCAGTCCGGCCGGGTACAGGAAACAAATGCTCCTGTACCGCGGACCTAACAGAGCTCGGCCACGCTACACTAGAGGTGGAGGTGGGAGTAGAAAGAGAGTGACAAGGGGGGAGGGGGGAGGAAAGAAAGAGAGTGACAAGGGGGGAGGAAAGAAAGAGAGTGGGGAGGGGGGAGGAAAGAAAGAGAGTGACATGGGGGGGGGAAATAATGAGAGTGATGGGGGGGGGGAAATAATGAGAGTGATGGGGGGGGGGAATAATGAGAGTGATGGGGGGGGGAATAATGAGAGTGATGGGGGGGGGAATAATGAGAGTGATGGGGGGGGGGAATAATGAGAGTGATGGGGGGGGGGGAATAATGAGAGTGATGGGGGGGGGGGGAATAATGAGAGTGATGGGGGGGGGAATAATGAGAGTGATGGGGGGGGAATAATGAGAGTGATGGGGGGGGGAATAATGAGAGTGATGGGGGGGGAAATAATGAGAGTGATGGGGGGGGAAATAATGAGAGTGATGGGGGGGGAAATAATGAGAGTGATGGGGGGGGAAATAATGAGAGTGATGGGGGGGGAAATAATGAGAGTGATGGGGGGGGGAAATAATGAGCGTGACAAGGGAGGGCGGGGATAATGAGAGTGACAAGGGAAGGGGGGGGGGGGAAAGAGTGACAAGAGAGGGAGGGGGGGGGGGAAGAGAGTGACAATGGAGTCCCCAGAGCCAGACTGCAGCCAGAGTCCAGATCATCTTATTGTCCTGGCGGTAAGTAGACAATGCAATATGTTTATTATTTAATTGTTTAGTTATTAATACTACATTGGAAACGAATTTTCTCAGCTGGACACCGGCCGACACTGCGCATGCGCTGGGAGCCTCACCAGCGGTTAGGGTAGGGAAAAAGCACTGGCCCGTACGTAATTTTTCCCTTCCCTAACCGCTGGTGAGGCTCCCGATGCATGCGCAGTGTCGGCCGGTGTTCAGCTGAGAACATCCATCCGATCACTGCGCCTGCGCATTGGCCCATAGTTTTTCCCTACCCTAACCGCCGGCGAGGCTCCTGGCGCATGCGCACTCTGCTGTGAAATTTCCCTAACCTGTCGTTGTGCGCCTGCGCGGCACACCTCCTCACGTCATGTCCGGTGCGACCGGAAGTGACGAGGGTAGGGAAATCTCACGAACTAGGGAAGTATAACATTACACCGGCCTTTGGGGTGTGAGGGCTGGTAACTACTTGGTTGGATAGTCAGCCAGCCTATGCCATGATGCCAGCAACAAGCAGTGTTTTTTTTTTTTGGGGGGGGGGGGGGGGGCGCGCCACAAGGTTATCTCGCACAGGGCGCCTGAACACCTAAGGCCGGCCCTGTGCCCGCCTAGCGGAGGAAGCGGCGGATGTCTCTTCCAGATCTTGGCTGGGCAGTAGCTGCTGACTGTCCTCTCGTAGCTCTTCCTTGGTGAAAAGTGGTGCTGAGCCATGCCAACTAAGGGTTGTGTCTGACGAACCCACCGACTGTTGGCTAGGGGTGTCTGATGTCACTTGGGAGGACGTGGATGACCAAGTTAACCAATCAAGAACTGCTGGGTTGCTAGTCAAGACACAACCGCAAGATGACACCGGGAGCTCAGGCCTCTTGCTGCGACTCCTGCTGCCACGCCCCCTTACTCTGCTGCGACCTCTGTTTGCGCCAGAAACATTCAGGCCTCTGCCACTCCTCTGTGCATGGCCTGGCACTTCTCTGCCTGACATACTTGTAGTAGAACTAAACAAATTAAACGGAAATTAAAACACCCCTAAAAGCGACGAATATATATTTTTTGTACTGAAATAGGCCGCTAAATTATTATTGCCCAGATAACGGCAAACGTGAACTGAGTATATATTTCTCGTATTGTACTGAAAGAGGCCACTAAATTATTTTTGTGCAAATAACACTAAATGTGAACTGCGTGTATTTTTCTCTTTCTCTAGAAATATGACAAGAAATGCTTGTAGCGCAAATAACACCAAATGTGAGCAGCGTCTATTTTTCTCGTATTGTACTCTAATAGGGCACTAAACACTTTCACCATGTACAGTATAGCTGCAGAAGTGAACAGAGTATATATTTCTCTTTTTCCACACATATAAGGCTACTTTTACACTTGCGGCAGAGTGATCCGGCAAGCAGTTCCTTCGCAAGCAGGATCCTGATCAGTCTTAAAAATACCCGATCAATCTGAAAAATGCATTGAAATGCTGTATCTGTATTTCCGGTGTCATCCGTCAAAACGGATCCGGCATTTATTTTTCCTGGATTTTGAATGCTGGATCCGGCACTAATACATTCCTATGGGAAAAAAATGCCAGATCCGGCATTCAGGCAAGTCTTCAGTTTTTTTCACCGGAGATAAAACCGTAGAATGCTGCGGTTTTATCTTTTGCCTGATCAGTCAAAATGACTGAACTGAAGGCATCCTGAACGAATTACTTTCCATTCAGGGGGGGATACCTGGTCAGTTCTTTTCCGGTATTGAGTCCTTTTGACGGAACTCAGTGCCGGAAAAGAAAAACGCTACTGTGAAAGTATCCTAAGCCACTAAAGGCTTTTCAACATGCACCAAATTGCTGGAATGACAGATCTATATTGTCACTGCCTGCCCTGTGAGAGATCTGAGAAGATCGGATAGACTTGCAGCACGTGAGTCTATCTGACAGGTCTTTCTGTGTTTCCTTTCTGTTTGTTGTTGTGGGTAGGAACCCACCCTCTCCACAGGTTCTGCTCGTTAGCTGTTTAAGAGGCTCTATTTAAGTCCGCCTCTTACTGCTGATTCTGCGGTTGATATTTTCCTTCTGGAGTTCTATACTGGTTGTTTGTGGATCCTCTACTTCCCGCTCGTCTCAAACTAAGTCCTCCTGTTCTCCCCTTTGTGCGTGCGTTGCTTCTAGGTCTCAGGGAGACGCTGGTCCCTTCATGGTGGAAGGTACTGGCTGTCTCATTCCCCGCTCCCGAAGTTAGGGTTTGCTACAGTGTCAGCAGGGCTTAGGTTCCAGCGTATAAGTTTGTTCACCACCAGGACTTGCTCATACTGTCAGCAGTCGGGGAGAGGCTCAGGGATTGTTAGGAGGTTACCATTCCCTCCTCCCTAGCTTTGGGGCCTAGTCTGATTACCTGTTACTGTTTGTTTACTTGGTGTTCCTCTTATACCCAAATAATCTTCCCTGCACTTATAAACCTCTTTGTTTTTCACAATGTTTTCTGTATGACTCTCCCTAGCACCTGAAACGTCTGTCCCTGCACTTAGATGATGGGAAATTATTCCTCCCTATCCTTATTGTGCACTTATAAAATGCTTTTTTTTCACAATGAGGTTTTCTTTCATTCTCCCTAGAGCCTGCATAAACGTCTGTCCCTGAACAAAGTACGATGGTGAATGGCAGAATCTAAGATGGCTGCCGTATTTATAGTGCTGTGACATCACCTAGCTGATTGGCTGCATGCATGGCATTATGGGTCATCCTGCCTTCCCAGAGTTCCTTGCCCCATGTCCTCACAAGTGTAGCCGCCATTTTAGCCGCCATGTTAGGAAAAATTGTGATTTGTTACCACGAAGTGTGAGGAAATTTAGTTCAGAATATAATTTTTCCTGAAATTCAGAACGAATTCGACTTCGTCAGCTTCGATTCACTCATCTCTAGTCATGAAGCTAAGAGTGCCAGAAGGAAAAGCAACTCAGAGTGAGTGCTACAGCTGCTTAGGCAAATGTTCAATGCTGGAAGCCTCACCTGCAAAGTATAGCCTTCTAGCATCCTATGATAGACTAGGCAAGTGGACGCCTAGGCTGTGTCTCCTGTCATCACATTCAATCTTCTGGTGCAAAATGGAGCCACCTTCAACATTGGAGGAACACTGTAAACTGGAAGGTACTTATGTGGAACTGGAGGACCTTCATGTCCTTAACTACCATACCTATAGGGGCATTGACGCTCCTGAACCATAATGCAAAATCTGAAGCACTGCCCCCCTCCCCCTACAGTCCATGTGCCCTTTATACCACCAGTATATTTTTATGTGACAGAGAGGACATCATCCCCCTCAGGCACCAGGACCCAGTTGTAATGGGTGTGAAGGGATGTGCTCCTCCTGTAGCTATCCCCCGATTACCTAGATGTTTCTCAGACTGCTCTTTAGAAAAAAATCAAAGCACATGGAGTTGACACAACAATATACCTGATTAAGAAGTTATGTTCTGTTTATTTTACATGGAGCGGTGATCCTCCTCTCTCATCATCTTCCCTATTCAACTGGAACACATATTGTGACAGGCCTTATTTTCAGGACAATATAAAAGTGTCACATTCTCTTAAATCCAGGAAGCTGAGATATAGGAGGTTGTAGGATGGTGCCATAATACTGTAGAGCAGTGCATTTGTCTATGTTGTCAAGCCATACTCCATTGACATCACCAAGGATTTTTCCGTATTTGATTATTAGATCCAGTACGAAGTATGGATGGGACAAAATATACAATAAACACATCAATAATTCATTCATTCCACACGCAAAAACAAGTATGAGTGTAATTGAGGCATGGCATATCCATCAACTGTTCATTAGGGCCTGAAAACGACAAGAAAATATATTGTTAATGCTTTCTTCCAAATGCCATCAATCATCTGACTGCATACCATGTAGAGATTGTGACTGATCATTGAGAGATTTAAAGGAAACCTTTTCACCATAAAAATGGCACGTAATCTGCAGACACCATGTTATAGAGCAGGAGGAGCTGACCAGATTGATATATAGTTCTGTGGGGAAAGGTTCAGTAAAACTTGTAATTTATCCATCTAAATCCAGTCATAGGGGCTGTATAATCAGTGACTGACCGCTATCTGTGTATTCAGACTCACACAAGGAAGGCTGTCAGTCACAGAAGAGGACCGCCCACATGACTCCTTCCTGGACTCTGAATGAGGGAATATTTAGAAGAATAAAATGTAAGTTAGGGCTCTTTCACACCTGCGTTCTTTTCTTCCGGCATAGAGTTCCGTCGTCGGGGCTCTATGCTGGAAGAATCCTGATCAGTTTTATCCTAATGCATTCTGAATGGAGTGAAATCCGTTCATGATGCATCAGGATGTCTTCAGTTCAGGACCGGAACGTTTTTTGGCCGGAGAAAATACCGCAGCATGCTGTGCTTTTTGCTCCGGCCAAAAATCCTGAAGACTTGCCGCAAGGCCGGATCCGGAATTTATGCCCATTGAAAGGCATTGATCCGGATCCGGCCTTAAGCTAAACGTTGTTTCGGCGCATTGCCGGATCCGACGTTTAGCTTTTTCTGAATGGTTACCATGGCTGCCGGGACGCTAAAGTCCTGGCAGCCATGGTAAAGTGTAGCGGGGAGCGAGAGAGCAGCATACTTACCATCCGTGCGGCTCCCGGGGCGCTCCAGAGTGACGTCAGGGCGCCCCACGCGCATGGATGACGTGATCGCATGGCACGTCATCCATGCGCATGGGGCGCTCTGACGTCATTCTGGAGCGCCCCGGGAGCCGCGTGGACTGTAAGTATACTGCTCCCCCGCTCCCCACTACTACTATGGCAACCAGGACTTTAATAGCGTCCTGGGTGCCATAGTAACACTGAAAGCATTTTGAAGACGGATCCGTCTTCAAATGCTTTCAGTTCACTTGCGTTTTTCTGGATCCGGCGTGTAATTCCGGCAAGTGGAGGACACGCCGGATCCGGACAACGCAAGTGTGAAAGAGGCCTTAGGCCGGGTTCACATCACTTTTTCGTTTTCTGTTCTTCTGATCTGTCTTCTGAAGAACAGAAAACAAAACAAAAAAACTGAACAGATTCTTTATTTTGAGCATACGTTGTGCTCATTTTGCATCTGTTTTGGCCATCTGAGATCCGTTATTTTAGATGGGCGAAAAAGTCCTCCACAAAAATAACAGAACTCAGATGGAAATGGCTAAAACGGATGAAAAATGAGCATAATGGATGCTCAAAAAAAAAATTATACGTTTTTGTTTTCTTTTGTTTTCTGTTCTTCTGATGGATCAGGAGAATAGAAAACGAAACAGTGGTGTGAACCTACTCTTATACTGAATCTTTTCCCACAAAATTATACATCAATCTGCTCCGCTCCTCCTGCTCTATAACGTGCTGCCTGCCAATTTGACTGCACTTTTATGGTGACAGTAAAACATAACTAAAACTAAATACTATGGGGGTCATTTATTATGGTTTTAGTTGCGCCGCAATTTGCAACTTTTCCCCGCTCACTCCAGATCTAAAAAAGTGGGTGTGGTGTGGGCGGGGAAGGGGATGGGCAGGTAGGCCCCTCTCATTCATCATTTTCTACGCACTTTTTAGGCATAGAAAATGGTCTAAATGTACCACGGAGATTCCTCCATCTTTGCTTCCTCACTCTGTGACTAAGGTCTGGAATTGGACTGAAACATCAGAAATAATAGTCACCTGTCCATAGAGCCAATGCTATCTTGATATGACAATTTATTATATGGAGGACTTACAATAATAAAACATATTTTACTTGCATCCAACCTGAGTGTGCAGTGGTATTTCATATCCATTCCACCTTGCACCTCACAAACTTGGACATTGACTGCAACTCAACAATTTTTTTTCTACAAAATTGTTGACATGACATGTGACTACTGCAGCCAATTATGTATTGACAATTATGAAGACGCCACTGAGTCCAGAGATTGGTTGCAGTGTTGTGTCAGCATGTGATTGTTGGAGCAGGAACAACAGAGAACATGGCACAGATATTTAGAATTCATATTCGGTGTGAATCAGCTGTGTATGAAATTGGAGATATACGTAGGTAAAGCCCTGCCAAATTATGGCTCCATACAACCCAAAACTTGCATGAAGCCCTAATGTACATGAGGCCTAAAAAATATTGGGGCAGATTTATGAATCTGTGTAAAAGAAAAACTGTCTTTATTGTCCATAGCAATCAATCACAATGCAGCATTAATTTTTTTAAAGCGTAATGTGAACTGAAACCTTAGCTGTGATGGGTAACATAGCCAGTTTTTCTGTTAAATTTTCTCTAGACAGTTTCAGAAACATTGGGTTATGTTACCCTTAGGCTATTCACAAAGTTTTTTTTTTTTTTTTTATTAAAAACCCTTTATTTGTAGCCCATAGTAACCAATCAGACCTCAGTTTTCATATCTTAACTTTTTCAAGACCAGACCGACTTTTCGTCTTCGTCATTTTCGCGGTTTCCTCAAAGCATTCCAAGGGCCATAACTTTTTTACTTTTTCTTTCATGTAGCCATATGAGGGCTTATTATTTGTGGGGCAAGTTGTACTTTCTAATGGCACCACATAGAATGTGGTGGGAAGCAGAAAAAAGATTGTAAATAGAGCTGAATAAAAAAAATAACTCCCACAATTCTGCCATAGGTTGATGGGTTTTACATTTACCACATTCATTGGGTGATACCTTCATACAGCAGGTCAGTATCATTACTGTGATACCAAATTTAGATTTTAGTTTTTATATTTTAATGGTTTAAAATAAAAATATATATATATTTTCATCTCCATATTCTGAGCCCTATAACTTTCTTATAGAGCTATATAAGGGCTCTATTTTTTCCAAGCTATAGTATTTACTACAGCTTTTTTGTATGATTAATTTTTTTTATCACTTTTTCTTTAAAAAAAATTTGGGAGTTGAAGCAACCAAAAATGGCAATTTGGGTATTTTGACTTTTTCCATTATAGTGTTCAGGGTACGGGTTATAGTTTAATAGTTGTGGAATTTTTGCTTGTAATGAAACCAGTGATATTTTTATATTTTTAAAAAGGGGAAGCGGTGTGATTTGAATTTTTAAGGCCACTTTCAGACGGGCGTTGCGGGAAAATGTGCGGGTGCGTTGCGGGAACACCCGCGATTTTTCCGCGTTAGTGCGAAACAGTGTAATGCGTTTTGCACTCGCGTGAGAAAAATCGCGCATGTTTGGTACCCAAACCCGAACTTCTTCACAGAAGTTCGGGTCTGGGATCGGTGTTCTGTAGACTGTATTATTTTCCCTTATAACATGGTTACAAGGGAAAATAATAGCATTCTGAATACAGAATGCATAGTACAATAGCGCTGGAGGGGTTAAAAAAATAATAATAATAATTTCACTCACCTTAGTCCACTTGATCGCGTAGCCCGGCATCTCTTCTGTCTCCTTTGCTGAACAGGACCTGTGGTGAGCATTCATTTCAGGAACAGGACCTGTGGTGACGTCACTCCTGTCATCACATGATCCATCACCATGGTAAAAGATCATGTGATCGAACATGTGATGACCGGAGTGACGTCACTACAGGTCCTGTTCAGCAAAGGAGACAGACGAGATGCCGGGCAGCGCGATCAAGTGGACTAAGGTGAGTTCAATTTTATTTTATTTTTTAACCCCTCCAGCGCTATTTTACTATGCATTCTATATTCAGAATGCTATTATTTTCCCTTATGACTATGTTATAAGGGAAAATAATAATGATCGGGTCTCCATCCCGATCGTCTCCTAGCAACCGTGCGTGAAAATCACACTGCATCCGCACTTGCTTGCGGATGCTTGCGATTTTCACGCAACCCCATTAATTTATATGGGGCCTGCGTTATGTGAAAAATGCACAAAATAGAGCATGCTGCGATTTTCACGCAATGCATAAGTGATGCATGAAAATCACCGCTCATGTGAACAGCCCTATAGAAATGAATGGGTCAGGATTCAGTGTGGGTGCAATGCGTTCAACTCACGCATCGCATCCGCGCGGAATACTCGCCTGTGTGAAAGGGGCCTAATTCTTTTGGGTTGTTTTGTTTTAAAAAAACTTTTTATAACTTTATTATCTTTATTATTCTTTAGGGGACTTTAACATGCAATCATTAGCTTGCTCATACCATGGACTGCAGTGGCATGGTAAAATCGCTGTGTTTCTATTGAGTCTTTCCACAAGAAGGGCTCAGTAGGAACTATGCTATGGCAGGCTCCCAGGGGCTATAGTAACCGAATGGCTTCTGTGGTCTCATCATGCTGGAGCTGTTCAGTCTCCCAGTAAATGACACCTCAGATTTTGTAGTCACAGTTTACAATGGCATCTGAGGGGTTAAATATCTGTGATTGGCGTTCTCTCCGATTGTGGACACTGCTGGCAGGTGTCTGTTGTATAACACAGCAGTCACTGGCCGGCTATGGTACCCGCTCAGCCTGCTATATTTAAAATCTCAAAGTCCACCATATATATCTTTGACAGATTGCACAAGGGGGTTAAACTGCTCTGAAAAAGGAAAGCTGAGATGTGATTGGTTTAAATGGGCAACAAGGTCATATTTTTCTTTTATACAGATACATTTCCCCATAAGTCTTGCTTCAATCTTAAAGTGACAAATACTTTAGACAGTTTATAATCCACTCTTGAGTGACTAAAAAAAAAACTGAGCTTGGGAACCCAGCCTGAAGAGCCGGATCAGATCAGCTGGATTCAAAGAGACAACTCAGGTTAGGCTGCTTTCACACTGGCGTTTTGGTTTCCATTTGTGAGATCCGTTCAGGGCTCTCACAAGCGGTCCAAAACGGATCCGTTTTGCCCTTAATGCATTCTGAATGGAAAAAGATCCGCTCAGAATGAATCAGTTTGGCTCTGTTCCGCCTCCATTTCGCTTTGGAGGCGGACACCAAAACGTTGCCTGCAGCGTTTTTGTGTCCGTCTGACGAAACTGAGCCAAACGGATCCGTCCTGACACACAATGTAAGTCAATGTGGACGGATCAGTTTTCACTGACACAATCTGATACAATAGAAAACTGATCAGTCCCCAATTGATTTTCAATGGTGTTCAAGACGGATCCGTTTGGCAATGTTAAAGATAATACAAACGGATCCGTTCTGAACGGATGCAGAAGGTTGTATTATCTGTACAGATCCGTCTGTGCAGATCCATGACGGATCCGTACCAAACGCTAGTGTGAAAGTAGCCTTAAGTGGGAATAAGAAATATCCTTTATGGTAGAACATTTCCTAGTAGAGCTAATCTACTTTATGTGTAATATTCCTAAGAGTCATCAGCCTTCTTCATTTGTTGTATAGTTATACGGTGAGTAAACTATGGAAGAACTGTGGTCTGATAGAAGTCTTTGACCTTCCAGTTGACATCTGTGGGAACACTTGCAGATGACTTTTGATTTCCATACGAAATAGTTTTTCTTTCTTAATCTAGGGAATTTCACATCCGTTGAAGACATTTTTGGACACATGAGCTATAATAATGAATAATATATATTTCATCTGCATCTTCCTTCAAGGCAACAAGCACAGAGAAGAAGCCCTATGCAATTAAAGGAACAGGATGCAGCCTCCCATGTTCTGCCTGTCCGTTATGCTGTGTCCAATATCAAACGTCACCCTGTCTTAGCTTTTATGGAAAATTCACAGAGAAAGTGCACAGGATCGGGTGGTCATGTAATAACATTTATTCCAATAATCCAGGTTCTTCTAGACTCTAGTCTACCAGATACTCTACTTCCTAGCTCTCTGTGAAGTAATTCTGTTTAATGTTCTTGCTTGTAGTTTACATGAAGATTA
Source organism: Bufo gargarizans (assembly GCF_014858855.1). Lineage (NCBI taxonomy): Eukaryota > Metazoa > Chordata > Amphibia > Anura > Bufonidae > Bufo > Bufo gargarizans. The sequence continues at coordinate 228,709,296 of NC_058081.1, read as the reverse complement.
ATTTAGGAAACTGTAAAAAAAAAAAACTTGGGTTATGCAAGCAATGGGTTTCAGAGCAACATCTGCCCCCTTTATTGCCATTCTTGTCCAGCTAGGCTACATATGGCTTGCATAATGTATATGGGAATGTACGCACACGTTAGCGTCACCGCAATGTGTGTGATGCATAAAAGAGGGTTGGTGTAGTTTTTACTGTAGTCGCTGGGATCTAGCATTTCTTCATTCTCCTACCAGCTGTACATTGAACACAAGGCCTCATGTTCACAGCCAAATTGCAGCAACATTTTGTATGGAACCTGTAACAGGGCAACTTTAGACGAATATGGGGATATGGGGCTTTACTGAGCACCTGATGGAGCACTGGACGACAGACCTATTCTAGATCTTTGTGGGGTTTCTTGTGACTTCTGAGATGTTTTTTTGAGGAATTGTCAACACATACTTAAAACCTGATGACCTATATGCTCTGGATAGGGTTTCAATATCTGATCAGAGGGGGTCCAACTCCTGGCACCCCCCACGATTAGCTGTTTGAAGAGTCCATAGTGCGCAGTGCCTCTTCAAAGTACCGATGCAGCCAAGCTAAACTTGATGGTTAACGTGGTAAGTAAAAAAAATTGCGCAAAAAAGGTTAACTGACTCTTTCTAATGTATTTTAATAGCTTTTGTCACAAGATGGCACGAGATAACACTGTGACGTGTGTTATCAGAGTCCATTTTAGCTCGGCTACATCTGTATACCTGTGTAGTGGATGTGCTTGGTATTGCCACTCAATACTATTCACTTATATGGGACAGAGCTACAGAAAGGCCATGTGGCCGGCAGACGTGACGTCACTGGCCGATGAAGAGGCTGCCGCACTCTGGTAAACTCTTTTCAAGGGGCTGGCCCATCTGAGACATTGATGGCGTATCACTAGGATATGCTATCATTGTCAAGTAGGTGCGGGTCACACCTCTCGGACCTGCTCCTACTTTTTAAAAAATCCCATTCAAACAATGGGGTAAAAACACAAGGTTTATCTGGGTATCCATTTTGTAACTACAACATGCCATATCTGTACTAATTTTATTGTGGTCTTACTGTGTTTTGTCTTTCTTTCATGACTTGAGTAGAGAAAAACTATAATGCAACTAAAATGCTGTTTCCCATAGAAGTTCTTGAAGTAATTTCCAGGAATTGTTCCTTTCAAAAATACAGAAAAATCTCACTTTTCCTAGGCCAATATTACTCTGTAAGTTTGTTTCCTTCTCAGCAAGAAATTGCATTCGCGCAGTGCACTGGAAATGGGGGAAGGGAATAATTAGGTTTACTCTTGGCAGGAAAAGAATTATCCTTTTTGTCTCTGGATTGCGGACTGAATGTATTCTTCTTTTTTATTACTCATTTCGTTTACCTAATAGGAGAGATTTAAAAAATGCAGCAAAACGGTTTTGCAAAAGTTTTTTTTTTTTTTTTTTTTTTTTCTGCTAAAATCCTGAAGCCAGATATTTACTATAAGTTAGGCCTCTTGCACACAAACGTTTTAGTTCTTTTTTCGTTCCGTTTTTGCAGATTCCGTTTGCGGTCCGTAGGCGGAACTATTCACTTCAATTGTTCCGCAAAAAAAAAAAAAGTACTCCGTATGCATTCCGTTTCCGTATTTCCGTTCCGCTGAAAGATAGCACTTGTCCTATTATTGCCCGCAAATAACCATCCGTGGCTCCATTCAAGTCAATGGGTCCGCAAAAAATACGGAATACATACAGAGCACATCCGTATGTCATCCGTTTTTTTTGCGGATCCATGCCCACTTTGCCCATGTGTATACTGTTAAAATACATTACATTAATGATTAAAATGTTATGTTTGCGATCCGCATACGGAAACCATACGGATATTTTTTGTGGAACTACGGAACGGAAACAAAACCTGAACAATGGATCCATGAAAAACTGACCCCAAAATACTGAAAAAGCCATACGGTCGTGTGCAAGAGGCCTTAAAGGAAATAATGAAGTGCACAACATTTTCTTTATTGCTATTTTGTCATGTTTATCTGTTCTTGAAAAAAAAAAATTTAAATGCAGTATGTTCTAGGCATGGCATTTTTTAACGTGTTTTTCCATTGACTATTCTATAGGAAAAAAGAGACGTGTCAAACATCTGTGCACAAAAAAGCCCCCCTAAAAATGCTTGCAAAACATGCATGAAAGTCAAAACATTTTTACAAGCGCCTAAAATTATGCTTGTAGGAAGTTTGCCGATATATTCACACCCTGCAAATGGAGAGTCCAAAAGATACATCTGAATAGGGTTGTTTCTGCAGCATTTGCATGGATTTCAGCAAACCCCATTCAGATGAATAAGACCATCACAGAATTTTCTGCAACAAATCTGCCGTAACTATTCACATATTGAATTACCTGATCTTGAAGGCTGTTCCAACAGAGGAACAACCTGCCTAAGTTCACCGTATCCGACTATAACAGTGCACAGTCTGGGAAATATGATTCATGTGACGGCTGCATTTCCCCGACTGGCCACGGTTCAGCTGACCCAAATTCATTGCTTCATGGTGATTCATCTTGTAGCACTGGGGTCCTAGGTTTTAAAGGGGTTCTGCACTGTGTTTAAACTGATGATCCTCTGGATAGATCATCAGCATCTGATCGGCGGGGGTCCGACACCAGGGACCCCCGCCGATCAGCTGTTTGAGAAGGCAGCGGCACTCCATCAGCGCCGCGGCCTTCTCACTGTTTACCGCAGGCCCAGTGACGTCATGACTAGTATCAACTGGCCTGGGCGGGGCTAAGCTCCATTCAAGTGAACAGATCTTAGCCCCGCCCAGGCAAGTTGATACTAGTCATGACTTCACTGGGCCAGCGGTAAACAGTGAGAAGGCCTGCGGCGTTGATGGATCGCCGTGATGGCTTCTCAAACAGCTGATTGGCAGGTCCCGGGTGTCGGACCCCCGCCGATCAGAAGCTGATGATCTATCCAGAGGATCATCAGTTTAAACAAAGTGCAGAACCCCCTTAATCCGACCAAGGACAACATCTGCATGGGGTTTGTATGCTATCCCGTATTTGCATGGGTTTCCTCTGGGTGCTCCGGTTTCCTCCCACATTCCAAAGACATACTAATAGGGAATTAGAGCCCCATTGGGGACAGTTGGATGCTAATATCTGTAAAGTGTTTCGGAATATAGTAGCGCTATATTAATGCGTATAATAAATAAATAATTAATGATGCTTTGACTTCCAGCCCAACTGCAGCTCTACTATCCAGTACTCACATAATGTGGTGAGTAGAGGACAGTATACCCGCGGTCGGGCTGGAGCTCACAGTATCATAGATCACTAAGACGCATTGAGTTTGTATTAGTGGAGCCGTGCTCAGTTCAGGAAATGCAGCCGACAAGCGGATTATATATCCCGGATTCGCACACGCACATGTGAAACTGGCTGAGTGCAAAAAATCGCAGTTTGTCTTTTTAGCTTTTATGTAGTGTGTTGAGCTATTTGCTGGATGTCAGTGTCATTAACCAATAAAGCATCTTATGAGATATAACAGTACAATGCGTCTACTTGCTAAACACCACTTACACAGTACTAGTCAAAGTGTAGCGGCATTGTAATTTCTGTTTAATTATCGGGTGCCTCTTTCCTTGTTTTGCTATGAACACTTGATGGTTCCCTGTTTCACGGTCTGTTTGAAGGTATTCCTAGCTATTCACAGCTGTGCTTTTACTGCCTCTAGGTTCCTCACAGTTGCCGTCACTAAAGCCATGGTAATTATATGTCTGCAGAGTTGGGGAGGGGGACTAAGCACACAAGGATCTGACAACTGGGCCATTTCCCACACCGTGCATTTACATGACTTGAACAGTAAACTATTAGGATGTCTCTGAATAGCAAGAAGGATGTAAAATTAAAGAGTAAAAGGGAAAGAGCTGCTCTTTAGGGCTCATTCACACGTGCATCCGTTGCTCCGTTCAGTGGCCCCGCAAAAATTATGAGTCTGGTCCTATTCTTGTCCGTTTTGCGGACAAGAATAGGCATTTCTATAAAGGGCCGTCCATTCCATAAACTGCGGAAGGCACACGGGCGGCATCCGTGTTTTGCGGATCCGCAATTTGCGGACTGCAAAATACGGCACATTCGTGTGAACAAGCCCTTAGGGTTATATCCACTGGGGTGAACCATACCTCCTAACATTGCAGTTGCAGGGTGGTAACTACAATTATTCATGATTTTAAAGCTGTTACATTTAGGGAAGAGTAAGGCTACTTTCACACTTGCGGCAGAGTGATCCGGCAAGCAGTTCCGTCAGGATCCTGATCAGTCTTAAAAATGCCTGATCAGTCAGAAAAATGCATTGAAATGCTGGATCCGTCTTTCTGGTGTTATCCGGCAAAACGTATCCTGCATTTATTTATTTTTTTCACCTTTTTTTAAGTCTGCGCATGCGCAGAGCAGAAGGACGGATCCCGCATCGCGGTATTTTGAATGCCGGATCCGACACTAGTACATTCCTATGGAAAAAAAAATGCCATGGCATTCAGGCAAGTCTTCAGTTTTTTGGGTGGGAGATAAAACCGTAGCATGCTGCGGTTTTATCTTTTGCCTGATCAGTCAAAATGACTGAACTGAAGACATCCTGATGCATCCTGAACGGATTACTCTCCATTCAGAATGCACAGGGATATGCCTGATCAGTTCTTTTCCGGCATTGAACCCTTTTGACGTCACTCAGTGCCGGAAAAGAAAAACGCAAGTGTGAAAGTACCCTAAATCAATTCATACGAATCAATTTGTTCATCACACAGAGTTCTTCAGTTGCAAGGGGCTGTCCCCGCTTCCCTTTTCTATCTGCACCATAGAATGCATTTGTGTTTGAAGCTCCAGCAAATCTTTTGTTCTTAATCAGAGTATCTCCAGTCAATGAGAGTAGTATAAATACATACTGTTTAATTGTAGTGGTAGCTTTCAGCTGAGAGGCACTATAAGACATCAGATCCAGCGATGGTCAGTTCGCAGTGTTCGCCAGCGAACACATGCGGGCTGCCATCTTTGGTAAGGTAGACTCACCCGTCCGGCGATGCACAGGTAAGCCCTTACCTGTGGCGGGAGCCGGTCTGAAATCAAATGCAGTCACTGGGAGCAGGCAGTTCCGAGAACAGCCCGATGAAGGCCCCCAGGGGCTGTTCTCGGAACTGCCTGCTCCCGGTGACTGCATTTGATTTCAGACCGGCTCCCGGCACAGGTAAGGGCTTACCTGTGCATCGCCGGACGGGTGAGTCTACCTTACCAAAGATGGCAGCCCGCATTTGTTCGCTGGCGAACACTGCAAACTGACCATCACTGATCAGATCTGCATGCTTCCTGCTATTCTGCTCTTCTCTGTAGTGGGCTGGAGTCTCCACACTGCCCATGACATGCATGCTGCTGCAAATGGTAAGTGCCCCTTACCAGGACATGTAGCACCAATCGGCAGTAGCTGCAAATCAGATGCAGTCGGATCACTACAGAATTTCTCCACAAGAGATACAGAAGGTGGCCCTATACTTACTTTATTCCTGGAATATCTGGGGATATCAGCAATATATTTTAATAAGTGAGAATACAAACAATATCTAGAATTATTGGCTGGATTTAACTGTAAAAAAACTGCTTTGTAGACCCATCCTAAAACTTGGCATGCAACAAAGACTGCTCTTGCTTTGTTTTCATGGCCGCCGCTACATCTCCCCATCACGTGGTTAAAAACATTCTGTGACGGAGAGAGCAGCCAATAGCAGGCCACGGCAGGGTCGATCCTCCCTAAGATTGCGGTGGACATTAGGGAGGCTCGTCCCCGTCGCAGCCTGCTATTGGCAGTGGCGGCCGTGCAGGGAAGTATAATCTATATGAGGGGCCCGGGCATTGGGAGGGGGGGGGGCATGTTTTATACTTTGGATAACCCCTTTAAGGTAGCACCTCCATTAATACACTCCTTTATTCACCAATGCAAAGTCTCAGCTCCAATGAGACTTTCCAAAGCATAAAACAATAGTGCATATGTGCTCAGTATATATAGTTCACAGGAAATACATCAGTGATTAATACAATAATACATACAATTAAAAACCAATGTGTCAAAAATGTATAAAGTGTCAATGTAAAAAAAGTTATATATCTGAATACAATCAAAATATGTCACAAAATAGTCAATAGTCAACAGTGCAAATACATTTAATAACAAAAAAAAACTATTATTAGCAATTTACTCACATTTTTACTATGTAGTCCAGTGCATATTGCAAAATAAACCAGGTGCTTTTCTCAGCAGTCTCCTGGAGTCCCCACATCCTCATTGCACATGTCTACATTCAAAAGTACTTCCTCAAGCTGAGAAGGTGTTGCTGAACATGTTTAGACTGGCAAGAGCCAGCTAGAACATCTGCACATGTGCAGTCGGTGACCCCCAGGATCTTGACCACTATTTTGGAAATGTGCAAACTGCCCAAATAATCCCTAATCTTATATGGTCTAATAAACTCTGTATGTAGTAGGACACCTAGTGGTGACTCAGCTAAATTCCTATTAAATATATATATAGCAGGTTAACTCCCTCCATACCCTATCCCTCCATACATCCCTATATATAATGGGAATCAGTGTCAGGACTATATAGTATCCACATCCAGTGTGGGCGGTGTGATTACATCATTACATCATGCAGCGTTCCACAGGAGCAGACCTGACCAGAAGAGGCCGGGCCTGCATTGTTGAATCATGGGACAGAGTACAGGTGAGTATATACAGTGTGTGTACACTATATCATTATTCAGGGGGCACAGATAAGAGACAGTACACACTAGGGGCATAGATAAGAGGCACTTCACACAAGGGGCACAGACAAGTGGCACTTTATATAAGGGGGCACAGTCGGAGGCACTGTATATAAAGGGGAGTATTTGTGGTAAAGGCACTGTATTTGTGGTAAATATGGATATGGTACTGTACTTTTAATATGATACTGTCTATTCACAAACCTCGTTGGAGGTTCCAGTCATAGATTCTGTTAAAAAGACTAGACAAAAAAGTCCGGCATGCAGCTCTTTTCTGTCCGGTAAAAAAGCAGCATCTCGAATGGAAACTGAACAAACTCCATTGTAGTCAATGGAGTTTGTTCAGCTCAGTTTGTTTTAGTTATGTGTCAAATCCAGCACTTCTGTTATTCTCGTTGTTCTGCTTCTATAAATGGACAGAACAATTAAATTTAATAATGTTCTTGTGAACCCAGCCTAACAGGTCTATAATTTATATGTAGGGACTGTTTGTAAGTAGGTATATATTGTTACACAGTGACAGTTTTGGTCTGGCAAAACAGATATTTTACTCCCAGCATGTGCTGCAGGGCTGATTTACAGCCAGGTGAGGTCAAATACTGGACCGGATTTTAAGTGCCGGTCTGGGTTTTGGCAGCACCTGGCTGTCCTTAAATAGGCAGCTGGGCTCAGAAGCAATGTCTCTGTGTTGGGATCTAGGGGCCTTGTGTCTGGATGAAGGCTTGCTGCCTGTTTGGCGTGAAAACAGGTTGGTGCTGCTATTCTCAAGGACTCTTTGAGGCAGAATTGCCGCATGGTGTGAATTACCACCAACAACGCAAGGTGACTTTTTGCTTGTTTGAGTGCTTGTTTTGTCTTGCCTAAAGTGTGAACAAAACCCTGAACTGTTTGAACCAACGAACTTGTTGTTGCCTCTATACTGCGTCCGCTAATCCTGTCTACCCACAAGTCTCCACACTGCCCATGACATGCATGCTGCTGCAAATGGTAAGTGCCCCTTACCAGGACATGTAGCACCAATCGGCAGTAGCTGCAAATCAGATGCAGTCGGATCACTACAGAATTTCTCCACAAGAGATACAGAAGGTGGCCCTATACTTACTTTATTCCTGGAATATCTGGGGATATCAGCAATATATTTTAATAAGTGAGAATACAAACAATATCTAGAATTATTGGCTGGATTTAACTGTAAAAAAACTGCTTTGTAGACCCATCCTAAAACTTGGCATGCAACAAAGACTGCTCTTGCTTTGTTTTCATGGCCGCCGCTACATCTCCCCATCACGTGGTTAAAAACATTCTGTGACGGAGAGAGCAGCCAATAGCAGGCCACGGCAGGGTCGATCCTCCCTAAGATTGCGGTGGACATTAGGGAGGCTCGTCCCCGTCGCAGCCTGCTATTGGCAGTGGCGGCCGTGCAGGGAAGTATAATCTATATGAGGGGCCCGGGCATTGGGAGGGGGGGGGGCATGTTTTATACTTTGGATAACCCCTTTAAGGTAGCACCTCCATTAATACACTCCTTTATTCACCAATGCAAAGTCTCAGCTCCAATGAGACTTTCCAAAGCATAAAACAATAGTGCATATGTGCTCAGTATATATAGTTCACAGGAAATACATCAGTGATTAATACAATAATACATACAATTAAAAACCAATGTGTCAAAAATGTATAAAGTGTCAATGTAAAAAAAGTTATATATCTGAATACAATCAAAATATGTCACAAAATAGTCAATAGTCAACAGTGCAAATACATTTAATAACAAAAAAAAACTATTATTAGCAATTTACTCACATTTTTACTATGTAGTCCAGTGCATATTGCAAAATAAACCAGGTGCTTTTCTCAGCAGTCTCCTGGAGTCCCCACATCCTCATTGCACATGTCTACATTCAAAAGTACTTCCTCAAGCTGAGAAGGTGTTGCTGAACATGTTTAGACTGGCAAGAGCCAGCTAGAACATCTGCACATGTGCAGTCGGTGACCCCCAGGATCTTGACCACTATTTTGGAAATGTGCAAACTGCCCAAATAATCCCTAATCTTATATGGTCTAATAAACTCTGTATGTAGTAGGACACCTAGTGGTGACTCAGCTAAATTCCTATTAAATATATATATAGCAGGTTAACTCCCTCCATACCCTATCCCTCCATACATCCCTATATATAATGGGAATCAGTGTCAGGACTATATAGTATCCACATCCAGTGTGGGCGGTGTGATTACATCATTACATCATGCAGCGTTCCACAGGAGCAGACCTGACCAGAAGAGGCCGGGCCTGCATTGTTGAATCATGGGACAGAGTACAGGTGAGTATATACAGTGTGTGTACACTATATCATTATTCAGGGGGCACAGATAAGAGACAGTACACACTAGGGGCATAGATAAGAGGCACTTCACACAAGGGGCACAGACAAGTGGCACTTTATATAAGGGGGCACAGTCGGAGGCACTGTATATAAAGGGGAGTATTTGTGGTAAAGGCACTGTATTTGTGGTAAATATGGATATGGTACTGTACTTTTAATATGATACTGTCTATTCACAAACCTCGTTGGAGGTTCCAGTCATAGATTCTGTTAAAAAGACTAGACAAAAAAGTCCGGCATGCAGCTCTTTTCTGTCCGGTAAAAAAGCAGCATCTCGAATGGAAACTGAACAAACTCCATTGTAGTCAATGGAGTTTGTTCAGCTCAGTTTGTTTTAGTTATGTGTCAAATCCAGCACTTCTGTTATTCTCGTTGTTCTGCTTCTATAAATGGACAGAACAATTAAATTTAATAATGTTCTTGTGAACCCAGCCTAACAGGTCTATAATTTATATGTAGGGACTGTTTGTAAGTAGGTATATATTGTTACACAGTGACAGTTTTGGTCTGGCAAAACAGATATTTTACTCCCAGCATGTGCTGCAGGGCTGATTTACAGCCAGGTGAGGTCAAATACTGGACCGGATTTTAAGTGCCGGTCTGGGTTTTGGCAGCACCTGGCTGTCCTTAAATAGGCAGCTGGGCTCAGAAGCAATGTCTCTGTGTTGGGATCTAGGGGCCTTGTGTCTGGATGAAGGCTTGCTGCCTGTTTGGCGTGAAAACAGGTTGGTGCTGCTATTCTCAAGGACTCTTTGAGGCAGAATTGCCGCATGGTGTGAATTACCACCAACAACGCAAGGTGACTTTTTGCTTGTTTGAGTGCTTGTTTTGTCTTGCCTAAAGTGTGAACAAAACCCTGAACTGTTTGAACCAACGAACTTGTTGTTGCCTCTATACTGCGTCCGCTAATCCTGTCTACCCACAATTGTTGAAGGATGGGGGAAAGAGCAGTGAGGCTGGTGTGAACGTCGATATTTTTGGTTTCTGCATTTTTCATGCACAGTTGTATGTCGTACATTGAACCAGCTGTATTACAACCAGTGCCCCACAACAAAATGGAGCCTGTTGTGAAGACCCTCATGGAGGCTAATCTGCAGCAGCGAGAGACAAACCTGCAGCAAAGCGAGGCTAATAAGCAGCAGCAGGAGACTAACCAGTTGCTGCTACAACACGTGATGGTTTTGCAGACAGCAGGAGCAACCCCTAGCATCCACGATGCTCAGAAAGCAGTCCGTTCCATGATTCCTAAGATGACCCCTGCAGTCGACATCGAAACCTACTTGGCGATGTAAGAGAAAGTGGCCATCAGGGAAAAGCTAACTTGTGACCAGTGGGCTGAAGTTGTTGCTCCGTTCCTGGCATCTGATTCCCAGCGGGTGTATTTTGGCAAGACTGGGGGTGAATGTGTTGGTCCAGGCCCAGCGGGTGCATCAGTGGGGGTTCAACCCCGCTGAGCCTGCAAGACCCTAGTATTATAACGTACTTCACCTCTTGCAAAAATGGCTACAGCTTGACGTGCTGAGTCCCACTGCTATGCTGGATCGTTTGTTAGCTGATATGTTCTGGAGGACTTTGCCATACCCTCTCCAGCACTGGATCGGTCAGGTGTCTCCTAGCAATGCCCTTGAGATGGTGGACCTGGTGTAATGCTATGAAGCTACCAGGAATCTAAAGGAGGGTTCTGTTGGGAGGGGGGTCAGCTAACCCCAGAAATCTCCACCCAAGGCCCGGAGATTTGAGCCGATAAAACCTGCCCGGATTGTACCCACGGCGGACCTTGCACCGATAGTCTGCTGGCGGTGTCAGGAAGGAGCCTGGTCATGTAAGGACTGACTCTCCCCATCGGGTTGAGCCCATGGACACTAACTATGGCTGTTAGTTACTATATGCCAGGAGGCAGTGTGCAACAGGTACCCCAGAGTCTCTAGATCACTTGTGTTAGGTGGAAGTGGGGGACACTCCGGGGGAGGCTCTGCTGGACTCAGGGAGTCTGGTGACCCTAGTAATGGCTACCCTGGTGCGGTCCACTGAGTATACTGGCCGGAAAGTTGGGATGATATGCATCCACAGAGACTTAAAAGACTACCCCACCATGCTGGTGTCTCTAACCATGGTGGCCGGTAGATGGACCCACAAATCTTCATTATGAACTCACGATAGGGAGAGACATCCTGGGCTTCCCGGCACTGTGGCCTGCTATGAGAGTGACTGATACCCATGAGACAGGGGTAACCCTAGCAGAGTGGCCCGGCTCAGGGGGGAGACCAGAACCATGGCAACCTGAGACCAAAGGGCCTGCAGTAGGGGTGACTGCCACTTCAGTGGAAGAGGGGGAGACAACCCCGCTAAGTGTGATGGTGGGAGACGTGGAGGACTTGCCGCCGGGTCCTGAATTGGCAGACCTCCACGTCTCCGGGGATAATTTTGGTACCGCCCAACGTCGGGACCCAACCTTTTCCCGCGCCTGGGAAAATGTGTTAATAGTAGATGGTGAACCACAACCACCTGGGACAGAGTTAGTGTTTCCCCGTTTTGTGGTTCATCAGGATATGCTGTATCGGGTAAACCAACTATGGGGTGAGCCTATTGAACAGTTGGTGGTCCCCAAGGTTTATCGCAAGCTTGTGTTAGATCTAGCCCACCAACACCTTCTCAGGGGTCACCTGGGGCTGCAGAAAACTCAGGATCATATTCTACAGCGGTTTTACTGGCCCAGCATATTCAAAGAAGTGGAAGAGTTTTGCAAGTCTTGCCCGACCTGCCAGATAACTAGCCCCCAGCCACATTTCCGTAGTCCCCTAGTACCTCTCCCGATTTTCAAAGTACAGTTTGACCGAATAGCTATGGACCTCATAGGCCCAGTACCGAAGTTCACCAGAGGGCATCAACACATTTTAGTCATTCTAGACTACGCTACGCGGTACCCGGAGGCAGTGCCACTGCAACATACCTCGGTCAAACTCATAGCTAAGGAGTTAATGGAGATGTTTTCCCGAGTGGGACTACCTAAAGAGGTTCTCACCGACCAAGGGAGCCCTTTTATGCCCAAGGTGATGAGGGAACTCTGTAAGTTGCTTCAGATAAAACAACTACGGACATCCTGGTAGAACGGTTTAACCAAACATTAAAAAATATGCTGAAAAAGGTAGTGTCTAAAGATGGGAAGGACCAGGACCTCCTTCTGCCCTATCTCATGTTTGCAGTGTGAGAGGTAACCCAGGCCTCTACTGGGTTCTCACCCTTCTAACTGCTATATGGCAGACACCCTCGCAGTCTCTTGGACGTGGCCAAAGAGGCATGGGAACAACAACCCACTCCACATAAGTGTCATTAAGTACGTTACCCAGATGCAAGATAGGATAGAGACAGTGTTGACTCTTGTTAGGGAACATATGGAGGCAGCTCAGCGAGCCCAGAGTCGGGTCTATAATCGGCAGGCCCGGGTCTGAATCTTTAAACCGGGTTTTGGTTCTGGTGCCGACCGTGGACAGTAAGTTCCTGGCTAGGTGGCAGGGGCCCTACGAGGTACTCGAGAAAATTGAAGATGTAAACTACAAGGTACACCAGGGCGGCGAATACCTGATCAGGTTTACCAGGTGAATTTACTAAGACAGTGGAAAGATAGGGGAAACCTGTACAGAAGACAGCCCACGGCCAGGTTTTCTAGGAGAAGAGGTACCGGCCCCTCTGTCTGATGCAAGAGAGGCGGCTGCCACAGTACAATCTGCTGACAGCCTCTTCTCTAAACAGACTCAGGAGGCCAGGGAGTTTGTTAGTCGGAAGACGGATGTGTTCTCGGACCTCCCTGGACGCACTTCCATAATCCAGCATGACATTGTCACTGAGCCTCAGGCAAAAGTCAGATTAAAACCATACCGGGTACCCGAGGCTCGGCGACAAGCCATATCGGAGGAGGTGCAGCTAATGTTGCAGCTAGACGTCATTGAGGAGTCAAAAAGTAAGTGGGCCAGTCCTATAGTATTGATACCCAAGCCAGACAGGACGTTGCGGTTTTGTAACGACTTTCGAAAACTTAACAAGGTTTCCAAGTTCGATGCATATCCAATGCCCCGGATGGATGAGCTCATCGAGAGGTTAGGGCAAGCCTGGTATTTTTCTGTTTTGGACCTCACGAAAGGGTACTGGCAGGTGCCCTTAACGGAGGCTGCCAAGAAAAAAACTGCCTTCATCACGCCTAAGGGGCTGTATCAATATAAGGTCTTACTCTTTGGTCTGCATGGCGACCCCACCACTTTTTAGTGACTAATGGACATTTGTGATTCATCCACATCGTTGGTATGCTTCGGCTTACCTGGATGATATTGTCATCCACAGTACCGACTGGGAAAATCACCTACCCAAAGTGCAGGCTTTAGTGGACACCCTTCGGAAAGCTAGCCTAACTGCTAACCCAATGTGCGATAGGGTTAGAAGAGACTAAGGGCTCTTTCACACCTGCGTTATTGTCTTCCGGCATAGAGTTCCGTCGCCGGGGCTCTATGCCGGAAGAATCCTGATCAGGATTATCCTAATGCATTCTGAATGGAGTGAAATCCGTTCAGGATGCATCAGGATGTCTTCAGTTCCGGAACGGAATGTTTTTTGGCCGGAGAAAATACCGCAGCATGCTGTGCTTTTTGCTCCGGCCAAAAAAACTGAAGACTTGCCGCAAGGCCGGATCCGGAATGAATGCCCATTGAAAGGCATTGATCCAGATCCGGCCTTAAGCTAAACGTCGTTTCGGCGCATTGCCGGATCCGACGTTTAGCTTTTTTAGAGTGGTTACCATGGCTGCCGGGACGCTTAAGTCCTGGCAGCCATGGTAAAGTGTAGCGGGGAGCGGGGGAGCAGCATACTTACCATCCGTGCGGCTCCCGGGGCGCTCCAGAGTGACGTCAGGGCGCCCCAGGCGCATGGATGACGTGATCGCATGGCACGTCATCCATGCGCATGGTGCGCTCTGACGTCACTCTGGAGCGCCCCGGGAGCCGCACGGATGGTAAGTATACCGCTCCCCCGCTCCCCGCTCCTACTATGGCAACCAGGACTTTAATAGCGTCCTGGGTGCCATAGTAACACTGAAATCATTTTGAAGACGGATCCATCTTCAAATGCTTTCAGTACACTTGCGTTTTTCCGGATCCGGCGTGTAATTCCGGCAAGTGGAGTACACGCCGGATCCGGACAACACAAGTGTGAAAGAGGCCTAAGTACCTGGGGTATGTCATTGGGCGCAGAGTCATCAAACCCCAAGTGAACAAAATAGAGGCGATACAGAATTGTCCCCGACCTGTCACCACACAATCACATAGCTACAGGCTAATTTCCTTTCTTGTCCCAGATAATAAAATTTTACTTGTAATGATTCGCTTAAAATGAAGTCAGCACATCTATTAACTATTATAAGTGAGCTCTAAACACTGTGGGTTAAAACTAGCTGATGCTCATTATTAGTGCCAGATCACTATGTTATTGAATTGCTTCATTTTTAGACGGTGGCTGGGAGTGCACTTCCCCACACCACCACTCTGATTGAAGTGTGCACTGGCACACACTGATCGCTTATAGCATAGCACGTATCTGTGTATTAATCAAACACTTGAAGGCACATAAACATAAGAGGTCAGCAAACTAAAACCTAAGACTTCCCCCCAACATATTTCACCAGCTAATCTGGCCTCATCAGGGGTTTGGGCAGCAGAAAGCTTATAAATATAACCAGGGTCTATCCACAAAAAATGTAAAACCATAATCAGTTCACAAGGGAGCCAAATATCAATATCCTAATGCATTCCCCATGTACAAAAAACCCCCACTGTTCTGTCATCCATATATCTTACCAGTCTTTTTAGATGTTTATCTGTAATGCAAAATACAAAATAATACCTAATTAAGGCTACTTTCACACTAGCATTCGGGCGGATCCGTTCTGAACGGATCCGCTCATAATAATGCAGACGGAGGCTCCGTTCAGAACGGATCCGTCTGCATTATATTAGCAAAAAAAAGCTAAGTGTGAAAATAGCCTGGGACGGATCCGTCCAGACTTTCAATGTAAAGTCAATGGGGGACGGATCCGCTTGAAGATTGAGCCACATTGTGGCATCTTCAAACGGATCCGTCCCCATTGACTTACATTGAAAGTCTGGACGGATCCGCACGGATCCGCACGCCTCCGAACGGCCAGGCGGACACCCGAACCCGGCAAGCAGCGTTCAGCTGTCCGCCTGTCCGTGCGGAGGCGAGCGGAGCGGAGGCTGAACGCCGCCAGACTGATGCAGTCTGAGCGGATCCGCCTCCATTCAGACTGCATCAGGGCTGGACGGCTGCGTTCGGGTCCGCTCGTGAGCCCCTTCAAACGGAGCTCACGAACGGAAACCCGAACGCTAGTGTGAAAGTAGCCTAACATATTTTTGGACTATAAGACTCCGATCTGAGGCTGACGGGGGTAGGGGTCTGATCTGAGGCTGACGGGTGGGTCTGATCTGAGGCTGATGGGGGGTCTGATCTGAAGCTGATGGAGCTTGGGGCTCTAAGGAGGGTGTGATCTGAGGTCTGATGGACCTTGGAGGTCTGATTTTGGGGTCTGATCTGAGGTCTGATGGTGCTTGGATGTCTGATTTTGGGGTCTGATGAAGCTTGGAGGTCTGATTTTTGGGGTCTGATGGAGCTTGGAGGTCTGATTTTGGGGTCTGATCTGAGGTCTGATGAAAAATATTATTTTCCTTATTTTCCTCCTCTAAATCTTAGGTGCATCTTATAGTCCGAAAAATGTGGTACTGTACACATCAAACAAATCATTAAAAAGAAAAATGCAATGCAATCTGACAACAACGTCTTGTAGAACAAGAGAAGCCGAGCAGATTAATATATACGTTTGTGGGAAAAGATTCAGGAAAACCTGCAATTGATACATTTATATTTCTGCTTTTTCTACATCCTGTGACTAGTTATCTGTACAAGAGGTAGGTGTTATCAGTGATTGGTGGCATTATGTGTTTAAGTGTGCATAAGAGATAGCGGTCAGTCACTAATAACACCTCCCTCCTGTACCGATAGCAATTCACAGGGCTGCAAAAAAGCTGAGATTTAGGCCTTATGCACACGACCGTTGTGTGCATCCGCGGCCGTTGTTCCGTTTTCTGTTTTTTCCCGTGGACCCATTGACTTTCAATGGGTCCGTGGAAAAATCGGAAAATGCTCAATTTGGCATCCGCGTCCGTGATCCGTGCTTCTAGTCCGTGAAAAAAATATGACCTGTCCTATTTTTTTTCACGGACAGCGGTTCACGGACCCATTCAAGAAAATGGGTCCGTGAAAAATCACGGCTGCAAACAAGATTTTTTTTTTCAGTTTTCATGTCCGTGGATCCTCCAAAAATCAAGGAAGACCCACGGAAGAAAAAATGGACACGGATCACGGAACAACGGAAACCGTTTTTCTTATCCCACAAAAATATATATCAGTCAACTCAGCTTCTCCTACTCTATAACATGGTCCTGTCAGATTGCGGCATCATTCTCAGCCTGTGATACCACATCCATCTGTCACTTGGCTTTCCTGTAGCTCAGTCTCATCCAAGTGAATGGAATTAGGCTACAATACTAAGCACAGCCACTATACAATTTATACTACTGTGCTTGGTAAACTGCAAAGTGTCTGCAGTGCTTGTCCACACTCCACAACCCTTTCAAACAGCTAATCTAGGGGGCACCAGGAGTTCACCACTGATCTCAAATTGATGACCCATGTATCAATTTGGATATACCATAAATGTCCAGTAGGTGTGGACACCATAAGTGGGACCTGCCGTTATCTGAAGATAAGGGCCCCAACGTAAATGCAAGGCCGATTGGATCCCAGTGTGAGGAATGCTGAGTGGTGATGTGGCCAGATAGCTTTTTGTCACGGTGCTCCTACCTGGATACTGTCACTCACCAGGGTTAGGCTCGGTAGCATCCAAGGAGTTGTAGTTGGTGGAATAAGTACAGTCCAGACTTGGTGAAGTTTAATGGTTTTACTTGAATAAACATGCACCAACCTTGTTTCATCCAAACAATGCTTGATCTTTCGCTTGGCTCCAGCAGACGAATGGTAAACTGGCAAACATGAATACTTTGCTTTCTCCCTCTCTGTTGTGCTATTCTCTGGCTTCAGTCTGGTTACTGGACTTTCTAGCAGTTCTGGTACCCTTGAGTGGGGTGACTTTGGCCGTTGACTCTCTCGTAATACCCCCCTCCCCTCACGGCACCATGTTTTGTCCTTTTCCAACTTTCAACTAACTCTAGCTTCCTGCAACCCTTCCCTTGGTAGGAAGCATGCCTATCCCACTTTTGCCCATTGTCCATTGCATCTAAAGATCTCCCTTTGCCAGATACACTGCCACCTGCTGGACAACCAGGCACAGTGCATGAAATACAATACATAAATTACATAGCAATATTATTAAGGCACAGTATCAGAGGACCTGGAATTAAATACACAGATGGCATTACTTACTGGCCATCACATTACAGACTATCTAGGTGTAAGAATGGTAGTTCCCCCTCTGGGGTACTACAAGTATCCATAGAAAACATTTTTTATTTTTTTTTATTTTACTTTTTCATATTGGTAATACTATGCCATTAAAAATTAAATGCTAAATATTGTCCTTCTGTAGCAGTCATTACACAGAGATAAAACCCCTATGAAGGCAAACGGGGAGCTCATTGGCAGTTTACTGCTGCTGTGAGGGAAAGATGTTATCTGCTCGTATAATAGTAAATGATAGAATTGGGATGATGGTTTGTCAGCTCTATTGTTCTCTTGATAGGCTTAGATAAAGATGTCCATAGAAGAGCAGTTCATTAATCGGTGTTCTGTGTTCTAATTCACTCACTCATCCTCTTCTCTCTCTAGTTAGAGTGAATGGTCTGAATGAGAAAGTCAAGCGAGGCCAAACAAATGAGAAAGTTAGTGAGGACAGGAAGTAGAGTAAATTAAGTGACTTAAAAAAATTATATACAGACAACCATCAACCTGTTTTTTGTAAATATAAATTGTTATAAGCATAAAATATTCGCATATAGACTGGTAATATGTGAGAAAATAAATTTAATGGTTGTGTTCCATGCAGCTTCAGGAACTCTCATTCTATTACAAACTGGTGTTTGGCAGTGAGTTCAAAGCTCTGCTTAGTGTTACCAGATGATGGCATAATCAGGATATAATTACTATCTGGTTTGTTGGGAGTGAAGGGAGATGACTGCTGGCCTGTCCCCTGCCGCCGTGGGGGCTAGGAAGAAGTAACAAATTCTGCTGCAACATGGCGTGCAACAGAATCTGAGCCAGATATATGCCACAAAAGTGGTGTATATCTGTTCATAAATGACCCCCTATATGATCAAGTATACCTCATTTAATTGCCGGTATACTGGGTTAGCCTCTTTGTGGTAAAAAAAGTGCTGATCATGAAGAAAAATAATTTATGAACTAGCCTTTCCATTTGGCACCATTAAAGCAAAACTAGAAAGTGCTGCTCAACAATGGAAAAAATGGCCTTCTTGTTCATATGATGATAGCTACGCTACTGACACAGTGTGACCTCAGCCTTACTTATTTTATATCTGATTTGCTTGTCCATCTGGTATAAATTGATGAACTCCACAACATAGGTACAGCAAACACATTCTATAAGTTAACCAATACCTATACTGATACCTATTAATAATATGCCACGATTGTGTTCAATAATGTTGAACAAATTAAAGTGAAACAAATTGACTTCCATACGAATTTAAGGAAAAATTTGATTCGCCATGAATCCGAATTTCCTCTCTCTTCGTGGTAACAAATATTTTTTTTTTCTAAAAATGGTGTAAACACGTGTTACAAAGTGAAAGTGAAAAGCCCCGGAACGTGATATGACCCATAATGCCATGCAGCCAGCCAATTAGCAGATGTGGTTCAGGCCCAGGCACACCAGCAACTTGACCAGGTGATGGCAACTCCGCCTCCATGTTGTAATCATGGGATTTTTGCGCCAAAGTCCTCCTCATCCTTCACCTTGTCATCAGCCTCCATTGTACGCACAGTTCAGAGTGGTTCTCCAGCATACCACGGCGTTGTCACCCGGTTCTGCACCTGGTCAGCCTGAGCTAACAGAGTCACACCAGGGAGGAACTGCTCCACATTATCAACCAAGAAATTGAATTCTGTTTGTTTCCTCGTCAACTGGAGATAGGAACCATGGTCACCGATAACGGGAAGAACATGTTTGTGCTGCGTCAGGGAGGTCTGACTCATGCGCCCTGCATGGCACACATCTTCAATTTGGTTGTCACCAGGTTCCTGAAGTCTTCCACCCAACTGTGAGACATCTTGAAAATGTCAAAGAAACTATGCATGCACTTCAGACACTCTTATGGTGCAAAACATGCCCTCCTTGAGCTTAAAAGGCAGAATTGTGTTCCCCTACATCACCTCATATGCGATGTTTCCACACATTTGAACTCCATGCTACATATGTTGGACTGACTATATGAGCAGAGGAAACCCGTGACCGATTTCTTGATGATCCAGACGGACAGGACTACTCCACGGTGTAACTTTGAAAGTGGCCATTTGCTCAGGCCCTTTGAGGAGGCAACTTTATTTGTTAGTCACCAAGACTACAGGATGAATTATGTCATTCCACTCCTTCATGTCCTGGAGGGGATGCTGGTAAATCTGACTGGCGAAGGGACAAGAGACATGGCACCTACATCTCACAGCCACCTGAGCCCTGTGGAGGCTGAACTGGCACAGGAGGAGGACATAAATGCCCAAGAATTCTATCCAGAACTAGGTTGTTTATCAGCCCAAGTGACAGGAGAGGAGCAGGAGGAGCTAGAGGGCGATGATGAAGCAGACGCAGATGAACCCTACAGACCATGGCATTATGAAGTGTAGATGGAGGCAGGGAGTCTCTCTAAATCCCTTGCGCAAATGGCCAGATACGTGCTGAGTTGCTTGCGTAGTGACAGCCGTATTATTACCTTTCAGCAGAGGGATGACTAGTGGCTCTTCACAATATTAGACCCTTGCTACCGGTACAAAATGGAGGCCTTTTTTATACCTTCTGAGAGGGATGAAAAAGTCCACTACTATCGAGATATCCTTCATAGTTGGTTGGTTGTTGCCTATGTGCACCATCGCCCATCCTCAGGAAGGTGTAACTGGGTGGACCCTCTGAGCTCATGCTCCACTGCCATGACTGCTGGACGGGGTGGAGGAAGGGGCAGGAGCAGCACCTATCAGCGGCAATTCATGTAGAGTCTACGATGAGCAGTTTTCTTTAGCTGCCTACTGAAGAAACCATCCAGCAACAGGACATGGAATAGAACCTTAACCAGAACGTGGTGGCATACTTAGACTGCACCCTGTCACCCCAGATCCAAGATCCCCTGGACTACTGGGCAGAAAAATTTGAATTGTGGCTGCAACTGGACAAGTTTTCCCTGGGTTAGCTTTCCTGCCCGGCCAGTAGTGTGGCATCAGAGCAGGTGTTTAGTGTGGCAGGTGGCATAGTTACCCCAAAGAGAACTCACCTTTCAATACAAAATGTTGAGAGACTAACCTCTATAAAGATGAATCAGGCCAGGATCAACCAGGATTTCCAGACACCGGTGCCTGATGCAACAGACTAGATCATCCTGGCAGTAATGATCTGACTGTAGTGTGTTGCCACACCAGGACATTGTCACAAATGGCCTGTTGCTTTTGGCCACATGCTGCTGCCACTGTTCTGATGCTGCCACCTGCCTGATGCCACACGCCTGCTGCCTCCACAGCCATCTGCTCCTACTGTGATCTGCCACCATCTTGTGCTGTTACTGCCAACACTGTTGCCTCCCCCCCTTCCCATTATGGGGCCACTATTGTGACTTTTCATGCTGTTGCCATCCTCACCACTCTGTTCCAGGGCCACATTTGTGACTTTTCATACTGTACCCTCACCGCTCTATTCTGGGGTCACTATTGTGACTCCTCATTCTGTTGCCACCTTCACAAGTCTGTTACGGGAATGCGCGTTGACATCATTGTTTATTTTTTCATCAGAAGAACATTAAATTAACAAAAAAAAAGGGTCCTGTCACTTAAGTGTCCATAAGGCCTCTATCACATGGTTAGTATTTAGCATCAGGATTTGATCATGATTTGGAAGCCAAAAGCAGGAGTGGGTCCAAAACACAGAAGACATGCATATGTTTCCATCACATGTTATCTCTGTTTTGGACTCACTCCTGTTTTTGTCTTCCAATACTGATCAAATACGGAAGCAAAATACTGACCAAATACTAACCGTGTGATAAAGACCATTAGGTCTCATGCATACGACCGTATGGATTTTGCAGTCTCCAAAAAACGGATCAGCAAAAAATACAGATGACGTCCGTGTGCATTCCATATTTTGCGGAACGGAACAGCTTGCTCCTAATAGAACAATACTATCCTTGTCCATAATGCGGACAATAATAGGATATGTTCTATTGTTTTGCGGAACGGAAATACGGAAATGGAATGCAAATGGAGTACCTTCCTTTTTTTGGGCAGACCCAGTGAAATTAATTGTTCCACATACGGCCCGCAAAAAAAAAAAAAAAAGGAACGAACACTGAAAGAAAATGCGTTCGTGTGCATGAGGCCTTAAAGTCCTGCATGCAGGACTTCTTCTTTTCCATCTGAATAAAACCGATTTCAAGCTCAAATGGCCAAAGCTCATGCACATTGAGCATGAGGCCTCTATTACACGATCAGTATTTTGCATCAGGATTTGATCATGATTTGGAAGCCAAAAGCAGCAGTTGGTCCAAAACACAAAACAGATTCAAATATTTCCATCACGTTTTATCTCTGTTTTGGATCCACTCCTGTTTCTGCCTTACAAATAATGATCAAATGCTGACGGTTTGAAGGCCAGATGCTCCAAATATAGGATCCACTTTTTGGGGCTTTTTTTATTGACTGATCAGAAGAAAGCAAAAATAAACTGATGTGAACACAGCCTTACTGCTTACACCATCCCCCCTGTCATGGGGCCACTACTTTAATCTTGAGCCACTGTAGGGTTAAGCCCACTCTGGTAAATTAGACCTGATGATAACATTGACCTGTAAGGCTGTGTTCACACTTCTGTTATTTGGTCAGTTGTTTCCATCACTTACCCTGGGTTCACACCTGAGCGTTTTACAGCGCGTTCAAACGCGCTGTAAAATGCTCAAGACATGAAATCCAATGCTTCCCTATGGGAATGGTTCACACCTGGGCGTTTTACAGCGCGTACGAACGCGCTGTAAAACGCCCGACGCTCAAACAAGTACTTGAGCTTCTTTGGGGCGTTTTGACGCGCGTTTGTGGCCATAGGACACTGCAGTCAATGACACAAACGCGCGTCAAACGCGCGTTTACTATTACAAAAAACGCGCGACAAAAACGCGCGTAAAACGCGCGTTTGCGCAACGCTCAGGTGTGAACCCAGGGTTATTGTGAGCCAATTCAGGAGCCAAGCCTACTCTCAGATTAGGTATCATTAATAGATCTGCACCTATTTTGTGGTTTTGAAGCCACACCTACTTTGGGCTGGCAATAACTGATGAGAATAACTGAGTCATTGGGACACAGCTCCTGCAGGGGTGTGCAGCGTTTTTTTTTATTTTGCTTTGCTGAAGGCTGCTGTATGCTTTTCTTTTGGTTTAGTTAGAGTTTAGCTAGGACTGTTAGTGGCTTGCTTGCATAATGTGACCTGCCTGTCATTCTGACCCACAGTAACTGTTTTGCTACCAGAAAGAACTAGCTATGCATGTTGCTGCACTGCACAGTGATGTACATCAGGAAACATTTTCCCTAAAGTTTAACTGCAGGCCCAGATAGACCTGATTTAACGCGCTTTGTGACAAATTAATTAGAAATGAAGCGAATTACATGGAGAAATTCGGTGAAGCGACCAAATCAAATTTGTGAAAACTTTGCTCATCCTGTTATTTGAAGGCACCCATTATATTGTGCTATGCCTCTTTATAAAAGCCAAATTACATAACTGTAGGTATTTTGCATGTAAGGCCCCATTCACAGTTGCATTGGCATTCCGGCAGGCTGTTCCGTTAGCCTGTTCCTCCATAAATGCCAGCTGTAGGCCAGACAAAAAAGCAATATTTGTTCTGCCGAAACCCGGTATTTATGCCAGAAAGGCGTCTGAAACACTGCCGGATCCCATTATAGGCAAAGGGGATTCAGCGGTATATGTCCATATGTCTGGCAGTGCCAGATATGGTAAACTTCGGTAGACTGATCCTCTGTCAGATCAGGCTACCAGATTACCAACACAAATGTGAATAAAGCCTAAAAGATGTGCGGAGTGAGCTCTCAAGCTGAACCTGCTCCAAAAGTAGCACATGCCTGCAGTGTAGTATAGCTGACACCTGGCCACGTTGACCGGGATCGGAGATGACTCTGATTCTGGTCATTTAACCCCTGATTCTGGTCATTTAACCCCCTCAGTTGCTTCCTCTGTCCACTGATCAGAGCTCCTCTAGTTTCAGGGTTCCAGTCTGTTACTATGGCAGCCTGGGACTTTGTGAAATGACCTCCCCCCGGTCCAAATTTTTCATATAAAAATGAAATGCATAATTGGTGTCGTTGTGTCTAAAAATGGCTATTAAAATATCAAGATATTTGTGCTCTGTGAACACTGTAATGAAAAAAAATAATAATTTAATGGCGGATTTGCAGTTTTTGGGTCACTTAGCCCCAACCCGCAATTTTTTTTATAACATGTGATAAAAATATGTTTTCCAAAATGGTACATCCAACATTCCAGGGAATTGACACTGCTAAAATTCCATGTTTATTATATCTTAGGACTCCTATACCGAAATACTAAATATAATCACTATCATAGTTCAGTTTATTGCTTAAGCTCAGTCGTTATAACTAATATCATGCCAGGACAATTACATTTAACCCCTTAAGGACCGGACTCATTTTCACCTTAACCCCTTGAGGACCGGGCTCATTTTCACCTTAAGGACCAGGCCATTTTATGCAAATCTGACCAGTGTCACTTGATGTGGTAATAACTTTAAAACGCTTTGACTTATCCAGGCCATTCTTGACATTCCCCATATGTCTACTTCATGTTTGGATCATTTTGGGAATGGCATTTTATTTTTTGGGAATGTTACAAGGCTTAGAAGTTTAGAAGCAAATCTTGAAATTTTTTTTAGAAATTTTTAAAAACCCACTTTTTAAGGACCAGTTCAGGTCTGAAGTCACTTTGTGAGGCTTACATAATAGAAACCACCAGAAAATGACCCCATTATAGAAACTACACCTCTCAAGGTATTCAAAACTGATTTTACAAACGTTGTTCCTTTAGGTGTTCCACAAGAGTTAATGGCAAATGGAGATAAAATTTGAGAATTTAATTTTTTGGGGCAAATGTTCCATTTTAGTCAATTTTTTTCCTTAACAAAGCAAAGGTTAACAGCCAAACAAAACTCTATATTTATTGCCCTGATTCTGTAGTTTGCAGAAACACCCCATATGTGGCCGTAAACTACTGTATGGGCACACAGTAGGGCATAGAGAGAAAGGTGCGCGTGTGGTTTTTGGAAGGCAGATTTTGCTGGACTGGTTTATTTACACCATGTCCCATTTGAGGCCCCCCTG
The DNA here is from genome assembly GCF_014858855.1 of Bufo gargarizans. Taxonomy (NCBI): domain Eukaryota; kingdom Metazoa; phylum Chordata; class Amphibia; order Anura; family Bufonidae; genus Bufo; species Bufo gargarizans. The sequence continues at coordinate 228,684,405 of NC_058081.1, read as the reverse complement.
ATGCACCCCTAGAGTAGAAACTCCATAAAAGTGACCCCATCTAAGAAACTACACCCCTCAAGGTATTCAAAACTTATTTTACAAACTTTGTTAACCCTTTAGGTGTTGCATAAGAGTTATTGGAAATTAAATTAGAGAATTTAAATTTTTTGGCAAATTTTCCATTTTCTCCAGTAACAAAGCAAGGGTTAACAGCCAAACAAAATGCTATATTTATTGCCATGATTCTGTAATTTGCAGAAATACCCCATATGTGGCCGTAAACTACTGTACAGGCACACAGTAGGGCGTAGAGGAAAAGGTGTGCCGTGTGTTTTTTGGAAGACAGATTTGGCTGGACTGGTTTATATACACCATGTCCCATTTGAAGCCCCCCTGATGCACCCCTAGAGGAGAAACTCCATAAAAGTGACCCCATTTTGGAAACTACGGGATAAGGTGGCAGTTTTGTTGGGACTATTTTTAGGGTACATATGATTTTTGGTTGCTCTATATTACATTTTTGTGAAGCAAGGCTACCAAAAATAGAAATTCAGAAATTTCATCTCCATTTGCCATAAACTGTTGAGGAACACCTAAAGGGTTAATGAGGGGTTAATAAAAGGGTTACCTTGAGGGGTGTAGTTTCTTAGATGGTGTCATTTTTTGGGGGGAGTTTCTACTCTAGGTGTGCATGAGGGGTTCTTCAAATGGGACATGGTGCCAAGAAAAAAGGCCATCAAAATCTGCCTTCCAGAAACCATATGGCGTTCCTTTCCTTCTGCGCCCTGCCGTTTGGTCATACAGTAGTTTACTACCACATATGGGGGGTTTCTGTAAACTGCAGAATCAGGGTAATAAATATTAAGTTTTGTTTGGCTGTTAACCCTTGCTTTGTTACTGGAGAAAACGGTTTAAAATGGAAAATTTCCCCAAAAATTGCTGTTTTGGCACCATTTTTATTTGATTTTTTTGACCGTGTTCATCTGAGGGGTTAGGTCATGGGGTATTTTTATAGAGCAGATTCTTACGGATGTCTACTTTTGTAAAATTTATTTATGTTTTAAACTATATTATCTTTTTATAAACAAAAAAAAATCATTTTAGTATCTTCATAGTCTGAGTCAGTGTTTTTTTTAAAGTTTTTAGCTGATTTATCTTAGGTAGGGGCTCTTTTTTTGCGGGATGAGAGGACGGTTTTATTGGCACTATTTTGGGGGACATATGACTTTTTGATCGCTTGCTATTACAATTTTTGTGATGTAAGGTGACAAAAAATACCTTTTTTTTTGCACCTTTTTTTTTATTACCGTGTTCATCTGAGTGGTTAGGTCATGGGGTATTTTTATAGAGCAGATTCTTACAGACGTGGCGATACCTAATATGTCTACTTTTTTTATTTATTTTAGTTTTACAAAATAATATTTTTGAAAAAAAAAGTTTGTGTCTCAATTCTGAGAACCATAGTTTTTTCCTATTGTCAGTGGCTAATTGGAATTAAAATTGGGGAAGGGGATTATAAATTTAGTACTCCATGGAAGTGTGGTACTCCCTGAAGCAACTGTCAATGCAGAGGCCCGAATGATCGGGGCATGTGTCACACTGAGTAGTGGTGTCCTTCCGTATCCCCCTCCTGTGACACACTCTGCACTTTTTTGGGGTCCGTCCCTTCTTTCCAGTATGGGGGACCACACCTGGAAAGTGTTGGCCAGGGACGATCCGGGCGCTTCCAGTTCCTGAGGTACTCTGGCCTGCTCTTTCCCAGTCAAAAAATATCTGGGCCTTGAGGACTGCCTCAAAAACTGAAGGCATTTCCCTGTGTTGCCAGCGCTCTGGGACAGCACAAAAGAGTTGTACAAGGCAACCTGTACTAAGTAGACCGCAACTTTTTTGTACCATGCCCGAGTTTTGCGCATGGCATTATATGGCTTGAGGACTTGATCAGAGAGATCAACTCCTCCCATATACTGATTGTAGTCGACGATACAATCGGGCTTGAGGACCGTTGCCTCGGTACCTCGCACAGGGACAGGGGTGATGCCGTTACCGTGAATTGTGGACAGTACAAGGACATCCCTCTTGTCCTTATATCTGACCAGCAACAGGTTTCCACTGGTAAGGGCATGGGTAGCACCCCTGGGGATAGGTACCTAGAGGGGGTGGGTAGGGAGGCCGCATTGATTTTTCCGCACGGTCCCACAAGCGGACGTGGATCTGGCGGCGAGGGACTGGAACAAGGGGATACTAGTATAAAAGTTATCCACGTACAGGTGGTAACCCTTATCTAGCAGTGGATGCATAAGGTCCCACACAAGTTTCCTGCTAACACCCAGAGTAGGGGGACATTCTGGGGGTTCAATACGGGATTCTCGCCCCTCATACACACAAAACTTGTAAGTGTACCCTGAGGTACTCTCACAAAGTTTGTACAGCTTCACGCCATACCTTAGAGCAGTGATGGCGAACCTTTTAGAGACCGAGTGCCCAAACTGCAACACAAAACCAACTTATTTATCACAAAGTGCCAACACGGCAGTTTAACCTGAATACTACAGTTCAATATAGTATATGTTCCATGCACTTTGTCATTTAGCTATATAGCCTGCCTGCATTGAATGTGCTGCCTGTACTGTTCATAGTGCGCCCTGCGTTGATGAATGGCAAGAAAAGCCTAAGGCATATAGGAATGCCTTAGACTTTTTCCAGGGCATGGGTGCCCACAGAGAGGGCTCTGAGTGCCGCCTCTGACATCCGTGCCATAGGTTCGCCACAACTACCTTAGAGGGAACATACTGGTGGAAAATGAGTCTCCCCTTCAAAGCAATGAGGGACTCATCAACAGCAACCTCCCTTCCAGGTACATAGGTCTCCACAAATTTGGCCCCAAAGTGATCGATGACCAGCCTGATTTTGTACAGGCAGTCATAGGCAGGATCACCTTGGGGGGGGGGGGGGGCATGCTGCATTATCTGAATAATGCAGGCATTTCCGGATGGCCTCAAACCGGGAGTGTGTCATGGCCGTACTGTAAAGTGGACGTCCCACTCCAGTAATGCCTGACACTAGGTTTCTTGACTAGGCCCATATGCAGCACGAGGCCCCAAAATGTCTTTATCTTGGCTACACTGACCGGAGTCCAGCCACCGGCCCTAGCCAAAAAGGAGCCCGGTTGTTGAGCAATGATATGTTCGGCGAACAGGTTCGTTTGCTACACCATCAGGCTCACAAAGTGGTCACTGAAAAAAATACTAAAATAGTCATATTCAGTGAAGCCCACTGTGTGAATCTGGATTTCTGGTTGGCCAACAAAATCAGGAATCGCAGGCTCAAAATGCTCTGGGGTACACCATGCAAGATTACCGGTAGGGGGCTCTGGTGGACTTAACTGGTGGGCCGGAAAACTAGTGCGAGCCCCGGAGCTTCTCGTACTAGTGTGGGCCACAGGGTCCCTAGCATGGCGGTCCCCTTGCTCTGCCCTGCGGCATCTCCGCCGCCTTGGGGTCTCATCATCATCGCTAGATGATGAGGAGGACGCGGATGACAAAAGGAAAGTCGGGTCATCCTCGTCCTCACTGAGACTCTCAGAGTCGGAGGCAAGCTGGGCATATGCCTCCTCGGCTGAGAACATCCGACGGGTCATAGGGGAGTGTGTGTGTGCAAAAATCTTTATTTGGTGTGCGTGTGTGTGGGGGCACGGGTGTTCACGTACTTACCCTAAACCGAACAGAAAAAATTAAATAAATACATTTTAAAAAAGAGCAAAAAATTTGAAAAAAAAAATAAAATAAAAAAAATTCTAACTCGCTGATCAGCAGTGGGGTGTGCGATGCGCTAACAGTGGCCGGACGCTAAGAGTGCCGACCACAGTCAGCGTACGCAGAAAAAAATAATGCTTGCGCCCCAAAAAAAGTTGTGGGGGGGAGGCAGGGGGGTAAGCTGCAGCACCCCTGGGGGGGTCTAGGGTCACACAGTGGACCCCAGACACCCGATTTAGGGTAATGCAAACAAAAACCTTTTTTTCCCCACTAAACTTCCATTACCTCTCAGGATCGCAGGATGGTGATTGGTGGTGTATTATCACACCACCGATCACAATCCTGTTCCGGGTTATCGGGTCCCCAGACACCCGAATAACCCAGAAACGCAGCAAACCGCAGGTCTGAATTGTCCAGATATGACGTACATGTACGTCACGGGTCCTTATGGGGTTAAACAGAAGCAGATCCAGAAATACAAAAGTAAATGGACAGTTTGTGTGAAGTCTTCAGAAATAGAGCTGTTTATTTCAGATGGTGAACAGATGTGTTTGGTACACATGCAGAGACGGAAACACTACGCGCGGCAGTGATCGGAAATTAACAGGGCGTACCTGTAGGCCCTGTGTCCTTAAGTACCGGGACATCATGGCGTACCTGTATGCCCCCTGTGTCCCCAAGAGGTTAAATGATGACTTAACCTTTGTGCAATTGTTGATCTCTCAGCTATCAACCTTTTCGCAACTGACTATGTGTACATTGTGATGTCTTGATACGTGATTATGTACTATTCCTTACTTGTTATTTTTCAATAAAACGAGTAAAAAAATATACTACTTGGTCTGCCAAAAAGGAGCACTCATATAGCTATGTTAATGGAACATTTTTAAAAGTTATGGCGCTTGGAAGTCAGTAAGGGATAGTGAAAACACAAAAATGAAAATTGGCCCAGTCCTTAAGGGTTAAAGGAATGTTTCCACCATTGTGCGTTATGAAATGCTTAATAGAACATGGTTGTTTCCTATGAAGAGCAAGAACAAAAGCATGGCCTGCTCTCCAGATGCTGCCTGAGAACAAAACCAGAAAGTTTTCAGGATACTAGAGTATTCCAGAGATTGGACCACCTCCAGTCAATCATTTATGATATATCCCATTCATAGGCTGTAACTTATGTGAGGGCAGATTCACACATAGGTTTTTAGTGGCATTTTTCTGCACTTTTACAGGTTTTTCATGGTGTTTTGGTGCCGTTTCTGCTGAATAAATGGCAGCTCCAGATGTTAGCTGAAAGTTTGTTGGAAATATGAAATGCAATGTTTTTTTTCCTACTGCTGTTCTTTTAATGTGTGGCGTTTTTTGTCTCTGGCGATTTTTAAATGCAGCATGTGGAAGCAATGGCATTTTTAGGATATTTTTTTTTTCATTTCCTTCTGTATAAGGAAAACATGCAATCCACATATTTGTTTTGAAAAGGAAATGGCACTAAAAACCACCATAAAAAACACATTCAGTATAGTAAAAATGCACTTGGTTTCTATTACGTTTTTAATCAAATTTGTATGTGATGGAAGCCTAAGGGTTCATGCACATGACCATTGTTTGTGTGCGCATCCGAGCTGCATTTTTTGTGGTTAGGATGCGGAAATATTTGCTTTAATGGGGCCACAAAAGATGCCTCCGTTGCTCTGTTCTATGGCCCTGCAAAAAAAAAAAAAAATATAGAACATGTCCTATTCTAGTCTGTTATGCGGACAAGAATAGACATTTCTATTTATGGATGGCCCATTCCGTTCCACAAATTGCAGAACGCACACGGATGGCATCCGTGTTTTGCGGATCCGCATTTTGCGGCTCTCAAAGCACAGATCGCTCGAATGCTTGAGCCCTAAGTGTGTGTATTCCATACTTATGGCTTTGACATGTGTATAGTCATTTTCAGATGAGCGTTATATAGCCACATTTCTTCCATAATGTTAGTTCATTAGACCCATGGTCAGACTGGGGTTTGCCGCTGTTATACAGTGCCTGGACTTTCTAATTAAATCAACTAAAGATGTAATATCAACCTTCTTATGAAAGGGGATTTCTGACGATATTGACCACGTATCCTCAAGACAGGCTATGATCCTTGAAGCAGACAGCCAGCACCTCAACAGATATGATACTGGTGACCTATCCAGGTCATCAATATTTTTAGCTCAGAAATCCCCTGTAAAGGGAAATTCCCCCAATTAACACTTTCTACTATTTACAGAATAAGTGATAACTGTTAGGTCACTAGCACTCTCACCAGTATGGAGGTCATCAGCATGGCTACTTGTATGGAGCAGCCATCTAGCATGTACTCTGCCACTTCATTCAAATCTTTGGGTGTTATTTTATGGCCTAATTTATTCACTTAAAAAAATATATATACCACTAAAAAATGTAAGATAAACACAGGCAAAGGCAATTTTTTTTGTGTATAATAAGCATTATTACAGGATATTATTAGCATATTACTCATTGTACATTACATCACAACTAGGGTGTAGCGAATCGAAGTATCTCAAGTGGACTTTGGTCAGTGAAAATTCAATTCACCGCTAAGGCCAGGTTCACATTGGCGTTATTTAATTCCTTTATAGGAATTCTAGGACGGAATGCAAAACGGAAGCCTTTAAGAGGCATTTTGTTTTGCTCTGTCCGTTTGTTTCTTCACGCTCAAATGGATAAGGTGAATATTTTTTAAAACTGATTAACTACTTAAAACCCTCATTTTTAATCTCGGCGATCAGCGATGAGGTTCAATGATGGAGGGTGGCACAATTGCCGTTCCCCGTCATTGCACCCGCTACTTACACAAATATGTCCTTCGTGATGAAGTACTTCATCACAAAGCGAATTTCTTTGTGAAATTCAGCAAAGCAGCCAAAACAACTTTTTCGAAACGTCGCTCGACACTAATCACAACAATATTGATCACATAAAAATGAAAACCATTCAGGCATAACTAGACACATTGCGGTTAACACCGTTTCACTGTATATATAGGGTTAGGTTATATTTGAATTTACATTTTCCGCAAGTAATCACTCAACAATTTTTTTGCAGATGGGTATCTCCTAGAGCAGTGATAACGAACCTTTTAGAGACAGAGTGCCAAACTGCAACCCAAAACCCACAGCAATTTAACCTGAGTACTGGAGTCCAATCAAGTATATATTTAATGTACTTTATCATTTAGCTATAATAGCCTCCTATAGTCAATGTGATGCCTGTGCCCATTCCCGCGCCCCCGCTGATCAATGGCAGGAAAAGTATAAGGCATATTGGTATGCCACAGAATTTTTCCAGAGTGTTGGTGCCCACAGAGAGGGCTCTGAGTGCCGCCTCTGGCACCTGTGCCATAGGTTCACCGCCACTGTCCTATAGGAAGAGAGTGATGTCTCTAGTGCCATCTGTCTCCACAAGGCCTCTTTTACATGGCCATGTGCTGGGGACCGCAAATTGCGGTCCGCAGTGCACATGCACCGACCGTGGGCCAGCCGCATGTGGATCGGGGAACCATATACCTGAATGGGGTCCGCGATCCGTCTGTTCCGCAAAAAGATAGAATAAGTTCTATATTTTTGCAGAACGGAACACCACGGAAGCACTTCGTAGTGCTTCCGTGGGGTTCTGTTCCGTTCCAGTTTGCAACGCATCTCCGGATTTGCAGTGGATGGATCCACATCCGTGATGCAGGATGCACACGGCTGGCGACCTGTGTATTGTGGAACCGCCATATGCGGCCTGCAATACGGCCACAGAACTAATACATTCATGGGAAAGAGGCCTACAAGTCAGTCTGACTCTTTAACAAGCCTTGATATGTCACTAGGGAAATTAGCCAGGTCATAGATCCATCCTATTTCGCTAATTATGCGCCTAGGAATGTTAAAGAGTCAGAAATTGACTTGTAGGACACCATATCCAACAGGTGGCACTCTGGTGGTTCTCTTTCTCTAGAAGATGCCTATTTGCATATTTTTTTCCTGTGGAGCATTGCCAATACATCTCCATACACCAGTGGTCTCCATAACGGGGTTATCCGACTCTGTAACTGAGGATAGCTCATCAGCATCTGATCGATGGGGGTTTGGGACTGAGCTGCACCTAGTCCACGTGACCAATAGTCATCACTGGCCTAGGCCAAGGATAGGTCATTAGTCACAAACAGTCAGACAGCTTTAATGAGAGCCAGTGTCTCCATTAAACTGTAATAAAGGCATATCACTTAGTCAATCATAATCCTGCTCAAGACTGATGAGGGGCAAGTACCCCAAATTAGCTGTCTATGGATGGATTTATGGCTTGGCCATTTTCCATAGTCACTTTCCAAGGCTCAATAAAGACTCAGACATTGGGTTAAAGGGAGCCACTTCCAAAAAATGGCACTAGCGAGATGCTTATTTCCACAGTAATAATCTAAGACAGTAAAGTACTGTATGTTGTGCTAATCCACAAGGTCCAGCAACATTGCCTCCAAAGGCTTCACTGTTCTAAAAGAAAGTCCCTTGTAGTATTTGTGCTGCAGATTTTTGCATAAAAATGGCAAGAACATATTTTTCTGCCATTTGGACAAACAAAAGGTATAGATTTGAACGCAAGCATTCTGATCTCTTACGTCTACACAGTGTAGTTTTGAAATTTCTGAGTGATGACATTATAGCCAAGGCTAGTTGATACTAGTCGTGATGTCAGTGGGCCAGCGGTAAACAGTGAGAAGGCCGCGGCGCTGCTGGAGCGCTGCTGCCTTCTCAAACAACTGATCGGCAGGGGTCTCGGGTGTCGGACCCCCGCTGGTCAGATGCTGATGATCTATCCAGAGGATAGATCGTCAGTTTAAACAAACTGCAGAACCCCTTTAACCATCCTATAAAAGATGTATGAAACAATAGATACAATATATGCATTGCTAATTTATAGCGTTGATTAGTAGCATCTGCCTTCTCCTTTGAAAGTGTATGGGAGGAAATGATTGCTGACAGCACAATTTCTTTAAAGCATTAACTTTCATAGTGTTCTGTCACATTGGAATGCTTCCCAAGAAATAGAAAAAAAAATGGCTAAAAAAAGACGATCTGCATGCCTGCTTATCTGGAATTTTTAAATAATTACTTACATTCAATTCTGATACATCCTAGATCAACATAGGAAGGGAGAATTCGTTGAAAGTCAGTGGTTTAAGCGGAAATCAGTTTTAAAGTATTTAGCATATTAACACAGGCTGTTTTTGATATTTGCTACTCCTCTAAAAAAAACTATGTATGATTCCAGAATCCTGGGTTACTGCAGTTTAGCTCTAATTGAAACAAATAGTAGCTGAGCTGCAGTAACCTGGCATGGCCACTACACTTGAGCGGAGCTGTGGTTCCTGTTCCATTCAGAGTGATAGTTCCAGCACTGGAGGCTGCAGGAAACAGCTCATCAAGGGTATGCAAGATGTCAGACTCCCACTGATATTGATGATCTATCCTGAGGATAAATACATGAACAGAGTTGAGAAAAATACCTTAATCCTAACTTCTACAAACCTATGAATGCAGAATCAACCTAATCAAACTAATATGAAAAGTTGTTATTCTAAAAATCTTCATCTACTTGCATATTATAAGTTATACCAGCAAGAATTAGTCTTTATGTAGAAAACTATGATTTAAATCAAGCCTTCCTGACCAGTGATTTCTTTTCTATCAGTTTTTCTTTTGCTTTAAGTTATTTAATCAGTTGTTATAATATATATTTGCTTACATGTCCTTATCCACGTCGTTACGTGGTTTATTATCTTTGAGCACATGATGTCCTACGTGTTCACCCTTACTGTATGTTTAATGCGAGTTGGTATCACTTGTTAATGAAAAGAAAATACTATACCAAAAACCTTAATAAAAATAGAATGAGAAAGAAAAATATTTTTGTTATTTCTTATTAGTATTATTATTATCTTGCTTCTTGCTTTTGCCGAGACACAGAGCCATAGTCCAGGCACAAGAAGACCGAGCTAGACAAGTTGTCGAGCCCTGTCAATCCATGGGAAGGGAGAAATGGCCATAACAGAGGGCTGTTACAAAAGTGATGACCCTTGGTGCTTGAATGATATAATTAATCTAAATAAATAATTAATTATCTAAAAAAAATGAGTGATTTCTAGACAACAGGGCTGAATAGAAAAATAATGAAGGTGGCGTTTTAATCAGCACAATCAACCTTACCATGCAGTATGCTTGGTTTAATGGGGTTTATCATGCAGACAGATGCTCTTTAACATATTTTCCTTCATTGATTTCATGTGGGAAAAGAGTGCTAATATCTGTATTTTATTGCAACCAGGTGGCAGCTAGTTTTACTCACAAAAGAAAAGGAAATGTCCAATGTAAAGTTTTTGAATGAGTTCACAAGGGAAGGCATTTTGAATAAGACTTCCATTTACTGCACAGGTCCACCAAGTTCAGCCAGTGACTGCCAGCAGTGGCGACGTGTCCCCCTATGTGTCACGTGACTGTGAGCAGCCGGTTCTTTGACATTTACCATTCTCTTTCTGTACTTGGGAATGCAATTTGATCATATAATGTACGTTCCCTATGAATTCCATTGATGTACATTACACAAACATAACTTTTAGAAGGTAAAGTTTTTGAATTATCAGTGGCAGGTTTTCATTTATATGCAGCTTAAAACTCAGATGAATTCGCCAATTTCAGCAGGATCAGAAAATGATCTGTTGTGCACAGGGGCCTCCTGACTCTAGCACTAGAGGCTTGTTGTATTTTCATGGGCAGTGGTAAAGGGGTTCTGCACTTTGTTTAAACTGATGATCTATCCTCTGGATAGATCATCAGCATCTGATCGGCGGGGGTCCGACACCCGGGACCCCCGCCGATCAGCTGTTTTAGAAGGCAGCAGCGCTCCGGCAGCGCAGCAGCCTTCTTGCTGTTTACCACAGGCCCCCGCCGATCAGATGCTGATGATCTATTCAGAGGATAGATCATCAGTTTTAACAAAGTGAAGAACCCCTTTAAGAAGGAACAAGAATATGACATGTTGTGTAGCTTCAGATCCCTTTACAGTTTAAATGTGCACATAACTATGACAGAGTTCACACTGGTGCTGTTGTTTCCATTGTTCTGCAGGAGCAGAACAATGAAATAATGAAAGTGCTAGATCCGAAACATAACAGAGACTAACGACTCCAGATTCACGGCCACTATGTTTCTAGAATACCAGTCTTTTCTAGCAGTATACACTGCTTATTGAGTTCAAATATCTTTAACATCGTTTGACAAATATTTGAAACTTTGAATTTGTACCATTCTTCTGAACTGTAGCTCTGCGTGTTGTTACCTGCCAATACAGTCATTTCTGCACACATTTATTTCCTGTTGTATTGGCCCTGGGGTATATTTCTTTATAAAAGCGTTCAGTAGTAAGCATCCTGGAATTCAACAGTTTTGACAGCATTCCATAGTTTGAAAGATTTTTGTTACATACTCACTTTGGAAATGCTCCAGTGATGTTTCCCTCTGCCAACCACCTGCTATAGGGAGCATCATTCTTAGGTGACTTGACCAATCTGAATGCACAGCACATGACCGCCCGGCCATTTAGAGTGCTGTGCTGGGCACCCTATGAGAATCTGCATTATCCTCCACTGTGGTCCAGTTATTGGGCTTCTGTATCTAAACTCTGGCCTGTGTGACAACTTTAGTTTGTACTCCGTTTTATTCCCTGGATTAAGTTCATCTGACTTCTTTTATTGGATTGCTCTCTAGACTTAGTACTCAGCTCAGATACATTTTTGTTTCTGAACTCTGCTTATTGCCTATCCACTTGGCTTTGTCTGCCTGGAACCTGTAGACCAGTGGGCAACTAGCCCAGTGGCTGTGACCTGGGGATTTTCCTGCAGCCAAATGCAACCCTCTATTAACAGAGAATCCATTAGGTCAAGTTTACATGGCAGATTTTCCATTTTTACTTCAGCACATATTCTGCCCCAAATCTGGATTATCCTCAGTTCTAGAATTTGGTTTAGATAAAAAAAAAAAATTTGAGCTTTCGCCATATCTATATAATTTTAGGTATTCAGTTGATGCCACATTATTGACTAATTCAGTATCAAGGAGCTAATGTACCTAGTAATAATTAAAGTATCTAATCACATCAATGCTTTATATTGTAGGATATCTATAAAAATCCCAATGGCTTTATATAGGAGCATACAGGTGAATAGGAGGCACATTTGGCAATACAGAGATCAGACTCCCTATGCGATGACTGACTTTTATGGCTTTGATTCTCCAGACTGACACAACTGAGCAACATCTACTTATTTTTATACTCTTTTTAATCAATTTTTATTTTGCAGAAGAAAATATCATAAAAGCAGTGCAAGCTATGTTATAAGTACACAAAAGTAATACACATAGCGTAAGAAAAACTCAAGAGTTAAACAGTAAATGTACATACAGTAATGGGTAACTCCTCATAGCATTGTCTGGACACATCACATGATATCTGCTAAACTATATCAGCAAGGGTAGGGCAATTGGTGAAAATTAACTCCCTTCCCTATGGAGGGGAATTAGGATGAGAGGGAATTTCTGGGAATGTGGCTAGAGTCTAAGAGGCATGAATCCCACTAAATAAATCCCAATTCAGTTTATTTGAGGAACAAGGGAGTTCATATGGATACTCAAAGGGAAACCCATCTATACGGAATACCCTTGTTGGTCAGTCAAAAGGTGAAGGATTTTACAGTCGCCCTAAGTTGGGTTGTATTCTGCCTGACATCTGAAAGAAGGCAGGTCTCCATATCACAAATGGTTCACATGTGAGCAGCTAGCACATTAGGAAGTGGTTACTAAACCTAAAATGTGTGGGTTCACTTTAGATTTTCTGGAAAGTTAAAGGGGTTATCCAATGACTAATGTAAAAAATTAAAATAAGACATCATATAGTACATGAAGAGCTCTTTGTAACAAAGCTAGAACCAGCCCTGTACCTCACATGGATCCAGAGATCTCCCCATTCATTGCTCTGCTAGATTTATATCAAGCTGAAAGCTCAAGGGGAGTGTCTTCTCTGCTGCAGATAAGGGGGCGTGTCTCAGCTCTCCCTATCACAGCTCAGGAGGCGTGTCTCAGCTCTCCCTATGACAGCTCAGAAGGCAGTTGAAGGATGAAACTGAGCATGTGCGGCCATCTCAGTAAGCAGGTCAAAGAAATAAGAATAAAAACAAACAGGTGGCGCTATACAGATACATTTTATTGAATAACTCAGTGACTATGATACATTTTGAATTACATGCAATTACAAAAGTATTTAGATCCAGGTGCTGGTTTGAAAACTGTAGAATATTTTTCATGGGAGTACCCCTTTAAGTCTCTATATCCTTTGAAGATGCAGCGTTTTATTTTAATGTAGTCCAATCTCTTAAACCTACCTATCTTCTTGGCTGGGTCATTTTACATGTAAACAAAATAGTTTGTATTTCAGTTTCTGTATGACAGCAAAGAGCAGCCAGACGAGAAGAGACATGAAGCTGGGCTGTAAAAATGCCTGCTTGTCATTGAGGCGCACTCTTCTCAGCTGTCTGTCTGCATATTTGACTGCTCTGGGTACTGCCGGACACAGGTGTTCTCTAGGTTTTGGTTATTTCAGTATTAATGTGTTCATTTACTTGCAGATATGATGTATTCATTAATACTATAAAAATATTTTAATAGTATCATAGCGTGAGTATTAATATGCCAGTTAAATGTACCAAATAGATGTATGAGGGTAGTTTTTAAGAAAAATGCTACATTTTTGGCAGATTTTTTTCAAGCACTTTTTTATATAATAGTGGCCAAATGTAAGCTGTAAGACAATAGTGAAATGTAGGGACTGACTGTGGCATTACACTGGAAGGTGAGTTTTTTTTTTGTTTGTTTTTTTAGCAATGTCCCTGCGGTTGACCCATTACAAATCCATCTTGGAAAACCCCTTTAAATGTCTTGGTTGTTCATGTTTTCCTCATAGTTGAGAGAAACTAATATTTGAGTAGCCAGAGCCATTTTCCATCCCTCCACTGACAGACTTCAGTTCTCAGTTAACTATTAAGGTGTCAGTCTTTTATTAAATATACTCTAAAAACGTGAGAGCGTACATGCAAAGTAAGGAAGCGGTACATAACAAAAACAAACATACAGAAGTAGCTCTCGTGTCTAGCCTGCAGCACTGGGACGGCCTGAATAAGCTGCAATATACAGCAGCTAAGAAACGCGTTGAGTGTGTGATATGATTAGAGACACACTAGCCTCTTGTCACACAGCGACGATATTAGCTAGGAGGCAGCATTACAGAGTAGCCAGTTTCTGTGTTTAATCAGGGGAGCTATGCAGGGTTTATCAACAGAGTGTTCAATGATCTGTACCCTATTGTCAGTGAGTGCATCACATGTATGAGGGCTGCAAAGTGATAGCCCCATACACTCACTGATAAAAATAATATTTATCGGATCCACATACAGACCCAGGATCCTGTCTTAGTGTGCAAGATAAATATTCACACCTGGGACGAGTGTGATCCTGGGGTCTATCTATGTTTGCACAGAAGTTTAATCATCCACGTTTTTAGAGTTTATTTAATTAAAGTTATATTTTAGCGATTGACGCCTTATTAGTTAACAGTTTAGCTTTTGTCCATCGCCCATTAATTATAGTACCTATTTAGTGACTCTTTTTCCAGACAGGTAATATCTACCCAGACATTGATAATGTGGAAGATCCAAATAGCTTTCTTAGCGGGAAGCTCAAGGAGAAAGCGGGAACAGAATAATTATTGGAAGTAAAGCATAGCCCTGGTAATTGTGCTTGCAATGCATTAATGTAGTTGTAGGCAAGACAAGTGATAACCGTGTGGGAGTTTTTTTTAACAATTGTCTTGCTGGAACGAAGCATATTATTCCCTATGCACAATTCATCTACCTTTTTCCATTGTGGTGCACATGGTAGGTTCATGTCACATTTGGTACAGTGTAGGAACATGTTACTGTTGTCCATACTATTGCTAAAGACCATATAAAATAACTATGTTAAGCTTTAACATTACTTAGATCTGCCGTTGACTGATGCATATGAATATTTCCTATTCAATATAATAGTGACCAGTTACAATAATATGGCCAGATAAATCCGTTCTATTGGATTTCTATTACTGTACCCTTCTCCCATAGCTCTCTGATGTCCTATACAAGCTGTCCTAGGGTTAGAGATCATTAAAGTGGCAGTTTGTGGGCAGACAGGAATGCGGGGACTGGTGTAACACACATTCCTAAGAAATACTATTGGTGCTTCAGCTTGTACACTGTTCTGGAAATTCTGTACTGATTACTTTGTGAAATGCTACTTGAGGTGCACGTCTTAATCCCCAGTCATGGATGCTTTAAACATCTCTTAAACATTAAAGTACCTAAGAGAAGCAGTGGTATTTGGAATCTGGATTTAAATTTCAGCACATGTATGCTATTTTAATCTTTGTAAAAATGTAAATGGGGTTGTCCAACCCTTTACAAGCGATGGTCTATCCTCAGGATAGGCCTTTAGTATCTGATTGGTGGGGGTACAACATCCCGCACCCCTGCCGATCAGCTGTTATGCAGTAGCTCCGGCACCAGAAGTTGTCAGTAGGACTCCAACTCCATCTGTCATGCAGTGGAAGGAGCTTGTAACTGCTCCCAATCCTGAGGAACGGCCATCAGTTGTATAGGCTTGGACAACCCCTTTAAAATAATACATGGCAATAGACTCATGCTTCCAATAAAATCACAATCCCTCCTTATCTTGATAGTATAGTGTATCAAATTAATTTCAGCCAGAGTATTGTTTGTAACCTGCAGCTTTTTGGTTCCTTCTGTAAAAGCACATTTTTGCTGCGGCTCTCCATATTTCCAGAGTGAGCAAGCTATTATGTGTCCTTGTAGGCAATCTTATGTCTCCTCCTAACTGAGAGCAGCCTATGATGGCAGAATACATACACTGCTCATAACAGTAATGCGGGATCTGTTTTAAGGAGAATGTGGCAAATTGGAGACAAAACAATGGCAGCAGTCCTTGGAAATGTTGTCTTCCCAATCACAGTACAGTTTCCAGTAAAAAATAAAATACTGGACAAATATTAATTATACTATATATGCATTCAATAATCACCACATGTGTCCTTAATTTATTTATGATTAGTGGGATTTTGCTTCCATTACTGGGATGAAAGGATAAAATAAATATTTTAGCTAAGCTTACTACTGAAAATTATTAAGCAAAATCATGTATTTAATTAAATCAAAAACCTACAGGGACATATGTCTAATAGACTTTCCCCAAATGTATGCCAAATATAGATTTAAAGCCCTTGCTTTTTGGTTCTGATCCCTACTGATGCCAATCCCTACTCTCCCGCCAGATTCCCAGTCTGATCTGAAAGTTTCATGCATTGTGTCCTATTAATTAGAATAGGACATGTGCACAATATTTTCTGGGCATTGCACTGCTTCTCTGGCAACAGTCCCCATGGCATGTAGCAGTATCTGGCGTGTTTTGCTAGTCTACTGATTTAAAGGGAAGCTGTCATCAGGAAATTCACTGTCAATATAGGGCTGGGTCAGCTAATAATGATAGCTTTTACTGAGCAATAATTTGCTTCATTATGTAAAAGAGCACTTTAATCTATATGCAAATTAGCAGTTAAGTGCACCAAGGTGAAGGTATCATTACATTCAGCTAAGATAGCTGGTACAGGGTATTGTACCAGGTTTAACCGTGAATTTCCTGTTGGTAGATTCAATTTAGTTTAGATCCTGGTACATGGAAGCGGGATAGTAGTTAAACCTTAGAATTAAATTAATGTCTTCCTAATACTGGATGACCACAGATGTTAATTTTCTGTAGGTAAATGTGAAGGTTTTAACATTATAGTAATAACAGTTTATTTTATTGATGATGCATGATATCCAGTGTATCCTAAAACCAGACATACACATGCACATGACTGGAGGGATTTAAGACTCCATCAGCCCCTGAAAACCAATGCTACTTATCCCTTCCAGCATTACTTCCCTCGCCCTCCCCAGCAGTGATGCAATAAAGAACCACTGACTCTCTTATGGCTGAATAAGACCGCAGCAGCAGCCATTTATTTTTTTACCCAACATTCCACAACAACAAAAAGACAATTAGATATTATTCAAATGACCTTCCAACATTACTGTAACATTATACTAACCTCTCAATTTAAGGGAGAGTCCCCCAAAGCACCTTGACATCCTATCCTGATTACTACTCCAACATAATTTGCAGTGCACCTAACACCTTGGCCACTGGAACCTGACCCAAGGGCACTCAAATGAACCAAATGCCCTGCCTTACTCAAAAACACATGGGGTCCAGACACACCATCAGTAGGCCTGTGTGCAGCTGTACTGCCAAACAGCTCATATTTAACAATCCTCCCTCCAAGGAATGTTGTAAATTGCCTCCAAATCTGTTGCCTCCGAGGACCCCTTCTCTGCCACAGATAAACGCAAGGGAAACCTCGCCCACGATCATCCATCCACACCCACATAGCTGTGGCAATACCTTCTGACAAAGAAATACTCAGTCGCTCTCAAAAATTCTTGCCGCCCATCATCCAACTCTCTGTTGCACCAAAACCCCTCATTTCACTGAATAAAATGACTACCCTCATCTTTATTTGGGCCTTACAAATTTTTTCCACACAAGCCAAGCCACAATTTCCCACTACATCACTTACATGCTAGGAAATGTAGCCCACAAATGCAACAAATCCAGCTTTATATCTCTGATAAGGTCCCTGGAAGGTTGTGCTCCTAAACCATGGCACGAATAACCAATACATCAGGGGTTTTATCCAAAGAAGTATGAAGTTGAACCTCCAGTCACAAGCAGTTTAACATCATACCCCATACCATAATCCATCTCACCAACACCAGATTCCTTGTAAAATGTAACTGGCAACTGTCCCGTCTTACATCTGCTCTAATTGCCCCCCAATAGACATAGGAATGCCAGACAATCCAAACCAGCCAAGAACCATGACTTGCAACAGTACACAAATAGTCATCAAGTCAACACTAAACAATCAAGTTGAAAAAGCTATCCCCCCTTGATCTACACTTTAACCAAAACATTCAAAGCATTGTAACAATTGCAGCCTAAAGTACAAACGGAACCAACCCAATTCCCATCAACCTATTTTCTTAATCTGATCCACCCATGGAGCCCAAGGCATGACCTCAGTGCCTGCCACAATGCGAAAAGAATGTGCACTATAATCCTTAGCCGACAGACCCCTTGCCCCCAAACATTCATGAAAAGGGCCAACCTGCCATACTGACAAAAATGTCCTTGAATTACAAACCAGACATATCAAAAACCCCTGCAATTTGTGTAACTCAATCCATGACGCCTTACCCATCTGATCAGTGGCCTCCTTTAAACAACTCCTAACAAACTGTGGCCTCAAATTAATTTCACCCAGAGCCAAAACCCCACCGAAAGCTGAGACTTGGCTACCAACTCTGAAAAGCAAATGGCAAACTTTAGAGTAAGCTGAACAGGTACCAGAACATCCAGGGGATCAATGCCACTGCTGTCCCCAAACCACATTCTAAAGATGCTCTGGCCAAGGAATCCCATGTTGCTCCCCACCCTGGTGCCAATGTGTTAAAACTGTCTTACTGCAAGCGAGAGAGAGAGAATGAGCAACAGTATTGACCACTCCAGGAGTATGCTCAGCTAAAAATAAGGAATTAAGAGACAGCCCCTTCAACAACAGATACCACTGCACCCCCAAAAACATGGAAGAATTGGCCGACTGATTGCTAATTTCCTGCACAACCCCCAAGATTGGACACCAAACCAGTC
Source organism: Bufo gargarizans (assembly GCF_014858855.1). Classification (NCBI taxonomy): domain Eukaryota; kingdom Metazoa; phylum Chordata; class Amphibia; order Anura; family Bufonidae; genus Bufo; species Bufo gargarizans. The sequence goes on along the minus strand of NC_058081.1, from coordinate 228,665,732 downwards.
TCCTGCCAAGAATCAGGCCAAGGACCAGCATTTCACTGTCCCTGGAAAAAAGCCCGATAACCACAAGCCACAAAGCATCGGTGTACAACTCTAAATCCATGCTAGGGACCCCTGAAGCCGTCCAATGTGAGCGACCATTGTAAGAATCCAAAAAGGAATCACAGATGTGTGAGTCTTCCTGTACCTCACTAGAAAGACACACAAAATGATGGGGAATCAACACACCTGCTGTAACCATTGTCAAGCACCAGTAAAATACCCTCCCCATAGGCATGATCCAGCATGCAAAGTTCAACTTACATAAACTAAACTGAACCTCCCACAGCCGCCCCTTCTTGCTCCTTCTGCAACGTCCAAAAACTGCACGCACGACTTTTTTTTTTTTTTTACAGGATCTGTTTTTTTTTTCTTTTTTTTTCTGATGGATCAGAAGAATGTAAAAATAACGGTGTTGTGAACATCTCCTCAGGGACCTTTTCCCCAATAACACTAGCCAAATGGACAAGGCCTTATGCCAAATGGACAAGGTACATGGTATCAAATGATACCGCAATTTCTCCTCCTCCATTTTTTACTCTCACCTGGTTTACACCCCAGGTTCATTCCCAGATAACGCTGGCTGCAAAACCTCCACAGAAACTACCTCTTTAATAGACGCCACGTCTCCCCCCACACTCATAGAGGCAGATACCCCCCCCCCCTTGCTCCCTTCTACTTGACTGACAAACTGACATAGAGGAAAGAGAATTTCCAACAATTGCATAAGTAAATCCCAAACCAACGCCCCACAACTCCTCCATACCCCTCATGCTGAATCCTCTGCCTGTAGTGCACACCAAGCTGGTCCTGGGGGTCATTGCAACTGTGCAATCAGACATCTACTCCCTGGGTATGCTGACCAATATGCAGACGTGAACAGCCTCCATTTGCAGACGTGAACACCCACGAATGACTTGTATCACAGGAAGTGCAGCTCCTTCATCGTGTCTCGTCTGGTAGGTCTTCGACTGAACATCCTGAAGCCAGGCATCTATGCATGCGGTGGGGGAAGATGTTACACCCCTTCAGTCAGAAAGCCCTCTCTGAGATGTTATCCACCTAATCTGACCAGCAAGTGGTTATGAAGTTACATCCAAAGGCCCATTGCAAGCCTCATGCCTGATCCAACCAGCACATGGCCCTGAATTTACATTCAAAGGCCCATCCTGTGTCGACGTGTGGCCCCACCCCCACCTCAGGGCTCTGTAGAAACATGCCATAGGGAGAAAACTTGTTACAAGGCTGGGCTGCCCTCCCCACAGAAGAAAAGGCAGCCACTCCAAACTCCTCGCTGTTATGTCCAGAGGAGTAAGCAGCATGAAAAGAGTTCCTCCGCCCCGCTCTGTGCGGCCGCGGTGATGGAGAGACGTTGGCACTTTTCACCCCTGCTGCCAGAGCTCCCAACCTGCCCCTGGACCTGAGGGATTGTTTCAGGGGGTCCTATACCTTACACCACCATTGATCATCTGTTTTGGGCAGGTGCCAGTGTTGAAAATTAAACAGTATACAGGGTCAGAATCAGAACACTCTGTCCACTGTGTAGTAGCTGTGCTGGTATACTGCAGCTCACCTCCATTCAAGTGAAAGGAGCTGAGCTGCAGTGTGACATCATGGCCACTACACAGTGGACGGCACTATGCTTCCGGCTCAGTCCTCTGTTTAGTATCCACAGATGCCAGCTGCCCGAAACAGATGATAGGAGTGTTTTAGGGTGTTGGACTCCCACAGTTCTGATACTGATGGCCTACCCGGAGGAAACACTATGAAAGAAAAGCATGTGCTTTTATAAATCTTCTACAGTTTGGGGGCGTGGCCAGCCATGAGTGAGCGAAGACGTGCTCTGCTATAGCTCCGCTACACCCTGGGCGAAATCCTCTTCTCACCGGTTGCTCCTGATGGGGAAAAATGCTTAAAAAGAGTAGAGCCCAACCACCGGCTCCCTTGACCTCCTCCCAAGGCGACGTACCCCGCTTCTTTACCCGGCATTCTGCCTCACCGGGCCCTACGCTACATATCCGCGCCATACGCCGGAATCTCTGTGCTCCCCTACACCACCACGGCTCATGACCACACATCAGGTCAGTCCTGGGGGCTCACACCACTCCTCATGGGCCGCAGCACCACCGGCCATTAGCCCTGCCATTCCAGCGGACATTACCCTAGGAAGTGCAGTTAACCCTCCCAGGCCCATTGGGCATTCACCTAAACCATCCGGTATGCTAAACAGCTTAGATATATGCCAGGGGCTCCTCTGTGGCCAGTCATCAACTTACTTGGGCCTGCACTTCCAGGGACAGCCCCTGGACCACCACCGAAGGTCCTCTGACCACCTCATAATCCATGCCTCTTCTCCTCCTGCTGTTCAAGACCTCCTTAACCCCCCTTCACATTCCCCCGCACCCTCCCTGGCAGCATCTCCACGTTGGTCCACTGGGTCTTCATGGGATGACTCCCATCCACAGTTCCATGGAACGACCCCACTTGGTCCCAAGGTCACGACTGACCTTACTGTTATCCCCCTTCAAGGATCTCTCCTGCACCCCTCATCGAGACTTCTGCAATCCCCAGATATATTTGATGAAGATGCTAGACCTGCGCACCCTTATTTGCTCTCTACCTTCTAAAGCAGACCTATCCAGTTTTGCTACCAACATCCTACAAGAATGTAAAAGGTAATTTTCTCAGGTCCGATCTGAGCTGGCTACGCTTGACACCAAGGTTAACTCAGGGTCACGCAGGACCATGCAACTCTGTCTGCAACTGTACGTGCTCTGCAAGAGAAGGCCCAAACTCATGACACACAACTTTATATTCTACATCTCATATTCAACATCTGGACGACATAAAAAAAGGTAATCGCCATAACAATATACGGATTAGAGGCCTTCCAGAATCAATAACGACAGCAGACCTACTACCCATGATCGTGATCAATTTTAATGGACTTATAGGACGTCCGCCAAGCTCTCATATAGAGATCGACAGAGCGTACAGAGCCCTTGGGCGCCCTAACCCTGACTGCGCCAAGCTAAGAGACGTCATTTGCAGAATCCACTTCTATGTCATTAAAGAGCAAATCGTAAACAAAACTCGACAATCCTCCCCCATGTCCCATAAGGGGGCCCCCATCATGCTACTGCAGGACCTCTCACGCCACACTTTATCACAAAGAGCTGCCTTACGCCCGCTACTGGATCTCCTTAGGGACCGTGGAATTCCTTATCGTTGGGGTTACCCATTCTCCCTTTTTTCCTGGTCCCAAAGGTCAGGTTGCTGTCTTCCGTCATCCCTCGGACTTGCCACATTTTCTGCAACAACTAGACCTCCCACCAGTCGAGTTGGGTCCCTGGCCATCTATCCTTTCACCTGCTCCGACAACACGGGGATTACTTCACCCCTCCCAGAGTGCCAGCAGCCCCAGTTCCGGCCAAGCCGACTCCTCGTGGATGGCGAAAACGGCGATCTGCTGGTCCCCATTGAGACTCACCATCCAATCCTACCACCTGAGGGACCGCATGCTGCTTCTAACTGGGACTGATGTCTTGTAGCTGCAGCGACTCTTATCATTTCTTCACCTTGCACCTTTTCTGTCTTTCCTTCTCTTTCCCAGCAATTGGTGATATCATTCTGATAGTTTATTCTGGCAGAGAATGTAGTGGGCTTATTCTTCTCTGGCTGTTACTTCCCCCCAATAGTTTGAGACATTCCCCCGGGGCTGTTCGGACCCTGGTGACTGTCTTCATTGACCTTTTGGTCACTTTAGTTACCTACCCCCTTGTGGTTGCTTTTTCTTTTACTCCTTACTAGTTATTTGATTGTCCTCCCCCTTCCTCCCCCTTTTGTTCCTTGTGTTTTCTTCCCCTCCACAGGCATGACGTCACTTAATATAGCGTCCTTCAATGCGAAGGCCCTCAACACCCGTGAAAAGAGAGTTCAAGTACTCCACCATTTCCATCGTCAGAAGGTACACATTTTAAGCAGGGAGTTGCTCCTGACATCTATCATTGGCACTACACCACCTGGCACCTTGCAAATAATCCGTGAACAAGACAAAAGGAGTCGCCATAGTGATCCATAAATCTCTGCCTCACCAGGTACTGGGTTGTACTGTCAATCCTCGGGCCAGATACCTGATTCTTTCACTTTTGATTGGTGGACGTGAATTCACATTTCTGAATGCCTACGCCCCCAACCAAAATCAGGCTTCCTTTATCCTGGACTTAGTCGATACGGCACTGCCCCTTGTTCACGGAACGGTCATATTTTGCGGCGACCTTAATCTCACCCTGGACCCTACGCTTGACAGTTCAACTGGATGCGCTTCCCTTCCCTACTCGACCATTAAAAAAGTTAAAAGAGCACTGCTCCAATTACAATTATGTGACTCATGGCCACCTCCAACACCCAACGGATAAAAACTACACTTTCTACTCCGCCCCTCACTCCTCCTATAGCCGCATAGATTATATTTTACTTCAACAACCGGCCCTCTCGTTGCCGGTTTCCTGGCACTTGAATTCATCTCGCCTGGTTTGGCCACCACCTCTCTGACCACAGCGCAGACCCCACTCCTCTGCCAATACAATGGGAAGCCTTGAAATGTGTCCTGCGCAGGATTTTCATTAAACACAGCTCCCGTCTCAAGAAGGAGAGAGCACATTCCCTCAAACTTGCGCTACAGAAGGTCTCCTCTCTGGAGCTTGCCCACAAGCGAGCCCTCTCCTTGCCGACTCTCCGTGATCTTCACAACGCACATCTAGACGCCAAACGCCTTTTGGAGACGTCTTACAAGCATATGATCCAAATAGGTCGTAGTAAGTTCTACAAATACAGAATTAAAAGCGGGTGCTTGCTGGCAAGGGCTCTCTGGCTGCCTCCAGCATTCCCGCTATTAAAAACTCAGCGGATCGCTTGGAACACACAACCTCAGGAATTTCCTCCTCCTTCTGCTCTTTCTACTCTGAGCTATACAACCTACCCCGCTCTCCCCCTGTGCAACCTGACCGGATGCCTAAACCCCCTCTTTCAGCCCACCAAACTATCTGAGTTGAAGTCTGCTAGCCAAGAAGTGCCATTCACGGAAACTGAACTCCAAGCAGCCCTCAAATCCCTACCATGGGGCAAGAGCCCTGGTCCTGATGGATTCACAGCTAGGTTTTACAAGTCCTTCTAGTCTTCCCTCTCCCCTTTCTTGCTCCGGGTCTTTAATGTGGTGTCTCCCTGGCTTCCCTTCTCGGCACAGAGTACTAAGGCCCATTTTACAGTCATTCCCAAACCTGGTAAGGATCCACACCTATGTGCCAGTTGTCGTCCTATCTCTCTCCTAAATGTAGATCTTAAAATATTTGCCAAACTATTGGCCAATATACTGAATGTTTTTCTACCCTTAATCATCCACCCTAACCAGGTGGGGTTTGTGCCGGGGCGGGAGGCTCGGGATAACACCCTCAAAACATTAGATATCATCCACCATGCAAAAACAAACAATATCCCTCTCATGATCCTGTCCTTAGACGCTGAAAAAGCCTTTGACCGCATCTCCTGGCACTCTATCCACACTGTCCTTTCTCATCTGGGCATAGGCCCGGTATTCAGTATGTACCAACAACCCTCAGCTCGAGTCAAAATCAATGGCACCCTTTCTCCTCCCTTTTCCATCCATAATGGGATGAGACAAGGCTTTCCATTGTCGCCCCTGCTCTACGTCCTGGTTATGGAGCATCTTATGTCCTCTATACGTGCCAACCCATACATCTCCGGAGTAAAAATTGGAGATCATGAGTACAAATGTGCTGCTTTTGTGGATGACCTCCTGCTCTATATAACTAATCCCCACATTTCCTTACCATATTTGCTCTGTGAGATTTCCCACTTTGGTAATTGGACCAACTTTAAGATTAATATGAATAAGTCTGAGGCCCTAAATGTCTCCCTACCTGCTGCCTTGGTCTCTTCGTTTAAAACCTCTTAAATCAAATGGGATAACATACCTAGGTATAAAAATTGCCACTGACCTGTCACGACTCTATAGTTTAAATTTCACCCCTCTCCTCTAGCAGTTCCAGAGGGACTTGGAGACATGGCGTAGATGAGATTTCTCCTGGTTTGGCAGAATTAGTATATTGAAGATGAACTTGCTACCAAAATTACTTTATCTCCTGCGCAGACCATCTCCCTCCGTATTCCAGACATATTCTGGTCCCAAATAAGATGTTGCTTCACACATATTGTATGGTCACCAGGTATGGCCTACTCTCGGCTTTTGGACATGTTGCTCACTGATACCTCTAAATCTTGGGTACGCATAGCACACGACTATTCTCCCAGTTCTTTAACAGTACTCCCATTGCTAACAGGCACCCCACATTCTATCACTTCTAAGCTTTCCTTCACGGCTCACCACACTTTTTTCTCAGTAGAACAAGAGTTTTCTCTTGTCTCATAAAGCGCTGATTTCTACTAGGGCCCAGGAAACGAGTTATAAAATCCTTTCTAGGTGGTACAGGCTGCCCTCACTTCTCAATAAATGGTTTCCCACAGTGTTAGACCGCTGCTGGAGATGTCACACAGAGGAAAGTACGATGGTCCATATTTGGTGGAATTGTACTGTCCTGCGCCGTTTCTGGGACTTCTATACACAAGACCATCAGAGAGGTGACAGGCATCCCTGTACAGAACTCCCCTCAAGCTCTTTTACTTTTTGTGATTGACCTGAATATCCCTGCCTACAAGAACTCCCTTCTGAAATACATGGTTCAAGCAGCAAAAGCAGTCATTCCTCGGCACTGGAAGTCCCCCTCCCCTCCCTTACCAGAAAAATGGTTCAAGGAAATCACTCTATATCAGAGAATGGAGAACTTAATTAGTGTGACACCCTTAGATTCTTGAAGTCTTGGGGCCCTTGGGACAAGTTCCACTCCTCGGAGACGTTCCGGAATATACAAATGTGACTCTTCATGCCTAACTCCTTACCTCTCCTCACCTTCCCCCCTCTTCCCTCACCCCCCTTCCATATTGTCGTTGTCTATCCTTCTTCTAAGTTATTTTATCCGCATGTTATATTTAATGCTTTTTTAATTGTCCCTATCCACGCCGTTGCGTGGCTTAACACTTTTTGAAGAATGTATATTATGCGTGCTTTCTCATAATGCATTTTATTATTATAAGCCTGTATCATTTGTTTCTGAAACAAATTTGTTATACCAAAAACCTTAAAAAACTGAATTAGAAAAAAAAACTTCTACAGTTTATTTTAAATATTTAGTCTCTCAATAGAAAAAAGTTTTGCTAGTACACTGTGTATCCAGACCGCTAACCAAACCACACCCAGTAAAAGTGGAAAAAAAACATAATGCCAAAACATAAAATGATATTAATGACTAACGGTGTGCCTGTAAAATAGCATCTATGTGCCAGTGGTCCACTTTTCTGGCTAACACAGGAAATGAGCTAATTCCTATGGTGCAGTATATCTGGCTCCCTTGTAATTTTTCATAAGTAAGATATATATATATATATATATATATATATATGTGTATAACAGAATATATAACAGAAACTATATCTTCTACTTAGTTATACATGGTTTAGACTCTTCCAGACTATTACACTACAGTTCCCAGACCTTTTTTCTCTTTGTGCAGTTACCATGCATACTATTCAGTTCTTTAGTATAGTATAACTGAGCCTACATAAACTGAATAAAGTACAGTCAGAATATATTATTTTTAAAGGGAATTTTAGGACCCCCCCCCCCCAAGGAATGTAACAGCAGGGAGTGCTACAAAAATAAAAAAATTACCTGTGCTCCCCTGTCTGATGTCTGTAGCCAATCAAATGCTTTAGTTGTCATGTGGGGTAGTCGAGTATGTCATCTCTGCAGCAGTGATAACCTAACTACCCCATAATACTGCTGAAGCCATTCTTTGGCTGCACTGATCACATGGGGTAGTTAGAGGACTTTAGTTCTGTTTCCTTATGTGTTAAAGGGGTATTCGAGTAATTTTTAAGTTATCCCCATCTCCTGTTAGATCACTCCATTCACCTCTATGGGACTGCCGGAGATTTGTTTATTAATTCAATGATGTTACAGTGTGAGACAGACGTCAGATTTTGTGTCGCACGTTGCAGGTGACGTTTCTACCATTGGCTATAATGGATGTTCCTCGCGAGTCGCGTGACCACAAGTTGCAGACAAGTCACACATATTTTTATGTAGCATAAGTTTTCTGTCTTGCTCTCACTTGCTGTCACTGTGTAACCGTACCATAAAATTATAAAAGAAGGAAAAAAGTATTGGATTTCTTTATTATTGTTTTTGGAGCAGTGCACTTTGGCATCTCTTAACAGTATGTGTCATCTAGGCAAGGTGTACCTAACCGTTATTAGAATACCCTCGCCAGAAGCCTCTTCCTGATTGTCACTGCATCCAGCTTCTGGAAGGACCCACAAAACCACTATACTTCAGCAGCAGAACAGAATGGGGATTATTTTCCCTTTCAAATTCACTGAAAAGACATGTTAGTAACCTGATTTTTCAGTTCAATAATATCTACTGTTTAACAACACCGCGATCCATCGGCGCTATCTTGTTACAACTCTGCAGCAGTGCTCCAAAACAACCCCGTTCCTCCGCTGTGGTTACTATATGAAAACACTTCTAAATAAGTGTTGGGAGACCGCTACTTGATACCAAATAAATGTCAGGATTTACCTTATCTTTATTGGTCCTCCTCGCAGCTGCTTTTTAGTCCATGTGTGGGGTCGTTTTACTTTTATTCTTTCAAGAGCTCAACAGGGATCTCCGCTGATTGTAAGCAAAGTTTTTCAAAGCTCGCCCCGGCCAGTGGCGTAGCTTCTACTCTAGTTTTTCGCTCACAGAATGGAGCGGGTGACGTCACCAGAGCTACGGTTCCTCACAGACACCAAAAGGGATCATCCAACACGTTTCTAGCACTACGGTGCTCTTCGTCAGCGATTCACTTAGGTGCCTTCTTTGTCTACCTTTTATCAGCTATGATCCTTGTCTGTTTAACCCTTGTTGTGCTGTAAATAACTTATTCAAACCCATATAACTCAATTTCTTTTTTTTAATCCCCTCGGTTCTATTGTGTCCATATTAAAAATCCACAGTTTTTTTTTTTTGCATATATTTGAGGTAGTCTCCTCCACGTATGTCCACTTTAACTATTTCCAACCCACAAAACAAGGAACCTTCAAATCTGCCATTATGTTGTTCCCTATAGTGCCTTGACAACGGGTGATCATCTACTTTCTTTTTTATATTATATATATGTTCATTTATTCTCTTCTTCAATGGTCTCTTTGCTCGGCCTATGTATGGCAGGGGCATTCAATAGCATAAATGACGCCCTTAGTGTTACAGGATATGTGGTCTTTTATTTGGTACTTGTACGTAGCACTTTTATTTTCTATATATGTCCGTTTTTGGTTCTTATTCTGTGTATGTCTACATCCTGCACATTTTTTACAGGGATAAAAACCTGTCAATGGGTTCTTTAATTGTTTTTTATTCGTTATTGCTGCACATTTTTTCGTGGATGCAATTATGTTTCCAATGTTTGCTGCTTTCCTATATACAAATGAGGGTGCTGCTGGTATCAGGTCCCCAATCCATTTATCTTCCCTCAGTATATCCCAATGTCTACCCACTATCTCCCTAAATATATGTGTCTGTGAGTTGAATTAAATTATAATAGGTGGTATTTCTTTATTTCCATCCTTTTTGTCCTTCTGCTCCCTTTTTGTTATTATTCCCCCTCAATAGCTGTTCTTTCTATCATCCTAACTTCCCCCTTTTGCGCTACTAGTATTTTTGTATCATAACCCTTATCTTCAAATTTGTCCTGTAGTTTATCAGCTTCCCTATCATATTCTCTGACATCTGTACAATTTCTCCTTAAGCGCATAAACTGACTTCTGGGACTGTTGTCCAACCACCGGGGGAGGTGGCAGCTAGTTCTTGAAATATAGCTGTTGGAATCAGTGGGTTTTTCATAGGTTTTTGTATAAATTTTATTATTTTAAACATTTAAATATTATAAGATCCAGGAAGTTAACCTCTTTAAAACTATAATTCGAGGTTAATTCCAAATAAAACTCATTTTTATTAATATCATTTAAACATATATTTAAAGTTTGTTCACCCCCCTCCAAATAAATAAAACGCCACCGGAGGACGAGGCCTGCCCGGAGCTCACCGTTGGGGTGGATATACTCCTCTTCCCACCGTCCAACGTATAGATTAGCGAACCTCGTCCCCATCATGGTCCCACACGTCTGAAGGTAAAATTTGTCTTTAAATCCCCCCCCAAAAAAATTTTGGTTAAATAAATAAAATACACTCCCCTATAAAATCTATCTGGGTTTTAGATAAATTTCCCTGCTGGTGTAAGAAGTGTTTAGCTGCAGCGCAGCCTTTTTCGTTTTCTATAACTGTGTACAAGGACTTCACGTCAAGTGTCCCTATAATGCACCCTTTCTTCCATTTGATGCCTTCCAAGATCTACAATATGTGCTTAGTATCTTTCAAATATGCATATAGGTTTTGAGCACATGGTTGCAGATATTGGTCAACATATTTAGATGGTTAGACTATTGGTCTCCCGGGTGGTTTGTTTATATCCTTGTGGATTTTTGGGTTCTGGTAGAATATAGCCATTTTTGGATATTTGATATTAATAAATATACCATATTTTTTGCCCCATAAGGGCTATTATGGGAGCGAATGCTGGCAATTTACATCGCAGTCTGCGAAGCTGCAGGCACTGTACTCTGGCCCCGCCGCTCAGTATGTACTGTATTATACGTAGTGTTAATCATCATATCTAAACTGCGCTCCCCCTGCTCCCCATGTTTACCGTACTTACCGATACACATGTCACGCTCCTGTAGTAAGCACTAGCAGCTAGCAGGCAGGCCGGGCTGCAGGCGGCCGTAACTCACGGAGGTCATGTGCCGGCTCCGCCTACTTTATGAATGAAGCAGGCGGAGCAGGCACGTGACCCCATAAGACAAGGGGACAAGGGGAAAAAAGTGCATCTTATGGGGCAAAAAATACGGTATATTTATTAATATCAAATATCCAAAAATGGCTATATTCTACCAGAACCCAAAAATCCACAAGAATATAAACAAACCACCCGGGAGACCAATAGTCTCCGGGGTAGAGTGTCTAACCAGTACCTGAATACACGGTACACATGGGGAGCGCATCATTATTTAGTTTAGATATGATGGGGTGGATATACTCCTCTTCCCACCGTCCAACGTATAGATTAGCGAACCTCGTCCCCATCACGGTCCCACACGTCTGAAGGTAAAATTTGGGACTTCACGTCAAGTGTCCCTATAATGCACCCTTCCTTCCATTTGATGCCTTCCAAGATCTACAATATGTGCTTAGTATCTTTCAAATATGCATATAGGTTTTGAGCACATGGTTGCAGATAATCAGGTCAGACTATTGTTTTTGCTTTGACCACTGTCAATTGTCGTCTTTTCCGATTTATTCTGTGGCACTAAAGTGATATTTGGTATAGGTAAAGTGACAAAGTGATATTTGATATCTGTGAGTCAGAGTATGCTTGCTTTATAATCACAAACAGAGATGAGGCGCCTCTTCTCTTCAGCGGTACAACCGGATGTTTCTCCATCTACTGCATCCACACCTGAGATCTTATGCACTTCAAGCGGCACTGGTCTGATGAAGGCACGGATGTGCCGAAACGTCACTACTTACTTTGCCGTAGCAACCACCATTGTTTGCTAAATAAAACAGAATTGCACTTTACACAAACTTGGCTGGAGTCTTTGAATTTATTATTGATAGGGGTGGGAACCCTACTCCAGCAGAAAATCCACTGTGTGCTACAAGGTCTCTGCTTGAAATTAGACTATATGCATGATATGAATTTGTGCAACGATACAGATTTTGTCTATATCGCATATATCGCCGGACCGCGATATGACCACTGAGCCGTAGTGAATTGAAGAAGCTTCTCACTCACCGCTCCGTGGCCTCCCGACTCCGCAGCCCACACCGCGCTGTACTGGCCAGGGCCTGGCATGCACACAGCGTCAGCACGATGGCTGACGCTGTGTGTGACGTCAGGTCCCACCCAATGCATGCTGGGAAGAAGACTCAACACCTGCTGACTCCATCAGCCAGCTGCTGCCGAGCACCCTGCAGGAAAGGCAAGTATAATAACAGCGATTCTTCTGGGGGGGCTGGAGGATTGGGGGGGATCATCTATTTGCAAAGGATGGCCATGGGGCTGATCTGATGGCACTGGCTCTGGGGGACATGTATGATGATGGCAATTGGCAAATGCCATGGGGCTGATGGCACTGGCTCTGAGGGAGATGTATGATGATGGCAAATGCCATGGGGCTGATGGCACTGGCCCCCTGGGGGACATGTATGATGATGATGGCAAATGCAATAGGGCTGATGGCACTGGCTCTAAAGGACATGTATGATGATGATGGCAAATGCCATGGGGCTGATGGCACTGGCTCTGAGGGACATGTATGAGGATGATGGGAAATGTCATATGGCTGATGGAACTGGCTCTGGGGGACCTGTATGAAATTTGTGTTTTACTAACACTTAGTCTTCATCTTTACATTGTTTGGAAAAAGTTCTGTTACACAATACACATATTAAAAATTTCTTGAAAAGTTTTGTAATTTGTATTTTTTGTATACATACAGAATAAAATAATGTATCGCATATTGCACATGCTTCAAATTATATCGCAATATAGATTTTAGGCCATATCACCCACCACTACCTTTAACCCTTGCATCCTGAAATGAAGAGTACCAGAGCAGGTGATTCGCAGTTGGAGCCAGTGAACCATTAAAAGAGGAGATAAAAACGATCATGGAGCATTCACGGAGTGACAGAAGAAATAAGTACCCCCCTCCCTCCAGTTGCAAACCTATTTCTCCAATCCCAACCAGTCTTCTGCCATCTGGTTTTCCTCCTTTTCCACATCATCCTATACCAATGATAATGTCATCAGGAAAATCCAGCTCCTCCTCTCTCTGCATCTTGCTGACTTTTCTCGGACATAGAGACCACAAAGGATGATTTGGAAGAAGTAAAGCCACCAAAAGAATGCGGATGATCATCATTAAGACCTCATTAAGGGGTGCATAAAAAATTAATGATTCCATATTCTACTACATACTACTTCCATAGTCAACTACATGGAAAGGGAGGGACTGTAGTACTAGCAACTTGGCCAGGTGCACGTTCAGCTTCTGCGCCGTTGGAGTGCATCCATACAATTGTCTTTATACAATCACCTCAGCGATCGATTGCTGTCAAAACAAGTGATGAGGAGAAGGAAGAGCATCAGGAGCAAAATACGACATTGAAGTCGATGGGAAAGAATGACAGCTTCCTTCTGCTGACGTTGACAAGCCCTGACTGCTGGAGCGGGGGTGTGGGCCAGTGGGAGATTCAGCAGTTGCTGCATCAGGCTGTAACACTAAGTGAGTGGCACGGTTTTCCCACAACACTTTATGGTGACGCAGGGCTGTCGTGCCAACATTAGCACCTTGGCCTAGCCTCACCTTCTACCCACACATCCTGCATACCACCACGCTAACATCCCCCAATGACTGTGTGAAATATTCCCACACTGCCGAGTATAACATTTTCCCTTCACCACTGCATGATGCCTGCCTACCACTGCATTTATGAACCCATGCACTACTAGTGTGACTCCTCACAGGTAGTCTCTCGGTGTACTCATTCCATGTTTGGCTCCAGATCTCCCACTGCTTCCACCCTGCTGTTTCACCGACACTCTTCCACCCTGCTGTCTCTTGGGCATGCTTCCACCCTGCTGTCTCTTGGGCATGCTGCGGCCTTCGCCCCCTGATGATGACGCCCCCTCTTCACCTGGCTTCCATGTCCGATTGGCTACATCATCAATATATGTTTGTGAGTCACTTATGTCACCCTCACCTGTCTCTTATGCACATCCCTGACCTCTCGCAACATGTGCTCCCACATATACTCCCATCATCGGTAGTTGCCTGCCTGAAGGAGTCCACAGTGGACCTCTCTTAAAAGTCTGTGCTGGCCTGTAACTGCTGACTGTCCCCACAAAGGTCATGGAGCAGAGCCAGCAGCAATCATTATTTGGCTAACAGATGGAGCAGCAAAAGCAAGAGGCAGGTTCAGGACAGGTTGAATGCATAGAGGCTGTTCCTAGGCCATGCCAACTAAGTGTGGTGTCAGAGAAACCCACTGATTGCTAGCTGTATGTATCTGTTGTAACTTGAGATTATCGTGAAGAGCGAGTCAACCATTCCAGTATAGCTGGATTGTTGGTCAAAACATAAATGATGGATGACAGTGGCACATCAGGCCTGTTGCTATGGAGGCTGCTACCAGCAACTCTTCTTCTGCTGCTACTTGTGCCGGCTACAGCAACATTTTTTCCACTGCCCATTCAGTGGCAGATCCAGAGCCTGGTCTCGAGAGGGGCACTTCCAGATTATTTTCTGTACGCCGCCACAAAACAATGGTGCTTATAGAACAGACTACACAGTGTAGAGGTATACTGTATACTGTGTGGCACAGTGTAGGCTATATGTGTATAACAAACATATTTCACATGAAAACTTACAATTACTTGGCTTAGCTCTTGGGGATCTCGGACACCACTTCAACACTTGGCCGGGAGCTCGGTGGAGCTGATGTGTTTTATCCTAATGAGAAAGATTTCATAATAAGGATTTGGAGAAAGGGCAGAGGGATAGCAGAGCAGGGAAAGGCTGGTGCTGCTACTAGGGGGTCATACCATGGGGGAGTAATAAAGCCCACCATAATGCCCCCCCCCCAGTAGAAATAATTCTCCTTATAATGTGACAGTGCAAAAAATGCCCCCTTGTAATGCCCCCAGTTGAGCTAATGTCCCCATAGTGCCCCCATAATGTGCCAGTATAAAATACCCCTATATAGTGCCCCCAGTAAATGCCTCCATAGTGCTCCTCTCCCCCTCTTCCTCCTAGTGCCCCCCATAATGTACCAGTATAAAATGCCCCAGTAGATGCCCTCATTGTCCCCCATAATTTTCAACTATAAAATACCCCTTCTTAGTGCCCCCCATAGATGACCCCATAGTACTCCTCTCCCCCCTTCCTCATAGTACCCACCATAATGTGTACCAGTATAAAATGCCCCAGTAGATGCCCTCATTGTCCCCCATAATTTTCAACTATAAAATACCCCTTCTTAGTGCCCCCCATAGATGACCCCATAGTACTCCTCTCCCCCCTTCCTCATAGTACCCACCATAATGTGTCCCAGTATAAAATTCTACTGTACAGAGCCCCCCATATAAAACACCCCTTTTTGTGGCCTCAGTAGATGACCTTATAGTGCCCCCGACATGTGCCATTAATAACAGCCCCACATCATGTGCCAGTAATAACAGCCCCCCATCATGTGCCAGTAATAACAGCCACCCCATCATGTGCCAGTAATAACAGCCCCCCCATCATGTGCCAGTAATAACAGCCCCCCATCATGTGCCAGTAATAACAGCCCCCCCATCATGTGCCAGTAATAACAGCCCCCCACCATGTGCCAGTAATGACAGCCCCCCATTATGTGCAAGTAATGACAGCCACCATTATGTGCCAGTAACCAGAGCCCCTTATTATGTGCCAGTAGCCAGAGCCCCCCATTATCTGCCAGTAGCCAGAGCCACCCATTATGTGCCAGTAGCCACCAGTATTGTACACAAAAAAAAAAAACACTTATACTTACCTCCTTGGCAGCGATGCGATGCAGGCCTCTTCCGGCCTGTGTCCCGCGCTGTACGTCATCGCACCGCCTGCACCGGCCTCTCCCTCCCCTGCCTCAGCACAGTCATCTGTATCGCTGTCCTGTTGATGGCGATACAGATGACTATGGAGATGAACGCTTCCACAATGGAAGCGTTCATCTCCCTGTGCCCCGCCGCCGCCCCCTTCCCCCTCCCCCCCACTTCTGAGCAGCTCTGGGGGGAGGGGGCAATTGCCCCGTTGCTCCCCCCCCTGGATCCGCCAGTGTGCCCATTCCTTTGGAGGGCATAGTGTCATAGTGTATATCAACTGTAACGCTAATGGAAGGCATTCGCTATGATAAAAGGGATTCTGTCACCTGGATTTTGCCTATAGAGCTGCAGACTTGTGCTGCTAGATAGCCGCTAGCACGTCCGAAATATACGTTACGGAGCTCTAACTTGGTGACATCCGGGAGCAAGGAGGAGATTCGGGGGTTGCAGGTGGTGCTCGCTCCTTCACAGTGGGCGTGGCTGGGCCCCAGAAACGTTAGTAACAGCCCTTTGGGCTCCTTACTTGCCTCATTTACATATATATATATATATATATATATATATAAACTTTTTTTTTAAACTAAATAAAAGCACTCAGAGCTATGGGGAATGTATATTGCGGATGTGCTAGCGGCGATCTAGCAGCAAATGCCTGCAGCTCTATAGGCAAAACCCAGGTGACAGAATCCCTTTAACCGTGGCTTCACACTAAGGCTATGTAACTCAACAGCTGACAGAAGGCATTCCCTATAATCAATTTAGTTACACTGCACACATGAACAGGGCAAAATATTTAACCGTAGCCTACTACTGCCGCTATGTGAAGCAACAGCTAACAAAAGGCATTCGCTATATTCAAATTAGTTCCACTGCACACAGGTACAGGGCGAAGTATTGAACCGTGGCTTCATACTGACACTATGTAATGCATCAGCTAACAGAAGGTATTCACTATAATCAATTTAGTTCCACTGCACACATGTACCGGGCGAAGTATTTAACAGTGATGTCATACTGGCAGTATAGCTTGTTAAGAGCTCATTTGCATCCCTTCTCTCCCAGAATTCCAGAGGAGCATGTATGGCCTATAAGTCTCCTCACACTGATTAAGGTGCTCTCTAGCTAAGGAGAGTTAGTTCCCCCCCCTTACCCGGACACAGGCCTCTCACCCAGTTAAGCCAGTACTCTCTGCTCTGCACTGATGAGGGGCAATCACCCTGAAAACATCTGTCTGCAGATGAGGTGCTGGCTTATTTAATATCCAAGTCATGTCTCAAGGCTTATTTTAAGAGCTGAACATTGATTTATAGGATAGCTGCCTTACATCTGGTGGCATTAGAGGCAGAGCTTGTTAAGAGCTCATTTGCATCCCTTCCCATACTGACACAATGTACCGCAACAGCTATGTACAGGGTGAAATACTTAACCGTGGCCTAACACTGACGCTGTTTAACGCAACAGCTAACAGAAGGCATTCACTGTATCAATTTGCTCCACTGCACACATGTACAGGGCAAAAAATTACACCGTCCTGGAATATGAATGCAATATAACTGTAACACTAAAATAGACGATTAACTCTGAATGTGGGTGCACTAGGATGTGATGCACACAGCAAATACACTCAACCTGCAATCTCCCTGCTGGCTCTCCACACTCTCTCTACAGTCTCAAAAAAACTCTCACAATGTTTTCCCTGCATTCTTTCTCTCCAGTATTCCTAAAAAAAAACTGTCTTCAGCAACACTGTCCCTAGCACATGAGCCTTTTACATGTCTCTCCCTATGCTCAGTTTACAGTGAAATGGCAACAACCGCACGGGATTAAGGTTTTATAGGGCTGTGACACAGAGGATGGCTATCTGCGTATTGCCTGGCTGCTTAACGGCATTATGGGCGATTTAGTGTTCCAGGGCTTCTTACTTTTAATTTGTAACACGTGCAGCTGCCATTTTAGGAAAACCTGATTCGTTACCACGAATTGTGAGGAAATTTGGCTTTGTTGCAAATTAAAGTTTTTCTAGATATAGGGGGAACAGTTGTTCAAAAATTGCAGCTTGGTGGCAGTTCTTGTGATCCCATACATTTCCTTTTACTTTTTCTTGTGCAAATCACGATGAACCCCTATGTTGAGATCAGCCAGAAGACCTCATACTCTCATCCTGGAACTTCTTGTACCAAAACAACTAAGAAGCTCCATACAGTTTCTGTCCTTACACTCTGTCATACTGGTCACTGGAAGTTCAACAGATTCAGATTATAAGAATAAAAATTTCTTTATAAAATTAAGCAAGCTTTCTAGGCAAAGTTTTGACTGCTGAAGAATGAAGAGCATAATGGATGGATTTTAGTATATATCATTAAAGCATACCTGAGTTTTCAAAAACAGCTTGCATAAGTGCTGTGCGTCTTTGTACAATCATAACTGTTTAGGGAAGCCCCAAAAAGACCTATTCCTTATGTTTTTTTCAGCCTAATTATTCTTCACTTAAGCTGCATAGCTAGATGCATTTCTCTTACAAGCAGGGGCATCTCCCTTCTGTGGAATCTACCAGTACTGTACGGCTGTGACGTCCTTTCCCTTACTTCCCATTATGTTTGTTTCAAGCTCTGAAGCTAACCGAACAGAGGAGGCAGAATTACACTTACAAACACACAGGAGTACACTCCTGTAATCTTCAGAAGCAGTGTGGAAGCATTTTTTTTTTATCAAGCTCAGGATCTTAGCTTGCTCTGACACAACCCAACTTCTTCTCTGCAGTCTCTGTTAGTTAGAAGTTAGACCCCCTAGTGGTCATGACTTTACAGCTTTTTTTCAGGTAGATGCACGCATATTTTTTAAATGAAGTAATTGAGAAATTTGCTTACCATTCTCTATATCTAGAAACAGTAAAGTACTATCTTTATAACAGTGTGGTTCTATAGTGTATTGGCAAACTTGCTGCCTGCCATGTAAAAGGTCTAGTGGTCATATCCCTACAGAAACCTGTAAAATAACCTCTTTAGTAAGTGTCTGTGTACTGAGATGGTCCCTCCCCAAAACCATATTAAACGGGAGGGCTACACAGCTTTGTTAGTATTCCTTGCACTGAAGTGAATATTAAAATCACAGACCTGAAGTGACTGGGCCCAGTGCACTGCAGCCCTAATATTTTAACTTTTAGCATTTTGCACAAACACTATAATAAATTATTACAGCCAGCTAATTGCTGTGTAGCATCTAACCAAACTGCTAGTAATATAACGGTAGTTATTTTAGAAGAGTTTTAGTAAGTAAATGGAGCTGTTTCATTGCTGAATTATTCTTTTTATTGCTGTCTCTTAAAGACTTATGAACTAAGAAGAGGTGTGAGACGTGGCAAGATATAACATAATTACACTTCATCGGCACTGTAACAAATTGATGTAGCTTGTTAAGTATTATCTGTAAAAAAAAATATAATATCTAAAAGCAGAGGTGGTAATATAGATGTTTTGCCAAATACAGCCATGTGTTAATATTATATGTGCTTTTATAGTTTGCGATCGTATGTGTGTGTACAGAACTTTATATTATATTTGTCACACAATTATTATTAGTTAAGCAAAATAAACCAGAATAAACATCTAACAAATATCTAAAAATATCTTTTTTTTTCTTATCACTTGATTAGTGATGAAAGAACATCGGCCTGGATGGTTCACTAATGCGCGTTTGTTCGAGAACCGCGCGTTTGCGGCAGGCCCCATTGACTTTAATGGCAGGCGAACCTGAAAAATCTTCAGGTCATGTTTGCAGCCACCAAATACTTACTAGAAGTGCACAAATAGTCCCACAACATGGACAGTGACATACCAGAGGGGGATCATTGGCAAAAATTCCCACAAAAAATATGTATTTTAATCAGGGGCTATTTTTATGCGTCTTAAAGGGAAACTCTCAAAAATGTGCCCTGCTGGAGCCTAGAAAAGGCCATGGGAGTACAGGCCCCAAAAATTTGGCATTCACCTGACAGAAAAGAACTTTTGATGACGTGGCTGAAGGTACATTAGGCGGTCACTGGCTAAAAATTTTACTGTAGGGCAGTACAGGCCCCAAAAATTTGGCATTTACCTGACTGAAAAGAACTTGTGATGATGTGGTTGGAGGTACATTAGGCGGTCACTGGATAAAAATGTTACTGTAGGCCAGTACAGGCCCCAAAATTTTGGCATTCACAAGACAGAAAAGGCCTTTTGTGCCGTTATAGATACATAAGACAAGGACCATTCGGGTCGTGGCAGATATATGTGGGCTGGCATGAGGAAATTCAATTACATGTGGTCGTCACAGGTGTTGAATTCCTCCGAGATCCATGCCTCATTAATTTTTAGAAATGTGAGTTAGTCCACACTGTTGTAAGCTAGGCGAGTGCGCTGAACGTCCTTTTGGACAGGACACTTGACAAGGGGCAAGCCAAGAGTTTCATGGCAAATTGTAGCAGCTCTGGCCACAGGTCAAGCCTGCACACCCAGTAGTCCAGGGGTTCCTCGCTTCTTAGAGTGTCCACATCGGCCGATGTCGTCGGACACCTGTCGGTCTAGGCATTCCCTGAGGCTGGATCCGTAGGGCGGCTGTCGATAGGTTGGCTGCAAGAATGATCTCCTATCCGAAGTGACCAACACATGTTCAAACCACCCTCTTCTTGCAGGCGCGGTAGGATTGTTACCCGCACCTGTTTCGCTGTGGGTGGAAATTCCTCTGCCTTCGCCCGCAATAGCAGAATGCAGCCTCTCTCGAAGCTAGGCCTGGAAATGCTGCATTCTGCCAGCCCTCTGTGATGCTGGTAACATGTCTGCCATTTTGTGTTTGTACCGGGGGTCTTAGTACGTTGCAACCCAGTACTGGTCCTTGCCCTTTATGCTTTTTATATGGGGGTCCATCTTCAAACACTGTAGCATGAAAGCCCCCATTTTCACTAAATTGGAAATGGTGGAGGGCTCTGGCTCCTGCTCATCGCCTAGGAGAATGTCGTCCTCAGTCTCCTCCCCCCAGCCACGGTCCCCCTCAAAGCCTGCTCTTCTTGCACCTCCTCCTCCCCCCAGCCATCATCCTCATCTGACTCCTCTTCAGACTCCTGCTGACTTCAGACTCCTGCTGTCTCAGATGGAGTAGCCCCACCGGGAATTCATTCATCATTGCGACTTCCTCATCGTCCAGCTCCTGCTCCTCGACGGCTTGATCAATGACACAACGCAATGTGGCCGCAGAGCTGAAAGCAGTGCAGAACCAGTGTGGCTCTTGGCTTCCAGGCACAACAGCCGCAGCACAGCATGGCAACATCTTATCTGGGACATCGAATAGGTTCTGGGAAACTTGGGGGACGCAGTGGAAGAGGCGGTAGCAGTGGCAAAGGAGGAGTCAGCTGAAGAGGAGACGGAGGATGGAGTAGGAGGAGGAGAAGAAGAGGCAGGCCTACATGCAATCATTGGCGGTAACACCAAATCCACATGGGAGCCACAGGTTACATGCTTGACGGCCATCAGAATGTTCACCCAGTGGGCAGTAAAAGTTATGTACTTTCGCTGCCCGTGATTGCTAGACCATGTGTCTGTGGTCAGATGTATCTTGGCACAGACACTGTGTGCCAGATATATATTCACTTGCCGCTAAATGCGACCATATAGCTCTGGGATGCCCTTCTGGGAGAAATAATTCCTTCCGGGGACCATCCATTGCGGTGTTCCAATGGCCACAAATTTTCTAAAGACCTCCGAGTCCACCAGTTTTTTATGGCAGTAGTTGGCAGGCTAGCAGTGTGACAAGCCGCGGTCAGCAGTTGGACAAGATTGTTATCCGGCGTCATCAATTTTTTAAGTTTTTACTCTTCTCGAACATTTGGGCCACGGAAGCCTGCCTTCTGCCAGATTGAACGAAACGACGGCACAATGGAAGGCGTAGTGGAGGACAAATGGGAGGAGAGAGTAGAAGGAGAAGAGGCAGGACGTGGAACGCCAGGAATGTGGCTTTGTGGGTTCTGATGGCATTTTGAGGTGTTGAATTCCTCCGAGATCCATGCCTCATTCATTTTTAGAAATGTGAGTTAGTCCACACTGTTGTGAGCTAGGCGAGTGCGCTGAACGTCCTTTTGGACAGGACACTTGACAAGGGGCAAGCCTTTTTGGCGAACCACGAACGTGCAAAGTTCGCAGCTAAACGACCGCCGGGCGAACCGCAAGGCCATCTCTACACTTGATTTGTTTGTGCTTCAGTGTACAATGATAACTATGAAGGAGTATGTCTTGGTTATTCCCTGCTTCACTTGCACAGCTAGAAGCATTTCTCTCAGAGGCAGTAGGTGTCTCCCTTCTTTGAAGCCTGCCAGTACTATACTAGCAGTGACTTCCTTTCTCTTCCTTCCCACTATGTTTATTTTCATCTAGGGCGCTAACACAGCAGATGAGGGGAGGGAGAACACACCTACAGACAGACAGGACACTCTTCTGCCCTTGAAAAGCTGCGAAGAGGCAGTGCTTCTATCAGAGCTCACAAGCTCAGCTAACTTTGACATGCTCCCATTTCCTGTGAACCATCTTCTGTCTGTCTGTTGCTGGAGACTGACCAACTCTGTTTAGATTCCTTTTTTCATGGCATCTCTTACAATTTACCAGCAGCGTTTTTGTTTATGAGATATGACCCCTTTGGTTGTTTTATAGTGACACTATTAATCCCCCCCCCCCCCCCCATCTTATTTCTCTATTTGGAAACTGACCTTTCCTAACATGCAGTGGACTGCATATTATGTGGAAGTGAGACCCCTAGTGGCCATGCCTTTACAGCTTTTTTCAGGTGGACGCTGGCAGACTTTTTAAATAAAGTTACTTAAATATTTGCTAATTACACCATTCTGTATTAAATAAAAGAGTTTTCCAGGATTTTGATACTGATGACCTCTCCTCGGGATAGGTCATCAGTATCTAATCGATGGGGAACTCCACCGATCAACTGTTTGAGAAGACACCAGTACTCCTGTGAGCTACGTGGCTTTCTCTGAGCTTTGCAGCAAATTGTGACTATAAGCAAAATTGCTAAAAAATCCAAATTTGCAACTAAAGTACAAGCTTGAGAAAGGTCCTTTGATAGACCTGCAGCATTGCTGTCTGTACATAGGCCAATAAACCACCACTTTTGGAATCTGGAGTGCTGCAAACTTTTCTATACATAAACCTAAAATAATGCATTAGCTAAGTTCACTTTCAGACAGTGCTTGGTGCAACCTCTTTGACACCATGGTCTGGACACTGATAAATTGGTTGCGGTTGTTAATTAGGTCTTGGCTGAGTCATGGTGTCTGTAAATGGTCTAATTAGACAGTGAGGGGTGATTAGATGAATTAGCACTCATCTTCTCTCCTTTTATTTTGAAAAAGACGACTATATGTAAGAATTACATGGTGTGTATGCTCTCTGATATGGAGAAAAAATGATAACATGCACAGAAGTCCATGTTATCCATTTCCCTTTGTTCATGTACAGTAACATATATAACTACAGCCTGTCAGCACCTTCCCCTGCCCTCTTCTCCTGCTTCACACTGGCTGAGATCACAGCTAGATTAAGGAGGATCTGCTTCAACTTTATCTATTTAAGTCTATATAACAGCTACAGATTTTTTAAAGCTGACATTATGAGATTGTGGAGCCAGAGATAGCGTGTTTCCAAATCTGTTTGGGAGTGAGAACTGCCTGCAGTATATGGAGCTCCTACTTTGCCCTAGTGTATCTACGGCTGTAGTGTAAGTCGAATCCTGATCACAATCTTATTTTAAAGCTTACATTCTCTAGCTGCTATACAGCTTGAAATAATACCTTAAAGGCTATGTACACCTTTGGCGGCAATTTTTTTATTACTGCATTGTACTCATTTTGAGCTAAAAATAATTGGTAAAAGTAATATTTGAATTAGGGTAAATGTTTTCCATTTGTCAGAAATATATTAGATATTTCTCTCTAGTGCTAATAGTTATCCATATTACTATAGCATTAACTGCTATCATTGGAAAAGCAGTCTGCATATTTTATTCTAAAGACTGGGTACTGTCAGGATAGGGACCGTGTAAAATGGAAATTTTATTGATGCTTAAAGGCTATGTACACCTTTGGGGACAATTGTTTATTATTGCATTGTACTTATTTTGAGCTTAAAGTAATTTTTTAAATTGTTTTTTATTAAAAACATGGATTCCTTTTTTCTATACATTCCATAATTGTGGTCCCTAGCTCTACTGCCAACCCAACACAACTGTCCCATTGAACTTGGCTGACAGTTTCATTAATCTAGTACGTCTCTGTCTTTGTCACACTTGTACATGTGTTATATGGTCCAGGACTGAATACAGACTGAAAGCAGACAAAATACCTGGAGAAATTACCCACAAAACCATTGACAAAACACAGAAACTCGAAGATGTCATCCATGTTAGCTTATAACATATTCTAAGGAGTAGTTATGGACGAACATTGGCTGGGAAGATTTGCGAACGTGATCAAATGTCCGCGAACTGCAAGATAGCGGCGGGCCTCATTCACTTTAATGGCAGGCGAACCTAAAAAACCTTCAGGTCATATTTGCAGCCATCAAATACTTACTAGAAGTGCACAAATATTCCTACAACCTGGACAGTGACATACCAGAGGGGGTCAATGGCAAAAATTCCCACAAAAAAATATGTATTTTAATCAGGGGCCATTTTTATGCGTAACAAAGGGAAACTGTCAAAATGTGCCCTGCTGGAGCCTAGAAAAATTTAATTTTAGACCACGGAAGTACAGGCCCCAAACATTAGGCATTGACCGGACAGAAAACCACAAGTGATTATGTGGCTGGAGGTATATTAGACGGTCAATGGATATCAATTTTTCTGCAGGCCAGTGGACTACAGGTCCCAAAAATTATTCATTCGCCTTACAGAAAAGAACAATTGATTATGTGGCTGGAGGTACATTAGGCGGTCACTGTATAACAATTAACTGTTGGCCAGTTAGATTACAGGCCCCAAAAATTATGCATTCACCATACAGAAAAGATCAAGTGACTATGTGGCTGGAGGTATATTAGACAGTCAATAGATATCAATTTTACTGCAGGCTAGTGGACTACAGGCCCCAAAAATTATTCATTCACCATACAGAAAACATCAAGTGATTATGTGGCTGGAGGTACATTAGATGGTTATTGTACAACAATTTTACTTCAGGCCAGAGAAACAGTTGTGAGTACCAATCCTACAGCGCATGCAAGAAGAGGGCAATTTGAACATGTGTTGGTCACTTCGGATATGAGATCATTCTTGCAGCCAACGCATCGACAGCTGCCCTCTGGATCTAGCCTCAGGGAACGCCTAGACTGACAGGTGTCCGACTACATTGGGTTAACGGCTGATGTGGACGCTCTGAGAAGCGAGGAACCCCTTGACTACTGGGTGTGAAGGCTTGACTTCTGGCCAGAGCTGGTAGAATTTGCCATGGAACTTTTGGCTTGCCCCTCGTTGAGTGTCCTGTCTGAAAGGACGTTCAGCGCAGCAGGGGGGATCGTGACCGATAAGCGCACTCGCCTAGCTCACGACAGTGTGGACTACCTCACATTTCTAAAAATGAATGAGGCATCGACCTCGGAGGAATTTAACACCTATGATGACCACGTTTAATTGAATTTCCTCATGCCAGCCCACGCATATCCGCTACCACCCAGAACAAATAATGGTCCCTGTCTTATGTAAATACAGCGGCATAAAAAGCCTTTTCTGTCCGATGAATGCCTAAGGTTTGGCAATGAATGTTTGGCAATGAATCGCTGCACGACTAAGTTTAGGACATGTGCCATGCACGGCACGTGTTTCATTTTGCCCTGTTTCAGCAAGCTCAGCAGATTGGCACTGTTGTCGCACATAACTTTGCCAACTGTCAAATTGAGTGGGGTTAGCCACTGATCAGCCTGTGACTGCAGAGCTGAAATCAGCGCAGGACAAGTGTGGCTCTTGGCTTCCAGGTACAACAGCCGCAGCACAGCATGGCAACATCTCACCTGGCACTTTGAATAGGTTCTGGGGGGCTGTGGGGGGTGCAACAAAAGAGGCGGTAGCAGTGGAAATGGTGGAGTCAGCCAAGTAGGAGACAGAGGATGGAGTAGGAGGAGGAGAAGAGGAGGTAGGCCTGCATGCAATCCTTGGCAGTAACATCAAATCCGCACGGGTGCCACAGGTTGCATGCTTGACAGCTGTCAGAAGGTTCACCCAGTGGGCAGTAAAAGTTATATACTTTCCCTGCCCGTGTTTGCTAGAACACGATATATCTTGGCACCGACACTGTGTGCCAGAGATACATTCACTTGCTGCTGAACATGGCCATATAGCTCTGGGATGCCCTTGTGGGAGAAATATTTCCTTCTGGGGACCTTCCATTGCGGTGTGCCAATGGCCAAAAATTTTCTAAAGGCGTCCGAGTCCCATTCACACGACCATATTTTTGGTCTAAACCTAATACGCATTTTCTTGCAGATCGCACACGGTTTATATGGCAGTAGTTGGCGGGCTAGCGGTTCCAACAAGCCGGCGGTCAGCCGTTGGGCAAGAGGGTTATCCGGCGTCATCAACTTTTTACGTTCAAACATTTTGGCCACGGAAGCCTATCTTTTGCCACAAGGACGTGATGACGGCACGGTGGAAGGCAGAGTGGAGGACAAGTAGGAGGAGAGAGGAGAAGAGGCAGAACGTGGAGCGCCGGGAGTGTGGCTTTGTGGGTTCTGACGTTGTTGCTCCCACTGGGCTCGGTGATGGAAGGCCAGGTGCCTTCTTAAGGCGGTCGTCCCTAGATGAGAGTTAAGCTTACCGCGACTTATGCGCTGACTGCAGATGGCAACACTATTGTCAGCAGCTGACACGTTAAAAAAAGCACACACTGCGGAGCCATGTGCCGGCATCCTGGGAGCTCCAGATGTGACCGTGCATGGTGGTAGGCTCATTCCAGATACATTTGTAGTCTGCTTTTTGCCTCCTCTGCCCTGCGAGTTCTGCCTGCTTCTCCTCTTTCTTCTCCCTATCTGCTGCTCCGTCTATCCCTCTGAACTCCCCTCCTCTTCCTCTCTTGTGGTCACCCACGTGACGTCCATCGACACATCATCATCGTCACCTTCACCACAATTAGAGATCTCGAAGTAGGCAGCAACAGCAGAGACCACTCTCCTTGGGCTGATCTGTTTACTGTCGTCAGACCGCTGGGTGGTGGCCGTTGCTACCTTCTTTTCCTCATCCGATGCCAAGAATGGCTGCACATCTGTAAGGTCTGGAAATGGATGGGAAAATAATTCCTCTGAGTCAAGTGGAGGGGTTATGGTGGTGGTGGTGGTGTCTTTGGGGGTGCACACAGCAGAGAGTAAGGGAGGGTGCTGATACAGCGGATGAGGAGGGTGCAGAAGGGAAGGCTGAGTGAGCCACTCAACCAACTCTGGTCTGTCCTTTGACATAATCGCAGGCACCTTCTCCAACTTCCCACTTAGGCTCCGACCTGGTGCACCTGCCCGACCCCTACCACCCCTGTGGAATGGCCTGCCTCTTCCTCTGCCTGTCATTTTCAAAATGACCTTTTGACAAAGTCCCTATAGAAGCGCAGTATTTGTGGAAGCAGGTATATCGCAGGCCTCAATCAATATTTTGTGGAAGCCAGTATATCAATCCCCTCTATCAGTATTTTGTGGAAACAGGTATATAGAACCCAATAATAAGTATTTGCTGAAAGACAGTAAATCAAACCCCTTAATTAATATTTGGTTGAAGCTGGTGTATCGCAGGCCTCAATCAATATTTGGTGGAAGCCGGTATATCAATACCCTGCATCAGTATTTTGTGGAAACAGGTATATAGAACCCAGTAATGAGTATTTGCTGGAAGCCAGTAAATCAAACCCCTTAATCAATATTTCTGGGAAGCTGGTGTATCTCAGGCCTCAATCAATATTTTGTGGAAGCCAGTATATCAATCCCCTCTATCAGTATTTTGTGGAAACAGTTATATAG
Source organism: Bufo gargarizans (assembly GCF_014858855.1). Classification (NCBI taxonomy): domain Eukaryota; kingdom Metazoa; phylum Chordata; class Amphibia; order Anura; family Bufonidae; genus Bufo; species Bufo gargarizans. The sequence continues at coordinate 228,637,804 of NC_058081.1, read as the reverse complement.
AACCCAATAATGAGTATTTGCTGGAAGCCAGTATATCAAACCCCTTAATCAATATTTTGTGGAAGCCGGTGTATAGCAGGCCTTAATTAATATTTGTTGGAAGCCAGTATATCAATACCCTGTATCAGTATTTTGTGGAAACAGGTATATAGAACCCAATAATGAGTATTTGCTGGAAGCTGGTGTATCGCAGGCCTCAATCTACATTTGGTGGAAGCCGGTGTATCACACCCCCTCAATCAGTATTTTGTGAAAGCAGGTGTATCACACCCCTCAATCAGTATTTTATGGAAGCAGGTATATTGCACCCCTTAATCTTATGTTAGAATGCATATTATAGGTATATCACACGCCTCTATCAGTTTTTTTTGGGGGGGGGGGCAACAGGTATATCACACCTGTTGCAATTACTTATTCCAATAGTGTTCGTCCCTCTATGTAGCTGCGGTATCTCAGCAGAACCGCACACAACTGCTGCACAATACAAATGCACTATAATATACTTTCTATGTTAGAAAGTATATTTTAAATATATCACACCCCTCTGTATGTCACACCTATCGATAGCACACCAATACCATTCCTTAAAAGGACTTTTGTGGCCCTATTAGCTAGCATTTGGTGTCCCTAACAGTCTGTCCCTGCTCCACACAGCAACCTCTTCCTACACTGGCAAAAAACAGAATGTAAAATGGCTGCCAGATCGGGTTTATTTATAGGATAGGGGGTATGTCCATGTGCTGAAACATCTCATTTGGCTGTCCTGTCCCACCTGATGGATGTGTCATAGGTCAAAGTTCTGTACAATGCAAAGAATATGGCATCGGTGGACATCGCCATATGTTCGCCTGTTCAGCAAACCATGAACAAGCAAAGTTTGCAGCTAAATGACCGCCAGGCAAACCACAAGGCCATCTCTACTAAGGAGTAATCATTTTGACCATTTTAATTCATTGAAAGAGTCTAAGGGGTGTACCTGTCTTTTGAAAGCATTTTAGGGCGGAACTTGTAATTTTTCCCAAAAGTTTTAGAACAGGGGTCCATATCCTCCACATTGAACCAATCCAAGGGGCTACAAATAAAACTTAAAGAGGTATTGTGCACTGAAACATTTCTGGCATATTAATCATTTATACCATAAATGTCTAAGTGTACACTTCCATATTTATCAGAGTGGCTAACGCTGATTAATAAATGTGGTGCAGCTATAGAGACATTTAACTTTGTACCAACTACTGGTTAGCTTACTTTGCAACAAAATTTTACACCAGAATTGTGGTGCTGTTCTGGCAAGAATGTTGCACATTAGGCCACGACTCTTTCCCCTACAAAGACATGACTCCCTTTCAAGAATGACACACCCCTCCTTGTCAGGCTACATCCAGACATTTTCTCTAAACCTAGATGTGCCAAATTTTGTCACATTTTGGCACAACTTCCACTAAAATTTAGGTGAGGAGAGGAGGATAAGAGTGGTCGTGGTGTTAGTGGTCATGGTACTCATGGTGGCTGGATCCTCTCCCTCTCTTCCAAAGCTAGCCTAGGGATGAGGGGGCCACAGATGGGAGCAGTAGTTGTGTCCTCCAGGGCCTACCCTGGTTGGATTCTCCTGGCTAATGGAAGGTCTGGAGCCTTTGATGTAGTGATATAGGTAAAGGACAATAGACCAGAGCAATTGCAGTGCAGCTGAACAAGGTAGCAGAGAGTGATTACTGGAGTACACGGCTACAAACACTTTCATATGTGATAGAGGCACAAACCTTTGGAGGTAACCATAGCGTAACCATGGGTTACCTCCAAAGTCCTTCTGAGATGCAAATCCTTACATAACAATTTCAGCTGGGGGGGGGGGGGGGTGCAGTTGCCCATATATCCAATTTTTCTTCTGCAATTCCTAGAAACCCTTGAATAGAGCTATGAAGTCTAATTAGTTGTAGACGTGTCCTTACAGATGAAAATATTGACCACTCTCTTCAGCTGCTCACAGTCTCATGGCTTTACCAGTCCCCAGAGCATCAATTGGTTGGTAATGGCTGACAGGACTGGAAGTAGCTCCTTCACTAGTCTTGGTGCAACACACACCAAACTCAGTGAGGCAAGGAAAGATTAGCCTAAGGGTTTAAAGGGGTTATTCCATATAGTACGCATCAATCTCTTTCTAACAAAGCTAGAACCAGCTCTGACCTTACATGGGTCCAGAGATTTCCCCATTAATTGCTTTGCTAGATTTATATCAAGCTGGCAGCTCAAGGGGAGTGTCTTTTTTGCTTTTGCTAAGGAGGCGTGTCTCAGCTCTCCCTATCACAGCCCAGGAGTCAGTTGAAGGATGAAACTGAGCATGTGCGGCCATCTCAGTGAGCAGGACAAAGAAATAAGAAAAAGAACAAAGAGCAAGTGCTGCTATACAGATACATTTTATTGAATAACTCAGTGGCTATACTGAATTTTTTATTATATGCAATTATAAAAGTACTCAGATCCAGGTGCTGGTTTGAAAACTGTAGAATGTTTTTTGTGGGATGACCCCTTTAAGCTCTTCCTGCTCCTGAAATTATCTATAATCATTGTAATGTACTAAATGTATATGAACTGAGGACAATATCCTATGATAAAATGAATCAGTTCACTGGGTGTACTTTTTCTTATATCGAATATGTTTATTTATAAGCCTTTGAAAGGTTTAGTTGTTTTTAACATATTTGTTCTTTTTGCTTTCTAAAAATGTGCTGAAAAATTCAATTACTCTAATAGTTTTGAAAATTATTGTCTGCTATTCTTTGTCGACTGCAAGGATGAGCTGAGACCCATATTTGGTCAAAAAGTAGTGGGGGAAACATCCATCTTACTCACTGTCATTCTGTACTTGGAAAGTTCATTGAACCTTTAATAAAGAGGCTTAATTTAGTCTTCCGTAAGAAATGTGCGCTCAACTTAAAAGCAATCACAGCTGAGCTGCCTTGGATTTACAAGTCATTATACCCCCTTCTAGTTTCCCATTAGTTTTCTATTGTAGTGTGTCACTGCTAGAAATATGCCACTATAAATGGCAGACAGTTCAAAGTGTTTACTTCCTGAAATAGCAAACATCATTTTCTATAATTACTCAGGTATTTAGAGAATATTTTGCCTCTTTCATATAAAGCATAATTCTTTTGGTATTTTTAAATTTTTCACAGTAACTTTGCATAGTTTATACATATGGTCGGATTACAGTTCTGCACAAGCTGTAATTTAAAAAGTACCAATGAATGTCCATTGGGCCCTACTCAGGGGTGTACATAGAAATCACTGGGCCCCATAGCAAGAATCTGAATTGAGCCCCCTAACCCCGCCCACTACCCACTCCTGGCCCATCCCACCTCCTGTTCTGGCTCCTCCCCTGCCACACGCCTATTTGCCAATAAATAAATGTATACATACATTCGTACGTATTCGTACTGACCAAGAGAATGAAGGGCACAGGTCAGTTTTGCGGCAAAGGGAAAGCCGTAGGAACAAAACCCTGAGGTATCTGAATCTATGGGACTCCTGTGGATATTCCATAAAAGTTTCATCTGCAGTACAGATAATGTGGTAGTGTTACCTGCAGTCCTATGTAAAACCACAGATAACACTAGTGCTGATAATGTGGTAGTGTTACCTGCAGTCCTATGTAAAACCACAGATAACACTAGTGTAGATCATGTGGTAGTGTTACCTGTGTCCTTAGTGTGCCTCCCTGTGCCTCTCCCACGGACTCCATGCTGGCGTCGTTGCCTCTTCTTCCTTCTTCTTTCTCTTGCCCCGCACAGCTGCCTCAAGACATAGGAACACTGTGGGCATGGTGATGGTGACACGGACACAGGGACAGACACACACACACACACACACACATACATACATACATACAATAAATATGACCACATTACACACCACTGCTCTTGTCTGTCTGCTTTGGTAAAGCCGGGCATAGATGGGCTATGTCAGGTTTTAGCAGAGTGGGCACAGTGGACACAGGGCACGATATGTATGCAAGCTCAGCTGAACGAATGCAGGGCAGGAGCCCGAATACACATTGCTCCTCCTGCCAGTGTCATACCCCCCGGGGAATTTTGGGGGGCATTATGGGTTGGCTAACCCCTTTAACTCCTTGCTGCTGATGCTGAGTGTGCACATAGCCACCAATCATATCCCCCCTAAAGGTGACTGATGTGCTGGGGGGGGGGGGAATATGTTTGGTGGCACACTCAGCATCAGCAGCAAGGAGTTAAAAGGGTTATCCAACCCCTAATGCCCCCCAAAATGCCTGTCGGGGGGATGTAGGAGGAAAGCACACTGTTCCCCTAAATTCTCTATGAGCCCCCAGAGGCCTCTCTGACCCCCCCTTCAAAACCCCATTGCTTGCTGCTGCCCTCAAGAATACCCATATCCAACCAACCATATAGAGCAGCCCTTCAGTCTGGGCTGGGGGGGCCGCACTCACTGCCACTGGCTGATGACTTTAGGGCGGCAATCGTGAACGCAGGGACCGAGAGGTTGGTAATAGGCAGGGAGTGCGGCGTCTGCTCTTTGCACTGTGAAAAGCTGATTGGCCAGTGTGAAATGCTGCCCAGATCATCAGGTCAGACAGGAAGCGGGGGGGGGGGCCCAAGGGAGAACACAAGTGCCGCTGCCGCATATTAACTAATAACTGTCTGTGCAGAGTAGACGGAGGGGACGGGGCCTTCTGTGCGCTTCGGGCTCACCTGTGCCGAGGGCCCCATAGCAACGGCGTGGTCTGCCTATATTGGCGGTACGCCACTGGTCCTACTGGATATCCATATTTCTCCAATTTCATAGAGAGGCACACAGTTATATTTTTTCTGTTGGATTGTCAGATGTCATATTGGGGGTGTATTCTCCCTTTCAGTGTATTAACCTGCCATATATTAATTGTTCTATTTTTTTTGGCATGCAGCTTATGTGCTCCTCGATTCAGAGCGCATTGTTTGAAGAAGAGGAGAGGGTGAAGAAACTTCAGGAGAAGGTGGCATCACTTGAGAGTCGCAACAAACAGTTAAAAGATCGCATGAAGAAAGTCAAGAAATCTTTAAGACAAGCCAAAAAGAATGGCAGAAATATGGAGACGATGAATCAAAAACTGAACGCAATTCTGTCTTCTATGACAGGACAGAATATACATGACAATTCATTACAGCAAAAAAATTCCCATTTAACGTATCTGAAAGTATAAGTGACTTATAGAAGCTACAATACAGGCCAGATTTATCATGTAAAAAAGGTTATGCCTGACACGATTTGTAACCTTTCAAGCTTGATTAGACGTTTATTTCCAGGTACTTTGGTTGTATGGTTGTATTCCAATAATCTTGGTTATTAGACACCAGGGGCATCATGAATAGTGTTCTAAGTGGTTAAGAAAACAACAATGGTACAAGCATATCACAAGACACATCTGGTAAAGGTGAATTATTGTGAATATGAATTACACAAAGGAATTCCATATTTCAGATCAGAGGTGTCAGTGCTTACTACTTTTATCAACCATCCACAAGAATGAATGTTAGCTCATCATGGACCTCACTGCTTGGACCCCAGCCAGTCACTGCCAGGGGGTAGCTCAGTTCCTTGTTCTATCCTCATCAGCACATCTATTGCAAGTGGGACTTGCACTGGGCGAGGATGCGTACTGCAGATATATCCAACTCTTTGGAAGGTATAGAAATAGGTATATGAAAGTGTTTGGCTGTATTAAGCGTAGGTGGGCATGCTCGAATGCAGCAGATGTGCTTGACTGCAAACATTTATCACCTATCCTATACATCCAGTAGTTGTTGGTAAAACTATATTAATGTGACATAACTTCTGGAGAATGCTCTGATTTTGTGATACATTTTGGCCTATGTGGGAGTTGCTGGGCAGCTCCAATTTATTATCCTTAGTTACTTTTATATATTTTGTAACCTACAAAACATGTTTCCATGCTTCATAGCCATGTATAACATTATAACACATTCAATAAAAATGTAATTTGTGTATTTTGTACAAATAAACATATTCTACAACATCGTAGAACATATTTTACTCACTAAATTCCACTGTGCACAAGTACAGGTCCTTCTCAGAAAATTAGCATATTGTGATAAAGTTCATTATTTTCGGTAATGTACTGATAAACATTAGACTTTCATATATTTTAGATTCATTACACACAACTGAAGTAGTTCAAGCCTTTTATTGTTTAAATATTGATGATTTTGGCATACAGCTCATGAAAACCCAAAATACCTATCTAAAAAAATTAGCATATCATGAAAAGGTTCTCTAAACGAGCTATTAACCTAATCATCTGAATCAACTTATTAACTCTAAACACCTGCAAAAGATTCCTGAGGCTTTTAAAAACTCCCAGCCTGGTTGATTACTCAAAACCGCAATCATGGGTAAGACTGCTGACCTGACTGCTGTCCAGAAGGCCATCATTGACACTCTCAAGCAAGAGGGTAAGACACAGAAAGAAATTTCTGAACGAATAGGCTGTTCCCAGAGTGCTGTATCAAGGCACCTCAGTGGGAAGTCTGTGGGAAGGAAAAAGTGTGGAGAAGAGGTGACCGGACCCTGAGGAAGATTGTGGAGAAGGACCGATTCCAGACCTTGAGGGACCTGCGGAAGCAGTGGACTGAGTCTGGAGTAGAAACATCCAGAGCCACCGTGTACAGGCGTGTGCAGGAAATGGGCTACAGGTGCCGCATTCCCCAGGTCAAGCCACTTTTGAACCAGAAACAGCGGCAGAAGCGCCTGACCTGGGCTACAGAGAAGCAGCACTGGACTGTTGCTCAGTGGTCCAAAGTACTTTTTTTGGATGAAAGCAAATTTTGCATGTCATTAGGAAATCAAGGTGCCAGAGTCTGGAGGAAGACTGGGGAGAGGGAAATGCCAAAATGCCTGAAGTCCAGTGTCAAGTACCCACAGTCAGTGATGGTCTGGGGTGCCATGTCAGCTGCTGGTGTTGGTCCACTGTGTTTTATCAAGGGCAGGGTCAATGCAGCTAGCTATCAGGAGATTCTGGAGCACTTCATGCTTCCATCTGCTGAAAAGCTTTATGGAGATGAAGATTTCATTTTTCAGCACGACCTGGCACCTGCTCACAGTGCCAAAACCACTGGTAAATGATTTACTGACCATGGTATTACTGTGCTCAATTGGCCTGCCAACTCTCCTGACCTGAACCCCATAGAGAATCTGTGGGATATTGGGAAGAGAAAGTTGAGAGACGCAAGACCCAACACTCTGGATGAGCTTAAGGCCGCTATTGAAGCATCCTGGGCCTCCATAACACCTCAGCAGTGCCACAGGCTGATTGCCTCCATGCCACGCCGCATTGAAGCAGTCATTTCTGCAAAAGGATTCCCGACCAAGTATTGAGTGCATAACTGAACATAATTATTTGAAGGCTGACTTTTTTTGTATTAAAAACACTTTTCTTTTATTGGTCGGATGAAATATGCTAATTTTTTTAGATGAGCTGTATGCCAAAATCATCAATATTAAAACAATAAAAGGCTTGAACTACTTCAGTTGTGTGTAATGAATCTAAAATATATGAAAGTCTAATGTTTATCAGTACATTACAGAAAATAATAAACTTTATCACAATATGCTAATTTTTTTAGAAGGACCTGTATAGTTAGTCCCTTGCACCTATCAGAAAGCTTCATGGATCCAATGACATGGTCACAAAAGGTAAAGTCAGAAGACTTGGTAGATGGACAGAATGGAATTAAAGGAGCTGTTCCATATAGGCCTTTCATGACTGAGGTGGGAATATTGCACAGTAAATGCTAGCTTAGTTTGTCCTGAGTTATGGAAACAGCATAGCTTGCTGTGGTACAGTTTATGTAGCTCCTATTCACTTCCTTAGGAGTTACATAACTCTGCCTTCCTGGGTGGCGCATCCTGTGGGATTTCCCTTCTCGGCCATGAAACTCTCTAATGGGACAAGCCCTTTAAGATACTTTTATTTGCTTAATAAATTGTATAAGGTCTAATTCTATTCAGTAGTAGCATGTTTAAAGTTTTTAACGCAAGCATTCTAGCATTGAACAAAACACAATCTAGCTGTGTAATAAAATATAAAATCAGCATTTTGTGTTTCTAAATCTCAATGGAAACAAAAAAAATAAAATATAATCTTTTGAGAAATTGAGTTTCTGAAGAACAAGATAAAAAAAATTATAAGCTCCAGAGTAATACTTTGAATGAATGGCCACAATGTTTCTTTAGGCTAGAATATCATATGAAGTCTTCAGCCACACATTGGAACAATATAGACTTTGTACCTTTATTGTCAAAGTGTGCTTTAAATGAAAAACTACAGATCAGGGGAATTTGATGTAATTCATTCAAACTCATAGTATTAAAGGTGTCTCATCTGAGACAATGGGGGCATATCGCTAGGATGCACCTGTCTTCTAAACAGAGCCCCGAAAGTGGTGTAGGGCACACTGCGTATGCGCAGCCGCCCTCCACTAATTTCTATGGGGCAGATGAAAATAGCCGAGTGCTGGTTCGGCTATTTATGTTGGGCCCATAAAAGTGAATGGGAGCGGTGGCCGTTCATGCGTTGTGTGTTCCCATTAACTTCTATGGGGAGAGCACTTTGTGGTCGCTGAACCGGAGTCCTCCAACCACCACTTTGGCCCACACGGTTCTCCATGTAGGATATGCCCCCATTATCTCCGATGAGACAACCCCTTTAAATATGCAAGCTTTACATTGTTCACAGTTTAGGTGCAGCAACATAGGATCTTGGAGAGGCAAGTCAAAAATCTAACTTCCAGATCTTGACAGGACATTCACTGCAGCAGTAAAACTCTCATCATCTTTTACAATACTAGTAGTGTAAAGAAAATAAAAAACAGGTGGCACTTTAACTTCACTATGATCGTCACATTAGTTTTTAGTCCATGAAGGAAAAGCTATAGTACATCTAGTAATGTGGGTTTAAAATCCTCAAACATAGTGTATTCGTCGGTAAAGGCAGGCTGTCAGAAAACCTTTGTGTGTGATAATGAGGGGAATCCTGCATAGTCATCAAATTAGCTTTGAATATTCACTACGCAGAGAATAAGCATTTCTTCCTGTTGGAAATCAGAAATGCATTTTTATTAAAACCTTACTGTTCTGTGGTGGATAATTTCTTACATAGTGTGATGCTTCTTAGTATGGAAATCTGACATCCCATGGTAAATAAGGTCACAACTACCTATAGCAAATATTTTTCTTTGTTTTACTAGGATTTGTCTTATTCTATAGCATGTAAAACAACATATGTAAGGCCAGTGACCGCTTCCCGGCCTTACTGATCAGGGGACCAGCTGATCAGGGGTTACATAAATTGGTCCCAGAACAACCAACTGATCAAAAAGGGGTTATCTTTGTAAGACCTTTTTACATCTTGTTTTCTCTCGTCTTCATTTTTGAACTGTTGATCTATTTTACATCAATAAAGAAATTACTATTTCATTTGGGGTTTTTAGCCTTTTTTTTTTTAAACAGTAACAATATTTCCAACTGAGTACTGAGCCACCAGGCAGCATGATGGCTCAGTGGTTAGCACTGGTGTCTTGCAGCACTTGGGTCCTGGGTTTGAATCCAACCAAGGACATTTCCATGGAGTTTGTATGTTATCCTCATAGGTTTCCTCTGGGTACTTTGATTTCTTCCCACACTCTAAAGACATACTGATAGGGAACTTAGATTGTGAGCCTCATTGGGGACAGTTTGATGCTAATGTCTATTAATAGGTGTGTAAAATAAGTCCCTGGTGACCTCTGCCATGGTGCCTCCAACAGTTCTGTCAGATTGGACAGCAAGAAGAGTGCAGCATGTATCGTTATTCTTATTGCCATAATGGGAAAAAGTTGGACCCTATTGTAAGTCATTGGTGTCTCTTTGGCACCATTGGTGTAGATGGATTTGGCACTGTGTTATGGGTTTGTTGAAAAAAGGCAGATGTGAAAAAGGCAATCTTTTTTTATTTTTTCCATTACCATACCATTCTCAATTAAAATTGCCATTTAAAACGTCCAACATTAGTTTGCAGCAGTGATCAAAAAATGGTGTAAATGTAAGAAAGCCAAAGCACCAGTTAATAAATTCAGCCACACAAGGGGGATTTTAAGCCATAAAGCTTAGAAATAAGCTCTGCCTCAATTGTGTGTTTCAATGGGATATCCTTGGTTCCTTTACCGTAATGACTTTAGTGACTAGAGGTAACATTTGATTAACATTTGCTGAGATCAAATGAGATTGTCCCTTTTAGTCAGTTTGATTCTAATTTACATCACATGTTCAGTTCTATTCACACTGGTGTCATGATTAGAGATGAGCGAATCGAAGTTAACAAAGTAAAGTTCTATCTGAATTTCAGGAAGGATTCGATTCACACCGAAGCTGAAATTCCTCACTCTTCGTGGTAAGGAATCACATTTTTTGTAACACAATAAAATAAATAAAAGCTGATACCAGCGCTGCAGCTTCAATATATAAAGTATTGCATATAATTACTATTAGTCGCTGCTGGGTTCGTATTTTCAAGAGTTAGTGCCACTGCCCTTAATTGTAGATGCCCTTAATTGTAGATAAAACGTACCCCCGCTGACAAACTAGAAAAATAGAGATAACTTGATACTTGCCATTGGTGATGAAGTTTGAATCTCGCTCTGACTTTTAAATGAGGCTTTCAATATGTTTGTACAGTAAGATACAGCAGGATGTTCAGTTCCCACCCTCAGCGGCGTGCGGCTCCGGACGGTAGCTCGTGCACGAGTTGAAGCCTGGCAAATAGTCACAGGAGAACGGACCTTTAGTGTGACATAACACGCTCCTACTGATGCCTCCTGGGTTCACAATTCTTTCCAACGCAGTTCGGTATACACTGATTCCTTTGTCAGGGATCACCCACAATGTCGGAATCGCATTGCTTCCTAAAATGGCTGCTGCAAGTGTTAGTACATGGGGCAAAGAACCCTGGGAACGAGGGATCACCCACAATGTCATGCATGCAGCCAATCAGCAGCCAGCCCTTGTGATGTCCCAGCCCTATAAATAGCCTCAGCCATTTTCCAGTGTGCTTAGTACAGGAAGAGAAGTCAGCAGGCGCTAGGGACAGTGCTAGGAAAGACTTCATTGTGCTTAAAAAACAATTTCAGGGAGAGATTATTCAAGGTGTAGGGAAAGGATAGGGAGGCATTATCTACACTATAAAAGGAGAACAGGGTACAATAGGAGAGTGTACAGCCCGGGTAATAGGAGCGATTCTGTTACACCTTGCTGCACTAATTGGGGATCTAATTGCAATTATACTGCTGCTTTTAGGTTGTTTGCACTACATGATACATCAGTAATTCCAGCAAACCTTGCTTGTTATTGGGGTGCAAGTTCTGTGTGATACAGCCATTTACTGGGTGTATTAATAGGAAATATACGTACGTCCTATTAGCCGTTCTGCATTGATTTTACATTGTTTTTACTTTTACAGTTACATTGTACTACAGTTATTTACGGGCTGTATTAATAGGAAATATACCTCCGTCCTAGTAGCTGTTCTGCAGTGAATTTTTATAGTTTTTTTGTTTTGTTGGGGGGGTGTATTAATAGGGGGAAAAAATATATGTCATAGTAGTATAGTGGGACATGTCTCGTCAAACAAAGTGACAGGTGTCCCGCCCCTTTTTCACATCATAACCCCTCCCAGAAATGCCCTAACCCCACCCAGATCCGCCCATTTCTCTCCCCTCGCCACCCCAAACCACGCCTAACTGCCTCCCACTTTGATATGATTTTCATATCATTTTATATGGTTTAATATAAATTTTATATCAAATGATAAGCTTTTTATATTACTTTATAAGTCCTTATCAAATGATAAGCTTTTATTAACACTTTATATCCTATTTATAACATTTTGATACAGTTTTATACCACTTTTATATCATTTTGTGATTTGATATCACTTTGATATCATTTTTATATGCCTTTTATATATTGGCATACGCGGGCATGTCCAAAAGACGTATACTACACGGCTGGGCGTCTTTTAATTATAATAGCAACAATAAAAAATCATAGATGACAAAATTTAAATCATTTTAAAAAGTTTTATTAATTTAATTATAATGCTATACCATGTAAATTAAATGCGCTCTTATAACTGCAGCCTTTCATATACAGCTTACAGTGTATGTATGTCTATGAAAAGTAAGTTCAATTTACCTCCATTGTGAGTGCGGTTCTTATTCATGAGTGTAATTTAACTCCCACCGCACTGGACAGTGAGTCAACACACTGAATTTGAATTAAAAACCTAAAATATCACATTCCTGCTATACTACTTGGTAGATCATATTAAATCAAGAAGTGCAGCTGTCATGAGTACATCCTGTCAACTATACAACCATTTCCTTAATTAGCGACACCTCAATACATTTTCCCACAGGTCCACAAGCTTACATTTGATTGAAACTTGAAGTGGGTTATAATCATAGCACAGGACGACAGCTGTTACCTGAAACTCATGGTCCATACATCCTAACATCAAACTTTTCATTTTCTACAAGACCCCACACATGAGTTTCAGGTAGCAGCTGTGACAACCAGAGAGGTGTTAATTTTCTCGGGATCTGTCTATAGCAGAGTTAACACAAAACTACTGGTATTGTTTCAACAGATGCGGCAAACACTACGCCGTATCTATCCATATTTTTATAGCATCTCTTTTCAGGAAACAAAATTATTGTGATTTGCTGTATCACCGTCAACACCTATTGCATATGCTAATGGTAAGAAAAATGGCTTAATATAAATTTTATATCAAATGATAAGCTTTACATATCACTTTATAAGTCCTTATCAAATGATAAGCTTTTATTAACACTTTATATCCTGTTTATAACATTTTGATACGGTTTTATACCACTTTTATATCATTTTGTGATTTGATAACATTTTGATATCATTTTGATATGACTTTTATATATTGGCATGCCCGGGTATGCCCAAAAGACATATACTACACGGCCAGGCGTCTTTTAATTATAATAGCAACAATAAAATATCAAGGATGACAAAATTTAAATCATTTTAAAAAGTTTTATTAATTTTTCTTTATTTACAACACATCAACTTCCATTTTTAACAACCACTTAGGGGCTGACAAGTTTGTGTGTAATTACAACAGCGTATACATAATTGTTTCACACAACACGATCATTTTTTCTAAAATCACTCTTAAACATTTTTAATACATTTTCAAAAGGTATTCCTTTAGCTATACAATGTAAGATATAGATACAGTAATGGCTGCAGACCGAACTAGTGGCGTCCTGGATTTGTCTGTTTAGATACCTTATAGTCTTAGAATTTTTGTATAAAATTTTTATAAATTCAGCAGGAAATAGCTCACTCGACGACGATAATCCATAACTATCAAAAAATATAGCTACATCGTCAGGCTGTTATATAATTAAAATCCAGTGTCGTCCCCACTTATACGAATTGTCCGTATTTACAATGTAGGCCGCCGGGCGGTCGATGATTTTATTCTTAGGTAATAAATCGCATGGAAATACACCTTTAAATATGCGACGGGCGTGAAAGTCGGTTTTAATAACACGTGTAATTTCATAATTATTCATTTTTCTTGAAAATCGTATAAAACGTCCCTTCTATTATTTATTTCAATAATGTTTTCATGAACTGAATACACAATCATGTTAATAGTGTTTACAATTCAGCTCTGAGATTTCCGCTTTTTACTAGCGAGAAATGACCGCTGGGTTCTTGATCTGGCGATAAATCAAAAGCAAACAATGTGTAGCCGTTCAAAAATTCAGACCGGTCCACGGATAAAGCGTTGTCAGCCTTATGCTTTCCCAAAATATGCACGAGCAACATATATTCTCGAACCGCTGATTCGTCTTGGAAATTAGGTTAAGACTGTTTTGCGGGTATATGTTGCCCCGTCCAAATAAAAGGCCGCATAATTCACATTATAGCGATTGAAGCACAAGAATTTCTTTGGTAATGACCTGAAAATTACTCGTTGTCCACAAACATTAGTATTACTGTTTTCGGTATCTTCCCCAGAAAAAGATTCTCGTGGTTAGATATGCGAAAAATTTTCATACTTCTCTGAATAAGGTCTCTACGCTGCCATAAGAGCTGACAGCTTTCGGCGTGTAGTAGTACTGTTTTCGCAATACCCGTCATTTTAGCAATTTTTTAAGCAGCGTCTATCAAACAATGACCCAACTGTTTATGCAATTTTAACTAATCAAGATAGTGGATTTATTGTAAAAAGAAAAAAGCGGACTACATTTTATTTAAAAACTGTTTATGTAAAACTAATAAAAACATTACAAGACGTTGCATACAAACACATTTTATATACATTCAAAGTAAAAAATGTATGTAAAACAAATAAAAACATTATAATGTGTTACATACAAATACATTTTATATACAGTACATTCAAAAGTGTAGCATCTTCAAAAGCTTCTAAAAAGCAACGTGTTTTACCGGGGTACATTGGCCGCGCCAATGTAATAATCTGTAATTTATCATGAGAGTTCTTAAAAAGGTACATGTATTTAGTGTTTAAATTTATGGTTTGGCTTTTCTTACCCTGACAAAAAAAAAATTGAATGAGATACATAATGCTCAAATTTCTGTGGTGTACGTATTTGGTGAATGAGTTTTGCATTTCAAGATTTTCACAAGCCGCCTCCATTAAATCATCGACTGCCAAATTTACCTTGTCCGGTGGGAATAGATCAGCGGCTGTAAAATTTTGCGGTATTCCCTCGACAAACCTGATATTTGTAAACAAACGGGTTAGTTTATCGTGCAATTTCAGCCAACAAGCGTAAAACCAAATGACGTTATCAGGTTTGTGCGCCATTAACGTAGCCGCTTGTATTAACAAACGTTTAACAAAAGACTCTTTCCGGATTTTGAGGGGCCTGCTAGAATACATAAAAAAGGGTGTTTAAATTGAGCCGCCATGTTTAATAGCCGAAAGGTAGCGTTGTAAAGTCGTCAGTCAGACTTCTCTTTGTGTAGACGCACTTTTGCGTTTTACGTAACAGTCTTGTCTCTACGGTCAGTATAGTGAATCAGCCGGCACTTGACCTTGTGTATGAGCTGCAGCGGGAAGGAGTGAAACTCCCCGCCTAATTCAAAAGGAAATCCCAGCAGTCGTCAATTGTAGATAAGGATATTCTTTTTATTCAGTCATAATGACACGGCTTAATGACACGGCTATAGCAGCCTTCATCAACAAAGGTTACATACAAGTGTTTGATACCATCTTACATAACAGGTATACAGGTGATTCACTGGGACATCAAACGCCCAAATCAAAAGCAGCTGAGATTGCACCAATCAACATCTTGGTTTCACTATGTGAAAATAAAGAAACACAAATCCTGACGATTCAGTGAATAATTCAAACAAGTAAACAAACATTCAAATAAATGAGGATACTGTATCCATCCGCAGCGTCTCTACGGTCAAACGTTTTCTGTTTCAGAAAATTCAATTTTGCTCGATACCTATTGTTTTCTGTGTCTCGGGATCGGAGTTGCTTGAGTAGTCTAGTATAAGGTGTTTTAAACCTTCAAAATTAACAAATCGGGTGTTAGCGACGTTGAGCGTTATATCCTTAACCTTTAATACAGTTTTACCGTTGTTGAGTTTGTAACCGTACGTCAACGTTAGAACCGTTTATCTAGAACGTGTATTCCATCAACAGCGCGACCTAGTGAATTTTAACAGTACCATGTACACAGAACATTTTAGATTCGCTAACCTCAAAGCCATTCGTTCATTTGTCGATGCTCTTGATGACATGCAGCTATACAATATAAAGAAAAGACTATATATACTGCATCATAAAAATCATTATTACGGTATTAAAAATCTAAAAGCTTTTATCGGAGCCAAATATTTATGCTTGCGGTGCTGCTCTGTATACAACAATAAACACTAACACGGCTGTATACAGTTTTGCAAAGCGTGTCAGTGGTCGGATTGTGTTGATCAGGACGATAATGTACGGTGCCCGACATGCATGCTGCTTTGTCGTTCAGGGACGTGCTGTGAAACGCATAGAAACCTATTACTTAGTGATAACTCGTTTTGTAAGAAAAAAACTTTTTGCGGTTTTTGTTACAGATATATAGACTGGGGCGCTGAGCACAAGTGTAGCAGTCTAAAATGCAGCGTCTGCGGTGGACTGAATGGCAAATTTGACGAACACGTCTGTTACATGCAGCCTTACAACCCCAAACAAGCGACTGACAAGTACGTCTTTTACGACTTTGAGTGCATGCAAGAAGCAGGCATACATATACCCAATTACATTTACGTGACTACATTAAAAGGCCCTAATTCCTGGCAATTTAGAGGTAAATCCTGTACGAGCGATTTTGTACCCTTTTTTATCAACGGAAAGTTTTCACACTAGCGGCCAGACAAACGTTATTATCATAATTGTTAAAGTCGTATAAATGTTGTTTTTTGCGTTCAATAATACGACTATACGCTACGCCGCCCAAACGCCTTCGGGCACCATGGTCCCTGACAATGATGACGACTAGTTTAAGTGAATTACTGGCTATGCATTCTGTTTGAGCGCTAAATTAATCTCTAGAATATCTATTTGAAAAAACTGAGTCAAACGTCTCGCCACCGTCTAAGCGCAGTTGGATATAATCACTCAGCTGGGCGGCCTGTAAAACTCTAGCAAAGATTGTATAGCTGCGTGTATAGCATCAAGGGCGTCGACAAATGAACGAATGGCTTCGAGGTTAGCGAATCTAAAATGTTCTGTGTACATGGTACAGTAATAATTTACTAGGTCGCGCTATTGATGGAATACACATTCTAGATAAACGGTTCTAACGTTGACGTACGGTTACAAACTCAACAACGGTAAAACTGTATTAAAGGTTAAGGGTATAACGCTCAACGTCGCTAACACCCGACTTGTTAATTTTGACAGTTTAAAACACCTTGTACTGGACTACTTAAGCAACTCCGATCCCGAGATGCAGAAAACAATACTGTAGGTATCGAGCAAAACAAAATTTTCTGAAACAGAAAACGTTTGACCGTAGAGACAAGACCATTATGTAAAACGCAAAAGTGCGTCTACACAAAGAGACATCTGACTGACGACTTTACAACGCTATACGTTTCAAGCTATTAAACATGGCGGCTCAATTTCAACACCCTTTTTCATGTATTTTAGCAGGCCCCTCAAATTTCGGAAAGACTTTATTGTTAAACGTTTGTTAATACAAGCGGCTACGTTAATGGCGCACAAACCTGATAACGTCATTTGGTTTTACACTTGTTGACAGAAATTGCACGATAAACTAACCCATTTGTCTACAAATATCAGGTTTGTCGAGGGAATACCGCAAAATTTTACAGCCGCTGATCTATTCCCGCCGGACAAGGTAAATTTGTCAGTCGTTGATGATTTAATGGAAGCGGCTTGTGAAAATCTTGAAATGCAAAATGCATTCACCAAATACGTACACCACAGAAACTTGAGCATTATGTATCTCGTTCAAATTTTTCTCGTTCAGGGTAGGAAAAGCCGAACCATAAATTCAAACACTAAATACATGGTCCTTTTTAAGAACCCTAGTGATAAATTTAAGATTATTATGTTGGCGCAGCAAATGTACCCCGGTAAAACACGTTTCTTTTTAGAAGCTTTTGAAGATGCTACACTTTTAAATGTATATAAAATGTATTTGTATGTAACGCATCATAATGTTTTAATTTGTTTTACATAAATTTTTTTACTTTGAATGTATATAAAATGTGTTTGTATGCAACGTCTTGTAATGTTTTTATTAGTTTTACATAAACTGTTTTTAAATAAAATGTAGTCCGCTTTTTTCTTTTTACAATAAATCCACTATCTTGATTAGTTAAAAGTTGGGTCGAATTGTTTGATAGACGCTGCTTAAAAACGTTGCTAAAATGATGGGTATTGCCGAGATATTGCGAAAACAGTACTACATGCTGAAAGCTGTCGGCTCTCATGGCGGCGTAGAGCCCTTATTCACAGAAGTACGAAAATTTGTTCACATATCTAACCACGAGAATCTTTTTCTAGGGAACATACCGAAAACAGTAATACTAACGCTTGTGGACAACGAGTCATTTTCAGGTCATTACCAAAGAAATTCTTGTGCTTCAACCGCTATAATGTGAATTATGCGACCTTATATTTGGACGGGGCAACAGATACCTGCAAAACCGTTTCAACCTAATTCCCAAGACGAATCAGCGGTTCGAGAATATATGTCGCTCGTGCATATTTCGGCAAAGCATAAGGCTGACAATGCTTTATCCGTGGACTGGTCCGAATTTTTGAACGACTACACATTGTTCGCTTTTGATTTATCGCCGGATCAAGAACCCGGCGGTCACTTCTCGCTAATAAAAAGCGGAAATCTCAGAGCTGAATTGTAAACACTATAACATGATTGTATATTCAGTTCATGAAAACATTATTGAAATAAATAATAGAAGGGAAGTTTTATATGATTTGCAATAAAAATGAATAATTATGAAATTACACGTGTTATTAAAACCGACTTTCACGCCTGTCGCATATTTAACCGCCTCCGGACCGCCTAACGCAGATGTGCGGTCCGGAGGCGGCAGCGCTGCGCACAGTCACGCATATACGCGTCATCTCGCGAGACGCGAGATGACGCGAATATGCGCGCGCGCATGCGCAGTTCGCGCCGGCATTTCGTAGAGGGGGGTCGGGTCACCAGCCTGTCAGCCAATGATCGCGGCTGGCAGGCTGGCGATTTTTAAAAAAAACAATCAAAGGCCAGATATCAGATCATATTAGTAAATATGATCTGATATATGGCTGCCTGCTCCTCTGCTGGTTCTTTTCGTCGGTTGGATCCAGCAGAGGAGCAGGCTTCACAGTGAGTACACCAAACAGCACACTTTAGCCCCAGATCACCCCCCTGAACCCCAATTAACCCTTTGATCACCCCTTTGTCAATCACTAGTGAAAGGAAAAAAGTGATCAGTGTAAACTGTCACTTTTTTTTTTCACTGGTATTGACCGTTAGGTTTTAGGGATAGTTTAGGCCCCTTGGTTAGGTAGTTAGCGATCAGTTAGCGCCCAGCCCACCGCACCGCAGTCCGTTATTCGCTGATTAGCGTATCGCTTGTACTTTTATAGTATCTGGAAGTGATCAAAACTGATCACGGTCAGATCTATAATAGTACTAGTGTCACTTTAGTTCGCCCTCCACCCAAAACGCAGTGTTTGCCCGATCAGGCCTGATCGGTCGCCCACACGTGCGTTCGCCCACACCCGCCCCACCGCAGTGACAAAAAAAAATTTTTTTTTGGTTCACTGCACAATCACTTTACACGCACTGCGGCGATAAAAAAATCCGTTTTGATATTTTTTATCAACCGCAGCGGCCTCCGGTACTTCGCTAGCCTCCCCTTTGTAAGACAGGCTTGCTTTTTTTTTCTTGGGTAGTCTCAGGGAATACCCCTAAATTTAGTTGCCCACATGTCTAACAGGGGGTATTCTTCTGAAGAGGCCTACAGGCTTCTGACCCAGTCGGATGAGGAGTGGGAACCCTCATCTGATGAATCCAGCGGGTCAGAATACGAACCTGTAGAAAGCAGTGGCTCTCTGACCCAAAGTTCGGACGAGGAGGCTGAGGTCCCTGATACCACCAGGCGTACCCGGCCCCGTGTCGCTAGACCACAGGTTGCGCAGGATCCGCTTCAAGAGCAGCAGAGTGGGGCTGGTGCTGTCGGATTACGTGGTGAGGCATACACCAGCAGCCCAGCCCTCCCTGGACCTAGTACCAGCACTGCCGTACAACCTGGTGAAGTAGCGAGCACCAGAAGGGCAGTTGAAGCTGGTACGGTGGCACGTGCAGTAGTGACCCCGTCGCAGCCACCGCAAAGACGTGCCCGTAGAGCCCCTAGAATCCCAGAGGTGCTGGCAAACCCTGATTGGCAGTCCCCAACTTCAGCCGCACCCGTAGTTTTCCCTTTCACTGCCCAGTCTGGAGTTCGGGTTGAGACAGCTCAGATCGGTTCGGCCCTGGGATTTTTTGAGCTGTTCTTGACTGCGGAGCTTTTAGACATAGTTGTGGCCGAAACAAACAGATATGCCACACAATTTATCACCGCTAACCCGGGAAGCTTTTATGCCCAGCCTTTCCGGTGGAAACCAGTCCAAGTTTCCGAAATTAAAACTTTTCTGGGCCTCCTCCTCAACATGGGCCTGACAAAAAAGCATGAATTGCGGTCATATTGGTCCACGAACCCGATTCATCACATGCCCATGTTCTCTGCTGCTATGTCCAGGGCACGTTTTGAGGCCATCCTGCGTTTCCTGCACTTTAGTGACAACACCGCCTCCCGTCCCAGGGGCCACCCTGCTTTTGACCGGCTCCACAAAATTCGGCCCCTCATAGACCATTTCAACCAGAAATTTGCAGATATTTATACCCCAGAGCAAAACATCTGCGTAGACGAGTCCCTGATACATTTTACCGGGCGCCTTGGCTTCAAACAATACATCCCAAGCAAGCGCGCCCGGTATGGGGTCAAATTGTATAAGCTCTGTGAAAGGGCCACAGGCTATACCCACAAATTTCGGATCTATGAGGGAAAAGATCAGACCCTGGAGCCGGTCGGTTGCCCTGACTACCTGGGGAGCAGTGGGAAGACAGTTTGGGACTTGGTGTCACCCTTATTCGGCAAGGGGTACCATCTTTATGTGGACAATTTTTACACAAGTGTGGCCCTCTTTAGGCATTTGTTTCTAGAACGGATTGGCGCCTGTGGTACCGCGCGAACTAGTCGCGCGGGCTTCCCCCAGCGGCTTGTTACCACCCGTCTTGCAAGGGGGCAGAGGGCCGCACTGTGTAACGAAGAACTGCTCGCGGTGAAATGGAGAGACAAGCGTGACGTTTACATGCTCTCCTCCATTCATGCAGACACGACAATACAAATTGAGCGAGCAACCCGTGTCATTGAAAAGCCCCTCTCAGTCCACGACTATAACCTCCACATGGGAGGGGTGGACTTCAATGACCAGATGTTGTCTCCGTATTTAGTTTCCCGCAGAACCAGACGCTGGTATAAGAAGGTGTCTGTATATTTAATTCAATTGGTTCTGTACAATAGTTTTGTTCTCTACAGTAAGGCTACTTTCACACTAGCGTTCGATCGGATCCGTTCTGAACGGATCCGATCATAATAATGCAGATGGAGGCTCCGTTCAGAACGGATCCGTCTGCATTATTTTTAGCATATAACAGCTAAGTGTGAAAATAGCCTCGTACGGATCCGTCCAGACTTTCAATGTAAAGTCAATGGGGGACGGATCCGCCTGAAGATTGAGCCATATTGTGGCATCTTCAAACGGATCCGTCCCCATTGACTTACATTGTAAGTCTGGACGGATCCGCACGGATCCGCACGCCTCCGCACGGCCAGGCGGACACCTGAACGCAGCGTTCAGCTGTCCGCCTGTCCGTGCGGAGGCGAGCGGAGCGGAGGCTGAACGCCGCCAGACTGATGCAGTCTGAGCGGATCCGCTCCATTCAGACTGCATCAGGGCTGGACGGCTGCGTTTGGGTCCGCTCGTGAGCCCCTTCAAACGGAGCTCACGAGCGGACCGACGAACGCTAGTGTGAAAGTAGCCTAAGGCTGGGAGAACTGGATCCTTCCTCAAATTTCAGGAAGAGATCATCGAGAACCTCCTGTACCCAGGAGGTTCCGTGGCCCCATCCACCAGTGTAGTTAGCCGTCTACACGAGCGACATTTCCCCAATGTCGTTCCTGGTACCTCAACCCAACCGTCACCCCGAAAAAGATGTCGTGTCTGTAGCAGGAGTGGAATAAGGCGTGACACCCGCTATTTCTGTCCTGACTGTCCTGACCACCCTGCCCTATGCTTTGGAGAGTGTTTCCGGAAGTACCACTCACAGGTACACTATTAGCATAGGGATCATCTCACCAGGATAGGCACACAGGGCTATTAGGGCCCATTCACTCACTGCTGCTGCAAACGTCTCCTTTCACATGGGACAAAGTGCATAACGCACTTCGCCACACCTTTGGGCGATGTGCGCTTTGCACATTGACCCATGGGGAAGGAGAGGTTTGTTCTATAAAGGTAAAAAAACAAAAATAAAAACACCAATAAGCAAAATGGTTAATGTTCAGTTAAAAAGTTAAAGTTACATGTTCTGTTGCAAAGCTAATAAAATTATTGCGTTGCGGCTTTTTTTTTGTCTTTTTACCTTCCAGGTGGACCAACCGATCGACCAGTCGGTGTATGCGGCGCTGCAAGACGGGATTTTCTCCTCTGCAGTAACAGATATGTTTGCCGAGGCATACGAGCTGAGGAGGAGGCGGCGTTCCTATGCTTTGGCAAACACTTTGTATATATATATATATATGTATAAAAAAAAAAAAAAAAAATCCCGGCAATGATTTATTCATCCACATCGATTGATGTGAATGGAGAAATCTGGTTTGCCAGGGCATACGAGCTAAGTGGGTATGGATGTAGGGCGGAGCTCCTATGTCCTGGCAGACGCCTTTCCCCTCCATCTTTTTTTTTTGGCAGAGATTTTTTCATCCACATTGATCGATGCGAATGAAGAAATCTGTGCCGTTCATTTTTTTCTTTCAGCCCAGAGGCTGAACGGAAAAAAAAATCTCATTACCTGTATGCTCAATATAAGGAGAATAGCAGAAACTCCTAATGCTGGCCATACATGTAATGATTGCGGAGACCCTCAAATGCCAGGGCAGTACAAACACCCCACAACTGACCCCATTTTGGAAAGAAGACACCCCAAGGTATTTGCTGAGGGGCATATTGAGTCCATGAAAGATTTAAATTTTTGTCCTAAGTTAGCGGAAAGTGAGACTTTGTGAGAAAAAATAAATAAATCAATTTCCGCTAACTTATGCGAAAAAAAAAAAATTCTATGAACTTGCCAGGCCCCTCATTGGATACCTTGGGGTGTCTTCTTTCCAAAGTGGGGTCACATGTGGGGTATTTATACTGCCCTGGCTTTTTAGGGGCCCTAAAGTGTGAGAAGAAGTCTGGGATCCAAATGTCTAAAAATGCCCTCCTAAAAGGAATTTGGGCACCTTTGCGCATCTAGGCTGCAAAAAAGTGTGACACATCTGGTATCGCCGTACTCAGGAGAAGTTGGGGAATGTGTTTTGAGGTGTCATTTTACATATACCCATGCTGGGTGAGAAAAATATCTTGGTCAAATGCCAACTTTGTATAAAAAAATTGGAAAAGTTGTCTTTTGCCAAGATATTTCTCTCACCCAGCATGGGTATATGTAAAATGACACCCAAAAACACATTCCCCAACTTCTCCTGAGTACGGCGATACCAGATGTGTCACACTTTTTTGCTGCCAAGGTGGGCAAAGGGGCACACATTCCAAAGAGCACCTTTCAGATTTTGCAGGCCATTTTTTACACATTTTGATTGCAAGGTACTTCTCACACATTTGGGCCCCTAAATTGCCAGGGCAGTATAACTATGCCACAAGTGACCCCATTTTGGAAAGAAGACACCCCAAGGTATTCCGTGAGGGGCATGGCGAGTTCCAAGAATTTTTTTTTTTTGTCACAAGTTAGCGGAAAATGATGATTTTTTTTTTTTCCTCTTTTTTCCTTACAAAGTCTCATTTTCCGCTAACTTGTGACAAAAAAAAAAAATTCTAGGAACTCGCCATGCCCCTCACGGAATACCTTGGGGGTGTCTTCTTTCCAAAATGGGGTCACTTGTGGCGTAGTTATACTGCCCTGGCAATTTAGGGGCCCAAATGTGTGAGAAGTACCTTGCAATCAAAATGTGTAAAAAATGGCCTGCAAAATCTGAAAGGTGCACTTTGGAATATGTGCCCCTTTGCCCACCTTGGCAGCAAAAAAGTGTGACACATCTGGTATCGCCGTACTCAGGAGAAGTTGGGGAATGTGTTTTGGGGTGTCATTTTACATATACCCATGCTGGATGAGAGAAATATCTTGGCAAAAGACAACTTTTCCCATTTTTTTATACAAAGTTGGCATTTGACCAAGATATTTTTCTCACCCAGCATGGGTATA
This sequence comes from Bufo gargarizans, assembly GCF_014858855.1. Taxonomy (NCBI): domain Eukaryota; kingdom Metazoa; phylum Chordata; class Amphibia; order Anura; family Bufonidae; genus Bufo; species Bufo gargarizans. The sequence goes on along the minus strand of NC_058081.1, from coordinate 228,613,595 downwards.
TGTAAAATGACACCCCAAAACACATTCCCCAACTTCTCCTGAGTACGGCGATACCAGATGTGTGACACTTTTTTGCTGCCAAGGTGGGCAAAGGGGCACATATTCCAAAGTGCACCTTTTGGATTTCACCGGTCATTTTTTACACATTTTGATTGCAAAGTTCTTCTCACACATTTGGGCCCCTAAATTGCCAGGGCAGTATAACTACCCCACAAGTGACCCCATTTTGGAAAGAAGACACCCCAAGGTATTCTGTGAGGGGCATGGTGAGTTCCTAGAATTTTTTATTTTTTGTCGCAAGTTAATGGAATATGAGACTTTGTAAGAAAAAATAAAAAATAAAAAAATCATCATCATTTTCCGCTAACTTGTGACAAAAAATAAAAAGTTCTATGAACTCACTATGCCCATCAGCGAATACCTTAGGGTGTCTACTTTCCGAAATGGGGTCATTTATGGGGTTTTCTACTGTTTGGGCATTGTAGAACCTCCGGAATCATGACAGGTGCTCAGAAAGTCAGAGCTGTTTCAAAAAGCGGAAATTCACATTTTTGTACCATAGTTTGTAAATGCTATAACTTTTACCCAAACCATTTTTTTTTTTTGCCCAAACATTTTTTTTTTATCAAAGACATGTAGAACAATAAATTTGGCGAAAAATTTATATATGGATGTCGTTTTTTTTGCAAAATTTTACAGCTGAAAGTGAAAAATGTCATTTTTTTGCAAAAAAATTGTTACATTTTGATTAATAACAAAAAAAGTAAAAATGTCAGCAGCAATAAAATACCACCAAATGAAAGCTCCATTAGTGAGAAGAAAAGGAGGTAAAATTCATTTGGGTGGTAAGTTGCATGACCGAGCGATAAACGGTGAAAGGAGTGTAGTGCCGAAGTGTAAAAAGTGCTCTGGTCATGAAGGGGGTTTCACCTAGCGGGGCTGAAGTGGTTAAAGGTGTATTTCCATGTGATTTATTACCTAAAAGTAAAATCATCGACCGCCCGGCGGCCTACATTGTAAATACGGACAATTCGTATAAGCGGGGACGACACTGGATTCTAATTATATTACAGCCTGACGACGTATCTATATTTTCTGATAGTTATGGATTATCGCTGTCGAGTGAGCTATTTCCTGCTGAATTTATAAAAATTTTATACAAAAATTCTAAGACTATAAGGTATCCAAACAGACAAATCCAGGACGTCGCTAGTTCGGTCTGCGGCCATTACTGCATCTATATCTTACATTGTATAGCTAAAGGAATACCTTTTGAAAATGTATATGAAATGTTTACGTGTGATTTTTGAAAAAATGATCGTGTTGTGCGCTCCTTTGTAACGAAGCGCATGAAACAATTATGTATACACTGTTGTTATACACAAACTTGTCAGCCCCTAAGTGGTTGTTAAAAATGGATGTTGACGTGTTGTAAATAAAGAAAAATTAATAAAACTTTTTAAAATGATTTAAATTTTGTCATCCTTGATTTTTTTATCGTTGCTATTATAATTAAAAGACGCCTGGCCGTGTAGTATATGTCTTTTGGGCATTCCTGGGCATGCCAATCTATAAAAGTCATGTCAAAATGATAGCTAAGTGTTATCAAATCACAAAATGATATAAAAGTGGTATAAAACGTATCAAAATGTTATAAATGGGATATAAAGTGTTAATAAAAGCTTATAATTTGATAAGGACTTATAAAGTGATATGTAAAGCTTATCATTTGATATCAAATTTATATTAAGCCATTTTTCTTACCATTAGCATATGCAATAGGTGTTGACGGTGATACAGCAAATCACAATAATTTTGTTTCCTGAAAAGAGATGCTATATAAATATGGATAGATACGGCGTAGTGTTTGCCACATCTGTTGAAACAATACCAGTAGTTTTGTGTTAACTCTGCTATAGACAGATCCCAAGAAAATTAACACCTCTCAGGTTGTTACAGCTGCTATCTGAAACTCATGTGTTGGGGTCTTGTAGGAAATTAAAAGTTTGATGTTAGGATGTATGGACCTTGATTTTAAAAAAAATATAAATTCAGTGTGTTGACTGTCCAGTGTGGTGGGAGTTAAATTACACTCAGGCACTCACAATGGAGGTAGATTGAACTTACCTTTCATAGACATGCATACACTGTAAGCTGTATATGAAAGGCAGCAGTTATAAAAGTACTTTTAATTTACATGATATAGCATTATAATTAAATTCATGAAACTTTTTTAAATGATTTAAATTTTGTCATCCTTGATTTTTTAACGTTGCTATTATAATTAAAAGACGCCCGGCCGTGTAGTATACTTCTTTTGGACAAAGTCATATCAAAATGATATCAAAGTGATATCAAATCACAAAATGACATAAAAATTGTATAAAACCATATCAAAATGTTATAAATGGGATATAAAGTGTTAATAAAAGCTTATCATTTGATAAGGACTTATAAAGTGATATAAAAAGCTTATCATTTGATGTAAAATTTGTATTAAACCCTATAAAATGGTGGGAGGAATTTATGCGTGGTTTGGGTTTTTCTGGGAGGGGTTATGGTGTGAAAAAGGGGCGGGGCACCTGTCACTTTGAGTTTGACAAGACATGTCCCACTATACTACTTGTCATAATTGCCGTTTAGCAGTGAAGTTACATTGTACTGCAACCATTTACGGGGTGTATTAATAAGAAGGATACGTACGTCCTATTAGCCATTCTGCGGTGAATTATGATTGTTATATTTCTATTTTTGGGGGGTATTAACAGGAAAAAGAATATGTCTTAATTGCCATTCTGCGGTGAAGTTACATTGTACTACAGCCTTTTTTGTTGTGTATTATTTCAATTTTAATTTAATTATTTTATTATACAGTATGTCAGATAGACAGGTGAAAGGCTCTTTAAAGGGTTTCTACCACTTGCATATGACATATTTGGTGTTCAGACACTAGTGATCCGCTAGTGTCTGATGTAGCATACAAGCTAATTATTACATTAATCCGTTCGGCCGATAGCTCAAAAAAAGCACTTATATATTTATGCAAATGAGCCTCTAGGTGCTATGCAGGCGTTTTTCCAGCACCTAGAGGCTCCGTCTACCTTGCAGTTTGCCGCCCAGCGCCTCGCTCCAGCACGCCCATCTCTAACTGTATTCGATCCTCCCCCTGCTTCAGCCTTCCGAAATCTCGCGCCTGCGCCGTTCGTCGCGGCATTCGGAGGCATTCGGCGCAGGCACAGTCAATGTCTGACCGCTCCCCGCTCAGACATTTCCACTGCGCCTGCGCCGATGACGCGAGATTTCGGAAGGCTGAAGCAGGGGGAGGATCGAATACAGTTAGAGATGGGCGTGCTGGAGCGAGGCGCTGGGCGGCAAACTGCAAGGTAGACGGAGCCTCTAGGTGCTGGAAAAACGCCTGCATAGCACCTAGAGGCTCATTTGCATAAATATATAAGTGCTTTTTTTGAGCTATCGGCCGAACGGATTAATGTAATAATTAGCTTGTATGCTACATCAGACACTAGCGGATCGCTAGTGTCTGAACACCAAATATGTCATATGCAAGTGGTAGAAACCCTTTAAAGGGAACTGGCAGTGGCCAAAATGTTTCTGTCACAGGCAGCAGTAGCAGCAGAAGAAGGGGGGGGGGGGGGGTGGGTGGCAGCAGGAGTTGCAGCGTGAGGCCTGAGCTCCCGGTGTCATCTAGCAGTCGTGTCTTGACCAGCAAATCAGCGGTACTTGAATGGTTGACTTGGTCTTTTACTTCATTGCTACAGACATCAGACACCCCCAGCCAAGAGTCAGTGGGTTCCTCTGACACTACGCTTAGTTACTGCCCTTTCCTCTCTGTTCATGTATTGCACCCGCGTGGAAAATTCATCCGTGTGAAAGGGGCCTAAGCTGTGATGCGCGGGTGCAATGCGTGATCTGAACGCATTGTGCCCACACTGAATCTTGACCCATTTATTTCAATGGGTCTGCTTACATTAGCGTCCGTCCATGACGGATCCGTACAAAACGCGAGTGTGAAAGTAGCCTTAAAAATTATCACAGAAGAGTATTAGCTCATGGACCTAGTCCACTAATCTCATTATTAATCCAAGTCAGGAGGATACATCTTCAGGAAAGCCCTTTTCACTGACCCTGATATTTTAGACACATTCTGTTCTTTTTCAGACCAATTAAACTTAATGTAATTATTTCTACTTCTCTACTTTTCTTTCATTTACTCAGTCAAGCACAAAAAAGAAAGAAAGAAAGAAAATAAATTATATACTAGGTTGATGTAGTGGCCTAAAAAGAGAGTAATCCAATCATAATTTACTCATGCTATAATTTAGCAGATTTATATTTATGCGTAGAATAATGGTATTTGCTCATAAAGTTCAGGTTGCATTGCCAATTTGTCATGGATTTACATGAGATAAATAAGGCCACTTTCACACAGTTAGGGCTTATGCACACAAACGTATTTTCTTTTGCTTCCGTTCCGTGCCGTTTTTTCCGTTTCCGTATTTCCGTTCCGCAAAAAAGTAGTGCATGTCCTATTATTGTCCGCAAATCACAGTCCAAGGATCCATTCAAGTCAAGGGGTCCGCAAAAAATACGGAACGCACACGGAACACATACGTATGTCATCCATATTTGATCCATATTTTGCGGATCCATACTGTAGAAATGCTATGCCGAGCCCATATTGCTCATGTGTTTGGCGATTAATAAGTTACTGTTTCCGTTTCCGATCCACAAAAAACGGATCGCATACGGAAACCATATGGATATGTTTTGTGGAATAACGGACTTAAATCAGAGAAAAAAAAACTCAGATAGGGAACAACGGATCCGTGAAAAACGGACCGCAAAACAACAACGGTCGTGTGCATGAGTGTTTGATCAGTGATTTCCTTCAGTGATTTTTGAGCCAAAACCAGAAGTGGATCCTAGACAAAAAGAAAGCATAATGGAAAGATTTGTACCAGTTCTGTGTTTTTGACTTGCACCTGGTTTTGAGCCAGAATCACTGATGGAAATCACTGTTCAGACACTGACTATGTAAAAGTGGCCTAAGAGACCAGAAGGTAAGCTATTGGCTCCATTCACACGTCCGCAAATGGGTCCGCATCCGTTCCGCAAAATTGTGCGGAACCATTTATTCTCTATGGGGACGGAATGGATGTGGACAGCACACAGTGTGCTGTCTGCATCTGCATTTGCGGAGCGCGGCTTCGTTCTTCCGGTCCGCAGCTCCGCAAAAGATAGAACATGTCCTATTCTTGTCCGCAGTGGCGGACAAAAATAGGCATTTCTATAGGGGGTGCCGGCTGGGTGTGTTGCGGATCCGCAATTTGCGGGTCCGCAACACACCACGGACGTGTGAATGAACCCTAAAGCAAAAAGTTAAATTACGCTAATGTACAAACCCACAAAAAGTTAAAACCCACATTAAAATAAGAGCTCTTCATCTACTCCCAGACATTTCATGGGGAATTACGTCCCTGGAATTTCAAACTAGAAGTAAAATTGCAAGGATTTGTAAAGAATTACTGGAGCACCAGATTACTGATTGGACTGTCATTCCAAACCCCACAGTGTGATGTCAAAAAAACAGCTAGTACAAAGCCTCCTGTGCAGACCAATCAGTCACCATTCTATTGTATACAGGTACTGAAAAAATAGCACTCTGTGTCCTGTAAATATTACCAGATCTAATACCAGGATATGTTATGTGCATGTGCCAAGTTCCTTAGTTCATCTGCACATACGCACTGATTTTGAAAAACACGTTAAAAAAAAGTTTTTCTTTTCAGCGCAAAAAAAACACACCTTTTTTTCGTGCATTTTTTTTACTCTACTTTTTTTAACCAATGGGTGTTTACTTAAAAAGCTGAATTTTCTGCTTGAGGTTTTTGAAGCAGATCTGTACCAGACCAGTTTTCCTTTACACCAGTTTTAATAAATCTCCCCCTAAGGGTCTAAAGGTTGTGAATATATAAACTTATTCTCATAATTGTGTTACCTATAGAAAATCAAACTTTTAAATGATCCAAGGCTCAACTGGAACCTCCTCACCCATTATAGTATATCTATATATATAAAGAAGGATGTATATACAGTATGTGTGTGTGTGTGTGTATGTATGTTCCACGATCACTCAAAAACACAACCATCGATTTCAACGAAACTTGGTATACACATCCCTTGCTACCTGGAAAGAAATCTTGTGGGTGTCACAGCTCTCTAGGACGTACCATTCCTGAGATATTCCCAAAAATGACCTGCGTCAGCCAATACAAAAATGGTAATAGGAGAAGTGGCTCCACCCCCCACTATCATAAAAAGGTGCTCAAATCCGTATGACTCACCCAGTCAAAATAAAATTGAATAATGTATGTATTATGGAAGGACAGGCACTCTATATTTGGAAACCCCAAAATGGAATAAACGCCTGATAGTATATATTAATAGATGTAAGTTTATTATAAAATCTAGAATACAAGCAAAAAAGGATAAAGCATAAAACATCCAGCAAATCCTGCAATAAGGTATGACAAATAGAAAAAAATAGAAAGAAATAGGTTAAAAAGACCGCAATAATGTACAACCCATAAAATAAGGTTAAAAACCATATAATTGGGGCATGGCAACATTGAGTTATATGTAAAAATGTCTAAAACAGATGAAATGAATCAGTATTAGAACAGTCTGTCAGCTGATATTTCCATGTATTTCTCCCCCCAAAAAATGATACCAATAGTGGCAATTTAATAGATATAGCAATGGTAGTCAGATAGTTGATATACAGATTACAGTCCTGTTTAATTAATAACCTTCAGCAGACAGTCAATTGAAATCGTGTAGCATCCCTCCACATACTCTCAGCATTGGCTACACTGGCATCATTTACAGACGTAAGTATGATCACATATGCAGACAGAGGCAGTCCAGTGTTCCGCTGAGCTAACAGTGGCGTCCCACGTAGCAACAGCACTGTGACCGCGCTTACCTGTCTCAGCGTCTTCAGCCGCCTCGGCCGTCTGTGTATCGTCTCCGTAGCGTGTGCACTTAGAGAGCCTTTTAAGTTCAGCGTCTGTGATGTAGCGTGTCCCGTGTTGGTAGTCGTGCTGGAGGGGTTGAGTCTTGTATAAGGGGCTGTGCATATAGATTGGAAGTGCTTCCAAAGGAATACTGGAGACTATAATGGCATTAATAGTCCATCATATAGATGCGGGTATTATCCAAATTGTACCAAACGCGTTTTCGGGGTCTTATCCTGACTCCTACATCTGCTTTAGGTCAGCTTTGGGCTAGGGCTACAAGACGGCATGTGTCACGCGACAATTAGTCACACGACACATAGGGCACAACTACACTGCTACACTCAAACAAAATACAAAAAGGGAAAGGAAAGACTTAACTTCAAAGGGGCTATGGAAGCACCAGGAACTCAGCCGAGATCCACACACCAGCTATCCACAACTAAAACTGAAGCTATAAACCGCATGGCATTGAGGGAGAAGCAACTATAAATAAGGAAGGTTAAATTACCACATTAGCAACACCTGGAGGCAAGGGATGTGGCAATTACCAGAAACAATACAGACACCTATTAATCCACAAGTAAAACCTGTCAGATCAAGCCAGATGTTGCCAGTCTCATAGATCTACTGCCACTCACTGTTGCCGGGATGTCCGTATGTCTGTCTCGGTACGTTCGTGACAGTAGAAGAAGGTGCTCTGGTCAGATGAGACCAAAGTTGAACTTTTTGGCCTAAATATAACACAGCATATAACCCTGACCCCGGGGGTCATTTATTAATCTGGAATACGCCTAAAATAGGCATATTTTAGGTGCAGATGGCGGCGCAAGGGATAGTTGCGCCGCTATCTGTGACTTTTCCCCCCTCACGCAAGGTCTAAAATTGAGGGCGGGGAAGGGGATGGGCTCATCTCATCCATCATTTTCTACTCCTGTGTTTGGTGTAGAAGTAGTTAAATGGTCTAGATGTAAGACATCTAGGATGCTGTCTTACATTTAGAACTGGCGCTGGATGCACCGAAATTATGGAGAGGCCTCTGTCACAAAAGACAGGTTCTATCTTTGGCTGCATCTTGCAAATCACTGACCCATTGAAGTCAACGGGTCCGCACCGCGATGCAGGGTGTACATGGCCGGTTCATGTGTTTTGTGCTTCCTCGGATTGCAGTCCACGAAACGGGCACAGCCGTCAAAGATTTGTGTGATTGCACCCTAATGGGCATCTCTCAGCAGATATGTACCTATGAAACTGTCTGTTACATGTGCACTTGACAGCTGAAGGGATCTGTGTCGGTCTCATGTTTATGTGTGCCTGCATTGCTGAGAAAAATAAAGTTTTAATATGTGAAAATGAGCCTTCAGAAGCAATGAGGGTGTTACCATTACACCTAGAGGCTCTGATCGCTTTGCAACTGCCGCGCCCTCTGCACTTTGATTGACAGGGCGATGCAGTTAAATTATCATGATGCCTGGCCCTGTCAATCAAAGTACAGGGAGTACAGCAGTTACAGAGAGAGCTGAGCCTCTAGGTGTAACCGCAACACCCCTATTGCTCCTAGGCTCATTTGCATATATTTAAACTCTTTCAAGACTGGCTGATTTTCCGGTTTTCCACTTTCGTTTTTGCTCCCAGCCCTCCCAAAGCCATAACTTCTTTATTTTTTAATTCACATAGCCATATTAGGGCTTGTTTTCTGTGGGACAAGATGCAATTTCTAATAGAACCAATTACAGTTTCATGCAGGGAAAAAATCCAAATGTGGTGGAATTATAAAAAAAATACAGTTTCTTATGTGGTAAAACCAACATGTTATTTATATTCTCTGGGTCAGTATGATTATAATGATACCACATCTGTAAAGTTTTTCTTGCATTTCAATACTGAAAACAATGTTTCCTTTGCTTTGCCATCTTCTGACCCCCATAACTTTTTTATTTTTATGTATACAAAGCTGTGTGAAGGAGGTGAAGCGACCCAAAAATGTCAAATCGACCATTTTGACTTTTTTCTGTTTCGCCATTTGCCGCATGGGATACATTTTTTCAGATTTTAATAGTAAGGGCGTTTTCGCACGCTGTGATGCCCATGATGTTAATTTGTTTTAAATATGTATGTATTTTTATTTTCATTTTGGGGAAAGAGGGGGTGGTTTGAATTTTAATATTTATTATTATTTTTTTATATTCTTAAAAACTTTCTATTTTTGTTTGTCATATAGCAGACACAATTACTTATGCAAATATAACTGTCCTCTGGGTCAGTATGATTACAATGATACCACATCTGTAAAGTTTTTCTTGCATTTCAATACTGAAAAAAATTTGAAAACTTTGGAAAAAACTATTTTTGCTTTGCCATCTTCTGACCCCCATAACTTTTTTATTTTTATGTATACAAAGCTGTGTGAGGGAGGTGAAGCGACCAATTAATTATGTTAATTTGTTTTAAATATGTATGTATTTTTATTTTCATTTTGGGGAAAGAGGGGGTAGTTTGAATTTATTTTTATTTTTTGTTCGTCATATAGCAGACACAATTAGTTATGCAAATATAACTGTCCACTCTTCTAAGCTGTAAAGAATTCTATTTTGGCTGCCGGATGTCAGTAAAAGCCTTGCAGTTTCATGGACTTTTGTAATATGACCAAGTGTTGAATGACCAGTCTCAATTTATATTCATTAAAAGGGGATAAATACTAGAATAGGCTTACAAAAGAAGCATTCACATGAAGTGAGATAATTGACTGTAAAATGTCTGGAGCTGTTAAAGATGTCCTATCCAGGAAAAAGGATACAAAAGGACATTTCCCTGTAGAAAATAGTGTGCATATTATGTATTCTGAACTGAGCACAATTAGGGCACTGAACATCTATGTTAGAGCTCATGCACATGAACGTAAGGGCTCAGTGCCCATATACTGGCCATTTGCAGATTGACTTGAATAGGTTTGCTATCCACACAGTACGACCGAAGATTGAACTTCGCTTATCTGTTGCGGAGTGGAGGCATGGATCAGAAGCCCACGGAAGCACTATGAAGCGCTTCCGTGGGTTTTTGGGTCCGTGCCTTTCCACCGCAAAAAGATAGATCATGTTTTATCTTTAGCCATATCTTGCAGATCCTGGACCCATTCAAGTTAACGATGTGCACACGGCCGGTGCCCGTGCATTGCAGACCACTATTTGTGGTTTGCAGCATGCGCACTGAGCCAGTACTGTCGTGTGCATGAACCCTTAAAGGGGATGTCTCACTCCAGTAAGTGGCATTTATTATGTAGAGAAAGTTAATACAAGGCACTTACTAATAGATTGTTATTATCCATATTGCTTCCTTTGCTGGCTGGATTCACTTTTCCATCACATTATACACTGCTCATTTCCATGGTTACAGACCACCCTGCAATTCATCAGTGGTGGTTGTGCTTGCACAATATAGGAAAAAGCACTAGCCTATGTCCGCTCCCATGGTCCCGGCCACCAGATAGGCTGACGCTTTTTCCCATAGTGTGCAAATACGACCACCACTGATGGATTGCAGGTTGGTCTGTAACCATGGAAATGAGCAGTGCATAATGTGATGGAAAAATGAATCCAGCCAGCAAAGGAAGCAATATGGACAATCCAAATACAATAGTAAGTGCCTTGTATTAACTTTTTCTACATGATAAATACCACGTACTGAAGTGAGACAATTTCGACCGGCCAAGCAAGTGGGTAATTATTGGGAAATTACCTTTCTGTCCTGATAATTGCCTGCCTGTCAGTGGAGGTAAAGAGCTGCATTTACAGGCAGTGGTCACTTCCATAGTATGAGGATGAGCAATGGCTTCTGCTACTGCTCCTCCTCATATATATTTGTTGTTTCTGGGCAGCAGATCACTATTCAAACAGGACAGTCTGCTGTGCAGAAACTGTGATTTAATGTGCTGCATCAACAATTAATCCAAACGAACAAGTGACTTGCTCCTTCACCGGGTGACCTGGGCTACTATCGGGAATGAGTATTTGTAGTAATGTTCGTTCCTGACAATCAACCTGACAATTGTGATCTGTAAATCTGTCCTAAATCTGATTATTCATTAGGTAAAATCTATTTTTGAATATTCTTTGCTGGCAGTTTGCACAGGATGAACATTTGGTTCTGTCACGCCAATTCTGCTATATGTGTACAGTATTTACTAGTTAGGCCTCATTCACACTTACCATATGTTCGTCTGCATTTTGCATCTGTATTTTTTTGTCAAAACCAGGAACGGGCATAAACTGTAATGGGAAGATTTAAACCTGTGCCATTTTTGGATCTATTACTGCCGTTAGTGAGAACTGCCCTGTGGTTGTATTGTATTGCCTTAAGTGAAAGTATTACACCCCACATCTGGCAGCTGAAGTCAGTTGGTAAAGTGCAGGATAAAGAAAATTGCTTAACCCCTAAGTGACCAGCTATACGCCTTTTTACGGCGGTCACTAAGGGGCCGTAGGCTGGGCCGCCGCTTTTTTACAACGGCCCAGTCTAAGCCCTGCACGGGTCCCCCATGCAGCGGGGAGCGGGGGCCCGGCTCTCCCAGGAGAGCCACGGCCCTGCTCTAACAGGAGAGCCACGGCCCTGCTCTAACAGCCCGGACCGGCAGGAGTGCCGATCCAGGCTGTTTAACACTTTACATGCCAAGGGCAATGGCGCTCTCTGTTCCCTCCATGATGCAAATGCTGCCCCCACTTTGTATAACACCATAAAAACTACAGCTCTAAACTCTGTCGCCCCCTCATGCATAACAAAACCCAAAAAATCTAAAGGCAACACTGGCACAGCAGCCTGACTAAAGAGCTGAGATTAGCCTCCAGAGTTGCAGTGCGGTGATGGAAGAAAAGCAATTCTAAAGAGCACTTTGTCACATACAAACAATCCTTCCTCAACTTCAAGTCTGCGCTTACTGCTGCAAAACAGGCCTCCTTTATACCTCTCATATCTTCCCTATCTCACAATCCCAAACTATTTAACACTTCCTCACCTCTCATCTCAGCCGAGGACTTTGCCTCATACTTATATACAAAATATTAATAACATCAGAAAAAGCTTCAGCCTACAGTCCCCACAGCCCCTCTACACACCTAATCAGTACTCTTCCCCAAAAACCATCTCCACCATTACAGAAGAACTTTCCACCCTACTCTCCAGATCACTTCTCACCACCTGTGCGCTTGACCCTATCCTATCACACCTCATCCCCAACCTCACCACAGTGTTTATCCCTGCCCTAACCCATCTCTTCAACCTATCTCAAACCTCAGGTGTCTTCCCCTCTTGTTTTGAAAATGCTAACAGCTTTCGAAAATAGGAAGTAGACCTACAACTCACATTTTCATCAAAGGACATTCTCAAGATGTGTACGTTCTGTCATGGATTGTCTGTAGCAGCCCACGCAAAAGAAAATATTGTTAAGATTTTCTCCAGGTGGTATTACTGCCCGACGACCCTTCACCGAATGTTCCCTAATGTATCCTATGTAGCTTATGTTGGAGATGTGGACAGGAGGAGGGAACCGTGTTACATATATGGTGGTCTTGCCCTACCATGAGCAAATTCTGGGACCAAGTGCTCCAGGTTTATGGCAAATTTTCAGGGAAGAAAGTGCTCAAACTACCCAAAGTGACTCTTCTCTCACTAGTACCAGGGACTTTAGCCCAAATGAACAAGAGTCCTCTGAGGTTCTTTCTCACAGCGGCACGATTAGTGATACTGAGGCACTGGAAATCAAGGGTTGCGCCCTATCTCTGTGAATGGGCTGTTGAGCTCCGACATTTATTTAGAATAGAAGAACTGATTGCATACTCTCATGATCATGGGGACAGGTTCTATACTAAATGTAACGCTCTCCCTCTGTTCCTTCACTCCACAGATGTCTCCTGTCTTTTGGGAGAGCTTTCCAAGTGATGTCAAGAAACTGACATCGTGGCATTATCATATATTGATGGGACTGGGGCGAGTGTGTCATCTAGGCATTAGCGAAAGGAGTTGGTATAAAAGACTCCTCACCTCCTCCACCTGCCCTTCATTCCTTTTTTTTTTTTCACTTCTTTTCTTTATTTTATACGGTTATTGGTTTGCAATTTGGATTTAGCTGTTTCTGATGACATCTAAAGAATTGCAATAGCTGTCCCTATAACTAATATATTTTGACCTTATGCCTTGTTTTTTCAGTAATATAGACTGTGATTCTAAATATATATGTACCAGTTGATTTGAAGGCTATGTATCTGGATATTACTTTTGTTTAATAAAATGAGAGTAAACATAAAAAAATGCTAACATCATACCCTACCTCAAAAAGATTTCCCTTGACCTATCTTCTTTGTCTAGCTATCGCCCCATAACACTACTCCCGTACGCCTCAAAGTTACTTGAACAACATGCCCACCTTGAACTGTCCTCCTACCTCACTTTCTGTTCCCTATTTGACTGGCTACAATCTGGCTTCCAAACCCACCAATCTACTGAAAGTGCCTTTACCAAAGTCACCAACAACCTGCTAACTGCCAAAGCCAAACACCATTACTCTGCCCTCCTCCTCCTCCTTGATCTATCCTCTGCCTTTGATACAGTTGACCACTCCCTTCTGCTACAAACTCTCTCATCTTTTGGCACAGATTTGGCCCTCTCCTGGATCACATCATACCTTACAGACCGGATATTTAGTGTCTCCCACTCACACACCACCCGACCTTCTCGCCTTGTACTCTCTCTGTCGGTGTCCCTCAAACCTCTGTCCTAGGACCGCTTCTCTTCTCAATCTACGCCTTCGTCCTTGGACAGCTTATAGAGTCCCATGGCTTTCAGTATGACTTCTATGTTGTTTACATGCAAATCTACCTCTCTGGTTCAGATCTCACCAACCCACTATCCAGAATCCCACAATGCCTATTCTCTATAGCCTCCTTCTCCTCCTCTCACTTTCTAAAACTTGACATTGATAAAACAGAATTTATCATTTTCCCCCATCTCACTCACCCCCTCATCAGACCTTTCTATTAGAGTCATTGGCTGCACACTCTTCACGGTCTACCAAGTCTGCTGCCTTGGGATAACCTTTGATTCTGCTCTGTCCTTCAAACCGCACATCCAAGCACTTTCCACCTCCTGCCTCCTCCAATTTCAAAATATCTCTCAGATCTGCATATTCCTCAATCCAGACTATGCAAAAATGCTTGTACATGCCCTCATCATCTCATGCCTAGACTACTGTAACATGCTCCTCTGGCACTCTGGCACCCCTCCAATCTATCCTCAACTCTGCCACCCGACTAATCTACCTCTCCCCCTATTACTGTCCGTTCTCTTCTCTCTGCCAATCTCTTCACTAGTTCCCCATTGCCCAGAGAATTCTAGTTCCCTGTTGCCCAGAGAATCCAGTACAAAACACTTACTATGACATACAAGACCATCCACAACATATCCTCTACATATATCTGCAAATTGATCTCCTGATACCATCCTACATGCAATCTCCAATCCTCTCAAGACCTCCTTTTCTATGCTTAGCTTATCTCCTCTTCCCACAATTGCCTCCAAGATTTCTCCTGTGCAGCCCCCATACTCTGGAACTTTCTACTGCAACATATCAGACGCTCACCTACCTTGGAACCCTTCAAAAGAAACCTGAAAACCCACCTCTTCAGACAAGCCTACAACCTACAGTAACCCTGCTACCGTTATACCGCCTTGACCAACTTAACCTTACAACTACTATATCCTTCCCTAATCCCTTGTAGATTGTAAACTTTTGCGGGCAGGGTCCTCCCTCCGTCTATTCCTGTTTGTAACTTGTCTTGTTCATGCTTATTGTACTTGTTTTTATTATGTATGTATATCCTTTATCATATGTACAGTACATGCCATAACTGAAAGCCAGATCAAATGATACTTGCGAGGGTCGCATGATGGCTCACATGACTGACACCCTGTTTAGTCCTACCAGCTCCCCTATGAATGCATTTTACAGAACTAAAATGGGCTATACTATTTTTTTTTCTTTAGTGAGAGGCTACTATATGGATATAATAAAGGTCAGCAAGCAAAATTTCAAACAGATGTATATTAGAAAATTATTCAACTTCCTATTCTCTAAGATAAATGTCATCATTAAAACCTGAATACCCCTTTAACTCCTCTCCAAATATAGGGGGAAATGTATCACGTAGGGAATTTGGTACCGTAAATGTTGCAAGATGTTTAATAAATTTAGTGCTTCTTTAAAGGGGTTATCGCATGATTGATGTAAAAAATGAAAATCAGACATCACATAGTACATACAGTATAGTACTTTTCTAACAAAGCTAGAACCAGCCCTGTACCTCACATGGTCCAGAGATCTCCACATTCACTGCTCCTATTGCTCTGCTTGATTCTCTTCAACCTGGCAGCTAAGGGTATGTGTACTTTCTGCTGCAGCTCTCTCCCTGTAACTGTCACCGCTTCTAACAGAACGTATGGCTGGTAGTAGTTGAAGATTTAAATTGAGCCTGTTTGCCCAGCTCAGTGAGACGGACAAAAAAAATAAGGAAAAGAACAAACAAACAACAGGTGGGGCTATGCAAATACATGTTATTGAATAGCTCAGTTTGCATACTAAGGGGGTCATTTACTATGTAGAAATACGCCATATTAGGTGTATTTATGCCGCAGATTGCGGCGCAATGGTTAGTTGTACTGCAGTCTGTGACTTTTCCCTGCTCGCGCCAGGTCTAAAAAATGGGGCGTTGTGTGGGCAGGGATGGGCCAGCAGGCCCGTCTCATTTACCATTTTCTATGTCTGTTTTAGGTGTACAAAATGGTCTAAACATAAGACAGCAAGGAAGCGGCTAACATTTAGAACTGGCGCCTCTTCATAACTTCGGCAGATCCACCGCAAGATATAGAGGGTTATTAAGACTGGCCTTTAAAAAGCCAGTCTTAATAAATGACCTCCAAAGTTTTTAATTACATGAGCATAACTAATTAACCTTTTAAATATGTGGATTTATAAAGTTGAACCAATTTTGCTTGCAAATCATTTGACATTTCTTTTGCTTATGGCATGTTTCAGTGACCAGCAGTGTTAGTGCAGCCTAGTCCCGAGAATAGGGGATAACTAGCTGAGTGCTGGGGGTCGGACAGCTGGGACCCCCACCAGTCAAGACAACAGGGTCCCATTCCCCATTCTGATGGAGCAGCAGGTTATGCATGTGCACAGCCACTCCATTCATTCTCTATGGGAGCACTGGAGATAGCTGAGCGCTGCACTAACCCCCAGCTATCAGCTAATCATCCCCTATCCAGTGTATAGGGGACTGCTTAAAAACTTGGCACAACCCCTTTAAGATAAGATAAGATGCCTTTATTGTCACTGCACAATACAATGTAATACAATGTACAATGCAATGAAATGTTGTTTGGAGCAATCCTAGATGCCATGGACAGGGGAACAAGAACTGACATTTAAACTAAAGCATTACACTAGAAAACAAACAAACAACAAAACAAAAAAAAAAAACATTGCACTAGAAAGCATTACTATTCACTTTAATGTCTCCTTTAAAAAGGACAACCTCTTTAAAGCCTATGAACACCTTGGGAGAATTTTTAGCATTGCATTTAACTCCTTTTGAGCTAGTTAGTTTTTATGAAAAATGTTCAACAGTTTTTGTTCTACAGACTTTATTTTCAGTGTATGCTGACAAATTCTTTCTGCTTTCCAGTAAATCCATCAAGGAGTTGCTCTGATGGCTGAATCTTTAGCCTTATCTCTGTAGTCCTGATTGCTCATAAACACTCATTATAGCTAAATTCTTATCAAACTGATAAGAATATGGCTTCAATTAGTGTTTATGAGCTGTCAGGAGTTCAGAGGTAAGGGGCCCTATCTTAGTATCTGAGCAACTGTCTGACGGATTCACTGTAAAGCAGGAAGAAATGGTCTGAAAATAAACTGAAAATGAAGGTTGTAAAACAAAAACTTTTGTAAAAAAAAATAAAAAAAGACCAATAGAAAAAAAAGATTTTAGCCCAGAAGTAATAAAATGCAATGCTAAGCAAATTGCTTCTGAAGGTGTCCATAGCCTTTATGCTATAGGGCAGGCACTCCAATGTAGATATTCTTTGAATTATCTTTTAGAAAGCACTGAAATTTGTAGTTTAGATACTGACCACATCCCGTGTTATTTCTGACTTAAAAAAAAAAAAGGATGAGCACAAATGCAGTATGTCTTTGTAGCTTTCACTTCTAAATTGAAGACTTTGAGAATATGACTGTTGCAAGACCGGATGCCAATTATTAAAGCACAAACTGGAATATTTCCAAAAGAGTTATGTATAGGCAGGAAGCAATTTCACTGTATGAAATAGTTAAACTTGCTAGACAGGACACGGTTTTCCCAATTAAGAAAGACATGCTGTCATACCACATTGTGTTAAATACAGGGGGGTCTCAGAATGGTCATGTTTTTAGTTTGATGTAAATACTACTGTAATAACTGAGAAAAAAGAATGTCGGTACTGAGCAAGGTCCACATAAAAGTCCAATGTTTATTAAATATATAATCCATATATAAACCATCATGACACACTGCAAGTTAGACTTACCCATTTTGACAGTATGTCTTAGTTGTAACTACTGTCTAAATTTCTATTCATTCCATACCCAAACACCATGTCAAACATCTAGATTGCAGTCTCAATAGGATCATCCAGGTCTCGGTGGTCCACAGCAGTTACTGCTCTATTAAAAAATATGCATGCATATGGCCAGTTCACCATTCGTAGCGATGTCCCAGGTCCTGTCCAATTGCTCAATACAGAACTTGGGGTCTATATAACAGAGAAGTAAGAATTATGACACTGAGTGAGGTCCATATAACAGTCCAATGTTTAATGAATAGCAGATATAAAATCCATAATTGAACACTGCAAGTCTGGTTTACGCATTTTTACAGTATGTCTTAATCATAGCTGGACTAGAATTCTTGTTTCTCTGTTATGTGGAATCCAAGCTCTGGACTGAGCCGTACCATGAGAGCTGAGACATTGCTATGAATGGTGAGCTGGCCACATGCCCGTGTGTCTTTCAATAGAGCAGTAACCATTGTGGACCACTGAGGACCCATGTGATTTCATTGAGACTTTTCATATGGCCAGGCAGGGCGCAGTGATTAAAGATAAAAAGGTTCACTTCTGACTGGTGCTCCAATTCCAGTGCCGAGCTTCTCTCTTTTCTGCTTCCTTCGGACTGGAAGTGTGACGTGCTGTCTATGTGCATATAACTACTGCCAGCACACATAGCCTCATTTGTGGTAGCAATCTCATGCCGTGCCATGTCTACACATCACCACTGAGGCCATTGATTGGCACATCACACTTCCAGTACAGTGGGAAATGGAGGAAAAGGGAGCGTGGTGCTGAAACGAGTGTACCAGTGATAGGTCTTTTTTTTAACCCTGCACCTTGCCTACCCTTATGAAAAATGGGATCCCGTAGAACCACTTTAAAACGATAGTGACACATATGGCCAGGCAAGGTATGTGGTATGGATGTGCCAGTCTTGATATATCTCCCTGCACTGGTGTGAGATGAGCCTGAATTGTTAAGAGGCAATCTTTTAGATATAAGACTAATTCTAAGAGCAAGAACACCATCCATGGGAAGATGTAGATCATTACAATAAGGGCACCCTCATAGTGTTACTGGAAGCTGATTGGAGAGAAGTGATCAAGAAAGCCTGAGCAATGTGTGGCATTGTAGGCATATGTGGTTGTAATTGTGAGTTTATTTTTTTATATTCAGTATATGTAAAACTGCACACACATAGTAAGTTAGGGAGGGTTTCTTATTTTATGCAGAGAATCGCTATTTCACCTCTGGCACAGTGCTTGCTAACTAACAGACGTACAGAAACTACCTCGTGATAAAAGTGTTTCCCCCCATTTAGGGGTGTAAGAAAAGAGCAAGAAGAGACCCCAGCAGTGGAAGAGGTCTCTCTCCACACCTAGGCTCTGATAGGAGTGTGTAGTTGTGATCTGAAAGTACCTTCTCCCCCTTTCTCCTTCTTCCACTTAGGGGTGTAAGAAAGGAGTAAGGGGAGATCTCATGAGTGGAAGAGGCCACTCTCCACACCTACCTACCGACAACAGTTGCGTGTGTGACCTTACGTGCATTCTCCCCCTTCTCCTTTTCCCCATTTAGGGGTATAAGAAAGGAGCAACTGGAAGAGGTCTCTCTCCACACCTATGTATGACTGCTCATTAAAGTGAGTATTCACAAAATTGAGTACTCCTCTGCTAATTCGGAAGACTCCAATAGGTAGCCTGCACCTAGACCACACAGAGCCCACTAGACCTGGGACGTATTGGGTAATCTACATACCTATAGATTTACTCTAAAATACTAGTGGGTCAACCCCCCCACCAGAATTTCATGTGCACTTTGAGCCAACACCTCATTCCAATATCCTATCAGATGATAGACGTGATCTGTACACCATAACATAATAGAGTGACAGTGGTACCCCGATAGTTTTATTGGATCACATTTGTATTTTCTTTTAGCATAAACAGTAAACGTTATGTTTTATGTCAATAAGGGTGACCCTGTACAGGGACTATTTTTTGGGTTATCAACCCTCTCATTCAGTTTTTGTCAAAATCCCCATGGGTTTCACCCTCTAGGGGCCTCTTTCGTCAGTAAGTTTGGTACTTCCTTCCTCACTCCTTACCTGTTTGTTCCCTGTATTCCTGTCTCTTAGATAGATAATTTCTTATTTTATTGAGCAAGTAGAAAAATATAAAGCAAATGTAAAAATCATATAGTGCCATACCAAATACATCTAAGCACAATTGCATAAGCAGTTACCATGTGTACATAAGAATTTTCACAGTATTGGTGGTTACAGTATCAAAACATAGCATAAATTACATGCAGAATGCTGAAGGACTGACATACATATAGATAGCAATAATGGCAGGAAAACCAACGCGCACACTGATGTCAAAGTGAACATGATAAGGTGACTAAAATAGAGGTCCAGCACTTCCTCAATGGTGAGTGGAGCTATATAGGGAAGACCTAATGGATAGAAAAGTTTGAGGTGAATACAGTGTGAGATGAGCTACACTGTGCCCCCATAATTTTTGAAATGTAGAGGGGCATTTCCAACGTTTGTAGATTATTTGCTCAAGTGGTATTACAGTATTGACTATGGACTTCCAATTAGTCAACCTTTAATTATATTTTACCATTAATAAATCCCTTTTCATTAATAAATCCCTTTTTAAAGATGCAGTAGTATTTTTTTTTACATTTACTATTAACTGGCACCCCGAAAACTATATCTGTCTGGGATGATAATGAGATGACTGTTGAGAAGTGATCTCTATGGAACAGGAAGTATAAGCCTATTATATGCCTCAAAGGTATGAAACCTGCAAACTGGATTTTTTGTTTTAAAAAAACACTCCCACAAACATTTTTATTCTCTGACCTTGTTAGAAAGGTACATAATGTAATCTGTAGCGTATGTTATCCCACCAGTGACTGACTGTATTTGTGTGGTATAACCTCCCTTCTGATCCTCAGCTGTGTCATTTGACCAGAACTCTGACTTTCCAAATAACAGCATCTTATGTGTGGACAGGAAGGCAGTTTCTCTATGTATTCCAATGGGAACCTCAATATCAGTCTCATGGGAATGAATACAGTAACTTACTTCCTGTCCTATGTCAGTTGGAATTCAAAGTGTTGGTCACATGACACAGCTGAGGATAAGAAAGGGGGGTTATACTTCACAAATACAGTCACCAGTAAGAAGATTACCTTCACTACAGTTTACATCATGTACCTTTCTAACAGGTCAGATAATATTTTTTGGAGAGTGTTTCTTTAATATAAATATAGAAAAGTAAAATACAGTATACACCACCATTTAGGAAATCTGCTTAACATAAAAACTTGATTAAAGCAATGGGTCATTTCTTTGACAATAATTTTCATTTAAACCTTTGGAATCCTTCTCATAAAGCACATTCTTGATCCATGTGTTTCTAAGATTGTTATCATTATTGGTCATTGTTTCCAAGAAACATTTTTGAGACAAGTCTGCCATTTACATTGGGATAAGAGTAATCAAACACATTCCTTTCTATGGATGCCTGTTGTTAATTTGGTCTGATAGCTTTAAAATGGATGAATCAAACTGCTTGGAATGTACTGTAGATGTATTTCTTGTATAAATACACAGTTTGCTTATCGCGTTGGTGACATCATGTCATTTTCTTCTGAGTTTATATCCATTTGGCTTTAAAGCTACTAAATAAATTAGTTACATATCAACATTTCAACTGCTCCACAAAGTGTCCATAATATAACAGTGTTGGCATATGTCTCTCCTGATGAAGCTGATGCGAAACACATGTTGGGGTGTCCAGTGGAGGTGCTTGTCTCTTGGTCTGTATACTGTGTTGTAAGTGTATTTTGCAGTACCACAGTGTGATGTTCACTTTTTTGTATTTAGTGCTTATATATACTTTTTTTTTACTATTTAAAAGTGACCAGGATTTATGTCACTCAGTCTTTTAGTTTGATAATATAATTTGTCTTTAGGTCCAGTATGAAATAAAATTATAACATTTTATTAAACACTATATACACCTTTTTCAACAAAAATAAATACATCTTCAGATATGCTAGTGGTTACTTTGAATTAAAGTTGCACTAAAGAAACATTAGCCAAACCTGTTGACTTTGGCGGGACCAACTGCCAGTCTAATGTCTACAGAGGTGTCCCTATTGATTTTACTCGATCCTTTTCATGAAAGATAAGCTGCCACCAGAGGTATAGAAGTGGTATATTCTCCTTTCTCCATTGAGAACACATGCCGGATTTTGCCAAAAGTGCATGTGTGTGAGGGAAGGGTAGCAATGAATAGTTTTCAAAAGAATGCTGTCTAAGTTGTATGACCACGTTAGGTTTCAGGCTGCAATCTTTATTACTTCATGTATTTTCATACTCCCATAGGCAGAGTGAGGCTCCTAGTTTCAGACTTTTCTCATGCGGGTATGTGCCCCTACTAATAAGTAGTAAGACCACTGCTGCTTTACCACTGGTCTAATGTCCATTCCTTGTGTTCTTTAGCCCAAACAAGTCTCTTCTGCTTGTTGCCTGTCCTTAGCAGTGGTTTCCTAGCAGATATTCTACCATGAAGGTCTGATTCACACAGTCTCCTCTTAACAGTTGTTCTAGAGATGTGTCTGCTGCTAGAACTCTGTGTGGCATTGACCTGGTCTCTAATCTGAGCTGCTGCTAACCTGCGATTTCTGAGGCTGGTGACTCGGATGAACTTATCCTCCGCAGCAGAGGTGACTCTTGGTCTTCCTTTCCTGGGGCGGTCCGCATGTGAGCCAGTTTCTTTGTAGCGCTTGATGGTTTTTGTGACTGCACTTGGGGACACTTTCAAAGTCTTCCCAATTTTTCGGACTGACCTTCATTTCTTAAAGTAATGATGGCCACTCGTTTTTCTTTACTTAGCTGCTTTTTTCTTGCCATAATACAAATTCTAACAGTCTATTCTGTAGGACTATCAGCTGTGTATCCACCTGACTTCTCCACAACGCAACTGATGGTCCCAACCCCATTTATAAGGCAAGAAATCCCACTTATTAAACCTGACAGGGCACACCTGTGAAGTGAAAACCATTTAAGGTGACTACCTCTTGAAGCTCATCAAGAGGATGCCAAGAGTGTGCAAAGCAGTAATCAAAGCAAAAGGTGGCTACTTTGAAGAACCTAGAATATGGCATATTTTCAGTTGTTTCACACTTTTTTGTTATGTATATAATTCCACATGTGTTAATTCATAGTTTTGATGCCTTCAGTGTGAATCTACAATTTTCATAGTCATGAAAATAAAGAAAACTCTTTGAATGAGAAGGTGTGTCCAAACTTTTGGTCTGTACTGTATATATCTTATATCAATCTTTATTTAGCACCGCAACATTAAAATATTGTATACAATCGAAACCTTATGTAGGATTAGGTATGTCCTTACATAAATGTGTGTAAACTATATACACACTATAGTGAAACATGACATCCACTGCTAAATGTTTAAACAACAATACCTATATTGTGAGAATAGGAGCCCTTCATGTATCGCTGGAATAACCAGCTTCCTTAGGGGTCTCCAATTGTAAATTGTGGTTCAAATGATGTTTATAATTAAAACACATAGTAAGCACCTGTACATAATCCTGATATGGTGCCCACATATCAAAGAGAGATGCAGCACCATGGAGTCCCCAACATTCCCAGGTTCATGCTGCACATGTCTGCTGAAGTGCATGGCCAGAAATGCATTCTACTGTGCGTTCCATGTATTATACAATATTGAAAAAGGGTTCAGACCCTGAAATGTTAAAGTCCCATTCTTTTATTTAAGCATTTTGTATTGGATGTCATGTTCTAGTATAGTGTGTTTATATATCTAGGGTGAGTTGTCCAGGCATTTAGGATTGTCCTTATTTTGGAATGGTATTCACACATTTATGTAAGGACATATCTAGTCCTACATAAGGTTTCTATTGTATACAATATTTTATTGTTGTGATTTTAAATAAAGATTGATATATTTTATACATATTGCATGAGCGGGCCTTTATATAGTCCTCCTGGTTGTAGTTAATCAAATCATTATTTGCCTTTACCACCATTTGCCTTCAAAACAATATTACTTCTTACTCTTGCACATAGGTTTTTGAAGGTACTTGCTTTGTGGGCTTTCTTAAATCCTTCTGTCTCTTCATGTAATCCCAAAGATGTTGAGTTCAGGGCTCTTTGGTGACGATATAATCACTTCTAGGACTCCTTGTTCTTCTTTACACTGAAGATAGTTCTTAATTACATTGGCAGTATGTTTGGGCATTGTAACATTCTGGGTAATTTATTATACTGAAATACGACTATATTAGGTGTATTTCAGGCACAGATGTGACTTTTCCCCACTCACGGCAGGTCTAAATTGTGGGGAAGGGGACGGGCCAGCGTAGAAAATGGTCTAAATGTAAGCTGGATTATATTTAAAGCAGTGCTGGATGCGCCGAAGTTATAGAGAGGCCTGTGTCTCTTCATGAATTTCAGCGGATCTACTGCCAGCTATGGGGCTTTATTAAGACCGGTGTCTAAAACGCGGGTCTTAATAAATGACCCCCATAGTTTGTAAGACTGAAAAATGACATACGTCCATCTAGTTCAGCCTGTTATGCTGATTGATCCAGGGGAAGGCAAAAAACATGGCACCACATTTGCTAAGTGCCAATCCTGTGGAACACTACCTGTCATACCAGAGTCCTTAAATATCAGAAATAAGGTTTTATCTCTGACATTACTTAATTCTCTTAGGATATGTTGGTGTATGCCATCTGGACCTGGTGATTTGTCTATTTTAATCTTTTTAAGGCGCACCTGTTCATCCATTGTATGTGGGTTGTTAGCATATACTTTCTTTTTTAAATTTACCCACAAATAAAAATTGCATGTGGTCAAGTCTGGGGAACATGGTGGCTAGAGATGACCGAAGTTATGAAAAAGTTCGATTTGATTCCTTTGTACAGATGTAGCAGGGTTAACACTCAAACGCTTAACTCACATTTCTTAATTCATCGTGGTATCTTGAAACAAAAGCCATTGAAAAGCAATTGAAGGTGTTTGCTTAACTCATTTAGTTTAGATAACACATCTCATAAAGCATGAGTGTTAATTTTACTACATCTGTATGTAGTGGGAGCAATGATGGGGAACGGGGATGGAGAGCGGTACAATAATGAGTGTCTGCAAAAGTGAACCATGATGGAGGTTCCTTGCAAGTTTGGTGCTGTATTTCAGCAAATGAAGTTGGGGATTTGGTCAGGATTAATGGTGGTCTCAATGCTGAGAAATACAGTAAGATACTTATCTATTATGCAATACCATCAGGGAGGCTCTAAATTTAGTCTGCAGCAGGGAACCCCAAACATACAGCCAATGTCATTAAGAACTGTTGACAGCATAAGGAAAAACAAGGAGTTCTGGAAGAAATGATATGGCCCCCACAGAGCCCTGATCTCAAAGTCATCGAGTCTGTCTGGGATTACATAAAGAGACAGAAGGATTTGGGAAAGCCTACATCCACAGAATATTTGTGGTTAGTTCTCCAATATGTTTGGAACAAACTCCATGTTGAGTTCATTTAAAAACTTTGTGCAAGTCTACCTAGAAGAATTGATACTGTTTTAATGGCAAAGGGTAGTCACACCAAGTATTGTTTTAATTTAAATTTCTCTTTAAAGCATTGTATCTGATATAGTTTTAATGCTGGGCATTTATTATACTGAGGCTACTTTCACACTTGCGGCAGAGTAATCCGGCAAGCAGTTCCGTTGCCGAAACTGCCTGCCGGATCCTGCAAAACGTATGCCAAATGATTTG
This sequence comes from Bufo gargarizans, assembly GCF_014858855.1. NCBI lineage: Eukaryota > Metazoa > Chordata > Amphibia > Anura > Bufonidae > Bufo > Bufo gargarizans. The sequence continues at coordinate 228,588,080 of NC_058081.1, read as the reverse complement.
GAAGACTGATCAGGATCCTGATTAGTCTGAAAAATGCCTGATCAGTCAGAAAAATGCATTGCAATATAGGATCCGTCTTTCCGGTGTCATCCGGAAAAACGGATCCGGCATTTTAGTTTTGTGAATGCCAAATCCGGCACTAATACATTCCTATGGATATAAATGCCGGATCAGGAATTCAGGCAAGTCTTCAGTTTTTTTGGCCGGAGATAAAACCGTAGCATGCTGCGGTTTTATCTTTGTCCTGATCAGTCAAAAAGACTGAACTGAAAACATCCTGATGCATCCTAAACGGATTACTCTCCATTCAGAAAGCATGGGGATAAAACTGATCAGTTATTTTCCGGTATAGATTCCCTAGGACGGAACTCTATGCCGGAAAAGAAAACACAAGTCTGAAAGTACCCTTAGAGGTATGATTATTATTGAACTGTGATAGTGAAACAAGCCTACTTGTCCATTTTGTTTAACCTCCTAACAGTCACATTAAAATTGAAAAAACCCTCCCAAAAATGTCACTTGTTTTATTGTAGATTTTAATATTTATCTACAGTAAATCTTGTTGGCGCAGAACTCAGCAGACACAATTACATTTTAAGCCCTTAGTGACAATTAATTTTAGCCTTAAGAAACAATATGTATTCCCTTTGTGTTCCAGTAGTCATAACTTTTAAATTTTTTATTCTAAATTCTTTTTTTATTTTGCGGTATTAGTTGTAAGTTTTTAGGAACCATTTTGGGGTAAATAGAGTGTTGTAAGTAGCACTTAATATTTTATTTTTAGGGGTAAAGATAAATAAGAGCTATTTTAACATTATTTTGTGGAATTTATTTACAACATTCATTGCTTGGTAAAATAAAATCATTTTGTTATGTGGGTCAGTACAATTATAATAATGCTACATTTCTATATATTTTTTATATTTTTAATTTTCTCCTGCAGCCTGTCAGCTCTGTAACTGCTCCCTTACTCCTCCAGACTGAAGGGGAAGGAGTGGCTGATTTAGCTGCTCATATATCTGGTTTGGTAGCAGCTTGTTTGAAAGCTGACAAACAAGCTTTCAAACAATACCAGAATGGCAGTAATATCTTCACTACATGGGAAGATATCACTTTTAGAAATTCTGATGCAGTAAATGCAGCTGAAAATGAAAGAAGTAAAAGCAGGTTTTACCACAATTATTCTATTATTCGATTTCTAACAGTAATATCTCCTGTGTATCTTGGGCTAATGCTGTCATTTTGGTCTTGTACAAAAGCCAAGACTGTTATCTTTCAAACAAGATCCATTCTTCTGCTACCAATGAGGAGATGTCAGCAGCTAAAGCAGCCACCCCCCAGCTACTTTTCCCATAGCCGGAGCTGAGCTTGAACAAAACAGTTAGGTGGTTAAACGAACATATTGAAGGCCTAGAATCCAGCTATATATTATAGAAAGAGCATTGGGTTTATCCTATAAGGTTTCATGGGCTTCCAGTATTTGTTTGCTGGGGTCCTAGGTTCGAATCCAACCAAGGACAACATCTGCATGGATTTTGTATGTTCTCCCCATGTTTGCATGGGTTTCCTCTGGGTACTCCGGTTTCCTTCCACACTCCAAAGACATACTGATAGGGAACTTAGATTGTGAGCCCCATTGGGGAAAGTTGGAGGCTAATGTCTGTAAAGCGCTGTGGAATATAGTAGTGCTATATAAAGCTGAGTGTATGTGAGTGTGTATGTGTGTATATCCGCTAAAGGAATCTGCACCATTGCATTTACAATCATGAAATTTGGCACACAGGTACATCAGGTGTCCCGGTAGTTTTTAGACCGGATCTCAGCTCTCTAGCACATACCGTTCCTGAGATATTCCCAAAAAAATGTTTTAGCCAATAGAAGCCTGGTCACATGACCCTTATCAGCCAATAGAAGCTCACAGGCCCTTAGTCTCCACATACACACAGTTTTACACCAGGTTTCCATAACAACCCAGCCATTTTTCTTCACTGCTTTAAAGTGGCAGGGCGCTGTGGATGACACTGTTAAGGGAGCGAAGAGCTGTGGAGGTCACAGTTCAGGGGCAGGTAGGGTGGCCATTTAGGCCACCCTCAAAATACGGACTTAAAAACCTCGCCCCCAAGTCCTGCTAAGCCATGCCCTCGACCAGGGTTGGGTCAAACGCCCTCCCACTCCGCAGCCAACTGGGATTGAAAAAATGAAGGTAAAAATCAACTTCTGTCAGCTGCAAGGCTGGAAGGGAGGGTGACTTTTTCTCTGCAGCTCACGCTCAGACAACACAGTGCTGTTGTATGAGAGTGAGCTGTTCAAAAGGACATCCCTGTGTCCATCCAGGCCCTGCACCGGACAGAGGACAGGGAGTCTGAAAGCCGGACTGTTCGACCTAAAACGGACTTCTGGTCACCCTAGGGGTAGGCTGCTGTGGAGGTCACAGTTAAGGAGATGGTCTGCTATGGAGGTCAGTGTTAAGGGGCAGATTGCTGTAGAGGCCACTGTTAATTGGACGGGATGTTTTGGAAATCACTGTTAAGGAGATGGGGTACTGTGGAGGTCACTAATAAAGCGACAACCGCTGTGGAGGTCACTGTTAGAGGGGCGGGGTACTGTAGATGTCATTTTTATAGTGGGCACTGTCAATATCTTTTAATGACACACACAAATATTAAATGAAATAGATGAAATATCCAGTGCAAAGCCGGGGTCCTTCCGCTAGTAAATAAATAAATAAGACATTACGTCATTTATGTATGATTTATTACAGCACAATAAGCCTGAATATAGAGGAAATTAGATCAAAGCATTGCAAATTATGGACACAAGTTTCTTTAACCTGAATGTCAGTAGAATTTGGCTAAACGAAGAATATATCATATATAATCTCCAACATAAAGTATTGTTGACATCCTAATTATCTACCTGACCAAGTGTACTCCCTGGTGTCGAACAAGAAGCAAGATGTGTAACTGAAACATCAGTAATAAAATATTTTATTAACGCAAATTTCCAATGTCTTGGTAAAATCAAGAACTGGGACAATGTAATTTGAGTAGTTATTCTATTACTGTACCGATAACATAAACATACCCATATTTTTCACTTTAAAAGACGCACCCGATGATAAGACCCACCCCAGATTTCAGAGGGGAAAAATAAGAAAAAAATATTTTTCATCAGACCTCATATCAGACCCCCATAAATATCAGGAAATCACATCAGACCCCCATATCACCCCTCTATGTCAGACCCCAAACAGACCTCAGAACAGCCCTTTTTTTCAGTCCCCATCAGACCTCAGATCAGCCTTTTTCTTTTAGACCCCCATCAGACCTCAGATCAGCCCTTTTCTTTTAGACCCCCATCAGCTCTTTTCTTTTAGACCCCCCAATAGACCTCAGAACAGCCCTTTTTTTCAGACCCCATCAGACCTCAGATCAGCCCTTTTCTTTTAGACCCCCATCAGACCTCAGATCAGCCCTTTTCTTTTAGATCCCCATAAGACCACATTAGCCCTTTTCTTTTAGACCCCATCAGACCTAAGATCAGCCCTATTCTTTCAGACCCCCATCAAACCTCAGGTCGACCATGTCCTTTCAGACCCCATCAGACCTCAGATCAGCCCTTTTCTTTTAGACCCCCATCAGCCGTTTTCTTTCAGACCCCCATAAGACAAAATTTTTAACTTACCTCTTCTGCTCCGCGGCTCCGCTCCGGGTCCAGCAGTCTCTTTAGAAGTTTCACTCCCCTGTCTTCTCCGTCACCTGATTGCGTGCAGCATCAGGTCATAGTGCGCGCACTACGCCCTGACGCTGTACGGGGTCAGGACAGTGCAGCGCCGGCCCCAGGAATAAGTATTACAAGTGCTTGCAGCGCTTCACTCCCTACTCCTAAAGCACCTAAAGCATACTAGTTAGTGCTTCCATAATGGAAGCGCTGACTAGTATTCGCTTTATAAGACGCACGGCCATTTCCCTCTACTTCTAGGGGTGAAGTGCGTCTTATAAAGCGAGAAATGCGGTACATACAGATGTAGCAGAACTAAAAGAAACTGTGATAACACATGTTACAGTGTTATCTTGGCACAAAAGCTACTGAAAACCATTGAAAAATGTAATTAAAATTTGTATGATTTATTATGCTATACAACAAACAATGAAGATAATGAGTTAAAGCTTACAGTCAGAGAATACATTTCATAGTCCAAATATTACAATGAGTTGATGTCACAGGCAGCAAGCATTAAGTGTTGCTGCGCCATAATATTTTCAGTTGTCCGCTGCCTCTTTGAGAGCTAGAGAGTCCAGCATCTGATCTCATTTGTCTTCAAGCAAACATTAGAATTTCACCAATACTGACGATGCAGTCTACTGGTTTCAGTCCCAAAGGAGTTTCCATTTTTGCGTTTACATATTTTACTCCTTGCCTTCCCGGATCCCATAGTAGTGGCAGCAGGGATAGTAGTAGCTGCAGTGACAACAGTACAATATGGGACATGATAGAAAGGCAGAAAGTGGCAATGTAATCATTGATAAACAGTCAGCCCCCACTATCAGCAATGGCAGATATATGCAAGACCAATTTATTACAGATCTTGAAAGAACAGTTCCCAGCAACTCTGGAGCCAAGAATCAATGGCCATACTGTTACGCTACACTTCTATCACTGGCCTGCTAAATTGAGATTGTACGTATTCATTAATTTATTTATATTAAAGTTTATCTGTTCCAACTCAATTTACAGTATTTAACTCTATCGCAGTTACGGTATATATAGCTTTTCCAAAAAGTTTCTATCTCCAAGTCTTTATGTGGTGATAGTCAGAGGCGGCTTAAGTGCATGATAGGCCCGGGGCTGTCTACCCAACTTGGGCCCCTCCCTCCATTTTAGTTTAGTTTTTGTTGTATGAAGAGGCTCGTGAGCGCCACAGTCTTTTCCTAGGCCATACGACATCTTCAGACAAAAAAAAAATACCCCAAATTGGGTCGTAAACTGAAATATTTGGTTGCCAAATTTAAAATACATATTATACATATAATTATAATAAAAAAGACATGGAGGAGAATACAGCACCACATACCTCTTACATCCAGTGACATCTCCTGTCATGTAGACCTTCTCTTTTCTCTTCTCCTCCATTTGACCGAGAATGCCATAGCAAATTCTTTCAGCCGCATCTCGTCTCTACATAGTTTGTAATACAGACACGTTAGATTTCTAAATTTTTCCTTAAACCCCCCCCCATCCTGGTGTCCCGACAATGTCATCCTGCTGCCACTTCCAATACTGTGCCTGTTGTGCTCCCCAATGTCCCAGGTACTATACTTCAGAAAAAATAGTGACCCTAATACAGTCCCTGACAAAAGTCTTGTCGCTTCTCTGTTTTGTAGAAACTCCTGCTATTAACCTGACTTTTAATTAATCAATTGGTGTTAGAAATAGCTCATATGAAAAGCTAAAGCCCTCCCAAATGATGTTTAATGCACTGAAATAAATTATTTTCACAGAAAAAATATTTATCATTTAATCAAGACAGAAAGGTCAAATTTTGGCAAGACAAAAGTTTTGTTGCCTATACAGAAATTGAACAACTTTACTGCAAATCCAAAAATATTGTAGTAGTGGTGCTGTGAGATCCAAATGTAATATCTTGTATGACTTCCATGAGCTTGAAGGACAGCATTCATGCGGTTTGGCAAGGATTCATACAATTTATTGATGAAGTCATCAGGAATAGCAAAGAAAACAGTCTTGCATGCCTCCCAGAGTTCATTAATATTCTTTGGTTTCGTCTTCCATGCTTCTTCTTTCATCCTACACCACATATGCTCAATGATGTTCATGTCTGGTGACTGGGCTGGCCAATCCTGGAGCATCTTGATCTTCTTCGCCTTAAGGAACTTTGATGTGGAGATAGAAGTATGCGATGGAGCACCATCCTGCTGAAGAATTTGGCCTTTTTTATGGTTGGGAATATAAGAGGTAGCTAAGATTTCTTGGTATTTTAGACTATTGATGTTGCCTTCCACCCTGCAGATCCCTCGCACACCCCCATACTGGATGTAACTCCAGACCATGATTTTGCCTTCACCAAACTTTACTGTTTTCTTTATATACACACCTGAGACCTAATTGATCCATTATTAGTCACAGGTAAAACTCATATGACAAGGCGACAACACTTATGTCTTGGCAAAAATTGACTCAATGGGCTTTACCGAGCTGTGAATATTAGAATACTTTTTGTCAGTTTCGTTTTGCACTGAAACATTATTACAAAAGCTGTTTGGATTAAAATGACCCATTTCTTGTAACAAAATCTTGATTAGAAATATATTTTAGCGGCACTTCAGGTCAATTTGTACACAAGCGACAAAACTTTTGTCAGGGACTGTAGACATTGGGGTCATTTGTCAAACGGGTGTATAGTAGAACTGGATTTCCAAAGGGGCTGTCAAAAATGAATGGTGGAACCTGATTGGCTGCTATGGGCCAGTAAGCCAGTTCTACTTTACACCAGTTTGGTAAATTATCTCAAATGTCTTATAGTGCCCACAGCAGCTATAATGTCCCCTAGAGTGCCCGCAGTAATAACATCCTATATTGTGCTCCAGGTAATAATCCCTGTATAGTGTCCCCAAAAAATAATAGAATTGCCCACACAGTAATTTCCCCCACCCTACCCCACACAGTAATTTCCCCCACCCTGCCCCACACAGTAATTTCCCCCACCCTGCCCCACACAGTAATTTCCCCCACCCTGCCCCACACAGTAATTTCCCCTACACTGCCCCCACATAGTAATTTACCCCACACTGCACCCACACAATAATTTCCCCCACACTGCCCTCACACAGTAATTTCCCCCACACTGCCCCCACACAGTAATTTCCCCTACACTGTCCCCACATAGTACTTCCCCCACACTGCCCCCACACAGTAATTTCCCCCACACTGCCCTCACACAGTAATTTCCCCCACACTGCCCTCACACAGTAATTTCCCCCACACTGCCCCCACACAGTAATTTTCCCCACACAGTAATTCCCCCCACACTGCCCCCACACAGTAATTTACCCCACACTGCAAATCCCCCTACACTGCACCCACATATTAATTTGTCCCCACACAGTCATTTCCCCCACACTGTCCCCACACAGTAATTTACCGCACACTACCCCCACATAGTAATTTCCCCCACACTGCCCCAACACAGTAGTTTCCCCCACACTGCCCTATATAGCAATTTGCCTTCACATAGTAGTCCCTCCCATAATAATTTGGCCAACACAGCCCCCACATAGTTATCCTTTCATAATAATTTCCCCCCCACATAGTAATTTGCCCATATACAGAAGCCCCAATATAGTAATTTTCCCCAGAAGTACTCGATGTCTCCTAATATGTCCTCCTGTGTGTCCCCACCCCACATGTCCCCCAAAGTAGGCACATGAAATAAAATAAAAATGGATTTTTTTTTTAAAGCTAAATACTAACCTATGTCCAGGGCCAGGCGGAGGAGAGGAAAGTGTGATGAGGCAGGCGCGCACACGTCACAGTGCTGCTTCCTGGCACAGGCACGCAATGACATCATTACACCTGCCTGCACTGGGATTTTACTACCGCATAGGCCTCAGGCCTACTAGGCCTGAAGCCTATGGTGGTGATCGGCGGATGGCGGTGGGGCAGGGAACTATGCGCTCCCATGCCCCGCTGCAGTATGTGGGGGTTCAGGTCGGTGATGGGCCCCCCAGCAGTCCTGGGCCCGAGGCTGCCGACCGAACGCCCCTATTGTAATCCGCCACTGGTGATAGTTCTAACAATAGTTCAATCCCTAATTTTATGTCCTCCTCTGGATTTATAAAAATCTAACTTTTTGCAATCTGATTACTGACGCCAGTTGGCTGTCACTACTTGACAACCCAGGGCACTGTATACAGCTGGAGAATGGACTGGTGTATATACTGTATACAGCTGGAGAATGGACTGGTGTATATACTGTATACTGCTGGAGAATGGACTGGTGTATATACCGTATACTGCTACAGAATGGACAGGTGTATATACAGTATACTGCTAGAGAATGGACTGGTGTATAAACCATATACTGCTAGAGAATGGACTGATGTATATATCGTATACTGCTACAGAATGGACAGGTGTATATACAGTATACTGCTAGAGAATGGACTGGTGTATAAACCATATACTGCTAGAGAATGGACTGATGTATATATCGTATACTGCTACAGAATGGACAGGTGTATATACAGTATACTGCTAGAGAATGGACTGGTGTATAAACCATATACTGCTAGAGAATGGACTAGTGTGTATTCCGCACACTGCTAGAGAATGTACAAGTGTATATACAGTATACTGCTGGAGAATGTACTAGTGTATATATGGTATACTGATAGAGAACTGACCGGTGTATATCTAGCATACTGCTGGAGAATGGTCCGGTGTATATACTGTATACTACTGGAGACTGGACTGGTGTGCGTTCAGCACACTGCTAGAGAATGAACCAGTGTATATACAGTAATCTGTCAGAGAATGGACTGGTGTATATACGGTATACTGCTGGAGAATGGACTGGTGTATATATGGTATACTGCTAGAGAACTGACCGGTGTATATATAGCATACTGCTGGAAAAATGGACTGGTATATATACGGTAAACTGTTAGAAAATGGACTGTTGTATATACTGTAAACTGTTGGAGAATGGACTGGTGTATATATAGTATACTGCTGCTGCAGAATGGTCTGGTGTATATACTGTATTCTACTAGAGAATGGACTGGTGTACCTACAGTATACTGCTAGAAAATGGGCTGGTGTACACCCAAAATACTGCTAGAGAATGGAGTGGTGTATATACAGTATACTGCTGGAGAATGGACCTGTGTATATACTGTATACTACTGTAGAATGATCTGTTTAGGGTACTTTCACACTTGCGTTGTTTGATTCCGGCAGGCAGTTCCGTTGCCTGAACTGACTGCCTGATCAGGCAAACTGTATGCAAACGGATGTCATTTTTTCTGACTGATCAGGCATTTTTCAGACTGATCAGGATCCTGATCAGTCAGAAAAATGCCTGATCAGTCAGAAAAATGCATTGCAATACCGGATCCGTTTTTCCGGTGTCATCAGGCAAAACGGATCTTTTTTTCTTTTTTTTTCATATTTAAAGGTCTGTGCATGCGCAGACCGGAAGGACGGATCCGGTATAGAGCCCCTGTGACGGAGCTCTATGCCGGAAAAGAAAAACGCAAGTGTGAAAGTACCCTTATATACTGAATACTGCTGGAGAATTGAATGGTGTATATACAGTATACTGCAAGAGAATGGTCTGGTGTGCATATAGTACAATGCTAGAGAATGGACTGGTGTATATACAGCATACTGCTAGAAAATGTACTGGTGTATGTATGGTATATTGCTAGAGAATAGGACAGTGTACATACTGTATTCTACTGGAGAATGGACTGGGGCGTATACTGTATACTGCTGGAGAATGGACTGGTGTATATACTGTATACTGCTGGAGAATGGACTGGTGTATATATGGTGTACTGCTAGAGAATGGACTGGTGTATATACTGAATACTGCTGGAGAATGGACTGGTGTATATATAGTATACTGCTAGAGAATGGACTGGTGAATATACACTACGTGCAGAATTATTAGGCAAATGAGTATTTTGACCACATCATCCTCTTTATGCATGTTGTCTTACTCCAAGCTGTATAGGCTCGAAAGCCTACTACCAATTAAGCATATTAGGTGATGTGCATCTCTGTAATGAGAAGGGGTGTGGTCTAATGACATCAACACCCTATATCAGGTGTGCATAATTATTAGGCAACTTCCTTTCCTTTGGCAAAATGGGTCAAAAGAAGGACTTGACAGGCTCAGAAAAGTCAAAAATAGTGAGATATCTTGCAGAGGGATGCAGCACTCTTAAAATTGCAAAGCTTCTGAAGCGTGATCATCGAACAATCAAGCGTTTCATTCAAAATAGTCAACAGGGTCGCAAGAAGCGTGTGGAAAAACCAAGGCGCAAAATAACTGCCCATGAACTGAGAAAAGTCAAGCGTGCAGCTGCCAAGATGCCACTTGCCACCAGTTTGGCCATATTTCAGAGCTGCAACATCACTGGAGTGCCCAAAAGCACAAGGTGTGCAATACTCAGAGACATGGCCAAGGTAAGAAAGGCTGAAAGACGACCACCACTGAACAAGACACACAAGCTGAAACGTCAAGACTGGGCCAAGAAATATCTCAAGACTGATTTTTCTAAGGTTTTATGGACTGATGAAATGAGAGTGAGTCTTGATGGGCCAGATGGCTGGATTGGTAAAGGGCAGAGAGCTCCAGTCCGACTCAGACGCCAGCAAGGTGGAGGTGGAGTACTGGTTTGGGCTGGTATCATCAAAGATGAGCTTGTGGGGCCTTTTCGGGTTGAGGATGGAGTCAAGCTCAACTCCCAGTCCTACTGCCAGTTTCTGGAAGACACCTTCTTCAAGCAGTGGTACAGGAAGAAGTCTGCATCCTTCAAGAAAAACATGATTTTCATGCAGGACAATGCTCCATCACACGCGCCCAAGTACTCCACAGCGTGGCTGGCAAGAAAGGGTATAAAAGAAGAAAATCTAATGACATGGCCTCCTTGTTCACCTGATCTGAACCCCATTGAGAACCTGTGGTCCATCATCAAATGTGAGATTTACAAGGAGGGAAAACAGTACACCTCTCTGAACAGTGTCTGGGAGGCTGTGGTTGCTGCTGCACGCAATGTTGATGGTGAACAGATCAAAACACTGACAGAATCCATGGATGGCAGGCTTTTGAGTGTCCTTGCAAAGAAAGGTGGCTATATTGGTCACTGATTTGTTTTTATTTTGTTTTTGAATGTCAGAAATGTATATTTGTGAATGTTGAGATGTTATATTGGTTTCACTGGTAAAAAGAAATAATTGAAATGGGTATATATTTGTTTTTTGTTAAGTTGCCTAATAATTATGCACAGTAATAGTCACCTGCACACACAGATATCCCCCTAAAATAGCTAAAACTAAAAACAAACTAAAAACTACTTCCAAAAATATTCAGCTTTGATATTAATGAGTTTTTTGGGTTCATTGAGAACATGGTTGTTGTTCAATAATAAAATTAATCCTCAAAAATACAACTTGCCTAATAATTCTGCACTCCCTGTACTGTATATTACTAGAGAATGGATCGGTGTATATACTGTGTACTGCTAGAAAATAGACTGATGTACATATGTTCTGACATATTTATTATAATTGAGGCCAGAAACTGGCACAAATTATCATGCAAATCTACTCCATCACTGACATTGCTTTGCATTTAGTTGCATGGACTGCTGAAAGAGGCTCCTAATTCATTAATTTGCGCCATTGTGTTTTGTAGATTTTTTTTTGCAGTGTGGCTTTCTTGTATGCCTATGGGAGAGTTGGGAGGGATAGCTGACAGCCTAGGGGCATTTGGCCATCAGCTATCTAAATTGTATAGACATCATTGGGAACACAAATTTCATAGAAATGTATATCTATAGCTCTCTCTAGACAATGGAGGGCTTTGCATTAAACCTGAAATAGATCCATATTATACTCATGTGAATCCAGCCTAAAGAGCATCCTGCTATAATTTCCCATTTTCATTATGGCTAGTCATATGACACAGGGTCTCCAGCAGGTCTATTGGTACAGATAAGCAGGCTCTCTACAATATGGTCAATACCTTATTCAAAACCTCAAAACATAAATCAATCCGATTATTAAAAGAGACAGCGGTAAAACTGTTATTACTATAATTGAGGAAAACAAACATTACATTGCACTAGTCTATGTATGAAGGGGGATAGTCAGTACATCTTAAGGTTAGTTGAACTGCCATGAGGGATTACAAAAAATCTGTGCTTCTATCTTGAAAGCCTAATTGTAAACACCTCCTATTGATGTAGAATGTGGGCAGTGATTAATAATTCATTAGGAGAAATGCCACAATTCTATATTTCAGTTTATGCCTACTTTCCCTTCTATTGGCAAGATGTTCTGGCAGCATGAAGGAAATGGTTTGATTATGCTTGGAGCATCATGACTCATCCTTGGCTTGCTGAACTAAAGCAGTAGTCATCAGATATTATTAGCATCAATTGATGCACACAGGGTAGGCCCCGTTACCGTGTCTGTATTTTTTCATTTTACTGAAATCTCACAACTTTTAGGCTTTAAACATTACCTAGGCAAAAATTACCTAGAAGTTGAAATAGTTTTTAATTTACTGAAGAGGAATGGGAATATGTTTTAGATCCTTTTACACGGGGGGAATCAGGGATGAACATTCATATGAACACTCGTTCCTGATAATTGTCCAGTGTAAAGGTGCTGTCGATCACCTGGTGAGCAAATGCTAATTAACAGGGGACATAGGATTGTCATTATGATTGTTTATCCCCCATTAATTTTGGATAGGTCCATTTAAAAAGCCCATTAAAATACCAGAGATCGTCAGTTGACATTCATTGTTCTCCTGACATCAGGCCATGTAACAGGACCTTTACAAAGTGTATTGAATTTTATTAAAGGGGATCTATGCATTTACCAAAATACAAAAAAGTTCTAGAATACTTACCAGATGATGCCACCATAACTAGTTCAGTTCTCCTGTGCTCTCCCTGCAGTCTCCCTTCACTATCCCTCTCCAATATTTTCCTACACTCTATAAGAGATTGCAGCAACAATGCATCTTGTCATGTCTCTCCCTATGGTCCGCTTACAGAAAAATGGTGGCGACCGTGCGGAATCTGGGCTTTATAGTGCTCTGCCTAGCTGTGACACTACAGAGGGGGGCTACCTGCAGACTGGCTGGCTGAACAGCATTATAGGCTTGTCTCCTCTACACTTTATTTTTTTTCTAACATGTGCAGCCGCTATTTTAGGAAAACTGATTTGTTACCACAAAGCCCATGGAATTTTGGATTAGTTTAGAATCAAAGTTTTCCTAAACTTCGGACCGAATTTCGCTTTGGATGCTTTGCTTCGCTCAACACTTCACACACAACACAACTCTACTACTGACACTTGCTTTGCTATTCCCCTACTCTCTGGACATCGCACTCTCTGCTGCCCAGCATGCAAAACACAATCCCTCATGAAAAAGGGAGGGGGAATAAGGGTGTAGTGGAAATAACAGACATGTGTGACATTTAATACTCCAGAAAGAGGGAGATAACCATGTGTTCAAAGTACAAGATGTTACACAAGCAAAAGATAAACACCAGAAGCGTGGTCATTTGACTGCTTATGCGAGTGGGTTACAGAGGCATTTTAGCTACAGACTGTACATTGGTAAGTGACCAGTCTTACTGCATGTAACCCATTTGCACACAATCATTAAAACTGGGAAACCTGTTTTAAGATATACCACTTAGTGTGTAGCTCCAACTATAATTTTACATTGGATTCATACATATTATAGTAATGGTGGCAGATCCTGACAATATTGTCAGAATCCACTGACAATCAAATGTGTATTGAGGGACTCCCAAATGTCACCTGATGGCAGATAACAGGGGAAATAAGGATAGGGCATAAATAAACATGAATAATCTGTTTTCTATCATTCCCTGGTCTACCTTACCCCATTAAAATAAACAAGCATGGAGCATTTATATCTATGGTGAAGTCCTCTATCCGCATTAGAAGCCACCTAACCTTTTTAGCCTACCACTTTGGCTGGTCTCTGGGATACTTACGGTAACTAATGGCAGTGCAGTCACAGAGATCTGCAGCCCATGGGGCACCGTCAAATCATAATATAACCTGCTGCTTTTATATGTCGGGTTACCGATAAGAGCTTGCCGCCATAACATTTATTTGTGTGGCAGTAAGCAAAAGGTTAAAAATATACAGAGGACTTGTAAAGGCAAAGTAGAATTCCACAGACATCAGGAAACACATACGCCATCTCAAGGCTGGCGCATATACCCCCTTCTCAACCAGATGCATTTAAGATTACATTTTGTATTGCTTTCGCCTCATATTAGCCCCAGTAACAGGAGGAAAACAGCCCCAAGAGGTTTTAAGAAGGCTGTTGCCTCCTGACCTGTATTTATAGCGCTCATTGAGGTAAAAAAATACAAATCTTTGGGGACGTGGCCAGCCATGATCGAGTGAGGACGCACTCTCTGTGAGCTCCTCTGCACCCCTGGCAGAATCCGCCTCAATCAAGCCGCTCAAGATGGGGAAAACACTTAAAAAGGGCAAAGCCCGTCCATCGGCTCCCCTAGCTGCATCTCAAGGAGATCTGCCCCAGCTCTTTGCCCGGCTCGTCTCTCCCCCGGACTCCGGCCTACCTGGCCCACATGCCGGATCGCAACATGGCGCCGGCGCTCAGGCCGCGTGCTCACCTGCTCACCGGCCAGTAACCCAGGAGACCCAGACCGCACAGCTCTCTCTGGCACCGCTCTTCCTCGGTGCCCCCTCAGCTCTTCTCCTCACCTGACGCGGCCGACCAGCATGCTCCGGATCGGGCCTCTCTGGCCTCCATGCTGCCTTACTCCCCGCCGCCATCGGGCCCTCCAGAGCGCAACTCTATCAAGCCTGGACCAGCTCCGGCCGGAGGCGCAGCACTGATGACATCCATCCAGCAGGTCAGTCACAGGGGCCCCCCACTGGACTCCCTCAACTGGGGATCTGATGCTGGGGAATCACCCACCCAGCTGACATGCTCACTGAGACCCCTTGCCTCTCCCTTCTGGCCATCTAACCGGCCGATTACCCCTAAGACCCTGGGGGACCCCTTGACCTCTTCGTTGGTGCGCAGCCCCCTCCCGTGGAGCCCCATCTCACTGAGAACTCTCATGTTGCTCAGGACCCCTTCCGGCCCCCATCACGCTCCCCTGGGCCCTCCCTGGCTGCCCCCCCGCACTGGTCCACTGGATCTTCTTTCCCAAAAAGCCGGGCCTTACACATCCTTCTCCTTGTTCAAGGGCCCCTTCTGCCTCAGCCGACCTGTTTAATGATGACACCAGGCCGCCAACGATGGCCGACTTGCGCACTCTCATCTGTTCTCTTCCTACCAAAGCGGACTTGTCCAGTTTTGCCACTAAAATATTGCAGGAATGCAAGCGCGAATTCTCACAAGTCCGCTCTGAAATGGCTGTCCTGGATTCCAGAATTGACTCTGTCGCCCAAGACCACATATCTCTGGTGACTACGGTCTCAGCCCTTCGAGACACGATCCAGTCCCACGAGACCTAGCTATATACCCTACATCAGCACTTGGACGACATGGAAAACCGTAACCGCCGTAATAACATACGAATACGCGGCCTACCGGAATCTGTAAAGACGCCTGACCTTTTAAGTACCATCACTGGACTGTTTAACAGACTCCTTGGTCGACCACCAGGCTCCCACGTTGAGATTGATCGGGCGCATAGGGCCCTTAGACCCCCTGGCCCGGATGGCTCCAATCCGAGGGATGTCATTTGCAGAATCCACTTCTATGTGGTCAAAGAACAGATCCTGAACAGGGCCAGAAAATCCTCGCCTTTGTCTTTTGATGGTGCTCCCCTCCAGCTTCTTCAGGATCTCTCCCGTCACACCCTGGCCCAGAGAGCTGCCCTGTGGCCCCTCCTAGATCTTCTCAGGGAACGAGGCATCCCCTACCGGTGGGGCTATCCCTTTGCTCTCTATGCGGGTCTCAAAGGCGAAGCCATGACGCTCCGCAAACCCGCGGACCTTCCTGAGTTCCTGCGCCTCCTGGATCTCCCAATGGTCGAGTTGGGCCCCTGGCCCTCTGTGCTACAACCTACACTGACCCGGCAAGGTCCGACTCATCCACTCCTGTCAGCTTCTGCCAGATTGCCGATGACAGCTTTACCGACCCTCTCTGGACGGGGACGGCGCCGCTCTTCATTCCGGGCTGGCAGATTTCAAGCTGCCGGGGACTTTGTTTCCTGAGCCGGACCTGTGGTTTCGCTTGAGAATTATACTCCGATACTACTGACTGAGATGCCTTGCTGCTGTTTTTGTTTTGTGTTGTTTAGTGCCCCCTTGGCAATAGGCATGGCTATTGTCACATCTGTGTTCCGCTGTCTGCTGGGGCCTGCAGTAGGCCCGCTCTTTCCTGGTTGTCACTTTCTCCAAGTAGTTCTCTCTCTTCTTCTCACTCTCCCCTTCCCGTGTTTGTCTGCCCCCCCCTTTTTTTCCCCTTGTGTCTTCTCCCTGTGCTCTAGACATGATGTCGCTCAAGATCGCGTCACTTAACGCCAAGGGCCTCAACACGCCCGAGAAGAGATCCCAAGTAAGGCCCCTGCTATCCGCCACAGACACTATACGTCCTGGCACCTCGCGAACAACTCTGAGAGCAAATCCAAAGGGGTTGCCATAGCGATCCACAAATCTTTGGCTCACCAGGTGCTGGGATGCGTAGCCGACCCTGGGGCGCGATATCTGATCCTCACACTCCTCATTGGTGGTCGGGAATTTACAATCCTCAATGTCAATGCTCCTAATAGCCACCAGGTCCCCTTCATCGTAGATTTAATGGATAAAGTCACGCCCTTGATCCGGGGCACCCTAGTACTCTGCGGTGATCTCAATCTCACCCTTGATCCCACGCTCGACAGCTCCTCAGGTAAAGCCTCCCTTTCCTACGCTGCCATTAAACGGGTTAAAAGGGCATTGTACCAATTACAATTGTGCGATCCGTGGCGTATTCACCACCCAGCAGATAAAGACTATACCTTTTTTTCAGCCCCCCACTCCTCGTATAGCAGGATAGACTACGTCCTAGTCCAGCAGCCCGCCCTTTCCTGGTTGGTCTCCACATCCATTGGCAATATCCTATGGTCCGATCACGCCCCAGTTTTTTGCTCTCTAGTGCTTCCCTCCCGGGCCAGGACTGAATGGACCTGGCGTTTAAATGAGTCCCACATTATGTGCCGCAGACCTCCACACCACGGCGTCCAACTTCCTTTCCGATCACTCCTCAGACCAAACCCCCCTTCCTATGCAATGGGAGGCCCTAAAATGTGTCCTCCGTGGGACTCTCATTAAACATGGCACCCGCCTTAAAAAAGAAAAGGCCATCTCCCTGAAGAATGCCCTACAAAAGGTTGCTTCCTTAGAGCTCCTCCACAAGCGAGCTCTTTCTCAATCTGTCCTTGGTGACCTTCAGAACACATGCATGGATGCGCGTCGCCTTCTTGAAGCGTCTTACAAACGGATGGTCCAAACCTGCCGTAGCAAATTCTATGAATACGGTAATAAATGCGGATGCCTGCTTGCGAGAGCCCTCACGGGTCATATTGCTGCCTCCCACGTCTCGGCCGTTAAAGACTCCACAGGCCGTATGGTACACACGAATGAGGAAATTGCCTCCTCCTTTCAGTCGTTCTATTCCCAGCTATACAACCTCCCTGACCCTCATGATGTGGCGAATAACCCATATTCCAGCCCTTCTCCTCGTGGCCCCAGACTGTCAGCCAAACAAAGTGCCAGCTTGGAAACCCCTTTCACAGAGATGGAGCTGCAGGAGGCGATTAAGTCCATGCCGAGTGGCAAGAGCCCAGGTCCCGATGGATTCACGGCCAGTTTTTACAAATCTCTTTCGGCCTCCCTCACTCCTTTTCTGTCGAAGGTTTACAACAATGTGTCCTCTGGGTGCCCCTTCCCGGCGCAAACGACCATGGCCCATATCACGGTTATTCCTAAGCCTGACAAAGATCCACATCTCTGCCCCAGTTATCGGCCCATTTCCCTGTTGAACGTGGACCTTAACTTATTTGCCAAGCTTCTCGCTAACAGTCTGAATGCGTTTTTACCTCACTTAATACACCCCGACCAGGTGGGTTTTATCCCTGGGAGGGAAGCCTGCGACAATACCCTCAGGACTCTAGATATAATCCACCACGCAAAAATGGCCAATACCCCCCTCATGATCTTATCCCTCGACGCGGAAAAAGCTTTCGACCGTGTCTCTTGGCAAGCGATACGATCGACCCTCTCGGGATTGGGGATTGGCCCGGATTTTCTGGGGAAAATCTTTAGTTTGTATCAGCACCCATCCGCCCGCGTTAAGATAAACGGCACGCTTTCCCACCCCTTCCTCATCCGCAATGGCACACGCCAGGGCTGCCCACTATCCCCTCTCCTATATGTTATAGTGATGGCGCACCTTCTCGCTTCTATACGTAAGAACCCGGATATCTCCGGAGTCAGGATAGGTAAGACGGAACACAAGTGCGCCGCCTTTGCGGATGATCTTCTATTATACATAACTAACCCGCGTATCGCACTCCCGTCCCTACTCCGCAAACTCGCGCATTTCGGCAATTGGACGAACTTTAAAGTAAATATGTCAAAATCAGAAGCACTAAACGTCTCCTTGCCCCGAGAGCTCCTCCCCTCCCTCCATACTTCGTTCCCGTTCGCCTGGCCGCCTTCAGGTATAAAATATCTAAGCATGAAAGTTTCGGCGGATCTCTCTCAACTCTTCCAGCTGAATTTCTCCCCGCTTCTCCGGCGGTTCCAGGTGGATCTTGAGTCTTGGCATCGCCGCGACTTTTCCTGGTTTGGCAGGGTCAATATCCTTAAGATGAACCTGTTGCCGAAATTGCTCTATCTCCTGCAGACCGTCCCTATCCGAATACCGGTGGCCTATTGGTTGCAACTGAAGCGCTCCTTCACTCGATTTGTATGGGCCCAGGGCAGACCGCGGATAAGGTATGAACTACTGACCAGATCAAAGGAGACGGGCGGGGTGGGTCTGCCGGACTGTAAATTGTATTACTTCTCCGCGGCGTATGCCAGGCTACTGGACCTGTTGAGAGTAGACTCCGCCAAGGCGTGAGTCCATATGGCTAGGGACTCCTCACCTATACTACCCTCGACACTCCCTTGGTTGATAGGATCGTCCAGCGCCCCCGCCCCAACCCCCTCTTTTACGGTTAACCACACCCTCGCAATACTCGGCTCCACACGTAATCATCACTCACTCATCGATACTAAAGGTCCCCTGACCCCAATTACGGACCATCCTGACTTTCCACCGGGGCGCTCCTCGCGTACCTTCTTGTCAGGTACTAGCACGCGCCCTCTCCGATTTTACCATGTTTTACGCGGGTCTTTGTTGAAACCCCTCGATCAGATGTTAGAACCCTCCGCCATCCGCCCCAGGCATACCTTTGAACTCCTCCAACTTCAACATTTTTTTTCGACCTTGCGCAAAACTCATGACCTATCCAGAACCCTCACTAAGTTTGAGCAAACGTGCCTGGCTCCCTCGGCAGTATTCAGGGACATTTCCACTATATATAATTTGCTCATTCAGCAGCACTCCTCCAGTCCCCCTCCCTTTTGTTCGGCGTGGGAGCATGATTTAGGTGTCCAACTCACCCCCTCCCAATGGCAGAGAGCCTTCCTTCTGACTCACAAGGCGCTGATCTCCACGAAAGCGCAGGAAACAAACTACAAGGTCCTCTCCAGGTGGTATAGAGTGCCCACTCTTCTCCACAAGTGGTTTCCGTCTGTGTCGGACAGATGCTGGAGATGTTTATCAGAGGAGGGCACCATGATTCATATATGGTGGCAATGCTCTGCCCTACGCCCTTTCTGGGACTCGGTGCATTCTATTGTGAGCAAAGTGACAGGGATTCCCATTCCCAATACCCCCGAATCCCTCTTGCTCTTCACCTTTGACCTCACCATCCCAGCCTATAAGGCCTCCCTCTTGAAATATATGCTCCAAGCTGCCAAAACGGTCATTCCCCGCCACTGGAAGTCACCCACCCCCCCCCCTACTCCGCTGGCCGTCGCCCGTTTTGTGAAGACGTGGAGCCCTTGGGAGACGTTTCGCACCTCCAGTGAGTACCGGGCTGCACACTTGTAACCAGCGCTCATGTCTCTTCCTCACCTTCCCCTTTTTCCCTTGTGTCCCCCCCTGTTGTCTCCATTGTATGCCCCTTTCTCCAATACCTTTTCTTTACTGTACATGTTCTTGATACAGGGTGGGTTCCCCTGATGTTTTCTACTTTGGAAACTGATATTCACCGTTTCTGATTGATTACCACATGCTGTATGTTCAGATACGCTTTTTTGCTCTTGTCCTATTTACCATGAAAAACTTAATAAAATCTTGAATGAAAAAAAAATATACAAATCTTTGTGTGACCTTGTTCAGGTAAGACAAGTTTAGCAGGCAGATTCAATGACTGGTAGCCATGTTAGTTCATAGAGGAAATTGACCCACATTTCAAAGGTCCTTGTGCCAGAATTCTGGCATAAATTGAACCTTCTTATTTGGTGCAAATCAATTTAAACAAATGTATTATTGACCTGAACCAGAAGCATAGATGGTTGCACCTTGCTTTAACAGTGCTTAACCCTTTCATGACCAAGGGTCATTGATCCTCGGCGCTGGGGTCATTTCCACATGAGCATAACTAGGCCTGATGAAGGGCTACTGTTTAGCTCGAAACATTGCCATTATCTGTTGTGCATCATGTCCAGCTGAATAAAACTCACAAATTACTTCATCATATTATTTGAAGTTCTGTCTGATTATACTAAGTCTTCAAGGGTCATTGATGCCCCTGTGACCACATCTAATTTTGCAAATCTGACATGTGTCACTTTATGTGGCAATAATTTTCTGAGCTTGTTTTCTCATGACACATTGAACTTCACGGTAGTCATACATTTGAGTCAATATATTTCCCCTTTATTTATGAAAAAATCCCAAATTTACCAGAAATTTTGCAAAACTTCTATTCTATTATAACTTCTATATTTCTATTTTAAAACAGAAAGTGATACCTCATAAAATATTTATTACTTAACATTCCCCATATGTCTACTTTATGTTGGCATCATTTTGTAAAATGTCATTTTATTTTTTTGGGGACGTTAGAAGGCTTAGAATTTTCGAAGCAATTCTTAAAACTTTTAGGAAAATTTCCAAAACCCACTTTTTAAGGACTAGTTCAGGTCTGAAGTCACTTTGTGGGGCTTTTTATAGAGCAAGTTGTTCCGGACGTACTGATATCAAATATGTCTACTTTGTTTGTTTGTTTGTTTCAGTTATTTTTTATTTTTTAGCCGATCGTCTTGTGCAGGGGCTCTTTTTTTTGCAGGAAGAGTTGAAGTTTTTATTGGTACCACTTTTGGGTACATATGATTTTTGGATCGTTCATTATTACACTTTACAAGGCAAGGTGACCAAAAAATTGGTTGTTTTGGAACAGTTTTTATTTATTTATTTATTTTTACAGCGTTAACCTGAGGGGTTAGGTTATGTGACATTTTCATAGAGCAGTTCGTTATGGATGTGCTGATACCTAATATGTATACTTTTTCTTATTTATTTATGGTTTTACACAATAATAGCATTTTTGAAACAAAACAAATGATGTTTTAGTGTCTCCATAGTCTGGGAGCCATAGCTTTTATATTGTTTGACTTATTGTCTTAGGTAGGGTATCATTTTTTGCGGGATGAGGTGACTGTTTGATTGGTACTATTTTAGGGGGCATACACCTTTTTGATCGCTTGGTGTTGCACTTTTTGGGAATTTTTTTGGCACTGTTTTTATTTTTTTACGGTGTTCAGCTAAGGGGTTAGATCATGTAATATATTTATAGAGCCGGTCGTTATGGACGCGGTAAAATTCAATATGTGTAGTTTATTTTTTTTAATCACTTAGAAATATTTTATTATATTTTTTCATGGGACACTGAAGATATGACAATTTGATACAATGTAAAGTATTCAGCATACAGCTTGTATAGCAGTGTAAATTTGGTGTGCCCTCAAAATACCTTAATACACAGCCATTAATGTCTAAACCGCTGACAACAAAAGTGAGTACATCCCTAAGTGAAAATGGCCAAATTGTGCCCAATTAGCCATTTTCCTTCCCCGGTGTCATGAGACTCGTTACTGTTACAGGTCTCATGTGTGAATGGGGAGCAGGTGTGTTAAATTTTGTGTTATCGCTTTCTTTTTTTTTTTTATTAATCTTTATTTCAATTTCATAGAAACATCTACATATATACCCAAAAAAACACATCAATCCACCAATAGAAAAAATCTATATTAACAGTTAATAATTACAATTTATTTTTATTCTATACCCACCCACCACCCATAGGGAGAGAGGGAGGGGGACGTGAAAAAAAAACAAAAAAAAAACAAAAAAAAAACATCCTGCCCTAGAGTAACCATTTTTTCCATACTTCGTCAAGGTTTTGTGATTTTTTACTATAACTCTCCATCACTCGTTCTTCTTAAATTAAGTTATCTATTGCTTTTCTCCACTGTCCCACTGTCGGGGGATCTGCCTTTACCCATTTCCTAAGTATAAGGAGTCTGGCTTGGAATAATACTTTATTCAAGACCAATTGTATTTTTTTATTTAACTTCAAATGTTCAGTTGCCCCTAATATACAAATTACTGGATCGTTTGCCAATTGAACCTTCATAAGAAGGAATACGGTCTATGCTATTTCTGTCCAGTATCTAAAGAGTTTGGGGCATCTCCAGAAACAGTGTATTAAGTCGGCTTTCTCTCCCCAACATTTTGGACACTTATCTGAGGCTCTCACACCCATTCTTTTCAACATCAATGGGGTTCGATGTAGTCTGTGAACTATGAAAAATTGTGAGATCTTGTGTGAACCCCTATCCGAGACCCTCGCATAGTTTCCAAGGGCATCTCTCCATTTCTCTTCTGTAAAAGATTCTAATTCTTTCTCCCATTTTTTCAAGAATTGTAATCCATTTTCTCTTTCCCTCCATCAAGATCCCATATCTCCTTGCAGTTGTTCCTCCTCTTTCCCTTCCGCTAGTAAATTTATCGAGCATATCTGATTTTTCCCTTCTATACTTATCATCCTGCTCCACTGTCCGCGGCGCATTCCTGAGCTGAAAGTATTTATACATATCCCTATGGGGAATCCCAAATTCCACTACCATTGTATTAAAGTCCTTCAGCTTATCTTCCTCAAAGATCTGATCTAAATATTTCATTCCTTTTTTTTTCCCAATCTATATAAGTCCTGATTGTTTCCAGTTCCTTTAAATGAAAATTTTTCCAGATCGGTGTGTAATGCAAAAACCCTTTAATCTCTAATATTTTTTTAATTTCCCCCCATACATATTCCGCTAAGTTTAGTATTCTATTACCTGTATTTTTCCCCCCAAAATACCTGATTCCAACACCTCTAAGTGATTCCACTCCTCTTTCCATCCCAATCTATCTATTTCTTGACTACCCACCAAATGATCTAAACTACCCTTTATATTCCCATATTGTGTTATTAGATAATAGAAAAAACAATCTGAAACGCTAATCCTCCCTCCCGCACTGGAAGCTGAAGCACTTCTTTCTTTATCCGAGGGATAGCACCCTTCCAGATGAAATCCCTCATTAGGCTATCAAGTAACTTAAAAATGTTCTGCGATAGTCTCACTGGAGCATTTTGCAAAACGTAGAGTATTTTTGGGAGAAAAAACATTTTTATTAAATTTACCCGACCCTGTATTGACATTGGTAGTCTTTTCCATATATGTATTTTGGTTCTAAGTTCTTTTATTAAGGGGAGGACATTTAATTTTTCATATTCTATATTTCCGGAAATTTGTATGCCTAGATATTTAAAATTCTCGTACTTTTCAAGGACATGCACCCGTGAGTCTCCCTATGATTGTCCATCTCCTAATAATAACATATGTGATTTCCCCCAATTAATATTTAAACCGGAAAAAAAAAAATTATCTATTATTTCTGTCACTCTATTAAACTGATCCCCAGTTTTGTGCAAAAACAACAAAATATCGTCCGCATACATTAACAGTTTTTCTTCTCCACCCACATATTGAAACCCTTTAATCTCCCTGTCATTTCCTAATATGCTTGCCAGAGGCTCAATTGCGATAGCAAATAACAGTGGAGAGAGAGGGAATCCCTGCCTAGTGCCACGATATAGGGCAAATGGCAGGGACAAGCTCCCATCCACGACCACTCTAGCCCTTGGGTTAAGATATATTAACTGGATCCATCTTATAAATCCCTCCCCTATGCCAAACCTTTTTAATACTGCCCATAAATACTCCCATTCAATACAATCGAATGCCTTTTGGGCATCCAGTGAAAGTATCGCTTTCTCCCCTGCATCTAGTCTATTGGCTTCGATATTAAGGAACAACCTTCTTATATTTGAGTATATTGTTCTACCAGGTATAAAACCTGTCTGATATTTATTTATTACTACTTTAATGACCTTCGACAGCCTATCAGCCAAGACCTTTGCCAAAATTTTGACGTCCGTATTCAGAAGGGATATTGGCCTATATGACCCGGGATCTAATTGTTCTTTCCCCTTTTTTGGAATTAATGTAATAATTGCCTCCTTCATGAGTTCGGTAGATCGCCTAATTTTTGAGCCTCATCCAGTGTTGTTTTTAACTCTGGTACTAAAACCTGGGAGAAGGTTTTATATATTTCAAAAGGGAGCCAGTCACCCCCTGGTGCTTTTTCAGATTTTACCTTCCCCAAGGCCGCATTTATTTCCACCACCGATATTTCTTTTTCTAAGTATTCTTTTTGGGCCTGGGATATCTCTCTAAAAGCAATCTGGTCTAGGTATAGATCTAATTCTTGTTTTGAATATTGTGCCCTAAACTTATAAAACTCTAGGAAATACTCCAAGAACACTTTTTTAATGCCTTCCGGTGTACTGATTAGTTTACCCGTTTTATATTTAATCGCACCAATCCACGATTTCCCCTTTTGATTTTTCACTATACTTGCTAACATTTTACCAACCTTTTCACCCTCCGAAGCTAACCGGATCCCTTGAAAAAGTAGTTCTTTCCTGCTTTTGTCTAATTGGTATATTTTTAACTTTTCCTGTTCTTCCTCCCAGACTCTCTTATTAAAATCAGTGGGGTACCTTATACATACCATTCCTGCTTCTTGTAGGTTTTTTTCCAATGCATTCCCGCTCTCTCTAGTACTTTTTTTCCAGTGGTTTACCTTTTTAAACAACACTCCTCTCAAAAATGCCTTAACCGTGTCCCAAACCATTAGTCTACTAGCAGAACCGTTATTTACCATGAATTTTTTTAACTCCTCAATTATACTCTCTTTATCTGGGATCAATGATAGCCAATGAGAATTGAACTTAAACAGTGGCAGAATGTTATTTTTATTCAAATCTAGTTCAATTACCATTGCACTATGATCTGATAAGGCCATGGGTATATACTTTATCTTAATCCTATTTTGGGACATTAATTTTTTTTTTTCCAAGGACCATATCTATTCTTGACCAAGTTTGGTGTGTTTTAGAATAACAGGATTACATGGTTTCGTCCGGGTTCTGAACACACCAAACATCAACCCAATTAAATTCCCGGGCTAGTTTACACAAATCTACATTTTGTGCTCCTCCCCCTCTGCCAGACGTTCTATCCCTGAGTGGATCCATAACCGCATTATAATCACCTATTGTGATCATTATACATTCCTGTTTGTTCAACATAAATCTATACAATTGATACAAAACATCTGGTTTGTAAGGTGGTGGAATATATATATTCTGCAATTACAGTTTTGATCCCTTCTACATAACAGTATAAAAAGAGGTATCTGCCATAATCATCGGCCTTACATGCCACGCCTTCAAATTTTATCTTATTATGTATCAAAATTGAGACCCCTCTAGAATAGGTAGTATATACAGAATGATATCCCTCCACCATCCATCTCCTCTCCAGCCACCTTAATGATTCCTTATCCAGATGTGTCTCCTGGAGACAGATGATGGCTGGCAGAAACCTCTTCATCCACTCAAGGATAGCGTATCTTTTAACTCTCTCGGAGCCCTCTCACATTCAACGAAAGGATCCTAACCATCTAGCGGGGGGAGGGGGAAACACATGTCCCCCCTCCCACATCCCATATATACCCCCCCAATCTAAATAGTACCCTCTTCTGCTAACCAGCAGTCGGGACGACTCCATAACTTAGCATAAAGACTCCTTTCACCTCCGCCACCCCCAGCCTCAGAGGCCCTCCCCGTCCGCTCATTCGCTAACTTCTTCCGGAGTCTGGAAAAAAACACTCCTTCCTTTGTATTCCACCTTTAATTTTGCCGGAAAAAGCAAGCTATACTTTAGACCTGCCTCCCTTAATCTTTTTTTTTACAGTTATAAATCGCTTTTACACTCTCTCATACTGGTCACTGAAAGGTCAACATGGCACCTCATGGCAAAGAACTATCTGAGGATCTGGAAAAAAGAATTGTTTTTGCTATAATTAGATTGCCAACACCCTGAAACTGAGATGCAGCATGATGTCCAAGAACATACAGCGGTTTAACAAGACAGGTTCCACTCAGAGTAGGCCTTGCTATGGTCAACCAAAGAGTGCACGTGCTCTGCGTCATATCCAGAGGTTGTCTTTTCAAAATAGACATATGAGTGCTGCCAGCATTGCTGCATAGGATAAAGGGGACGTACTGTACTATGGACATGGCTGTTTTGATTGCCTTTACTTACTGACATTTCAATTTAATAAAAAGTAGTGTTTCCGTCTCTGCATGTGTACCAAACACATCTGTTCACCATCTGAAATAAACAGCTCTATTTCTGAAGACTTCACACAAACTGTCCATTTACTTTTGTATTTCTGGACCTGCTTATGTTTAAAATCTAGTACCTGTATGTGTCTACATTTCTCAAAATAACCTGTATATGTGTTCTGATCTCTCATCACCTAACCAGGAAACAATAGAACAAGAGGATTTCTTCTTTCCACCAGACAAAGCATGTTAAATCAATTGTTACCAGCACAATCAGAAGGTTATGTTCAGGTTACATGACTCAGACCACGCAACTCAGTCTAGAAAAAGAACAATAAATATTGCTAAATGGCTGCAGATTTCTTTTAAGAAATGCTATTTGTTTTTAAACCACAAAGCAAAGCTTTATAAGCCAATGGGCCTAAAGAGGAACCATCTCACGCTACAACTTAGATACTGCTACTGACCATGGCATCTAAGGTATTAAATGTCCAGGATAAAAGCTATCTACAATTGTAGCCACTAGAATAGGGTATTGGGTATATAATATAGCCAGCCAGCATCCACAAATAGTGGTGGAGACAAATGGGGACATTTATTAAGGTTTCACCATCATTATTGTTGGTTAACCCTTTCATGACCAAGGGTCATTGATGCCCCAGTGTCCAGGTCAAATTTTATAAATCTGACATGCGTCACTTTATATGGTAATAGCTTTGGAACACTTTTATTTAACATTCCCCATATGTCTACTTTATGTTGAGATCATTTTGGAAATGAAATTTTATTTTTTTAGGACGTTAGAAGGCTTAGAAGTTTAGAAGCAATTCTTAACATTTTTAAGAAAATTTCTAAGGCCTCTTTCACACGAGCGTGACGGATTAGGTCCGGATGCGTTCAGAGTGCGTTCAGTGAAACTCGCACTATTTTGCAAGCAAGTTCAGTCAGTTTTGTCTGCGATTGCGTTCAGTTGTTCAGTTTTTTCCGCGCGGGTGCAATGCGTTTTGATGCGTTTTTCACACGTGTGATAAAAAACTGAAGGTTTACAAACAACATCTCTTAGCAACCATCAGTGAAAAACGCATCGCACCCGCACTTGCTTGCAGATGCAATGCGTTTTTCTCGCAGCGCAATTCACTTCTATGGGGCCAGGGCTGCGTGAAAAACGCAGAATATAGAACATGCTGCGATTTTAACGCAACGCAGAACTGATGCATGAAAAACAACGCTCATGTACACAGACCCATTAAAATGAATGGGTCAGGATTCAGTGCAGGTGCTATGCGTTCACATCACGCATTGCACCCGCGCGGAAAACTCGCTCGTGTAAAAGGGGCCTAAAACACACTTTTTAAGGACCAGTTCAGATCTGAAGTCACTTTGTGGGGCTTGCATAGTGGATACCCCCATAAACGACCCCATTGTAGAAACTACACCCCTCAAGTTACTCAAAACTGATTTTACAAACTTTGTTAACCCTTTGGCCCCTTTCACACGGGCGATTTTTCCGTGCGGATGCAAAGCGTGAAGTGAACGCGTGGCACCCGCACTGAATCCTGACCCATTCATTTCTATGGGGCTGTGCACATGAGCGGTGATTTTCACGCATCACTTGTGCGTTGAGTAAAAATCGCAGCATGCGCTATATTGTGCGTTTTTCACGCGACGCAGGCCCCATAGAAGTGAATGGGGCTGGCAGAAAAATGCAGTAAATCCGGATAGCATGCGTTGCGTCGCGTTTTTCACGCTTGTAACTAAGCAACACTTCAGAATTTAAAGACAGGAAGTAGGCGTTTTTCAGCGTCTGTCTGCGTCTATCTGCGTCAGTTTGGTGTCTGAGAAGAGGGAGAAAGTTTGCTGCCAAACTTTTCCAGCCCTTGCGGAGTGAAAAAATGCCCAAATCACCACACGTCATTGATGTTGAAAAACTGATTGTCCTGGTGCAGGAGAGGCCCTGCATCTGGGATCTTCGGGCTGCCGAGTACCAGGACCGCTACAAAAAGGATGCTGCCTGGACGGAAATTACCCAGGAACTTTTTGCCCCAATCTGGGAGAAGACACAAGGCCCAAGTAGAAGGAATTTAAGTAAGTACACAATGTATACCATGTTTGAGCCTTTCAGTACTCCCTAGTATATAGACGTAGTTATACGTTATTGTTCCTAGTATACAGACGTAGTTATACGTTATTGTTCCTAGTATATAGACGTTAATTGACAATTTTTTATAAATAGATGTAGATATTGATACCTGTTCCTTTCATGTCTTTGTATTACCAGTTGAGGAGGTCAAGAATCGTTGGCGGAGCTGCAGGGACCAGTTCCGCAAAGAGATGAAACATGGTATAGACATATAGGTTACAGATGTAGCAGGGTAATACACATGCTTTATGTGACATGTGATGCTAACTAAATGCTTATAAATGCATTATGCAATAGCTTATCGCGCCATTTTGCTTAAAGATAACATGATTATTATAGACATTCAAGTTAAAGAGTGTGTGTGTTATTCCTGCTAAATCTGTACTTATAATGTAACTAAAGTATTGAAATTTCAACATATGTTTATGCATTTTCTACTGTTTTTAGAACTGAAGACAACCTAGAGGAGGAAGCTGATGAGTCGGGCCCACACCAATCAGGTGCATGTGAGGAGGACACCACATCAGCCCAGCCTGAAAGTGGAGCTGGACCAAGCACAGCACCATCAAGGCCTCCTGCAGCATCTGGTGGCGAGTCCCCCACCTCCCCTCTGGCTCTACCCAGCAGGGCCAGACGACGGGCAATGCCTCCTGCCGAGTCTAACATCAATTTGCAAGTTCTAGATTATTTATCTAGAGCACGGCAGGAGGATCATCACGACATGTTTGCCCGTAGTCTGGCCCATTTTATGCGTCAGCTACCTCCAGAACGACTACTGCGAACCAGAACTGCATTAGAAATAGTTCTGGAGGTAGCTAATCGCCCCCAAGAGCCGACAGAAATGTTTGACGCGCTGGAAAGCCTGCGCTGTCATGGCAACATATTTAGCAGGTAGTCAGCCCTCACAGGGCCCCCAACAATTTCAGCCCCAAAGGGATCCCTATGGCCCACCAATTGCCCCATATGTGCCACAGTTTCAGGGGGAACCCTGTTACAGTCAGCAGGGCCCATCGTCCAGCCAACCTGGCCCAAGCCAATACTCTGGACCACCTTCCCAGACACAATTTCATGGACCCCAATATCAGGGCCCATCATCCAGCCAACCTGGCCCAAGCCAATACTCTGGGCCCCCTTCCCAGACACAATTAACTGGACCCCAATATCAGGGCCCATCGTCCACTCAACCTGGGCCTAGTCACTACTCCGGGCCTCATTTACAGCACCAAATTTCTGCCCCTCATTATCAGGGAGCCTCGTCGCCATCAAGACGTTATGTAAATGTATAATTTATATTTGCTCCCTGTTTATTTTTTTTTTGAAAAGCCAGAGTATACTGGAATATAGTGTGCAATAAAACACGTTTATTTTTCAAGTTTATAATTGTTAACTTTGGTGTTTATTTGGCACAAACACACACAATACAATATAGATTTATGATTTGTGGAAAACATCATTAGCCACAAAAGATCCATACATTTTAAAGTTTTTATTCACAATCTGTAAACACACATTCATGTATTGGATTTTTGGCCTATAATTGAAGAACTTTGGAGGGTGCGCACTGGAGCTCAGCGTACAAGCCAAAAAAGAGTCCTTTGCTGGGCCTCTGCGAAAGTATAGGATGCACCCACATACGCTTCTTCCGCGGCTCCTCCTCAATCATTTCTGGCTGCTCCCCAAAACAACGGGACACCAGCCAGTGCAAAAAGACATGGTCAGTTGATGACAGGGTGAAAGTGGACATCCTGCAAAGGATAATCCAATAACAAAGACACACGTCAACCACACAAAAACCACTCCACCACAAAAAATGGAGCTGTCCAACAAAACACTGCATGCTGGGGCTATTTATATTGTCTTTGCATTACAGGTGAATCTAGTGGATGGATCAGTTTTTTTTCACGCGCGTGAAAAAACGCATGCCACACGCGCGTGAAACGCGACGCAATCGCATAGTAAAATTACAGCACTCGCTAGAAAAATCGCAAGCTTTTCACTGAACGCATCCTGAACGCATCCGGCCAAAAAACATGACGCCCGTGTGAAAGAGGCCTTTAGGTGTGCCACAAGAATTAAAGGAAAATTGAGAATACATTTCTAAATTTCACTTTTTGGGCAGATTTTCATTTTATTACATTTTTTTCTTTAACACATTGAGGGTTAACAGCCAAACAAAACTCAATATTTATTACCCTGATTCTGCGGTTTACAGAAACACCCCACATGTGGTCGTAAACTGATGTAAGGGCGCATGGCAGGGCGCAGAAGAAAAGGAGCGCCGTATGGTTTTTGGAAGTCAGATTTTGCTGGACTGGTTTTTAGATGCCATGTCCCATTTAAAGCCCCCCTGATGCACCCCTACAGTAGAAACTCCCTATTTTGGAAACTGGGGGATAAGGTGCCAGATTAATTGGTACTATTTTTGGGGGCATATGCCTTTTTGAACGCTTGGGCCTCTTTCACACGGGCGTCATGTTTTTTGGCCGGATGCGTTCAGGATGCGTTCAGTGAAAAGCTAGATTCACCTGTAACTGCAAAGACAATATAAATAGCCCCAGCATGCAGTGTTTTGTTGGACAGCTCCATTTTTTGGGTGGTTGACGTGTGTCTTTGTTATTGGATTATCCTTTGCAGGATGTCCACTTTCACCCTGTCATCAACTGACCATGTCTTTTTGCACTGGCTGGTATCCCGTTGTTTTGGAGAGCAGCCAGAAATGATTGAGGAGGAGCCGCGGAGGAAGTGCATGTGGGTGCATCCTATACTTTCGCAGCGGGCCAGCAAAGGACTCTTTTTTGGCTTGTACGCTGAGCTCCGTGCGCACCCTCCAAAGTTCTTCAATTATTGCCGAAAAATCCAATACATTAATGTGTGTTTACAGATTGTGATTTAAAATGTATAGATCTTTTGTGGCTAATTATGTTTTCCACAAATCATAAATCTATATTGTATTGTGTGTGTTTGTGCAAAATAAACACCAAAGTTAACAATTATAAACTTGAAAAATAAAAGTGTTTTATTGCACACTATATTCCAATATACTCTGGCTTTTCAAAAAAATAAACAGAAAACAAATATAAATTATAAATTTACATAACGTCTTGATGGCGACGAGGCTCCCTGATAATGAGGGGCAGAAATTTGTTGCTGCGAAGGAGGCCCTGAGTAGTGACTAGGCCCAGGTTGACTGGACGATGGGCCCTGATATGGAGGTCCAGTAAATTGTGTCTGGGAAGGGGGTCCAGAGTATTGGCTTGGGCCAGGTTGACTGGATGATGGGCCCTGCTGACTGTAACTGGGTTCCCCCTGATACTGTGGCACATATGGGGCAATTGGTGGGCCATAGGGATCCCTTTGGGGCGGAAATTGTTGGGGGCCCTGTGAGGGCTGACTACCTGTGGGGGCTAAATATGTTGCCATGACAGCGCAGGCTTTCGAGCGCATCGAACATTTCGGTCGGCTCTTGTGGGCGATTAGCTACCTCCAGAACTATTTCTAATGCAGTTCTGGTTCGCATTAGTCGTTCAGGAGGTAGCTGACGCATAAAATGGGCCAGACTACGGGCAAACATGTCATGATGATCCTCCTGCCGTGCTCTAGATAAATAATCTAGAACTTGTAAATTTATGTTAGATTCGGCACCAGATGCTGCAGGAGGCCTTGATGGTGCTGTGCTGGGTCCTGGTCCACTTTCAGGCTGGGCTGATGTGGTGTCCTCCTCACATGCACCCGATTGGTGTGGGCCCGACTCATCACCTTCCTCCTCTAGGTTGTCTTCAGTTCTAAAAACATTAGAAAATTAAAAAACATATGCTGAAATTTCAATACTTTAGTTACATTATAAGTACAGATGTAGCAGGAATAACACACACACTCTTTAACTTGAATGTCTATAATAATCATGTTATCTTTAAGCAAAATGCCGCGAAAAGCTATTGCATAATGCATTTATTAGCATTTAGTTAGCATCACATGTCACATAAAGCATGTGTATTTACCCTGCTATATCTGTAACCTATATGTCCATACCATAAATACAACTCAAATGACTATTTCAGTATGACTATAAAATGGACTTACGGACGCAGCTCCATAACATCACGCAGGAACATCAGCTGCTCCCTGAAAAGATAGGGCCTTTTCTTGGGGGGACCAGCCCCGCTCCGCCCACGATGTTTCATTTCTTTGCGGAACTGGTCCCTGCAGCTCCGCCAACGATTCTTGACCTCTTCAACTGGTAATACAAAGACATGAAAGGAACAGGTATCAATATCTACATCTATTCATAAAAAATAGTCAATTAACGCCTATATACTAGGAACAATAACGTATAACTACGCCTATATACTAGGAACAATAATGTATAACTACGCCTATATACTAGGAACAATAACGTATAACTAGGCCTATATACTAGGAACAATAACGTATAACTACGTCTATATACTAGGGAGTACTGAAAGGCTCAAACATGTATACATTGTGTACTTACTTAAATTCCTTCTACATTCCTTCTACTTGGGCCTTGTGTCTTCTCCCAGATTGGGGCAAAAAGATCCTGGGTAATCTCTGTCCAGGCGGCATCCTTTTTATAGCGGTCCTGGTACTCCGCAGCCCGAAGATCCCAGATGCAGGGCCTCTCCTGCACCAGGACAATAAGCTTTTCGACGTCAATGACGTGTGGTGATTTTGGGATTTTTGTGCTCCGCAAGGGCTGAAAAGTTTAGGCAGCCAACTTTCTCCCTCTTCTCAGACACCAAACTGACGCAGACAGACGCTGAAAAACGCCTACTTCCTGTCTTTAAATTCCCTGAGTGTTGCTTAGTTACAAGCGTGAAAAACGCAACGCAATGCATGTAATCCGGATGTATTGCGTTTTTCTGGCAGCCCCATTCACTTCTATGGGGCCTGCGTCGCGCGAAAAACGCACAATATAGAGCATGCTGCGATTTTCACTCAACGCACAAGTGATGCGTGAAAATCACCGCTCATGTGCACAGCCCCATAGAAATGAATGGGTCAGGATTCAGTGCGGGTGCCACGCGTTCACTTCACACTTCGCACCCGCACGGAAAACTCGCCCGTGTGAAAGGGGCCTTGGTGTTGCACTTTTTGTGATGTAAGGTAAAAAAAAATGCTTTTTGGCACTTTTTTTTTTTTTTTTTACGGTGTTCATCTGAGGGGTTAGGTCATGTGATATTTTTATCGAGCATGTTGTTATGGACGCGCCAATACCTAATATGTACACTTTTTTATTTATTTCACTTTAACACAATAATGGCATATTTGAAATAAAAAATTGATGTTTTAGTGTCTCCATGTTCTAAGAGCTATAGTCTTTTTATTTTTATTGGTACCATTTTGTGGGACATACGCCTTTTTAACCGCTCGGTGTTGCACTTTTTGTGGTGTAAGGTGAAAAAAAATTACTTTTTGGCACTAGTTTTATTTTTTTATTTTTACGGTGTTCACCTGAGGGGTTGGGTCATGTAATATTTTTATCGAGCATGTTGTTACGGACGCGCCAATACCTAATATGTACACTTTTTTTTTTTTTTTTCACTTCAACACAATAATGGCATATTTGAAAAAAATAAATTATGTTTTAGTGTCTCGGTGTTCTGAGAGCTATAATTTTTTATTTTTTGAGCGATTTTCTTATGTAGGGTCTCATTTTTGCGGGATGAGGTGACGGTTTTATTTGTACCATTTTGTGGGACATAGGCCTTTTTGATCGCTCTGTGTTTTTTTGTAGTGTAAGGTGACAAAAATTGCTTTTTTGACACAGTTTTTATTTTTTATGGTGTTTATCATACGGGATCGATCATGTCAGTGGCGTACCGCCCATAGAGGCAGACCACGCCATTGCTATGGGGCCCGCGGCACTGAGAGGCCCGAAGTGCAGCGAAGGCCCCGCCCACACTATTTGGCCCCGCCCACTCATGACATGCGAGCCGGCTATGCGGCTGGCCGGCTGCTTTTCTTCAGCCAACTCTTCTTCTGCAATCCTTCCTAACAACCCCCCACTGGGCATTTTGGAGGGCATTAGGCGGGGTTGGCTGGATATTAACCCCTCTAAGTCCTTGCTGCTAATGCTGAGTGTGCACATAGCCACCAAATGATATTTCACCAACCAGCCAAACCCCCCCCACACACACACAAACATATGTGCACACTCAGCATCAGCAGCAAGGAGTTAAAGGGGTTTGGGGTAAGAAAGAGAAGTGATGACAAAATGGCGCAGGTAGCAAAGGGGTTAAGATGTGGGGGATGACTTATGTCCGGCTTTAGCACAGTGGACAGAGGCAGGAGGAGTTATGTGTATGCGCTCCTGCCCTGCACTCGCTCAGTTGTCTGGCATGCATATTGCGCCCTGTGTCCACTGTCCTGTGGCCACTCTGCTAAAGCCTGGCAAGTGACATGGCCCATCTGTGTCCACTGTCCTGTGCCCACTCTGGCAAGCCTGGGAAGTGACACGCCCATTGTATGAAAATATAAAAAAATATTCCCCATATGGCAAAACAGAAAAGAGTCCAAAAGGCGGATTAGCTGTTTTTAGTCGCTTCCTTTTCCACAATAAATTTAACTAAAAAGTGATCAAAAAGTCATAAACACCCCAGAATGGTATCAATGGAAAGTTCAGATCGCCCCGCAAAATTTGAGCCCCCATATAGTTCCGTATACATAATTACAAAAAGGTTATAGGGGTCCAAATATGGCGACAAAAAAGTAAAACCTTTTTTTCCCCCCCAATTTAGAATTTTTTTTCACTGTCAAAACGCAAACAAACAGAACAAATCCTTATTGGAAAATACATGTACATTTTATATGTTACTGCAACAAAGTTGGTTAATAATAAAATAAAAATGTTTATCCCTAACAGTTTCAGTAGGTCATGTATAAATTTATTTAATGGGGGTGTGGCATGGGAGGAGCCAGGTCAGGCAGTGGGAGGGGCCATGGTGGGTAGTGGGTGGGGTTAGGGGGCCCAATTCAGATTTTTGCTATGGGGCCCAGTGATTTCTATGTACGCCCCTGGATCATGTGATATATTTATAAAGACTGTTGTTACGGACGCGGTGATACCTAATATGTGTATTTTTTTTCTTTTTCATTTTTTATAGGAAAAGGCTATTTCTTTTTTTAAATTACATTTTTATTTATTTATTTACTTATACTTTTATTATTTTCAAAATTTTTTTGCATTGCAAAGTGCAATACTATCAAATGGCCTGTAGACGGCAGCTTTTGCAAAGCGTCCGGTTGCCATGGCAACCATCGGGCACTGCCATCACAGCGCGGCAGCCCCGATGGTTGAGAGAGGGAGCCCCCTCCCTCTATTAACCCCATGGATGCCGCTACCGTGGCATCTAAGGGGTTACAGCAGAGTGTCAGCATACAGCTGACACTCGCTGATGATGTCGGCGGCTCAGTAATGGAGCCGCCGACATCAAATAAAGCAGGGGGACCGCATCGGGGGCACAAATGGGGCAGCGCTGTAAAGGGGGGCACGACAAGCAGGAGGGGGCACATTTGGAGGCAGGATGCATGGAGGGAGCGGACCGCATCAGGGGTACAATAGATAGATGGGGAGGCGGGGATCGCATCGGAGGCAGGGCTCACAGGAGGGGTTGGAGGTGCACAGGAAGGGGGGCTTCATTGCACATTACCTGATTTCAGGCTCTGATCTGCAGAGTGCAGATCAGAGCCTGAAACCGGCATTTTAACACTGCCGCGATCCGATTGGTTAGTCTGCACAGACTAACCAATCGGATCGATTGCCGGCAAGGGACCACTCTGATTGGTCCCTTGCCGGCATTACTAGACTGTATGCTGTCCCTGACAGCAGCAGGGCAGGGGAAGAAGCTTTAATCCAAGCTTGGATTAAAGAACTGCCTGACATCTATACATGTCGTAGCTGCACGGGGTATGTGCAGCTATCACGTATATAGACGGATTGCGGTCGGGAAGGGGTTAAACATATTGCAAGTTAAGATTAACGCCATATTTGTACCATAATTTGCTATTTTTTCAGCTGGTCAACACCTTTCTGAAGTGGCAGAAAATTGGACAGGACTTATCAGGTGGAGCCTGCCAGATTTACCACAAGTTGCACCAGAAACTGGCTTAAGTTATAGCTGAAGTCTACTACAGCTCCTGGAGAGCGTAGACTTCAGTTTCTGGTGCACAGAGTTACATCTTAGACCAGGGGTAGGCAACCTCCGGCTCCCAGCTGTTGTGAAACTACAACTCCCAGTATGCATACTTGCTCTGCTCTTCTAAGAACTCTCATAGAAATGAATGGAGCATGCTGGGAATTGTAGTTTCACAACAGCTGGGAGCCGGAGGTTGCCTACCCCTGTCTTAGACCATCACAGGGGGATCAAGACTGGTGTATGGGACTGTCTTGATATATGTCCCTCACAGTACTGCACCATCACTGTGCCATAATAGTACACCACGGTGAGAAGTTGATGCTTTGGCTCACTAGCCAAGTGTCACTGGGAAGTATATAAATATGTATGCATGTTTTTAACCTATAGATACCTCCTAGTTGACATCATATGGTATATCACAGTGTTCATATGTGAATGATCTTCCCATTAACATGGCAAACTGAGCCAATAGATTAGGGACATGTTTTAACATAGAAAAAAAAACATGATTGAAGTGGTTGGCTGTAATCGGCCAATTACATCATAGATACATTGTTTCGGCTTTAGACTTGGCAAAAAAATTCAACTTGGCAGGCTTCAGCCATATTAAATGTAAAGTTTTCAAATGAAGACTGGCTGAAGTGTTCTTTTTTAACGTACTGTATATGCAAGCATCTCTTATCACGGGTGATTTCAGGGCTGGCAGTAATAATCATATGATCTTCTTTGGAATCCAGGCATAGGGGTTAATTGACTCAGAAATAACTTTGGCCAGTCCCTAGTAGCTTAGTAGTACATGCTTAGGTCAGTTCTTGTTCACCTACTGGTATAAAAGGGGACTAATCCCTGGTGAAAGAGCGGTTACAGCACAGAGAAGCCACAGTTGCTGTCAAAAGGAGTCATAGCAATGTTCTTTTAAGCACCCTAGCACACAAAATGTCTATAAATACAGTGATCCCTCAAGATACAATTATTTCAACATACAATGGTCTTTTTTGGCCATCGTAAGTTGAAACTAACCTCAACATACAATGCCTCAGACTCAGATCCAACCAATCAACATGGCCATTTCTCTGGTAAAACACTGTTATTGGTTGTCTAGTAGGTTGTGTGTGGTACTACATGCTATGTACTGCCCCCTGTCTGTGCCAGGATGAGCTGCTCCTTTGGACACCAGTTTAGCAGCGACTCCATTTTATTTGCACATCTATGTACGACCCTGAAGAAGCTCTCCATAGAAAGTGATTTACAGCTTCCAGTGTCTATCCCTGTCTGTGTTACTTAAGGACTCATTTTATATATCTTGCTTATCCGCTTATTTTTCTTAAAAGTTAAAATTTTTCTTATTAGGGGATGACATTTTTGGCTTTGGAACCAATTACTGGTTTTCCATAGAGTTATGGACTTAGGTTTCAATGGTTTCAACTTACAATGGTCGACCTGGAAAGAACTAATAGTGTAACTGTCACCGCCAGATCTCAGAGAAGCTCTGCCAGACGTTCTTCAGTACCTCTTGCTTGAGGTTCATTTGTTTTGGTTTCGTTTTGTCATCTCGTTTCCCTCTCTCAGCTGTCATCTAGTTGCACTGATTGCATCCCTTTATATCCCCTCCCATACTGCATCACTTTGCGGTTTATACAACTTCCTGGATTGTGCTCACTGCTAGATGCTGCAACTGCTGGTTCCTCAGTTAACTCTGTTCCTTTATTTGTGTTTTCCTGTTGGCTTGATCCTAGGTGACCCTGACTCCCTCCGTATTTAGTGTAGGGAGCCGGTGGTCGTGTCCCCTCACTATTATAGGGTTTTCAGGTGCCACTCAGTCTAGGTACGAGGGCATGCAATTATCTATCATAAAGATCTTTGCATGGGCTGAGCAGTCAGGGAGAGATCTAGGGATTTTATAGGGCTCACCCTTATGTTCCTTAGTTTGGGATCAAGTCAGTCGGATCTTTATTTGTATCTTCTAGTTTTCTGCAACACCATCCGTGACAGTAACTTGAGGGACCACTGCACTAATAAATATACTGTAAAGCCCATGCTGTTGTTGTATATGGCTGTTTAATGACTATCCCTTAGTAATATAGCTCCTATTTTTAAAAAGGAAATAGTAATTACGGTAAGTAAAAAAAAGAATCATACTGTACTTCATACTGAGGTGAGTAAACTGGATTTATTTGAGGAAACAGTCTGGAATCCCTTCAGCTTCTTGTAATGATGACAATTTTGATATGTAAATATGATTGTCAAGGCAGAAAATCATTTGCTACATAAAGCTTCATTACAGTGGCTAATTTTAATCATACTCGGAAGTTTGAAAGCTGGGTGTTATATTGGCATGCAGTTTAAAATACAACCCCCCTGTTAACTGAAATAGAGACTTAAAGGACACTTATTTCCTCTGCAACAGCAGCATTAATTTGGTAGTTTTCCATTTCATAGTTAAACGTGCAACATATTGCGGTGCATGCTGCATCTTAATATTCTAAGCCAATGGTGTAATTGCCTTTCTAGCCGATGGAAACAAACCACAAAGTAACTGTCATGACACACTCGTTGCTGTGGATTTAGATCTAGTCATATACCTTTTCATTTTTTGGAATATACATAACATGTTCTTTATAACATTTTGTGACAGTGTATGAGTACATCATTTGTTGATGGTACATAGGAAAACAACAGAAATAGACAACAGTGAAAACAATCTGTAAATGTTCAGCTTGTTCCTCAACTCTTATTACATACACATTTAAATTACTGTATCAACCTCCAATAACAATTCTCTTTGTATCAGAAAAAATATACTGTAATCTCCAGAAATGCTCATTACACAGTCATGAGAGAAACAGACCACACCCTCTTTGGATTATATGATTTTATGTATCAGGGCATAAAAAAACTGGTCCTTGGAAGGTCTTAAAATTAAAGGGGTATTTCAATCTGAGACAACGGCATATCGCTAGGATATTCCCCACATTGTCTGATAGATGCGTGTCCCACCTCTGGAAATACATCTGCAACGCTCCTATGAGCATCGCGGCCTTCTCTGTGCTCACCAAGCACAGCACCGTACATTGTACTGCGGCTGTGCTTGGTATCGCATCTCAGCCCTAGGCCAGGTGACCGATGAATGTGTCGTCACTGGCCTAGGAAAAGCTGAGAGAGCCGCTGCCTTCTTAAACAGCTGATCGGCGGGGTCCCAGGTATCGAACCCCTACTGATCACATACTAATGACCTATCCTCCTTTAATGACAAGTGCAAAACATTTCAGATGGTTGACAAACTTCCCAGGAGTTGATATCCCAGCAATTTCACCACAAGGGCAGACCGTGTAATTATCAAAAAAAACAGCAAAAAATAATAAATGCTACCTCTAAGGCCTGAGCTACATCTCTACAGGCCTGAGTTTCCATGTTAAATGTTCAAGTTCATGGCAATAAAAAATAAAAAAAGACCAAACAATTACAGCTTGTTTAGAAGGGTCGCCAGGAAAAAGCCTCTTCTTTCTAAAAAGAACATGGCAGCACAGCTTAATTTAGCAAATTGGCATCTCAACAAACCACAAGACTTCTGGAACAATGTTATTTGGACAAACAAGACCAAAGTGGAGACATTTGTCCATAATGCGTAGTGCTATGTTTGGCAAAAACCAAGCACAACAAATCAGCACAAACACCCATATCAAGTACCAAGCACGTTGGTGGAGGGGGTACAATTTGGGTTGGTTTTGCAGCCACAGGACATGGGCATCTTGCACCCATTGAATCAACTACGAATTACTCTGCACAGGCCGTGTATCCAACAGTTAAAATTTGGCTGCAATTGTGTTTTGCAACAGGACAGTGAATCCAAGCACACCAGAAAATCTACAACAAAATGGATAAAAAATAAAAGAATCAATGTGTGGCAGTGGCCCAGTGAAAGTTCAGACCTCAACCCAATTGGGTTGCTGTGGTGGGACCTTAAGAGAGCTGTGGGTAAATGAATGCCTTCCAACCCTTAATAAACTGAAGAAAAGTAGGCCTAGATTCCTGCAGATGTAAGAGACTAAAAAAACTCACATAGAAAATGATTACTTCAAGTTATTGCTGCTAAAGGCGGTTCATCATGGTTTTCACACATGGCTTTTCCATTTTGGGTTAATTTTTTCTGAATAAATAATGAAACGGTGGAACCTGTTATATCATAATTGTTATGTAAAACCATAGAATTCAAAGTGGGTGTACTGTGTTTTTCTCATGACTTTGTGTAAAATAAAAAATAAAAATCACTCCAGCACACTGACTGTGCCACAGTAAAATGTTCCTTATGGAGACTTCTACTGACATCATTAGTTACTGTATTACATTATAGGTATACTATTAACTGCCGATGTTCCTCACCCAAATATACAGAGGGTGTTGAATACCAGATGCCAATTATAACTTATCATGTTCATGCATTTAAACTGTATACTAACTGTCATAAAATCAGTAAACATACATAGTAGTAGGGTGAGACAGCCACTGTGTCGGGACAGCGATACAAGGCATAAAAAGACACAGACATACTGAAACATGCATAGAAAACAGGAAACACATTGTCAACACACAAGAGTGACAAATTATGGCCAGAAAATCTAGCCAATTGACATACTGCATAGATATTAAGCACAGGACATTTGCCACAAGAGCTAGCTGCAACCCCTTAAGCTAAAACCATTCCATAAAGTTAGCCCTCAAAATGACAGTTCTCTTTAGAACAGACACCATTTAATTTTTGTGGATTGTTTCCACTGAGCAGTACTTTCGCCTAGAATTGTTCCAAAGAAAAGGAAAAGGCAACAGAAGTAGGGAAGAGACTGCTATATAGTGGATCATGCATTGTCGTTTTCATGCAATTGTATTAGTTTGCATTTCTTTTAACTGTTATTTCATATTGAAGTTCTTAATTCTTAATACCAGGTCTGCACTGAAATTCAACTCAATATGCAGGTCCACTGGTGCAAAAGAGGTTAAGTTACTTAGGAAGCCTGCAACTTTGATCTTTTCTGTGTGCACTTTTCACTTTTTCTTTCCATAAAATAACTAATGGACAAATAATGTATTTAATACCCAAATGAAAAGTTGCAAAGTGGATATTGCTGCCTTCTCACATAATTCCATTTTCTGGAAAAGACCTTCATTCAGTACGTGCTTGTTTCTTTATTTGTACTTTTTATCTTTAAGTCAGTATTTCCTTGTAGCATTGACAGTCTATTGATTTTACCTGTAGGACTGGACTGCCTGATTTTATATTCTGCATAGCTATTTTTATTAGTCAAGTCACTTTGGGATACATTATATTGATATGGAAAGTTTGCATTTAAAGAAATGTGTCACATTGAACATGCAGTCCGACGTTTGAGCAGCATGTCAGAGCAGGAGAAGCTGAGCAGATTAATATATGTTCTTTGTAGAAAAAGGGTGAGAAACAAATAGAGCTGTGCTCTGTCATGTTGTAGATGAGGTGGCACGAGGGAGGACGATGTCCAATCTGTCACAATGAACTTGCAATGCCATGTCTAGACAGCATGTTAAAGAGCAGGAGAAGCTGAGCAGATTGATATATGTTTTTTGTAGAAAAGGGGTGAGAAAGGAAGGACTCGTGATTGCAGACTGATATATTTTTTTTTGTAGACAAGGGGTCAGTATAACTTAGATTTAAATGGACACTCAAACAGATAGCCTTCCCTGTATGATACTGCATACAAAGATAGTTGTCAATCATTGAGTAGGACTACCCACTGGAGTCAAAAGTCCAGAATTAGCAAGGATTTAAATAACTTAAAAAAGTTATATTATATTTTTTCCCACAAAACTATACATTGAAGAAGAACGCAAAAAAATGTATTATCTGATCTGATGTAATCTGTAGTGAATGTAATATTCTTACCAGTGTCTGTATTCGTGAGCTATCCCCTCCCTTCTGCTTCTCATCTGTGTCATGTGATCAGCAATCAGCGTCCTATGTGTGGACAGGAAGTCAGTTTCTCCATGTATTCCTATAGGAGCCTCACTCTCAGTCT
Organism: Bufo gargarizans; assembly: GCF_014858855.1. Classification (NCBI taxonomy): domain Eukaryota; kingdom Metazoa; phylum Chordata; class Amphibia; order Anura; family Bufonidae; genus Bufo; species Bufo gargarizans. Next base: position 228,545,113 of record NC_058081.1, on the reverse strand, counting down.
CATAGGGATGAATAGAGAAGTAACTGACTTCCTGTCCTGTGTCAGTTGGAGATCAGAGAGTTGGTCACATGGCACAGCTAAATATTAGAAGGTAGGGGATAGCTCACAAATACAGTTACTGATGAGAAGAGTACCTTTACTACAGTTTACATCATGTACCTTTCTAACAGTCAGAGAATAACATTTTTGTTGGAGTTCTACTTTAACTATATCAGTCTGCCTGTTCTGCTCTATAACATACTGCAAGCAGATCAGACAAATTAAAGGGGGTTATCCAGGGGGCCAACACAACCCCCGTTTCACATGACTGAAAGGACCATGGGCTGCCACACCCCACCCATTTGTGTTGGATTGTCACAACATCAACTAATTTGGCCGTACTGACATTTTATAGCCCCTTGTGGTCACATGATACCTGTAGTTACAGGACAATCTGGGTGCAGGGATGGAGTATGCAGGAGACTACCTTCTATTGAATAAAGTAGACAGATGTACTTTCAAGGGGCTGACACTTATCTTTCCTTAGAAATCATATTTATCTAACGTATATCTTCTTCTGCGCATGCTAACCAAGTCTTCAATGTGTTTGGTTGGCCATATTGTCCACCATCTTATATACTTTATATATTCTCAAACTTTACAGACATTTATAGTGATTTAGTTTTTTTGTATTTTTACATGCATTTTGCAGTCTTTGACTTTGTTTTAAGTGGGTATGTAACCAAAGCCTAATACAGATAATTATGTCTAAAAACTGGCCAGTACAACGCAAAACTAATACATTTATGCACCCATTTATGCACCCGAGTGACGTCACTACTAGTATCAACTAGCATGGGCGGGGCTAAGCTCTGTTCACTTGAATGGAGCTTAGCCCCGCCCATGCTAGTTGATACTAGTCGCGACGTCACTGGGCCCGGCGGTAAACAGTGAGAAGGCCGTGGCACTGCTGGAGCGCAGCTGCCTTCTCAAACAGCTCATCGGCGGGGTCCCGGGTGTCAGACGCCCACCGATCAGATGCTGATGATCTATCCAGAGGATAGATCATCAGTTAAAACAAAGTGCAGAACCCCTTTAACTTATCTGCTAAAGTCCATCTGTGCTTGTGCAGTGGATCTGGTCCCTAGGGTTATTAGTCCTTTCAGACTGGAAGTGATGACATCACATACATTGTTCACATGACTGAATTATTACTGGCCTCAGTGGAACAGTGGATGTGACATCATTATTTCGGTCAGATGGGGACTGAAATTTCTGGGGACCAGATCCACAGTGCTGGAATTGAGGGACTGACATCAATGCAGGTCATGCAGAAAAACTGTAATGCACAAAAACTGCTTTAGGCTCGATTTAAACAGTTGAGGTGTTTTTCCCTACTTTTGCATCTTTATACACTTTTTTTTGCATATATGCTTTTTGGTGTGTTTTCTCCTGGAATAGCCTCAGCTCCAGATGTTAGCTGAAAGTCTATGGGAAACTTAGGACACATGTTTTTTGCAAGTTATGTTTTTTCAATTTGGGTGCATTATTTGTCTATGGTATTTTGACATACTGTTTTTTTCAGTCTCTTTTTCCCTACAGAGCAGGGGATGGAAAGAAGAAACACAATTCAAATATGTAGAAAAAAAGCAATTAAAGAAAGCCCTGAAAAAACAAGTGACATGCAAAAAAAAGCATGGGGTTTTTAAGGAGTCTTTATTTTAACCTGTCATGCTGATAATGGTGTCTGACAAGACATGAAGCTGAGCAGAATGATATATAGTTTTGTGGAAAAAGACTCAGTATAATTTGTATTTTATTCATTTATATCCACGCTCATTCTGGGCTTTGAAATCAAGGAGCCTATCGGTGACTGACAGCCTTTCCGCTATAATTGAGTATACAACGATAGCTGTCAATCACTAATAGGGCCTCCTCCTTGACTTCAAAGCAAGAATGTGCTGGAATTTAGATGAATGAAATACAGATTACACTGAATCTTTTCCCATACAACTATGTATCAATCTGCTCAGCTCCTCCTGCTCTATAACATACTGCATGCTGATTACACTACATTTCCATGGTGACAAGTTCCCTTTAAAGCATGGCTGAGTAAAAAAAAAAAAAGTGTGAATAATGGCTGAGCTTCATTGTACAGGGTGGGCCATTTATATGGATACACCTTAATAAAATGGGAATGGTTGGTGATATTAACTTCCTGTTTGTGGCACATTAGTATATGTGAGGGGGGAAACTTTTCAAGATGGGTGGTGACCATGGCGGCCATTTTGAAGTCGGCCATTTTGAATCCAACTTTTGTTTTTTCAATAGGAAGAGGGTCAAGTGACACATCAAACTTATTTCAGGTGCTGCACATCTCGTATCATATGCTGTGAAGATACGAGATGTGCAGCACCTGAAACTACGGATACTGGAAGCCTGTGCTAGCATTTCTCCTGCGGTGTTGCTATCAGTGTCTGAAGAGTGGGAGAAGAGGGTTGCATTGACAATCAAACAGAATGGGCAGCACATTGAACACATTTTATAAGTGGTCAGAAACTTGTAAATAACTCATGAAAGAATAAAGTTACGCTACAACCAAGCACACCATTGTTTTTTCTTGTGAAATCCCCAATAATTTTAATTTGTCACATGACCCTCTTCTATTGAAAAAACAAAAGTTGGATTCAAAATGGCCGACTTCAAAATGGCCGCCATGGTCACCACCCATCTTGAAAAGTTTCCCCCCTCACATATACTAATGTGCCACAAACAGGAAGTTAATATCACCAACCATTCCCATTTTATTAAGGTGTATCCAAAAAAATGGCCCACCCTGTATAATCATAACTGTGAAGGAGTAGGTCTTTTTTGGGCTTCCCTAAAGTCTTCCTCAGCAAAGTTATTCCCTAGTTCGCATGCACAGCTAGATGCATTTCTCATAGAAGCAGTGGGTATCTCCCTTCTATGCACATTTGCTAGTACTATATGGCAGTTACTTCCCACTATGTTTTTTTTCATCTAGCGAGCACAAACAGCAGGAGAAGGAAGGGAGAACACACAGGATGCTCTCCTGCTCTTGAAAAGCTGTGAGGAGGCAGTGATTTTATCAGGGCTCACAAGCTCAGCTAACTCTTATATATCACCATTTCCTGTGAGCCATCTCTTGTCTCTGTTGCTGGAGACACATCTTGCCCAACAACAGGCAGTGCACTGCAAATTAGGTTGATGTAAGACCTCCAAGTGGCCATTATTTTACAGCTTTTTTTTTCAGGAGGATGAAGGCAGATTTCTTAGATGCAGTGATTTAGAAATGAGCTAATTACACCATTCTCCATTTTCTTTCTTTTGTGATTTCTTTCTTTCATGATCCTGTCTGCTCCCTTGAGAATCTTAACAATGATACATTGATTGGAAGTACTATTAATTGGCCAGTTTCATTGTTAATTAATATCTAAATATTTTAGTTAAGATGTATTGCAATCAATAGCAGCACATTTACTGCAGTTGAAAAGCAACTTATCAAAATATATTGAAATATATTTTTGTCGGATACTAGTGACATTAAACGGGAAACTTTTACATTAATGCATGCAGTTTTTGTGGCCTTTTTTTTTAGCCAAACACATTGTATAGAAAAGTATTACTTTTCCTTGAATACCATGCTCAGAGAGATAAAAGTTATGTACCTGTTATTTAAAAACTGGCTTATGATACAAAGAACAAAAGACTTCTAAATATAATTACCTTTATGATTTTACTTTGTTGTGTTGTTACTGCTCTCCAGCTTCCTTGCAGCATTGATGGTTACAATCCTGCGTAAGGACATCTGAACCATGGTGATGTCACTATGGAAGACATGTCACTGAGATTGGCAATATGTCATTACGCAGAGTCGTAAACACTGGAGCAGCATGGAACCTGGAATGAAGGAGAATCAGAAAGATGAGTATATGACCAAACATTCTTCTATTTTATGCTTTTGGGAAACTCTTGCCTGACAAACAGCTAGTTAGTATGTTTTACTAACTAGAACAAATTGCACTTATCTACATATAGAAACAAGGACATTATACACCAAAAGCCTACATACAAGCATATAACACTTTAGCCTACAATGATGTATTCCAGGAACTGCTAGAGAAAAATATTCAAGTCCTGCTGAATAGATAGAAAACACTAACTAGAAAACCATCTGCCTGCATATTCCCGATCTTAGTCACAAGATATTATTTAAAAAAATTGGACACTTTTTTTTTTAAAGAAAAGGCAACAATGAAGAATATAACATTTGAGAAATGTATGTAAAACTGAAGTATTTTTAATTATTTGTAACTCAAGAGATACTGTATCTTGATTTATAACTATAAATAGCATGCCTACAAAGGATAAAGGAATTTTTAGAAATGGTTAATAGCAATTTGACTTGATTGATTAGTTGCTACTAAGTACACAACTAATAATGAAATCCATTAATTAAACTGTATGTAACTGGCATATTTTTAGTTAAAAAAAAAGTAATTTTTATGCTCTTATGTGTCTTTCAAAGTTTTTGAATATGACACCTCTAGTTCCAGCATATACATTAGAGGAGATGTATGGAACTATCTAAAAGAAAAACCCATACTGACCAATCACAGCACAGCTCTCATTTCATATTCTGCTCTGTGCTATTCTTTTAGGCAGTTTTCATTAATCTGCTCTGCTGTTTTAAACAATGTTCTTTTTAACTTGAAAATATATTATTTATATAGCCTCAATAATATAATTTTACATTTAGGTATTATCTCTATAGGTACCAGTGTTTCATCTGTATGAAAAGCTGAAACTTAAAATGGTATATGCTAGAATGTTAAAGGGATTCTGTGGGAAACAAAAAATATTTAAAAAAACTTGTTAATATGAATAAATTCCTATATGCCTTTAATAATTCATAATGGCTTGTTTTGTCTAGGGGGCCATCAGTAGAGAAATTAAAATGGCCACTATCAGATTACTTCACATGGAATCTGTCCTAATGACAGCAGGACAGCCTGAGTTAGAATTCAGAGCAGGAGCTGTATGGAAGCTCTGTTCTCTGCTTTATCCGCCCTGTAAAACACTATATTGTCTGTAGATCACAGCTGTAATCTGTGCCTGCCTCAGAGCTCACTTTTCACCTGTACTCACAGGACTGAATGACCAGACAGGAGAACGGGTGAGAGGTGAGCTCCGAGGCGGGCACATATGACAACTGTGGTCTGTAGATGATATAGTGTTTTACAGGGCTTATCAGAATGAGCTTCCATAGAGCTCCTGCTCTCTGTTCTGCATTCTGCTGTAATTAGGATGGATGTCATGTGAAGGAATCTGACTGCGGACATTTTAATTCTTCTACTGATCATCCATAGACAAAACAAGCAATTAAAAATGATATAAAGGCATTTAGGAATTTATCCATATTAACATTTTTTTTTTCCTGGAGAGCTTCTTTAATATGCATTTATTCCATTTATCTTCCAAAACACAGTAGTAGTGATAGAAAAAAATGCTAAAAAAGTAGAAGTAGTATTCATAACAATAATTTTCTATTTCCCTACTACTACCTTTAGTTGTCATTTTCTAAATTGTGTAAATGTTCTATTGCACAAGTGTTTGGTTGTGAGCACTTTACAAAATCTATTACTAACAAAAATAATTTCCTTAGTTAAAGTATTTGCTGTGTCTACAATTTTCCCATATTTTCGATCCCTAAATACAAGATAATAGTAACAAAAATATATTAAAAATAGGATATTCTTAACAAAAAAGAAAAGCACAAAGTAAAATAAAGTTTTCCCAAATGATTCAAAATAATACATGACAAAGAAAAGGTATAAGTAATGACCTAAAGTATACCTAAATACTTTTGCATGACGTTATATCATCTAACTTAAGCAAATTAAGCTTATAAATATAATAAGAAGATATCTGTCTGCTAATTATAACCCCCTATTATCTTTAACAACCCACACTGCAAGTTTTCAATAGATTAGATCTTGTTTGGTTTTTAAAATCAAATACAATATGTATAGGCGCATTTATTTTGTGCAGATTTAGAACTTCTGAACAAATAGGGGAAAGTCTAATTTTTGTAGTCCTAAATTATGGAACAATGTGAAATTGACTGCAAATAGCAATTTCTGTAAGAGCATAGTTTTGTGCAAAATAGCAGATAAAACATTTGACACAATTTCACAAATACTATATTTCAACTTTAGATTTTGAATCATTTTTTTCTTTTTGTAAAATATATTACCAGAGCAAGGTCCTTACAGCTAATTACAAAGCCCTTTTTAATACACTTTAATTTGCCCAGAAAGGAACCTGAAACATATTTTGGTGAATAAAAACTCATGTTTAGTGGCAGGTAACCAGAATGCAGGGAAAGTACATTAGTGGTATTACCACTGTAAATGTACGGTATGCACTTTTTAAGGAAATATCTGCACATAGAAAAAAAAATGTTTAGTGTAACAACCCCTTCACCAATTTGCAACACAAAGAAGTGTGTAATGTTTAGAGCAGCCATTAAAGGGTTTTCTGAGAATATATTAAATAGTCTATTCTTAAGATCTATGGGGTACCCCACCCCCAAACACAATGAAGGCAGCGCTCCGACCCTTTCAATGTTTATCCAGGCACCCTGGTGCTTCCGTACATCCAGCTGCGTCTATCACTGCACCTCAGCCCCATTCAAGTGCAGGAGGAACACAGCCCTTCTATTCTGCTGATCAGTCAGGTCGGACTAGTGTCACATTGGGGCCTATTCCTAAAGATAGGCAATCAATGTGTTTTCCTTAAAGTTGGTGTTTTAACCACAAATGAGAAATCAGGGGAGGGGCAAAATTGAATGCCATTTCTTAAAAAGATGTGATTGCTTCCATGCTGGAATATGTTCCAGTGTTGTCATTCACAAAATATGTTTTTTTCTTTCAGATTCTCATACTTTACTTACAATATTCTGTGCAAGGAAAAAAAGAAAAAAAGAACACCATGATTTCAATGCAAAATATCATATTAGCATAAAAATATAAAGTAAACCACCAAAATCAGTAGTAATTAAATAATCCAGTTGAAACCTCAATTAATGAAAAAATACAACATATACAATACCGATACCCACGTTGAGAAAAAAGCAAATTATCAGAAAAAAGTAATGTCCAGTAGTAAGAATATTGCAAGACTCATGCAGCACCAGATACAGTCAAACTATTTTGCCTTATTGGAGCTGGAGCCATTGCAGTTTATTATACATGAAACCATCTCTGTTGAAGTATAAAATATGGCCATAAAAAATTCCTTTTATGTACTATGAGTCCATCCTGCAGTGCACAATTCAGAATTAAATCAAATGAAGAGAGTCAACTCCCTGACTCAATCTTTGGCTGCTTATTTGCTTCCAGAATGCACTGTTGTGATTGAGGCTGGTCTTGGCCTACGATCACCACCTACTGCTGTAATAGCCGAAGATGAGGTTACTCCAGATAGGAAGCTATATGGGCTGGATGGAGACTTACCTGTGAAAAAAGTACAAATAAAGATGGAATTATACCAGGCACCATGGAACACAAACATAATCTCACAGAATATAAATTGATAAGCTTTTAATTTTGGCAAGTAAACACATAAATAAACAAGTAAAATGCATATGTTTAATTTCAAAGCATGAAAACAGCAAGTTAAGGCACCCAAAGTTCTCATTATGAAAGAAATGGCACTAAAAAAGATCTTAAAGGGAACCTGTCACTTTGAACACTGTGTCTGGGCTGCAGGCAGCATGTTATAGAGCAAGAGGAGATGACATAAATAGTTTCATAGGAAAAGATTCAGTATAACTTGCAATTTATACATTAATATCAATGCTCTTTCTAGGCTTTGAAGTCAAGGAGGCGGTCCTATTAGTGATTGACAGCTATGTCTGCATGCACAGTCATAGGGGGAACGCTGTCAATCACTGATAAGACTGCCTACCTGACTTCAAAGTTCAGAATGAGCAGGAATTTAAATAAATGAAATACATGTTATACTGCATATTTTCCCACAATTATGTATCAATCTGCTCAGATCCTCCTGCTCTATAACATGATGCCTGATTAATATTTTGCATTGTCATGGTGACAGGTTCCCTTTAAAGAAAAGTATAGCATTTGCATACCCTTGTTAGCTGCTTATTTACTGTCATTTTTATGTCATAAGGACTATGTATTCCAAACTGACTTACCCCTGCCAGAGGCATTACCTACCCACCTACCTACTTAATGTATTTAAAATGACATAAGTACCACACTTAACCCCTTGGATACCTGAGTTTTTTTTCTTTTTTGCGCTTTGCGGTTTTTTTTTCCCCTTTTTTCCCGTAGCCATAACTTTAAAATTTTTCCGTTCTAATAGCCATATGAGGGCTTGTTTTTGCGGAATAAGTTCTACTTTTTAATTCCACCATATAATATGGGATACAATGGAGTGGGAAGCGGGGAAAAAATTCAAAATGACCCCCATAATTTTTTTCATAGTTATGTCTACTGAGCTGTGTGGGGGCTCATTGTTTTTTTGCGGGACAATCTGTAGTTTTTATTGATACCATTTTGCATTGTGTCTGACATTTTATTAAATTTTTTTGGTAATAGAAGCAATGAAAAAATGGCTAATCGGGCATTTTGATCCTTTTTTTGTTGTTAGCCGTTTACTGTATGGGATAAATATTTTTATATTTTTAATAATACGGGCATTTTCAGACATGGTGATGCCCATGATGTTCATATTTTTTTTATTGTTAATGTATTTATTTTTTTAATCTAGGGAAGGGGGGGGTGATTTACATTTTTATATTTCTTTATACTTTTAACAATTTTTTTAAAAACTTTTTATAGCCCCTCTAGGAGGCTACAAAATACAGTACTCAGATTGATGACAACTTATACTGTATTCCCATTTAATGACAGTATGGGTTGATTTTGCAGATGTCCTATGTTGGCCTGCCACCTGCTGGCCAACATTGGAACTGCAGTTCCAATATGCTGGGTCTCTTCAGAGAAACTCAGCATATTAAAATGAATGACTGGGATCCCCGATCACTGCATGGGGATGCCGGTCTTCACCCAGACATGTGTGCTTCTGGGTTTTTCGCTATTTAAATGCCCTGGTTGCACTTAACCACAGCATCTAAAGGCTTAAATGGCTGCGATCCGCATTATTGCTGGCCGCGGACATTACCCACGGACTTCTGCTGCTTGAAACAGAAGAGACCTGCCGGTTATGGCCCGCTGCATGCGGGGAGAATGTTTAAAGACCCTCCCAGGGTTAAAGAAAGGCACCCACAATGTGGCACATGAGAAAGGTACAAGATGTAAACTGTAGTGAAGGTAAATTTGGCTGTAGTTGTTAGTTATCCACTTCCTTCTAATCAACAGCTGTGCCATGGGATCAACACTCTTACTCTCCAAAGGGGAAGACAAACATTGAGACTGTTACAGGATTGAATACTGACTTCCTGTCCACACATAAGAGTATGAGGGACATTTATCAAGACTGGTATTCCCATACGCCAGTCCTGACCCCTGTGCGCCGGAGTGAGATGTGCCTAATTTGTTAAGTGGCAGATGCCTCTTAATATATTAGACAAATCTCTGACGGTCAGTGCGGCAGAAAATGAAGTCTACGCCAGTCAGGTCCTATAGTATACTTCAGCTATAACTTAGGCAAATTTCTGGGTTAAGTTATAGTAAATCCGGCAGGCTGCGCTAAGGCTACTTTCACACCAAGGTTTTTGCTGGACCCGGCAGGGTTCAGCAAAAACGCTTCCGTTACTGATAATACAACCATCTGCATCCATTATGAACAAATCTGGTGGTATTATCTTTAACATAGCCAAGACAAATCCGTCATGAACACCATTGAAAGTCAATGGGGGACAGATCTGTTTTCTATTGTGTCCGCATCCCAGGACGGAAAGCAAACCGCAATCACCTTGGGTCACGAAAAATAATCAAGATAATGAAAATAAAAAACAGTGACAGGGGTGCACAAACAAGCATAAAACATTGCCAGTAAGCAATGCTTTTCGACGATGAACCCTTATCTGCCTGATGAAGTCGACAGACTGTCTGCAAAACACGATGCTTAGTAGTCATGTTTTATCCTTGTTTGTGGTGTTTTATGTATTCTAATAAATTTTGGTAGATCTAGTTCACCTGTTACAGTTTTTTTTTATTATCTTGATAATTTGTGACTTTTTTATGTCACTATTCTGGCATAAAGAAATTTGTAAATGCCTTTCACTGTGTCAGTTGGAGAGCCAGAGTGTCGACACAGCTGAGGACCAGAAGGGAGTGGATAACTCACAAAAACACTCATTGGAAAAAAAGATCATTTTTCTAATGGGACAGAGAATTAAAAATAAGTTGTGGAAGTGTTCCTCTAATGGGGTTGTTCCAAGAAGAACTGGGATCCTCGCCGATCACAAAAACAGGGACCATATATTCCCCCATTGTTCCATTCAACCTATGGGACTGCCAGAGATAGCTGACATCTGTACTCAGCAGTCCCGCAGAGCTGAATGGAGTGGCAGCACTCAAGCATAACTGCAGTACCATTCATATGGGTGCATGAGACCCTTATTATTGTGCTCAGCAGGGGACCCAGCAGTCACACCTATTCCAATCAGACAATTTTCCCCTATCCTCTGAATAGGTTATAAGTGTTTGCCGTGAAGCAACATCTTCGTCTTTGTAGACAAAGAATAACACTGAAGCTTCTATATTACAACCATCCATGTCATTAATGATAGGTTCTCTGTATGTCTATGACATTCACTATAATATAAACTGTGCTACTGCAAGTTTGTGTGCAACCCTTTGGAACATTTTTGATTTCTTCTTTACTATAAATGCAACCAGTAACATTAATCACCTCAGCCATTGTTGGACAAGCAAGCTAATATACCGGTAATATTTTCCTATGTAGAGAAAAGTTATTGGAAAATTGTCTGGTTTCCTGTTGGCTAAGGTTTACATAGAGCACATTCAGAAAAGCCAAACAGCACTGTCTGTATTGTATTATTAATCCTACTATTTTAATGAGATTTCAGGACATATCGAAACCAATGACTGGCTGGGTCTTTAAAATGCTCACCAACTTATAGTTATGTACATAGTTTTCTAAAACAAAATGTAAAATGTCTACTATAGTAAATTCCTTATTCTAATATCTACAGTAAAATATAAGGACAACAAGCGACATAAAATACAGATGGGCATATTGAAAGTGGCATCTTAGTAACTGAAAGTTTTAAATCTAATGCTTATGTCATGTTAACTATCAGATCAGTGTGTGTCTGTCTCCTGGCACTCCTGCGGATCAGCTGATTGAAGGGCTGGTGCCACTCGTGTGACTGCTGTGCAGCACCCTCGGGCAAAGGGTATATGCAAATGCTTCATTATTTAAATGCCATCTGTCAAATGTCATGCTATGTAGGTCCCATGTTCATGTGTGTCCATATTGATGAGTAAAATGATGTTTTAATATATGCAAATGAGCCTGTAGAAAGAACAGAGCTACTTCTATACTTCCAGCATAGATTTGTATGACAAAAATCTAAGACAAGTCTCCAAAAGCCTAAAAAAAATCATGTTATACTCAATCCTTTCTCCAGCGCCATTTTCTGCATCACTGGTCTGGTCCTCCTGCCGCTGTTAGCAGTAATGTGCCAGTATACAACATGTGACTGCTGCAGCCAATGATGTTCTACCGCTGAGTAAAGTGATTGCCAGCAGTGGTCACAGTACCATACACCTGCAGGTCACTGACATTGGGATGTGCAAAGTGATGTGCAGGTGTATGGCACATAACTGCTGCAGCGGAGGCATGACCGAACCAGCAAATGTAGAAAGGGGTGAATATAAGATTTTATTTGTTTTTCTTTCAGCATACACTCTTACAAGGTTCCTTAAAACGTGACTCCCAAAATACATTTGCCTTATACTGTCATGATGACTGAACTTGTTTTGCATAAAAGCTTGTTTAGAGCTATGGTACACTAGCCCAAGGAGGTGGATAAAGTATTTACATCATACCGAGTTACTCTGGGTGTCACCTGATGTAATAGCTCCCTAGAATATAGCCTTGGGAAATTCACAACTCACTTTATATGGCATGCTGTATTTTGGATCTTTTTTCTTACTTTTGTGTAGATTTAGCATTAAAGCATATGAGCTTATAAGTCAGTAAGTTGAGTAGTTATATGTTTCTTAAGAGGACCATATACCTAAGTTGGTTGATGGTTGAACAATCATCTGAAGAACGTTAATTTCACAGACACGGCCATACACATTTTAGTTCATGTTGGCCGTTACTAGTTGTTCAAACTGCCCATACAGTAGATGATCAATCAATGATGATGGGCGACAGATCTTTCTGAGAATATTCTTTCAAAGAAAGACTTTCCATCCATTAACGACCTTTCCTTGAACAGAAGATCTTTTGTCTGACTTTTATACAGACGGTGATGGTCTGTTATCAGTTAGCTAAAATGATGTTAAATTTCACCAGATAGTTTGCAGTTCATGCTGATGATATTTCAGTTAGCTTTATCTAATGATTACAGCTGACCTGCTATTTGTACACTTGTTTAGACTGGTGCAAACCATATAGATTTGGTTGACTCAGATTTTGCCTCAGTGTGGTTCACTGTGACGACGGTTGCTGTGTTTTCTCACATTGTTTGCTCTGGCATACTGGCTACGGTGGATGCTGTGTAGGCTGATTGGCATGAGAGTTTAGGCAGCCTTCATTTGAACTGTTGCTTGCATCTGTCTCTCTGTGTCCAACACTAGGCAGTTCCTTACACGTAGCTATGTAGGCTGGCTGCATACACTCTGTGTTCTGGCTATGGCCTTCCCCTCTGGCTGGTTGTGTGATGTGTGCTGGCTGCAGCTTTATGTGTGAACGTGGGCCTGTGTATTTGGATACTCTTTTACTTGTTGGTGTCTGGTTCGTTTGGGGCTTCCCTGTTCTTTCTGGGTGTGTCTGCTAGGTGGTCAGATTACCTCCTCACCCTGCTATAATATCCTGTTAGCTGTGAGCCTGGGGGTCAGTCTGTCTCCAGCCTTGCTGGGTGCAGGAGCTATGCACCTGACCTGAGTTATTCCATCTGCCATGTCTGTGTGGCCACCTAGTAAGACATCAAGGTCACCTTGTCTGTTCCGTGTCTTGTCTGTGGCCGCCATGTGTTGTCCTGCATGGGGTCCAAGCATCTGCTTGTCTGTCTGTGTCTATGCCTTCGGTGGGAGGGCTCCTGGGTTCTCCAGAGGGAGGACATCGGTCTTATCTATATTTGTTCAGTGTCTAGGTCGATGTTATCCTGGCAGTGCTTACTGCTTCTGTCTAGTATGTTCTGCCTTCGGTGAGAGGGTCCCTGAGTTCTCCGGAAGGAGGATATCTGTCTGTGTGCAGCTCTACCTGTGACTGCTATGTGTCATTCTGAATGGGGTCCAGGTATCTGCTTATCTGCCTGCTTGAGCAGCTCAGCCTGAGACCATCATACATCTGTTCCACAAGGGGTCCAGACAGCTGCTTGTGTGCTGGTTCCTGTTTGTATTGTCTGTACTGTGTACTGTGCGTTTTGTTCGGGTTTCGGATACGTGTGCTTGGGTTCCAGTCCTTGTTTGTGTAGACTGCTGGTGCTTGCATCAGCAGTATCTGCAGGTAAATGGCCAAGTGCACCAGGACCATCCTGCAGGTGTGACCAGTGAGCCTCGGCTAAGTTCATCCCCAACATCTGGGGCTCTGTGAAGAACGGGGATCATTGAGTCTCTGCCCTCTGGGTTTGGTCCCAAGTAAAACCAGTGCACTTGGTCCAGTGGTATTTCCTGCCACTGGTCCCGTAGCTGCTTATCCAGTTTCCAGCTCACTGTCATGTCTTTTCCTCGTGTTTGTTTGCTTGAGATGTTCTAGCGGTCAGTAGGACCTTAGCTAGAACATCATAGATTTGCTGACAGGCCATGTGACCAGTAAACTTGATGTCATTGGCCACAGCACTCACTGAAATTGTATAACGCAATTATTGAATAGCTCCAAAGAAAGACTTAATTTGTCAGTAACATTATTAAACTTAGAGGTTCTCCGGGCTTTTAATATTGATGACTTATCCTCGGAATAGGTAATCAATATCAGATCGGCGGGGGTCCGACACCCCCGCCAATCAGCTGTATAAGGAGATGGCGCGTGCAGTATGCACATGTCTTTTCCCTTCTCTCTTCCTGCTCGCTGCTATATGTCTGTGGGTCAGTCGGACAGGAAGAGAGAAGGGAGACAGCACATACTCACTGCGCGCACCGTCTTCTTATACAGCTTATCTGCAGGGGTGTTGGGTGTAGAACCTCCACCAATCTGATATTGATGACCTATCCTGAGGATAGGAAAAATCTAAAGAATATGTAGGCGCAGCACACAAAGGTCTCAGCGACCGCACCAGAATGCACCAGCCACGCCTTTTACTTATTTATCTATCCTCAGGATAGGTCATCAATAGAAAAAGCCCGGAGAAACCCTTAAAAAAATTATATCAGTTATAATGGAGCGAAAATGTACTTACAGTCTTTGTGACTTGTTCCATCTGGAAGAGGGCTTGCAGGGCTGTGTCCACTGGACATACTTGAACTGTCTTGGCTGCTTCCAAGGTGCAATTTTCTCATGTGTCTCACTACTGCAGTAGCATTAAATGCTTGCTGAATGAGGACAGATTTACATGTCAGAAAAAAGATATTTGCCTGACATCTCAAATAGTTTCATGAACTCATTCTCCCTTGAAAAACAGGTAAGTTTATTAATTAACCCACCCTCGAAATTACACTGTTAATGATAACACAATAAAATAACAAATGGCCTAGTAAGCTTTATACCTCATTACAACAGTATTTCAATATATTTTTTATAAATTAGGGTTCATGCACATGGCTGGAGCTTCGGTCCACATCCGACTCCCATTTTTGTGTGGATTGGATGCAGACTCATTCAATTCAACGGGGCCACAAAAGATGTAGACAGCACACCGGGTGCTGTCCGCATCAGCAGGTCTGTTCCAAGGCCCCACAATAAGATACAACATGTCCTATTCTTGTCCATTTAGTGAAATTTTTAGATGAATGTGAAAAAATGGAAGCATGCACTTGGCTGAGATCTGTGTTTTGCAGATCTGCTATTTAAGGACTGCAAAATGGATGTGGTTGTGTTCATGAGCCCTTACAATGATAACAAGCACACATTGAATATACCAAATTAAGACTAAGACAAGCTGCCTTCTGTACTATACAGCGTAATGCTATTCAATACAACACCAGAATACCAATTATATGCAGTTTTTAACTACAATAGCATATGTGAATAAACATATATGGGGGTTATTTATCAAACTGGTGTAACGTAGAACTGGCTTAGTTGCCCATAGCAACCAATCAGATTCCACCTTTTATTTTCCAAAGGACCTGACAAAAATGAAAGGTGAAACCTGATTGGTTGCTAGGGGCAAATAAGCCAGTTCTACTTTACACCAGGTTGATAAATTACACCAATACAGTAAGTCAAGTTGAAGAATCTATCTAAAAATGGTAACTGGCAAATGAGTATTTGGTTTTGTCCTGGAGTCAATATTTGGTGATAGGTGATAAGTATCAATCTTAGTACAACACCTTTAAGTTGACTCCATATCCTACCATGATGGGAAAATCATGACATTTATGTACTGTTTATATCTTTTTATTACATTACTTTTCAGGCTTATGTAGTACTTAATGGGAGTGTATCATCAGAAAATGAACTACTGCTTCAATGAAGCTTTTATGTTAGATATACCTTTACATATCTTTTAATATTTCTTGTGATTCTTTTTAAATTTACCTGTCATTATATTTCTAAAAAAAATCCTGACATCTTAGTTTTCACTTTCACATAGGCTGACAATTCCTGCTCTGTGGAGATCACTTTTCAGCAGTCATGTCATTATCATCTCAAGCAGGATTCCAATGACAACACCACTGTATAGATGACACAGGATCCACCAATGGGTGATGGGCAGAGCTTATCTACTCCCATCTCAGCACAGTAACCTCTGCACAGGTCACATTGCATGTCTAGAAAACTGTCTTATATAAGTCGCTATGATCCGCTCCACAGCAGCACAGACATACACAGCAGGAAGGGAAAGACAACAGGCAGACAGACAGGGTGTACAGGTACACGCTAGAGATCCACACAAGGGACAGGCGGAGAGAAAAAGACACAGCCAGCAGTGGGAGTTATTGCAGACACTCTAATAGGAGGGGTGATTTAAAGCATGCCTTGCACCAATCCCAGTTCCAGTTGGAGCATTAATGAGGAACACTACTGTGTGGAGACACTAGGGGGCATAACTACTGTGAGGGGACACTAATATGTGGCAGCAGTAAAGTGGCATAACTACTGTGGGGGCACTAAAGGGAACATTACTAATGTGTGGGGGCTAGTGTTGATCGAGCACAGTAGTGCTCGGGTGCTTGGGCTGAACACATCGGGATGTTCGGGTTCTCGACCGAGCACCTGAGCATAATGGAAGTCAATGGGAGAACCCGAGCATTAAACCAGGTACCCCCTGCTCTGAAGAGGGGAGGGTGCCTGGTTCATAGGAAAATGTCAGAAAATTATGGAAACACCACCGAAATGGCTCTGGAGCAGCATGAAGAGGATGTCTGAATGCATCTTGTACTTGCAGGTCGCTGCTAGGAACGATGTTGTCCGAATAGTACGCCACTTTTACAGATTGACAATAATCGATGTTAGAGGAAAAATTGATAGGAAACATTCTTTCCTGTATATTTACTTGTATATAAAGTGCAAGTGCTGCCAAAAATTACAAGGAAGAGGCACTTCGATACAACTTGTATATAACATAAAGGAGGGCCTCATTCACATTGTGGTACAATTGTTCATGTAATGGGACTCCTAAACTCATAAAGCCTATGCACTAAGTGAAAGGGCTGCCAAAAATTACAAGGAACTGGCACTCCAATACACCCTTTGTTACACATAAAGGAGGGCATCATACACAGCCTTGAAAATTTATGATTGATGGCCTGCTGGTGACCCTCAAAAACATTTGAAGCAAGGGCCTGTTGATCTGACCATCTAAAACATTATGGGCAAGGGCCTGCTGCCGCTTTGGTGACTCTAGATAACCTGGGGACGATAGCATGTCCCCGGTGACAGCGATGATCCATTCGGATGTCTGCCCTATCAACCATATACCCTTGTATATTCAGTACATTATAAAGTGTCTTTATGTTCAGCCGCTTTCCTTTGGTGGAGTTGAGAAGTCGTGGTCAATCCAGGCCTTGTTCATTTTTATAAGAGTCAACCTGTCAGCATTTTCAGTTGACAGGCGGATAACCTTATCTGTTATAATGCCACCAGCAGCACTAAATACCCGCTCAGACAAAACGCTGGCGGCAGGACAGGCCAGCACCTCCAAGGCGTAGAACGCCGGTTTCGTGCCACGTATCCAGCTTGGACACCCAGTAGTTGTAAGGCACCGAGGGACCATTGAGGACGCTGACACGGTCTGCTATGTACTCCTTCACTATCTTCCAAAATTTTTGCCTCCTTGTGACACTAGGCCACGCATCAGGGTGAGGGTGCTGGCGGGATATCATGAAACTGTCCCAGGCTTTGGAGAGTGTTCCTCTGCCTCTGTTTGAACTGCTGTGTGTTCCCCTTGTCTCACCTCCTCGGTTGGCCAAGGAACTACGGACTCTGCCACCAGCGTTGTCAGTTGGAAATTTTTGGAGCAATTTTTCAACAAGGATATTCTGGTATTGCACCGTTTAGCTTGTCCTCTTCACCAGAGGAATGAGAGATGAGAAGTTCTCTTTGTAGCGGGGGTTGAGAAGGGTGAACAACCAGTAATCTGTGTTGTCTAAAAGGCGTATAACGCGTGGGTCGCGGGAAAGGCAGCCTAACATGAAGTCAGCCATATGTGCCAGTGTTGAGTACCAACAGGCAAGACTTCGCTGTCATCATCAGGAGAATCACTCTCAATCTCCTCATCCTCTTCCTCCTCTTCTGCCCACCCACGCTGAACAGATGGAATTAAACTTCCATTCAAATGCCTGGGGTAAGGCCATTTGTACGCTGCGCTGGGGCACGGAAGTGGATGTGGTCGCTGATGGTGCTTGCGAGGTCCAGGTGCAGGGCAGGATGCACCTATGACAGGGGATTGGCCAGCACATAACACAGGGGAAGAGGAGGCAGTGGTGTGACCCGCAGACACATATTGTGGACCAAAGCGTTCGTCCCACTAATTACGGTGCTTGGATGCCATGTGGCGGATCATGCTGGTGGTGGTGAAGTTGCTAGTGTTCACGCCCAGGTTTATTTTCGTATGGCAGAGGTTGCAATCTACTATTCTTTTATCATCCACACTTTCCTCCAAAAAGCGCCATACTGCGGAACATCTACCCCTTGACAAGGGAGATTTCCACAAGGGGTTACTCCGTGGAACAGTTGCGGGCCTGTGTGGTGTGGACCGTCTTCTCCCTTTTTCCATCCCACTGCCCCTTCCAGCCTGCTGCAGTGCTGCAGATCACTTTCCCTCTGTACTGCTGTCCTTGCTCGGCTTTCCACCTTCCCAGGGTCGGTCAGTGACCTCATCGTCCATCACCTCCTCTTCCACTTCCTCACTCCATTCATCCACCTGATTTGTTGACCTAACCACAACCTCAGTGATTGACAACTGTGTCTCATCCTCTTCATCAACCTCTTGAGACAGTAATTGTGGTTGACTAATTGGCAACTGTGTCTCATCATCATCCACCTCATTAAACACTAATTGCCGTTCCCCACCGTCATGTTCTTGCGACTGTGGATGTTCAAAAGGTTGGGAATCAGGGCACAAGATCTCATGTCCCTCTTCAAGCGTGCTTGGCGAGAGGGCCAAATCAAGTAATGGCGATGAAAAGAGGTCCTCGGAATATCCAAGTGTGGGATCACTTGTTTGGCCAGACTGTAAATGGTGGGGGGAAAGAGGATCAGGGTGAGGATTGTGTTGACCAGACTCCTGGCTACTGAGACTGGACTTGGCGGAAGACAGGGTGGTGCTTAACCGACTGGAAGCATTATCTGCTGCAATCCAACCGACCACCTGGTCGCACTGGTCTGACTTCAAGAGTGGTGTCCAGCGTGGCCCTGTAAACTGGGACATGAAGCTAGGTATCTTGGATGATTGTTTGTCTTGTGCTCTGGCAGCAGGCACTGTTTCTCTGCCCCCAGGGCCACGGCCTCTGCGTGCATCAGCATCACGAGCACTTCCCCGTCCCTTACTGCTCACCTTCTTCATTTTAAATGTGATATATGCTTAAAGTATGTCACATGTACAGTAGCGTAGGATTTGGAAGTGTATGTGCAAAAAATTTACAAAGGTATTTGTGATGAGAAAACGTTATACAGGACAGGTACCACAGGTAATGTCACACTTCGCAGTGCCTACGGAAAAAGTGTACTGGATGTCACTGATATTTTAGGGTTGCGCACACTTTAAACAGGAGATGTGGCGGGGATAATTTAACTGTCCGCAGGGGACACCATTTACGGAAAAAGTCCACTGGATGTCACTGATATTTTAGGAATACCCACACTTTAAACAGGAGATGTGGCGGGGATAATTTAACTGTCCGCAGGGGACACCATTTACGGAAAAAGTCCACTGGATGTCACTTATATTTTAGGAATACCCACACTTTAAACAGGAGATGTGGCGGGGATAATTTAAGTGTCTGCAGTGGATGCTGTCTATGGAAAAAGTCCACTGGATGTCACAGATATTTTAGGGATGCGTACACTTTAAACAGGAGTTGTGGCATGGATAATAACTGTCCGCAGCGGACACCTTCTACGGAAAAAGTGTACTGGATGTCACTGATATTTTAGGGGTGCGCACACTTTAAACAGGAGATGTGGCGCAGATAACTTTACTGTCTGCAGGGGACACAGTCTATGGAAAAAGTGTACTAGATGTCACTGATATTTTAGGGATGCACACACATTAAACAGGAGATGTGGCGCAGATAACTTTACTGTCCGCAGGGGACACCGTCTATGGAAAAAGTGTACTAGATGTCACTGATATTTTAGAGATGCACACACTTTAAACAGGAGATGTGGCAGGGATAATTTAAGTGTCTGCAGCGGACGCTGTCTATGGAAAAAGTCCACTGGATGTCACAGATATTTTAGGGATGCGTACACTTTAAACAGGAGTTGTGGCATGGATAATAACTGTCCGCAGCGGACACCGTCTGTGGAAAAAGTGCATTGGATGTCACTGATATTTTAGGGATGTGCACAATTTACACAGGAGATGTGGTGCGAATAATTTAACTATCTGCAGAGGCCTATTACACAGTATTTTGTGCAGGATGCGGTAAAAATATATATTGCTGCTGTCACACACAATAGTCCTTAAAAGGACTTTTGGGTCCCTGAAAAGTTTTTTGTATAAAAATCTTCCTATTACACTCCCTACACTGTCTGTTATTTCCTTTGCACAGCTCTCCCTAACACTGAGCAATTTAGCGCAGGTTGCGCTACAAACATATATTGCTACTGTCACACACAATAGTCCTTACAAGGACTTTTGGGTCTATGAAACGTTTTTGTAGAAAAATTTAATTTAATTACACTCCCTACACTCTCTGTCCCTTCCTATGCTCAGCTCTCCCTGACTTAGAATGAGCCGAACTCCGGCCAGCCAATCACTGTAATGCCAGTAGCCAAAATGGCTACTGGCATTACAGTGAGGGCAGTACTTACCTGCACGTTTATTGTCTGCTTAGCAGCCACGAAGCCGCAAAATGTGTGGAAAGGAGACTCGAGCACTGCGCCCGAGCACATGCGGTACTCGGACGAGTACCGCCATGTGCCAAGCATAGCGATGCTCGAGCCGAACTGGTATTCGGCCGAGCATGCTTGCTCAACGCTAGTGGGGGTCCAAAAAATAAAAATAAGAACAGATTAAATTTGAATTAGTAATAAAAATATAGATGACATATTTCCTTTAAAATAGCAGAAAAAAGTTATTTTGTAATACTTACCCTCCATTTGCTTTTCGCAAAGTTTTTACGGATTTGAGCGCTTACAGATTCATGTATGTTTTTACAGAGGGCTGTATCTCCAGCAATCCTGAAAAACAATCCAAATACAGATCTTGTATTTTAGCATTCACACTTTTATAAACAGTGATAAATCGTCTCAGTAATGGACTATCAAATTCAAAGGCAAAGTGACAACACAGAAGAACATCCACACAGTTGCAGAAGTCTCAGTGGTGTAATTTGAAGCTCCTAGGTCCCAGTCCAAATCTGTAATAGAGGCCCCACCTACTATTACAGGTCTCCCTCCCATTGCTTTGCCCATGTAACTCGCTGTCCTCACTGTAGTTGTGGGAAGTGATTTGCTGAATATAATGTGGGGGGCTTAGAAAACATCACTTAATTGGTAGATTGTCTTTCATAATGTTCTTGTTTCAATTGATCTTAAAAGCTATAGACACCTTCAGAGCAATTTTATGATTGCATTTTACTCATTTTGGGCTAAAAATAATTTTTTTCAATTGGTCTTTATTAAAAATGTTCAGCCATTTTTGAGTTACAAGGGTTAAAAATCTGTTTGTAGATCAGAGATAAGGCTTCACATGAGGGGAGATGGGACTTAGAAGTGATACTCTACAAACAGACAGATTTGTATACCTTCTATCTCAAATATGGATGAACATTTTTAAAAAAGACCAATTTAAAGAAAAGATTTTTCGCCCAAAATAAGTAAAATGCAATCATAAAAAAAATTGCCCTGAAGGTGTCTATAGCCTTTAGCTGCTTTATTACCAGAGTGTTTACCTCTCTGCCAGGCCATTTTTCAATTTTCACAATGGGCCTATCTAACTGCAAATAACTAATTCATTTCTGAGCCAACCTACATGCATTTAATTAGATTTTTCGCAGGACACATTTAAACTTTCTTTGTACCATTAGATTACAGATATTATATTTTTTTTAAAAATATTAAAGGAACAACTGTGAAAATTATGAAAGAAATGTATATTTTTCCTTTCTATCAATTTTCCTTTCTTATCAACTACAATAGATTTCAAGACAAAACATTTCTAAAACCATTACCGTATGTTTGTACAGTGAAAATTAATGCTACTTGTGTAATTTTTCTAGTGGCTGGGCCCACCGCAAGACTTCAAAGAACTGGATCACATTTTGGATTTTGTCAGCCTATTCGGCCCCTTTCAGAGGAGCGAGTGTCACACTCCGGACTCTCAGCGCAGCTCCCGTCCTGAACTTCCAGCAGTGACGGGGTCCCATAGTATTATATTGATTTATGATGCTATGTAACTCTTACAGTTCTGAAATGTATTGGATAACACTGACAGCATTATGTCAGTGCTATCTAATACATTCCACAACTGTAAGGGTTACATAGCATCATAAATCAATATAATACTATGGGACCCCGTCACTGCTGGCATTTTAGGACGGATACTGCGCTGCGAGTCTGGAGCGTGACACTCACTTGTCTGAAAGGAGCCTTAGAAACTTCTTTAAAGTGACTATTTTTTTAATGATAACCCCCTAAGCAATTTATCTTGGGAAAGATTGACAGTTTAAGCTTTTGTTTTTATTTTGTTTTATAAATGAAAAAAATGAGTGCTTTTGTATATTTTATACACACAAAGTCTGCTATACTATTGCAAATATATTTTTGATAAAAAATTTGTATTAAAGAGAAAGGGGAAAAAATGCGTGTCTGTGTGTGTGTACGCAGTATGCTATACTATTGCTAACTAGTATATAATAGTATACTATTATCCTATACTATAATAGTATATAATAACTATAGCTTTACATTTTTTGTTTTGTAAATTTATTTATTTTTTCACTTTTATTTTTTCATGAAAAAATTAAATTAACCACTTCCTGCCACAGTCAGAATTCACAGACAGCAGGCTCACAGTTCACTTTACAACCAGTAGGGGTCATGCTCACATTAGATCAGATGCTAGGGAGCTCTTCGGCTGGTCTCTGGGATCTTTACTGTGACCGCAGCTGTCTAATGACAGCAAGGCCACAGCAATCTGCAGTGCCACGGGTGCTGGCACATCATAATGGAACCCGATGCTTTTATATGGTGGGTTACAATTAACAGCTTTTTTATAAAACGGGCAGTAGTAAAATATAACTTTTAATCTAATATGTAAAATTGAAAGCCCACAATTCTGTTCATAGATACCACTACCATTGGGCGAGTGTCACCAGTGGTCGCTACCATCAAGGTATATTGCCTACAGTTGGAGGGAGAAAAAAGGGAGGTAAACTAACATGGAAAGGCAAACTCTTCTTATCAGATAGTCTACACAGTGTGGGGGATTAGCTCTTTCCCGTCTTTGCAATCACACACTTCTTCACAGACACCAGGATTTAGGGGCCAAACTGTGCTTTATTGTGGCACACGGCATAAAGAAAAACACACAAAGCCAAAATAAAATACCTTGCTCATCAGGGCCCTATCTAAACACATAGGTTTCCCTGACTCACCTAAAGCGTACCACAGTTCACACCAGTGATGAGATGGGCTTTCCCAGCCCAACCTCCAGCAGCCTCCAGGCTGCTCCCAGTGTCTCTTGGGGGATAATGGTCTCTCAGCCCTCCTGGCTCAGACCACACAGAGCCACTCCAGCCTTCTGTGTGCAAGTCCCCCAAAGTCCTCAGCCTGGCCTATCTGAGACCACAGTGACAGAGCCTCACCAGCCTTCTGTGTGCAAGTCCCCACCCCCTCTCACTCTGAGGATTCCTTTATCCCCAGGTGATTACAAATCCTGCCATATATCTCCCCTAACAACCATAAGGCCTGTCACTGCCTCACAACAGGTGGTGACTAGCTTCAAGTATTGCACACCTTCAGGTTGTTCTCCTCCCCAAAGGCGGGGAAACTGCTGTATTCCACTGACCAGAACCACGCTGCTGTATCACCGTCTGGTCCGTGTATGTGTATATAACCGAGAGAGACAACCAACACCAGACACAGGGTATATTCTACCACTAATAATGAAGGGTGCAAGAAAACCTATATAAGTGCTCAAGTAGATAGATAATAATAGATGTATGTGTCTCTACGCATTTCATCTAGTTTATAGCTCCAGAATCATCGGGGGACACGGGGCTGACACTACATCAATATGGACAGATTTGTCCTCAATGTGGCCATCCAGGGCGGTGTATGGTCCCACCTCCGGATCCAAATACCCCTTGTAAGATGGGAGGTGCTGTGGCAAGGGTTCTCTCCCAGAAGTGATGTCTGCCATCCCTTATTTGCCTGTGGCGTCTAAGACTTTAAATTTTACATATTAGATTAAAAGTTATATTTTACTACTGCCCGTTTTATAAAATTTGCTCTGCACATTGCTGTAGTCTGCTCGGACCATATAGGCCCATAAAGCAGAACAGCTTTAGGCTGCTTTTTGATTGAATTAACAGCTTTTGCTTCCTGATGTATAAAGTCATGCAGCGGTGAGCAAATGGTTTATTTTACTATTTTATTTTTAAAGGTATTTATATGTTGTATTTCAAATTATGTATATGTATTTATAATATTGTATAATTTTATGTCAGCATATAACTGAAACTGTTCAAATCCACATTTCTAACATAGTTGAAACATCATACAGTGAAATTTTGCAGACGGTGATATGCTAGAAAATATTGTACATTATACTAAATAATCAGAATGGGAAAGCTAGGCGCCCATCTCCACGTATATGATATTTCATAAGTGAAAACATTTTGTTTTACATAAGCAAGAGAAATTCAGTTTATTTAATATAGCTACAATGTAATGTGCAGAAAATATGCATAAAAAGTCTTACTGATAATATTTTGGAAAGATCTATGTATTAGTCTTTCCTAGAAAAACAAACACGCGTGCTTAAATACATAATTACAATTACCACAAATTTATATGAATTCTGAAACATTTCAGAAGATTAAAATCACTTTCTCCTAAATAGGTTATCTGTTTTAATCTGCTATTCAGTTAGATCTGCAATAGTTTGGCACATAAAAATAATTGAAATTTTGTGGCAGGAGAAAACGGTTTACAGAATATATGGTTGAAAATGCACGCCACACTTTTTCCACAATTTCATCATGTGCTTTCCTTTGCAAAGGGTGAAATTCTTACCTGAAATCTACAAATCGAAGGGAGAATTTATCATTGTACGTGTATTTGAAGTTATTTTTAGATTGGAGTTGCTATATAAGCATCTGTGCCAAATGAGTTTTCTGCCAAATCTGTATGGGGCTTCGTACAAAACCCTGTTCACTTGCATTCTATGTATATGCCATGAGTGAACAGTTTTAGAGTTGTGTTGAAGGATACATTCCTATGATGGTGCTGGTATAAAGTGTCAGCAATGGATGGTGCTAGGTGTGCTGACATCGGAAGTACCCTTTTTTAAAGGGTAGCTAAGCCTTTGCAGAAACAACAAAGGTGCAATAGTTCTTCTCAGAGCGCTCTGTACCTTCAGGTTTCATCGGCTCTGCTCCGCTCTTCCAGTGTACAGAGTACAGATCCTAAATACTTTCTATGGATCCACACTCTACATGCTAGAAAATCCAAGCAGAGCCGATGAACCCTAAGGTGCAAGCACTACTATTTGGGCATTCAATGATTCTTTAAAGGCCTTGTCTGGGAATAAATCATTTTTACAGGATGCCCAAAGCCTGCCTCCACTAGGTAAAGAATCATACTTATCTACTCACCACCGCTTCGGTCTTTCATGCTTGCCCCAGCATTTCCATCTTCAACTCTGCAGATTGTTTACTTCCTCCCCAGCATGGTCACCTGCTCTGCTGAAGCCAACAACTGGCTTCAGCAGTGATGTGTCTCTTGTGGGCATGTGATCACAGTGGTAGGCTGCAGCAGAGCAGGTGACCATGCCATGCCAGGGAGGAAGTAAGCAAGCCACAGACCAGTAGATGATTTATTCCTGGACAACACCTCTAAGGGTCCATTCACACGTCTGCAAATGGGTCCGCATCCGTTCTGTACAGGTGCGGACCCATTCATTCTCTATGGGGCCGGAAGAGATGCGGAGAGCACACTATGTGCTCTCTGCATCCGCATTTCCGGAGCGCGGGCCGCGGCTCAGCAAAAAAATAGAACATGTCCTATTCTTGTCCGCAATTGCAGACAAGAATAGGAAGTTCTATGGGGACGGCCGGGTGTATTGCGGATCCGCAATACACTACTGACGTGTGAATGGACCCTTAGTGTTACAAGTAATAGTTATAAAAATAATGAAATGAAAAAAAAATTATCTGATTAAATTTGTGATCCGAAAGTTGTTGCAAATATCTACACAATAATCATAATAAAATAGGATGGTGCATAAATTATAAGGTTTGAGCTTTTGTTTTGCGACTACTCTGTTCTGATGTTTGCATCTTTCCTTTAGGCTCCCTAGATCGTTTATGACACGGGGTGATGCACTGCACCACTACATATGGCATAAGACTGTGAAAGGATATGGCATGTTAGAAAAGTGTTTTATGGCATATAGTGGATGAGATTGCCTTCAGTATAAGTGTCCCCATGAAATGCTACTTTATTTTGATAATTTACACAGTACATGTGAAGCAGAAAAAGTCTATGTGAAAGCAGCAAGGCAAGTGGGTGTAACCCAGTTTTATCAATCTTGCTCCAGTAGCGGGGTGCAGTAACATCTCTAGAAAAGCAAGTTTTGTAAATGTGTTCTAGTAAGTCTCTTCATGCCGATTAAGGCGCTCTCTCCCCAAGGAGAGTTAGTTACCCCAAAAAACTTTTCAAACAACATTGGTGCAAATTATGGCAACACAGACTCGCAAGACTGACTTTAAAGGTTTGCCATATAATAAATCCCTCCCTATGTGTTTACTGAACAGTGGCTGTCCAGGCACATGCTGCGTAGTACAGGAAAGACAAAAAAATACAAGCTGCGTTACATTGTACATTCATATACTGTAATGCGCTTTTTTAGGAAAGCAATTTAAGGAAGCTCTCTAGATTACAACTGTCAATGAGATGGGACCATGTGTATTAGCTTTAAATTATATGATGCATCAGAAATTAGGAAAATATAACAAAATGGCTTTATCTTGTTATATCTGCCCTTACAACCCTAGCTGCATTATATTATGTAAGTGACTGACCAAACCTAGCTACCCCCTTTCAGTTTAATGCAGGATGCTTTCAGTCTGAAAAGGAGTAGTGTGCATAAGACAACCCTTTAAAATGATACAACTTGGGTTGGTATGGGCAGCTAACATGATACAAATTAGGCGGAGTTCACACTTCAGTTATTTGATCAGTTATTTCCATCAGTTATTTTGAGCCAAAACCAGGAGTGAAGCTACTCAGAGATCAGATGTAATGGAAAGATCTACACCTGTTCTGTGTTTTTGACCCGCACGGTTTTGGTTCCCAATAACTGATGGAAATAACTGACCAAATAACTGAAGTGTGAACTCTGCCTAAGGGTCCATTCACACGTCCGTTTTTTCTTTCCTGATCTGTTCCGTTTTTTCAGGAACAGATCAGGACCAGATCTGGACCCATTCATTTTCAATGGGTCCTGGAAAAAATCGGACAGCACAATGTGTGCTGTCCGTTTCCGTTGTTCCGTTCCGCATGTCCGTTTAAATATAAAACATGTCCTATTCTTGTCCTGAAAAATCGGATCCTGGTACAATACAAAGTCAATGGATCCGCAAAAAACGGATGACATTCGGATGTCATTCCGTATGTCATCCGTTTTTTGCGGATTCCGTTCCTGGAAACACATAACAAATTATTATTTTTTTTTTTTTTTTTTTTTTTTTTCAATTTTTTTTCAAAGAAATCCAAACAACTTTATTTGATTATTGAAATGTATACATGCTCCCGTTTTTTGCGGATCCGCAAAAAACGGATGACATACGGAAACATTTTCAGGAACAACGGATCCGCAAAAAACGGACCGTTTTTCAGGATGAAAAAAAACAGGACGTGTGAATGGACCCTTAGGCCGTGTGCCTTCTGCAATTTGCGGAACGGAACGGGCGGCCCATTGTAGACATGCCTATTCTTGTCTGCAAAACAGACAAGAATAGGACAGGTTATATATTTTTTTTGCGGTCGTGTGCATGAGGCCTTAAATGTACTGGCTTTTTTTGTTTTATTTTCTTCATTTCTAATTAATGATATCCGCATGCAGCCAGTGCTGCAGTATTAGAGGAATGGCCATCCATTCCTTCTTAGCGGCTCTCTGCTCAGTTATTGGAGATCCAAATGTAGTCCCCTATATGACATCTATGTGCCCTATGCCTTGATGAAAAAATGATTATGCCTTATGCAGATAAGTTCAGTAAAGTATAATTACCATGGATGTCTCAGGGCTTGTTCACAAGTGTATCTCTTGTTTGGATCCTTTTCCATCAAATGGCTGATAAAGTCTTTAGCTGTTTGGATACAAAATCTAAAGTTTATATGGGACAGACGCTAAATTCAGCTCTGTGATATAAGGCAGCTTGCTCTAGTGCAGTTGTAATTTGGCTGTTAATTTATTTTCACTTGTTGTGACGGAAGCCTGTGATTGGCTGCATCGGGCACGTGTCACTCTGTCGACAGATGTTAATTTCAGCGCTGCAGGGAGAGAAAGAGACGGCCAGGGAGCAACAGAGACCGAACCCATGTAAGTATGGTCGGCCAGTCTGGAAGGTCTGTATTAGTCTTGGATAACCCCTTTAATTCATACGATCACATGCATAGTGAGCCGGGTTCACATCTCCACAATTTTTTTCGTTATTCGACTCCGTTAGAGTGGCAAACAATGGATATGACAAATGTGCTGGATAGGGCATATAACTGACCCGTATGGAGCTGATCAGAGCTCCATGGAATAAAATGGAGTCCATTTCGTTTCCATTCGGAATCTTTTTTTTTACTTTTTCGTCCAGTCTTTTTAATGGGGGGATCCCCATTAAAAAGACCTGCAGCTGCTTGGATCTTACAGCTTGGACTATCCATATGCGAGAAGCTACGCTATCTGCATTAGCACGGACCCAAAACACTTGAAAAAGGAGTATATCCACTCCGAAATGCGTTGTCACTCCACACTTAAATATTAAAAGATTTTAATAATATCCACTGGAGTCGCGTTTGCGCCAAGAGGTATCACAGTTGTGTACTGTCTTGGTACATATCCCCCCATTGAACCTCACATCACTCCTCTGGAGAATTTGGCCTCTCCACCCACGAGGATTGAGAGATACCGGCAGCACCGACCCACTGATCTCACAAGTGTGGTGCCTCTGATGCACAACACAAAGGTGAGCACATTAATTGGCACCCATCGTGTTTGATTTACCCCATTATTTCATACTATCCTAGGAGCACCTTTCCCCCTTTTTCGCCACATATACCTTTTAATGGAATCTGTGACAGAGGCTCCAAATGGAACCTCCAACATAGATGTAATCTCACCCTTAAAAAATGGTTTAAAAGTGAAATTTAGAGTAATTGGTGGAGACCATTTAATCTTTATTTCCATAAATCTACATGTATGTCGCACTGAATTAAAGGGGTTGTCTTTATGAGACAGGTTAGAGGAGAACTACAGACCATAGAGCAAGCCACTCTGATAGCCTCAATACACCCATTTATTTTATGATCACCTATTCATTTGAATAGTTGCAATGTCCCCAATAGTTTCTATGTAATACTAAATGTCCCCAACATTTAGTATTACATGTGGAAAAAATTATAGGCTTTAAGCCAAACCCATAGCAGGCCACCATGACAGCTTAAATCTAAGAATTTTAGTTGTCACGTTTTTGAAACCCTTTCTTAAAGAGTTTTTTTTGTTTAATGTTAATAAGTGTTAGTCATTACACAATCAAAAGTACTGAAGCATTTGTTTAGTGTCTTCTCTCCTCTCTGCACGACACAAAGGGAGATGGACTCAATGTAAAGTCTATGGGCCCATCTTGCACCTGCCTTGTACAGCAAGGAAAGAGAGCATGCTCTTCTCTCCCCTCGTTCTAGAGATTGATGGGGGTCTCAGTGCTCAGACCTCCACTGATCTAAACTTTTGAGATGGCCCTATAAATAAATCAAAAGTTTACTGAATGTACAGTGCCGCTTTACAACATATTTTATGCTGATCATGCTGGACCGATGTACATAGCTTATTAAAGAGGACCTATCATTTTTCCTGAAATGTCTGTTTTAGCAATTACTGCCATTCACCATATAATACCAATTTTGGACCGTTATTATTTTCATAGAGCTCTATTTTGTGCCATTTCTCTATTATTCCTCTAGAAATTTACGAATGAATTGCCAGAAGTCTGCAATGAGGGTCCAGCTGGGTGTTACCAGTTGGAGGTGTCTCTGCACAGTCTGACACTGGCATTGCTGATTACATAGAGTCACACTGTGCAGGGACAGAATTGTTATTACATTTGGAATGCAAACTGTTACTAAAACTGATGTTAGGACTCTATCTTTTTATAAGCTGTAAACCTGAGCTCCAACCTGAGAGCAAGAAGACATTTTGAAAATGATAAAGAATTAGGCTGGGTTCACACAGGCGTCACGTTTTGGCTCAGGATGCGTCCCGGGTGCATTGCGGCAAACCCGTGCGAGTAGGTACCCAATTGCAGTCAGTTTTGACTGCGATTGCATTCCGTTGTTCAGTTTTTATCACGTGGATGCAATGCGTTTTACACGCGCGTGATAAAAAACTGAATGTGGTACCCAGAGCCAAACTTCTTCACTGAAGTTGAGGTTTGGGTTCGGTGTTGTGTAGATGTAATTATTTTCCCTTGGCCCTTTGCTGACGTCACTGAGCTCATCACATGGTCCAATTAAATGGTCCGTCACCACGGTGATGCACTGTGTGATTGGACCATGTGATGTGAAGTCACCACAGGTCCTTTAGCTGGCAGCTCATGATTAAAGAAGAGATTGGCAACTACGCGATCAAGAGGAGGAGGTGAGTTAATTTTTTTAAATTTTTTAACCCTCAATTGACCTTCTACTAAGCATTCTGTATTAAAGAATTCTATTATTTTCCCTTATAACCATGTTATAAGGGAAAATAATACAGTGAATAGACTATCTTAGCAACCATGTGTGAAAATCGCACAACATCCGCACTTGCTTGCGGGTGCTTGCGATTTTCACGCAGCCCCATTCACTTCTATGAGGCCGTGATAAACGCACAATATAGAGCATGCTGCGATTTTCACGCAACGCACAAGTGATGCGCGAAAATCACCGCTCATGTGCACAGCCCCATAGAAGTGAATGAGTCCAGATTCAGTGCGGGTGCAATCCGCTCACCTCACGCATTGTACCTGCGCGGAAATCTCGCCTGTGTGAACCCAGCTTTAAAACACAATGACGCACATTTACTAATATGATTGCCCCTAGAATTTGGCATAACATTTGGTGCATTTGTGGTACACTATGTTGCATTAAATGTGTTGTCCACCTTTGTAGTGCTTTTTTCAGACCCGCCAGTGTGGCCTAACCCACGGTGGTCACCTACTTACCTGACCAACTGCTGGGTTCCAACTCCATTGCTACCCCTTGTGTACCCGCATCAACATCCTGTTTGATGGGGGTCACTTGACCGCCGCAGCCAATGACTGATCGTAGTGGTG
The DNA here is from genome assembly GCF_014858855.1 of Bufo gargarizans. Classification (NCBI taxonomy): domain Eukaryota; kingdom Metazoa; phylum Chordata; class Amphibia; order Anura; family Bufonidae; genus Bufo; species Bufo gargarizans. The sequence goes on along the minus strand of NC_058081.1, from coordinate 228,513,347 downwards.
ACATGTCACCTATGTGTCACTTCACTGGGTCACATGACACATGAGTGAAACATCACCGCCTTGGCCAGTCATGTCTCACATCAAAAAGGATGCTGACGCAAGTACACATGGGACCAGTGGCGCACGAGGAGGAATGATGGAGCTGGAATCAGGGCTCAGGCCACCTTGGGGCGACACTGAAAGTAAACCAATAGTTGGTGTAAAGTTAGACAAAAGTGTCTGATCCATGCAGTAATGTATTCTCCAGTGTGAACCATGGTGATAGATTTAGGCTACATGCACACGACCGTATGTGTTTTGCGGTCCGCAAATTGCAGATCCGCAAAAAAAACTGATGATGTTCCGTATGGCATCCGTTTTTTTTTTTGCGGATCCATTGTAATAATGCCTATCCTTGTCAGCAAACTAGAAAAAAATAGGACATACACTATTTTTTTTGCGGAGCAACGGAACGGACATACTGATGCGGACAGCACACGGAACGGACACGGAAACAAAATGCGGTCGTGTGCATGAGGCCTTAGACTAAGTTTACACTGTCTGCATTTTAGACAAGATTAGTAAATCTGCCGTTTTGTAAAGCTCTTTATTCTTAAATACTTAACATATACATTTCAGCATTTCTCTTACCTGAATCTGATATATCATCCCAATATGGAGAGTCAAATTCGTAATCTGCCTTCAGAATCTGTTCAAACAATTTTGAATCATTTTCATCATAGAAAGGCGGATACCCACAAAGCCTGAAAGGATAGATACCGGTATATCTAATATTATTATGAGTGAACTGTTTTCCACACAAACTCATGATATCAAAACAAATTATCTTTAATAATCATAATAATGAAATATGATTGTTCCCCATTTATTGTCTACTGTAAACATGAGCAGTGATCAAATTTATTCATTTTATGCTGAAATGAAAGAAGAAAAAAAACATTTGGGCAGCAATCTAATAGTGTAAGCAGGCATCTGCCTGCAATGGGCATGAGAAGAGGGAAAGCAAAGACAAAGTCTTAAACTTCTGTGTTGAGATGTCACTACACTTTCTACATCATCCAATTACTGAAGTAAGATTGTGACCAGGAAAATTCACAGTTGATAGATCTGAGAGTCACTGTACACACAATTTAATTTCATTCAATACAGAATGGTGTAGTGCATTTCTAAATCACTTAAAAATATGCCTGCATCTACCTAAAAAAAAGCTGTAAAGTCAAGGCCACTAGGGGTCTCACTTCCACGTAATTTGCAGTCCACAGACTGTTGTCAGGGTAGAGATGTGGGGGGTGTCAGAGCTAGCTTCTGAACATCATAGAAGCCTCCTGCCTTTCTGTGTGATTTATCCCTCCTTATCAGCTTTCTGAGCTCCCTAGAAGAAAGCATAGTGGAAAGTAAGGGAACTGAGGTCACTGCATTCAGTGCTGACAGAAGGGAGACGCCCCCTGCTTCTGAGAGAAATGCATCTAGCTGTGCAGCTTAAACAGGGAATAATATGGCTGAAAGAGACTTTAGGGAAGCCTAAACATAACTGTTCCTTCACAGTTATGATTTTACAAAGAAGCACAGCCATTGTGTACTTTAAATCAGCTAAATAAGCTAACCACAGCCACTTCTCCACGCACTTTTCAAAACTTGAGTGAGTGATGTAAAAAGCAAAATGCTGCAAATACGCCTAAAAATGGCAAACTATATGTTTTTAAAGCCAGAAATCTTGAGTGCTGTGGCTGGATAAATTCCATCTGTGTCTCTAAACTGTGTTAAATTATTACTATGAACACAACACAATATTTGTCCAGTGTAGTATATGCTATCCTTTTTAACAATATGTGTACTATATTATTATAGAGGAGGTAGTATGTGACTTTACTAATACTGAAAGTGACTGTAGTTACATGTATACCTTTGACTGCAATGTATAAAGCAGGGGTCAGCAACCTCTGGCACTCCAGCTGTTGTGAAACTACCAATAAGTAGAAGTCTGTATAAACGGTCATAAACCAGCTGTGTAAAATATGCATATACTTGGTTTTCTACAATTTGACAAAGCAATGCAGACACTGTTACAAAAGAGCAATCTGTACAAAAAAGGCTTTTGTTATAAAATCACAGGAAATGTCATGGACTCAAAAGAACTCGTCTGACTAACATGCTTTGCCATCAATAGTGTATTGAATGCACAACAAAGCAAATAAAACAGTCTGGAGGTAATTATTATACATTACTGACTGGCACTCTAGCGAGACAGATAAAAATATTCTTGGATTACAATGTGTCATATCTCTGGTAATGGCTTGTGTTCAGCTATTTCTTCTAAATATAGTCTGTTTCTCTCTATGAATGGCTCAGATTTCCACACAACACTACTTATTTGTAAATTATGTAATCGTCATCAACTCTATTGGAAACTAATGTTTTTGGGCAGCATACAGACTGCAGTTTTTATTGTTATATTTATAACATGTATGATTATTACTGAATCTGTCAGAAGTTTTGACCATGCTAAAATGCTGATTATGGTAGGTAGGAGTTTGGCAGCAAAAATGTTAAAGGGGGAGCTTAAATGTGTGGCGATCTTGCAGACTGCATACTACAGAATATTTATGTGAATTTATGTGACATGGTCAGGAAGGGGTTAACTACATTGAATATTGTACAATTACTACAATGGTGCAAGACTCTTACTATTATTTGTGAATAATTTATCATCTTTCTGTCACTTTGCGAAAGAGAAAAAGTTTTAGCAAAGAAAAACCAGGTTTCCAATTTGGAAATATACTCCATTTTACCAGACATGTACCAGAACAGTGCATACAGTTCCATGGTGGGTCAGCCATGATAAGTCCCCCAATTCAAACTAATATGTGAAAGAAAATTTGTGTGATAAGCAGTACTTACAGAATGTATGCAATTACGCCAATGGACCAACAGTCTACTGCTTTACTATATGGTTTCTGGGCTAGGACCTCTGGAGCTGAAAATATGAAAGACATACATTAAGTGTACAACTCATGGACCTGCCCTTATCAGACATTGGGGGCATATCCTAGCGATATGCCCCCAATGTCTGAGATGGGAATAACCCTTTAATAGCAAAACTAAATTACTAAGCAACAGATGTTTCACATAGTCCTCTCACTTTGTCAAGAGCAAAGTAGCTTACTTCACATACACTTTTTTCAGCTTTTTTGCTGAAAATAAAAAAATAAATTCAAGTGCTTTTTGTAGCATTTTAACACATTTTTAGCTCCTATAGCGAAACCTATTGTAAAAATGCTACTGACTGAATAACAAATTTCATATTTCCACATAGACTCTTTCATGATCTACCTATACTCAGGACTGTAACGCTAACAAGGAACTTTCCTCTGTGTCCAGAGAAAGGAAGTTTCTGCACTAACATAGAAGACGATTCTTTACTGCAAGAGCAGTGAGACTCCGGAACTCTCTTCCAGAGGAGGTGCTGGGATCATTTTCTTGAGTGTAATAAGTTAGAATTAATTGAAAATACTGTACAGGTAGCACTACTGCGTCAGGTCTCCTGGATGGGTGCTCTCAGCCAACAGATTCACCCAATCTATAAAAAAGCTGAATGTCAAAAAGAGGCTGGGCACTCGCTATACCTGGAGTAAGTGGCACTTTAATTTTTAGAATAGTCAGATACGATAAAAAACATATTTAAACATATACAATGTTTAAAAACTCACAGTAAATATATACAATGGTTAAATTATTTACTTATACTTATAGGTTATATGCATTTACTGTGAGTTTTTAAACATTGTATATGTTTACATGTTTTCTATCGTATCTGACTATTTAAAAGATTAAAGTGCACTTACTCCAGGTATAGCGAGTGCCCATCCTCTTTTTGACACTAAGGCTACTTTCACACTAGCGTTCGATCGGATCCGTTCTGAACGGATCCGATCATATTAATGCAGACGGAGGCTCCGTTCAGAACGGATCCGTCTGCATTAAAATGGCAAAAAAAAGCTAAGTGTGAAAATAGCCTCGGACGGATCCGTCCAGACCTTCAATGTAAAGTCAATGGGGGACGGATCCGCTTGAAGATTGAGCCATATTGTGGCATCTTCAAACGGATCCGTCCCCATTGACTTACATTGTAAGTCTGGACGGATCCGCACGCCTCCGCACGGCCAGGCGGACACCCGAACGCTGCAAGCAGCGTTCAGCTGTCCGCCTGTCCGTGCGGAGGCGAGCGGAGCGGAGGCTGAACGCCGCCAGACTGATGCAGTCTGAGCGGATCCACTCCATTCAGACTGCATCAGGGCTGGACGGCTGCGTTCGGGTCCGCTCGTGAGCCCCTTCAAACGGAGCTCACGAGCAGACCGATGAACGCAAGTGTGAAAGCAGCCTAAGTTAGAATTAGTTAGAATTATTAGAATACTAGAGAAGAGTCCATGATCCAGGGAGTTATTCTGATTGTGTGATTGGAGTCAGGAAGGAAAAAATGAGCAAAATTGGCTTAGACTTTATGGGGTTTCTTGCCTTCTTCTGGAACAACTTTGCATGATGATAGGCTGAACTGGATGGACACATGTCTGTTTTAGCCATACCAACTGTGTTACTATGAACTTAATAACACATCTGGCTGCAGCAATTTGATTAAAAATATATGAAAAACAGCAGTATGTTTGAAACATTACAAAATAAAAAAAATGCCACTAAACTACTTGCAAATCTAAAAAAAAAAAAAGTGCAAATGAAGTTGTTCTAAGGGCGATGAATCATAAAATATATTATACCTATTAATATTTTTACGGGCAAAATCATGTACTCAATGAGTAACATCTTGAATTTAGATTTTTTTTGCTGGTTTGCATGTTTATTCATTTCTGAAAATGATTGTAAAGTCATTTGTCACAGTAAGCACAAATAGCGGCTTTTGTTCACTACGTTACATGGTCTATCTGCACTTTGCATATATCTAGATGTCAAGTCATTTCTACCAACTAAATAGATATTCTGGAGACATTGTAATGTCACAAGACAAAATCACTGTTTACTGAATCTATTTTTAAAGTAAGGTTAATTTTTTTACAGCTGTAATTTTTTTTTGCCTTTGGCTAAATTCTGTGGTGGATTGTGCTGAACATTCATGCAATGCCACTTAAATAATGTCGCTGTGGCCTGAAGTTTCTGACTGTCCTTGTCACAGACTCTTGCATTATGTTAAAATTTTGTCTGAAGAGCCCTTCTAAAGCACAAACGATAAATGTGACCTACTAACACAAATTACATCAAAACCGATTTTTAAGGTAGCATAAAGTAGTGACTCTCAATGTAAGACACGCACTGCCATGTCCTCAATATTCATGAGCTGAAGACTAACCCTGGTCTCCATCTTCTGATTGACAGCTTTCTTCCTACATTATGCATAGGGAGAAGTCTGTCAATCAGAAGCTGGAGAGAGGGGTTATGTCTCATTCACATGTCAGTGTTCAGTCAGTGATTTCCATCAGTGATTTTGGGCCAAAACCAGGTGCGGCTCTAAACACAGAACAGGTGCAGATCTTTCCCTTATACCTTATCTCTGTGGAGGCTCCGATCCTGGTTTTGGCTCACAATCACTGATGGAAATACCGGACCAAATCACTGACGTGTGAATGAGGCTTTAGTTTTGTTGACCTCAGAAACAAAATTTAGAAGCTGTAGCTGTCTCTGACAAAAAACAGACCCCTTTTTAAATCCCAGACAACTCCGTTAATTAATTATACGGTATGTGGCCTGGAATACTATGAAATATTAATTTGGACATGCTTGGAGTTGTAGTTTCACAGAACTGCTTTATTATTACAGTAATAAGATTTATGTTTATCCAGCTGAACAATGTGTCACTTACCAACATACCCAGGTGTTCCACAGGCTGTGGACATCACATCTCCTTTACCTTCCATCTTTGAGAGACCAAAATCACTTATCATAATTTTTGACTCTCCTTCTTGACTGAAATATAGTAGATTTTCCGGCTAAAAAGAAAGAAATGTGAACTAACATAAGACATTTGAAGCATTTCCTGGGAGATAACCTGGACATTGTCAGCAGCAGTGGAGAATAGTTGGAGGTGAATATCTCGTTTATGTTTTTAAGTCCTTCTGACCAAGCTGCCAACGTTTTTATCTAGCTGGGACACCGGTTAAAAAGGACTGTCTTACTACAGTATTATATATTCTACATTTCTCCATTAAGTCTTGTAAAACATAATTTTTCTACTGGAATTATTTAAAAAATTTGTGTCTAGATAATTGGTGTTGATTTATTAGGGATGATGGTTTTATAAAAACCAATATCACAGTTGGCCAGACTATGGTATTTTCTCTTGCTCTAAATATAAAAGCTATTCAGTAAAAGGTAAGACAAGACAAATGATGCATTTTAACTATGGTGGCGATGAAAACAAATATGTGGATGTTCATGCAATCTAAAGTTGTTATAATAGGACAGAGACATGACAGGTTGGATACTTTATCCCACAGTACATACATTTGGACATATTAGAGGATTACAAGCTTGATACTGGCGCCCAAATATTCTTGAATACATTCCTTCAGCTATACCGTAATTAAACATAATTCCTTTGGATATAATACTATGAGGCATCCTACTTCTTTGTTGTTTTTGTTCTGCTATACTTTTGTTTCATAACAGAAACTTCAGTCTATAAGTCACTTTAGGCTTGCAGGGGGGCCTGTGAGCCACTCTGGCGTCCTTGAGCCATTCATGTATTAAGTAGATGGGCTTTCATATGAATGGCCACCCTGAACATTTACCCTACAAGAGGTGACATTGCTGTAATCTGAAAGTGGCTGTCTCTGATTTGACAACCCTTCAATAGCTTGTGAAGCAAAATATATCTTTCCGACATATCCACTGTATAGTGTGATCACTGAGGGTGTCTTCGATATGGTGAGCAGAGCTGCCCGAGTCTCATTCATGTGAAGTAGATGTGTATGCTTTGTGTGAAGTCTTCTTTCATTCTATAATTTGCCAAATGATATTCATATAACTTACTCTTTGTGATAAACTATCTTACCTTTAAATCTCGGTGTACGATTCCAAGTCTGTGAAGATAGAAGACAGCATCTAACACTTGTCGGATGAGCGTACTTGCATCTTTCTCTGTATAAAACCCCTTTTCCACGATTCGGTCAAACAGTTCTCCGCCAGACACCCTGAAAAAGAAGATTTGATATTACCTACTGCACTAAATAATTATTCTGTTCCAATACCAGTGGAGTCTAAGTGATGCATTATTTATCAGTGTTTGCAGCCTTCCTTTTGTTTGCCTTAGAAACAAATTACAGTACGTCTTAGCTCCTGGTTTATAATGAAACCTCTACCTACTGTGATAACCGTGTACATATTAACAATAACTTTATTAACACCTGCAATAGTGATGGCACCAAATGAGTTTAGTGGTAAGGAATAGTAACTATTGATGTTAAAACATAATAAAAAATTAATTAGAATGCTATGGACACCTCTGTCATGGGAAAACATTTTTAAAAGTTGCACTAAGTTTCATTCTGCAATATTCAATCCTTCATTCATTTTCAGACCCGTTGATATTCAGTTTGCTCTTAGTTTCAGACTTTTCTAATGGGAAGTGTACCTCCCACAAATACATGCTGGATCTGTGGGTCCAGGTTGCTGCTTCCTTGCCTCTGCAAACTGCCCTGTGTGTGCTTTCCTCCCCATCTATATCCTGGATCAACAAATGATGCGATTTGAGGAACCTGCCTCTTCCTCAGCTTCTGGACATGCTTTCAATGTAGACCAAACAAACATATACCGGTATATGTTACTTGATTCATTTAAATAAAAGAAACACCACTGGGACAGCACTGGTCTAGGATCATTTTTCCTTCCTTTTCTTTATGATATTGAATGACCACATGTGTTTTACCTCGACGTTGATCCCCACGACCAAGCAGTATATTAACGTCATCTTTCAACACCTATTATAGTTGTTCTGGTTTTTCAAGGTGAGAAGCCACTTGTCTCCACTCCCCCGTTATCCATTGTACTTGAGTAGCACTCTATGCTGCTCTCTTATTATCTATAGTCTGTGTGAACTATCCTTCCTTGGATCTCCATACACATCTTCCCCTCTGCTGTTATCTTCAACACAGACAGAAGGGACAGAAAGAGCAGGGATACCTGCCAGAAGCAAGATTAATGCTCTGACTGATTTATGTCAGATTCAGCAGCACCAGCAGCAAGGTGAAGGACACAGACTCTGCAGAAGGAAAATGGTAAGATATCTTTTAATAAAGACTATTCAGAAAGTTGCTTAATTTTGCATTTGGGAAGCAAAAAAATAAATGGACTTGGAACTACTGGCCAAATGGACTTGGAACTACTGAGGCATGCGCCACTCCTGATCTTCCTCAGCACTAGTGCACAGGACCAAAGCGGCTGCTACTGGGCAGAGAGACAGGCACTGAGGGTCACAGATAGGTAAGTTCATGACACAAATATATAGTTGCCATGGATGTCTTATGGAAGACAGGTAATGCGAATGTCGCTGGAGGTGCAGGTTGTAAAACATCCAAGCAAGCCAAAGTCCCATTGGGTGCATGAACATTCTCCTGATGACAATCTCCTTCCTGGGTGACTTGTACTTCAACTTGTAGCTGAGTCAGGAAAGTAGCCAGTTGTCATCAATGGAATATCAGTCAGAATGCAGCAAGCCAGTAGATCAAAAGTCATGAGCAAAGAGAGGATTTGATATCAGTTGTGGAACCAAAAGAATAGGGAAAATAAATCCAATGGAAGAGACAGGAATTTACTCCAAGAGCAAGTCTAAGATCAGGATCAGAAGTCAGTCAACATAACACAGATGTTATGGACAGTGGATGTGAAACCACTGCGCCAACTAACCGGTTTGACTTTTGCCTAGACTTAAAAGGGTTTTCCAGGATCAGCTGTCTGAAAAGACACTGGTGCTCCTGTGAGCGGTGCTGCCTTCTCACAGCTTACCAAGCACAGTGTCGTACATTGTATAGTGGTTGTGCTTGGTATCAAGCTCAGCCCCATTCAGTTGAATGGGACTGAGCCGCGCCTATGCCCCGTGACCTTTGAACATGTTGTCACTGGCCTAAAAGAAGCTGTGAGAAGACCGCAGAGCTACTGCAAGCACCGCTGCCTTCTCAAACCCCCACGGATCAGATAATGATGATCTATCCAGAGGATAGGTCATCAGTATTAAAATCTGAGAAAATCACTTTAAGGTCGCTATCCTGTCAGTCCCCTGGTATTTGCTCTTTAACCACTATACAGGGACCTGGACTTCACTGCAGGGGAGCCACCAGGTCACTACGTTTTGGCTGCTGACCCACAGTGACCAGACAGAGTTGCAAAGCACAGAGGAATCAGACAATACTCGTAGTCAGGAAACAGTCACAGGTCAGGGAGGGCAGTGTTCCTGCAAATCAATGAAATTCGGCAGAGGACAGGGCAGGCAGCAAATAGTCAATGCAGTAAATGGGCTAAGGTCAGGTCAGGCAGTAAAGGGTCAGAATCAGTAAACAAGCAGAGGTCTGTACACGGGCAGACAAACAGAGCAGCGCACCTTCACTAGGGACTAGCAAGCTAGATAACCTAAAGTTCAGGCACTCTCCCCTGGGAAAGGAGAAGCGATTGCAGGAATGGTCAAAGGAGATGACTTCTGCAGCTGTCATCTTCACTGCCAATCAGGCAGTTATTGAGAACATTCAGTTCATTCTAGTTAACAGTCTGTGCATCAGCCCCTGTAAACTGGCCTTAAAGGGGTTGTGTCACTTCAGCAAGTGGCATTTAGATTGTAGAGAAAGTTAATACAAGCCACTTACTAATGTATTGTTATTATACATATTGCTTTCTTTGCTAGTTGGATTCATTTTTCCATAACATTATACACTGCTTGTTTTCATGGTTACCACCACCCTGCAATCCATCAGTGATGGCTATGCTTGCACACTATAGAAAAAAAGTGCCGGCCTCTCTGGTGGCCGGGATCGTGGGAACGCACATAGGCTGGTGCTTTTTTTCTATAGTGTGCCGTCTAAATGTGCTGCCAACCACCCGATGAACCAGCAAAACGCTAGGTCATCAGGTGATCCTGTTGCTTGTGCAGGCCCCACAGAGCATGGCTTCTGAGCAGCAGAGTGTGCTGTCTAAACAGCGATCTGCAGCTCAGAAGCCATGATTCTGTATGAGGACAAGGGATCACTATAGCAATTCCCTGTCCTCAAACAGTGACGGAGATCACTGCATGTAAAAGCAAGGGAAGAAAAGTGCTACAAAAACTGTATGGTTTGAAGTGTGTCTCTACACATTGGTGTATGGCTAAACACCTTTGTCTAACTTGACCAACTATTAATTGGTTTAGTTTGAGACAGAATTGTATGCTGGAATTATGTTGAAATTTTGGCACTAAATGTTGCATATCAGGTCACTCCCCTTCACACAAAGCCATACCCCCTTTCCATCAAGCCACACCCCTTATTAGGCTAGGCATAGATAATTTCTCTAAACCTGGATGTGCCAAATTGTGCCACATGTCGGTGACATTTGCTCCAGAATCTAGGTGAACAGTAGTAAATCTGGGCAAATTTACTATTTACTGTATTTACTGTCTGGTGAGAGTTGTATGAACGCATCACAGTATTCTTATTAACAAGCCTAGAAGACATACTTAGTTTTAGCTTTACTTGTGTTTTTGACATATTGAGATAAAAAGGCAGCAGAAACATCTTCCATCTGCTGAGAAGAGGTTTCAGTCTGTGAACATAACCGCATACAACAATTTTAGCTGAACTCCGACTTGTGTATGCAATGCAAGCATGGAGCCATCTGGTGGTCTAAATGCTTTGTCATTAAATTGTCCACACCAAGGGAAGAAATTTCACAGTTCTAAACATCTTGAACATCTTTTGGCAAGCAGGTTTAACATGTCTGTGCAGAGAAGGAGTAGAGATTCTTTATCTGTTAGCTGCAATTTTCATCAGAATTATCTATCATATTACTAGGATTCCATTTTTTGAACTCAACTCTTAGGAAGAATTTGAAAAACTAAATTTTTGGTTAAAGGGGTTGTCCGAGTTATTTTTTTGTTCTTTCTATGTTCCTAACTAGGCAAATATAACAACTTTATAATTAATTCCCTTTATCTGCAGTGCCTGGTTTATCAGATTTGACTGAGGGTCACATGACCTGTGATGTCAGCTTCACTCCCTGCTCTGATAAAGTTTGTTTACAAGCCTATAAACGACTGTGGGCTGTCTGCTCTCATCCAGGATTCTTAACCCCTTCAGCTGCATAGACTGGGTAGCTGCAGCAGTGACCATTCTGGGCACAGGAGCTGACAGACTAGAGAGAGCATTGCACAAGAAGGTAGGGGGAAGATCCTGTGTGTATTAGCAGTGTCATTAACTTGTAGTTCTACACTTACAAGTTGCTGTTGATTCTCCCAGCACTCAGGGCAACTCTTGTATCCACTCCCTTAGCAGTGTCATTATACAGATGGGACTTGTAGTCCTACACATACAAGATGCTGCTGAGTCTCCCAGCAGGCGGACATGTCACTTAGGGCAGCTCTTGTAGCCATTCCCTTTGCAGAGCAGGCGGAGGGGCATGTAAACAAAGGGCCAGAAAAGAACCAGGGAAACAAGGAAATATATATATATTTTTTTTGCATAAAAAGTTATATATTGCTGCCCATCAGATTTTCAGTGCTATATATATTTTTTTTCATAACTCGGACAACCCCTTTAAGTATTTACAAATTACATATAAACTAGTTTATTCCCATTTTTCGCCAAAAATATTCATGCAATATGACATTATGGACAGGGCTGTACTACTGCTCTGTTGTGTTTCTGGCCATAAATGGGCTGCTATGGAAGTGCATGAGGCCTCTACTGCACCTCTGTTTGGCTTTGTTTTCATAAGGCGTATTCCATGCGATCCCGACTGGCATTGACGGAGGTTTGTAAGGCTCCGTCCAGCCCAATTCACTATAATGGGGAGCGGCAGAGATCCGGACACATTCCGGCAAATATTCTGAGAATCGGCTGGAAGAAAACTGCTGGGTGCCGGAATATATTGCTGGATATCTGACGCTAGTCTGCAACTAGCCTAACACTGCTAAATAGTGTATTCCACCCACTATAGCCACACTACTGGTTGATGCAAAATGCATCAGAGGTATGTGCATTTCCCAAAACACTATATTTCATGGTGTAGCTTTTACATTTCCATCATGCTTTCATAGTAGACCAGGAGATTTCTGCTGCCCTATCTGTGAAGTTGATTCGTGTGATATATGACTTTATATGACTTGAAGAAAGATTTCTAAGTAGAAATCACAGTAATTCCTGAAAGGACTCCTATAAGAGTCCTGATTACTCCACCCACACAGGATGACTGACAGACTTCTCTATACACATACAGACACAGAGAGAGCGCTGTCAAACATCCTGTTTGGGCAGACTAAGCACAAAGCGTCACTTCCTCTATCATATCCTGAGAGAGTAGTGGATGCATGGAATAGCCTTCCTGCGGAAGTGGTAGCTGCAAATACAGTGAAGGAGTTTAAAGAGGATCTTTCACCGATTATGACACTGTGAACTAAGAATACAGACATGGAGAGCGGCGCCTAGGGATCTCACTGCACTTACTATTATCCCTGGGTGCCGCTCCGTTCTCCGGCTATGCCCTCCGGTATCTTCGGCCACTAAGTTATAGTAGGCAGAGATTTCAGTCACTAAGTTATGGTAGGCGGAGTCTGCCCTTGTTCTGCTCTAGCGCTGGCCAGTCGCAGCGCAGAGCTCACAGCCTGGGAGGTTATTTTCTCCCAGGCTGTGAACTCTGCAATGCGATTGGCCAGCGCTACAGAAAAACAAGGGCAGACTCCGCCTTCTATAACTTAGTGACCGGAGATACCGGAGGGCATAGCGGGAGAACGGAGCGGCGCCCAGGGATAATAGTAAGTGCAGTGAGATCCCCAGGCGCCGCTCTCCATGTCTGTATACTTAATTCACAGTGTCATAATCGGTGAAAGGTCCTCTTTAAGCATGCATGGGATAGGCATAAGGCCATTCTTCATATAAGATAGATCCATAGTATTCAGTATATTGGGCAGACTAGATGGGCCAAATGGTTCTTATCTCCCGACACATTCTATGTTTCTATCCTGCTCTCAGGGCATCAAGAATCACCTACCGGGTTCTCTTTAAAGATGTCACCTCTCCTGACATGTCTGTTTTAGATTCTGGAGTATCTGTTCTTATGACTTTCTATTGTGGGGTTCCTTTGTTATTCTATTTGTTATGAAAGAATTGCCAGCAGTTTGCCAAGCAGACACATCAGAAGTTACAGCCACATCGTCTGTATGATCCACTAAGCAAAACAGTATATTATTTCATTAGTTAAATAAATTTATAGATTTCTGTATATTAAGCTTGATACAATGAATAATAAATTAATACAATACCATATCATATAGTGCAGGGATCAGCAACCTCCAGCGCTCCAGATGTTCTGAAACTACAACTCCCAAAATCCTCCTTTCACTTTTATGGGAGTTACAAGAACAGCTGAGTAAGTGTGCATGCTGGGAGTTGTAGTTTCACAGCAGCTGGAGTGCCGAAGATTGCTGATCCCTGATACAGTGTATATACTAGGTCAGTGGTGGGCAACCTTATTAGTAAAATGAGCCTAATATCGACAAAACAACGATTTTAATTTTTTTGAGAGCCAAATTTTTTAAACTTCAAATATATAGGAAGGTACATTGTTATTTACTTCATAAGGGTATTCCTAACCATCTGAACATACCTTTCTCAATCCTCGACACTACATCTTCTTTCACTCCACAACGTTTTACCCTATAAGACGCACATAGGTTTTAGAGGAGGACAATATGGAAAAAAATATTTTTCATTACACCTCAGGTCAGACCACTAATCAGAACCTCAATGTTTGAAATCTCTTTTGAAATTTGAAAAAAAGGAACTTGGGGGTTCTGTACCAACGCAACGCTGTCTTAACAGAGTTTTCTTGAATTTTTATGCACTTGGAAAAGCCGTGCGAAGATTTCTGAATCCATTTACTGTCAGTGTCACTAAATTCAAGGTGGAGTTCTTTTCCCCACTCAGCAATCCAGGGCGGTACGCTAGAATAGCTCTCACTTAGAATCTGCCTATAAATGAGGGTGGTGCATTTATGAGGTAAATTTGGCAGCAGAACATAATCAGGGAGAGGGGTAAATTTGGAAATCATAAACTGCCTACAAGCATTCTCAAAGTCATTTCTTTGAATGAAATCTTTACCAAGGGCAGGTACACCCGAGAGGGCAGTATAAAAGTCGGAAATGATCTGTAACCCTTTCAAATCTCCTAATCTGTGATGTGACATTGATAGCCAAATGTCTGATGGAGATTTAATTTGTGGGGATAACTGAGATAGGAGCTAAGGGAGAAATCTTGTCCTGAGCAGATGTTAAGACCAAAGACTTATGGCAAATATGCAGCATTCCTCTGGTGAGTACGCTATCTACTTTGGTCCCTTCTCCTGTCCTCTCAGGTGTCCATAACCTATGGAACAATTCCTTACCCAACAGGGCCAATTCTAAATCTACATGCATAAAGAATGTCTCTTGTCTGGCCAGTTTAAGCCACCTTTCCAAACTAATAGCCTGTATATAGGTTGATAGGTCAGGGAGGGAGATACCCCCATGTTTCTTTCTTCGGGAAAGAAGGCGAAAGGACATTCTAGTGCGCTTCTTATCCCACAAATAACTGCTCATGATGGATTGTAGTTTATTAATGAAACTAACAGGTACCGATATGGGTAGGGCTCTCAAGGTGTACATTATCAGCGGCAGGATGTAGGTGGTGAGGACATTTTTCCTGCCTAGCCAGGTTAGGAAAGGAGAGCTGCTCTTAGAGAGAATAGAAGTGACTTTGGAGAGTAGCAGGGGGAAATTAAGACTAAACAACAACTTGGGGTCCATCGGGATCGTCACCCCCAAATATTTTATTGCTTGTGTAGGCCACTTGAATGGTGTGAGGGCTTTGACCTTTGTACGCAGGACAGCTGGGAGGGAAACGCCAAGGGCCTCCGACTTATCGAAATTTATCTTAAAATTTGAGATAACCCCAAAAGTTTCGAAAATCTGCATAACCTCCAGCAAAGCCTCTTCAGGATTTGACAACAGGAGCAGTAAATCATCAGGAGCAGTAAATCTGCCTAGTTTCACTCCTTTGATCGTGGGGGATTGGCGGAACTTAAGAAGAAGCATCTCTAGGGTGAGTACAAACAAGGTGGGGGATAATGGGCATCCTTGATGAGTATCGTTTCTAATTTGGAAGGCGTTTGATAGGTGCCGTTGACTAGTACTCTCGCAGATGGTGCAGAGTATAGAGTATAGATAGCTCTGATGAGGCCTTCAGAGAAGCCAAAGGCTTGTAGTACTTTCTCCATATAGGCCCAGCTAACCCTATCGAACGCCTTCTCCACATCTTTGCCCAGGAGTACAAGAGGGGACTTAGATTTGATGGCGTGGGTGATCGCATGTATGACTCTACTGATATTATGCCTACCCTCTCTACCTGCAACGAAACCTACCTGTTCTTCACCCACAAGCCCAGGGAGCAACCCTGACATCCTGCTGTTAAGCAGTTTAGCCCACCACTTCAAATCGGTGTTCAGCAGTGAAATCGGCCTGTAACTTCCACATGCTTCCTTATCCTTCCCTTCTTTATGGATAATCGTTATGTGCGCTTCCTAGGCTTGTGGGGTCAGAGAGCCACCTGTAAGGAGGAGATTGCATGCCGTGACAAAATGTGGGACTAAAATATCTTTATACTTTTTGTAATATGAGCTTGGAAAACCGTCAGGTCCGGGACTCCTGCCTGAAGGGATAGACATTAGAACCTTTTCTACCTCTTCCGTTGTAAACAGTTGAAGCAGCTGATGTATATCGACCTCGGAAATTCTTGGGATGTTAATAGAGCTAAGGAACTCCGACGTGCGTGTCTCGATTTGCTGGCTGGTGAGGGGTATTGGGAGGTTATACAGATTTGAATAAAAGGAGCAAAACTCCTGAGCTATCGCTGGAGTATTAATAAGTCGGGGGCCTGAGGCTGATTTGATGGCTTGAATAAAGGATTTATTTCTTTGGTTCTTAATAAGGTTGGAGACTAACTTAGAACCCCTATTCCCATGAAGGTATTGTTTGAAGCGCAATACGAACATTCAAAAAGTCAGTGACCTTATGCCTCAAGCACTTAAGCAGAACCTCAATGTTAATAAGACCTCCCTGAGATCAGATGTCAGCTCAGACCCCAAAGTAAATGACCCCCTCAATCAGACCTCAGATAAGAGCCCCATGCCTCTCATCATCCCCATTATCAACCATGATGCCTCTCATCATCACCATTATCATCCATGATGCCTCTCATATCCCCCATTATGATTCTCGTCACCTCATTGCCTCAGATCAGCCCCAAGTTTCATAAAATAAAAAAGCACTTACCTCTCCGGCTCCTGGATGCCGCTGCTCCTCACCACCCGCACTCTGTGTTCCTCCTGCTGTCGGCTGTGCTGTGAACTGGCGTGCACAGAGTGACGTCACAGAGTGCCTCACACTGTGCGCAGCCCTGCACAGCCTACAACCGAGGACCAGGAAGCGGTGAGTACAGAGCCTTCACCGCTTCCTGGTCTTCACCCTCCTACCTATTTTTGCTACGGGCAATGAAAATGCTATCGCACTGTACATGTGAGCCCGCACCTGGAAGAGCCAATATCAGGGGGCTAAAGAGCCGCATGTGGCTCTAGAGCCGCAGGTTGCTGACCACTGTACTAGGTTATTATAAAAAAAAAACTAAAGACCTAACATTTGTCACATTGAGAGTTGGGTATTCAGGTATTCAATCTTGGCACCTGTGATGCGAACATCCTGGGGAAATTTCCTGTTGTATGCTTCAAACGAAATTCCCAAAGTTCCATACAATGGCATATGTTGCCCAAAGGATCAAATACAAAAGAAACATACTGTGCTGTAAATGTCGATCCTGAAAAACGCAGTCAACTTTGCTTTCCCATACAGTTGAAAAAGAGGTATGCAGATGCTTCCCCCCGAATATATGCTAAAAGGACACTCTTTTGGCATACATCATTGTACTTATACAACTATACAGTAGGGGGAGCACTAACACCATGATGCCTTATTTAATTAACCATACTATAAATTTCCCTGTAAAAGCGGAGCTTCTGCTTGGCTGGTGGCTAGAGAAACCAGTGACAATTTTGTGAAGACATGATTTCCCTAAAGCTGTCAGCATCTGTTACTGATAAATATGTGCATCTGGATTTGTCATGTTCATAGATAAATTAGGCACATGTTTTTGCACCAACAATTTTAATCAGAATTTGATAAAAATCCAGAAAAATATAATGTAACAAAAGTACAAAAAATATTTGTGGAAATGAACCAGCATAGATTTATTTATGACCTTCTTTAGTACATGCTGATATTAGCACAAAATAGGTAATTTTGTCATCCAAAAAAGTGTGATCCAGCAGAGGTAAAAATAGTGCAATGGCACTTGCTGTAGGATAAACGTGTCACATGTTGCTGGACACTTTTCTTTGAGGCCTCTTGGTTCACTTACTTTATGGCCCCATACAATGACAAATCTCCTCTTAAGGCGGGTTTACCTGACCCGATGTTCAGGACAATTATCTGTAAGGAACGTTCCTACAAATGCTCATCGGCCCATATAAAGGTGGCGCATATCACCCGATGAATGAGTGAAGTGCTTGTTCCTTGGGTGAATCGATCTTTCATGTGGATATCTAAATCATTGTTTCTGGGCAGCATACTGTGCTGTTTAACAGTGATCTGCTGCCCAGAAACAATAAATATGTATGAGGATGAGCAGTACCCGTCTCTCATCCCCATACAGTGGAGGTGATCGCTGCATATAAATGCAGTTCTTCACCTCCACTGATGAGCAGACAATTGTTGGGAAGGATCTTCGGGCAGTGTAAGACCAGCATTAGGCCTCCTGCACACGACCGTAGGTGTCCCGTTGCTGTATTGCGGACCGCATTTGCGGACCCACAATACACTGGCACCGTTCCACGGATGCTGACCCATTCACTTCAATGGGTCCACAAATCCGGAGATGCGGAACGGAAGCACGGAACGGAACCCTACGGAAGCACTACGGAGTGCATGTAGAACATGTCCTATCTTTTAGCGGAACGGCCCGAATGGGTCCGCCATGCGGCTGCCCCACAGACGGGGTTCGTGCATTGCAATGTGCAGTGTAAAAAAGTGTTTAAAACTCATAAATTCACTGCACATGTAAAATCCGAGGCAGAATTATGGCGCATTTTGCTTAGTAAATCTCCATCGTTGTTTTACTAAAAGTAGGACTAGTAATAAAGGAGGTTGAAGTCAGTAATAATAGAGATAAAACCAATCAGTACAGATTGAGCGTCATTCTATCAACTGCACTGCATTTACTTTACAAGGAAATGTCAAACACAAGCTATAGATACTGTATGTATAAAAGATTTAGAATGACAGACCGTGGGGCAGACTTATTAGCTGCTCCCCAATTATTTCTTTGTAATAGATAATTGTCTGTATTTCCTTCTTTCAAGGAGAACATTACTCACACCTGCCTGTGATGTCGGGCTAATGTATAACATTGTCAATGTGTGAACGTCAGTCACATGTCTTATATCTGAAAGACCACCTGTACAGGTCTGATACTGCATTATCTTGCTCTGTGTATCATCTTTTTATTTCAATAAAAATAGATTTGACAAGATAATTGTCTGTATTTGCTGAGTAATGTGCCAGGACTTCTCCACGGCATCTCCTTGGCTCTTGGCGCTGCCACACACAACATCTTGACACTAGCTAGTGTCAGGATGTCATTTTTGGTGGCACCAAAGAGAAGCCCCACCTGAAGAAGAGGAAATGGGAGAGGTAAGGGGGTGAAACCTTGAGATCTAGGATCTGAATTATGGTAACTTGTCTGGGGTCTAAATGAGGCCTGGCTTGGGGTAAAGACTGAAGTCTGAATAGTGGTGTCTGGCAGTAAGTACAACACAAAGAGAATATTCAGAAACGCGTGTATATTCTGTCAAACCCTGCTCCATGACAATCCATTCCAAAACGAACCATACCCTCTGACAAACTCTGCTCAATAACAGGTCATGCCTCGAGAAATCATGTTTTGTCAAAGTTTAAGTGCTAAAAAGTTTTACCTGAATTTTGGCACTGTGATTATAGAAATAAGAAAGTCTTGACTATGCTTCTATCAGAGGAGTGTCCTTGGAAATAAGATCCATTACTGCTTCTGATAGGGACTCTGCTCTTCATGGTACAATTATATGAATAAAGGCACAGCTAGTAGAAAATACCTCAAACACAATGCTAGAACGTTTCTACTTATCTGAAGGCTTTGATGGTGGAAAGAAAAGGTCCCATTAGGCTCTATTCACACGTCCGTGGTGGGTCGCGGACCCGCAAATTGCAGATCCACAACACACCCGCCCGGCACCCCTATAGAAATGCCTATTCTTGTCCGCAGCTGCGGACAAGAATAGGACATGTTCTATCTTTTGCGGAGCTGCGGACCGGAAGATCGGGACCGTGCTCCGCAATTGCGGATGCAGACAGCACACTGTGTGCTGTCAGCATCCATTCCGTCCCCATAGAGAATGAATGGGTCTGCACCCGTTCCGCTAAATTGCGGAACGGATGCGGACCCATTTTGCAGACGTGTGATTGGAGCCTTAGTGTGTAAAACTAGCAATACAATCAACGTAGAGATACTGACAAAATAAGTAGCATTACTACCAAAATCTACTACACCCCACCAAACATGAAAGAAAACTTAGCTATCACCTGGTTCCATTTAAAAAACTTTGGGAATAAAGAAATGTTCTATTCAGTACTGGCAATTATGTTGGTATCATGAGACATCAATCTTCAATTCTGTGCACCCTTTCCTTTTGGTGCTAAGTGCTAATGTTATCACTTTGCCTCTCCTTTTTCCATTGGCACAATACTGTGCCTGCAGCACATCTGTCTTTGCTTGCCTCCATTACTTTCCTACTGATAAAATACTTTAACCTTGTGGTAGCCTCTTGTTCTGATGTTTCCTCAAGTCTGACAAATGCTGTTCTATGGCATTCCCCCAGGAGGACTCTGAGACTCTCTGTCACATTGCCTTGTGACAGATGACTGCGACGAGCACTGTCCTCTCAACAATCTTCTGTGCTGAACAAGGAGGCTGGCCGCTGGAACTATTTAAGACATACTTGTGTTTTAAGAAATCATAGCTAATGAGAGGAGATGTATATACTCTACTGGGTTACTCAATTCCCTTCAAGGGATTTGTGGTTTTTGCTCTAAAAAGGGCAAGAAGAGCATAATTAGTCTTCTAGGATCAATATTTGGAGCTCTTATGCCAATTAGTAACTAAGACAGTGAGCTAAATGCTGATACAGAAGTCATATTCTTACAACACAGGAAATATGCAACATTTCCTCAGCTGCCATTCCAAAATGGCTCATTTCAATTGTTCTTTCATAAGAATATCATTTAGCTTTTTAAAAGACATTCTTAGGGTACTTTTACACTAGCGTTTTTCTTTTCCGGTATTGACTTCCGTCCTAGGGGCTCAATACTGGAAAAAAACTTATCAGTTTTATCCTAATGCATTCTGAATGGAGAGCATTCCGTTCAGGATGCATCAGTTCAGTCCCTCTTACGTTTTTTGGCTGGAGAACATACCACAGCATGCTGCATTTTTCTCTCCGGCCAAAAATCCTGAACACCTGCCGGAATGCTGGATTCGGCATTAATTTCGATTGAAATGAATTAGTGCTGGATCCGGCATTAAAATTGCCGCATTGACGGATCCGTTCTTCCCATCCCGCATGTGCAGACCTTTAAATCTGTAAAAAATAATAATACCGGATGAGTTTTTCCGGTATTTAAATATACAGTTTTTCCGGTATTTCAATGCATTTATCAGACGGATCCGCATCCGGATCCGTCTGACAGATGAATCTGTTTGCGTCCAGATTGCCGGATACGGCAGGCAGTTCCGGCGAAGAAACTGCCTGCAGGAATCCTCTGATGCAAGTGTGAAAGTAGCCTTAGAGTAAAAAAAAACCAATAAAGATCAAAATTTAAATGTTCCTGTTAAAACAGCATTTTAAGTCCTTACAAGAGCTGTCTCATCATAGCTTCTTATGGGACCCCAGCAGTGCCTTAACTAGAAATGACTGGGCCCCACAGCAAATATCTGAGAAGGTCCCCTTCCCCTCCTAACAACTTATTCGGAACCCCTCCTCTCATGCGACCTCCACTCATGTGGCTTGTCAAGATGTCGCTCTCAGATGAGGCCTGGCAGCCGTTCGGTCCATTTCCTACAGTGTCACTGTATATTATGTCATAGTATAATACTGTTGAGGAGACCCTGACAATTAAATCTTTTAGTCCTCATCCTGGGTGGGCCTCTTTAAAGTTCAGGCCCTAAAGCAGCCGCTTCCCCTTTAGCCCCTGGACCCCAGCAAATTAGGGTCATACACATTAGATAAAAGTAGGTTTATGGTCGAACAAGTGCGGAATAAACAATCATTTAGGTGAATGATCGTTTTGCAGATGCAACCAAGTCCATACAGTAATTCATACTGGCTGTACATGTTTGATGACACCAGAGGAATAATTATCTTTCAGGCAATGTCCGATCTTTGAAAGATTTTTTTTCTATCTATTACTTGAATATTTACAGAAAATGTTAGAAAAAGTATTTTCAGATGATGATGGTCTGTCATAGGTTTTTATATTTCACCCGACAAACGATTGTTTTGGATGAAATCATCCATTTGATAAACTTTAGCCTAAGGTGTATGGGCACCAATTGGGAACTTCCCTGGCAGTCGCTGTAGTATGCAGATGACTGTAGAGTCTGCCCATTCAATCCAACCCTGTCTGCATAACAACCAATGATCCTATAAATATAGATAAATTTAAAGGGAACCTGTCACCAGTTTTATGGTGTCCTAACTAAGGGCAACATAAATAAGTGACTGATTCTCTTAGCAAAATGCTGGGTCACTTTCTTTAATTGTCATGAATAGTCATGAATATTCACGAGCTCCTGACTCTCCCCGCCCACCTGCTGCTGGAGGGCAGGGGAGTGGCTATAGCTCTGAATTAAATATTAGCATGCGGCATGCGGCATCTTTGTGTGTATATTATGAGGTAACCATCTGTCACACCAGTAAGTGAATACATCTATGGTACTTTTTAGTAGTTAATGATTGTATAGAATTAGTTAGATTATAATCAAATATCCACATGACAGGTTCCCTTTAAGGCCCATTTAGATGCCAAATATGCCAAGAATCAGTATATTTGTTAGGTTGCGGCTGGATCTCTGCTGGTCCTCATTATAGTTAATGGGGCAAGAAGGAGACTTTCATGCTTCCGGCAATGCCGGAATGCAGAGAGATCCGCCAGGCTGTTCCCTGCCGGGTCGATAGCGCTAGTCTGAAACTAGCCTTAGACCTATATTTTATGCAAAGCTGAGCTCTGTAGCATCTCAGTCTATGTTAATCCATTTGAGCACAACTTAATTATGCTTGATTAGTTTATTGATTGCTTCTTATGGTGCTCTTGCATTCAGCAGTTCATGGTTGCGCGGCACACTCGAGCTATAATCAGGGGAATCCTTAGACACAGTATATTTGTCTAGCCTTAGTTTAGGCCAATGATTGGCTGACCATGTATTGATTGTTGAGAGGGGCCAGAAAGTGGAGAGTGATGACTTACATTGTTTGTTCCGTTTCAATGAGCAGACACAAAACCGCAGCTTGCGGAATGCTGATGGGAAGGAAGACATCCTGATGCATCCTGAATGGATCTCTTTCCATTCGGAATGCATTAGGACTAAATGGAATATTTTTTTTCCGGTTTTGAGATCCTCTTCCGGATCTCAATGCCGGAAAGCAACAACGCAAATGTGAAACTAAGGTGTGTGATAGGCTGTCTGCACACTTATCCCTCATTGTTGTCATGGGTATAAGGGGTGATTTATAAGAGCTGCAAAAAGGGATGATTGTTGGCTTTTGGGCCAAGGGTGGCGGTATTTCTGAAACTGTGCAGTTTGTGACCCGTTCATGTGCTGCTGTGGTGAAAGTGTATGGTAAGTGGATAAATGGCAGCATTGTGAATAAGCAAAGTGGAAACTGTGGAGCACCATGTGCCATTGATGTGAGAGGTGAACATCGGCTATGAAGGTGCGCCAGAGCAGACCGACACAAAACAGTGGAGCAGCTCACCTCCAAAATGAACCAGGGGCCACCAGACGTGTATCTAAAACAACTAGTTCAGCAAACCCTGCTGTGTATGGGGTTCCGAAGCAGGCAGATGGTGACTGCATCTCTGCTAATGAAATTGCATTGACAGAAAAGGCCTCAATTTACGCGGCAGTAGCAGAACTGATTGGGAGAGGGTTGCCATGTCTAATAAGTCACATGTTCTGCTTCACTGAATGGATGGACGTTGGTGTGTCAGGCAAGAAACATTAGAGAACACCCTGAAACCACTGCTGGAAAAATACAAGCTGGTGGCTGGGGAATGTTTTGTGACAATCTCTGGGCCCACTGATACTCATCCATGTAGAAGGCACTCTCAAATGATTTTGGTATGAATCCATCCTTGCAGAGCACATACACCCATACATGCTGATTGTCTTCTCTGGGGCAGATAAGATCTTCCAGCACAATGCGACATGTCACACGCCTAGAAATGTCCGACATTGGTTGGAAGAGACTTCCAAGTGCTACTCTCCCCAGACTAGAACCCAATTGAGCATCTGTAGGATCACCTCGATTGTCATGTCCACTCTATGGATTCTACCCCATGCACCCTCCAGCAGCTGTGGTATGCCCTGAAGTCAGCATGGCCCCAGATACCTGTGACACCCTACCAGGATCTTTTAAACAAATGTGATAACATAATTGTATTGCTTATACATATATGAAATGTTTACTGTCTGCAACATAAGCCCTAACCTATTAATTAATGATGTTGCAGTGGTAGGCAATGCAAACTAGATTACCTCAAAGGCATGAATATTAAAGAACCACCTGGTTCACTATCACCAGCATTTCTTCTATTTTTCTGTTACTAGTAGCTGTCAGTAATGATGTGTTCACATCACGTTTTATGCCTCCGTCTGATGTATACAAAAAAAAGGATACAAAAACGCAGTACACCGTGTTCTTGTATCCTGCACAATCAGGTAAAAAAAAATGTATAGTTTTTTTTTTACAATGGTAAAAAAGTGATACTTTTTTTTTTACAATGGATGGATGCCACTGTATAGCATCAGTCTGGGGCATCCATTTAACATATATTTTTTTTGTATATGTTAAATGGATGGGAAAAACGTGATGTGAACCCAGCCTAAGTCTTTAGTCTAAGGCATATAAATAGAAAAAAAAATAGCTACTTAGAGGGTTATCCCTGCCTCGACAATTATAGCACATCGCTAGGACACGCCACAAATATCGGATAGGTGTGGGTCCTACCGCTGGGACCAGCTCCTATCCCCAGAAGTAAACAGGAGTCCTATCAATTCACTGTTATGAGACTTCTGAAAATAGTGGAGCGAGTGGCGCACCCTAAGTCACACTCCTTTTCCTTTAAGACATATCATTTTACACGCCCCCTCAGCTTACAAGGTATCGTGGATTTTTTTACTTACTTTCTTAATAAATACGTCTAAAATTAACTGTAGCAAATTGCTCCAAATTTTGACCCGGTATGCGCTATTGTAGGCTTTATGTAGAGAAAAAATGGGCAGCAACAAGAACATTTATTTATTTATTTTTCCTTCAAAGCCCCCATTTCAGTTTTAGATGATCACTCTCTCCAGGAGTTTTACAGGCAAATAAATCATAATTCACTTCAATGACACAGTGCAGAGTTGAAGACCACCCAAACTGATGTAACAGTGTGAACGATCAAGCAGCTCCATCCAAATGAGCAAGTAAAATGGCAAGGACTGCAACATTAGGCCGTTAATATAAGTGGCAAATAGGAAAGGGTTAATAGCAAATTCCTTTCAGCCAAATATATGTCTGCAATGTGTAACAGCTTTTCTCTCTCCTCCGATCTCACTCTGACAGGAGATGAGAAGAGAGGATTTTATGAAACACAGATCCAGGGAAAATGTGTAGCGCCATGATTTGTTGTCATGGTGACCATGTGATTAGGACCTTCCTCAATCGGGTCCACCTAGACCAGAGGTTGTTATGCCAATCCAGGTGTTAAATGGGTATTCCTGGCCCCTGCATAAAGGATTGTGTCAAAGTGTACATCCATAAATTATTAATTTTATCCTTTTTCGTTTCCTCTAATTTTACAACCTTACTACACGATAATGTACTCCACACAACTTACATATTTACATTTCACCATCCACTAAACATTAATTTCTGGAAAACACCCGTGGTTTCACACCGGTGGGGTCAAAATGCTCACTACACTCTCTACTCTGGAAAATTCCGTAAGTGGTGCAGTTTCCAAAAAAGGGGTCATTATGGCTAAAGCAGCATTTTATTGTAAAAAAACTTAATTTTTCATTTTCACGGCCAAGTGTTTCTAAATTCTATGAAACACCTGTTGGGTCAAAGTGCTCGCTACAGCCCTTGAAAAATTCTTTCAGGGGTGTAGTTTCCAAAATGTGGTAATTTCTTGGGGGTTTCTAGTGTAGGGTACCTCAGGGTCTCTTGAAAGAACACCATTTCAGCAAAACCTGCCCTCCAAAAGCCATATAGAGCTCCTACAGCAAAGGGGTATTGCCGTATTCAGGAGAAAATGGGTAAGACATTGTTTGGCGCTTTTTCTCCTGTTACCACTTGTGAACACGAAATATGTGGGCCAAAGTGACAATTCATTGTAAAAATTTTAATTTTTCATTTTCACAGCCAAGTGTTTCAAAATTTTATATGACACCTGTTTGGTCAAAGTGCTCACTACACCACTTGAACAAATCCCTGAGGGGCGTAGTTTCCAAAATGAGGTCTTTTTGGGGGGTTTCCACTTCAGAGGTGCCTCAGGGTATCTTTAAATGCAACATGGGGCCTGGAAACTATTACAGGGAAATCTACTCTACAAAAGCCATATGGCACTCCTTCCCTTCTGCAGTGTGCCCATACAGCAGTACAACCACATATAGAGTATTTGTGTGAACGGCAGGATCAGAGTAATAAATATTGAGGTTTGTTTTGCTGTTAACCCTTGCTATTTTACAGAGACAAATTGATTAAAAAGGAAAATCGGTGAAAAGGGGAAATTTTTAAATCTCACCATTATTTTGCTTTAATTCCTGTGCACCTAAAAGGTTAACAAAGTCTGTAAAATCAATTTTGAATAATTTAAGGGCTGTAGTTTCTAAAATGGGGTAATTTATTAGTGGTTTCTATTACGTAACCCCTCAAAGTGGACATTTTTTGGAAATTTCCTTAAAAATGTGAAAACTTGCTTCTAAAATACTATGTATACTAACATCCTAAAAAATAAAATAACATTTACAAAATGATGGGAACATAAATAGCTCAGTCCTTAAAGGTGAAAACTTGATGTGTCCTTAAGGGGATAATCAGATTTTTCTTAAAGAATCCTAACACCCTGCAGTTTTCAAACTGTCCATTAAGCCTAATGATAATGTTAAAATGTTCATGGTCTATTGGTCTAGAGTCCACTTGATACTCCTTTGGCCCTAATGTTACTGTCAATCTTATCATTATGCTGCTTTTAGGTGACCTGCTCCCTTTGTGTCACAACAACTAGTCACGTGACAATTCTGACTACTGTCATGACTACTGGTCATGTGACAATTTTGCTGACAATGAGGCACGTTGGTATTTATCTCATCATAACTAGATAATTCAGAGAGATTTTAAGATTTAGTGGGATAGCAAAGTTCTAAACCTACATTCCTATGTATGGCAAGCATATGTAGAATATCCCCCAAGAACAGAGAGCCATCTCACTAGCGCCACCTTGCGGAAGTCACTCCCTATGTGTCAAAACCCAACTTTTTAACAGGCTTTTGTATATGACAAGGGAAAATAGCCAAGTCAAATATCCATCCGTAGACAGCTGTTTTGGTGTGCTTGCCCCTCATCAGTATGAAATATGATCCTGGCTGGCTTGGCACAATATCTTGGATGCTGGGTACTGGTTCTCCTTAAAGAGGAGGCTCACTGGAAGTGTTCCATGGTATGGAGACTTATTGGCAATGCTTCATGGGAAAACAATAAGCAAAGAGGGTCAAGCACTCTGAAACAGCTCTCTATGGAGGGATATTTGACTTAGCTATTTTCTCTTGTCATATCCGAAGACTTGTTAAAAAGTCAGAATTTGATTAATAGGGAGCCACTTCAATAAGGTGGTACCTCTTTGTGTATCCTTTTCCCATGGAGCACTTCCAGTAAGTCTCCATACAGGGGTGGTCTCTTTAGGGACAGCCAGTATCCTGCCTAAGCTGTACGGTAAGCATGTTACAGAAAATAAATGTTTCACAATTAACATACATTCAAATGCAAAAAACAAACAATATGAAGACACAACATTTCAGAATCTTTTACCCAGCTGAAAAAAAAAATCTCTATTTAAAACACCCCACTAACACCTTCTCCCCAACTTGCAGCTTGGGTGTAGGAGTAGCTACTTTTCATTCAAATCTCACATCCACATTCTCACCAATCCTTACTGTTTCTAACCATTTCTTGAATTTAATCTGTTTTTATTGCACAAGACAACACAAATTCCTGTCTATGCATCACTGTTTTTTAGTGTAAGGTAGATATTTTTCAAATCAGCTATTACATACAAAACACCAGATATCAACCTACAGTACATAACATTTTTGCACTACCCATGAACATTTTATTTCTATCTATTCAGCTTCATTATGCTCTCATTGTGTGGCATTTCCATTTCTTCATGACATCATCAGCTTTTAAATGTCTTGTCCTTTAGATCAACATATCCCCTTTTCACAGGAGTTGGCATGGCAATCTGGGCCAAATGGAGAACATGAGGAAAGAGAACTTATATAATAATTAAAGGAGACATCCCTAGATATAACAGGTTTCTAGTGCTGTAAATCAGGTATCTAGTGCTGTATGTTTAGTAGCTGTTAATGTAATGTACATCCAAATATGAAATTAGCACTGGGGGAGGGAAAAAGGTTGGATCGGGAATAGATATGCACTGGGGTTTGGGCCCTGGATCTTCTGATAACCTAGCAACACCCCTGTTACTGGTATGGGGCCTGTAAACAGGGTCTGATCTGAATCCTGCATACTGGCCTGGGGATCATACATAGGGGGAATGCCCTATATAAATCTGTAAATATATCCTTATAAAGTTGTCAAATATGGTCTATCCTATCTTCCAATATTGCCTGCTTTTAAGCTGTGGTTTCTGGAAATTTCAGATAAAATGCACACTATGCAGACAGGTAGAGTTGGTAAAGTATATTTAAATGTGCCAGATTTGTTGCAGGAATTTCTGGACTGTTCCATTCACATGAACCGAACTTGCAGAAATCCATACACATGCTGCAGAAATATCCTCATTCAGATGTTGTCACGATCAGTGTGGGGGGAAAACTCCACACTGAACACAGGAAGGAAGGGGAACAGTAACTAGGGAAGAAACAGGTCACCTCCTAGACAACCCTAATCCTAACTATCTATCAATATGAATAGACCTTGAAGGTAAAAAAATATTCATATGCAGGATACCTAGGCCTTTATATCCCTATTAGGCCCTGGAAAAGGTTAGGACCAAAGACAACCCATTCCTCCCCAGATGGACGAATGAAAGTCTTTGTCTCAGGCCCAGATACAAACAACAGGGAATATAACAAACACAAACAAACGCAACATTTAACTTAGAGACGGATGAGCAGGAACACCAAACAAACTCACACCAGCTCAGCCAAACCCAAATTAAGCTATCTACCGCATAGTCAGAAGGGTGGGGTCAGACTATAAAGGCTAGAAGTGATGACCACTGAGAAACAGCTGGAAAAAAAATTGGTCATTAACCCTATCAACACTGAATCAAGAGAAATCAAGGAGGCTATTAGAGTCCTCAACCCTCAGCCAATCTCCTCGATTTCCTGACATCAGTCACCTGAGGGACCATGACAGATGTATGGGACACCAATTCTGTTATATATGAGAAAATGTAGATTTTTTTAACTTGGGTTTATTTGTTTTTTAAGTCATTTTTAGCCCCATAAGGGGATATGCAATCGTAGTGCCATGTACAGTATTATGCCTTTCATTTTACACCAACATGCAGCTGATTAGACCCTACCTCTGGTATGGCCAGGGCTTCCCTACATGGCAGACCCCAAGGTTACAGGTAAGCCTCCAACTGCCATGTCCCATGACTGTGTGGAGACGAAGGGGATTTAACAATAAACTGCATTGTTTTTATCTATGTGTTTTATATAAATGTAATACTTATAACAATTTAAAAGAAAATGCAGGCAGTCCCTATTTACTACTTGTTACTTTCCAAAGGTCTGTACAAAGCAGGGGTCTCTACAGGCTGCTAGGAAGTCATCAAAAAAATAGAGGTTTAAAAATAGATGAATGTTCTGTGTGGTAAGGCTTGCTTCTTGCTGAGTAACATCCTGCTTTAATAATTCTTCTCCCATTAAGTGGCACATATGTTTTTTAGGTAACACAATTATAATGATGAAGTCCACATCATGCAGTTATGTTGGCTGAAATACATCTTGCCTCTGCTTCAGTGAACTGTAACGGAACATGCTGCCTGATTACTGTAAAGTTCATGCATTGCATATTAAGATGAAAGACTTTGAAATTCCAGCTTCAGCTATGGGTATCCAGCCCACCCCGTGCAATGCATGCTGACCACGACATGCACAACTTACAGAGGAAATCACGTTCATGCTATCTCTGCTTGATTTGTACCAGTCGCTTACATGGGTTTTAGGCATATTATTTTTGCACTATTCATACTCCTGATTCATATGTATTAAATGGCTCTGCACGCTGCATTTCAACCTAGTTACATATAATGCTTGTAGGGAAAAAGTGTACTGGGCATCCTATAGGCAAGGACAATCAGGCTGCAGAGTCAGATTTTGGGTGTGGTTGGTAGAAAGAGCCATTCGTGAAGAGTCAGAACCTGTCAGCATGAAAGTGCAGTGTAATCTGCAGGCAGCATGTTATAGAGCAGTAAGAGCTGAGCAACTTGATATATAGTTTTATGGGAAAAGCTTTTATTTCATTCATTTAGGTCCCTCCTATGAAGTCAAGGATGCGGTCCTATCAGTGATTGACAGCTTTCTCTGTATACATAGATTTCACACCAACCAGAAGATGGTGATGCCTGAGCCTTGCTATAAGCCAAAGGCCATGGCAAAATAAAAATAAAACTATCAGCTTTTTATCATCTGTATCTTGAACCCACTATAACATTCAAATAAAAAAGTTAATGTTAATATGTAGCTAAATGCGAGAATGGTACAAGGAGGGACTGCATCATATATAATCACTTATGTAAAAATTGTCTTCACAAAAGCATTGACTAATTAATACTGTTTGTAATTTGGGTCCAAACACTAAGAGCTTATTTAGACAGTGGTATGCTGTCCGCAAAAATGCGGATTGTTTTTTTGAAGAAATTAGATGCAGACCTATTCACTTCTATGGGTCCCTTTTCTTCTGCTCTACGGCTCCGCCAAACAAATAAAACATGTCCTATTCTTGTCAGTGAAAGTCAGCACATGGACCCATTGAAGCCTATGGGTCTGCAAATATGCAGAATGCAATCCGCATTTTTGCGGACAGCATACGGCCGTCTGAAAGAGCTCTAACATTGTGACACAGGGAATTTATCTGGTAAGCAATTGTTCATAACCCTTTGAATCATGGCACCATTTAATATAGTATACAATGTCGTGGGAAGCCAACCCTCCCCCTCGCCGGATGTTTTGATTCGCACGACAGGTAGATGCAGTGGCAGCCATACGGGGAGCAGGGCATTGGGGGGGTCATTTGAGGGGTTAGATAACCCCTTTAAGGGAAAAAGCTATCCCAAACAACCATGCCCTACGTGAAAAAAAATTGCCCAATAAACCTAATAACTGGTTGTGCCACCCCTGGTGGCAACAACTGACAAACAGTTGGTTTGGCCAGGCCTAATGTTTTTGCTATCTCTCTGATGGGTTTGTTGTGTTTTTTCAGCCTAATGATGGCTTGCTTCACTGATAGTGACAGCTCTTTGGATCTCATCTTGAGAGTTGACAGCAACAGATTCCAAATGCAAATAGCACACTTGGAATGAACTCTGGACCTTGTATCTGCTCATTGTAATTGGGATAATGAGGGAATAACACACACCTGGCCATGGAGCAGCTGAGAAGCCAATTGTCCCATTACTTTTGATCCCTTAACAAGTGGGAGGCACATATGCAAACTGTTGTAATTCCTACACTGTTCACCTAATTTGGATGTAAATCCCCTCAAATTAAAGCTAACAGTCTGCAGTTAGAGCACATCTTGTTAGTTTCATTTCAAATCCATTGTGGTGGTGTATAGAGCCAAAAATGTTAGAATTGTGTCTGTGTCCCAATATTTATGGACCTGACTGTATATGTACTGCATATTACTAGAATACATAACAGTTTGCAATATAAAGGGGGCAGAATGATCAAACTCTTTATCATTAGAGGATGAGTTGAAGGCTTTTCGGAAGCAATTTTTGTTTATGATTGCATTTTATTCCTTTCTGGCTAAAAATCTTTTTTTCAATTGGCCTTTATTAAAAATATTGAGCTGTTAAATGTTTTTCTAGCTCTGTTACTGATACTTTCACTTTCTGCCGGTCATCTAATAAACCGTTGGGGTCATTTATCAAACTGGTGTAAAGTAGAACTGGCTTAGTTACCCAGAGCAACCAATCAGATTTCTCCTTTCATTTTCCAAAGGAGCTGTCAAAGATGGTGGAATCTGATGCTATCGGCCACTAAGCCAGTTCCACTTTACACCAGTTTAAAAATGACCCCATATTCTCTGACATAAAGTAGTCCCTTCGAGTTACAATATTAATTGGGTTCCAGGACGACAATTGTATGTTTAAACCATTGTAACTTGAGTAATCGGTTCCAAAGCCCCAAAATGTCATCCAAGGTAAGAGAAAATGAATATTTAAGAAAAATAAGCAGATAACTAAGATAGATAAAACTAGTCCTTACATATAACAGTCAGGAAAAGCTGATAACTAGCAACTAATACATTTTACCAGAGAAGTAGCCTTGATTGGTTGGATCTGAGTCTGAGGGTTTGCATGTTGAGTCTAGTTCCAACTTACAATGGGTCAGAAAAGACCACTGTATGTTGAAAATATTGTATCCTGAGGCCATTGTATCTTGAGGGATCACTGTATATGCAAATACACATATATACATATCTATGACATATATACAGTTAACCTATCAAAAGTAGACTTCAGTTCCAATAAATGTAACACCGTGAGGCCAACTAAAGTAACCACAAAATCAACAAAACCAACAAAAAGGCACACACCACAAAGTCCCATCACAAAAAAGCATTGATAAATCACTCAACAGAAAGCGACAGCTACTAGGTCACATATTTCAAAATCATAAGTAGTCAAGTAATATATGACTACGTAGCTAAAAATAAATATTCCCTAATCAGGATACCAAAGTCAGTGAGTTACATAAAAAACAAACAAAAAAAAACTATAAAAGGTATACAGACCCCCTCTGATTGCAACCACATGCCCAACAGACATTTTGGTGTTGTTTCTTCTTGAGGCATAAGTGCTCTCAGAGTATATAAATATAGTATAGCCAATAAAACAAAGGGTAGACATCAGCCAAAAAATATCACAATTATTAACTCAGCAAAGTATAATAATTCCTGATGCATTATACACAGGCAAACTCTCCCCCAAACAGCGCCTTCAGAGGTGAAGAGTGAATATGCTTATAAAACTGGAAGTTTTTAGCCATTTTAATGCACAATTAAATTTTTTACCCCTTCCAGTTTTTTTTTTACCTTCCTGGCACAGCTTAATTTTGCTGATCTGACATATGTCACTTTATATATTAAAGGGGTATTCCCACTTTGCATTTTCATACTTACCTGCTGCCAGCGCGCCGTTCACTTCCTGGATTCTGGCTGGGGGCGGGCTTCATCTTGATTGAAGTCTTCTCCCGGCCGGGCCGCGCACTGGACTGAATGCGCACACCGCCGCGCATGCGCCATGGTGACTTATTCCTGGCCAGTATAGTACAGAGCCGGCGTGCGTGTTCACGGCTCTGTACTATTCTGGCCAAGAAGAAGTCACCATCACGCATGCACGGCAGCGTGTGTGTTCAGGACAGCAAGCGGCCCAGCTGGGAGAAGATAAGGAGTCTTCTGCGCAAGCGCGGCCACCGGGATTCCGGAGAAGATTGGTGGCCGTAACCAGGGGAAACCGAATGACAACAATGAGGTAAGTGGGGATGAATTTTCTCCTAAACGGTGGGAATTGGTTAATCAAATATATTTACAAAAATCACTGTCAAATCATTAACAGATTTAACAGTGATCATTATGATGGGAATACCCCTGTAATAACTTTGAAATGCTTTTACTCTACGCGATTTTGAGGGCCCCTTCATATATATCAGGTGATCTGGTTCAGTTTCCCTCTGGTGTGAGGCAGAAAACGCTGGTGGGGAACTGAAGCTAGAACTGATCCCATAGTTTTCTTTGGGATCGTTCTCATACATCCAATGCATAATTTGTGATGCCGGATGTCAAATAGTGCTGGACAGAAAAATACTGCATGCTCAGTTTGCACGCTATCAGTCTATAGATCTGTGCACCAACATGCAGTTACACATATATCAGCTGTGTCTGGCTGAAGTAGCTACCCGGACACAACTGATATACAGTATGTAAAGTGGGCCTGAGTGGTTTTTTTTGTGACAGATTGTTAGTGGTAAATTTGGGTCGATATGTTTTACCCTTATTTTTATATATTTTTTTGCATCAAATTTGGCAAAATTTTGCAATTTTCTAAATTTTTATTTCTCTGCTTTTAAGACAGATAGTGATAAAGCACATCATTAAATAGTTAACATTCACCACATGTCTACGTAATGTTTTATTTTTTACTACCTTAAAATCCTTTGAATTTTAAAAGGAATTTTTCTGATTTTCAAGAAAGTTTCCAAAACCAACCTTTTTAAGAATCAATTCAGTTCTAAAGTGAGTTTGAGTGGCTTTCATAATAGAAATGACCCATAAATGACACCATATTAAGTGGTGTCAAGATCCACCTCTATTACAAGCCTTAAGGATGTGGCAGAGAAAGACCTAAGCCAGTCATCCATCCACAGACAGCTGTTTTGGCGTGTTGCCCCCTCATCAGTGTGAAGTAGGATTCTGGTTAACAAATTCCTTGGAGACTAGGCAAGCCAAACAATAGCTGATCTTAGAGAGACCAACTAGGGAGAATGAAGACTCTTAAATGAGGCTCCATGGTGTTTTTTGTAGTTGGTCTCCGTAACATCAGCTATTGTTTTGTTTGAGTAGTCTCCAAGGCATTGCTCCCAGTTTGCCAGAATCCTACTCCACACTGATGAGGGGGCAACACCCTGAAACAGCTGTCTGTGAATGGATGACTGGCTTAGGTCTTTCTCTGTCACATCCTTAAAGCTTGTAATAGAGCTAGATCTTGACATAGGGGCCACTTAATATGGTGGATATGGTGATCTCTATAATGGGGACACCCCTTTGCTTGGTTTTCCTTTCCTGGAGGGATAACTGGCTTTCACTGTATTGAAGACCCATAGCAGTTATTTTCCATGTACTGCTGAGGGCAGTGACTGGCTACAGGGTGATCTGTGTGCATGGAATGTCACCACTGCAGCCAGGAAGATAACGTCAGCAGCAAGCAGGACCAGAGCTCAGAGCTGGAAGTAGCAGGGGTACGGCATACATATTAGGACATCCTCAGACATCATCAACAACTCCCTCCTCCGTCAGGCAAAACTCCATCCTCCGTCAGCCCAAACTCCCTCCTACCTCAGATGTCAGCCAAAACTCCCTCCTCCCTCATACAAAACTCCCTCCTCCGTCAGGCAAAACTCCATCAGTCCTCCTCCCTCAGACCAAACTCCCTCCTCCATAAGGCTAAACTCCCTCCTTCGTCAGCCCAAACTCCCTCCTACCTCAGACATCAGCCAAAACTCCCTCGTCCCTCAGAAATCAGTAAAAAAATACCTCCTCCATCAGCCCTCAGCCCAAACTCCATCAGTCGTCAGGTGTCAGCTCTCAGCCGTCAGGGGTCAGACATCAGGTGTCAGCCCTCAGCCTAAACTCCATCAGCCATAGTAATAGAATGTAAAATATGTTTACAGTGAGCGCTGGCACCACAGACAATTGCTTTCACACATTATACTGTATATATATATATATATATATTGTGGGGATGTGCTCGTGGTAGGCTACGGTAGCGGCGGCAGTATTGAGGCAATCATAGACAGTCTTTGTGATACACTGTGACTTTATTCACACCAACGGCATAACAGGCAATGTGCAGAGCACACAGGTGCATATCCACATAGTGCATAGAACAAAAGTCCTTCCATAGAAAATAAACAGCAGGTTTGAGTCACCTTGTTTTGGACAGACCACAGCAGTTCTGCAGGCTTCTAGGCTATCTGCCTTTGTCTCCCTCAGGTCAGAGCCCCTTCGGCTCGTAGCACCACAGGTCCCAGGGCTATCCTTCAATGTGTGCTGCGCCCAGACTCTCCTTCACCAGCACTCACTCTGTCTGTGGAAATCTCCAGCACAGCAAGACACACCCCACCCCCATCATCCGCAGGCTGGGTTCTTAAAGGCCCAGCTCCGCCAAAAACCTGGGCTGGCCGTGGGGAACAGGCACCCCCCCACTCTTTACCTGTTCCCAGTAAGAACCGGCCCGAACACGCTGCGCCAGCAGCATTCGCCGCTGTAACCGCAATGATCCGGTTCTTACTCCACCGAGGCCAGGACCTCTGGTGGCACGTATCGTCCGTCCATTATTATTCCGGGGACTCTCCTACATATCCCCCCCCTTTGTTCACCCCTGAGGGCTTGAACATACTGTTCAAGCCTGAGGGGGTGAACACATGCACAGCAGTGTACCCGGGACAGGGCATCTGCGTTCCCCTGTAAGCGGCCGGCCCTGTGCTCAACAGTGAACTTAAAGTTCTGGAGGGACAAGAACCACCTGGTAACCCGAGCGCTCCCCTCCTTAGCCCGACTCATCCACTGGAGAGGGGAGTGGTCGGTCACCAGACGGAACCTTCTCCCCAGAAGGTAATATCTGAGAGACTCGAGTGCCCACTTGATGGCGAGGCACTCTCTCTCCACAATGCTATATCGGGTTTCTGCTGGGGTAAGCTTGCGGCTTAGAAAAACCACGGAGTGCTCTTCCCCGTTGAGCTCTTGGGAAAGCACAGCCCCTAGTCCTACTCCCGAGGCATCTGTTTGAACTACAAACTCCCGCTTGAAGTCGGGCGTCACCAGAACTGGGGACTCACATAG
Organism: Bufo gargarizans; assembly: GCF_014858855.1. Lineage (NCBI taxonomy): Eukaryota > Metazoa > Chordata > Amphibia > Anura > Bufonidae > Bufo > Bufo gargarizans. The sequence continues at coordinate 228,476,627 of NC_058081.1, read as the reverse complement.
GGCCGACTTCAAACGGGAGAACGCCTCCTCCTCCTTCTCCCCCCAGCGAACCATCACTGACTTTCTACCCTTCAAGAGGCCGGTTAACGGGGCTGCCAAGGTGGCAAAATGGGGAATGAACCTCATGTAGTACCCAATCAGGCCCAAAAATGACCGTACTTGCTTGGACGTACAAGGCCTGGGCCAATTCCGGATTGCTTCAACTTTATTTACTTGGGGCCTAATGACTCCGCGTCCAATCACATACCCCAAATAGCGAGCTTCCTCTAGTCCCATCGAGCATTTTTTTGGGTTGGCAGTTAACCCCACCTTCCTTAGAGAATCTATCACTGCCTGAAGTTTTGACAAATGACCCTCCCAGTCTGGGCTAAACACGACTATATCATCCAGATAGGCGGAGGTATACTGGTGATGGGGCTTGAGGACGACATCCATCAGACGCTGGAACGTAGCCGGAGCGCCATGCAACCCAAAAGGCAACACCCTATACTGAAAAAGCCCCTCCGGGGTGACAAAGGCCGTCTTCTCCTTTGCCGCCTCCGTCAGAGGTACCTGCCAGTAGCCCTTCGTGAGATCTAGGATCGAAAAATACCGGGCTTTTCCCAGCCGCTCTATCAACTCGTCTACCCGAGGCATGGGATAGGCGTCAAATTTTGATACCTCATTCAATTTCCTAAAATCATTACAGAACCGTAATGAACCATCCGGTTTGGGAATAAGGACAATCGGGTTAGCCCACTCGCTCTTTGACTCTTCTATGACCCCTAGACGTAGCATCGATCTTACCTCCTGCGAAATGGCCTGTCGCCGAGCCTCCGGTACTCGGTATGGTCTTAGGCGGACTTTCACCCGGGGCTCGGTGACAATGTCATGCTCGATCAAGGTGGTACGTCCAGGAAGGTCAGAGAATACGTCCCTATTCCGACTAACAAATTCTTTCACCTCTTGTGCTTGTTTGGTCGACAGTCCGTCCCCTATCGTCACCCCAGTGGCGTTCTCCGGAACACCTGGTGACCCCGGGTCACTCCCTGACGTCCCGACAGAGGGCGGGCTGTCTGCAAACAAATTCTCTCTGTCTCTCCAAGGTTTTAGTAGATTCACATGATATACCTGTTCGGGCTTCCGCCTCCCTGGCTGGTATATCCTGTAATCAACTGGGCCCACCTTCTCCTTAACTTCATAGGGTCCTTGCCACCGGGCCAAGAATTTACTCTCGACCGTGGGCACGAGTACAAGAACTCGGTCCCCCGGGTGAAATGTCCTTACCCGGGCGGTTCGGTTATATACCCGACTCTGGGCCAGTTGTGCTGCTTCCATGTGCTCACGGACGATCGGCAACACGACCCCTATTCGGTCCTGCATTTTTCCTATGTGCTCTATCACACTTTTATGAAGCGTAGGCTGTTGCTCCCATGCTTCCTTAGCGATATCCAGTAGCCCACGGGGATGTCGCCCATATAACAACTCAAAGGGCGAGAACCCCGTGGACGCCTGGGGCACCTCCCGTACCGCAAACAAAACATAGGGCAACAGTAAGTCCCAATCCCTCCCGTCCTTAGCCACGACTCTTTTTAGCATGGACTTCAGGGTCTTATTAAACCGTTCTACTAACCCATCGGTTTGGGGATGGTAGACGGACGTGTGCAGGTGTTTAATATTTAATAGCTTACACAATTCCTTTGTTATTTTGGACATAAAGGGTGTCCCCTGGTCCGTCAGAATCTCCTTTGGTATCCCCACCCGGGCAAACATACTCATGAGCTCTTTAGCTATTACCTTGGCCGACGTATGGCGCAATGGGACCGCCTCCGGATAGCGAGTGGCATAGTCTAACACTACCAGGATGTGTTGGTGACCTCGGGCTGACTTAATAATGGGGCCTACCAGATCCATGGCGATCCTTTCGAAGGGCACCTCTATAATGGGCATAGGTACCAGTGGACTGCGATAGTGAGGTTGGGGGCTAGTCAGCTGACACACTGGACAGGACTGACAGAACCTCCGGACTTCCTCATATATCCCAGGCCAATAGAACCGTTGTAGAATTCGCTCCAGCGTTTTCTTAACCCCCAGATGACCACCCAACACATGCGCATGCGCTAAATCCAAGACCATTCGCCGGTAAGGCTGGGGCACCACCAGTTGTTCCACCACCTCCTGCCTCACCTTGTCTACCCTATATAACAGGTCCTGGTTATAGGCCAGGTGAGGAAATACGGTATCGGCGCCGGGATGCTGGGCAACACCATTAACCACCGACACACCTTCTCTAGCCCGCAATAACGTCGAATCCTGGAGCTGTGCGGTCCCGAAGGTTTCTCGGGGTACCTCCAGATCCAGGATGGACGAACTTTCTACTGTCTCACCCGCCAATACTTCTAGGGGAAACCGGTCAGGGTTACACTCTACCTCCTCTACGGTGACCCCTACAGCTGGGGTCCCTGCCTCGGGGTCCTCGGGCTCGGAACCTGGACATTTTCCTTCCCCATAGGTAGGCAACCCGTTCCTCCACAAAGTCCAGAACAGGGGAAAGTCCCTCCCCAATATTGCGGCATAAGGGAGCCGTCTCCCCACCCCGACGACATGTGGTACCTCCTTTCCACACACTGCCAGGGTAACCTTAGTGGTGGGATACTCCCTGCGATCCCCATGTATACAGACAATGGTAAGGGTTCGCCTTTCTGGGAGTTTTTCCGTTACCAGCGACTCATGGACCAGAGTTACCAGGCTCCCAGAGTCCAGCAGGGCCTGCACGGAGTGTCCATTAACAACGACATCACACACCGGAGGGTTGTCCGCCGCCAGCAGGGGGTCAGCTATATACACCGGTTGGGCATAAAAAGAGGACCGGCGAGCGAACCCGCAGTCCATGGGTTCGGATGCCCTAGGGCAGTTAGATGCCACATGTCCCCAGTCCTGACAATGCCAACATCTGATCCTCGCAGCCTCCCTCCTCCCCAGGGTATTCCTCCCACGGACTGGAGATCCACTCCCCTCCTTATGTGGTGGGATCCCTTTTTCAGGATCCCGGGTCGGCAGCGGGGGCTGACGTGACTTCGGTAGTACCGCTGAGTCCCGCCCCAAATCCTGAGTTGCCATATACAGTCATGTGAAAAAATTAGGACACCCTTTGAAAGCATGTGGTTTTTTGTAACATTTTTAATAAAAGGTTATTTCATCTCCGTTTCAACAATACAGAGAGATTAAAGTAATCCAACTAAACAAAGAAAACTGAAGAAAAGTCTTTTCAAGATCTTCTGTAAATGTCATTCTACAAAAATGCCTATTCTAACTGAGGAAAAAGATAGGACACCCTCACATGTATTCCCTCTTAAATTGGCTCAGATCTCAGACAGGTATATCACACCAGGTGCACATAATAAGTAGATCGTTACTCTGCATGTTGAATGAGGCTTGCCCTATTTAAACCTCAGACATTTAGTTTGGTGTGCTCCTGACTGTTGAAGTGAGAGTGAGCACCATGGTGAGAGCAAAAGAGCTGTCAGAGGACTTCAGAAAAAAGATTGTAGCAGCCTATGAGTCTGGGAAGGGATTTAAAAAGATCTCAAAAGATTTTGAAATCAGCCATTCCACTGTCCGGAAGATAGTCTACAAGTGGAGGGCTTTCAAAACAACTGCCAACATGCCCAGGACTGGTCGCCCCAGCAAGTTCACCCCAAGAGCAGACCGCAAGATGCTAAAAGAGGTCTCCAAAAACCCTAAAGTGTCATCTCGAGAACTACAGCAGGCTCTGGCTACTGTTGATGTAGAAGTACATGCCTCTACAATCAGAAAGAGACTGTACAAGTTTAACTTGCATGGGAGGTGTGCAAGGAGGAAACCTTTGCTTTCCAAGAGAAACATCGAGGCCAGACTGACATTTGCCAGAGATAAAGTTGACAAAGACCAGGACTTCTGGAATAATGTTCTTTGGACAGATGAGTCCAAAATTGAATTATTTGGACACAACAGCAGAGGACATGTTTGGCGTAAACCAAACACAGCATTCCAAGAAAAGAACCTCATACCAACTGTGAAGCATGGAGGTGGAAGTGTCATGGTTTGGGGCTGCTTTGCTGCAGCAGGACCTGGTCAGCTCACCATCATAGAATCCACGATGAATTCTACTGTGTATCAGAAGGTGCTTGAAGAACATGTGAGACCATCAGTTAGAAAATTAAAGCTGAAGCGGAACTGGACCATGCAACATGACAATGACCCAAAACATACTAGTAAATCAACCAAAGATTGGCTGAAAAAGAAGAAATGGAGAGTCCTGGAATGGCCAAGTCAAAGTCCAGATTTGAATCCCATTGAGATGCTGTGGGGTGACTTGAAAAGGGCTGTACGTGCAAGAAACCCCTCAAACATCTCACAGCTGAAAAAGTTCTGCATTGAGGAGTGGGGTAAAATTTCCTCAGACCGATGTCGAAGACTGGTAGATGGCTACAAGAACCGTCTCACTGCAGTTATTTCAGCCAAAGGAGGTAACACTCGCTATTAGGGGCAAGGGTGTCCTATCTTTTTCCTCAGTTAGAATAGGCATTTTTGTAGAATGACATTTACAGAAGATCTTGAAAAGACTTTTCTTCAGTTTTCTTTGTTTAGTCGGATTACTTTAATCTCTCTGTATTGTTGAAACGGAGATGAAATAACCTTTTATTAAAAATGTTACTAAAAACCACATGCTTTCAAAGGGTGTCCTAATTTTTTCACATGACTGTACCTCTCCACCAGGCTAACCAGTTGTTCCAGGTTGCCTGGATCGCCTTGTCCCACCCAGCGCTGTATGGCTCTCGGGAGGGTACGCACGAACCTGTCGACCACGACCCTTTCAACCATCTGAGAAGGGCTCAATATCTCAGGCTGAAGCCATTTTTTTACTAGGTGAAGTAAGTCATAGGCTTGTGACCGGGCGGGTCGGGACTCGGCAAACACCCACTGATACACCCTGTGCGCTCGCACATAGGTGTTTACCCCCAACCTGGCCAACACCTCAGCTTTTAGCCTCTCATAGTCCTTGGCCTCATCGCAGCTGAGGTCAAAATAGGCCTTTTGTGCGTCCCCCACCAGAAAAGGCGCCACCACCTCGGCCCACTGCTCCAACGGCAGCCTCTCTTGCTCCGCGGTTCTTTCGAATACCATCAGGAATGCCTCTATATCATCTCCCGGACCCATTTTCCTCAGGGCGGATCGGACTTTGTCCCTGGCGGTAGACACAGTCGGGGTTGTCGCAGTTAAAACTCCTTGCAGGGATGTTCGCACCGACTCTTGCATGGCTACCAGCTGCTGCATTAGGAGAGTGTTTGTTTGCTGCTGTGCACACATAGCCTCCTCATGTCTTTTTTGCTGTAGCTCATTACTTTCCCTCTGAGCCTGCAATGCCTGTTGCTGCTGTACATTACTCTGAATCAGGTGCTTAATGGCCTCCTCCATCTTGTCAGGAACCATAAAACTTGCAGGCCTGATATATGACATGCAGTCCAACACAACTTTTGCCTCAGGCCTGCCTCACTGCAGGAATGCCCGCTCCAAGCCACCAATTGTGGGGATGTGCTCGTGGTAGGCTACGGTAGCGGCGGCAGTATTGAGGCAATCATAGACAGTCTTTGTGATACACTGTGACTTTATTCACACCAACGGCATAACAGGCAATGTGCAGAGCACACAGGTGCATATCCACATAGTGCATAGAACAAAAGTCCTTCCATAGAAAATAAACAGCAGGTTTGAGTCACCTTGTTTTGGACAGACCACAGCAGTTCTGCAGGCTTCTAGGCTATCTGCCTTTGTCTCCCTCAGGCCAGAGCCCCTTCGGCTCGTAGCACCACAGGTCCCAGGGCTATCCTTCAATGTGTGCTGCGCCCAGACTCTCCTTCACCAGCACTCACTCTGTCTGTGGAAATCTCCAGCACAGCAAGACACACCCCACCCCCATCATCCGCAGGCTGGGTTCTTAAAGGCCCAGCTCCGCCAAAAACCTGGGCTGGCCGTGGGGAACAGGCACCCCCCCACTCTTTACCTGTTCCCAGTAAGAACCGGCCCGAACACGCTGCGCCAGCAGCATTCGCCGCTGTAACCGCAATGATCCGGTTCTTACTCCACCGAGGCCAGGACCTCTGGTGGCACGTATCGTCCGTCCATTATTATTCCGGGGACTCTCCTACAATATATATATATATATATGTATTATGGACACTAATACCAGGCACCAGTACTGGATACAAGTTTCCTTGGTGTATAATGGAGGCATGCTGTGTTCAACCGCTGACATAAACAGGCTTCTGTCCAGCACACGTTACATCAGCAGCTGCTAGAGACTGGTTTGCCTACAAGTGAATGAGCTTCCTTTTCTAAAAACCGATGGCTCCATAATTCAGGGGTTAGAGTGCTGGTCCTGTAAACCAGGGGTCGAGAGTTCAAATCTTGCTGGCATCTTCACAAATTATATTTTTCTGTCTGTTAATATTTGTACTATTGCTTGCTTGTACATCAAACCCCAGTTGCATTGAGCTGTGCCCCCAGAACAGTAAAAGAACCAAATCATGACATATATGCCATCATTCACCCATCATAAATCTACCCCATCATCTCATTTATCATTCATCTCTCTATCTATACTGAATTATGTGTAAGCAGACCTGTCATATTCATATGATAACGGAAAGCATATTTCATATGATAAATTGCGCTAAAATGTTCTTTGCTTACTAAACGGAATAAGTAATAGTACAAATATTAACAGACAAAAAGAAAAAAAAACAGTGAAGGCGAGATTTGAACTCTGGAACCCAGGTTTACAAGACCAGCGCACCAACCCCTGAACTATTGAGCCCCCTGCTGTGAGGAAAGTGATCTCATTCACTTGTAGGCGAACCAGTCTCTAGCGGCTGCTGATGTAACGTGTGCTGGAGAGAATCCAGTGTATGTCAGAGGCTGAACACGGCATGCCTCCATTATAAAGCAAGGAAACTGGTATCCACTACTGGTGCCTGGTATTAGTGTCCATAATATATATAATGTGTGAAGACAATGGTCTATGGTGCCAGCGCCTGCTGTAAACATATTTTACATTCTATTACTACGGCTGATGGAGTTTAGGCTGAGGGCTGACACTTGATGTCTGACCCCTGATGGCTTATGGAGTTTGGGCTAAGGGCTAATGGAGGAGGTATTTTCTGACTGACGTCTAAGGGACGAGGGAGTTTTGAGTTAGAGGGGAGGGATTTTTGGCTGACGTCTGATGGAGGAGGGAGATTTGGCTGACAGAGGAGGGAGTTTGGTCTGAGGGAAGAGGACTGATGGAGTTTGGGGTGACGGAGGAGGGAGTTTTGCCTGACGAAGGAGGGAGTTTTGCCTGACGTCTGAGGGAGGAGGGAGTTTTGGATGAGGGAGGAGGGAGTTTTGGCTGACGGAGGAGGGAGTTTGGTCTGAGGGAGGAGGACTGATGGAGTTTTGCCTGACGGAGGAGGGAGTTTTGCCTGACGGAGGAGGGAGTTGTGGATGATGTCTGAGGATGTCCTAATATGTATGCCGTACAGGGGATAAGGAGTAAGTATTACTTATTTGTTATTTTACCACAGTTACAGGGGCTGCCTAAGTTTTTATTAATTCGCACAGCCTCTTTAAAATGACTACTCTACTATAAAAAAATTATTTCCAAAAGAGGTTAGAAACCTCAGGGAAAAAAAAAATCAGAAGCTGTTATATTACGAAGATACATGTTTACATGGAAGATGAGATCCAGAAAACAGGAACAGGTTTCACTGTTTACACCTTTTGTGAAGTAATTCCTGTCAGTGGTGCATTTGTCTTATTAGAAGGACATGTGTGCTCGGCAAAAAGGATGTTATTAAAGTAATTTAGACTTGTAAGGCAGGAAATTAATAGACAATTGTCAGATGGTTTGGAAAGTACCACCATTAACCCTAGCACTGCTAGGACACTGCTAAAATGGATAAATAAAAAGCAGAGGCCATCAGTCTATAGGCTGGACAGTGTCAATGAGAGCGGTATCTAATGAAGATAATTAGCAATGAGAACACTAGTGTGTATTAATAGGTACAGTACAGCCAACATGTATATATACAAACGTAAAAAGGTAGCACTCCAGATTAGTGAAGAAAAGTGGATGGTTTATTCACCCATCTAGCAGTTAGATGGGTGCATAAACCATCCACTTTTCTTCACTAATCTGAAGTGCTGCCTTTTAAATTTTGTATGCATTTGGGACCTTGGTCACAGGCCCCCATAAGGAATTGCACCCGTGTTTGATGTGTGCTGTTTTTTTCTTTCCTCTATATATATATATATTCAAATTTTTATGTTTTTGTTATATCACGGTGTCTATTTTAGGGAAACCAGAGTATCTAGTTAAACCCAGCATTAGCCTCCTACTACCTGCATCATTGAGATTACATGACCAGTCATAACTTCAAGGGACATTGAGTGACACAAAAAAAACATTGAGCCAAAGTACACAAGGAAATCAACTAAAGAAGAATGGCCAATTCAGAGTTCTGACCTTAAAAGGGTTGTCCGGGTTCAGAGCTGAACCCAGACATACCCTTATTTTCACCCAGGCAGCCCCCCTGAGGCTAGCTCTTTTGTTTTCAATAACACACTGCTGGGCGGAAACTTACGCCCGGCAGTGTGTTCGGTGATGTCACCGGCTCTGATAGGCGGGCTTTAGCGCTGCCCTAGCCATTTTACTGACTAGGGCAGCGCTAAATCCCGCCCATCAGTGCCGGCAACGTTACCGGGCTTCCTGGCAGCCCCTTGGAGAGTCCCGGTACATCTCCAGATCTCCCAAAAATGCCTTTGCCCTGCGTGATTTAGTGCAGGGCAAAGGAGAGCATCGGAGCATGAACTGCTCCGATGCGCAAGTCAGGGGGGCTGCCGGAGTGAAAATGGAGTTAGGTCCGGGTTCAGCTCTAAACCCGGACAACCGCTTTAACACAATCGAAATGCTCTCACAAACCTTAGGAGGGCTGTTTGTGCAATCCCAGAAATATTGATGAACTAAAACACATTGGCAGGGAAAATGGTGTAAAATTCCTCCTCAACATTGTGCAGCTACAAGAAATGTGTTGTGTTGTGTAGTGATCTGTCTCTCAGAATGATTGATAGAAGCAGGGGCATAGCTATAGGGGAAGCAGCTGCTTTGGGGCCCAGGAGGAGGAATAAAAGATTTTATTGTCAGGGCCCCTTCAACAGTGTTATATAATAACATTATATACAGTTTGTATACCTACAGTATGCACAGTATTTGGCATTATATATGGACACTGTACTATAAGGCAATATTGTTTGGTTAGTGTATCACACTAGTGTCAATTAAGTGGTGACTTTTTCTTATGGCTTATATCTCTGCTCCCGATCATGTTTCATTGTATAAACTGTCTGAGAGTTTTCTGTCTGAGCTCTGGATTCAGACGGCCATTCTGTTTTCTGCCCACAAAACACAGACATAGACATTTTCTTTGGTGTCCAGGTGCGTCCATTTTTTTCTGGACCCATCCATTTGAATGAAAGGGCTTTTAACATTAGTGGAGAAGAGTATTGAATGTTAAGAGTTTCCAAAAAACAAAGCATGAACTGCACCATTTTATTTTTATGGGTCTGTGTAATATGCGGGTACAGCACAAGGAAATTACTGTCATCTGAATCAGGATTAAGCATATTGATATTTTTTTATAATTTGAACTGGAGAGTTAAAACACATGGCGAACTAACAGGATCCACAAAAACTGCTCCACGCACGTTGGGAGGTCAATGTGTATATGTGTGCATATTGATATATGAGAGTGAGCCATAACTGTGAGTGTGTCTGACCACACTTATCAATGTCTGAGTGAATGATCTATTGCAAGGCTGGATGTCCAAGAAGGTAGTTCACACAGATGCAAACAGCTGGCCATGGTTACTGGATGAATAAATGTATGCCTAACTGGATGAGTGAGCAAGAGATCACTGGTGAACAAGCTAATGTGTGTCAGGGGAGGAGGCAACAAAGCATAGTACAGAACAGGGCACAATACCTGGGCCACCAGTTAGAAATAACAGAATGCTTGAATTAAAGAGCAGTTGTAGGAAACGTTCTTAGAAATGTTTCCTTTTGAAACGACATGCTCACCTCTGGAAGCACATACTCCTGGGGACCTGGTGTTAAACAAATACGATTAATATCGTTCTGCACATCTTTGTGATTTTGTCTTTTTCTCTTTCATACCTGTTGTATTGCCTGAGGATGAGCGCATGATGACTAAATATTATCATTGTTAACCATATAAAATGCGCTGAGTGTCACATTATAAGTGTTACAAAGAGATTTCAAAGCAAGATGAAACAGATTTTTTCAGACGGCGCTGGCAATCTAGTAGTATAATGAGAGACTGACATGCACAGCAGGAGTGGAAGTGTGCTGATGAAACAATTCATTGCCAAGCAGTCAAGAGCTTCTGCAATAACTTGTGTGGGTGGAAATCATTTTAATAAGTGCTTCTGGATGGCAAATATTTTTGATGGACGCTGCAAATATGAATATGTACTCAAAACAAGTGTTCAACTGCCCTGAAAGCTACCACAATTATGTTTTCATTACTCGCAGCTACTGACATTATGCTCAGTACACTAGAATAAGAGTAGGTTTACACGTTGTCGCCACGGTGCAGTTTTTGCCGCGGTTTCCTGTCATCCCTGGAAAAGCGTTGCCCATAGTGTGTGAACCCAGCCGCAGAGGGCAGGTTTGCTAATCCTGGAGATGACATAAGCAGGGTGTAACAATAACCATGGAGCGCACCGCAAAACGTGCTACTGGTCCCTCAGCGAGTTCAGAAAAGCTTCTGACTGGTCAACCTACAGCAAAGGGATAATGCACACAGTGATGTCACAGTACAGGGATAATAAACACAGTGATGTCACAGTACAGAGATGTTGCACATAGTGATGTCACAAAAGTTTTTCTACTCATTGATGATGCAGCACAGGAATTATACAAACAGTGATGTCACAGTACAGGCATTTAATGCACTACATTGCATTGCACAGTAGTAACACAAAAAATATCACCATGTACCTGTTTCCTCAAAAAAAGCATACAATAATGTCACATGTAGGTATAATGTACACATGATGCACAACACAATACAAGAATAATATAGTGAAGTCTCAATGCAAGAATAATGCAAAAAATGTGATGTCATAGAGAAGCGATAATGCATAAGGCAGGGCAACCATGTGTGCTCTGTACTAAAACTTGGATGGTAGTATTCAATGTTTCATCTCAACTTCATTACTAACGGCACCATATGTTTGACTGGCTATAGTCCCCCTTTGCTTTTGGGGCCCCACAGCAGCTGCTATGCTTGCTATCCTGTATTAATAAGAAAAAATGATTTCAGGCTGGAAAGGATAACAGAGAAATGTCTATAGTAAGACTTCAGAATCATAGTTACAGACTAGCAATGAACGAATCGATTTGTCTCATCAACCAAAGTTCTACACTTGCGAGGGACTGTCCCCACAGCCAAACACACCCCTCTGCCACTTGACTGACAGGGCCAGACATCTCGCCTGTCCCTGACAATCTCATGCCTGGCCCTGACAATCCTGTGCTTGCGCTGCTGCTCCAAGTAGCAGCACAAGTGATGAGGCTCTGCAACTGTTCCTGTGCTGCATCATCAATAAGTAGAAAAACTTTTGGGACATCACTATGCGCAACATCTCTGTACTGTGACATCACTGTGTTTATTATCTCTGTACTGTGACATCACGGTGTGCATTATCCCTGCACCAGCCCTGTCCATCAAGTGGGCCGGGGAACATCTTTGGCTGTGGGGACAGCCGCTCGCAGGTGTAGAACTTTGGTTGATGAAACAAATCGATTGATACAAATTGATTTGCTTATCTATATGACAGACATTATCTGCTAATACAGAAGCAAAGCTGAATATTCTCAAATCTCAGGGGTGGCTTACCAGCCCCAATGAATCCATATTTTCAGAAATATATATATTTTTTTCAATTCTTTTTTGTTAACCAATTTTAGATCTCTAAATAAATTTCACCTATTTACAACGTAAAATTTGACTTTTAATAGATATATAAAATACTCCAGCCAAAATGACATACAAGAGAAAAGTCAAAATAAATAAAACTGTACCAATACAGGTCTAGGACGAGCCACAGAATTGTACATATAGGTACTGTAATTGCAGTGGTAACGGGGGAAAGAATAGAATAATGGCTGTGTTTTATATGGACATTCACAGTACCAACTATAACCCGTCGAAGGGTAGTATATCTCATGATGGTCTTCAATTCAAATATATTCACAGAAAACCATCCTACAACTTAAAACTTAGCCTTTATTCATGTTAGGCCAAATGCACATGGCCGTGTTCCGTGGCCGAGAGCGGTCCGTGGTAACACGGGCTGGATTCCTGCTGACAGCAGGAGCGCACGGCGTCATTGGTTGCTATGACGCCGTGCGCTTCCTGCTGCCGCCGCAGTACAGTAAAGTGTATTACTGTACTGCGGCGGCAGCAGGAAGCGCACAGCGTCATAGCAACCAATGACGCCGTGCGCGCCTGCTGTCAGCAGGAATCCAGCCTGTGTTAAAAACGGATCGCTCTCAGCAGCGGAACACGGCCGTGTGCATTCGGCCTTAATCAAATAAAATTGCCCCAAATAGACCATAAGTTAGCAAAAATAAACAAATATCACACACAAAAGGAGAAAGAAAAAATTTCCTAGTGGACAATGTAGTAACAGGATCTCATAGGGTAGGTAGTACTTGAATAGTCTTTCCCTATCAATGACCCTATTCATCTATATGCCCTGCCTACAATGGAATGGCCGCCCTGATAGGGGTGATCCCGTATCTTGGGGACCTTAGGAAAGCCCTGACCGGGGAATCACCACTTCCCTGACAAACGCATTTCACCTGATCCCTCTTCAGGGGACACTAAACAAAGATTGTGGAAAATATTCCCAATCACTACAAATGCTAAATCAGCTCATGGGCATATTATAAGCCTAGAGTTGAAAAAAGACGTATTAACAGTGATCACTTGATAGGACCACAAACCCCTCCTATATACATATGTGATCTCTACTTGCGTGTAAGGAGTGGTAATCATACGATGGGTGTCACATATGGGCATAGCCTTATATGAGAGGCACCTATATAGAATTTCCTAGGAGGGCAAGGGAGCAGATGACCCTAATGAGAGGCAGCGGCAGCGCCCCAACGATGTTGCTATGATGGCACTGGTGTCCAGATGTCCTCTGTGTTTTATATGGTCAGGTACACTGCAACCTTTCGATGGTTAATGGAAGGCTCCCCAATTCAATCATCAGTCAAATCCTTGTCTGCTTTGAGGAGTTGGAGGAAGCAGCGTTGCTCCCCTTAAAGTTAATAGTATCAGCCACTACACAATGGACAGAACTGTGCAGAACTGATTGGTGGGGATGCCTGAAGTCTAACACAGCAAATTTGACATTGATGGCCTTTCCTAGGGAAACCTTTAAAGGCTGTGGCACGTAATGGGCTAAACAGCTGGCACGAGAGGTAACTGTAGTCTTGGCAGTCCTAGAGGGAGGCTGGCTTAATATTCCAAGCTGCCAATGCCATAGGCACAGCTCCTTTGCCATCTACTGGAGGAACCATTGTGTCTTAGGCTACTTTCATACTAGCGTTTTGGCTTTCAGTTAGTGAGATCCGTTCAGGGCTCTCACAAGCGGTCCAAAATAGATCCGTTTTGCCCTAATGCATTCTGAATGGAAAAGGATCCGCTAAGAATGCATCAGTTTGCCTCCGATCAGTCTCCACTCCGTTCTGGAGACGGACACCAAAACGCTGCCTGCAGTGTTTTACTGTCCGCCTGACCAAGCAAAGCCAAACGGCACAATCTGGCACATTACAAAACGGATCCATCTCCCATTGACTTTCAATAAAGTTAATGACAGATTCATCTTGGCTATGTTACAGATCCGTACATGACGGATGCATGCGGTTGTATTATTGTAACGGATCCGTTTTTGCAGATCCATGACGGATCCGCCCAAAAAGCGAGTGTGAATGTAGCCTTATTGTGGTAAGAACACTGCAATCAATGTCCATTTGCGGGAAGGGGTTAAAGAACAGAAACCAGTTAGTGTGACGAATCTGCAATTTATAAAGGATATCTGGAAAGGAGGATGAATGCTTTTCATCATAATGTTCTTTGTGGGCTATAACTTAAACGTACTGATTTCTAAGTGGTTAAAAATGGTGAATCTAAAGAAAAAAAATTACGCAATTATGTTTGCTAATTATCTGTATAATGAAATATGATATACAGTAATTTGGTTGTCATAGTAACATAGCAAATTATACCTGCAGGCTATGACACCAGCACAGTACATGTTTATCAAACAGTACCTCTGTCGAAGAGCTATTTGAGGGATCAGCAGGGGACAACACTTGGAACTGGTAATTAATGACTACTCACAGCTGCATGACCAGATACAAATGACTTGGACTCTCATAGATGTCTTCCAAGGCAACGATGTTCTCGTGTTTGATCCTGAGGAAAACAGAAAAATAGCAAATTAGCTGCTGGATAAATCATTAACTATAACGGACTGATCTAGCTGGAAATGCCCTATGGAACACATACTGAAATACAAATGAAAAGAATGCAGCATTAACCCCTTCAAGACACAGCCGCTGTTCACCTTCCTGACCAGGACTACATTTTACTTTTTATGTGTCAGTGGTAATAACTCAGGAACGCTTTTACTTATCCAAGCCATTCTGAGACTGTTTTCTCGTGACACATTGTGGGAGATTTAGCAAAACTGGTGTAAAGGAAAACTGGCTCTGAAAAATGAAAAGTGGAATCTGACTGGTTGCTATGGACAACTAAACTAGTTTCTCTTTACACCAGTTTTCAGAAATCTTGTGTTTATTTATAAAAAGAAAAAAATGACAAAATGTGGAACATTGCTGTTTTCTAAATTTGATTTGATTTGCTTTTAGGACAGATAGTGATACCTCAAAAATAGTTAAAGGGGTTCTCCGGGAATTAAGAAAAGGAAAAGACCTCAAATATGACTTTATTATAAATATATTCCCAAATGCCTTTCATTAGTTATAATGGCTTGTTTTGTATAGGGAGCAATCATTAGCAGAAACAAAATGGCAGCCCTCCTATTAGTACACACAAAACCTGTCCTAATCACACAGCAGGACAAGTTACTTCACAACATTAAGATAGAGGAAGCTGAGACAGCACTTTCCTACTTGTCAGGGATTATGATCCTGAATACAGATAATAAGAATGTTAGGTGAATCTCTGTAGGGATGGAGTTCATGAAGAGACATGAAGCACAGAAAGAACGGACTATAGGTCAGTGTTGTGAAGTAACTTGTCCTGCTGTGTGATTAGGACAGGTTTTGTGTGTACCAATAGGACGGCGGCCATTTTGCTTCTGCTAATGATTGCTCCCTAGACAAAACAAGCCATTATAACTAATAAAAGGTACGGTATTTGGGAATATATTTATAATAAAGTAATATAATTTAAATTTTCTTAATTCCCGGAGAACCACTTTAATTAACATCCACCATATGTCTACTATATGTTGGCATTATTTTACATTTTTTCAGGCTGTTAAAAGGCTTAGAATTGTAAAAGATTTTTTTTTTTCAAGAAAATTTCCAAAACTCACTTTTTTTTAACCTGTTCCTGACTGCCAGGTGACTATATACGTCATCGGGACTTTAAAGATGGCTCCCAATCGCAAGCGCAGCGGGTGCCATAGCCGCCGGAATGTCCTGTTTTAAACAGCAGTCACCTGTGATCAGTGTATGTGATCAACGATAACATTGATTGCACTCAAATGTGACCATGGCCTCTGAGCGATCAAAAAACGGGAGCACGCTCCTGACTGGGCACCGGCTCTCCCTAGTGAGGATCAGGGGGGCACTGCATGACTGCTGAGGCTAGTGAATGGTTGTAGTGGTGCAATGATGGACATTGGAGACAGTGGACCAGAAGCTACAGGGAAATAACTTTCAGGGCTGGATTGAGACTAGTGAATAGGTAAGTGGCTTTTTTATTTTAAGTAAAATTGCTGTGGGTGTTGGACAACCACTAACTCTGGTTGTGTCAAGCGGAAGAGATGATTTGGATCTCTGTAACAGAACAGTCAGGATCCAAACCCTATAAATATACCGTACATTATGAAAGAGTGTTCTGGACCTATATAAAACAATATAAGAATGATATGATACATTTGAATGTGTAGAGGAGCTACATGACCTCTGATGTAAGAGTGCTGCACTGGCACAATGAACATTGAATGTTGGGCTCATATGGGCAAAACTTTCACCTAACATTTCCTTTTAGGCGTAAGCTATATTGTGGTTTTATACATGCATAAATATTGAATCCTATATGTTTGCAGAAGGTGATGGCACTAAATAAATATACGGTATATAAATGATATGCTTCTCTACTGTTGGCCTGTAAGACTGTCCACTAGGAATGTGGAAGAGGTCTCTAAAAAGACGTCTAAAGTTATGAAGCTTTTAATGGACATTTGAGTTTTTTTTTTTACTTTTATTGACTTTTTCATAAACCTTGAACTGTTTAATTTACAATTTACAAATGGAAGTAAATTACATTTGCAGGTTTTATTTGTCATGAATTTGCACCTTCAAATACAATGCAATGCCTCATTCACACGTCAGTGTTCGGTCAGAGGTTTCCATCAGACTTGGTGCAGATCTTTTCCTTATACCTTATGTCTGTGGAGGCTTCAATCCTGGTTTTGGCTCACAACTACTGAAGGAAATCACTGACCAAACACTGACATGTGAATGAGGCTTAAAAGTGTTACAATAATTTTGCCCAGTGAGCAGATGAGGATCATCCTATAGAGCAAGAAACAAACAAAATAAATGGCTCACAAGACACTGCATAAAACATGCTAATATGTACCAGTTTTGGCACTGGAATATAATAGCATTTGTTTACCATGCTCTAAGCCAGTGTTTCCCAACCAGTGTGCCTCCAGCTGTTGCAAAACTACAACTCCCAGCATGCCCGCACAGCCAAAGGCTGTCAAGACATACTGGGAGTTGTAGTTTTGCAACAGCTGGAGGCACACTGGTTGGGAAACACTGCTCTAAGCCTCACTGGCAGGCATATAGAAATCCAAATGTGTTTTCAAACGCTGCATCTCGGTTAGGAGAAACTGCCGGCCCATATTCTGTATATAGCTGCGAGGATGAGATACATGCAGTGCTATTCATGAGACATAAAATGGTCCACCCACAAGTGCAGAAAGGGTAATCACGTTATGGGTAAGAATCAATACCAGAAAATAGATCTGCCATAAGCTGTACTTGGCATCTGAAGAAAAGAGGCAGCAGTGACTGACTATTTTTAAGCACAAAGGAGATTATAATACTCCATCCCAACCAGCACAGCAGATCTATCTACACAGACATACATTTCTGTGACACAGTGGAATTCATCTTTTTGCTCTTAGTTCAGCTACCTTAAATGTTTTTTTCTCTTGATAGATTTATATATATATATACTTTAGGTGTGTGGGAGCTCCCAACATCAGGGCTTCATCAGATGCTCCTTGGACTTGAATAGAGCCACTGAGGCAAAAACAGTCTAATATTAAAACAGTAAATGGGTTGGGTGAGCGCTGCAGCTTTGATAGAGTACACACCCCACACATGCTCAGCCACCAGTAAAAACGCTGAGGGGTGCCATGCTGAGCATTATAGGTAAAGATCTTTGTAACAAGGCTTTCCTTTTAATAGGCATTAATGGCAACATTTCTTAAAGGGGTTTTCCAAGCGTTTTTTACTGATAACCTATCCTTTGGATAGGTCATTAATATCTGATCAGTGGGGGTCCGACACCTAGGATCCCCTCCGATCAGCTGTTTGTGAAGGCACCAGTGCTTGCAGTAGCACCACAGCCTACTCTCTGCTCACCAAGCATGGTGCCATACATTATATAGCAGTTGTGCTTGGTATCGCAGCACAGCCCTATTTACTTCAATGGGGCTGAGATGCTTCTAGGCCATATGACCGATGAATGTATCATCACTGGCCTAGGAAAAGCTGGAGAAGGTTGCAGCGCTACTGCAAGCGCCGCTGCCTTCTCAAACAGCTGATCGGTGGTGGTCCCAGGTATTGGACCCCCACAATCAGATACTTTGACCTATCCACTCTCGGGGCTGTGTTTTCTAGATAGGAGTGGGTCCCAGAGGGGGCACCTGCACCTATCTCACATTGACTGCATACTCTAGAGAAATGCCATCAACGCCCCAGATGAGCTGAACCCTTTAACCCTTAGGCTACCAGCGTTGTACATGTACGGCGCTGGTGCAATGTGTAAACATGATGCCCGCTCGCACGTACAGCAGACACCTGCGGCTAATTACTGTGACCGGCAATAATGCCGATCACGGTAATTAAATGCTTTAGATGCCGTGATCAAGTGGGATCGCGGCACCTAAATGAGTAAAAACCTACCTATTCTCCGTGTGTCCAATCCAGGCATAGGTAGTTGCGCTGAATACTGTAAGCCTTACTGAGTAGGCTAACAGTATTCAAACTGAAATTCTTATTTTGGCCACCAGATGGCAGGCCAGAATAAGAAATGAGCAAAAGTGAGCAAAATAAGCTAAAAATTAAAAAATAAATACCTAAATAACAATAAATATAAACATCATGGATATCACTGCAACCGAAAATGCCCTTATTATAAAAATCCAATATGGAGAATGGCGTAACAGAAAAAAAAGAGTTAAAATGGCCGATTTGCCATTTTTTCATTGCTTCCCTTACCCAATTTTTTTTTATAAAATGTGATCAAAAAGTCACGCATACTCTAAAATGGTATCAATTAAAAGCACAGATTGTTCTGCAAAAAATGAGCCCCTAAACAGCTCAGTAGACATAAGTATAAAAAAGTAATGGGGGTCAGAATATGGTGATAAAAAAAATCTCAAAGTTTAAATTTATTTTTACACTATTTAGACATAAAGAACCTATACATATGGGGTATCGTTGTAATTGTATTGACCCAGAGAATGAAGGGCATGGGTTAGTTTTGCCATAAACAAAACACAGTGGGAACAAAACCCGTAAAATGGTGGAGGGATTGCGTTTTTTTTCCACTTCCACCCCATTTGGAATTTTTTTACTGCTTCCGACAACATTTTATGCCATAATTAATAGTGGCATTAGAAAGTACAACTTGTCCCGCCAAAAATAAGCCCTCATACAGCTATGTGACCGGAAAAATAAAAAAGTTATGGCTCACGGAATATAGGGAAGAAAAATAAAAACACAAAAACGAAAACACCTTCGGTAGCCAAAGGGTTAAGAATAAATGAATAATACTTACCTTGCTTCCATTTCTCCTCAGCTCTTTTTTTCCAGCCAACTGCTTCAACATGGAGTGGACCAGCAATATACAGGGTGGGCCATTTATATGGATACACCTTAACCACCTCCGGACCGCATGCGCATTTTTCACTGAACGCATTCGCAACGCATCCAGCACTTTGAGCTCTTTGTTATGTTCCTTAGAGCTTAGACTATGCCCAGATTTCTGCAGAGTGGTAGGGTGCATTATCCTGTTTAACCGCCTCCGGAAAGCCTAACGCAGATGTGCGGTCCGGAGGCGGCAGCCCTGCGCATAGTGACGCATATACGCGTCATCTCGCGAGGGCCGGGATTTCCTGTGAACGTGCGCACACAGGCGCGCGCGCTCACAGGAACGGAAGGTAAGCGAGTGGATCTCCAGCCTGCCAGCGGCGATCGCTCGCTGGCAGGCTGGAGATGTGAATTTTTTAACCCCTAACAGGTATATTAGACGCTGTTTTGATAACAGCGTCTAATATACCTGCTACCTGGTCCTCTGGTGTCCCTTTTGTTTGGATCGACCACCAGAGGACACAGGCAGCTCAGTAAAGTACCACAAAACACTACACTACACCCCCCCTGTCACTTATTAACCCTTTAGTAACCACTGATCACCCCATATAGACTCCCTGATCACCCCTGTCATTGATCACCCCCCTGTAAGGCTCCATTCAGAGGTCCGTATGATTTTTACGGATCCACGGATACATGGATCGGATCCGCAAAACACATACGGACGTCTGAATGGAGCCTTACAGGGGGGTGATCAATGACAAGGGGGTGATCACCCATATAGACTCCCTGATCACCTCCGTCATTGATCACCCCCCTGTAAGGCTCCATTCAGACGCCCGTATGATTTTTACGGATCCACTGATACATGGATCGGATCCGCAAAACACATGCGGACGTCTGAATGGAGCCTTACAGGGGGGTGATCAATGACAAGGGGTTGATCACCCATATAGACTTCCTGATCACTTCCCTGTCATTGATCACCACCGTCATTGATCACCCCCCTGTAAGGCTCCATTCAGACGTCCGTATGCATTTTGCGGATCCGATCCATGTATCCGTGGATCCGTAAAAAATCATACAGACGTCTGAATGGAGCCTTACAGGGGGGGTGATCAATGACAGGGGGGTGATCACCGATATAGACTCCCTGATCACCCCCCTGTCATTGATCACCCCCTGTAAGGCTCCATTCAGACATTTTTTTGGGCACAAGTTAGCGGAATTTTTTTGTTTGTTTTTGTTTTTTCTTACTAAGTCTGATATTCCACTAACTTGTGTCAAAAAATAAAATCTCACATGAACTCACCATACCCCTCACGGAATCCAAATGCGTAACATTTTTTAGACATTTATATTCCAGACTTCTTCTCACGCTTTAGGGCCCCTAAAATGCCAGGGCAGTATAAATACCCCACATGTGACCCCATTTCGGAAAGAAGACACCCCAAGGTATTCAGTGAGGGGCATATTGAGTCCATAAAAGATTGAAATTTTTGTCCCAAGTTAGCGGAAAGGGAGACTTTGTGAGAAAATACAAAAAAAATCTATTTCTGCTAACTTGTGCCAAAAAATAAAATAAAAAATAGGAACTCGCCATGCCCCTCACGGAATACCTTGGGATGTCTTCTTTACAAAATGGGGTCACATGTGGGGTATTTATACTGCCCTGGCATGTTAGGGGCCCTAAAGCGTGAGAAGAAGTCTGGGATCCAAATGTCTAAAAATGCCCTCCTAAAAGGAATTTGGGTTGCTTTGCGCATCTAGGCTGCAAAAAAGTGTCACACATGTGGTATCGCCGTACTCAGGAGAAGTTGGGGAATGGGTTTTGGGGTGTCATTTTACATATACCCATGCTGGGTGAGAGAAATATCTTGGTCAAATGCCAACTTTGTATAAAAAAATTGGAAAAGTTGTCTTTTGCCAAGATATTTCTCTCACCCAGCATGGGTATATGTAAAATGACACCCCAAAACACATTCCCCAACTTCTCCTGAGTACGGCGATACCAGATGTGTGACACTTTTTTGCAGCCAAGGTGGGCAAAGGGGCCCACATTCCAAAGAGCACCTTTCGGATTTCACAGGCCATTTTTTACACATTTTGATTGCAAAGTACTTCTCACACATTTGGGCCCCTAAATTGCCAGGGCAGTATAACTACGCCACAAGTGACCCCATTTTGGAAAGAAGACACCACAAGGTATCCCGTGAGGGGAATGGCGAGTTCCTAGAATTTTTTATTTTTTGTCGCAAGTTAGTGGAATATGAGACTTTGTAAGAAAAAAATAAAAAAATCATCATTTTCCGCTAACTTGTGACAAAAAATAAAAAGTTCTATGAACTCACTGTGCCCATCAGCGAATACCTTAGGGTGTCTACTTTTGGAAATGGGGTAATTTGTGGGGTGTTTCTACTGTTTGGGCATTGTAGAACCTCAGGAAACATGACAGGTGCTCAGAAAGTCAGAGCTGCTTCAAAAAGCGGAAATTCACATTTTTGTACCATAGTTTGTAAACGCTATAACTTTTACCCAAACCATTTTTTTTTTGCCCTAACATTTTTTTTTATCAAAGACATGTAGAACAATAAATTTAGTGAAAAATTTATATATGGATGTCGTTTTTTTTTGCAAAATTTTACAGCTGAAACTGAAAAATTTCATTTTTTTGCAAAAAAATCGTTAAATTTCGATTAATAACTATTAATAAATAAAAAAAGTAAAAATGCCAGCAGCAATAAAATACCACCAAATGAAAGCTCTATTAGTGAGAAGAAAAGGAGGTAAAATTCATTTGGGTGGTAAGTTGCATGACCGAGCAATAAACGGTGAAAGTAGTGTAGTGCAGAAGTGTAAAAAGTGGCCTGGTCATTAAGGGGGTTTTAGCTAGGGGGGTTAAAGTGGTTAATAAAATGGGAATGGTTGGTGATATTAACTTCCTGTTTGTGGCACATTAATATATGTGAGGGGGAAACTTTTCAAGATGGGTGGTGACCATGGCGGCCATTTTGAAGTCGGCCATTTTGAATCCAACTTTTGTTTTTTCAATAGGAAGAGGATCATGTGACACATCAAACTTATTGGGAATTTCACAAGAAAAACAATGGTGTGCTTGGTTTTAACGTAACTTTATTCTTTCATGAGTTATTTACAAGTTTCTGACCACTTATAAAATGTGTTCAATGTGCTGCCCATTGTGTTGGATTGTCAATGCAACCCTCTTCTCCCACTCTTCACACACTGATAGCAACACCGCAGGAGAAATGCTAGCACAGGCTTCCAGTATCCGTAGTTTCAGGTGCTGCACATCTCGTATCTTCACAGCATATACATTTGGAGCAAATAAAGGCCACATTGCCCCAGACAAAACTGACTTCAAAAATCCCCCCATAATGAATTCACCCCTTTATGCATTTTATCTATTACATCCTTTGAAGCCAGTGGATGGGGAAGGGGGTGTCACCTAACTTAACAAATTATGCAATTAGACTGGATGTACATAAAGTAGGAAAAAGCATGTTCCTTACAAACATTACTTTTCATGCCTTAAGGTCTGGTAACTTGCCAAAGATCTGAGGAACCAGACACTTAATCTGAAATTGCAGCATCTGACATCAAAGACCAGTACTGCCCTAAAGAAAATAACTGGGTTAATCCCTTCACTCTGTAAAAGCCATATAAATCTAATCTGAATATATCCGTGGGCAATTCTATTTACATTTTCTAGGATGAGGGACATTTAACCTAGGCATTTGACCAATGGCCTCAACGGCGTCAGAATGGCACAGCGCTCACGTGGCGTGCTTGCACAAGATGTCACTGTTGCAGTGACATGTGTGCTAACGGGATGTCACCCTTCCAGTCCAGCTGGCACCGGAAGCAGCGGAGACGGGAGCTTGGCAAAAGAGCATAAAAACTAAACGGTTGAGTGTTTTGTTTTTTACATTGTGCCCTGCCCTACAGAATTTAGTTTTCACCCTCAGACAATCCCTTTAAAGATGACCTGTCAGCTCTCATGACATGTGCAATTCACAATAGGTTATATCACAGCTTATCTACTCCCTCCTGACCTCTGCACACAGCATGCCTAGAAAACTCTCCCACAGAAGTCAACAACCCCCTGTCCATTGTGTCTATGGCCCATGTGGCTGCTCTCAAAGAACAGGATGACATATTTTAGTTCTAATAGCCAATGTGAAAATTTCATGATTTTAGATTTTTTGTTTGTTTTGTTAATACAGGTAGGTAGTATTACCATTAAGGAAGATAATCTAAAGTATACGTCTACAGTATGCTCTAAACATGGTATTTATAGGGCTTACACAGGATGCCCATTCTGTAAATGCAGGTTTACGATCAAGTGAAGATCAACATTCAATAGAAGCCTTGTCTGAAGTACACTTACACTGACAAGAGGGGAGGAGGACAGAAATACTGTGATAAAACACAGTAAATAATGGTGCTTAATATCACAGTGGAGCAGAACATCGGGCAAAGCAGCAGACGGTCTGCTATCTAGAATTCAGACAACACAGACACACACAACACTGATCACACATATTAGCCACGTATAAAGCACATAGGTTCCAATGACTCATGCTGAGAATGCTGCCACCATGCCTACAGAAAAATAAAGCTTAGCTGCCAACTACTTTGCATTTTATCTGATCATATCCAGTGGGATATAAGTAGACTACAAATACATCTACAGTTTGGAAAAGAAAACTTGATCCCACACTTGGATGATAGACCAAAAAAAAAGAAATATTTCAAGATTTTCAAACCTTTAACTGTACCTAAAAAATTAAAGATGCCAGTTTTAACATGTCAGTTTTAATAACTCTGGAGAGTCTTTTCTTATAACTTTGAGTTGTGCCGTTCCTCTATTACTCCTGTTATAAGGCCCTTTTACACGGGCGAGTTTTCCGCACGGGTACAATGCGTGGGGTGAACGCATTGCACCCGCACTCAATCTGGACCCATTCATTTCTATGGGGCTGTGCAGATGAGCGGTGATTTTCACGCATCACTTGTGCGTTGGGTGAAAATCGCAGCATGTTCTATATTCTGCGTTTTTCACGCAACGCAGGCCCCATAGAAATGAAGGCGTCTGCGTGAAAATGGCAAGCAAGTGCGGATGCGGTGCGATTTTCATGCATTATTGCTAGGAGATGATAGGGATGAGCAACCCAGGACCCCATTAAAGTAAATGCACTGTATTATTTTCCCTTATAACATGAAAATAATAGCATTCTTAATACAGAATGCTTACTAAAATGCTGATTGAGGGGTTAAAAAAAATCAAAAAAATTAACTCACCTTATGCTCTTGATCGCGCAGCTGGCATCATCTTCTTTCTTCTTCTTTCAGGACCTGCAAAAGGACATTTGATGACGTAATCGCGCTCATCACTTGGTGAGCGTGGTGACGTCAGCACAGGTCCTGCTGAATAAAGATTTACTGTGGACGATGTGCTGCCACAGGTTGGCAAAATTATTTTTGGGGACGATATGGTGGTTGGTGACTGGCTCATGCAGCTTATATCTGCTCTCCTATTTTTCCAACATTACTGGACCATTGTACAAAACAAATCACTTTTACCTTTTGCGTCACCCCTATCTCCTCATAGATTGTAAGCTCTTACGAGCAGGGCCCTCACTCCTCTTGTTCTAATGAATGACTTGTCTGTTTTCATTCTATTTATGACTGTAGTATTACTATCAGGGGCACAGTTCTGAGGGTACTGTGTGGCAATAATAATTGAAGGGGCACTAACTGTGTGGTACTAGTATTTTCAGGAGGACTATCTGTTTCTCGAGTATAGTTTTAGGTGGCATTGGGGAGCACAAGCGGCACAGTATTAGGGGCGGCAGCAGGATGATACTGTGGTGGTACCAGGATGGGAAGTTTGTGTTGGGATATTTGGGATGATGATTGAAAAGTGATGAACCTAAGCTGTCTGTGTGGCAAATTCTTCAGAGATGAGATGTGGTTAGAAGACGTCATCATGGCAGTCTGGCCCAAATGGAGAAGAGGAAAGAAAACGTCTACTTCAGAGAAGACGTCTCCGGATGTAATATGTATGTAGAGGTGTATTCTCCTGTATGCTTGGTAGTGTCAAATGTAATTTAAAAAGTAATAACCATCAAGCATGGGTCCTAATGTGGTGGAATGTAGTAGGAAAATTAGCACTGCACTATTCTGTCAGTCAAATCTGAACTGCTGACAGCGAACATCCATAATGGATCCAAATGTCTGTCATTCTGGTAGGAAAATTAGCATTGGATGTCACTGATTAATTTCTTGGGGGTCACTAGAGGGTATTGGTGTCAAAAGGTCGAGAAACATTCCCTTTGATTGCTGATGCTATTATTAAAGGGGTTGTCTCACAAATTTGAAAAACTCTTTTACTTAAAATATCTGGAGGACTTTTTTTCCTTTCTCTTGGGGCAGCCGCTCATTAAGCATCTGCATCTCCGAAAATGCATTGCATTTCGCTCTTGTCAACTCCTTCCTTACCCACATAAAAAATAGTCTCTCCTGTATAGCCCCAGAGATACTGTACATGGTATGTAATTCCCCCCCATATTTCTTCTCCGCTATCTAAAAAGAGATACAGCTATATATTTCTATAAATATCGAAGTAGGGCTGAGAGAATGAATGGTGTCTGGACTGCATTAACTGCTTAAAGGGGTATTCCCACCTCAGACATTGATGACATATCACTAGAATACAGAAAGGTGCAGGTTCCACTTAGAAATCATGGAGGGGTCTGAAATTCACATTGCAGCTGCATTCCCACTGTAAGAGACAGAATAATAAAAAAATAAATATCTGGAAATCACATTGTAGGATTTTTAAAGAATGCATTTGTCTTGCACTGCTGAACATAAGTATTTGAACACCTGAGAAAATCAGTGTTAATATTTGGTACAGAAGCCTTTGTTTTCAATTACAGAGGTCAAACTTTTTCTGTAGTTCCTGACCAGGTTTGCACACACTGCAAGCAGGGATTTTGGCCCACTCCTCCACACAGATCTCCTCTAGATCTGTCATGTTCCGGGGCTGTAGCTGAGCAACACAGAGTTTCAGCTCCCTCCAAAGATGTTCTATTGGATTTAGGTCTGGAGACTGGCTAGGCCACTCCAGAACCTTAATATGCTTCTTACGGAGACACAACTTGGTTATCCTGGCTGCGTGCTTCGGGTCGTTGTCATGTTGGAAGACCCAGCCACGACCCATCTTCAATGCTCTGATTCAGGGAAGGAGGTTGTTGCTCAAAATCTCACAATAAATGTCCCCATTCATCCTCTCCTTAATACAGTGCAGTTGTCCTGACCCCTTCGCAGAAAAGCACCCCGAAAGCATGATGTTACCACTCCCATGCTTCACCGTAGGGATGGTGTTCTTGGGATGCAACTTATCCTTCTTTTTCCTCCAAACACGACGAGTGAAGTTAAGTTCTACTTTGTTCTCATCTGACCACATGACTTTCTCCCATGCTTCCTGTGGATCATCCAGATGGTCATTGGCAAACTTCTTTGGACGTCTTTGGCCTGGACATGTGATGACTTAACTAGGGGAACCTTCCGTGCAATGCATGATTTAAAACCATGACGCCATAGTGTTCTACCGACAGTGACCTTTGAAACTGTGGTCCCAGCTCACTTCATGTCATTGATCAGCTCCTCCCTTGTAGTTCTGGGCTGATTCCTCACATTTCTTATCATCAGTGATACCCCACGAGGTGAGATCTTGCATGGAGCCCCAGTCTGAGGGAGACTGACAGTCGTCGTTAGTCTCTTCCATTTTCTAACAATTGCTCCAACAGCTGATCTATTTTCACCAAGCTGCTTGGCAATTGCCCCGTAGCCCTTTCCAGCCTTGTGGAGGTCCACAATTTTGTCCCTGGTGTCTTTTGACAGCTCTTTGGTCTTGCCCATGGTAGTAGTTGGCATCTGAGTGACTGTGGGGTGGACATGTGTCTTTAAAGAGCTCAGACAGGTGCTAATAAGTTAGATTAATGAGTGGAGTAAAGGTGGTCTTTTTAAAGGGACAGTAACAGGTCTTTGAGAGCCAGAATTCTTGCTGTTTCTCAGGTGTTCAAATACTTATTTTCAGCAGTGCAAGACAAATACATTCTTTAAAAATCATATAATGTGATTTCCTGATTTTCTTTTTTTATTCTGTCTCTCAGAGTGGGAATGCACCTACAATGTGAATTTCAGACCCCTCCATGATTTCTAAGTGGGAGAACTTGCAAAATCGCAGGGTGTTCAAAAACTTCTGTTCCTCACTGTATATAACAATGATGGCATATCCTAGCGATATGTCATCAATGTCTGAGTTGGGAATACCTCTTTAACTAGGAGAACACTACACCAGAACTAAGGGGAGGAGAAGGAAGCAGGGAAGCTACTGAGAAATTTAGTCCTCTAGTGAATGCAGGAAAATATGGATGAAAGAGAACAATGTAATGTACAAAATAAACAATATTTTTACTGCACGTGTATAGCAATAATACTTCATTTGAAATGCCCTATTCATGGCATAATACTTTTTGTGGGATAATCTTTGTGCAGCGGTATTTATTTGGCTGAATATCAGCATATTTTCCGGGTACTTTATGGGCCAACTGGTCAGATCTCCACTGGACCCCATTATAGTCAATAGGGCTGGTGGGTAATCCAGTATCTGGAGGACTCCACTGGACCCCATTATAGTCAATAGGGCTGGTGGGTAATCCAGTATCGTCCAGCAATCCCGATTCCTGCCACAAATGTCTAGAGAATATCTAGAAGTTAAAGAATCCACTCTAGCTCTATTTTATCATTTACCTACAATTAATAAAAATCTTGAAAACCCTGGTATTGGCCTGCCTGATAATAAACTGTACTATCAATCAATCCTCCTAGCTAGAATCATGGATTGGCTTCGCCAATCAAAACATAAATACTGGGTGTCAATCGAAGAAGACATAGCCCGTATAGCTCTCAGGTACTTAATTCTGTATAACTTGCCCCCCAAACCAACTAGCCAATTGCCTAAACTATTCACTCTACACTCATGAAACATATGGAAACATCACAACAAGATTACATAAATTTGTGCCAGAGAATTCCCTTCTGCTACAGGTCAGAGATATAGCCAACTCAGACACAGGTCAGTTAATAACCGCTACCCTACTGATGCACTCATTACTCTCTCAAGGGCTTTTACCAACCATAGAAGAAGTTAGGACTCTCCTAAATATGCCCGAGATTACTTTTCTGTCGTACTCCACACTATTATGCGCCCTTAAAACTCTGGTTAAAACAGAAGACCCGAAGAGGCCCTTGACTCGTTTTGAAACCATGGTCCAACACGACTTCTTTTACTGAACCCTTTTAACGCAACATACAGTGAACCCACTGGACCTCTCTTTTATCAAAGATTGGGAAGCTGACCTACAAACAAAGTTTAATGAGAATCAACTCAAACTGCTTCTGAAATCTCTTAAGGTCACCTCTTTCTATGTTTGCACCCAAGAAAATGGTTTCAAAATTCTTGCTATGTGGTACATGACCCCAGCAAGAATTCACAAAATAGATACCTCATACCCCGATACATGCTGGAAATGCAAGTCAGCCCCGGGATCCTACTTTCATATGTGGTGGTCATGTAGCAAAGTTTCCCCTTTTTGGTCACTAATTAGAGATACCATAAACAAAGTTTGCGCTACATCAATAGGAAAATCCCCAGAGGTTTTCTTGCTGCTCCTATTGCCCGATGATATCCCAAGTAATATTAAGCTTCTCCTACGCCCTCTGATAGCTGCTGCCAGACTGATCCTAGCTGCATCATGGAAGTCAACTAAACGACCGCCCATTGCTGAATGGATTGCTAAAGTGGATCAAATTTACCGACTAGAAGAATTATCCTATTGGGAGTTTCGCAATCATACTAAATTTGATATAATCCACAGTGCGGAACATCTTGTATTTTTAATAATACTTTGCACTGTAGCCACTGGAACTTGAAAACATTTAGAAATGGCCTTGTAGCCCTTTCCTGACTTGTGAGCAGGCGCAGGTCCTCACTGAGCTCCTTTTTCTTAGCCATCCATGACTGTCCACAAACCAACTGCAGAGAGCTGCTGTTTTTCACCTGTTGAGTTGATTAAAACACCTGTTCCCAAATATTCAGGGTAATTAGAATGCTTTAGAACAGCTTGGACTATTTGGAATGGTATAGAACTTTTGATTTTCCCACAGACTGTGACAGTTTGTGAAGGGTATGAATAATTTTGGACTGGAAACCTTTTTGCTCAAATGTAAATAAAAGCTGAGAAATAGTTTTTTTCCCACAATAATGCCTCTTGTACATCGTCCTATCTTTTGGGAGACACCTATGTCATTTCCCGTCAGAAAATTACTTGCCGGTTGAATAAAAGTAACTTTGAGTCAAAATTTGCCAGGGGTATGAATAATTTTATGACAAGACACGGAGGCTTCGTATTGCATCACTCTTTCTTTACTAAATCCTCAGCAGCAAAGAGTTAACAATGAAAAATCAAGGACAAACCCCCAAGTAACCCCTCCCATAAACAGTCCATAAATAGGTCTTCCCACTACATATCTTCCTCTTTCTTTGCTGTTCCCCAGCAGATAAGTACCTCTCATTTGTATTGTTCTCTTATTATATTGTATTGGATTAGATAGTACCTCTTAGTTATATTGCACTATCATTGTTTGTGTGGGACGTGGGAGTTTATCTCGACCCCTTTTTCTTGGTCTTTTGCCCCCTTTTTTCCCTTGTCCGGAATATTTTCTATCTTATTTAGTTTTATCTTCTTGCCTTATTCAACCTTTTGTTTCCTTCGCTCGTGGAGCGCTTTTGTCCTCTTATCGCTCCCCCCTTTTCCCCCCCTTGGTTTTGTCCTTGTACCTTATTGTGGTTTCCGGCGCCATTGCTCCGCTTCTCGCTCCAGCATTCGCGCTTCTTGCCGTCCGAAATCTTGCGATTTCCGAGATTTCGGCGGCATTCTCTTGAGGGGCGGGTCGCGTCGGGCCCGAGATTCTCGGGCGCCATCTTGCCTCTCCTGTAGTTTCGTTTTATTGCAGGCTGTGCGGCTGTTCGGCCGCCATCTTTGTACACCTAGGGTGTAGGGGGGGGGGGGGCGTTCTTCCTCCCCTACTCCCTCTTCCTGTTCCGGTCTGTTCTCCGTCTGCACGCCGCATCGTTGCCGGAGACTGCCTCTCTGCTCTCAGCTGCCACGTTTCTTGTTTGTGTGTGTGTCCTACAGGAGTGACTAACTCCTTGTCATGTCTTTACCCACTGCTACCCCCTTGCCTCTGGGGAATCCTCCCACCAGCCCCATTGCACCACCTGCTGATGTTAACCTCAGGCAAGCTGACCCTAACGCTATGGATTTACAACAATCCATTACTTCAGCTATTGCCAGCGCCATGGGGAATATGTCCTCTATTATTTCTCAATCAGTCTCCCAGGCGCTTAGAGCGCAAACCCAGGTCACAACCCCCACTGTGGGCCCGACTCCTATTACCTCCAGAATTGATGATGTAGATGGCTTAGTTCCATCAAGAGATGACGTGCCAAGGTCACGTAAAAGAGCCTGTCAGCGCCAGGCAGAAAAAACGCGCCACTGGAAATCCGCTCGGGCTCGTCCCGACTATAGTTCTGCCTCTGATATTGAGTCAAATGAGGAGGATTTGAGGGAGGATCTTTATGCCTCTGATTTGGACCTGGAAGGGGTCCAGGTGGCTGACGAGCATTTGGGTTGCTCCCTTCCCCCCCCTTCCGTCGCAGGTCCAGAAGCTGGTACCGCGGGTCCGGACTCGCTTGTTGATCCGCAGGGTGAACCCCTGTTTGATCCTGACAGCCTGCACCATCCTAGGTCGGCTGAATGGTTGCCCATCCCTCATGTTGCCCACTATTTGGAGAATAGGGTGAGGAAGCCGCTCTCCAAGGAGACCCGGAATAAGTTAAAGGCAGAATGCCCCCGTCCCCTGATACCAAATAAGGTGTGCGAAACGCCAAATGTGGATCCCAAGATGATCCAATTTCTCTCAAAATCGGGCTTCAATCCCCGCAAAGGCCTTGATTCGGCCCTCCGGGCTCGTCAGGACAAGCTCCTAGACAGCCTTGGACCCCTGACAAAAATGTTTGAAATGGCGGAAACTGCCAGATCTGAGGGTACGGCCATTGACCCAGAAGAACTAAGTGGCTGGGCGCAGCGCGCCATTTGTTTAATAGGAAATGTCAATTCCTCCCTCTCCATTGAACGGAGGAAGGCTCTTCTTATGAAGATTGAGCCCAAATTGTCCAATATGGCGCTAACTGAGGCGGGCAAGGAGGCTCAGGGGCTCCTCTTCGGGGATGGCTTCATCAAAGATTTAGGGAAGTTTGTGGGAGCGTTTACCGCTCTTGACAAGGCGCAAAGCTCCATGCGCAGGGTTTTCCAGGGGCGTGTCTCTAGCAGGGCCGGCAGCTTCAGGGGCCGTCTGTCCGGCCGTGTCCACTTCCAGTCGCGTGGAAACGCTCGAGGCTCCTACCATCAACGTTCTTCATTCCAAGACCAGAGGCAGCAGTCCTCCTCCTTCTTCCCTTCCAGGGGTCAGTCTTACCGTCCCAGAGGCTTCAGAGGCGCTGTTGGCTCGAGACGTCCACTCGGTAAGTCCTCAAAATCTATGCTTTTCTTCCAGCCATTGTATCGGGGGCAGACTCCGACATTTTTTGCCCGCTTGGAGCCGTGTCACATCCGACCCGTGGGTGCTGGCCACGGTTCAAGGCTTCCAGATAGACTTGGTAGTTGCTCAGCTGTCACTTCCGGAGCCTCATCCGCTGGTCTTGGCGGACTCGGCCCGATCTCTCATGGACCTAGAACTCCATTCCCTTATGGTCAAAGGGGCGATAGAGAGAGCCCCTCCCCATACGGTCGGGGTGATCAGCACTATCTTTTAAGTAGAAAAGAAAGGAGGCCAATTCCGTCCGGTGATCAATTTACGGAGTCTGAACAGATTTGTCTGTTACCGCCATTTCAAAATGGAGGGGATTCATCTACTCAGGGACCTTCTGCTTCCGGGAGACTGGTTGGCGAAGTTAGATCTGAAGGACGCCTACCTGACGGTGCCGGTCTCCCCCCAGTCCAGACTTCTCCTGCAATTTCGCTGGCACGGCCTCCTCTGGCAGTTCACGTGCCTGCCGTTTGGCCTCTCGTCGGCCCCTTGGTGTTTTACCAAGTTGATGAGACCGGTAGTGGCTTGGCTTCGCAGTCAGGGTGTTCGTCTTGCGATTTATCTAGACAATATCCTCTTCATGGCTCAATCCCCTTCCGAGCTCCTGTCTCACTTGCACTCGGCAATGTCCCTCCTTACAGGTCTGGGCTTTGTCATCAACACCGAGAAGTCCTGTCTGCAGCCCTCCAGGTCATTGGAGTTTCTGGGTTTTGTTGTGAACTCCACCGAACTTTCCCTCTTCCTGCCACGAACCAAGATCAAGTCCATACGGAAGGAGCTTTGTCACGCTCTTACGCTTTCTCAGTTGTCACTTCGTCACTTAGCTCGCATTATCGGTCTCCTCTCCTCCTCCATCCAGGCGATATTCCCGGCTCCTCTTCACTACCGAGCGTTGCAACGACTGAAGATTGCCCACTTGCAAGCGGGAGCTTCCTATGCGGATCTGGTGACTCTGGATCGTGAGACGAGGGACGAACTGGCGTGGTGGATATCCAACCTCGACGCGTGGAACGGCAAGGCCATCGTGGGACCACAACCCGATCTGGTGGTGGAGTCAGATGCCAGTCTTCTCGGCTGGGGTGCATATTGCAATGGAGTCTCCACCGGAGGTCCCTGGTCAGGCAACGAAACTCACCTCCATATAAACGCTCTGGAGCTATTGGCAGGATCTTTCGCCATTCGCAGCTTCACCAGCGACAGGGTTTCGGCGTGCATCAAGCTCAGGATGGACAACGTGTCGGCTGTGCGTTATGTGAATGCCATGGGGGGCACCCATTCTTCGATTCTGACCCATCTGGCGAAGGAGTTTTGGGCCTTTTGCCTCGACAAGGGCTTCACGGTGGTCGCGGATCATATTCCGGGGCTTCACAATACCTTCGCGGACTGGAGCTCTCGCCACTCATCGGATTTCAGCGACTGGAGGTTAGATTCAACGGTGTTCTCATCCATCTCGTCGATTTGGGGACCCCTGTCTATAGATCTCTTTGATTCTCGTTGGAACGCGCAGCTTCCGCGGTTTTACAGTTGGAGACCAGACCCCCTTTCGGAAGCGGTGGACGCCCTCCTCCAGGATTGGTCGGATCATCGAGCATACGCCTTCCCTCCATTTGCTCTCATCCCACGGGTGTTGTCGCAGGTGCGTCGTCAGCTGGCGGACTTGGTGTTGGTGGTGCCCTTTTGGCAGGCCCAATCGTGGTTCCCTCAGCTCCTGGAGCTTCTAGTGGAGGATCCCCGACTCCTTCCATCATTTCCGGATCTCCTTCAAGGGCCCCTGGGCCAACGTCACCCGCTGGTATTCGACGGCTCTCTCACTCTCCTTGCATGCAGGGTTTCGGGGGATCAATGGATGGTCTCAGGCTTATCGAGAACAGCTCATAGCCTACTGGAAAACGCATGGGCCCCCGGCACCCGACGGGCTTATCGGTCGGCCTGGAGGCGCTGGTCTGATTGGTGCGTGGGCCGGTGTCTGGATCCCTTTTCAGCGCCTGTGACGGACATGCTTGAGTTCCTGTCGTCCCTGTTCGAGGAAGGTAAAGCCTACAGGTCCATTAACCTCTTCCGTTCTGCCATATCTTCTCGCCACCAGGGTTTTGCGGGCTGTCCCGTGGGTCGTCATCCCTTGGTCTGTCGTCTTCTTAAAGGCTCTCGGTTATCTCGCCCGCCCAGGCCCCGTTTCACTTCTTCATGGGATGTTATGCTGGTCCTTCGTTTTTTCTCGGGTTGGCCCCTCAATTCGGATTTATCCCTTCGCCAGATTTCGGCAAAGCTGGTCACCCTTTTTTGTTTGATTTCCTGCAAAAGGGTCTCGGACGTGCAAGCCTTGGATTTCAATGCCTTATCTTTTACTCCTAGCGGGGTGTCCTTTAACATCTCTCGCCGCACCAAAACTAATATCCGGTCGGTTTCCTATCCGGCTTTCCCGGATAACGTTTCCCTTTGTCCGGTGCACTGTTTGCAGGAATATTTAAACCGCACATCTTCTTTACGGGATCCGCTCTCTCCTCCACTCTTCATTTCTTTCCGTAGGCCTTTTCGGCCGGTTTCGGCTGTCACCTTATCCCGTTGGGTTAAGTGGATTTTGTCTCTGGCCGGAATTGATACCTCTATTTTACGGCTCATTCGGTTAGGGGAGCCTCTGCTACCTCCATGACTGTTGCTGGTGCTCGCTTGGAGGATGTCCTTCGGTTGGCGGACTGGTCTAGGGCTTCTACGTTTCGGGAGTTCTACTTCAGGCCGCCCCCTCACGCTTTTTCTTCGGTAATGTCGTCGCTTTAAACTTGCAATACGAAGCCTCCGTGTCTTGTCATAAAATTGCATGATTTTCCTATTCTATGACGTAAAGTCATGATTTTATTAAAGACACGGAGGCGAGTATTGCCCAGCCCTGCTTCGCCCACCATTTTAGGTTCGGGTTCGGGGTTTTTCTTTTTACCAGGTATTATTTATATTATTATTTATTTTATTTATCTGGTGTTTATATTATATTATATTGTATTGTGATTTTTTATATTTGATTCCAGTTTGTATTTTATATTTGATGCCTTTCGCTACATGATTGGGACGCTTTTCAGTTTCTACGTATTACCGTCTTCTGTTTCTATTGTTTCCTTAGGCTGAGTTCGGTTTCTTCGTCCTGTTATGGTTCCGTGAAGGTTGTCGTTCCGGTTGACCGCTATTCCGGATAGGTTCTGAGGTTCAGTTTCCAGTTCCACGGATCCGGACCAGAGTTCGCTTGGAAGAGTGTTCGAGTTTCGTGTTTGGTTTGGCTATTCCCATCAAAGAAAGAGGAAGATATGTAGTGGGAAGACCTATTTATGGACTGTTTATGGGAGGGGTTACTTGGGGGTTTGTCCTTGATTTTTCATTGTTAACTCTTTGCTGCTGAGGATTTAGTAAAGAAATAGTGATGCAATACTCGCCTCCGTGTCTTTAATAAAATCATGACTTTACGTCATAGAATAGGAAAATCATGCAATTATGGGCAGCATTGTATATAGACAAATTAGGGGTACTGCAATGGGCACGAGATTTATTTGCGCCTAGTTTTGCAAATCTGTTTAAAGGGAGTCTGTCATCCCAATTTGCCCTTATAGACCACTTACATAGCACTATAGCATAACTATAGATCAGTCAAATGGTACCTTTGTCTTTTTGTCTGGATGTTCACCAGGGGCAAAAAATTAGTTTTATTCATATGTAAATGAGGGCTCGCAAGTGCCCAGGGGCGGCGTTCGGACTTTAAGTGCCCAGGCCTCTCTGCCTTCTTCTCACATAAGCCCTCCCCAGCCTGTTGCTTGGCCCACCCTGTAAGCCTTATACGTCATCCAGTGTACTGGACGATATTCCGCCCGCGCATGCGCACTGCATGGAATGATGCTGCTGCCCACAATGGTCATCACAGTGCGCATGCGCAGGCGGGATATCGGCCAGTACACTGGATGACGTAAGAGGCTTACAGGGCGGGATAAGCAACACAGAATCAACACAGAATTGAATATTCAGATCTAGAGGTTCTCTCAGAGGAAAGTAATATCTGCACACGTATTTTTTTTTAAGACCGTTGATAGTAACAGCTACCTCAATTATAGAAGCACCCATTACAACAAATGGAAACGAAATTGTCTTTTTAGCCAGTTTAAAAGAATTTGTCGTAATTGCACTAGCGAGGGAACAAAGTGCTATACTAACGACTAGGTTTCCTGATAAATGATATCCATTTGATCTCATTTCAGGAACTCTAAAGAAAGTATCATCACTTGCACAATCAGAATGTTTGTTACCACAGAAAGAAAAATCCCTTGAAAAAACCAACACCTTTGAATGGAACTTTATCACTACATATAAGCAAAACCACAATGTCATCAAATCGGTTTTGGCTAAATACTGGTGCATCCTGAAGAAGGATCCAGTATTGAGCAAAATCATTCCCAAAACACCCCGTCTCACATATAGATGGGCACATACCTTGAAAAATACATTGGCCCCTAGTAAGCTTAAAGGAACAATTAAGATGGAGGGCATAGGAGGTATACGTACAGGAAGCAACAAATGTGGTCAACCAAAATGTTTATGCTGCAACTCTATATGTCTAAAAGAGTTCTTCTCTAAACAGAAAGATGGGGTACTGTTTCCAATCAAAGGGTCTCTAAATTGTAATTCTACACATGTGATATATATCCTTGAATGCCCAGGCAATTTACAATACGTGGGTGGGTCGCACAGTTCAAACACTTCAAAATACACTCAACAAACATATGTCAAATGTCAAGAAGAAATTTCTCAAACATAGTGTGTCTAGGCATGCGGCTGAAAATACAATGGTTCGTTTTTAGGTTTTAAGACTCGTACTACCCTATTTTGCGCTCTCTCTTGTGACCAGTTTCTCTCGACACGCCCCCAGCCTTTCTACAAATGTAACTAGTAATGGGGCTCCTCTGGACTTTAGTGGTCTAGTGAGCGTGTGGACACAAGGCGCATATCACAACCGGATGTTTAGGTACAATCAGATTTATTGTAGGACAATGCATTTCGGGGTTCAAAGGACCCCTTTTTTTTAAGTCTGAAGCGCTGCAGCAGGAGAATAAGCTGGAGCGCTGCCGCCTGGTCCCTGCACATGGTGCGTACGATCGACGGTTGTACGCACCACGTGCAGGGACCAGGCGG
Organism: Bufo gargarizans; assembly: GCF_014858855.1. NCBI lineage: Eukaryota > Metazoa > Chordata > Amphibia > Anura > Bufonidae > Bufo > Bufo gargarizans. The sequence goes on along the minus strand of NC_058081.1, from coordinate 228,439,264 downwards.
CAGCGCTCCAGCTTATTCTCCTGCTAAACATCCGGTTGTGATATGCGCCTTGTGTCCACACGCTCACTAGACCACTAAAGTCCAGAGGAGCCCCATTACTAGTTCCAATGTCCACCTGTATGGCGGCTTGGCCCCCGCCTAAGGTGTTGTCTCGGACACAGTCGGCGGACACTGGAGGACACTGTTTTTGCCTCTACATACTCACACTATGAGCGCTTTTTCTTCCTCTGGCCATTTCTTACTTTCTACAAATGTGAAACAGGCCTAAGACTTTTATAACATATCTACAAAAGTCTGTTAGATCCAGGTCCCATTCCCCCCCGTAGAAGTAAAAGGAGAGAGCCATGCATGTGGAGCCACCTTTCCATACACTGCAGTAGGCAAATTAAATCTGTTCTCGAGACAGAGTCTGTGGCACTGATTTATCATGCCTTCACTCCTGAATTCTGGCTTCAATAAGTTGCAAAGTAGAGCTTTTGCAACTTTTGGGCTTACTTGCGCAAAACTTTTGCGACCTTTTGCATAATAAAAAAAATAATAATTGTTGCACGTTGTGCTACTAACAAAAGATAATGAAGAAAAAAATGCTAAAAATATTACAATAAAAATGACATAATCGAAAAAAGGCATAAAAATTATTTATATAACCGAACAGGGAAAAAAGTTATGGCTTTCAAAGACGCATGTAAAAAAATAAATTTGAAAATGCATCTGGTCAGGTAGGGGGATAAATGGCCTGGTTAAATAGCACAGTAGTGTGGTCTCACAGCTTAAAACCTCCTCTCGCTTAGGGAAGGTCTGCTATCACACACTATCCTCCTATCCTCTTGCTGTACTCATCTCTATTCTTAGTGCGAGGAGGAAACAGGAAGCTGATCCTATCAGTGTCCAGCTTCCTACAATGTAGACAGGGATTTATGAGGGAGGGAACACAGGGAGCAGTCTGTGTATAGGAAGACATGCACAGCAGTCTGGGGAAAGAAAAGGGCATAAGAAGCAGTCTGTGTGGACCACATGGAGGAACCTTTGTGAGAGGAGGACCATGGAGAGCAGTCTAGTCTGTGTGTCTTTTTTTGCCAATGTTTTTTTTTTTTTTGGTATTTTTTTTTTTGTGTGTTTTTTTTTCTTTTAAATACGACCTCCAGAAGTTAGCTGTAAGCGGGCTTGGACAGAGTCGCAGGGGAACAAGTGAACAGGTGGGCCCCTGAGCAAGGTAGACCCTCAGTCTATCACCCCCTGCCCAAATGGCAAATGTCATAAAAGTCTGCCTGTACTACATACAGATGGGCAGTGTACAGCATCTCCACCAGCCTACGTCCATATGAAAAACTGGGTAGATTAGTTAATAAATTGCCCAATTTATTACTATAGATACATCTGGTGGTTGAAATTATTTCTAGGCACAGAGGCAGGCCAACCAGTATCCTCTTTCAACAGGGACCTGCTTTCTCGGTGTTACTGCAGGTTCCCCATAATCAATCATCTTTAGCGTCTTGGCTACCACTGTGTGAGTTGGTGGTATCTGCATGTAGCTGTACAATGTGCCCCCAGAATGAATTTCACTGGTGGGCCCAAGGCAGCCCAGTCCAGCACTGGCTGTAAGTCTATGGGAACTATGAAATTCACACACGATTTTTTGTGTTTTTTGTGTTTTTTTTTCACTTGCAATGCATTTCTTTAGGTCCATGGCATGCTGTAGCATTTTTTAGGCGTTCTGCCATACACTTCTCGATGGAGAAAAAAGAAGAAAGACAACAGAAAAAAATGTACAGTGGAGGAAATAATTATTTGACCCCTCACTGATTTTGTAAGTTTGTCCAATGACAAAGAAATGAAGTCTCAGAACAGTATCATTTCAATGGTAGGTTTATTGTAACAGTGGCAGATAGCACATCAAAAGGAAAATCGAAAAAATAACTTTAAATAAAAGATAGCAACTGATTTGCATTTCATTGAGTGAAATAAGTATTTGAACCCTCTAACAAAAAAAGACTCAATACTTGGTGGAAAAACCCTTGTTTGCAAGCACAGAGGTCAAACGTTTCTTGTAATTGATGACCAAGTTTGCGCACATTTTAGGAGGAATGTTGGTCCACTCCTCTTTGCAGATCATCTCTAAATCCCTAAGGTTTCGAGGCTGTCTCTGTGCAACTCTGAGCTTGAGCTCCCTCCATAGGTTTTCGATTGGATTAAGGTCCGGAGACTGACTAGGCCACTCCATGACCTTAATGTGCTTCTTCTTGAGCCACTCCTTTGTTGCCTTTGCTGTATGTTTTGGGTCATTGTCGTGCTGGAACACCCATCCACGACCCATTTTCAGTTTCCTGGCAGAGGGAAGGAGGTTGTCGCTCAGGATTTCACGATACATGGCTCCGTCCATTTTCCCGTTTATGCGAATAAGTTGTCCTGTGCCCTTAGCAGAAAAACACCCCCAAAGCAAAATGTTTCCACCCCCATGCTTGACGGTGGGGACGGTGTTTTGGGGGTCATAGGCAGCATTTTTCTTCCTCCAAACACAGCGAGTTGAGTTAATGCCAAAGAGCTCTATTTTGGTCTCATCAGACCACAGCACCTTCTCCCAGTCACTCTCTGAATCATTCAGGTGTTCATTGGCAAACTTCAGACGGGCCTGCACATGTGCCTTCCTGAGCAGGGGGACCTTGCGAGCCCTGCAGGATTTTAATCCATTGCGGTGTAATGTGTTTCCAATGGTTTTCTTGGTGACTGTGGTCCCTGCTAATTTGAGGTCATTAACTAACTCCTCCCGTGTAGTTCTAGGATGCTTTTTCACCTTTCTCAGAACCATTGACACCCCACGAGGTGAGATCTTGCGTGGAGCCCCAGAGCGAGGTCGATTGATGGTCATTTTGTGCTCCTTCCATTTTCGAACAATCGCACCAACAGTTGTCACCTTCTCTCCCAGCTTCTTGCTAATGGTTTTGTAGCCTATTCCAGCCTTGTGCAGGTCTACAATTTTGTCTCTGACATCCTTGGACAGCTCTTTGGTCTTTCCCATGTTGGAGAGTTTGGAGTCTGCTTGATTGATTGATTCTGTGGACAGGTGTCTTTTATACAGGTGACTAGTTAAGACAGGTGTCCTTAATGAGGGTGACTAATTGAGTAGAAGTGTCTAACCACTCTGTGGGAGCCAGAACTCTTAATGGTTGGTAGGGGTTCAAATACTTATTTCACTCAATGAAATGCAAATCAGTTGCTATCTTTTATTTAAAGTTATTTTTTCGATTTTCCTTTTGATGTGCTATCTGCCACTGTTACAATAAACCTACCATTGAAATGATACTGTTCTGAGACTTTTCATTTCTTTGTCATTGGACAAACTTACAAAATCAGTGAGGGGTCAAATAATTATTTCCTCCACTGTATGTAAAAAAAAAATCACTGAAAACTTGTATCAAAAAACATTTTTACCAGGGATAAATCTCCTAGTATGTCCCCTCAGTCAGCTCTCTTTTCCAGTCTCCCATTTTCCTCCTGATAATTATTTACACACAATTCCTCACTAGTCCTCTGTAGTCTCAGATAACTCATGCTACAGTCTGCCTTTCTTCTCAACAAGGTGTCACTGATAACAGCAGAAGATTAAAGTCAGATCCAAAAAATGAATAGGTCCCTATGCATCCGATGTGCTGAGGCTGGTAAGGTACTTGTAATCCTTGCCACCGAGTGCTGCAGCAGAATGTCACATGCATGCTGCCCTCCTTCCCCCATCCAGTACTGCAGCACAGCTTCTGCAGTCATCAGATGCAGTCCTATTAATAAAATGGCTGTATGTGTCTGCACATCTACCTATTGTAATTATTACTTAAAGGGGTTGGCCACTTTCTGACTACTTGTGACTAATGTGTTTGTGAGATGATTATATGGCACTTACTAATTTGTTGAAATTCTGCACCATTTTATATTATTCATAAGGCTTGCCCTCTTGTTTGCCAAGTCTTCTGTGCTGTCCACACATAGGTCCTGTCCATAAAATCGTTGCTGATGGAGGGTCATGTGACCAGGCAACTCACCTTCATGTGATGTCTCCTCAATTCAAATACATTGCACATTTCATAAGCACTTGACCTACTGGTAGTTTAGTGCAGGTGCAGAATGGAGGAGACATCGCATGAAGTTGAGTTGCCTGGTCACATGACCCTACATCAGCAGCCATCTTATGGACAGGACCTCTGTGTGGACAGCACAGAAGATATGACCAACAAGGAACCTGGTTTATGAAGTATAGCAAATGGCACAGAATATCAACAAAGGCTATATTAGTAAGTATTGGATTGATGAGCAGGCACTCTAATTATGGGTACATGGAAGACAATTTTATTAAATGTTAAAATATAGAGACATAAAACCATAAAATACAAATATATTATCAACAGTAGCAGTATCAAGATATAAATAATCTAAAAAATTTTAGCAGCAATAGCAATAGGACAGCAGACAGTCACTAATAAGTATTATGCGACAGTATCAATAGCAGTTGGAGGATGATAATAGTATGGACAGCAATCGATGTGCATATAAATAAATAAACAGCAGAAACTTTTTCTAAAATTTGATTAGTGGTGATAGTTCCATGTATTAATCCCCATGTGATATATTCCACTGTCTGTTTAAAGGTTGAATCGCTATATGATATAGCAACAACGTAGCAGCACTATTCTTATTTGTAACACTCTGACATCAATGTTGCCGTTTTAAAAGTTCCACTGTTTACTTGCCTACAGTGGATCGCTAGGGGTCTTCTTTCTTTGTATAGTGTAGACACAGTCCCACTTTTTAATGTAGAGATAATGGATCTTCAGTTGTACACATCAGATATTTAGATTTACTCACAGTTGCGCTGCTCTCTGGTGCGGCGTCCCGCTCCTGCTGTGAGAGCAGGCTGACCTTTATTGTATGGATCCTCCGGTCACAGCTTCTTTGAGAAGTCGGCGTTCCACGTGTAATGGCGGCGTCTCTGTTTATCAGTTCCGCCTCTCCAATATCCAGGATGCCAGTTGGTTTCTTTATCCAGCTGTCGGGGTTCCACTTTGTAGATATTAGGTCTAATCTTGTGAGGTTTTTTAGATTCAGTTTCTCTTAGAGCGCTCCAGTGGTGTAGTTATAATCTTCATATGCTTGTTCACCCAAACATGTTTCGGAGCTAAGACTTGCTCCTTCCTCAGTGGTCAAGCATATTAACACTCTGTTCCCTTTTTATCCTGTGTCGGTCTGTCAAAAAAGCCGGAATCTAATCCGGAATGGTATCTGTATAAAGTCCATTGGATAAAATTCAGTTTTTTGCTGTAAAAGGGGTCCTCCGTAAAACCACATTCTTTGGAGTCTCCTATATATATTTTTACACATTGCTTGAAAAATGAATTTTTTGAAAAATATTCCTACCTTTATAAGCCTGCAATTGAAAATGCATTTTAAAATTGTGATTGGAACCATAGGTTCATATTCCTCTAATGTTTTATATGTGTATTTTTACATTTTATTACAAATGAATGTATATATATATTTTTATTCACAAATAATTATTTTGCAAATATTGGAAAGAAAAGAAACTTCATGAATAGCAACATTTTTTATAGTAAAGGATTGAGATATCTTTACAGCAAAAAACTGAATTTTATCCAATGGACTTTATACAGATACCATTCCGGATTAGATTCCGGCTTTTTTGACAGACCAACACAGGATAAAAAGGGAACAGAGTGTTAATATGCTTGACCACTGAGGAAGGAGCAAGTCTTAGCTCCGAAACATGTTTGGGTGAACAAGCATATGAAGATTATAACTACACCACTGGAGCGCTCTAAGAGAAACTGAATCTAAAAAACCTCACAAGATTAGACCTAATATCTACAAAGTGGAACCCCGACAGCTGGATAAAGAAACCAACTGGCATCCTGGATATTGGAGAGGCGGAACTGATAAACAGAGACGCCGCCATTACACGTGGAACGCCGACTTCTCAAAGAAGCTGTGACCGGAGGATCCATACAATAAAGGTCAGCCTGCTCTCACAGCAGGAGCGGGACGCCGCACCAGAGAGCAGCGCAACTGTGAGTAAATCTAAATATCTGATGTGTACAACTGAAGATCCATTATCTCTACATTAAAAAGTGGGACTGTGTCTACACTATACAAAGAAAGAAGACCCCTAGCGATCCACTGTAGGCAAGTAAACAGTGGAACTTTTAAAACGGCAACATTGATGTCAGAGTGTTACAAATAAGAATAGTGCTGCTACGTTGTTGCTATATCATATAGCGATTCAACCTTTAAACAGACAGTGGAATATATCACATGGGGATTAATACATGGAACTATCACCACTAATCAAATTTTAGAAAAAGTTTCTGCTGTTTATTTATTTATATGCACATCGATTGCTGTCCATACTATTATCATCCTCCAACTGCTATTGATACTGTCGCATAATACTTATTAGTGACTGTCTGCTGTCCTATTGCTATTGCTGCTAAAAAATGTTAGATTATTTATATCTTGATACTGCTACTGTTGATAATATATTTGTATTTTATGGTTTTATGTCTCTATATTTTAACATTTAATAAAATTGTCTTCCATGTACCCATAATTAGAGTGCCTGCTCATCAATCCAATATTTTACATTTTAACTGACGAGGGTGAGTCAAACTAAGCAAGAGCACCTGTTTTTCCCAAAAACCTGTGGAGAGCCGCCTTTCTTTGTTATATATTAGTAAGTGCCTTACCTACACATTGGTCACAAGTAGCCAGAAAGTGGCCAACCCCTTTAATCTAGTGCGACGGTGTACCAGACCCTGTACCCTGCCCAGCTTTTCTGGGTTCTGATGCCAATCTGGCTGTAATACATGGTCTCCTATGCAAAATATTTCACATACTGTACACTACAGAACACTGCTGGTAGGAACTGCTAAATATCATCCAACAGATTTAATATGTTTAATACAAACCGGATTCCAAAAAAGTTGGGACACTAAACAAATTGAGAATAAAAACTGAATGCAATGATGTGAAGATGGCAAATGTCAATATTTTATTTGTAATAGAACGTATATGATAGATCAAACGTTTAATCCGAGTAAATGTATCATTTTAAAGGAAAAATACGTTGATTAAAATTTTCACAGTGTCAACAAATCCCAAAAAAGTTGGGACAAGTAGCAATAAGAGGCTGGAAAAAGTAAATTTGAGCATAACGAAATGCTGGAAGACCAATTAACACTAATTAGGTCAATTGGCAACATGATTGGGTATAAAAGAACTTCTCAGAGTGGCAGTGTCTCTCAGAAGCCAAGATGGGTAGAGGATCACCAATTCCCACAATGTTGCGCAGAAAGATAGTGGAGCAATATCAGAAAGGTGTTACCCAATGAAAAATTGCAAAGACTTTGCATCTATCATCATCAACTGTGCATAACATCATCCGAAGATTCAGAGAATCTGGAACAATCTCTGTGCGTAAGGGTCAAGGCCGTAAAACCATACTGAATGCCCGTAATCTCCGGGCCCTTAAATGACACTGCACCACAAACAGGAATGCTACTGTAAAGGAAATCATAGAATGGGCTCAGGAATACTTGCAGAAACCATTGTCAGTGAACACAATCCACCGTGCCATCCGCCGTTGCCAGCTGAAACTCTACAGTGCAAAGAAGAAGCCATTTCTAAGCAAGATTTACAAGCTCAGGCGTTTTCACTGGGCCAGGGATCATTTAAAATGGAGTGTGGCATAATGGAAGACTGTTCTGTGGTCAGACGAGTCATGATTCAAAGTTCTTTTTGGAAATCTGGGACGCCATGTCATCCGGACCAAAGAGGACAAGGACAACCCAAGTTGTTATCAACGCTCAGTTCAGAAGCCTGCATCTCTGATGGTATGGGGTTGCATGAGTGGGTGTGGCATGCGCAGCTTGCATGTCTGGAAAGGCACCATCGATGCAGAAAAATATATTCAGGTTCTAGAACAACATATGCTCCCATCCAGACGTCATCTCTTTCAGGGAAGACCCTGCATTTTTCAAAAAGATAATGCCAGACCACATTCTGCATCAATCACAACATCATGGCTGCGTAGGAGAAGGATCCGGGTACTGAAATGGCCAGTCTGCAGTCCAGATCTTTCACCTATAGAGAACTTTTGGCGCATCATAAAGAGGAAGGTGCAACAAAGAAGGCCCAAGACGATTGAACAGTTAGAGGCCTGTATTAGACAAGAATGGGAGAGCATTCCTATTTCTAAACTTGAGAAACTGGTCTCCTCGGTCCCCAGACGTCTGTTGAGTGTTGTAAGAAGAAGGGGAGATGCCACACAGTGGTGAAAATGGCCTTGTCCCAACTTTTTTGGGATTTGTTGACACCATAAAAATTCTGATTCAACATATTTTTCCCTTAAAATGGTACATTTTCTCAGTTTAAATTTTTTTTCCTTGATTTATGTTCTATTCTGAATAAAATATTAGAAGTTGGCACCTCCACATCATTGCATTCAGTTTTTATTTACGATTTGCATAGTGTCCCAACTTTTTTGGAATCCGGTTTGTAATATTTACATGTGCTTGGCTGTTTTTTAGAAGTCCTACAGAAGTGAATGGAGAGAGTCATGCATGCATGTCCTCCTTTCAATTCACAGCAGTGACCCCATCTTGAGATAGGAATGGGACACAAACAGCTTTCCAGCATGGATATATTGACTCCCTATCCTTAGGTTAGGTCATCAATATCAGATCGGCGAGGATCCAACACACCACCGGTCAGCTGTTTCCGGCAGCTGCCAGCGGCAAAAATGAAATAATAGATGGAGTCAGAAGCAAGGATAGGTCATCAATATCACTTGGCTGAAAAACCTATTTAAGAAGGTCTCAAGTTGTTTTATGGTATGTTTTGGTCATTACCCATCAGCACAAGCATACATTTATAGCTCTATACACATCAGAATTTATCTAGCTACAGATTTCACCAGTCATGTCAGCTGTAAACAACAGTGACTCCTTTGGAAGCCATACTTTGCCCCTGATAATATGGTAGGCTTGGATCAAAAAGCTCTTTAATTTTATATAGAATTGGAAAAAAATTCCTACAGAGTTTAATGGGTTTTGTTTTTACTTAGTTTCCTATGAGGTAAAACTGAACAAATACCACATTTGCATAGTTTTTCTTGTGTTTTAATACTTTAAATAAAATGTATATATTTTTGGAAAAAATATATTCTCATCAGTATTATGACCCACATAACTTTAGGTCTATGGAGCTGTGTGGAAACTTATATTTTGAACTGTACTTTTTCATTGATACCATTTTGGAGTGTGTATGACTTTTTGATCACTTTTTATTAAAAAAAAATTGGGGTGAGGTGAAATGATGAAAACATTTACCATTTTTGTTTTCTTTTTTATTATGCTGCTCACCGTATGAGATACATATTTTAAAATTTTAATAGCACAGACGTTTTGGGACACAGTGATGCCTAAGACATTTCACCATGGCATCTGAGGGTTAAAATTTCTGCGAGGGGCATTATCGCTGATCACAGATTACCTGGCAGCTACGCCGCTTGCTCTGCCCTGGAGTGGGAGCCATCTTTAAAGGGAACCGGTCACCAGTTTTATGGTGTCCTAACTAAGGGCAACATAAATAAGTGACTGATTCTCTTAGCAAAATGCTGGGTCACTTTCTTTAATTGACCCAGTCAATCTGCCAACATCTTGTATTGAAAAGCTCCAGCTGATAAGGATGAGTCATGAATATTAATGAACTCCTGACTCTCCCCGCCCACCTGCTGCTGAATGACAGTTATTTTCCATATGAATCAGCAGCAGGTGGGCAGGGGAGTGGCTAAGGCTCTGAATTAAATATACGCTGGACTCGATGACATCACGCCGGACTCGAATCAGCTCATTAACATGTGGCATGCGGCATCTTTGTGTGTATATTATGAGGTAACCATCTGTCACACCAGTAAGTGAATACATCTAAGGTACTTTAGTAGTTAATGATTGTATATAATTAGTTAGATTATCAAATATCCACATGACAGGTTCCCTTTAAAGAGACGACATGTACGGCGGATGTCGTCAAGGGGTTAAATATATCTAGCCAAGTAAATGTTACTCCTAGCATTGCTATTTAGTGTCTTGTATCAGTGGTTCGGAGACAGCACACCAGAGACAGCAAATAGCTTTGAATTCAATCTTTATTTTACCAGTGGTACGATCTCATGATAACATTTATTGCTTATTGCAACGTTTTGGGACCAGTTCGGTGCTCTTCGTCAAGCTGTGAGCCCGGTCATTTCATTTCCATGGCATGCTATTTAGTGTCTTGTCATGCTTGTTCTTCTATATTATTTATTTTTTATGTATTTTTTTTACTCTTCATGATCATGAGCTCTACAGGTCACATATTATTCACAATAGAAAAAGTCACTTAGATACGTAGCTGTACTTATCGCGCTGCAAGTCCTCGATGTGATGTGGGTTAAAATCACAGAATCCAGTAAATCGTTGTATAAGAAGAACGCGCTGCTGCTCACTCCTCTGAGCCTCCTCTTTTTTTCAGTACAGAGCAAATATCTGGCATGGAAACGGTCCATCAAGCTCCACAGATAGGTATCAATCCTCTACCCAACCTTCCTGTAGGTAATCAAGGAATCGCAACCATAGTGAAGCACTGACTTCCTTCGTACATTATTTTTTTTTTATTATACTCACAAGCAGAAATGTATAAAATCACAAAGGTGCACAATCACAGGTATCGCCCAACCCGGGTTTTGCTTACGCGCTTCTTCTCCTGAAGAGATTGTGCACCTTTGTGATTTTATACATTTTAGTTAAGTTTCTGCTTGTGAGTATAATAAATACGGAGGAAGTCAGTGCTTCACTATGGTTGCGATTCCTTGATTACCTAACTGTCAGGAAGGAGCTCTTCCTTCCCAACAATAGGCTCTAACATCGGTGCGTGTAAAAACGCTTTCAGCCTAAGAATGGGCACCACTTCTTGGTCTGTACAGATTACTTTACTGCAGTTACCTGCTTATCTGTCATTCTAATCCTGCCTGTAATGATAACACCTCTGTGTATAGATATGACAGGACCCACCATTCACAAGTCATTGTCAAAGCTTATATATTCTTTTCTTGTACAATGACTTCTGCAAGGGGCATGCCTAGAAAACTCTCCCATTGAAGTCAATACGCTCCCCTCATAACCACTGTGTCTATTGCCCTTGTGCTGCTATAAAGCAATTTTCTTAATGATTTCTAAATGCTGTTAAGAACAACTTACACCTATATCATATTCAGGAAATAGAAAAAAATCTGTAATCAGAAAATCAAAACAGATTAGAAAAAAAGGATGTGTGTTATGTGTTACTATCTGGTTTTAACTTGCAGATAACATTTTTGATAACACATTTGGGGAAAAACAAAACTGGCACATCCACCATCTGCCAGTGTTCATCTCCCTGCACTGGCATGAGAGGTGCCTAATTTATTAAGAGGCAGAAGCCTCTTAAATCAGGCGCATCTCTGCCTTGCCATGTGCCAGAAACCGAAGTCTACGTCAGCTACAGACTAGTGTAGACTTCAGATATAACTTCTGCCACTTTTTGGCGAAAGTTATAGTAAATGTGGTGGGTGGCATGAAGTCCCACCCCCTCCTGCTAAGCCCCACCTCCTTTGTTCGACACTTCGGAAAAGTGTCGAGAAGCCTAAAATGTCACAAATTATGGCGCACATATGGTGTGCTATTGTGACGTAATTAGCTTAATAAAGGTCCCTCATTTCCTTTAAGAACCAGGCCAAATTTTGTAACTCTGGCATGTGTCACTTTATGTGGTAATAACTTTGGAATGCTTTTACTTATCCAAGCCATTCTTATTTTTTTTCTTGTGACACATTGTACTTCATGTTTGTGGCCAATTTAAAGCAATGTTTTCCCTTTTTTCTTTTTTTAAAGAATCCCAAATTAATGGAAAATTTGGAAAAATAACCAATTTTCAATAAATGCATTTTTCTTCTTTTAAGATATAGTGATACCTCATACAATAGTTATTTAACATTCCAATATGTCTACATTATGTTGGTATCACTTTGTAATTGTCATTTTATTTATTTAGTACATTACAAGGCTTAGAATTTGAAAAGCAATTTTTTTAATTTTCAAGAAAAATCCCAAAATTGGCTTTTTTCGAAGACCAGTTTAGTTCTGACGTCACTTTGAGGGGCTTATATTATTGAAGCCACTCATAAATCACAGCATTTTACAAACGACACCCCTTTAACTATTCAAAACTGATTTTAGAAGTATTGTTAATCCTGTTCCACAGGAATTAAAGCAAAATAGAGGTGACATTTTAACATTTCACTTTTTTGCAGGTTTACAATTTTAATCCATTTTTCCTATAACACAGCAAGGGTTAACAGCAACATAAATATGTTAAACATAAAAACGTGATTTGAACAATAGATCATTTGCTGATGACACGTTCCCTTTAAAGTGGAAAATGACTTGGTCCTGCAGGGGTTTAGGAGTTTTTACAAGTGAAAGCGAACAGAAAGAGAAAAAGGTCAAAAGCTTTGATATTGCTCAAGTACTGAGCAAAGGGCTAAAATAAAGTATTTGTACAATGAACCTTAGGGATTCCTCCAGGCTAAATATAATAAAAGCACATTTTGATCTCCATGTCTTAGTGATGTGAGCACATTTAGTGACAGTATCATTTTAGTGGTGATTTAATACCTATAGTATATGTATCAAATAGTGTATGTACTCAGTGAGCTGAAAGTACAGAATTATTATTAGAGCCTTGTGAATTGCTGGCAGATCAAAAAGCTTTTTAGAAATGCAATCAGTTAATTTATCATGTCGCCTTGAAATGATGTCTGGAAATGTAATTTAATTATCTAAATACAACACCATTCGCAGTTCTAGGTAAGCATTTTTAACTGAGAAATACTGTATTACACCGTGACATGAAAACATTTGGGCACCCCTGGTCAAAATGACTGTTACTGTAAACAGTTAAGCAAGTTGAAGATTAAAGGGGTTCTCCAGGAATTAAGAAAATGAAAATACTTAAACATTACTTTACAATAAATATATTCCCAAATACCGTTCATTAGTTAAAGTGGCTAGTTTTGTCTATGGAGCAATTACTAGGAGAAATAAAATAGCTGCCGTCCTACCAATACACACAGAACCTGTCCTAATCACACAAGAGGACAAGTTACTTCACAACACTGAGGTAAAGAGTTGCCTCATCGTCCTCTCTGCTCCGTGGGAATGGAAATGATGAGGAGACATGAAGTACAGAGAGGAGGGTGGGGGTAATGAGCAGCATCACTCATTACCCCCACTCATTAAACACTTTTTGCAGCCAGACAAGAGTCTTTCAATTCTTGTTTGAAGGATTTTCATCTGTTCTTTGTTGCAAAAGCTCAGTAATATCCCTTGCATGCACTGCTCTTTTGAGGTCTATCCACAAATTTCCAATGAGGGACTGTGAGGGCCATGGTAAAACCTTTTGATGTAGTCTATTGTGGATTTTGAGGTGAGTTTTAGGATCATTATCCATTTGTAGAAGCCATCCTCTTTTCAACTTTGGCTTTTTTTAGTTGGTGTTATGTTTGGTTCCAGAAAATGCTGGAATTCTATTGATCCATTCGACCCTCTACCCGTGAATTGTTCTCCATGCCAAACAAAACAGGATTGATCCACCCTCATGTTTAAAGAAATTGGCCACTTTCTACCTGCGTTTGACCAATGTATAGGTAAGATGACTATATGACACTAACTAATATAGCATTTGTTGATTTTCTCTGCCATGTGCTATATTTCATATAATATGTCCCCTTGTTGGGCAAATCTGGTGCTGTCCACACAGAAGACCTATCCATAAGATGGCCACTGATGGAGGGTCATGTGACAAGGCAAAAATAACTCCAGACACATTACTTAGCATTCTCCACGTAAATACACCACATCTGCTATCTGCACTTGCAAAGTTGAGAGTTTTTTGCAGATGCAGTATGTTTAAATAGAGGAGACAGAGTGACAGTCACATGACCCTCCATTAGCAGCCGTTTTATGGACAGAACCTCTTTGTGGACAGCATAAAAGATTTGCAGAATATCAACAATTATATTAGTAAGTGCCATATAGTGCACTTACAAACACACTGATCAACAGTAGAGGGAAAGTGGTGAATCCCTTTAATGGTTGGAGAGGTGTCCTTTTCATGAAAGTCTGTGCCTTATTTTCTCCAAACATACCTTTGCTCATTGTGGCCAAAGAGTGCTATTTTAATCCTCATTAGTCCACAGGACTTGTTTCCAAAATGCATCAGGCTTATTTAGATATTCTTTTGCAAACTTGTGACACAGAATTTTGTTGTGAGGACGCAGGAAAGGTTTTCTTCTGATGACTCTTCCACGAAGGCCATATTTGTGCAAGTGTCACTGAATAGTAGAACAATGTACCACAACTCCAGAGTCTACTGAATTTTCCTGAAGGTCTTTTGCCGTAAGTGGGGTTTCTGATTTGGCTTTCTAGCAATCCTACGAGCAGTTGTCTCTGAAATTTTTCTATGACTTCCAGACCTTCTCTTACCCTCCATTGCACTCAACTCAACTGCTATTTCTAAATTACATTTCAAACTGAGGAAATGGCAACCTGAAAATGCTTTGCTATCTTCTTGTAGCCTTCACCTGCGTTGTGGTGTTAGGTAGCTACTTAGAAGAACCAATGGCTGTTGTTTCTAAGGAGCGCAAAGGTTTTCTTACGGCCGACTCTCTGCATATTTGACAGGTTGCGGCCGAATCTCAGCCAGTCTCCATTATTGTTAATGAGCCTAGACCGAAGCGCTCAAAGTTCCAGCAATGCAGATGTAGAGAGAGCCTGCTGGAACCGCCTGCTGGATCCCTAGCGCTAGTGTGAGACTAGCCTTACAGGAGTATGGGTATTTATAAAGCTTTGAAATTGGCATCACCTGACTTTTCCTAACAATGATTATGATCAAGCCATAACCCTTACAGGCTATTTAAGGTCTGAGACCTCGTTCAATGTTGTCTGGACGCTCAAATCTCCGTGGGGTAACAATTCCTGTTTTCACTCTAAAATTGTACAAAACCAAAATAAAACACTGATATTGCTTAAAATGTTGAAAAGAGTGCTTCCTCTTTAACTTGCCTCTCCTCTTTAACTATGCTGTTAGAAACATAGAATGTGTCGGCAAATAAGAACCATTTGGCCCATCTAGTCTGCCGAATATACTGAATACTATGAATAGCCCCTGGCCCTATCTTATATGAAGCCTTATGCCTATCCCATGCATGCTTAAAGTCCTACACTGTATTTGCAGCTACCACTTCTGCAGGAAGGCTATTCCATGCATCCACTACTCTCCCAGTAAAGTAATACTTCCTGCTATTACTTTTAAACCTTTGCCCCTCTAATTTAAAACTATGTGCTCTTGTAGCAGTTTGTCTTCTTTTAAATATTCTCTAATCTTTTACCTTGTTGATTACCTTTATGTATTTAAAAGTTTCTATCAAATCCCCTTTGTCTCGTCTTTCTTCCAAGCTATACATATTAAGGTCCTTTAATCTTTCCTGGTAAGTTTTATCCTGCAATCCATGTACTAGTTTAGTAGCTCTTCTCTGAACTCTCTCCAAAGTATCAATATCCTTCTGGAGATATGGTCTCCAGTACTGCGCACAATACTCCAAATGAGGTCTCACTAGTGCTCTGTAGAGCGGCATGAGCACCTCCCTCTTTCTACTGGTAAAGCCTCTTCCTATACACCCAAGCATTCTGCTAGCATTTCCTGCTGCTCTATGACATTGTATGCCTACCTTTAAGTCTTCTGAAATAATGACCCCTAAATCCCTTTACTCAGATATTGAGGTTAGGACTGTATCACTGATTTTATAGTCTGCTCTTGGGTTTTTACGTCCCAGGTGCATTATCTTGCACTTATCAACATTAAATTTTAGTTGCCAGATTTTTGACCATTCCTCTGGTTTTCCTAAATCCTTTTCTATTTGGTGAATTCCTCCAGGAACATCAACCCTGTTACAAATCTTTGTGTCATCAGCAAAAAGACACACCTTACCATTGAGGCCTTCTGCAATTTCGCTGATAAAGATATTAAACAATATGGGTCCCACAACAGATCCCTGAGGTACCCCACTGGTAACAAGACCATGGTCTGAATATACTCCATTGACTACAACCCTCTGTTGCCTGTCCCTCAGCCACTGCCTAATCCATTCAACAATATGGGAGTCCAAGCACAAAGACCGAGAATTTATTGATAAGCCTTTTATGTGGGACAGTATCAAAAGCCTTACTAAAGTCTAGATAAGCAATGTCTACTGCACCTCCGCCATCTATTATTTTAGTCACCCAATCAAAAAAATCGATAAGATTAGTTTGACATGATCTCCCTGAAGTAAACCCATGCTGTTTTTCATTATTCAAACCATGGGATTTTAAATGTTCCTGTTTGGAGATCATTTCATCTTTAACGTGCTTAACTGTTCACAGCAACAGTAATTTTGACCAGGTGCGCCCAAACTTTTACATGCCACTGTATAAAAATCAACTGGTAGATGTAAGTACAAATATAATTAAATGACAGTACACAATACCATTCTCCTCCAGCAGCAACTGTAGGAATAAAGAGGTTAAATCCATCATGACTAAATCTTCTTTCCCTGATATATGCCACTGGGGGAGAGTCAGGGCACCTACACACATAAAATAGATGTCCAATTAGGGCAATCTACATCTAATGTGTATGGGTCCTTTAACATTCTACTGTGAAGGGAACGAGGATACTGGGATCTCTCCTTATCAGTCTCTTTCTACAATGGGGCTCCCAATGCAATATACCTATTCCGTACACACTAGGGCTAACACCATAGCCGACCAATTAACATATTAGAATGTTTTGGAGTGTAGGAGGAAACCAGAAGAACATTACACGACACAGACAGTTATAGTCCATGTACACAGTATTTTGTCTGCTGAATTTTGTGTCTCGCCAAAGACTGCCAGGGAGCCATATGGAAACCGCCTCCAATTGTTTTCAGTGGGAGGCCAATCAACCGTTCATATCCTTTCTTTGCGCAGTCATGGTCAGAGGTCATCTGTGACCTCCCTTTGAAAGCAATGGAGGGCAGTCTCTGCACGGCTGCCCTGGGGTTTGTGGCGCAGTATCCGCTCCAAATTCAGCAGACACAATAGTCCAGGGATGGCCAACCTGAGGCTCTCCAGCTGTTGCAAAACTACAACTCTCAGCATGCCCAGTCTGCCTACAGGTATCAGCCTACAGCAAAGCATGGTGGGAGTTGTAGTTTTACAACAGCTGGAGAGCCACAGGTTGGCCAGCCCTGCAATAGTCCATATGGACGGGCCTTTGGTGCATACACACTGCAAACAAATGTTACCCTAGGTTGGATCTGAATCTGGGAAACCAGTTTTACAAGGTAACAGTGCTAAACACTGAGCCATTGTGCTTCCATTATTTAATTAGATCACAGGGACTCAGAGGTATGCAGCCCAATTACCATTCCATTACAAAAAAATAATTCTAACATATGCTGCTTACTCTTTTGTGCTGAAACAAAGTTAAAGGGGTTGTCTCACTTCATGCAATTATATTTATGTAAAGTTAAGATAATCAACTTACTATGACAGTCTTGAATTCTATATTGTCTCTCTCCAGGATATATTTCAGTTTCTGTCCATTGTAGAATGCTCATTGTAAGGGGTTACGGTCAACACTGCAATACAGCAGAGGTGGCTCACTTGCACACTGCAGAAGAAAGCAACGGCCTCTTTGGCAGATGGTATGGCAAGAGTGTGCATAGGCACGCATCTGCAGTAGCTCCCGTCCCCGGCCACCTTGTATTTGCAGTGTTAGTTTGTGTAGAATATCTCCAGGGCAATGCCAATAGCCTTGGAGGTAAAACAAGGTACCGATTGTGGCAACCATGCTTACCATAATTAGCAGGTTGCCACAATCTGGAAAAGTTCTGGAGTGCCAAGGCTGCTAAAGAAAATCATTCACTAGCAGCCTCGGGAGCGTGCATGCACAGGGGGCGATTAGATCATCCTAGTGCTGCCTGTGCCATCAATCAAGTAAAGAGTCACCATCCCCTGACTCAGTAGAAAGTTCAGGGCTAGGGATCCATGCCAGGGCTAAACTTGGTGAGACAACCCCTTTAAGAACTAATATATTTACCAAATTATTAGACACTAAATAAAAACACAGTTTTTTAGGGAACAATTCTATTTATACATCTGTATATTGCCTTTTTAATACCCATTAGCGAGTACTATTAACTTGAATTCCATTACATGAACTGTCAGATACAAATTAAAAATACCTACTGTCACAAGCAATGAAACTATAGTCACTGGACATAAGAGTATAGAGTTTAGTAGACTTGTATGATAGACACAAGCAAAGGCTGTTCTTAATGAAACCCTTCTTAGTTTTAATTTAAAGTCGAAACACATCTTTAGATGCTTGAGGTATGGCTTGGAGAATTTTAATTACGATACATGAAAGTGTTTCATAAAGTACAGCATGTTCATATAGCTGCAGTGAACTTTTGATAGAAGCTAATAGAAGATTGATTCATTTTTATAAGAAAATCATCACATTGATTAATGTGTGCATCAACAAATGCAAATGATTAATGGTTAAAAGAACTGAAGAAAGGCCAAAGAACTGTCAAATACACAGGGAAACAGATGTATTAATTTATTCACTGAAAAGACTTGTCTGGGTGTGGACTATAAAATCATATTCTACTGACTTTAATTGATGGAATTCTGACACATATTAAAGGGGTTTTCTGGCTTCATAATTACATTTTTAATCTGCCCAGAGCACCCAAAACACTGCTTATTTATGCCTCGTAAATCTGCATTTATATCAGAACTTTCCTTCCTCTTTTCTCAGCTTCTCTGTATAGAAGGATAGAACTTCCTGCTTTCATCAGATCCCTGCTGAGTTTTCTAACCAAACCCAGTGTCATGCCCACAGCAGTTTCTGTCATAGCGCCATATAGTGGCTGTTTGTGCACACAGTTCTTAGCTAGCTAGTATTTAATCCTTGGTATGCCCCATGTTAGCCAATGGTGACATCATCTACTCAGCTCATAAAGGATATATTTTCTAAGATCAACTGAAAGACAAAGCAGCATCTCTTTTCATCCAGGCTTAATGTGGCATCGCTGGTATGTTAAGGTTATTTGCGTTGCAGGATGTGTATTCATGTATATTGATATGCTATACTGAATGTACCCTGTATTTTATGCATATGTTTATGTTTGTATAGCTTGGTACAGTAATGTGTTAAAGCCTATTGTCAAATTTTCTTTCTGTTCCTCAGTTTCACCCTATTCTTACAATAAAAGTTGAAGTAGATGTTACTCCTGTGTGAGTGAGTTACTGCTAGGAGACCATTACTTGCCTGCTCCACTAACACACACAACACCCTGCTCTGTAATGTTTCTTGCTCCCATATCTAACATGGAGAGGGGAGAAGTAGCGGACGTGACTACTCCAGAGGGAACAATGTGGCAAGCGGTACAAGCTCTAGGAAACATAACAAAGCAGAGTAGTTAGTTAGAAAACCGGCAGAAGGAAAGATGAAAAAAGGAAGTCCTATCTCTAAACATTCTTCCTAAAAGAAACGATGCAGACAAATTAGGGGGAAAAGTGCTGTCATAAAAAACAGGCATATGGGGGAAAAATATGCCGTTTTGGTGTACACTGTGGACATAACAAAACAATGAATTATGAAACTGGAAAACCCTTTGATGACTGTCAGCTGAACCTCACAACAAGGCCAGCTGACTCTTTAATGTGAATGGGGACGACCTGGCTCTTCCTCAACAGAAAATGTCAGGGGTAAGAAGGATCGGGGATCTTGAATTTTAAAATACCCATTTCTTTGTTCTCATAGGTGAGAAACTGCCACCAGAGGTGTCTGGCAGCTGTTTCCTTCACTCTCCTCACTGAGAAAACACATGCACCCTTAGGCAAGCAAAGAATTCTTGTGTATTGGGGACTTAGCAGTAATAGCTTTTGGCGTGTGTGACCACCTATATATATACGTGGACTAATGTAAATTTACTAATTAATTAACTTTACCCTGTTTATGAGAATGGCATGTGAGCTTAAAGCACAGGTCAAGTGCCCAGCTGTCACATCTGTATAATATTTTGTTCTGGCATAGGAACAGAGAAATTGAACCACCATATCCAGCATATGCCAATGGCGTCCAACAGATTCACTTGACTATAATGATGTCTATTGAGTTGCCAGTATGGATTCCAACATGGGTTCACACTTATTTTTAAGAATCAACCAAAACCTCCATAGCACATAAAATATGGAAAAACTGAGAAGGTGGTGATGGTGAATTCACTAAAAGAGTTCAAAAGTGGCCTGGATGTATTTCTGGAGTGTAATAATATTACAGGTTATAGTTACTGGAGAGGGGTCGTTGATCCAGAGAGTTATTCTGGTTGCCTGATTGGAGTCAGGATTTTTTTACCCCTAAAGTGAGGAAAATTGGCTTCTACCTCACAGTTTTTTTTTGCCTTCCTCTGGATCAACTTGCAGGATAACAGGCTAAACTAGATGGACAGATGTCTTTTTTCAGTCTTATAAATTATGTTAAAATGTATGGTGCAGAAACATCTCAAATATGATCAAGAGAAATGGGAGGGCCCCAGAGCAAAATTTCAAGTGTCACAGCAATGGGTGTTATTACTTATGTACAAGCATAATTTTAGTTTTTCTTTTTTGATAAATTTGCAAACATTTCTAAAATTTCACTTTAGCAAAAGGCCACAATGTGAAAAAGTGAAGGAGTCTGAACACTTTTCACAATTAAAATCTGCATCAGAAACGGACATGCTGCAGATTTAAAATCTGCATCACATGTCCATTTCGATGTTCAGCTGAATGTGGGACCCAGACCCGAACCCGGACTTCTTCACTGAAGTTGGGGGTTTGGGTTAGGTGTTCTATTCATTTTGTTTATTTTCCCTTATAACAAGGTTTCAGTATTAAGAATGCTATTAATTTACTTTATAACCATGTTATAAAGGAAAATAATACAGTAAATTTACTTTTATCAATTTACTAACATCATCTCCTAGCAACAATGCGTGAAAATCGCATTGCATCCACACCTGCTTGCGATTTTCACGCATCCCCATTAATTTCTATGGGGCCTGCGTTGCGTGAAAAAACGCCGAATATAGAACATGCTGCAATTTTCACGCAACGCACAAGTGATGCGTGAGAATCACTGCTCATCTGAACAGCCCCGTTGAGGTGAATGGGTCCGGATTCAGTGCGGGTGCAATGTGTTCACCTCACGCATTACACCCGTGTGGAATTCTTGCCCGTGTGAAAGGGGCCTAAATCTCCACATCTATCAAGGCTAGTTATCTTCCTTTTATAAAAGTGTAGACCATGTAAAAATTACAGTACAATAAAAAAAAAACGAATTAATCATGTAATTTTATATGTGTCTATGGTATACCCATTAGTAATGTGGTTTTCTAACCCTTTTCTTACCTCTGTCATTCTTTTTTTTTAGATGCATTAAGATGTTCAATGGCTTCAGTGAACCCACCATTTCAACAATCAATATATTTTCCATCTTAAACTACAGCCGTATTCACTCCCATACCTCACCTTTCCATCCCTTCATCTCTTTATTTTTCCTTTTTTTTTCTTTTCTTCTCATCTATAGTTTTGTATATATGGGAACTTTTCACAATACACTTTGGGCTAAATTTTAAAATACTGCATTTATTGAATTAGGACTGAAACGATTACTTGAAATAATCAATTAACTCGACACCACAAAATCCTTGATGCAAAGTTTTTGCATCGATGATTCATTTGTGCCATGTAACCACGGAGTGTGAGTGAAGAGCTTGCTATTACTCACGCTCCATAGTCACCTGCCTGCCCGCACAGTATCCTGACGTACACACATCTTCAGGACATAGTGCACGTAAGCGCACACTATGACCTGATCCCGTGTTATGTCAGGTCCTAGTTTAGCACAAGAAGAAGATGATCGAAGATCTCTGGAGTGTCGGCAGCACCCCTACAGGAAAGGTAAGTATTTTCGTTCACTGGCGCTGCAGCTGGGCATTGATGGCTAGGAGGGGGAATGGCAGGGGGGGCAGCTGGTAGCACTGGGGGGAGCTGGTAGCATTGCGGGAGGAGCTGCTGGCATTGGAGGGGGAGCTGATGGCTCTGGGAGGGGAAGCAACTGATGACATGGAGAAGCTGGTGTCACTGGGGGAGCTGGTGGCATTGGAGGGGGAACTGGTGGCACTATAGGGGGAGCTGGTGGCACTGTGGGAGGAACTAATTGCATTGGAGGGGGAACTGACGACACTGGAGGGGGAACTGGGGGTGAAACTGGTGGCACTGGGGGGGGAGCTGGTGGCACTGGGGGAAGAACTAATGACACAAGGGAGGGGGAACTGATGGCACAAGGGAGGGGGAACTGATGGCACAATGGAGGGGGAACTGATGGCACAAGGGAGGGGGAACTGATGGCACAAGGGAGAAGGGACTGATGGCACAGGGAGGGGGGACTGATGGCACAGGGAGGGGGGACTGATGGCACAGGGAGGGGGAGACTGATGGCACTGGGGGGGGACTGATGGCACTGGGGGGAGACTGATAGCACTGGGGGGGGGAGACTGATGGCTGGAGGGGGAGACTGATGGCTGGAGGGCTGATGAGTTTTTATAGAAAACATTCTTTTAATTAGTTTTTACTTTTAGAGTACTCGATTAATCTTTGGATTAATTGATAGAATACATGATTACTAAAATAAATCGATAGCTGCAGCCCTATATTGAATTACAGTTTAGTTTGCTGCACATACTTTTCTTCAGATAAAACCCCAGAAGACACATGATCATTTATGTACCTCAAAGTTAGCAATCAATTTGAAAACCACACCATTTTGTTATAAAGCCCAATTTCGTCTCTGTTTTTGGAAGAATCCTGGCCACTACGACGCTATGTGTGCCTCTACTCTCACTGAAAGAACTTTATGCACAAATTCAGCATGATATAAACAAACTTAGAAAATGCCTGTCTTGATAAGTTTCCCAATAGTTGGATTTATCAAGGTACAGTCCTGATCAAAAGTTTAAGACCACCTGAAAAATGGCAAAAAATCATATTCTGCATGGCTGGATCTTAACAAGGTTCCAAGTAGAGCTTCAACATGCAACAAGAAGAAATGAGAGTGAAACAAAACGTTTTTTGAGCATTCCATTTAATAAAAACAATGAATAAACTGAAACAGGCTGTTTTTCAGCTGATCAAAAGTTTAGGACCACACCTCCAAAAAAAAATATAAACCCCCCCAAAACAGAAATCCAACTTCCAAACATGAACTCAGTAATGAGTAGCTCTGCCGTTATTGTTTATCACTTCCAAAATTCATTTTGGCATGCTTAATGCAAGCGTTTCCATGAGGTGAGTGGGAACATTTCTCCAAGTGGTGAAGATAGCCGGACGAAGGCCATCTACTATCTGGAACTGTTGTCCATTTTTGTAAACTTCCATTGCCATCCATCCCCAAAGGTTCTCAATTGGATTTAGATCAGGGGAACATGCAGGTTGGGCGAAAAGAGTGATGTTATTCTCCTGGAAGAAGTCCCTTATCCTGCGGGCATTGTGTACTGTAGAGTTGTCCTGCTGAAAAACCCAGTCGTTACCACACAGACGAGGGCCCTCAGTCATGAGGAATGCTCTCTGCAACATCTGGACATAGCCAGTGGCCATTTGACACCCCTGCACTTCCTGAAGCTACATTGTTCCACTGAAGGAAAAAGCACCCCGGACAATTATGGTGCCCCCTCTACTGTGGAGCGTAGAAAACATCTCAGGTGGGATCTGCTTGTCATGCCAGTAACGTCGGAAACCATCAGGACCATCAAGGTTAAAAAATGTCTTATCAGAGAATAAAACTTTCTTCCACCTTTGAATGTCCCATGTTTGGTGCTCTCTTGCAAAGTCCAAACGAGCAGTTCTGTGGCGTTTAAGGAGACGAGGTCTTTGAATAAGTTTTTTGTTTTTAAAGCCCTTCAGTCTCAGATGCCATCTGATGGTTATGGGGCTGCAGTCAGCACCAGTAAGGGCCTTAATTTGGGTCGAATTGGGTCGAGGATCGTCCAGTGTCTTGACGGACAGCCAACTGGATCCTCCGGCTCAGTGCTGATGAAATTTTTTGGGGTCTTTCACTTGACTTTTTTGTTCCATAACCCTCAGGATCATTTAAGAAATTCCAAATGACTGTCTTACTGTGTCCCACCTCAGCAGTGACAATGAATCCACATCTTTGCACAGATTTGGCCTTTTAAAAGGCATGTGGTCCTAAACTTTTGATCAGCTGAAAAACAGCCTGTTTCTGTTTATTCGTTGTTTTCATTAAATTGAATGCTCAAAAAATGTTTTGTCTCATTTCTATTTCTTCTTGTTGCATGTTGAAGCTCTACTTGGAACCTTGTTAAGATCCGACAATGCAAAATATGATTTTTTGCCATTTTTCAAGTGGTCTTAAACTTTTGATCAGGACTGTATTTGTGCCTTGTTGTTGAATATGCTACACACTGTATGGACAAAAGATATTGATCGAACACCAGCATTAAAGAGTCTCCCACAGAGAGGCTGTTTGCTACCACCTCTGCCCTGAAATTACCATATGCACATAACTCTTAGAGTTTAGCAGGAATTGGTTAAAATTTCAGCGCAAAGTTACAGTGATGTTCGCATTAAATCATTTTCTCTACAATGAGAAGGAACCAGTAAAGTGAGAAATAAATAGTTTCTAGCTGTCTTGTTTTGGTAGTATATGAAACTTGGGCTGAGTTATAACATGCACACACATAAAATCTTCACAATAAACTTCTTGTCATTTAGGTGGGTAATTACCTTGCTTCCTAACATCCACACCTATTCTTTTAAGCTTGGAGATGTGAGGATTAAAGTTTAATATTTTACAACAAAAGTTTGGTCATTTTTTTTTACTATTATTCTAGAGATGAGTGAAATTTTCAAATTCAATTCGGTCGCTTTGCCAAATTTCTCCAAGAAATTCGCTTTGTGACAAATTAATTTGTCAAAAAAGCACGTTAAATCAGGTCTATCCCGGGCTGCAGGTAAACTTTAGGGAGAATGTGTTTCGGTGTACATCACTGTGCAGTACAGCAACATGCATAGCTAGTCTTTTCTGGAAGCAAAACAGTTACTGTATGTCAGAGTGACAGGCAGGTCACATGTATGGAAGTGCACATCATCCTGCTGGCCACAAACAGTCCTAGCTAACCCCTGGCTAAACCAAGAGAAAAGCATACAGCAGCCTTCAGTAAAGCAAAAAAAAAAAAACAACGGCGCGCGCCCCCTGCAGGATCTGTATTCCAATGACTCTTTAATGGAACAAAACAAGAACATGGAGGTAGTACCAAAAGTAGTGGATAAAAAAAAGGTTCTTTTAATCCATGTTGTGGCAGTGTAAATACATGCTTTTGAATGCCTTCTGTTAGTTGTAGTATTACTATGCGTCACTATTAGGCTCAGTTCACACTTCAATTATTTGGTCAGTTACTCACATCATTTATTGTCTGCCAAAAGCAGGTGCGAGTCAAATACACAGAAAGGGTGTAGATCTATTCATGAAACCTAATCTGATAATAGGTTTGGCTCCTAAATTTGGCTCACAAAAACTGATAAAAATAAGTGACCAAATAACTGAAGTGTGAACTCAACATTACAGGTCAATAATTCCAAAGAACAATCAAATCCTGATGCAAAATACTGACTGTATGATAAAGGCCTTTTGGATTCTGAAATGACAGGAACCATTATATGATGGATCAGAAGAACGTAAAAATAAATGGTGATGTCAACACAGCCAAACAGGGACACTAATGTCCCCAAGAACAGAGAGGTGAGGGTGGCAACAGCATGAAGTGTCACAATAGTGACACTTCATGCTGGATAGTTTCTCCTAGCAACCAGGAGGATGCCCCCTGCAGTAAGGATGGGAAAAGGAGTGCAGCAAAGGTTAGACAGATGCTGGTGGTAGGGGACTCTATTATTAGGAGGACAGACAGGGTCATCTGTCGCCGAGACCGTGAATTCCGAACAGTGTGTTGTTTTCCGGGTGTTTGGGTTCGGCATATTGTGGATTGGATTGACAGATTGCTAGGTGGGGCTAGGGAAAACCCAGAGAGACAACGGGAGCTTAGGGCGTTAAATAAGTGGCTCAGAAGCTGATGCAGGGAGGAAGGGTTTGGGTTCATGGAGAACTGGGCCGACTTCTTTGTCGGTTACAGGCTCTACAATAGGGATGGGCTGCACCTTAATTGGGAGGGTGCAACTGCCCTGGGGAAAAAATGGTTAGACGGCTGGAGGAGCTTTTAAACTAGGATTTGTGGGGAGGGTGGGAGTTCATACTAATATGGGGGTAGATAGAGAGTGGGATATAGCAGGGGACAGTGAGGATTTAGTGGGGGCTACGGTCAGTGAGGAGCATAGGGAGAAGACTGGGCAGAACTATACAACGAATACAATTAGAACTGCTGATAAGAAGAACCTGTTACATACAAACATCAACCAAGGTAACCCAAAAATCCCAGATATTCACTTTACAGGTAATAGTAACTTAAAATGTATTTTCACAAATGCCAGAAGTATAGCTAGCAAAATGGGAGAGCTGGAGGCTATAGTACTAGAAGAACACATAGATGTAGTTGGTGTGGCTGAGACATGGTTGGACTCTTCACACGACTGGGCTGTAAATATTGAGGATGTTACACTATTTAGGAAAGACCAGGTCAATAGAAAAGGTGGTAGTGTGTGCCTGTATGTGAGGAGTGATCTGAAGACAAGCGTGAAAGAGGCGATTGTGGGTGAGAATGGTGAGGATGTGGAAACCTTATGGCTGGAAGGGATATAAACACTGAAAAAATAATACTTGGTGTAATCTATAGACCCCCTAACATCACAGAAGAGATAGAAACGCAACTGTATAACCAAATAGAGTGGGCTGCACAGGCTGGTACAGTGGTCATAATGGGAGATTTAGAGCTAGTCGATACAAATGCGGCGATACCAAATATGTATACTTTCTTTTTATTTATGTAAGTTTTACACAATAACAGCTTTTTTCAAAAAAAAAAAAAAAGATGTTTTAGTGTCTCCATATTCTGAGCCATAGTTTTTTTTTATTTTTTGGCCGATTGTCTCAGGTAGGGTTTTTTTTACGGTGTTCATCAGAGGGGTTAGGTCATGTGATATGTTTATAGAGCCGGTCGATACGGATGCGTATGTATACTTCCCCCCCCCCCCCCTATTTTTTTTTACTTTATTTGTGGAAAATGACGTTTTTGTTTATTTTTACTTGAAACTTTTAATTTTTGGGGGGGGGACGACTATTTTTTCAACTTCTTTTTCACTTTATTTTTTGTCCCACTTTGGGACTTGAACTTTTGGGGGTATATTCCTTTACAATGCATTCCAATACTTCTGTATTGGAATGCATTGGCTGTATGAGTAATACAGTGTATTACTCATACAGCTTTCGGGGCGGGGGCTGGATCTCACAGGCTCTTCACCGGAAGGCAGCGCAGATGCCTCAGGAAGGCATCGCGCTGCCTTCCATGCCATCGGGTCCCCCCCACAGCCCCATGGGGACCCGATGGCACTGCTGCCGCCTCCACCTGCATCGGGTAAAAGCCGCAAACCACAGGTCTGAATTGATCTGTGGTTTGCGGCGTTCACGACATGCCGACACAGGGGGGTCACGGGCCCCGCGCGCATTTAGCCAGCCGAGGTGCCTGCTAAATGATTTGAGCAGGCACCTTGTTCCGATCACCGACCCGGGCGGCGGTGATCGGAACAATACATGACGTACCGGTACGTCATGTGTCCTTAAGGACTCAGGAAACATGCCGTACAGGTACGTCATGTGTCCGTAAGGGGTTAAAGGGGTTGTCTCATCATGGACAATGGTGGCATATCTCGATATAGGTGCGGGTCTCAGCAGTGGGACCCGCACCTATAAGACAATGGGGGCATATCCTAATGATATGCCCCCATTGTCCATAATGAGACAACCCCTTTAAGTGTTGGACTCTATTTCTATGTAAAACATAACTTTTAGCTCTGGTTTCTTTATCCAACATTTGAACACCTCACCTGCATTCATATGCATATAAATGTAAAAGGAACAATTCACAATAAATCAAACCAATATAAAATAGTTGGAGAAGTTACATAATACACAGTGAGTCTATGAGGGGAAATAAAGTCAAATTCTGGTCATCCAAAGAGCATTGTTACAGACGATGCTTCAGAGACACATTTCTCTTTAATTAGTCCCACTTATAAGCTATAGTGTATTTGCTTTAATGAACACAGAAAAGAAGTTATGTAACAGTGCTAATAGATGTCCAATTACTAACAATAACACATACAATGTGACATTCTGGACATGTTAAAACTTTTTTACAGCAATTAAATTGTGCAAAATGACATATCTAGATTAATCCAGCAGTGTTTTAATGGGAAACTGTATTGCTGCTTTATAAATGTAATTAAAGAAGATGACCTATGAACAACAGCCACAGAAAATGTGAGAAATGTATGATCACTGGGGGTCCAGTGGCTGGTGCCCCATCAATCACAAAAATGAGGGTCCACAACTCCATTTGCCTCTATGGGACTCTCTGAGATAGCCAAGCCCGTACTCGACAGTCCCACGGATAGTGCAGTGATGGTTACACAGGAAACTAGCGCATCCTTGTTCTTGTGACTGATGGTGGTACCAGTGAAAATACATTAACCATGTATACAGTATGTATGTTATAAATTTGGTTGTGGGCCAACCCTTTTAAAAATACAATGGTACAGAAGCTAGTTCGCTTTTGTGAATGAGCATGGATTAGCATGCAGCACATTTCAAAACTTTCAAATATTAATATAATTTTTTTTACATTGTTCTTAAAGGGAACCTGTCACCTCCAAACACCATCCCAAACCGCCAGCAGTACCTGAGAGTAGCCCGCAGCGTGTTTCTAATGATCATTTTCTTTCAGCAGTCAGATGCAGCAAAACCTCTGAAAACTTTCTTTTGTCCCCTGCCTGCGCTTTTTTCTAGTCATGTTTGAAGTCAAGGGGGCAGCAGCCACCTTGCTTCAAGTCAAGGTAACCGCGCTCCTTTGCCTGTGACTGACAGCCAGCAGTTTGGCAAAGCCAGCCGAACTCTCGTGCATAAGCGCTGTCTGTCACAGAGAAGGGGCAGGGAAGCGGGCGCGGTTACCTTGACTTGAAGCAAGGAGGCCGCTACTCTAAGGTACTGCTGGCGGTTTGGGATAGTTTTTGGAGGTGACAGGTTCCCTTTAATGGGAGACAAATTGCAAACAACTTTGCGCAACTCATTTCTGCAACTGAGGGACTTACTTATGCTATTAATTCAGAGAGTCTATATATTCCTGGAGGCAATTATTTTATCTCCATACACATAAGATCAAAGTTAACTATTCCCCCTAATTTTGGTGTAAATCAGCTGACAATCCAATGTGTACATGGGTAGCCCAACAGCCAAATCAGCATATTTCAGAGGGAAAGCAGGATTTGAATTTTTTTGCTGCCATGGGAAATAAGTCACTATCAAAGTACCTGGCAGGGGATTATTCCCTTCTCTATTAAAATAGACATGCTCACTCAGGTAGGCCAAGTATGCCTGTTTAAGTGACACTCAGGGCAGAAGATGGCCATTAGCTGAATAAGCGTTTGACCGACAACTATCTAAAGAGCATGGTGAGACAGACTGTGGGAAAAAATGGGTCTAAGAGGCAGTGGGATCCTCACTGCTCTGACTACAGGTGACACAAAGCAAAACTACTATAAAACACCCTCCATTAGACTTTCTCCCCAACACACCAGTAGAAAAATGAAGAAAAACAGGATATAAAACACTCCTAAGCCATAAATGTGCAGCACTACCTACTTACATGCCTATTTTTGTGAACAGTATTAGGCTTGAGTGAATCAACCTTTGGATCATAGATCCGAAGGTCATTTCATTCAAATACTTCAATTTTAATGCTGTTTCAGTACAGCATTAAAATGTATTGGCTCCGTAGAGCCAAAGTTAATTTCGCCCGAAGTCGCACGAGACATAGGTGAAGTCCTACTGTATTCATATCTGTTTATTTAAAAAAGTTAAAATATAAATCCAAAGCCGACTTCAGATTGCCATTTTATATTGTTTTTAAATCCGAAGATATGAATATAGAATACATTTACCAAAGTCGCACGCAACTACGGGCGAAACGAACTTTGGCTCCACGGTGCCGATATGTTTTAATGCTGTACGGAAACAGCATTAAAATTAAAGTATTTGAACAAATCAACTTCAGGTCTATGATCCAAAGGTCAATTCACTCAAGCCTAAACAGTATATGTCGTTCTGTTACAGTGAGTCAAATTTCATGATTCCCTTTTATGATAAAATTCTGCATGGCTGCAGCCACTGTTAGGGGGGCTTACTGAAGAGGATGGCTCCAGGTCAACAGAAAATTCTGCAGTAACTCAATGTCTGTCTGAGAAAATGCTTTTTTTCAGGATGACGGAGCACCATGTCACATGAAAACCCCCCAGATGTCAGTCCCATAGAGAACCTGTGGTCAAACAAAAATATAGAAATTGTGATACACTCCAAGCACTGATTAGGCAAGAATGTGCTGCCATTATCAGGATTTGGCCTAGAAGCTGAAATGCAGAGGTCTTGAAAAATGAACTGTCAAAACCGGAAATCTTGAGTCTTTGCATAAACTTGATGGAATTGTCAATAAAAGTTAAAACATTTTTGAAATGCTTATAATTGTACTTCAGTATACCCTAGAAAAGGCCAGAAAACACTTAAGAAGCAAACTCTCACAGTGCAGTTCAGGCTACTTTCACACTAGCGCTTGATCGGATCCGTTCTGAACGGATCCGATCATATTAATGCAGACGGAGGCTCCGTTCAGAACGGATCCGTCTGCATTAATAACTTAGAAAATTTTCTAAGTGCGCAAAATGCCTGAGCGGATCCGTTCAGACTTTCAATGTAAAGTCAATGGGGGACGGATCCGCTTGAAGATTGAGCCATATGGTGACCTCTTCAAGCGGATCCGTTCCCATTGACTTACATTGTAAGTCTGAACGGATCCGCTCGCCTCCGCACGGCCAGGCGGACAGCTGAACGCTGCAAGCAGCGTTCAGCTGTCCGCCTGTCCGTGCGGAGGCGAGCGGAGCGGAGGCTGAACGCCGCCAGACTGATGCAGTCTGAGCGGATCCGCTCCATTCAGACTGCATCAGGGCTGGACGGAGGCGTTCGGGTCCGCTCGTGAGCTCCTTCAAACGGAGCTCACGAGCGGACAGCAGAACGCTAGTGTGAAACTAGCCTCACTGTGTCACTGGTTGCGTGCAGGCTGGCTGCATGTGCTCTTGCGTTCTGTCTGCATGCTGTCGCCTGTGCGTGCTGGTTGCTTGGGGGTGCGTGCTAGCTGCGGCCTTGTAGTGTTAGAAGTGTTTTCTGTGAATGTGTGTACTCCCTGTGTCTGCATTACAGTGTAGTTCCTAACATTGTTGCCATGCAGGCTGGCTGCATGTGCTCTCACTTATTGGCTGCAGGCTGTCTCCTGTAAATGCTAGTTGCTTGGGGCTGCGTGCTGGCTGCAGCCTTCTGTGTGAATGTGGATACTCTCAGTGTTTGGATCACAGGACAGTTTGCGGTTTACATGTCTTGCTGTGTATGCTGGCTGCCTCTGCCCTTGCATACTGGCTGTGGGACGACTCCTGCATATGTTGTTTGATTGGGTGGTGCATGCTGGCTGTCACCTTCTGTGTGTCAACTGTGTCCTGTGTATCTGTGTATTGCCTGTGATTTGTATGCTCTGTGTTCAAGTAGGGTAAATGTTTCCCTGTGTGACCAATTGGCTTCAGAAGTCACCTTATTAGTAAATAGAGTCCACTTGTTTGTAATTTATTCTCAGTATAACTACAGCTGTTCTGTGAAGCCCTCAAAGGTTTGTTAGAGAACATTACTGATAAAACAGCATAAACAGCATCATGAAAACCAAGGAATACACCAGACAGGTCAGGAATAAGTTGTGGAGAAGTGTAAAGCAGGGTTGGGTTATAAATTGGCTTATAAAAAAAAATATCCCAAGCTCTGAGCATCTCACAGAGCACTGTTCAATCCATCATCTGAAAATGGAAGGTGTACAGCACAACTGCAAACCTACCTAGACATGGCCGTCCACCTAAATTAAGACAGCCCAGGAAAGAGTGGCAAGAAGAAAGCCATTTTTGAAAGCATGCCATAGGTTCCATTTGTAGTTTGACACAAGCCATGTAGGGGACACAGCAAACATGTGGTAGAAAGTTCTCTGGTTAATTGAGACCAAAGTTGAACTCTTTGGCATAAATGCAAAACGTTATGTGGGGCGGAAAACTAACTCTGAACACAAACATCACCCTGAACATATCATCCCCACCGTGAAACACAGTGGTGGAAGCATCATGCTTTGGGGATGCTTTTCTTCACCAGGGACAGGGAAGCTGGTCAGAGTTAATAGGAAGATGGATGAAGCTAAATACAGGGGAATCCTGCAGGAAAACTTGATAGTGGCTGCAAAATACTTGAGAGCAGAGGTTCACCTTCCAAGCAGGACAACAACCCTATAAATACAGCCAGAGCTACAATGGAATGGCTTAGATCAAAGCATATCCATGTGTTATAATGGCCCAGTCAAGTTCCAGACCAAAATCCCATTGAGAATCTGTGACAAGACTTAAAAAATGCTGTCTAGATGCTCTCCATCCATTCTGACTGAGCTTGTGATATTTTGCAAAGAAGAATGGGCAAAACTTTCAGTCTCTAAAACTGCAAAGTTGCTAGAGACATACCCCAAAGACTTGCAGCTGTAATTGCAGGGAAAGGTGGTCTTACAAAGTATTGACTCAGCCTCGCTAAATACAAATGCATGCCGCACTTTTCAGATTATTTTAATAAAATTTTCATTTTCTTTTCAAATACCAGCTACTATGTGTTGGGCTATCACATAAACTTCTGGCTCACTGTACAGATGGCTGGGGTCAATTCTTTTTACCTCTCTGCTCCCTCCTACATATTTAAAAATTAATTAAATGAACACCTGTATTATATACCGGTATATATACAGTACAGACCAAAAGTTTGGACACACCTTCTCATTCAAAGAGTTTTCTTTATTTTCATGACTATGAAAATTGTAGATTCACACGGAAGGCATCAAAACTATGAATTAACACATGTGGAATTATATACATAACAAAAAAGTGTGAAACAACTGAAAATATGTCATATTCTAGGTTCTTCAAAGTAGCCACCTTTTGCTTTGATTACTGCTTTGCACACTCTTGGCATTCTCTTGATGAGCTTCAAGAGGTAGTCACCTGAAATGGTTTTTACTTCACAGGTGTGCCCTGTCAGGTTTAATAATTGGGATTTCTTGCCTTATAAATGGTGTTGGGACCATCAGTTGCGTTGAGGAGAAGTCAGGTGGATACACAGCTGATAGTCCTACTGAATAGACTGTTAGAATTTGTATTATGGCAAGAAAAAAGCAGCTAAGTAAAGAAAAACGAGTGGCCATCATTACTTTAAGAAATGAAGGTTAGTCAGTCCGAAAAATTGGGAAAACTTTGAAAGTGTCCCCAAGTGCAGTCACAAAACCCATCAAGCACTACAAAGAAACTGGCTCACATGCGGACTGCCCCAGGAAAGGAAGACCAAGAGTCACTTCTGCTGCAGAGGATAAGTTCATCCGAGTCACCAGCTTCAGAAATCGCAGGTTAACAGCAGCTCAGATTAGAGACCAGGTCAATGCCACACAGAGTTCTAGCAGCAGACACATCTCTAGAACAACTGTTAAGAGGAGACTGTGTGAATCAGGCCTTCATGGTAAAATATCTGCTAGGAAACCACTGCTAAGGACAGGCAACAAGCAGAAGAGACTTGTTTGGGCTAAAGAACACAAGGAATGGACATTAGACCAGTGGAAATCTGTGCTTTGGTCTGATGAGTCCAAATTTGAGATCTTTGGTTCCAACCACCGTGTCTTTGTGCAACGCAGAAAAGGTGAACGGATGGACTCTACATGCCTGGTTCCCACCGTGAAGCATGGAGGAGGAGGTGTGATGGTGTGGGGGTGCTTTGCTGGTGACACTGCTGGGGATTTATTCAAAATTGAAGGCATACTGAACCAGCATGGCTACCACAGCATCTTGCAGCGGCATGCTATTCCATCCGGTTTGCGTCTAGTTGGACCATCATTTATTTTTCAACAGGACAATGACCCCAAACACTCCTCCAGGCTGTGTAAGGGTTATTTGATCATGAAGGAGAGTGATGGGGTGCTGCGCCACATGACCTGGCCTCCACAGTCACCGGACCTGAACCCAATCGAGATGGTTTGGGATGAGCTGGACTGCAGAGTGAAGGCAAAAGGGTCAACAAGTGCTAAGCATCTCTGGGAACTCCTTCAAGACTGTTGGAAGACCATTTAAGGTGACTACTTCTTGAAGCTCATCAAGAGAATGCCAAGAGTGTGCAAAGCAGTAATCAAAGCAAAAGGTGGCTACTTTGAAGAACCTAGAATATGACATATTTTCAGTTGTTTCCCACTTTTTTGTTATGTATATAATTCCACATGTGTTAATTCCTAGTTTTGATGCCTTCAGTGTGAATCTATAATTTTCATAGTCATGAAAATAAAGAAAACTCTTTGAATGAGAAGGTGTGTCGAAACTTTTGGTCTGTACTGTATATATATATATATATATATATATATATTTACTCCACCCTCCTGTCTCCCTGCTATTTTGACACTGATCGGCATGGCCAGCACTGAGTGTACAATTGTTCTGTGTCCCGGCCAGGGCCGGCGCTACCATAAGGCAGACCAAGCGGCCGCCTTAGGGCGCGCCCTGCGCAGGGCGGAAGAATGGAAGAATGAATGAATGCTTTTTTTTTTTTTTTTTTTTTTTTTTTTTTTTTTGCACTTGACTTATTGAACCTGCCGCGCCCGCCCTGTGTGCCGGCCGCGGCGATCGTCTAGTCTAGAGTAGTCAGGGACTCAGGGCAACAGATATCAAAGGCCCCCCCCCCACCAGCCTGCGTGTGCGGCTGTGTGCCAGGCCGCCCGGCCGGCAGGGCAACATAGCTAGCTAGGCACTTAGGCAGAGATAGATGATCATAGATAGATGAATGATATTCATTCATTGGCTCAGCGCGCCGCTCTGGCTGCCACTAGTGACAACTGACAAGTCACCTGCACAGGGGGGGGCGTGAGTAGACACAGGCAGCCGCGGCCTGCGCCCGCCAAGAAATTGAATCCGAGGTGTGGGACCAAGAAATTGAAGCAGGGACTAGAGGTGAGGCGAGCTGACTGTGTCTGTGTTGTGTTTGCGCTCACCGTCCGGCGTCCTGGGTTCATTAAGAAAGGAGCTGAGCTGAGCACTGCAGGAAATCATCACCTGCAGGGGAGAATCCCAGTAATGCATTTGAGGTCCCGTCAGATAATTAGTGACTGTGAGGGGTCCTCATGTGAGAACGCTATACAGTAGGCCACGTGTTACGTCCCTTGTGGCCCCTTATTTCATACACCGAAGGAGTCAAGAGTAGAGATATAATTGCAATGTTGCTTTCTGGGTTCATTGCTGTAAATGAATATTTAATATTTCATCTTCCTGTAACAGGGATGAGAATATTCATGATCTGTTGCATCAGCCCCATGGTGTGGTTAGTACTTTATTAATGGAATTAAATTAAGGGGAAAGGTTTGACCGTCTGAGTCACGCTCCGTGTGGAGAGGCAGATATGGAAGCTGCAGCATTCAGAGTTGTGGGATGAGTGATAATACTTACGGGGGAGGAAGGTGAGATCACTAATGTCCATTTATAAGTGTCATCAGTAAACATCATCATACTTAGCGTCTATGATGGCAGCTAGAGGTCTATACAACCCCGGAGAAACTCATCTCGGCCATCTTCTTAAGATTCAGAATAGACCGGAAGATGACAATGATTCCTTGATTTGTTTTATTCTGCTTCTATTCTCATTCTATTGGGCCATCACCTAGGCATATCTGTTCCTGGGAAAGCTGAGTGGCAATCGATATGGCAAGAGTGAACGTACCATAACTTGTGTCTCGTCTGACTAACAGACACAGCCGTCAGTCAGACTGAAGACGCAGCCAGCAGCAGAAGTCAGACAGTCACAGCCCCACTCAGGTGTTAACATGGAGGCCTTGAGGGGGAGAAATGTGACATGGGGGGCTAATGGCTGACATGGGGGGGCTGATCTGAGGCATTGGGGGTCTGATTGCTGGCTGGTCTGACCTGAGGTGTAATGGAATATATTTTTTTCATATTATCCTCCTCTAAAACCTAGGTGCGTCTTATGGGCCAGTGGACCGGTGCGCGGGGGGGGGGGGGGGGGGCGCCAAAATGTAGCTTCGCTTGTGTTGGCAAAAATCCTTGCACCGGCCCTGGTCCCGGCACACTGAATAACTAACCAGCTGCCGGGAGATACAAGAGAGCGGGCAGTAAGAGCTTGCTATTGAGGAGTAGAGACAGGGAGAAGCTGATATACAGTATATAGTGACAGTGCATACTGTAAATCTGCTTCTACCTGTCTCTGCTTCTTCTCAATAGCGACCCCTTCACGGTCAGTACTGCACTGTACTGTAAAGACGGATATGCCTTAGGAATGCGCTTCTAAGGGGAAACTTTAGAGCAAATTTTCAAATAGAAAAGTAAAAAAATGTATACATGGAGTACTGGTATAATAGGAAAACATTTCCTATTCCTGTCCCTACAAATTGGACCAAAAAATAAATAAATGTCAGTTACACTTTAAAAAAAAAATACTAAATGCCATTCAAAAGAATTAAGGTTAAACTAAGATCATTCCCCATGGTAATTACCTAGGAGGCTTGCAGTAAGGTCACTGCAGCAATCTATTCCTAAAATAATTTCTGAGAAATACATCATAATCAGTTTGAGTGCTGACCTTCAGATAGAGCTTCATCAGGCAAAGGTTAACTAGTAATCCCTGTTTAACTCCAATCTTCCAAAGCCAAGCAGAATGCAATGTGATGGAAATTGTGCAAATGTTCACTCAATTTTATTGTTTTAAGCAAGCAAGAACTAATAAGTGTAACCCTGTATTCTTCTTTATGATAACGAAAGCCGGTCAAACACTGCACCTAGAAAAAGGCTAGCAGACGAATCAGAAGCCAGAGAGCAAAACAAGCCAGAGTCAGAACCAGGAGAGTCAACAGCAGCCATAACAATAGACAAGGGGTAAAACCAAAAACAATCTGAGGAGTCAAAGCCAGAAGAAACAATTAAAGCCTAATCAGTAGACAAGGGGTAAATCCAGAATCTAGCTGTCAATACACAGGTCAAATGTAAATGCAGCACATAGGAAAAGGCAACAGCAAATGGCAGTCTTAAATTCCTAGCCTAACTTTGGGATTGGACTTCTTGCCAGAATCCTGACTGGCTCTGTGTCCCGGCTAACAAATAGGTTGACCAGTCGGGGCTTGATTAATCAACATAGCAACCCTCCAAAAACAGCCAGGCACTGGATCATGGCTAAGTAAGCTGCTGATATTAACCCTCCAATTTAGTTTCACCTTCTTTATGATTTTTTCATTGTTTTTCCTTCTGTGCGTGCGCAGGTCTAGGTCAAGTTGGCACTGCACCATGGATAACGTCGCAGGATCAACTCTTCTGCGTTCCTTGCCCGCACTTGCTGTCAACTGACAAACAAATCCATATGGAAATAACCAACGTTCTGTCAGTGAAGGCAGACGTGCACACACAGGTCACAAGAAGACAACAACTGAGTAATGTATTCAGATTTCTCATGACAATGTTCATGGGATTTTTTGATTACTAC
Source organism: Bufo gargarizans (assembly GCF_014858855.1). Lineage (NCBI taxonomy): Eukaryota > Metazoa > Chordata > Amphibia > Anura > Bufonidae > Bufo > Bufo gargarizans. The sequence goes on along the minus strand of NC_058081.1, from coordinate 228,401,179 downwards.
AATAATACCACTTAGCAATGAGGGTTATAGGTATTCATTTAATCAATACAGAGACTAGAATTTTAATTACAGTATATTATGAAGTTATTATTTTACACAAGAAGAATTTTAATTATTATTAAAAAAAGTTAGATGATAGTGACCCTTTAATTCTTCAATTTAATTTCTCATTTTCAATATAGTCAAATAATTTATCATTTTGGAAAACAGGCATAATAGGAGTAACTGGCTCCTCTAAATATAGTGAACACTTATGTACGGGAAATTGTATAATGCTAACGTCTCAAACAAAAAAAGAGGAATGCATTCGAATGGATTTCATTTCATTGTTTAGTTTCCATTTTCTTCACATAGCAGGCTATGCTATTCAGTCAACTGGAAACCAGACTGTTTGCGGCCAACATAGGCATTTGCTATCAGAAAAATCTAATTGAAATCGATGGAAATGTTAACAGAAAATGCATCTTTGCTTTTCTGTACAAAAGAATGACAAGAATATTCCCTCCCACTAGACACCACAAAAAGATATGTAGTTATTTTGGTTTTTAGTCTAAAGGGGCCTATACACCTTCAATAGCTGTTGGCTGACAGTTCTCCTGACTCCCCCGCACACATACACGCTCAGTTCGGCCAAACGTGTGTTGTCAGAGAGGAGAAAGCTGCTGTCTGACGCTTCTTTCCGACAGAACAAAAAGATTGGGTGAAAATGTAATGTGCCTGATCCTCCTCACCCTTTGACAACATCTGTAGTGGGAGAATTGGGAACTCTCCATACACATTAAATTGTCAGCGGGGTCAGCCGTCATTACACTAATGTGTATCCTTCTGGCAAAGTCTGAGTCTGATCTATAGTTATGAAGCTATGTGTCTTTTACTTTTCTGGCATTGCCTTAGAATAAACATATATGTAAAGACATAGGATTGTACAAAATTCAAGCCACAATGTAACACAAATGTTTACTCTGGAATTAGCGCCACTCTTGTCCGTGAACTGTGCCTGGTATCATTCACATGGCATAACTACACTGAAAAATCTTTTGCATTATATTGAGCGTTTTAGTAAGTGTGCAGCATGGCTTTGACAAAAGGTTGAATACACTGAGCTTTAAAAGAGAAGCCTACAAAAGAAGTGGAATCTGAGATTATACAAACATACAGGAATAAGTCATACATCGCTAATAAATAGACAAGAATGAAGAGGAATCTCATTTCATCAAGTTTCGTTATTGACTTTCAGAATAAATAAATCCACATGTTAAATGGGTCACAGGTAGCACTGGAGTTGTATAACGGAGGTCGAGATAGGAGACATATACTAGTTGTATTCATCAGCTGAAGAACCTAGAAAAAGCATAAATGCTACCAAGTCGTTTATGTGCAGGTAAACATGATAAAATACTTGGGAAAGAAAGTGGCATTTGGTAGATTCCCATTGGGAAAAGATTTTATATGCTATTTAGAGAATTTACAGGAACCTGGTCAGGGCACAGAGTATCAGGCATTGTATAAAACAGAATGAAACAATTTATATGGTAGTAGAGTTCAAAATCACTAAAATCTCTGGAGACATTCAGGATACTAACGGTTTGTTTTGTTCTATTCTCTCAAGCATAACACACAGTTCTCATCTCAGTCAGAGATTTCTGTAGTCATAGGCAAATAAAAGAAAATTAACTTTCTTCTTAAAGTGCCCATGTCAGCATGATCAACCCTACTAAGCCAGGCATAGTGCCTTATAGGACTGGTCATGCTAATAAAAATGACGTATTTCATTATTTTATAGGTATTACTAATGCAGAGAAACCATTACTTTTATATAAATGCAAATCACTTTACTGGAGCCCCAAGGGGTGTGCTATAGCCTTACGAGCAGTGGTACAGCTACACCCCAGTACTTGGAACACTCTGCCCTGACATTTGAATGACAGGGCAAGGCATCTTGTTTTGTCCTGTCTTCTGCACCTGTAAAAGTCTGCTTCAGATCACAGTGCACAAACACCGATGATGTCATTGAAACTGGAAGTGAAGACGCCCCTGGCTTCAGAGACAGAGGAGGAACATGTCCGAGATCAATGACATCATTGGTGCCTGCAGCAGATCTAGAGCGTAGGAGCTAGAAAGAATCTTCTCCTCAGTAGAAGACACATGAAAGCCTGCTGTGCACAAAAGCACCTAAATGACTCTCAGACTGTGAGATAGAACCAAGATTGGACGTTTAGGCGTTTATTCTTAGAATCATGTCTGGAGAAAAACAGGCAATGCCCAATACCATTCCTACAGTGAAGCATGGTGGTGGCAACATCATGCTGTAGGTATGTTTTTCAGCAGTTGGGACAGGGAGACTGGTCAAATTGAGGGAGAGCTGAATGGAGAAAAGTACAGAGATATTCTTAATGAAAACCTGATCCAGAGTGCAATGGACTTCAGACTGAACAGAACGTTTCACACTAGCGTTTTTGCTGGATCCGGCAGGGTTCAGCAAAAATGTTTCTATTACTGATAATACAACCATCTGCATCCGTTATGAATGGATCTGGTTGTATTATCTTTAACATAGCCAAGACATATCCATCATGAACTCTATTGAAAGTCAATAGGGGGCGGATCCGTTTTCTATTGTGTCAGACTGTGTCAGAGAAAAAGGATCTGTCCTCATTGCCTTGCATTGTGGGTCATGACGGATCCGTCTTGCTCCGCATCCCAGGATGGAAAGCAAACCGCAGCATTTTGGAACATTCTGTTCTGTTCTGTTTTGTCCCGATTGACAATGAATGGGGACAAAACAGAAGCGTTTTTTTTCGGTATTGAGACCCTATGAAAGATCTCAATACCGGAAAATATTAACGCTAGTGTGAAAGTAGCCTAAGCACATAGCCAAGACAACACAGCAGTGGGTTAGGGACAATTCGGTGAATGTCTTTGAGTGGCCCAGCCACAGACTTAGGGTTCTCTGAGAACCAAAAAATAAAATTACTGAAAATAACTAAGTATTACTTTATTATAAATATATTCCCAAATACCTTTCGTTAGTTATAATGGCTTATTTTGTCTAGGAGAAGAGGTTGAGACAGCTCTTTAGCTTAGTGTTCGGAAGTAACTTGTCCTGCTGTGTGATTAGGAGAGGTTTTATGCGTACTAATAGGACAGCAGCCATTTTATTTCTCCTAATGATTGCTCCCTAGACAAAATGAGCCATTATAACTAATGAAAGGTATTTGGGAATATTTTCAGTTATTTTATTTTTTGGGTTCTCGGTAAACCCCATTTTCTTAATTCCCGGAGAACCCCTTTAAACAAAATTGAACATCTCTTGAAAGACGAAGAAGAGGCTGTCCACCGATGATCCCTATACAACCTGACAGAGCCTCAGAGGATCTGCAGAGATGAATGGCAGAAAATCCCCAAATCCAGGTATGAAAACCTTGTGGCATCATACCCAAGAAGACTGGAAGCTGTAATCGCTGCCAAAGGTGCTTCAACTACAGTAAGTCCTTAGTAAAGGGTCTGAATAATTATGTCAATGCAATATTTCAGTTTTTCCTTTACAATAAATAAAAGATTTCAAACTTTCTATTTTCACTTTTGTTATTGGGTACTGAGTGCATATTGATGGGGGAAAAACTTAACAAAATGAAAAAAAAATGAAATGGTCCGAATACTTTCCTAATACATTGTATGCTCTATATGTATTTTTATGTGTCAGGGTCATATAACAGACAGTTACACTGGCGAACAGCATCCATTGCTGCCCCGCTATCCCAGGAGAGCCAGACGTCGCCCTACTTCACCCTGTGTATATTGGGGCTAGCATTCAGTGAAACTTCTCTGTAGTCCTGCAAAGGTTAACCTTCTCTGTTGCTTTCTGTTTGGCTGCTGATCAACCCTCCTAGTTATTCTGAGCTGTTTGTTCTACCCCTTTACCAGAACTTTAGGTATTATAGTGTTTGCTAGTCCTACACTGCTTGTTTACCGACTCTGATCCTCCGCTGACCCCAGATTTGTTTTACAGATATGCTTGAACTCTGCCTGCCCTGACCTCGTACTGTTTCCTGACTATGACTGTTGCCTTGACCCCTCGGTGCTTTGCAATAGTGTCCCTGTCCCCCGTGGGTCAGATGCCAACTACGCCGGTACTCTGGTAAGAGTTAGCAGCCTGGTGGGTCCCCTGCAACAAAGGAGTTAAAGGTAGAAAACAAGGGGATCACCCCCTTAGGACTAGCTCAAACTCAAACAGGTTAGTTGGTACAGTGGGTCCATATCCACTGTCCATGACAGCCACATTAGGATCACAGAAACTGCAGTTTCCATGTCACCAATGATAGCAATCATTCAATATAATGGAAATCCATGGCACTCACCATTAACAATAGCAGCAAACTTTATCTTTAGCGCTTCACTGCAGGTAATACATGGGAGGCAGACACTCTTTCTGCAGGCAGATCTACATGTGTTTGTCTCCCTTGTATTACCCACAATGAAGGAATAAAAATAAGGTCTTCTGTCATTAATGATGAGCTCCGTTGACTTCTCTTTCTTTTAATGGCTATTTATGTATTTATAGCATATATATATATAGTGTATGTGTATGTAGGTTTGGTGTTGCAAATATTTGTTGTAACACTGCACGACCGTCATTTCCCATTGAATCCCACTTCTGTGTATAGAAGCCTAGATGGAAGCTCTGCTCCACAATACTCCACATAACCATCTTTTGAATAAGAAACAACTACAAATTGCTATCACTGCTAGTATTTGAAGCCTAAGGGTGCATATTTTTGCTACATTTTTCCTGGTGTTTTTTTCCAGCTCTACTTTTTTGGTTGTTTTCTTTTGAGATATGGTGCATATTTTTGCTGCATTTTGCCAGCTTTTCTTTTTTCATTAGCTTTTTATGGAATGTGTTTACATAGGCTTCTCTATTTAAAAAATGCCTGAGAACGTGCACGTTAAACTTTATCTGAATAACAAAACACCCCAAAAAAATTTGTGAGAAATCTAATGTCATTTTTTAAGACAAAAATAAAAACACTGTGTGAAAGAAGCCTAACAGTGTTTTCTACTTTCAGCTAAGTTTTATAAAGGTTTCCCTCACCCTACTCTGGGCAAGAGGTCCCTGGCACACATTTTTGGGTAAGGATTAGGGATCGACCGATATTGATTTTTTAGGGCCGATACCGATACCGATAATTTGTGAACTTTCAGGCCGATAGCTGATAATTTATACCGATATTCTGGGAATTTTCATTTTTGAAAAAAAATAAAAAATTCCCACAAATCTGCAGAAAATTAATGTTTATTGTTAATGTGTATTTTTTTTTGTAAATCTTTCTTTTTCATTTAGATTTAATATTTTGGTGTTTTTATTATATTTTTTTTTAAACTAACTTTTAGCCCCCTTAGGGACTAGAACCCTTGTCCTATTCACCCTGATAGAGATCTATCAGGGTGAATAGGAGCTCACACTGTCCCTGCTGCTGTGTGCTTTGTGCACACAGCAGCATGGAGCTTATCATGGCAGCCAGGGCTTCAATAGCGTCCTGGCTGCCATGGTAACCGATCGGAGCCCCAGCATTACACTGCTGGGGCTCCGATCGGAGGAGCAAGGGAGAGGGAATCCTGTGGGGGGGCGCACTGCGACTGGGGTGGGGGGGCCCTATGCGCCACCACTGGGGGGGGGCGCACTGCGCCACCAATGTCTGATACTGGGGGGCTTGGGGGGGGCGCACTGCGCCACCAATGAAGCCTAATCCCACATTTATTCATATACAGGAGGCGGGAGCTGGCTGCAGGATCACATAGCCGGCTCCCGACCTCTATGAGCAGTAGCTGCGATCCGCGGCACCTGAGGAGTTAACTACCGCAGATCGCAGCTACAGCTCATAGAGGCCGGGAGCCGGCAATGTGATCCTGCAACTCCCGCCTCCTGTATATGAATGAATGATAGATTAATCTTCATTGGTGGAGCAGTGGCCATAGCTCCTCCCCTCCTCTTGTCCCCTGTCCTTACATTGGCGGCAGCGGCAGCAGCAGCACAGGGGGAGGAGACACTGCTCCTTCTCCCCTGTGCTGCTAAGGGGAACACGGAGAGCGCTGTCAGCAGCGCGATCTGTGTTCCCCATACACTATCGGAATATCGGCAAAATAGATGCCGATACCGATAGTGTTCAAAATCCTGAATATCGGCCGATAATATCGGCAAATCCGATAATCGGTCGATCCCTAGTAAGGATCATTGACAACAATTGATGGAGATAGCTCAGCTCTTTCTTCTTCCAACACACTTACCCACACAGTGACAAGTTCATAACTCTCTATAATAAAAGTCAGTGATTCATTTTCTTACATCTACAACTGCTGGCAAAAAGTACAGAAAGTACAGAGCCACCACAATGAAAGGATGTTGACAAAGCTTTTTCATCAGGGGCGGACTGGAAACTTAAAGTGTCCCTTAAAGAAAAAAAAAAGGCACCATGTTGTAGGCGAGTCCTTGCTGGATTAAATTTAGAACATTTTCTACGCCTAAAATAGGTGTAGAAAATCATAAGTGAGACAAGCCTACCGGCCCATTCCCTTCCCCACACACACCACCCTTATTTAGACCTGGCATAAGCGGGGAAAAGTTGTAGATTGTGCGGCAATCTGTACCAGATATACACCAGAAAACTGACATATATCTGTAAATGACCCCCATATTCTCTCAATTAATGAGTGTTTGCTTATTCATTAAGTGATTGCTGGCACTTTTACATACATGGGCTAATTATCAGGAACGAGCATTTCTACAAAAGCTCGACCCTGATAATTGTCCCAATTATCGATCAGTGTAAAAGGACCTTTAGTTATTCTGGTTCCCTTATGCTCTTTAACAAAGTACATCATTTACAGGTGTAAATAGGCTCTGCAGACATTAATTGGCTTATTTTACAGCTGCATGTGGATGTAGGTTGTTTTAGTCTTTATATTCTTAAAATAAACCTATAAAACAAAGGTTCTGAGCTTAAAAAAAATGGCTTTCACATTGAGGAATGATTTATTTTGAGGGTACGAATTATATTAAACAGGATTTATATTTTTATTAAGCTGCTTAAATAACAGCAGGCAGCGGAAAAGAGGCAGATCAGCTATGCTCCAATGTCAATGAAATAATATTTTAAGCCATAATTTCTGCAAAAATAAACAGGAACTTATTAGTATAACGAGGTTTAGATTGTCCTATTTGTTGTTGTAGAATCCATAGAATTACAACGCAAAATTTGGAGAATGGAAAATTTATGCAACTGGTGATAAAACTGAGTCATTTTAGCTAAAGTCATGCACCAATGTTCAAATTAGTTAATTGGAATATAGTGCAAACTATATAGAGTAGAGAATGATATATCCTCAGTATAGATCATTAGTATCTGATTGGTGGGGGTCCGCACCCCCACTTATCAGCTGTTTGCAGAAGCCACTGCACTCGTGACGTAGCTTACCCTAGGTCAGTGATGTCCTTGGTCATCTGGCCTAGGTGCAGCTCAGTCCCATTCAAGTGAATGGGGCTGATCTGCTATAGCAAGCACAGCCGCTATTCAATGGGAACGTTGTTCTTTGTAAGCTATGAGGACACTAGCCTCCTCAAACAGCTAATTGGTGGGGGTCCCTGGTGTTGGAACCCCACCAATGATACTGATGACCTTTACGGAGGATAGATCATTGGTATAAAACCCTCAGAATACCCCTTTAATTAATCTGAGGATACGACGATAATAACAGACACACTGCAATCATATGCAACTATATTTTTGGGAAACTATATAAACGAACATTGCATGAACAATTTTTTATGCTACAATCATCCTTTTTGCACTTCTCTTCATTCCTGTTCCACAGACATTTTAAACGAGAGCTGTAAATGTGGTGAGAATAACCAGCTCACTAATGCTAATCCTCTTGAAATGTATGTTGACTTAGTGACTCATCAATATAAGAGAGAAAATGTTTTGGTAGAAAAAGAAGTATCGTAAGCCTGTTTATTAGTGTTGGTCGAGCACCAAAGTGCTTATGTGCTCGAGTAGAACACTTCCTGATGATCGGGTGCTCAGAACACCCGATCACAATGGAAGTCAATGGGAGAACCCGAGCATTAAACCAGGCAACCCCTGCTCTGAAGGGGGGAGGGGTGTCGGGACTCTAGTTCGGCTTAGGAGTCCCTGCTCTGACTCCATATATAGCTATGTCCATACATGGAGTCAGTGCTTGGGGACACCCCAGTGTATTTAAATCTAATTTAGCCTCTATTTCTGAAAAGTTTCTGGCAAGATTCAAACTCACAACCATCTATATTACAGCCAAGAATCTTAACCACTACACTATACAGCTGCATTGCCTGTCACTTTAAAAAAAAAATATAAAAAAAAATACAAAATATGAGACTTCTGCTGTTACTAGTAGTAAGTATTCATATACAGCAGAAATCTCATATTTGTTTTATTTATTTTTTCAAAGCAACTGGCCATGCAGCTGTATAGTGTAGTGGTAACATTCTTGGCTGTAATGTAGAAGGTTGTGAGTTCGAATCCCTCCAGAAACTTTTCAGAAATAGAGGCTAAATAACATTTATATATTTTTTTTTTTTTTTGCAATTGTAAAAAATGTGTAGTTACAAAAAAAAATTATATATGTAGAAAAGAGAGCAGCACTCCAGTATAGGATAAAACAAAATCCAAAAGGTTTATTCACCCAAAATGTGGCAACGTTTCGGCTCTACAATTACTTAAAAAAAATGAGACTTCTGCTGTTACTAGTAGTAAGCATTACAAACAGCAAGTCTCATATTTTTATATTTTTTTTGCAACTGGCCATGCAGCTGAATAGTGTAGTGTTTTTTTTTTTTTAGTAACTACACATTTTTTACAATTACAAAAAAAATATATAAAATATATAAATTTAATTTAACCTCTATTTCGGAAAAGCTTCTGACGGGATTCAAACTCACAAGCTTCTACATTACAGCCCAGAATGCTAACCACTACACTATATGGTTACATATACTGCACAGTATAAGCATATTTTATACATTTTACATTTGCACTATAGAAAAAATATTTCATTCAACAAGAGTGTACCGATAGACAAACACCATACCTAAATACTGACAGAACCAAAGATACATAAGTTAATAAGAATATATTACAATATGTCTATTTACATGTAAAATGCTACATTATCAAATAGAGTTAAGGGACCATTTAATCCTTTTACACCAGAAGTGAGATTGTTTAACCCAGTATATCTTTGTGAGCACCAGCAGTGACCTTGCATCTCTCTTACTTGGCATGTTCTGCTCTTAGCACCTTTCCTCACAGTATAGCTCTAACAAACACATTTAATTCAGTTAAGATCTTAACCCCTTCAGGACCCTGCCATATTTCACCTTAAGGACCAGGCCATTTTTTTGCAAATCTGACATGTGTCACTTTATGTGGTAATAACTTTCGTGTCACATATTGTACTGCATGACAGTGGTAAAATTGAGTAAAAAATTAATTATTTTTTATTTATAAAAAAATACAAAATTTACCCAAAAATTAGAAAAATTTCCAAATTTCAATTTCTATACTTTTATAGATAGTAATACCTCCAAAATAGTTATTACTTTACATTCCCCATATGTCTACTTCATGTTTGGATCACTTTGTGAATGCCATTTTATTTTTGGGGGATGTTAGAAGGCTTAGAAGTTTAGAAGCAAATCTTTAAATTTTTCAGAAAATTTCCAAAACCCACTTTTTAAGGAGCAGTTCAGGTCTGAAGTCACTTTGTGAAGCTTAAATAATAGAAATCACCCAAAAATGACCCCATTTTACAAACTACACCTTAAAGGTATTCAAAACTAATTCTACAAACTTTGTTAACTCTTTAGGTGTTCCACAAGAATTAGGCTCCTTTCACACGGGCGAGAATTCTGCATGGGTGCAATGAGTGAGGTGAACGCATTGCACCCGCACTGAATCTGGACCCATTCACTTCAATGGGGCTGTGCACATGAGCAGTGATTTTCATGCATCACTTGTGCGTTGCATGTGCTATATTCTGCGTTTTTCACGCAATGCAGGCCCCATAGAAATGAATGCTATTTTCACGCATGGTTGCTAGGAGATGATGGTAGTAAATTGATAAAAGTCAATTTACTGTATTATTTTCCCTTATAACATGGTTATAAAGGAAAATAATAGCATTCTTAATACAGAATGCTTACTAAAATGTGGCTTGAGGGATCCTTCATTCAGTAGGACCTGCGCTGACGTCACCATTAGGGTATATATAGATTTGGAAAAAAAGGGGATGAAATATTTAGGCCAGATATTTGAGGAGGATAAATTGAAAGACTTTAATACACTGGCCATGGAGTTTGGGATCCCCTAAAAGGATATATATAAATATTTTCAGCTTAGGAATGCGTTGCTGAGTGGTGCAGGTAGATAAATATAGAAGGGAAAAATCAGATAGATTGTATAAATTTACCAATGGAGGTGAAAGAGGAGGAACAACCGCAAAAAGATACAGGATTTTGATGGAGGGAAAGAAAAAATGAATTATATTACTTGCTGGGAAAAAATGGGAAAAAGAAATACAATCTTTCACGGAAGAGAAATGGAAAGATGCTCTTAGAAGTTATGCTAGGGTTTCGGATAGGGGCTCACACAAGATATCACAGTTTTTTATAGTACATAGACTACATCGATCCCCATGGATGTTGAAAAGAATGGGCGTGAGAGTTTCAGACAGGTGCCCAGAATGTAGAGGGGAGAGAAAGCGGACCTAATACATTGTTTCTGGAGATGTCCCAGATTGTTTAGATATTGGACAGAAATAGCAGAGACTGTATCTGTATTTTTGAAGGTTCAAATATCCGAAGATCCAGTAACCTGTATATTAGGGGCAACTGACCATTTGAAGCTAAATAAAAAGATACGACTGGTTTTGAGTAAAGTATTATTTCAAGCTAGACTCCTTATACTCAAGAAATGGGTAAAGGCAGACCCTCCCACAGTGGGACAGTGGAGAAAAGCAGTTGACAATTTGATTAAAGAAGAACGGAGGGGCCATAGAAAAAAATTACAAAACCTTGACGAAGTATGGAAAAAATGGCTACTTTAGGGCTGGAAACGTGTTTTTTTTTATAATTTTTTTTTTTCTCTCGTCCCCCTCCCTCTCCCTAAGGGTGCTGGGTGGGTATTGGGGATAGAATAAGGGGAAAAAAGAGGGGGGGGGGGAAGATTTTTTTTTTGTAAACTGTAAGTATTTATTGGAAATATGGAAGTTTTTATTGTTGAGTTGATGTGTTTTGGGTATAAGGCCCCTTTCACACGGGCGAGTTTTCCACGCGGGTGCGATGCGTGAGTTGAACGCATTGCACCCGCACTGAATCCTGACCCATTCATTTCTATGGGGCTGTTCACATGAGCGGTGATTTTCACGCATCACTTATGCGTTGCGTGAAAATCGCAGCATGCTCTATATTCTGCGTTTTTCACGTAACGCAGGCCCCATAGAAATGAATGGGGTTCCGTGAAAATCGCAAGCATCCGCAAGCAAGTGCGGATGCGGTGCGATTTTCACGCATGGGTTCTAGGTGACAGTCTATTCACTGTATTATTTTCCCTTATAACATGGTTATAAGGGAAAATAATAGCATTCTGATTACAGAATGCATAGTATAATAGTGCTGGAGGGGTTAAAAAAAAAAAAAAAGTTAACTCACCTTATCCTCTTGATCGCGTAGTTCCCGGTCGGTCTCTTCTTTAGCTGTGGGCTAAAGGACCTGTGGTGATGTCAGATCACATGCTCCATTACCATGGTGATGGACCATGTGATTGGAGCATGTGATCTGACATCACCACAGGTCATTTAGCCCACAGCTAAAGAAGAGACCGACCGGGAACTACGCGATCAAGAGGATAAGGTGAGTTAACTTTTTTATTTTTTTTTAACCCTTCCAGCACTATTATACTATGCATTCTGTATTCAGAATGCTATTATTTTCCCTTATAACCATGTTATAAGGGAAAATAATACAATCTTCAGAACATCAATCCCAAGCCCGAACTTCTGTGAAGAAGTTCGGGTTTGGGTACCAAACATGCGCGATTTTTCTCACGCGAGTGCAAAACGCATTACAATGTTTTGCACTCGCGCGGAAAAATTGCGCATTTTCCCGCAACGCACCCGCCTCTTATCCGGGCAAAAAACATGACGCCCGTGTGAAAGAGGCCTAAATGTACATGTTTTTATGAAGTTGAAATAAAAATAAAAATCACAGATTACGGCAAATAATCCATACAACTATGGCGGAATTGCATTTTCTTTTTTCAATTTCATCCCATTTACCCTCAGTCCATATATATAAATAAATAAATATGCATATGCAGATTCAATCACATCAATTTGACAGACGGCAGCTATAAAATGTAAAAGATATAAAAACAGCTGAAAAGGACCGCAATAAGTCAATGTTAGCAATCAGTAGCAATAAGTCAATGTTAGCAATCACAAGTCACAATCTCGGGTACCCTTTGCTCAGGGGGTATGGATTAATTAGCTGACTAGAGTGTGACACTTTGAGGCTAGAATATTGAACCTTTTGACAAAATTCTAATTTTAAGCTGCATTAATGCAATTCCTTTTAATTTGTATTACTGAAATAAATGGACTTTTGCACGATATTCTAATTTTTCAAGTTTCACCTGTAGAACTACCTTCTTTTTATATATAGAACTACCTTCTTTTTATATATAGAACTACCTTCTTTTCATATATATAGAACTACCTTCTTTCGTATACAAAACACCCTGTTTTGTTTTTTTTCCCCTTCAAGACCTGGATTTTGGGTACTTGCAGGTACCAGTCTCTTACTTCTTATACAGACTAAATATTGCTCTTATAGTCATTTTTGCTGCTACTAGAAACGTATATTTTGAAGAGCTTCTTGGGATTCCAGCCATTCCTAACGTCTCCCATTTATTGCTACTGATTGCTAACATTGACTTATTGCGGTCCTTTTCAGCAGTTTTTATATCTTTTACATTTTATAGCTCCTGTCTGTCTAATTAATGCGATTGAATCTGCATCTGCATTATTATTTATATATTTATATATGGACTGAGGGTAAACTCCTCCCCTTCGCCTTTTCATATATGAATTATTAAGTCATATACCCAATCAATATATTTATATTCTTTTTACATTTATATATATACTCATACCATTTTAGAGGATTACCCTTTTTCTTGGTTTCCCCTTTTCTAGAACCTTTTTAATTAAAATTTGTTTTAATTATTAATAAATTAACATTATATTCATGCTTCACAAATGTTTAGACTGCCATCCATCTGTTTTTATATATACAGTTGCTGGCATGATTCACAGTTTGATTTGCCGTGGTGGTTATCACTATTTCTTTGTACACATTAAGGGCTCATGTACACGAACGTATTTTTCTTCGGTTTTGTTCAGTTTTTTTACAGGTCCGTAAATGGAACCATTCATTTCAATGGGGCTTGAAAAAAAAACTGAATTTACTCTGTGTGCATTTCGAGACCGTATGTCTGCGTGTCCGTTTCGTAAAAAAAAAATAGAACGTCTTATTGTTGTCCGTTTTGCAGACAAGGACAGGCATTGCTACAATGGATCCACAAAAAAGCGGATACTTGTCTTGAGCATGAGCCCTTAAAAGAAGTCACCCTACCAATATTTTCTATATTTTCTGTAAAGCTACCTTTAGTAGCAGGTAAAGAATAAAGACTTTAAGAAATTACAGATTTCCCAAAAGACAGAATATTTGTCACAACTGGTCAAATACACGTTGCTGTTATGACACCAGACGGAATATCATGTTAAAACATAATACTAGCAAATTATTTCTAAGAATTTTACTGCCAAAAAAATTGATTAAAAGCTGATAAGTTAAAATATGCGAAGGCGTTTAAGGTTATGATTGTGCTTATTATCTTGTGGTACGCAGCGACTGACGCAAGGAATTAGAAAACCCACAGTGAGTGCCTTGTAGAGGCCGCAGTCTGCTGGGAAGCTATTAAATGAAGCGCAGTTCTTTCTGTCACTAATTCAAATAAGAACAAAGGAAAGAAAGATGCATGTGTTTCTGGAAATCATATTTACAGGTTTAAAATATTAGCTAAAACTGACACGATTCGCTCAATATTTTCATTTTATTAACTAATATGATTTTTCCAATGATGCTTTCCTAATAACAGCAACTAGCACAGGGGAGGTCATGGTGACATATGTTAGACTCCCACTATCCTCCAGTGGTAACATGGAGGGAATGGTGGTCTAAAAACTATATATATTTCACCTTTATTTATGAAAAGATACCAAATTTACCCAAAAATTGTAAAACTTTTCTAAATTTCAATTTCTCTGCTTTTAAAACAGAAAGTGATACCTCATAAAATATTAATTACTTAATGTCATTTTTTTTTAAAGACATTAGATGGCTTAGAATTATAGAAGCAATTCTTCAAATTTTTACGAAAATTTCCAAAACCCACTTCTTAAGGACCAGTTCAGGTCTGAAGTCACTTTGTTGGGCTTACATAGTGGAAACTTCCCATAAATGACCCCATTGTAGAAACTGCACCCCTCAAGTTACTCAAAACTGATTTTACTAACTTTGTTAACCCTTTAGGTGTTCCACAAGAATTAAAAGAAAATGGAGATGAAATTTCAGAATTTCACTTTTTGGGCAGATTTAATCAATTTAATAGCCAAACAAAACTTAAAGGGAACCTGTCACCGGGATTTTGTGCACAGAGCTGAGGACATGGGCTGCTAGATGGCCACTAGCACATCCGCAATACCCAGTCCCCATAGCTCTGTGTGCTTTCATTGTGTAAAAAAAACGATTTGATACATATGCAAATTAACCTGAGATGAGTCCTGTCTCTGACTCATCTCATGTACAGGACTCATCTCAGGTTAATTTGCATATGTATCATATTGTTTTTTTGACACAATAAAAGCACAGAGAGCTATGGGGACTGGGTATTGCAGATGTGCTAGCGGCCATCTAGCAGCCCATGTCCTCAGCTCTATACCCAAAATCCTGGTGACAGGTTCCCTTTAAATATTTATTACCCTGATTCTGTGGTTTACATAAACACTCCACATGTGGTCGTAAACTGATGTAAGGGCACAAGGTAGGGCGCAGAAGAAAAGGATGGTTTTTGGAAGGCAGATTTTGCTGAACTGGTTTTTAAAAGCCATGTCCCATTTGAAGCCCCCCTAATGCACCCTTACAGTAGAAACTCCCAAAAGTTGACCCCATTTTGGAAACTAGGGGTTAAGGTGCCAGTTTTATTGGTACTATTTTGGGGTACATATGATTTTGAATTGCTCTATATTACGTTTTTTGTGAGGCAATGTAACAAAAAAGGTTGTTTTGGCACAGTTTTAATTTTTTACAACATTCATCTGACAGGGTAGATCATGTGCTAGTTTTACAGAGCTGGTTGTAACGGATGCAATGATATCAAATATGTCTACTTTCTTTGTTCGTTTGTTTCAGTTTTATATAATAAAGCATTTTTGAAAAAAAATATGTTTTTGTGTCTATTTTATGACCGTAATATTTTTTTTATTTTACTGCCAATCGTCTTGTGCAGGGGCTTGTTTTTTGCAGGAAGAGTTGATGTTTTTATTGGTACCATTTTTGGGTACATATGATTTTTCGATCATTCATTATTACACTTTATGGGGCAAGGTGACCAAAAAATTGGTAGTTTTAGCACAGTTTTTATTTATTTATTTTTACAGTGTTCACCTGAGGGGTTAAGTCATGTGATATTTTTATAGAGCAAGGTTGTTACGGACACAGCAATACCTAATATGTATACTTTTTACTATTTATTTAAGTTTTACACAATAATAGCATTTTTTAAACCAAAAAATGATGTTTTAGTGTCTCCATAGTCTGAAATCCATAACTTTTTATTACTTTTTGACCGATTGTCTTAGTTAGGGTCTTATTTTTTGCAGGATGAGGTGACAGTATAATTGGTATTACTTTGGGGGAATACGCCTTTTTGATCGCTTGGTGTTGCACTTTATGTGATGTTAGGTGACAAAAATTGCTTTTGTTGGCACTGTTTTTATTTTACTTTTATTACGGTATTCATGCGAGTGGTTAGGTTATGTGATATTTTTACTATCATCTGGTTGTTACGGACTCGCCAAAACTCTTATATATACTTTTTATTTTAATTTATTTCACACAATCATAGCATTTTTTAAACAAAAAATTATGTTTTTATGTCTCCAAGTTCTGAGAGCTATATTTTTTTTATTTTTTGAGTGATTTTTTGTGGGATGAGTTGACGGATTTATTAGTACCATTTTGTGGGACATACACCTTTTTGATCACTTGGTGTTGCACTTTTTGTGATGTAAGGTGACAAAAATGGCATTTTTACTAAGTTTTTATTTTTATTTTTTTATGGTGTTTATCGGACTGGGTGGATCATGTGATATATTTATAGAGCCGGTCGTCACGGATGCGGCAATACCAAATATGTCATTTTTTTCCTTCTAGTTTTAACATTTTTTTTATTACTTAATTGGGGATTCTGTTTTTTTACATGTGAACCCTTTATATTTTTTGATTTTATACAGCAATCTAGAAGGCAGGGACATATGGGAACTGTACCTGCCTTCTCTCTGGGTTGCCCTGCTGTCACTGACAGCAGGCCCCCTGCTCGGCAGCTGCACGTTTATTATAGGTGATTTTAATAAACTAATCATCTCTATTTAAGATACTCCACCAGTGAACACTAAATTACAGTAATCAGTAAATTGCTTAAAGGGGTTGTCCCACAAAAAATATTCTACAGTCTTCAAACCAGCACCTGGATCTGAGTACTTTTGTAATTGCATGTAATTAAAAATTTAGCACAGCCACTGAGCTATTTAATAAAATATATCTGTATAGTGCCACCTGCTGTTCATTCTTTTTCTTATTTCTTTGTCCTGCTCACTGAGATGGCTGCACATGCTCAGTTTCATCCTTCAACTGCCTCCGGAGCTGTGATAGGGAGAGCAGAGACACGCCCCCTGAGCTGTGATAGGGAGAGCTGAGACACGCCCCCTTGTCTGCAGCAGAAAAGACACTCCCCTTGAGCTTTCAGCTTGCTATAAATCTAGCAGAGCAATGAATGTGGAGATCTCTGGATCCATGTGAGGTACAGGGACGGTTCTAGCTTTGTTACAAAGAGGTTATTTAAAGGGATTTTTTCACTTCAGCAAATAGCATTTATCATGTAGACAGAGTAATTCAAGGCACTAATGTATTGTAAATATCCACATTGCCTCATTTGCTGGCTGGATTCATTTTTCCATTCAATTATACACTACTCTTTTCCATGGTTACGACCACCCTGCAATCCAGCAACAGTGGCCGTGCTTGCACACTACAGGAAAAAACACCGACCTCTGTAGTGGCCAAGTGTCATGCCCTGCTCGGACGGTGTGCGGAGGTCTGTCAGATTGGCAGCACGTGACTAACCTTTTGTTTGTTTTGGAATCATGCTGGATCCGCCTTCCTTCAGGTGCTCTGGGTGGGGTCATTGGCTTAAATTGCCTTTAATCCCAGAGGGCAGTGCGGGTTATAGATTTATGTCTGGCCTTGGATTCAAGGAAGGAAGGATTGTCTATTCCAGCTCAGATCAGTTTGATTTCTGTTTGTGTGGTTTGCGGTCTAGGCTATTTGTGTGTCTTCTGCTCCTTCTCCCCTTTCACCATCTCAGGGATTCTAGGGTGTTTGCAGTCCAGGCACGAGGACACTTCATACCTACCATCAAGGTCTGAATGTGGGCTTAGCAGCATAGGGAGAGAAGTCAGGGATATGCTAGGAGGTGACCTGTCCCCAGCATCTAACCTAGACACTTGTGTATTTGGTTGTCTGTGTATCTGAGATCCTGTCCGCTGTGACACCAAGACAGTGGGAGCAAAGGAGTGAATATGGACAATCACAATACTTTAATAAGTGCCTTGTAATAACTTTCTCTACATTATACATGCCATTTGCTGCGATGAGACAACAACTTTAAAAGATGCTGATTCCATATCTGACTTTTTAGATGCTGATTTTATCTTTCTATTCACTTTCATTCCCCCGCAAACGGGCCATGTGGTGCATGCTGATGCATTGAGAGGACTCCTAAGCTCATACAATATAAAGCCTTATGTACCAACCGTATACGGTATGTTTTGCCATCCACAAACTGCAGATCCGCAAACACGGATACCAGCCATGTGCATGCCGCCATTTCTTTCACGTCTATAGAAATGTCCCATCCTTGTCTGCAAAATGGACAAGAATAGGACATGTTCTATCCTTTTTGCAGGACAGCAGAATGGACATACAGAAGTGGACAGCACACCGTGCGCTGTCCGCATTTTTAAGGGAATCATTTGAATGAACGGTTCTGCATCTGATCCACAAAATATGTGAATCAGATGCAGAAAAACAACACAGTCATGTGCATGGGGCACACTCGTTCATCAGCGTACAGCGCACAGCCTGTTTGTGGGCACACAGCAGAAAGATAAAAATGACAGATTCAGAATCAACATTTCTTAAACAGATACTTCCATAAAAATAGTTTTCATCACATATTAACAACCTATACAGGGCAATTTTGTACTTAGTTTTCAATGGCACAGTAGTACTGGACTGAAAAAGAGAAAACAACCAACAATTCTAAAAGAAAGATTTATCAAAACTGATGCAAATGAAAATTGGCTTAGTTACCTATTGCAACACCTCAGATTTCACCTTTCATTTTTCAGAGCTCCTTTGGAAAATGAAATGATCAATCTGATTGGTTGCCATGGTCAACTAGACCAGTTTTGAGAAATGTCCCCCTATTTAATAATGTGATTTTATGAATATGGAGTTAAAAAATATCCCTTTCTGAGGAAGCGTCCATTTAAAGGGAACCTGTCACCAGGATTTTGTGTATAGAGCTGAGGACATGGGTTTCTAGATGGCCGCTAGCACATCCGCAATACCCAGTCCCCATAGCTCTGTGTGCTTTTATTGTGTAAAAAAAAACGATTTGATACATATGTAAATTACCCTGAGATGAGTCCTGTCCCTGACTTATCCCAGGAACAGGACTCATCTCAGGTTAATTTGCATATGTATCAAATCGGTTTTTTGACACAATAAAAGCACACAGAGCTATGGGGACTGGGTATTGCGGATGTGCTAGCTGCCATCTAGCAACCCATGTCCTCAGCTCTATACCCAAAATCCCAGTGACAGGTTCCCTTCAAATACCTGTAAATAAGATAAAAATTATATAACATATCCTTTGTCTACAGTAGTCAATTACTGAATATTCATAACCTATGAAATAATATGATGTACGACAGAGGAACTCTGATATAAAACTGCAGAAAAGGCGGACAGTCACGTATAGACACTCTGTTCATACTGAGCATCTGCAGAAGTGGGAGATTCTGGAAGAAGATATGTAAATAAGCACTCGCTCGGATTCTTGTGCTTATGTTCCCATTTTTACATAAATCCAATTGAGCATATGCACTCTGGCTAGCCATGCTTTTATAAAACAACATGAGTCCAACCTGTCAAGCCAAGAAAAACAGATTTTCAGTGTAGGGGGTCTTTGATATGAGACATGTTAAAGCTGAAAAAGTGTTTGAACATTAGGCAAAGACATTAGTTGAATATAATGTGCCCTGTAATGTGGTGATGCTCTATTTCTAGCTGACAATGAATAATAACAGCACAACAGCCAGTCTTGTGGGGTGTAGTCAGTATTCAGAGGTCAGTACATACCTAAAGAGGCCCAAGGAAGCACAACAACTACTGAACCATCAATATGGTCAACACTTTACACATTATAATCTACACCAGGAAATGATACACCTGATTACACCCTGCTGACCGGGATTTCAGTTCTGACGCACAGACTTGTACAGCTGCATCCCAAATATTACGAGGCACCCAGGGATGTGACTAGAAAAGGTTAGGCCACATAGCAAATTTTTGAACAGGCCCCCCTCCCCATCCCAGTAACTTTCCCCCCAACCCCACCTCCCACAGCTAGTCAAGAGTGTCCATGCTGGCCATATAACCCCCATACCCAGTCATGTAAAGATATGAGACTAAAATGCTTAAATGTGAAAAAAATATAAAAAAATATATGAAAATAAAACACTTACTAGTGCTGGAAGGAAGAAAGGTCAAGAGTTTACTTTACAGTATGCTGCCGGGCCTATGCCCTGTATCATAATTTCAGGTTCGAGTCTGGCTGCTGTGTCTGTCATCCAATGAAGGTTTGGCCTTACTTTGCATGTATTGGCAGGTGAGGCCTGGGCTGTAATGGATGGCAGACACAGCAGACTCAGGCCCTACGATTAGGCTACATTCACACAACCATACGTGTTTTGTGGTCCGTAAATTGCGGATCTGCAAAAAAAAACTGTAAAACTGAAACAAACAAACAAAAAAAGTTGTCATATTTGGTATTGTTGCATCCATAACAACCTGCTCTATAAAAATAGCACATGATCTAACCTGTCAGATGAATGTTGTAAATAACAATAAATAAAAACGGTGCCAAAACAGCTATTTTTTGTTTCCTTGCCTCACAAAAAGTGTAATAGAGAGCAACCAAAAATCATATGTACCCTAAAATAGTGCCAACAAAACTGCCACCTTATCTCGTAGTTTCCAAAATGGGGTCACTTTTTTGGAGTTTCTACTCTAGGGGTGCATCAGGGGGGCTTCAAATGAGACATGGTGTCAAAAAACCAGTCCAGCAAAATCTGCCTTCCAAAAACCATATGGCGTTCCTTTCCTTCTGCGACCTGCCATGTGCACATACAACAGTAAACTACAGAATCAGGGCAATAAATATTGAGTTTTGTTTGGCTGTTAACCATTGCTTTGTTACTGGAAAAAATGGATTAAAATGGAAGATCTGCCAAAAAAGTTAAATTCTAAAAAAGCATTGCGATACTCGATACCATTCGATACCACAGTAAAAAAAGAAAACACCCAAAAAGCAGAGTGAATTCTGCATTTTATGGAACGTCCGGCCCATAATCGAACAGTCCTATGCTATTTTTTGGGGGGACAAGTTGACAAAAAAAAAAAAAAAGTCGAATCGAGTGGTTTTTATTTTTTCTGTTACGGCATTTACCACATAGGAGATATTTTCGATATTTTTATAGTTTGGACTTTTCACACGTGGCGATATGTAATATGTTTATTTATTTATTTTTATATATTGAAAAGTAAAATTGCATAATTATAATAAGTAAAATTGGGAAAGGGGGTGATTTATACTTAATATTTTTATTTTATTTAATAACTATTTCCCCCCTTAGGGCTTAGAACCTGGGATCTTTTCATCCCTTGTCCAAATCACCCTAACAGAGCTCTATTAGGGTGAATAGGACTTTACACTCACCCTGCTGCCCTGTGCCTAGTACACACAGCAGCAGGGAGATTACCATGGCAGCTATGGCATCAGTAGCGTCCTGGATGCCATGGTAACCGATTGGAGCCCCAGGATTACACAGCTGGGGCTCCGATCAGAAGCTGCCACTGCCACCAATGAGGAGGGGGAAGGGGACCCTGTGGCCACTGCCACCAATGATTTTAATACTGGGGGGGTTGGGGGGCGCACTGCGCCATCAATGACTTTAATACTTGGGGGGGGCCCAAGGGTGCACTGCGCCACCAAAGATAACTAACCTTTAATACAGATACAGGAGGCGGGTGCGGCAGAACCACAAAGGTGCTGCACCTAAGGGGTTAACTGACGCTGATCTGAGCTATGCGATTCAGCCGCACCCGCCTTCTGTATCTGTAATAAAGAATAACTATCATTGGTGGCACAGTGGCCACAGCCCCACCCCTCCTCCGCCCACTCTCTCCTCATTGGCGGAGGCAGCACAGGGGGAAGGAAGGGACTGCTTCCTTCTCCCCTGTGCTGCTGAGGGAACATGGAGCGCGCTGAGAGCAGCACGCTACGTGTTTCTCGATACTAGGCAGGGACAGGGTGATAGTTAAAGGGAGCGCGACTGCCGAAGTGGGCCCCCTAAGGAACATGCCGGGTGCTGATGCCGGCCCTACCATTACCATCATTTAGGGGCCCCACATGTTCTGACCTTGTTTTTTTTTGCATTTATGTATTTGAAGAATGTTTTGGGGTTGTTCTTACTTTCTTTGGCCACCTGTATTTCATTGTGTATTTTCGCTGATTTTATTACCCCCTTACATAATTTATTTAGTTTTTTATACTTTCTAAAGGCTACAGCTGACCCCTCAGATTTGTAATTCTCAAAGGCCCTCTTTTTGTCATTTATTGCCCTTTTTACATTATTTGTAAGCCGTGTGTGGTTTAATTTTATTCACTTGTACTTGTTACCTCTAGGAATGTATTTATACAGTGGTCCCTCAAGATACAATATTAATTGGTTCCAGGACGACCATTGTATGTTGAAACCATTGTACTATAAGTTGAATAATTGGTTCCAAAGCCCCAAAATATCATCCAGGATCAGAGAAAATGAAGATTAAAGAAAAATAAGCAGATAACTAAGACAGATAAAACATGTACTTACATATAACAGTCAGAAATGGCTGCTCACTATCAACTAATACAACTATTTTACCAGAGAATTGGCCTTGAGTGGTTGGAGCTGAGTCAGAGGCATTGTATGTTGAGCCTACTTTCAACTTACAATGGGTCAGAAAAGATCATTGTATGTTGAAAATATTGTATCCTGAGGCCATTGTATCTTGATGGATCACTGTATATACAATATAGTTATCCAAAGTAGAATAAGCACTCCCATTCAACAGTTCTGTTAGCTTTGATACATCTTGCAAGTTCTATACATCTGACAAACTCCACACTGCTGCATTGATAATTGAAATCTCAGTTTTTTAGATTTCACAAACTTACTGCTGCTATACCTGTCATAACATATAAACTATGTTATCATGTTACTAAGACCTAAAAAAGACCTCACAACAGAGTACTGGGTACTAGGCCTCCTTTCCCTGCCTAGACCTTGCATTCAGGTTGAACTTAATTTGCATGATGATGGCTATTCTGTACCATAAGGGGTGAAACTACTGCCATAGCAGCCACTGCACGGCCCACAGTATTAATGTATAGTGTGTGTGTGCACTGGCAGACGAGGCCTAGGTCATAATGGATGACAGTCAGAAATCATTACTGTGTGTGAGGCCTGGGGCTGCATGCACCTCTAAATAACTATGGCGTGTCTGACAACTGTGGGGAATAGATTAAGATCAGCAAGCAAATGTCCCCCAAAGTGCATGCATATGAGGATGCATAGACTAATCAGAGTACCTAATCTAATCCTGTCCACCCTGGTCTTCTCTGTGTGCTGCACTGCACTGTGTCCTGACTGCATACAGCATCAGGACCTAGTGTGCACTAGGACTTGACGGTGTGCAACTGCAGGTCACAGCACAGCATGCAGCACCAGCAGAAGACCTGCGGGTGGTGAGTACAAGAAAAGCACGCTGGATCTCCCAAGCGGCAGCACCATCCGGAGCTCAAGAGGTAAGTTCATTTATTTTTGGTCTAATGGTGGTCTGATCTGAGGTCTAATAATTAATGGGGGGGCTGCTTTGGGGATATGATCTGAGGTCGGATGAAGATTTATGAAAAATATTTTTTTTCTTATTTACTTCCTCTAAATCCTAGGCGTGTCTTATAGTCCATTGTGTTTTATGAAGTGAAAAACACGGTATCTGAATAAGGTCCCCCTGTGTGCCATCATGGTGTCACATGATCTGTCTAATGATGTGAGTATAAATACACCTGTTCTGGAAGGCCTCCTCAGTCTCCAACAAAATTAAGCAAGCCACATGAAGACAAAGAGGTCAGAGACAATGTTGTGGACGAGTATAGATCAGGGTTGGGTTATAAAGAAAATATCCCAAACTTTGAACATCCCATGGAGTATTAATAAATCCATTATATATAAAAAATAAAAAATAAATGACAAGAGAAGGCGGAAGGCCACACACCTAAACTCACAGGCCAGGCAAGGAGGGCATTCATCAGAAATTCAACATGTAGTGGACGGAGCTGTGTAGTTCCCATTTGCAGTGCCATAGTTACTCAAGAAAAGCAGATCTGCAGAGGTGTGGGGTGTCAAACCCCCATGATTGTATACTGATGGCCTATCCTCAGGACAGGCCCTTAAAAAAAAAATCTGGAAACCCATTTAAGGTGTTAATGAAGTATAAACTTCATTTTGACAGTTCTTCCTTAAAAAATGGAAAATAAGATTACACCACAAACTATATTGTCAGCCATTAGTGAGATTCTTAATCAGTATTTATCTTTAATGCTTACCTTATGTACACTAAGGCCAAGTGCATGCAGGATGGAAATGTTGCAGATTTTACCAGCAGATTTACAAAGGTAAATTACAGTACCAGGTGGATTACAGTACCAGGCATGTGGATGAAATTTTAACAAACCTCACCCCATGCTATTACATTGTTCTGCAGAGAAAATGACCTGCAG
The DNA here is from genome assembly GCF_014858855.1 of Bufo gargarizans. Taxonomy (NCBI): domain Eukaryota; kingdom Metazoa; phylum Chordata; class Amphibia; order Anura; family Bufonidae; genus Bufo; species Bufo gargarizans. The sequence goes on along the minus strand of NC_058081.1, from coordinate 228,376,574 downwards.
TGAAATCCGGGGTGAAATCCATGCTGAATGTGCAGCAAAATCTGCATGTCACACAGCAGGCGGATTTGCAACAGGAAAAATCCACTGCATCTGAACCTACCCTACCTTAGGCTGGTTTCACACGGGCGTTGCGGAAAAAGATGCGGGTGCGTTGTGAGAACATGCGCGATTTTTCAGCGCGAGTGCAAAACATTGTAATGCGTTTTGCACGCTCGTGCAGAAAATCTGCATGTTTGGTACCCAAATCGGCATGTTTGGGTTCGGTGTTGTGTAGACTGTATTATTTTCCCTTATAACATGGTTATAAGGGAAAATAATAGCATTCTTAATACAGAATGCGTAGTACAATAGGGCTGGAGGGGTTAAATATTTTTTATTTTTTATTTAACTCACCTTAGTCCACTTGCTCGCGCAGCTCGGCTTCTCTTCTGTCTTCTTCTTTGAGGAATAACCCCTCCAGCCCTATTGTACTATGCATTCTGTATTAAGAATGCTATTATTTTCCCGTATAACCATGTTATAAGGGAAAATAATAATGATCGGGTCTCCATCCCTATCGTCTACTAGAAACCGTGCGTGAAAATCGCACCGCTTCCGCACTTGCTTGCGGATGCTTGCGATTTTCACGCAGCCCCATTCACTTCTATGGGGCCTGCGTTGCGTGAAAAACACTGAATATAGAACATGCTGCGATTTTCATGCAACGCACAAGTGATGTGTGAAAACCAACGCTCATGTGCACAGCCCCATAGAAATGAATGTGTCCGGATTCAGTGCGGGTGCAATGCGTTCACCTCACGCATTGCACCCGTGCTGACATCTCGCCCGTGTGAAAGGGGCCTTAGGGTGGTTTAACGTGGAATTTTTAGGAAAAAATATGCAATTTTTCCTGGTGTTTTTCCAATATTTTTCTTGCAAACATGCTGGGGCCCAGATGTCTGCTGAAAGTAATTAGTGAAATATAAAACTTTTTTTCTTTGTGGTGTTTTTCTTAACTTTCCTGGGTCTAATGCTTTTTATTTTATTTTTTAAACACAGCATGTTCTAGCTACTGTATGCAGGCTTTTTACAGGTGTTTTCCCATAGGCTCCTATATAGAACTTGAAAAGCGCCTGAAAAAATAAATGTAAAAAATTGTCTGAATAAATAATACCACCCAAAAAAATCTTGCAAAATGCATGAAAGTCATGGTGTTTTAAGTATTTAAAGTTTGGGAGTTCGGGGCAGCTTTCGAGATTTATGACACTATTACAGAACATACTCACTTTTTCAAAACTGTAATTTCATTTTCTATGCTGCTTTCTTTCCCCTTTAGTGCTTTCTTTGGAATACACTTCACAGCAAAAAGTTTACCGGTCTGTTTCTCTTGAGCTAGAATGACTTCTGAAAATGCTCCCCTATAGAGAAAGACAAAATCATAAAGTTAGTTATTTTGCTAGAGATGTCTATTATATATAAATAGACTTGAACCATTCACGTCTCATCACATTTAGGGAATCAAAACCACAGAAAGTATTCTTTACAACCCTGGGATAAAATAGGTCCTACTTTTTTATGGTTCAATATCTTTTTATTGAGATATAAGATACGTAATAGCATAAATCGAAAGAATGCTTCATGAAAATGACAATTTCAACATGTATGAGGAGTAAATCCTCTAAGGTAAACAAATTACAAAGCATGTAACAATAATTAGACCAGTTTTCTGAAATCTACATAGGTGGTATCAAGGCTGATATTGTCACTGTAGAGCAGTGTTTCCCAACCAGTGTGCCTCCAGCTGTTGCAAAACTACAACTCCCAGCATGCCTGGACAGCCTTTGGCTGTGCGTGCATGCTGGAAGTTGTAGTTTTGCAACAGCTGGAGGCACACGGGTTGGGAAACACTGCTGTAGAGAACCTAAGAGACCAAGAATATATTTGAGAGAAAAAAAGAAAAAAGGGGGGGGGGGTGGACAGACATGATCAAAGGGAAAAGAGGGGGGGGAGAGGTGGAAAAAAGCTAGAGCTTCAACCAGGTATTATTACAAGGCACCGGAAGATACATTGCCGGTAGTTAACCAACCCGAGAATGCTGTTGAGGAGCAAAATTCATACCAAGGTTCCCAAACCCGCAAAAAGGCCAGAAGTATATTACGGTCAGTAGCGCCCAGTTCTTCTATGTGACAATGAAATCAAGCACCGTGACCCAATGGACTCTCTTTAAACTCTCGGTCAATCTCCATCTGCGGGGAATGATCTGTTTCATGGCCAGGACAAACAATCTCAATGAGCCCTTTTTGACTTGGCAGATTCGGCCAGGGAAAATTGACAAAAGAGCTATAGCAGAAGATGCTTGTGCATTAGATCTGTAAATGTGATTATGGAGGGAAAAGACTTCACGCCAGAGGGGGGCAACTCCCGGACAGTCCCACCAAATGTGAGACATTGTACCCACATCTGAAGAGCATCTCCACCACGTGTCTGATACTGAAGGATAGAACTGATGTAGTTTAACCAGGGGTCCTATACCATCTGGTGAGAACCTTAGAATTAAGTTCTTGTAGGTTGCAGGAAACCGTCAGAGCATGTAAAAAAAGTAAGGACCTCCTCCACTGCTCAACGGTAAACGCGCATCCCAATTCCGCTTCCCAATCAATCATGAATTTAAGTTTGGTGTGGGAGGGATCAGCGGCGGTAACTCCAGGCTCCTCGGTGTTCAGCATGGCATATACCGTAGAAATAACATCTCTAGGCGAGATGTTCGCAACACACATTTTTCTCAAAATCTGTTAGCGAAGGGCATGACTGTAATCCAGGTATCAGACAATTGACAAAACTGCGAAGTTGTAGATAAAGAAGCCACTGTCCCGGGGCAGAGGGGATAATGTGTGAGAGGTCGTCAAGGGCAATATACCCTTTTGATTGCGTATGTCTTTCAAACATATTGAGAGCTCACTCTTAAGTCTGAGGGCTGGTATTTCTTTGAGGCCTGGTGGTAAATTTGCATGCTCTGTTAGGATAGTAAGGGAGCCTGGTAAATTTGCAAGGTGGAGTTTTGTGGCAAATCCGTTCTAGCTGGCGAGAATAGAAGTAAGTCTGATTGTACGTTTGATTCTGCGGCAGCCAAAATATACCTTTCGCCAGATGAGGGGTTAATTTGTGTTTAATTTCCACCCATAATTTTGAGGAGCAGTTGTGGTGTAGGTCTAAGATACAGGTCATGATCGTGGCTCTGTAGTATGTGAGGATATTAGGTAGGCCTGTCCCCCCTGCGTTTTTAGGTTGTGTCAATAAATTGTAGTTAAGCCCTGGAGTTTTGCCAGATGAAGCGTGATATTAGACTTTTGAGTCGGCTGAAGTAATTGAGGGGTACATCACAGGGGATTGTTTGAAATATATATAAAAGACGAGGCGAAACCATGATATGTAAAGTGGTGACCATTTTTGAAGGTCCGCTTCTATAGATCTAATCATGGGTTGGTAATTCAATTTGAAAAGGAGAGATTTGCTGGAATATGAACACCCAGGTGTTTGATAGACTGAGTGGCCCACTGGAAGGAAAATGAGTCCTTAAGAGAAGCAGCCTTCTGTTGTGGAAGTGTGATATTCAGTATTTCTGACTTCTGAATATTAACTTTAAAGTTGCTAAGGCGGCCGAAGAGCTCGAATTCTTTGAGAACAGATGGTAGGCCAATTCTCGGGGATGTCAAGTATATAAGCAAATCATTTGCAAAAAGGGATAGTTTATGTTCGGTCTTACCTAGTTTAAATCCTTGCATGGAGGAGTTAGCTCTAATGGAGTTTGCAAGGGATTCCATTACTAAAATATATATAAAGGGTGACAAAGGACACCCCTGGCGTGTCTCATTTTGTATCATAAAGGAAGTAGATAACAATCCATTAACTCGTACGCAGGCCGAAGGGGAGGATTATAGCGCAAAAAGTCTATGTAGCATCTTAGCCCCTAGACCAATATGAATTAGTGTTTCTTCCAAAAAACGCCAATTAACTCTATCAAATGCCTTCTCAGCATCCACTGCGAGAAGGCACAAGGGCAACCTATGTAAGTTCACTCTGGCTATCAGACCTATGGAATTGAGGGTATTGTCCAGGGCTTCCAGTCCCGGCACAAACCCAACTTGTTCTCTATGTATAAAGTTTGGGATAAGAGGATGTAATCTCAAGGCCAGAAGCTTGGCATAGACTTTAAGATCTATATTTAGAATCGATATAGGCCTATAGTTCGAACATGCCTTAGGGTCTCTTCCTGGTTTGGGAATAACCGTTATATGTGCTTCTAAAGCCTGAAACGGAAAGGGACAGTCTTTGGAGATAGAGTTAAATGTGTCAGTCAATATTGGAACTAAGTCCTCTTCTAGGACTTTGTAAAAGCGGGGTGACATCCCATCTGGGCCACGGCATTTTCCATTTTTCAAGTCTTTAATGACGCATCAAATCTCGGAATGAGTAAAATCATCCTCTAAGGAGGCAGCTGTATCATTGGAGATAGGGGTTGGGCCGTATTGTGACAAGTAGTGTTGGATATCATTCCCACAAGGGGATACGTGTGTGTCTCCCCTGGGTTTGAGGTTGTACAAATTTGAATAGTAAGACCTAAACTCTGAAGATATCCCTGATGAGGCATGAACCAGTCCTCCTGAGGGTGTATTGATGGTTAGAGGAGTCTTAGGGTGAAGCGTTTTAGCTAACCATTTCCCACTCTTATTGCTATATTTGAAATAACTGTGCTTAATTTTATCTCTAACACATAGCGATTTCTGGTCTAAGATCTGTAGGATTTGATGTCATATGGAGGAAATATCAGTTTTAAGGATATCTGAAGGGGATATCTTATTCTGGGACTCTTTCATTTAGGAGGTTGTCATTTAATCGCCACGAAAAGGAGCGTGGGTGCGTAGTGTGTGCAGTAAAGAGACCAAAGACCGAGGCATGGTCAGACCAAATGTGCGTCCATTTGGGGCCTGTGTCTAGGAGCTTCTGTGACACAAAAGAAGGTCTAATCTCCCGTAGCTATTGTGAACTTGAGAGTCGAAAGTCCTACTTTTTTAAAGGGGTTGCTTGCTTTACTTTCGTAAAATGGGGATCTTTATGATAAGTAATCTAATGTAGGATAAGTAATCTGTGTAGGAATCAAATCAATGGGCTGTCCATCTAACACACTGATATGCCAAGTCTTTCAAAACAACACTCTTTGGGCTTGTTCGCACGACCGTTGACCCTCCGTGCCTGTGCTGTGGACCGTAAATTGCAGTCCACAATGCACGGGCTCTGACCATGGGCCAGCTGCATGCGGATCGTGGGGTTCCGTTCCGTATCTCCGGATTTGCGGATCCATTCAAGTGAATGGTTCAGCATCCTTGATGCAGAATGCACACAGCCGGTGCCCCGTGTATTGCGGACCCGCCGTATGCGGGCCACAGCCGTGTGAACGAGCCCTTTGTAGGAACACTAATCTCTGGTTAAAGGTCCATTTACATGTACCGAGTGAGCAGGCAAGTATTGGGAATGAACCATTCGTTCAAGATAATTGTCTGCAAATCCCATGAGGTGAGAGCTGCATTTATATGCCACTCTCACCTCTGCGATATAAGGGCGAACGATCAATCCTGCAGTCGATCGTCCCCAAACAGAATCATTGTTTCTGGGCAGCAGGTCGCTATTTACACAGCATGATCTGCTGCCCAGAAAGGTGATCGGCAGCACCTTTACATAGACTGATTATATGAATGTTTGTTTCCCGTAACTGGCCCAATTATCCACCATTGTGAAGGGACATTGGGTCCTGAACAAGAAATCCCTAATAATGTATTTGAAACTGGGCTTCTAAACCAGATAACACATTTACATTTAAGATAAGCAACTCCAATACAGTTTTCTTCCATACTACAAAACCTACCTATGCGTAAGATAGGAATAGAAGGTTATGTGCCCACTGCGGGCAGTGGCTGAGGAATTTGGAAATGAGCACCCTACTATAGTTAAATAAATAAAATGGCAGGCTAGCCTGCACAAAACTGGAGGTGCGTTATCCTCTAAGTGGCCAGGATGTCACAGATCACTAGTAATAAATACACACACACACTACATGCACACCGCATTCAAAGCCATAGCACTCCCTGTGCTGCTGTAAAGTGCCTTTACAGTATAAGGGTCCATTCACACGTCCGCAGTGTTTTGCTGATCCGCAAATTGCAGCTGCGGAAAAGAATAGGACATGTTCTAGTTTTTTGCGTAGCCGCAGACCGTAAGTTCGGGGCCGCAGACCGGAAATGCGGATGCAGACTGCACACTGTTTGCTGTCCGCATCTTTTCCGTCCCCATTGAAAATTAATGGGTCCGCACCCGTTCCGCATAATTGATCCGGACTCAAAGTGCGTACGTCTAAATGGAGCCTTAGGCATCGGATTCTGCCCTACAAGTGATGCTTTTTATGGGAGAGACTAACTCTATATTACAGCATGCCATGGAATATGGAGCACATTTTACTTGCAGGGCTCACAATAAAACGATCTTTAGCTCTTTATTTGATTACTTTAAATAATCTAATATTGTGTGTTTATAACCCCCATGGGTTAAAGGGAATCTGTCACCAGGTTTTAGCATATTAGGCTGTCACCATTGCCATGTACAATAAACTACTTTCTTTTCTGTTGTGGTCTTCTTTTATCGTTTCATGGTGTCATTTTGATAAAAAAGCACTTTTTATGTTATGCAAATGAACCTCCAAGGTGCCCAGGGGAACGTGGTTCTTCTTCTCTTGAGCCCAGTAACACCCCCCTGCAGTGTCCAGCCCTCCTTAATTTACAGCCCCTGGCTTCTTCCTTTCCGACGGAAATCTCAGACAGGCGCAGTATCGGCGACTGCCTGCGCCTGTGTGATCATAAAGTTCCTGAGGGCAACAGCCTCAAAAGTGTCAATGGGCATGTGCCGAGCCCAGTGATAAGCCAGGGGCGTAGCTGCAAATGTATTAGATGACGTAGCGGAGGGGGCGGCGCTGTTCACCTCAGCTGTGGGAGGATATTTCTTGATGAGAAGGCGTGCTTGGACTGGAAATTAAGGAGGGCTGGACACTGCAGGGGGGTGTTACTGGGCTCAAGCAAAGAAGAATAACGTCCCTCTGGGCACCTTGGAGGTTCATTTGCATAACATAAAAAGCGCTTTTTTATCAAAATGACACCATGAAACGATAAAAGAAGACGACAGAAGGAAAGAAGGTAGTTTATTGTACATGGCAATGATGACAGCTTAATATGCTAAAACCTGGTGACAAATTCCCTTTAAGCTAGGTTCATAGGCAGCAAAGGTTTCCATTGCAGATTCTGTCCAGCAAAATGCATGCATTTATGGCGGAAACTTGACGGACCACAATATAGTGAATGGGATCCATCATATGCCGGATCTGGCAGTTCCAGTATTCTGTTCCTATGCTGAAACAGTATACTGGAATCTAAGCACATATGTGAACTTAGCCTTAGGCCTCATGCATACAGCTGTTTTGGTCCGCATCCGAGCCGCAGTTTTGGCGGCTCGGATGCGGACCCATTCACTTCAATGGGGCTGTAAAAGATGCAGACAGCACTCCATGTGCTGTTCGCATCCGTTGCCCCGTTCCGTGGTCCGCAAAAAAAAAATAACATGTCCTATTCTTGTCCGTACTTTGCGGACAAGAATAGGCAGTTATATTTAAGGCTGTCCGTGCCTTTCTGCAAATTGCGGAACGCACACGGACACCATCCGTGTTTTGCAGAACGCAAAACACACAACAGTCGTGTGCATAAGGCCTTACTGATACAGTCATGAAATGTTGGTATGCTATGACTTCAGAAAAATACTATGTAAAACATTCATTTTCAATTAGTTTTTAAGACACATGTCCCATTTAAGACACCGAACACAAGTCCACAGCAGAACAGTGCCACAGATCTTTACGCTGTGTTCTTCCCTTCAGGGTGTCCTCCATTGCCTTCTTCCCTTTAACTGCCATCAAAGTTTTGTCTTGCTCAATAATGCATTTATTAACTGGACACAGTAGACTATAGCTAATCTTCTTTTACAAGTGTATTTTTACATGTAATCATAGATGGAAGTACTTTGGATTAACTTATCTGAACATAATGTAATTGTTAATATATAATATAGCATTAATAGATCCATAAATGTACATATAAACCCATTAACCCTTTTGATGTAGCTGTATGTTTGAGGTGTAAGAGAACAGTTAGGCTAGGGCTACACGACGACATTTGTTGCGCGACATTTTGTTGCACCAATGTCGCGCAACAATTTTTATAATGGCAGTCTATGGTGTCGCACTGCAACATGCGACATGCTGCGACTGCGACGCGACAGTCGCAGAAAATCCATTCAAGATGGATTTTCTGCGACTGTCGCAGTCGCAACATGTCGCATGTTGCGTTGCAGTGCGACACCATAGACTGCCATTGTAAAAATTGTCGCGCGACATTAGTGCAACAAAATGTTGCGCGACAACTGTTGCGCCCTATCTGTCGCGCGACAAATGTCGTCGTGTAGACCTAGCCTAAGGAGCAGGCTCAGCAGCAGAGCTTACTCCATATGTAGCAGTTGCTCCCTAGTTAATACAGCTGACAACTGATACTGGAGATTTAACCCCTCAGATCCCCCAGTCAATAAGTGATTACGGCATCTCTGCAAAAAAAAAAAAAAAAACACTGAGGGGTGATGATTGGGTTCCTGGGGCTTTGTTAAGGCTCCCAGGCGTGTAACAGTAAACTGCCTGTTAAGTCCCGCCCGCAGCAGGGGTTTATAATATGGAGAATCCCCATAGATAGAATAGTATACAATTGCGGTCTAGGGAATTAGCAATCGAATCATTGTAAGTTCAAGTACCCTACAGTAACTAAAATATTATTTTAAAATAGTTAAAAAGTGATATAATAAAAAGTAATATAATATTACCACCCCCTTTTCAACTGTACATATTAAAATAAATATAAATCAACAATAAAAAATAAACATACGGTAATTGGTACCACTGCATCTGAAAATGTCAATTTTTTTAAATCTAAAAGAATTTATTCTGCATGGAAATACCACAAACAGGGAAAAAACATTCAAAATTGCTTTTTTTTTGTCAGCTCGCCCACTGAAAAAAAAATTTGAACAAGAAATCAAAAGGGTATATTTACCCTAATAAAAACAGTTTGCCACGCAAGAAATAAACCCTCACATAGCCATGTAGATAGAAATATAAAAAGGTTATGGGCGTTAATATGGTGGGCCACAAAGAAATTAGATTTTTTTTTTTTACTTTTTTAAGTAGTATAACATAAAATTGTATAATAATAATAAAAATATTTATTTATATAGCGCCACCATATTCCGCAGCGCTTTACAATTTCATAGGGATCATTTACAAAACAAAAGTAGCTGGCTAATATACAACTGAAACACTAGGAGTCAGGGCCCTGCTCGCAAGAGCTTACAATCTATGAGGAATTGGGGGTGACACATAAGGTAGTTGGTTGTAATAAGTAGGGTTCAAGCCATTATTGAACTGAAAGCAGTGGTGTAGGCCGATCTGCTTCGGGTTTGGGACTGTTACAGGATCGAGTTCAGGCCAGAGGAGTTGGTGTGGGAAAGGTTTACTCGGGGAAAAGTCATTTTAGGTAGCTTGATATGCCTGCCTGAAAAGATGTGTTTTTAAGGCACATTTGAAGGTGGAGAAGTATTCCAGAGTAGGTGCAACTCAAGAATAGTCTTGAAGACGGGAGTGATAGGTATGAATTATGGAGGATATTAATCTTAGGTCACTAACAGAACAGAGGGCACAAGAAGGGTGGCAGATGGAGATGAGGGAGGAGATGTATGGAGGTGCAGCACTGTGGTGAGCTTTGTGGGTGAGGGTGAGAAGTTTAAACTGTATTCTGTGGTGGATGGGCAACCAGTGAAGTGACTGGCACAGACTAGTAGTGTCAGTGTAGCGATTGGATGGATAGATGAGCCTGGCTGCAGAATTTAAGACAGACTGAAGGGGGGAGAGTTTAGTGAGAGGGAGACTGATTAGTAATGAGTTGCAATGATCAAGACGAGAATGAATCAAGGCAACAACAAGAGTTTTTGCTGTTTCCACTGTAAGAAAAAGGCAGATTCTTGTGATATTCTTGAGGTGCAGATGACAAAAGTGTGCAAGTGATTGAATATGGGGAACAAAGGAAAGATCTGAGTCAAACTTGGCCCCAAGACAGCGGGCATGTTGCACAGAAGTTATGATAGTGCCGCAGACCGAAATTGAAATATCAAGTTTAGGTGGGTTAGTAGATGGGGGAAAGACAAGAAGTTCAGTTTTTGAGAGGTTCAGTTTTAGATACAGAGAGGACATGATGTTAGAGACAGCTGCCCGACAATTACTAGTGTTTTAGGTAAAGCAGGGGTGATGTCAGGGGATGAAGTGTATAGTTGGGTGTCGTCAGCATAGAGATGGTACCGAAGGCCAAATCTCCTGATAGTTGGGAGGGTCAAATTGAGACTAAAGCTGCTTCATCTAGGGTGGTTTTGAGGGTATGGTTTTAATGATTGGCAGCCAGGTCTGGACAGGAGAGTGAAGAGATTGGGGTAATAGCTAACTGTAGGGTGTTAATAAGTTGCAGGCAATTAAAGGGGTATTCCCATCAACAGTTTTCATACTTACTTGCGGCAAACGCGATGTTCACTTTCTGGATTCAGCTGGGCGGGCTCAGTCAGCTTGCATGACGTCTTCTCCCGGCCGGGCTGCGCATCTTCAACGCGCACGCCGCCGCACATGCGCCATGGTGACTTATTCCTGGCCTGTATAGTACAGAGCCAGTGTGCACATTTGCGGCTCTGTACTATACTGGCCAGGAAGAAGTCATCATGGCGGCGTGCGTGTTCAGGACATTGCGCGGCCCAGCCGGGAGAAAATCTTCAGTCTTCTGCGCAAGCGCGGCCATGGGGTTCGACAGGCGAGCGGTGGCCGTAACCAGAGGAGACGAAAGACAACAATCAGGTAAGAGGGGACTTATTTTCTCAAAAAGGGTGGGAATTGGGTAATAAAATGTATTTACAAAAATGATCACTGTCAAATCATTAACAGATTTAACAGTGATCATTGTGATGGGAATACCCCTTTAATGGTGTGTAGATTTCTAAGATTGTGAAAAGTAGGATTGTCATGAGAAGAGTGATAGGTCTTAATAGCAAATGAAAGGAGATTGCGGTCAGAAAGTGGTCACCATAATCAAACCCAAAAAACAATGGTGGCATTTTTAAAAAATTTTAATACAAGATATGATTTATTAAATAGGGTCATTAAAAAATATAATTTGTCCCACAAAAAACATCATCATATGTCTATGTGAAAAGAAGATTTTAAAAGTTATGTCTTTTGAAAGGGAGGGAGGAAAAAAAGAAAGCATGAAAATGAAAATTGGCTTGGTCCCGAAGGGGTTAAATGAAACGGCTCACAGATCACATTTACAGTGTATTCTAGCTGGATATCGGTGTTAAAAAAAGGATTGTGAAGGGTGAACAATACAACTATGTTGTGGCATATGGTAAACTCAGATGCACCTTCTGTACTTTGAATCCTGCCAGGTCAAACCATAGCTGAAGAGTTGGCTTTGGTTTACCTAATACATCCACACATCAGATCTTATATGAAGAAAATTGTATCTACAAAATCTCATTCAACTACATCAAATTTCAGCTACTTTCAGTGAGTTTAGAAGTTTACTGCATTTTGTACTATTATTGAGTTATATATATATATATATATATATATATATATATATATATATTCACTTTATGTTCATAGAGGGACTTTGCAGTAAATTTTGCTGCAGAATTTCCAGATCCAAAGTTGAAATCTATAGCAAATCTCTGACATGATGATATGAAATTCTGCAGAATGCCCTCCAATCAGCAGTGGAATCTGCACTGGAAATTCTTAATTAAAATACAATGAATTCACATACCCTTAAAGTGTCCTTGTAATTTGAAAAAATGTCAGATCAGTGGGGGTCTGACTGCTGAGAACCCCCATGATTGCTAGAAAGAGCAGGAGACAAGCTCAACAGAAAGTGTATGGGCCCTTCTCGATTCTGGATCCTTCGGGAAGGGGAGAGCCCGTGCTATGTAAGCGTTTCTTTTTTTTATTTTATATCTTTATTAATTTTTTCTGAACAAAGACAATATAGAAATATGTAAGAAAGAAGGAGCATAGTATATATGTTTTTTACATCTCCTAATATGTAATCCCAATTGTATACATACCAACAAATTATGACACATTGGCCTAAATAGGCCAGTTAACATATAAAAATAAGAAATGCTCCGAGACAGTACTAATCTCCCTCTTCCCATATAAAACAGACCTATTCCCCCCCCCCCCCCCCCCCCCAAGCCTGGCCACGGCTGTCACGGAAACGGCGGGCGACTCCCGCCCTCATTCCAGGTGTCTCATAGTACGCTAGAAATCAAATCATATTCACCTAAAGTACGCGAGTACCTAACAGTTATATGTATAGTTTTGATTTTGTAAGCGCTTCTAGCGACTGGCAGGAGTCTCAGCACTCGGTCCACACCGAACAAAATCTTTCACATTTCCTTTTTTCCAAAGGACAGGGACACTTTAGGGTGTACCTTCCAGCTTTCGATAATGGCAGATAGACCTACAGTTGCATGTGCTTGCACTCCTTTTTACACGCTTCTGGCTTGTCATTTTTGAATTTTAAAACAGATGTATGCTGTGTTCTAGAAAACAAGTGAATAACAATCATGTTGCTAAGAGATTGTATTTTCTATCAGGTCTTTTTTTCTAAACTTATGGGCAAATGTGGTATGAAATCTTCTCGTACAATGACAGGACAGACAGCCATTGCTTTAGGTTTGCCATCTGTGAATCATTCGCAGATGGCGCAACTCAAATCAATGTAGGATGAAGTCTCAGTTGAGTAGCTTAAAGTCATGCCTGGTAGGGATGACGTGGGTCGGGCTGTAATTTATCAAACTAGATGATGCTACATGCAATAGTCACACATGGAAAAACAATGGTGAAAATCGCTGGCGTACGTCTGCAAAGAGCCTGGCTGCAAATGTTTTCAGTCTTAGGTCACAGAAGAGAAAAAGGTCTTGTAAGATTACTTGACATCTGAATCACACTGCAGTAAATTCCACGTTGTGTTAAGCTTTGTTCGCCATTCAATGTGCATGAAAGTATGAACAGAAAATTGCACTGTGTTGATATAAAGATGAATACCACTTTCCAACAAAACCAATGCCAATCTGTGTTCTTTTGGTTGCTGAGTGACAAAGAAATGATAAGGTACTGAACTCACAGTCATGAGGCATTCGCTCCAAGGCTTCTCACAAGCACGGATCTACATTGATCTGTTTACTGATGATACAGCAATTGGCTGCACTTCAACAATTTTACAAGGGATATTTCTATAGCATTTTAAATAAAAATTATTTGTATTCAGACTTCAAAAAGATATATTTACTCACAGATACTAAAGTGGTCCTAATAGTACAGCATAATGTTCTAGATCTTAAATGAATTTTATATACACACCAAATTATAAACCAGCGCGTCACTGAATACATAAATAGAAAGAAACAAAGTATACCTAGCAACCCCTACAAAGAAAAATTTCCTACATCAGAATTGAAAAACATATATATACTTTATTTGATTCACAAAATACATATAAAAAGATGTACATAGAATAGCAGCAAAAATGTCTATTTTTGGCTTAAAGGGGTTATCCCATGATTAATGTGAACAATGAAGATCAGAGACATGACAATCTCTTTCTGACAAAGCTAGAACCACATGGATCCAGAGATCTCCGCATTCATTGCTCCTATTGTTCTGGTAGATTTATTTCAAGCTGGAAGCTTAGGGGATATGTCCTTTCTCAAGCTGCAACTAGTAGCAGTTGAAGAATAAAACTGAGCATGTGCTTCCGCCCCCATGAGCAGGACAGAGAAATTAGAAAAAGGGCAAACAGCAGGTGGCGCTATACAGATAGATTTAATTGAATCACTCAGTAGCTATAATATATTTGTATGCACATGCAATTACAAAAATATTCACATCCAGGTGCTGGTTTGAAAACTGTAGAATATTATTCATGGGACAACACTCTTAATGCAGAATATACTGTAAATCCAAATAACCATCCTTGGACCAGCCTGCCTCAATTTACTGTATGTCTTGAGAATTATATGCTCTGATTTTAAAGGGGTTGTCCAAGACTATAAAATGCTCCCTTATATGCCGGGCCCCTCACACTGAATATACTTACCTGGCTTCCCGCTCCCTGCGCTGCTCCTGGTCCCTGAATTGCCTCTGCTGCAACATCCGGTGTCGATGGGGGGAGGGGAGCAGCCAATGGCAGGCGCGGACAGGGACGAGCCTCACTAGCATCGCAGGTGACACTAGGGAGGCTCGTCCCCGTATTCGCCTGCCATTGGCTGCTCATCCGGGCACGGGGAGATGCAGCAGCGTCGATGCGGGGACCAGGAGCGGCGCAAAGAGCGGGAAGCCAGGTAAGTATATTCAGTGTGAGGTGACTAGCATATGGGGGAGCATTTTATAGTCTTGGATAACCCCTTTAATCTCTTGGTTGTCAAGGATTCATTTGATGACCTAGGTTAAGGGTCTCCAGCTGTTATAAAACAGTCAACTGTCCTGACAGTAGGCTGGGAGTTGTAGTTTTGCAGGAGTTGGAGAGCCACAGATTGGAGACCACTGATCTATTGTAGGTCATATCAAACAAGACAAAGATTTGAGAAATGCAACATATACAGTATGTAACTAATAACAAAATATTGTCAACTTCCACTCCTTCAGTCTGCATTGATGAAACTAAGGATGCCAACCCATGGACAAAAACTGTTTTTTTGTTCTGTTGTCTGTAACCTTCCAGCAGAAAAAACACTGAAAATAATCCCCTAGTTTTCTGAATGTTTTCTTTGTGGTTGCATCACATGCACAGTTCAAACAAGTGGCAGGCAGCTCAGACACATATGAACAGGGACTGACACTGAAGCCCAGCTCCCAAATTCCATCTTGGGCCAGTAGGTGCAGAGTATGTTATTGTCCCCCCCATCTGCAGCACTGTTTTGTATCAGTCTCTCTCCTCATCAAGTTGCAGCCCGCAGCACCTTCCAATGACCTGTATGGGAGGAGTGGTCACAAATTGTGGTCACAATCTGAGAATTGGATGGTGGTCTGATTGAGGGATGAAGCCGTGCCATAGCAAAGATCATAATGTTCTGCCACATTCAACTGAAGGGCCTTTTGTCCATTTAACTTTCAAAACCATTTCTGTAAACCATCAGCAATTACTCATCTTATTGCTTGCTAGAAACATAGTTTCTCTGGAGAGGGGAGTCCTTAACATTTTCTCGCTACCCAGTAGCAAAGAAAATTATACCAAACAGGGCTGAGACCTCTCTCCCCATGGGCCCATAGCAATTGCAAGGGCTGTCGCTATGTTGTGTATGCCATTATGTACAGTATAGAATTTTTCATTAATAAATTATAATTTCACAGAATAGTCAGGTCCATAAATATTGGGACACAGACACATTGCTAACATTTGAAATGAAACAAACAAGATGTGCTCTAACTGCAGACTGTCAGCTTTAATTTGAGGGTATTTACATCCAAATCAGGTGAACGGTGTAGGAATTACAACAGTTTGCATATGTGCCTCCCACTTGTTAAGGGACCAAAAATAAGGGGACAGAATAATAATCATAAATAAAACTTTCACTTTTTAATACTTGGTTGCAAATCCTTTGCAGTCAAATTACACTCTGAAGTCTGGAACACATAGACATCACCAGACGCTGGGTTTCACCCCTGGTGATTCTCTGCCAGGCCTCTACTGAAACTGTCTTCAGTTCCTGCTTGTTCTTTGGGCATTTTCCCTTCAGTTTTGTCTTCAGCAAGTCAAATGCATGCTCAATTGGATTCAGGTCAGGTAATTGACTTGGCCATTGCATAACATTCCACTTCTTTCCCTTAAAAAACTCTTTGGTTGCTTTTGCAGTAATGCTTTGGGTCATTGTCCATCTGCACTGTGAAGCGCCGTCCAATGAATTCTGAAGCATTTAGCTGAATATGAGCAGATAATATTGCCCGAAACACTTCAGAATTCCTCCTGCTGCTTTTGACAGAAGTCACATCATCAATAAATACAAGAGAACCAGTTCCATTGGCAGCCATACATGCCCACACCATGACACTACCACGACCATGCTTCACTGATGAGGTGGCATGCTTAGGATCATGAGCAGTTCCTTTCCTTCTCCATACTCTTCTCTTCCCATCACTCTGGTACAAGTTGATCTTGGTCTCATCTGTCCATAGGATGTTGTTCCAGAACTGTGAAGGCTTTTTTAGATGTCATTAGGCAAACTCTAATCTGGCCTTCCTGTTTTTGAGGCTCACCAATGGTTTACATCTTGTGGTGAACCCTCTATATTCACTCTGGTGAAGTCATCCCTTGATTGTTGACTTTGACACACATACACCTACCTCCTGGAGAGTGTTCTTGATCTAGCCAATTTTTGTGAAGGGTGTTTTCTTCACCAGGGAAAGAATTCTTCTGTCATCCACCACAGTTGTTTTCCGTGGTCTTCCGGGTCGTTTGGTGTTCCTGAGCTCACCGGTGCGTTCCTTCTTTTTAAGAATGTTCCAAACAGTTGTTTTGGCCACACCTAATGTTTTTGCTATCTCTCTGATAGGTTTGTTTTGTTTTTTCAGCCTAATGATGGCTTGCTTCACTAATAGATTTTCTTGGTTTTACCTTGTTTTTATCTTTTGATATGTTTTAATGTGTTATCTGATACCCACTATGCATTTGGATTCTTATTAGACAATAATGTATTCTATTTATAATTATTATTATTATTTTTATTCATACACAACGTTACAGGGTTGGCGCCCTCAAGCTCTTTGGATCTCATCTTGAGAGTTGACAGTAACAGATTCCAAATGCAAATAGCACACTTGAAATGAACTCTGGACCTTGTATCTGCTCATTGTAATTGGGATAATGAGGAAATAACACACACCTGGCCATGGAACAGCTGAGAAGCCGATTGTCCCATTACTTTTGGTCTATTAACAAGTGGGAGGCACATATGCAAACTGTTGTAATTCCTACACCGTTCACCTGATTTGGATGTAAATTAAAGCTGACAGTCTGCAGTTAGAGCACATCTTGTTTGTTTCATTTCAAATCCATTGTGGTGGTGTATAGAGCCAAAAATGTTAGAATTGTGTCAATGTCCCAATATTTGTGGACCTGACTGTATATGCACATAACATCTTCCCATTGTTTTTATATTTTTATGCATTTTATTTGCAAGTATACTTCCTAATCAGAGGAAAAAGCTTGTAGAGAGTGAGTAAACTTAATTAATATGGCCTGAAAGGGGTTGTCTCACCTCACCACTTATGGCATATCACTAGGATACACCACAAATGTAAAACAAGTGCAGGTCCCAGCTGTGATCTGCTCCTATCTCTAAAATCTGCCTGCGAAATGAAGGGAGAAGAGCTGCGCATATGCAGCCACCTTCCATTCACCGCTAAGGTAATTCTGAAAGCAGCCAAGTGCTGGCTTTGATTCTTCCAGCAGTCACATAGCAGTGAATAGTGAGGTGCTCACACTTGCTCTCCAGTCACTGCTATGGGACTTCAAAAAATAGCTAAGCATGCTTATTTGGCTATTTTTGGAAGTCCCCTAGCAGTGACTGGAGAGGAAGGATACTACGCATGTGCAGTGTGCTCATCCTTCACTTTGGGGTACCTGATCTGTAGAAAGGAATGCGATCTGCATCTGATATTTGTGACATATCCTAGCAATGTGCCATAAATGTTGAGGTGGAACAACCCATTTAATAGCAGTTACATAAATTCTGTAGTTATAACAGGCATTGCTTAGATAAGGCTACTTTCACACTTGCGTTTACATTTTCCGGTATTGAGATCCGTCATAGGTAATCAATACCAGAGAAAAATGCTTCCGTTTTGCCCCCATTCATTGTCAATGGGGACAAAACGTAACAGAACGGAGTGGTCCAAAATGCATTCTGTTCCATTTGGTTGAGTTCCCATACTGGAGAGAAAACCGTCATGGGATGCAGAGCAAAACTGATCCGACCTGGCACACAATGCAAGTCAATTGGGACAGATCTGTTTTCTCAGACACAATAGAAAATGGATCTCTCCCCCACTGACTTTCAATGGTATTCATGACGTATCCGTCATTGCTATGTTAAAGATAATAATATAACCGGATCCGTTCATAACAGATGCAGTCGGTTGTATTACCAGTAACGGAAGCGTTTTTGCTGATTCCTGCCGGATCACTTGAGTGTGAAAGTAGCCTAACGTAGGATTGGGATCAATAAACCTTTGTGCTCCCCACAAAGTCTTGTTCATTAGATAACTTGGGGGTTGCAGCTGTATTTAATGCTGGACTGGAATAGGTAAACGTGTATGTAGACTGTAAAAACATGTCCATAGAAAATCTCCAAAATCATAATTCTACAACAGTGGGTGAATCATAGGTGCAAACTTGATTATGCAGATATTATTTTATAGCATAACAGCTAAATTTGAAGCTTGTAAATATGTCAGAATTTTACAGGTGATTTGGAATTAGAATAAATACTAGATAAGAGATAAGAGAACAGATCAGGAAAATCTATTTACAAGAAATGGACACTTATGAATAGCAAATAATGGATATAAACACTGCAAATGGGTACTTAGTTATGTTTATGGGCTCATGGTTTGCTTTTTGGCTGACATTTCCAGTAATTGTATTTTTAATAATGATGTTCTTTCCAGACGTTCTATTTGTAATCACATTGTACTTGCTTTATGGAAGAAATGGAAATGTTTGTGCAAGCAAATAATCCACAAAGTAATCAAATAGCTGCATATCCAATTTGCACAATGTTTTATAATTGAGAGATATACTGTATTAAGAATGTAAGGGCTTATTGCATTGCAATATGTGCAGAATGGTGATTTATGAAATGTATATCAGAACCTGCAATAATATATGTGAAAGTAGGTCTCTAGAAGTTTCAAAGCTACAGGTGAAACTCGAAAAATGTGAAAATCGTGCAAAGTTCATTTATTTCAGTAATGCAACTTAAAAGGTGAAACTAACATATGAGAGACTCGTTACATGCAAAGCGAGATATTTCAAGCCTGTATTTGGTATAATTTGGATGATTATGGCTTACAGCTTATGAAAACCCCAAAGTCACAATTTTGAGGTACCTTTTGCTCAGGGGGTATGGATTAATTAGCTGACTAGAGTGTGACACTTTGAGCCTAGAATATTTAACTTTTTCCCAAAATTATAATGAATGCAATTCCTTTTAATGTGTATTACTGAAACAAATGGACTTTTAAACGATATTCAAATTTTTCGAGTTTCACCTGTATAAAACATGCTGTATTATCAAATATGGGCAAAGGGACTTTTAAGAAATATTATACTATATATGGTGATTATAACGCTTGTATCTGCCATTTTTCGCAGTTTCCCCTCTGCAGTCTCTATCTGTAATGCCTCCTGCACAAAACCATATCTGTATTGCAGTCCACAAACTGCGCATCCGCAAAATACGGATAACTTCCGTGTGCAATCCGCATTTTTCTCAGTCCCATTTATAGAAATGGCTATTCTTGTCCTTAAAACGGTCATGTTCTATAATTTGTGGAACAGCCACACATATCTGGAAAAATGCAGATGTGTGCATGGCCGCATAGGAAAGGATGGATCAGTGTGCTACCCACAAAAAATATGGATAGCACACTGAAGAAAAATACGATCATGTGCATGAGCCTTAATTCTACATTTTTCCTGAGCTAGTTAATAGCGACTAGCTGATCTCATGTCTGCCCATAGACTGCACATGTAATCTGATCTGATCTGTGATCTGTGAATCGTCTTCATTGAAAATAGATTTGAGAAGTGAATTGATAGTGAAGCATTGGAAGCAGGAATGCAGCCTGAGAGGAGAAAGAAGCAATTTTCTGTAAAGAGATAAAACACAACGTTTTTAGCCTCGCTTTTACTACTGATTAATGGGGAAAAAAAATGTTAATCTCTAAATAAATGCTATTCTGTATGGGCCACTACTGCATTGGAAAATCACTTTAGAAAGCCACCATCGCATCATCCTCTGGCAGGGTCGGTCACTGGGGTCCTAGGTCTCTTTTCCTGTCCTGTAGGGTGCGATGTGCCTCACACCTGTTCTGTACTTTAACCAGCCAATGGCTGATATCTGTGGGTACTTAATCCTTTAGTGACCACCCATACGTGTTTTTACGGCGGTCACTAAGGGGCCTTAGGCTGGGCTGCCGCGTTTTTACGGCGGCCCGGTCTAAGCGCTGCACGGCTCCCCCGTGCAGCGGGGAGCGCGGACCTGGCTCTTACATGAGAGCTGGGACCCTGCTCTAACAGCCCGGACCGGCAGAAGTGCCGATCCGGGCTGTTTAACCCTTTACATGCCGGGCGCAATGGCGCCCGCTGCATGTAAAGTGGTGACAGAGGGAGCGGACTCCCTCTGTCTCCCATCAGCACCCCGAAAATAAGATCGCGGGGTGCTGATGTGTTCGGAAGCTTACCTCACTTCCGATCAGGGCCCCGAGCCTGTCTTCAGTTCTCTCCAGCAGGCTGTGCCTCTCTGGCGCAGCCTGCTGGTCAATGTTTGAAATGCATTGCTATTGAAATGTAATGCTTTATAGAGATAATGCATTACATTTTAAAAGCAATCAAAATACTGTATATTATAGTCCCCTTGTGGGACTTTTAAGTAGTAAAAAAAATTGAAAAAAAATATACATTTATTAAATAAAAAAAATTCCATAAAATAAAAAGATATGCTTTTTTTTCCATTGAAAATACGCTTTTCAATGAAAAAAATTGCAAAAAGTAAATATCCCCCATATGTTTGGTATTGCCGCGTCCTTAACGACCCGGACTACATAAATATTACATAAATTATCCCCTATGGTGAAAGCTGCAAAGCAAAAAAAATTTTTGATTAATAATGAAGGGTAATATCATTTTGAAGGCTGTAAATGTGATAGTATACAGTCTGTGTATTTTCTGGTTACTATATACTATATTGATGTAAACTAGGGATAACACCAAGAGGCATTCACAGGGCACACTAGTTAGCTTCTGAATCTCTGGCCTAGAATAAAGCAGTACATTTGTACTCATATCTGTGTGTACCACCGGTAGTCCATACGGCCTTTCTGCTTCACAACTCAGGGCTTAAAAGATTTAGTGCTTGTGAATAGTACTCATGGGACAGTATAAATCCACTTATCGATCAAACATACCTCAAACCTGCTTTCAAATCTACTCAGAGGTTGCCTCATGTTGTTTGCATGTAACAAAGGTTGAAATCACCAGCCAAACATGTTTTTTCAAACAGCTATTCCATACAATGTTATGCAACAAACTGTATTCTTATTGCCCAATTTTGTGCTTATTTTTCCAAGTGAACCTGAAAGTAAACTTTTTTTCTTTACATTATACACTGCTTGTTTCCATGGTTACACCCTGCAATTCATCAGCGGGGGCCGTGCTTGCACACTATAGGAAAAAGCACCAGTCTCTTTAGTGGCCAGGACCATGGGAGCTCACATAGGCTGGTACTTTTTCCAAAAATGTGCAATCATGACCACTGCTAATGGATTGCAGGGTGGTCGTAACCATGGAAAGGAGCAGTGTATAATGTGATGGAAAAATGAATCCAGCCAGCAAAAAAAGCAATATGGATCGTAGCAATACATTAGTAAGTGCCTTGTAATAACTTTCTCTACATAATAAATGTAATTTGCTGAAGTGCCACAACCCCTTATACCACTACCACACAAACACCACAGCAAAGTATGTTAATACACATTGTTGTGCCTGTAGTTTTGCCATGTGTTTAACATTATCTTTTTTAATTAATGGTTATCAAGAATATGCAAAATAAATACAAAAGAACAGAATGTCTCTCGCTCTGGAGAACGCTGCATATTCATGCAGTATCTGAACATCCTACAGATTATCCTATTATCCTACAGAACCACGGATGGTGCTGTGGTTCCACATTACAGCTGATCTTCGGTTGTCTTTGGCTGGGTTCTGTCACGGTCCCTCAGGTGACTGATGTCAGGAAATTAAGGAGATTGGCTGAGCGTAGAGGAATCTAACAGCCTCCTTGATTTCTCTTGATTCAGTGTTGATAGGTTTAATCACCACTTCCCTTTTCTCAGCTGTTGCTCAGTGCAACACAGAGCGGTATCCTGCTTATGAATGTTCCTACCTTCAAGGTCTATTCATATTGATAGGTAGTCAGGGCCCAGATTAGGGTTGTCTGGGAGGTGACCTGTTTCTTCCCTAGTTTCCAGGCCCTGTTCCCCTTTCCTTCTGTGTTCAGTGGTTCAGTGTGGAGTCCACCACCCCCCCCCCCCCCCCCCCCCACACACACACACTGAACGTGACAGGTTCACACAAGCTTTAGCAAAATTTCTGCTGTTTCTGCAAAATAACAGAAGTGCTGGATTAAGCATATGACTGAACTGAACAGATTTGAAAAGACCATCACGTATTATGATGGGGTCCATTCAGTTCCCATTCGGGAATCAGTTTTTTAAGTGGACAAAAAGGTCCTGCATGTAGGACTTTTTTTTCCACTCTTCTTTAATGGAGCCTCCAACGCAGATGCGAATAAGTCCTTTGCAGCAAGAATCTCTCTGATCAGTTTCACAATCCAAAACGTACAACCCATTTATTTACAACCCACAATTCTATTCCAGTAAAAAGGCTGATAAGAGTCTGTATCAGCTGGATGCTGGAGTAGGGTCCCAACCCCATAGAAGCTTTGAGGATAACGTCACAAACTAAATAGATTAGCTGCTTCAAAGATGTGCTACTTTGAAGACAATTCAAAATAAACATTTTTGGTCCTCAAATTATAGACCTTTCTCAAACACACTTGCTGATTAGTAATACGGTTGCACCAGGTATTAAACTTCCGATACCCAATCAAAACTTTTACACCTGGATCGATCCAATACCGGAATTTGCTATTTTACAATACTAGGCTGCGGTACTGCACAGCCTAGTATCAGATGGAGAACATGTCGCGCGTTGCTCTCACCGCACACCATGTTCTCATCAACTGGCACAGTGGAGAAGGAGAGAGTCCCTCCCCACTGTGTGGCTGCCGCTGGCCACCAATGAGAAGATAATACTGAGGAGGTGGGGAGGAGCTGTGGCCACTGTGCCACCAATAAATATAATTAACCCGTTAATACAAATGTGGGCAGCTCCCTCCTACCCTCAATGCCTCCCTGCGAACCCTGTCAATTAACCCCTTAACCCCTTAAGGACCGAGGACGTACCGGTACGCCCTATTTCCCGAGTCCTTAAGGACCGAGGACGTACCGGTACGTCCTGACTTAAAATCTGAATTCCGGCGCCGCGGGGGTTAATCGAAACGGGATTTCGGCTGAAATCATTCAGCCGGCATCCCGTAACAACGCAGGGGGGGGTCATTGGACCCCCCCGTATCGGCGATCGCAGAAAACCGCAGGTCAATTCAGACCTGCGGTTTTCTGCGTTTCCGGTCCATTCGGGTGTCCTGTGACCCGATGAACCGGAAAAAGACTGCGATCGGTGGCGTAATTTTACACCACCAATCGCAGTCCGAGGATTTGCAGAGGCGGAGCTGGCCCTGGTGCTGAACGCCGCTGTCCAGGGTGCTGATTGGTGCAGGGGAGAGAGGCGCGAGATTCAAACTTCCTGCGCTCCTCTCTCCCCTCCTCTTCCTGTCCAGCACCCTGACCGTGCAGCATCGTCCAGCACCAGCTCCTGTGTCCCCCTAAATCGGCATCCATCACCCTCCTGCACCCATCGCCACCCAGGTAGGTTAGGGTCAGTGAGGGAGAGGCACCTTTAGGCAGGGATAGAAGGGAAAAGTTAGAAAAAAAAAAAAAAAAAAAAAGCACATTTATTCCAAACTTTTTTTTTTCAACTTTCAGACCCCAGACCCCCCCTGCCACTTGCCCCCCCCGCATCCCCCCCACCACCAGCCACCCCCCCCCCCACCACCAGCCCCCCCCACCCACCAACCCCCTCCCCCCACCACCAGACCCTTCCCCCACCAGCACTTTTTTTTTTTTTCTGCGTGCGCTGACTGGCCGGCACTTTTTAGCGTCCGTCCACTGTTAGCGCATCGCCCGCCCCACCACCCCACCGACCGCTGATCAGCGTTGAACCGCAGATCAGCAAGTTTGAACTTTTTTTTTTTTTTTTTTTTCCTAACACTTTTTTTTGCCTGGACTTTTTAGTACGTGAACACCCGTGCCCCCACACACACGCACATAGAATAAAGGTTTACACGCACGCACATACACACGCACACACACACACCCATGGCCCGCCGGGTGTTCTCGGCCGAGGAGGCATATGCCCAGATTGCCTCCGACTCTGAGAGCCCCAGTGAGGATGAGGATGACCCCACGTTCCTTTTGTCATCCGCATCCTCCTCATCATCATCGGATGACGATGAGCCACCAAGGCAGTGGAGACGCCGCCAGGCGGAGCCAGGGGCCACACATGCTAGGGATCCTGTGGCCCACCCTAGTACGAGCCGCCCTGGGGTTCGTACTGGTTTCCCGGCCCACCAAATAAGTTCACCGGAGCCCCCTGCCGATGAACTTAGCTGGTGTCCCCCAGTGGACTTTGAGCCTGAGATTCCGGATTTCGCTGGCAATCCTGGAATCCAGATTCCCACAGTGGGGTTTACTGAAATAGACTTTTTTAGTTTTTTTTTCAGTAACCCACTGGTGAATTTGATGGTGGAGCAGACGAATCTGTACGCCCAACAGTTCGTCGCTCAAAACCCAGGCTCAGTTTTGGCTAGACCCGGTGGCTGGACGCCGGTCAGTGCAGCCGAAATGAGGACATTTTGGGGCCTCGTGCTGCATATGGGTCTAGTCCAAAAACCCAGTGTCAGGCAATACTGGAGTGGGGACGTCCTGTACCAGACCCCACTGTACAGTATGGTCATGATACGTCACCGGTTTGAGGCCATCCGGAAATGTCTGCATTATTCCGATAATGCAGCATGTCCACCCCGAGGTGATCCTGCCTATGACCGGCTGTACAAGATACGGCCGGTCATCGATCACTTTGGGGCCACATTTCAGCAGGCCTACGTACCTGGAAGGGAGGTCGCGGTTGATGAGTCTCTCGTTGCGTTCAAGGGGAGACTCAGTTTCCGCCAATACATTCCCACAAAGCGGGCGAGGTATGGCGTGAAGCTATACAAAATTTGTGAGAGTACCTCAGGGTACACTTACAAATTTCGTGTGTACGAGGGGCGAGATTCCCGGATTCAACCACCAGAATGTCCCCCCACTCTGGGTGTTACCGGGAAACTCGTGTGGGACCTTATGTACCCACTGCTGGATAAGGGTTACCACTTGTACGTGGACAACTTTTATACCAGCATTCCCTTGTTCAGGTCCCTTGCCGCCAGATCCACGTTCGCTTGTGGGACCGTGCGGAAAAATCAACGCGGCCTCCCTGCCTACCCCCTCCAGGTACCTATCCCCAGGGGTGAGACCCGTGCACTTACCAGTGGAAACCTGTTGCTGGTCAGGTATAAGGACAAGAGGGATGTCCTTATGCTGTCCACAATCCACGGTAACAGCACCACCCCAGTCCCTGTGCGAGGTACCGCGGCAACGGTCCTCAAGCCCGATTGTATCGTCGACTACAATCGGTATATGGGAGGAGTTGATCTCTCTGATCAAGTCCTCACGCCATATAACGCCATGCGCAAAACCCGGGCATGGTACAAAAAAGTTGCGGTCTACATGGTGCAGGTTGCCATGTACAACTCTTTTGTACTATCCCGAAGCGCTGGCAGCACAGGGACATTCCTCCAATTCTATGAGGCAGTCCTCAAAGACCTGATCTTTTCGGACCGGGAAAGAGCAGGCCGGAGTACCTCGGGAACTGGAGGCGCCCGGATCGTCCCTGGCCAACACTTTCCAGGTGTGGTCCCCCATACTGGAAAGAAGGGACGAACCCAAAAAAAGTGCAGAGTGTGTCACAAGAGGGGGATACGGAAGGACACCACAACTCAATGTGACACGTGCCCCGATCATCCGGGCCTCTGCATTATCGATTGCTTCAGGGAGTATCACACTTCCATGGAGTACTAAATTTTTATAATCCCCAACAGTTCACTAGAGAACATAAAACACTATGGCTCTCAGACTTTGGAGACACGAAAACAATTTTTCTTTCCCCAAAAAATATTAGTTTTAGTGCAGGCATCCTCAAACTGCGGCCCTCCAGATGTTGTAAAACTATAACTCCCAGCATGCCCAGACAACCTACAGCCATCATCAGGGCATGGTGGGAATTGTAGTTTTACAACATCTGGAGGGCCGCAGTTTTAGGATGCCTGCTTAGTGTCTCCAAAGTCTGAGAGCCATACATATTGGGCATCGTCGCGTGCGTAAAAGTCGTCGCTATAAAAAAAACTTTTTACCAAACGCCTCGGATGAACGGTGTTAAAAATATAAAATAAAAACGGTGCCAAAACACCTATTTTTGGGCAAAATTTAAATTTAAATCCATTTTGCCGGTAATAAAGCAAGGGTTAACAGCCAAACAAAACTAAACATTTATTGCCCCAATTATGTAGTTTGCAGAAACACCCCATATGTGGTCGTAAATGGCTATATAGCCGCACGGCAGGGCATAGAACGAAGGGAACTCCATACGGTTTCTGGAAGGCAGATTTTGATGGACAGTTTTTTTTTTTTACACCATGTCCCATTAGAAGCCCCCCCTGATGTAGCCTAGACTAGAAACTCCAAAAAAGTGACCCCATCTAAGAAACTACACCCCTCAAGGTATTCAAAAATTACTTTACAAACTATGTTAACCCTTTAGGTGTTCCACAAAACTAAATAGCGAATGTAGAAACAATTTTAGAATTAAATTTTTTTGTTACATTGCCTCAAAAAAGAGTAATATAGAGCAACCAAAAATCTAATTTACCCCAAAAATTGTCCCAAAACAACAACCACCTTATCCCGTAGTTTCCTAGATGGGGTCACTTTTATGGAGTTTCTACTCTAGGGGTGCATCAGGGGGCTTGAAAGGGTACATGGTGTAAATAAACCAGTCCAGCAAAATCTGCCTTCCAAAAACCGTATGGCGTTCCCCTTCTTCTATGTCCTGCCGTTTAGCCAAACAGTAGTTTACGACCACATTTGGGGTGTTTTTGCAAACTACAGAATCAGGGCAACCCATTTTGAGTTTTGTTTGGCAGTTAACCCTTGTTTTACTCCTGGAAAAAACTGATTATATTGGAAAATTTTCCAAAAAATAGAAATTTCTAAATTGTTTCTCCATCTGCCATTAACTCTTGTGGAACACCTAAAGGGTTAACAAAGTTTGTAAACCCAGTTTTGAATACCTTGAGGGGTGTACTTTCTTAGATGGAGTCACTTTTTTGAAATTTCTATTCTAGGGGTGCAACAGGGGGCTTCAAATGGGACATGGTATAAACAAAACCAGTCCTGCAAAATCTGCCTTCCAAAACCCATATGGTGTTCCCCTCCTTCTATGTGCTACCGTTCGGCCAAACAGTAGTTTACGACCACATATGGGGTGTTTTTGCAAACTACAGAATCAGGGCAACCCATTTTGAGTGTTGTTTGGCAGTTAACCCTTGTTTTACTCCTGGAAAAAATTGATTATATTGGAAAATTTTCCAAAAAATAGAAATTTCAAAATTGTTTCTCCATCTGCCATTAACTCTTGTGGAACACCTAAAGGGTTAACAAAGTTTGTAAACCCAGTTTTGAATACCTTGAGGGGTGTACTTTCTTAGATGGAGTCACTTTTTTGAAATTTCTATTCTAGGGGTGCAACAGGGGGCTTCAAATGGGACATGGTATAAACAAAACCAGTCCTGCAAAATCTGCCTTCCAAAACCCATATGGTGTTCCCCTCCTTCTATGTGCTACCGTTCGGCCAAACAGTAGTTTACGACCACATATGGGGTGTTTTTGCAAACTACAGAATCAGGGCAACCCATTTTGAGTGTTGTTTGGCAGTTAACCCTTGTTTTACTCCTGGAAAAAATTGATTATATTGGAAAATTTTCCAAAAAATAGAAATTTCAAAATTGTTTCTCCATCTGCCATTAACTCTTGTGGAACACCTAAAGGGTTAACAAAGTTTGTAAACCCAGTTTTGAATACCTTGAGGGGTGTACTTTCTTAGATGGAGTCACTTTTTTGAAATTTCTATTCTAGGGGTGCAACAGGGGGCTTCAAATGGGACATGGTATAAACAAAACCAGTCCAGCAAAATCTGCCTTCCAAAACCCATATGGTGTTCCCCTCCTTCTATGTGCTCCCGTTCGGCCAAATAGTAGTTTACGACCACATATGGGGTGTTTCTGTAAACTACAGAATCAGGGCAACCCATTTTGAGTGTTGTTTGGCAGTTAACCCTTGTTTTACTCCTGGAAAAAATTGATTATATTGGAAAATTTTCCAAAAAATAGAAATTTCAAAATTGTTTCTCCATCTGCCATTAACTCTTGTGGAACACCTAAAGGGTTAACAAAGTTTGTAAACCCAGTTTTGAATACCTTGAGGGGTGTACTTTCTTAGATGGAGTCACTTTTTTGAAATTTCTATTCTAGGGGTGCAACAGGGGGCTTCAAATGGGACATGGTATAAACAAAACCAGTCCTGCAAAATCTGCCTTCCAAAACCCATATGGTGTTCCCCTCCTTCTATGTGCTACCGTTCGGCCAAACAGTAGTTTACAACCACATATGGGGTGTTTCTGCAAACTACAGAATCAGGGCAACCCATTTTGAGTGTTGTTTGGCAGTTAACCCTTGTTTTACTCCTGGAAAAAATTGATTATATTGGAAAATTTTCCAAAAAATAGAAATTTCAAAATTGTTTCTCCATCTGCCATCAACTCTTGTGGAAGACCTAAAGGGTTAATGAAGTTTGAAAAAACAGTTTTGAATACCTTGAGGGGTGTAGTTTCTAGAATGGGGTCATTTTTGGGAGGTTTCTATTATCTAAGCCTCACAATATGACTGCAAACCTGAACTGGTCCATAAAAAGTGGGATTTTGAAGATTTCTCAAAAATTTCAAAATTTGCTTCTAAACTTCTAAGCCTTGTAACATCCCCAAAAAATAAAATATCATTCCCAAAATGCTACAAACATGAAGTAGACATATGGGGAATGTAAAGTCATCACAATTTTTGGGGGTATTACTATGTATTACAGAAGTAGAGAAACTGAAACTTTGAAATTTGCTAATTTTTCAAAATTTTTGGTAAAAAATGTATTTTTTTATGCAAAAAAATTAACTTTTTTGACCCAATTTTAGCAGTGTCATGAAGTACAATATGTGACGAAAAAACAATCTCAGAACGGCCTGGGTAAGTCGAAGCGTTTTAAAGTTATGAGCACTTAAAGTGACACTGGTCAGATTTGCAAAAAATGGCCTGGTCCTTAAGGTGAAAATGAGCCTGGTCCTTAAGGGGTTAATTGAAGTGGTTCGGCGGGATCTCTGTCATTGAGGCCGGGCCATATCACACAGCTGGCACCCTCCACCCAGATTTGTATTAACAGATCAATTATAATTATTGGTGGAGGTGTGCCCCCCTCAAGTATTATAATCATTGGTGGCGCAGCGGCCTCCGCCCCCCCTCTAGTATTATCTTCATTGGTGGCAGTGGCCACAGGGTCCCCTCCCCTCCTCCTCGGTATCTTCATTGGTGCAGTGGCAGCTTCCAATCGGAGCCCCAGCAGTGAAATCGGAGGGCTCTGATCAGTTACAATGGCAGCCAGGACGCTACTGAAGCCACCCATGGCTGCCATGGTAAGCTCCCTGCTGCTGTGTGCACTATGCAATGTGTAAAGTCCTATTAACCCTAATAGAGCTCTATTAGGGTGAAAAGGACAAGGGATCTAGCCCTCTAGGGGGGGCTAATAGTTATAAAACAATAAAAAAACAAACATATTAGGTATCGCCGTGTCCAAAAAAGTATGAACTATTAAAATATTAATAAATATCTCCTATGCGGTGAACGTCATAACAGAAAAAAAATAAAAAACACGCGATTTGCTATTTTTTTTGTCACCTTGTCGCCCCCAAAAATAGGATAGGACTGTTCTATTATGGGCCGGATGTTCCATAAAAAGCAGAATGCATGCAGCTTTTTTGGTGTTTTATTTTTTTTTGCGTGGTATCAAATGGTATCGAGTATCGCAATATTTTTTTATAGTATCGAAATCGAATCAAAAGTTTGGTATCGAAACAACCCAACTTGGTAGTAGTGAAAAATAACTCAACAGTATATGAATGCTGGCTTCTGTTAAAAAAATCTATGCAGCAAATAAATAATTTTGTGCACGGACTTCTCCTTGGGCATTACAGTGACTATAAATATATGAGCCTTCTTTTAGCTACTCTTTGCCTCTGCTAATAAATGGCAAACCTGACCATGGTAGTCTCCTGTACAAATTATTACTACAGATGATGAGAATAAAATTGGGGTAATTTTATATATATCTAGCTATCCTTAACATCTTGTTGCACTACGAACTTAAAGGGAACCAGTCACTGGGATTTTGGGTATAGAGCTGAGGACATGGGTTGCTAGATGGTCGCTAGCACATCCGCAATACCCAGTCCCCATATCTCGAATGGATTTTCTGCGACTGTTGCGTCGCAGTCGCATGTTGCATGTTGCAGTGCGACACCATAGACTGCCATTATAAAAATTGTTGCGCGACATTAGTGCAACACAATGTCGCGCGACAAATGTCGTCGTGTAGACCTAGCCTTAGGGAAATACCTGGATGGTCATATCTTCTAACAAAATCTCCAGTTTGCCATGAGTGCTGAAGTGCTGAAGCAGATAAGTTTTCAAAGGGGTTGTCTGTAATGAGACAACATTAAAGCCCTACATATGGATGTAGCCAACATTAGAAGAGAAGTGTTTCAGTTTTACATTGGTAATCACAAACAAAGCAAGCCCTGGCAGTATAACACTATGGAGCTACACAAAGCAGGGCAAAATACTAAAAATGCAAAATAAATTGAGCATTGTAGCATCATCTAGTGAAGACCCAGGTACTATTCTTCATAATAAGCTCTGAAAACTCAATCAAATAAACTTCCCCAAAAAATATCCACTGAACCCAAGGGCTCTTGCACACAACTGTTGTTGTTTTGCGGTCCGTTTTTACTGATCCGTTGTTCCGTATCTGAGCTTTTTTTTCTCTGATTTAAGTCCTTTTCCGTTCTGTTATTCCACAAAACATATCCGTATAGTTTCTGTATGCGATCCGTTTTATTTGCGGATCGGAAACGGAAACAGTAACCTGTTAATCACCAAACACACGATCAATATGGGCTGGGCATAGAATTTCTACAGTAAGGATACGCAAAATACGGATGACATACGGATGTGTTCCATGTGCGTTCCATATTTTTTGCGGACCCATTGACTTGAATGGGGCCTCGGACCGTGATTTGCGGAAAATAATAGGACATGCACTACTTTTTTGCGTAACGGAAATACGGAATACACATGGAGTACCTTCTGTTGTTTTTGGGAACACATTGATGTAAATGGTTCCGCATACAATTCGCAAAAAAAGGAACAGAAGCGGAAATAAAATACATTCGTGTGCATGAGCCCTAAATAAAGGATCATTTAGAGGAGTTGTTCATCTGGACATTTTTTTTTCCACATTCCCCATCAGGACAAAAAAGTGCTCCCGTTTTGGTGGATATGATGTACCCATGTACAGTGATGGCCAGTTCGCCGTGTTCACCCGCGAACACATGCGGGCTGCCATCTTAACTCACAAGTCTGGCGATGCACAGGTAAGCCCTTACCTGTGCCGCGAGCCGTTCTGAAACAAATGCGGTCACCGGGAGCAGGCAATTCCGAGAACAGCCTGATGAAGGCCCCCGGCAGCTGTTCTCGCAACTGCCTGTTCCCGGTGACCGCATTTGTTTCAGACCGGCTCGCGGCACAGGTAAGGGCCTACCTGTGCATTGCCGGACTTGTGAGTTAAGATGGCAGCCCGCATGTGTTCGAGGGCGAACACGGCGAACTGGCCAACACTGCCCATGTATTACTTTTTGATTAGTCCCAGCTCTGACTGCACAGAGATTCCCTCCAGTAATACCAGCTGATCAGTGAGGGCTAGAAATTCATTACATAGTGATTTTTTTTTAGGTATGATATTTTCTAAGAAATAAAAAAGCATGTACAGTACAGACCAAAAGTTTGGACACACCTTCTCATTCAAAGAGTTTTCTTTATTTTCATGACTATGAAAATTGTAGATTCACACTGAAGGCATCAAAACTATGAATTAACACATGTGGAATTCTATACATAACAAAAAAGTGTGAAACAACTGAAAATATGTCATATTCCTGGTTCTTCAAAGTAGCCACCTTTTGCTTTGATTACTGCTTTGCACACTCTTGGCATTCTCTTGATGAGCTTCAAGAGGTAGTCAGTCATCTGAAATGGTTTTCACTTCACAGGTGTGCCCTGTCAAGTTTAATAAGTGGGATTTCTTGCCTTATAAATGGAGTTGGGACCATCAGTTGCGTTGTGGAGAAGTCAGTGGATACACAGCTGATAGTCCTACTGAATAGACTGTTAGAATTTGTATTATGGCAAGAAAAAAACAGCAGTAAGAAAAAGTAAAAGAAAAGTAAAGAAAAACGAGTGGTCATCATTACTTTAAGAAATGAAGGTCAGTCAGTCCGAAAAATTGGGAAAACTTTGAAAGTGTCCCCAAGTGCAGTCACAAAAACCATCAAGCGCTACAAAGAAACTGGCTCACATGCAGACCATCCCAGGAAAGGAAGACCAAGAGTCACCTCTGCTGCGGAGGATAAGTTCATCCGAGTCACCAGCCTCAGAAATCGCAGGTTAACAGCAGCTCAGATTAGAGACCAGGTCAATGCCACACAGAGTTCTAGCAGCAGACACATCTCTAGAACAACTGTTAAGAGGAGACTGTGTGAATCAGGCCTTCATGGTAGAATATCTGCTAGGAAACCACTGCTAAGGACAGGCAACAAGCAGAAGAGACTTGTTTGGGCTAAAGAACAAAAGGAATGGACATTAGACCAGTGGAAATCTGTGCTTTGGTCTGATGAGTCCAAATTTGAGATCTTTGGTTCCAACCACTGTGTCTTTGTGCGGCGCAGAAAAGGTGAACGGATGGACTCTACATGCATGGTTCCCACCGTGAAGCATGGAGGAGGAGGTGTGGGGGGGTGGGGGTGCTTTGATGGTGACACTGTTGGGGATTTAGTCAAAATTGAAGGCATGCTGAACCAGCATGGCTACCACAGCATCTTGCAGTGGCATGCTATTCCATCCGGTTTGTGTTTAGTTGGACCATCATTTATTTTTTAACAGGACAATTACCCCAAACACACCTCCAGGCTGTGTAAGGGCTATTTGACAATGAAGGAGAGTGATGGGGTGCTGCGCCAGATGACCTGGCACTGGACCTGAACCCAATCGAGATGGTTTGGGGTGAGCTGGACCGCAGAGTGAAGGCAAAAGGGCCAACAAGTGCTAAGCATCTCTGGGAACGCCTTCAAGACTGTTGGAAGACCATTTCAGGTGACTACCTCTTGAAGCTCATCAAGAGAATGCCAAGAGTGTGCAAAGCAGTAATCAAAGCAAAAGGTGGCTATTTTGAAGAACCTAGAATATGACATATTTTCAGTTGTTTCACACTTTTTTGTTATGTATATAATTCCACGTGTTAATTCATAGTTTTGATGCCTTCAGTGTGAATCTACAATTTTCATAGTCATGAAAATAAAGAAAAACTCTTTGAATGAGAAGGTGTGTCCAAACTTTTGGTCTGTACTGTAAATTATTATTGTAAAAAGTAGTCGACAACCACATACAATCAAGACCGGCGTCTAAAACTGGCAGAGGATCCACCGAAGTTATGAAGAGGCGCCGTCTGTCTTAGGCCTCTTGCACACAAACGTTTTTCTTTTCTGTTTCCATTCCGTTTTTTTGTGTTCTGTTTGCAGTCCATATGCAGAACCATTCAATTCAATGGGTTCGCAAAAACAACAGAAGGTACTCCGTATGCATTCCATTTCCGTATTTCCGTTCCGTTCAAAGATAGAACATGTCCTATTATTGCCCGCAAATCACATTTTGTAGCTCCATTCAAGTCAATGGTTCCGCAAAAAAACGAAATTCATACGGAATGCATCCATATGTATTCTGTATCCGTTCAGTTTTTGCAGAACGATCTATTGAAAATTTTATGCCCAGCCCAATTATTGTGAGGTGAACGCATTGCACCCGCACTGAATCCAGACCCATTCATGCGCACATGAGCGGTGATATTCACGCATCACTTGTGCGTTGCGTGAAAATCGCAGCATGCTCTATTTTGTGCGTTTTTGACGCAACGCAGGCCCCACAGAAGTGAATGGGGCTGCGTGAAAATCGCAAGCAAGTGCAGATGCGGTGCAATTTTTACTCATGGTTGCTAGATGATCGGGATGGGGACCCGATCATTATTATTTTCCCTTATGACATGGTTATAAGGGAAAATAATAGCATTCTCAATACAGAATGCTTAGTAAAATAGGGATGGAGGGGTTAAAAAAAGAAAATAATTTAACTCACCTCATCCACTTGTTCACGCAGCCCAACTTCTCTTCTGTATTCTTCTTTGATGACCAGGAGGAAAAGGACCTGTGGTGACGTCACTGCGCTCATCACATGTTCCGTCACATGATCCATCACTATCTTATCTGGCCCTCACACGCTACGCCCGTGAACCATCAGTGAAAAACGCATTGCATCCGCACCTGCTTGTGGATGCAATGCGTTTTTCATGTAGCCCCATTTACTTCTATGGGGCCAGGGCTGCGTGAAAAACGCAGATTATAGAAAATGCTGCGTTTTTCATGCAATGCAGAACTGATGCATGAAAGAAAAACGCTCAGGCACACAGACCCATTGAAATGAATGGGTCAGGATTCAGTGCAGGCACTATGCGTTCACGTCATGCATTGCACCCACACTAAAAACTCGCTCGTGTGAAAGGGGCCTAACAGTAAAGTTTGCCAAATGTTTTCTGGATTAGAGCTGTTGAGAGTGAATGCCAAGTCTACATGCTATACAGCCATAAAATATTAAGGCAGCAAAAATTCAAATGAATAAATAAACTGCTTTCAGTAACAATGGTTTGTTTAACGTGGAGTAGATATGAGATTGAAGCAAGCCATTGAGAAGTGAATAAGTGATGACTGACTGATGAAACGCGAGCCAGTTTACACACAGCACAGAGCTTGTGGGTCAGTGCAGTGGAAAATGAGAGCCTCAACTCAGCACATTTTACGCTGACAAGTCAGCACTTTAGGAACATATACAACAAGGTAGACGTATATTGTTAGCCGTTTTCTGCCTCAGTAACTTCAATGCAACTAAAAAGGAAAAGATGCCCAACGGGTTGTAAAAAATATATAATGCTGAGAACAGCCCAAACGGTTCAATATACTAAACACACTAAAAAAAGGAAAAGAGTTGCAGTCGCCAATTTACAAATTAAATGTAGATTTTAAAAAGAACCTATCAACATAAAATGCAGTGCAGTCTGCATGCAGCATGTTATAGAGCAGAAGAAGCTGAGCAGATTGAAATATAGTCTTGTGGGAAAAGATTCAGCAACATTTATACGGTCATTTATTAATTAGAATCTCTGCTCTTCCTGAGATGCAGAAATAGTACATTTCTATTAGAAAATAGCCTCAAAGTGGCCTCTTTTAATCCTTAGCAACGCTCCTCTGTCTTCTGATCAGATAACAGTCAGTGTTGAGCACGTCTCCCCTGTTATGTAACAGAAGACATAGGAGCGTCACTAAGGCTCAAAATGGGCCACTTCAGAGCCATTTTTCTAATAGAAATTTTCAATTTCAGTAATTAAAGCATATTACAAAATTTGTCACTATCACTGCCCCTACACATTACAAAAGTAATAAAAATAATGAGTTACACTTTAATTTCTCTGGCAGCAAAACTGCTGTCCCATCCATAAATCAGTGTTATAATTTTCCTTCCGTTTTTTTCTTTCTTTATGGATTGAGGGAAAAAGAAGGCAAATTCCACATATACAGCCAGGTCCATAAATATTGGGACATGGACACAATTCTAAAATTTTTGGCTCTATACACCACCACAATGGATTTGAAATGATACCAACAAGATGCACTTTAACTGCAAACTGTCGGCTTTAATTTGAGGGTATTTACATCCAAATCAGGTGAACGGTGTAGGAATTACAACAGTTTGCATATGTGCCTCCCACTTGTTAAGGGACCAAAAGTAATGGGACAGAATAATAATCATAAATCAAACTTTCACTTTTTAATACTTGGTTGCAAATCCTTTGCAGTCAATTACAGCCTGAAGTCTGGAACGCATAGACATCACCAGACGCTAGGTTTCATCCCTGGTGATGCTCTGCCAGGCCTCTACTGCAACTGTCTTCAGTTCCTGCTTGTTCTTGAGGGATTTTCCCTTCAGTTTTGTCTTCAGCAAGTCAAATGCATGCTCAATCGCATCAGGTCAGGTGATTGACTTGGCCATTGCATAACATTCCACTTCTTTCCCTTAAAAAACTCTTTGGTTGCTTTTGCAGTAATGCTTTGGGTCATTGTCCAGTTGCACTGTGAAGCGCCGTCCAATGAGTTCTGAAGCATTTGGCTGAATATGAGCAGATGATATTGCCCGAAACACTTCAGAATTCATCCTGCTGTTTTTGCAGCAGTCACATCATCAATAAATACAAGAGAACCAGTTCCATGGTCAGCCATACATGCCCACGCCATGACACTACCACCACCATGCTTCACTGATGAGGTTTTATGCTTAGGATCATGAGCAGTTCCTTTCCTTCTCCATACTCTTCTCTTCTTATCACTCTGGTACAAGTTGATCTTGGTCTCATCTGTCCATAGGATGTTGTTCCAGAACTGTGAAGGCTTTTTTAGATGTTTGGCGAACTCTAATCTGGCCTTCCTGTTTTTGATGCGCACCAATGGTTTACATCTTGTGGTGAACCCTCTGTATTCACTCTCGTGAAGTCTTCTCTTGATTGTTGACTTTGGCACACATACACCTACCTCCTGGAGAGTGTTTTTGATCTGGCCAACTGTTGTGAAGGGTGTTTTCATCACCAGGGAAAGAATTCTTCGGTCATCCACCACAGTTGTTTTCCTTGGTCTTCTGGGTCTTTTGGTGTTGCTGAGCTCACCGGTGCATTCCTTCTTTTTAAGAATGTTCCAAACAGTTGTTTTGGCCACGCCTATTGTTTTTGCTATCTATCTGATGGGTTTGTTTAGTTTCTTCAGCCTAATGGCATGGTTCACTGATAGTGACAGCTCTTTGGATCTCATCTTGAGAGTTGACAGCAACAGATTCCAAATGCAAATAGCACACTTGAAATTAACTCTGGACCTTTTATCTGCTCATTGTAATTGGGATAAAAAGGGAATAGCACACACCTGGCCATGGAACAGCTGAGAAGCTAATTGTCCCATTACGTTTGGTCCCTTAACAAGTGGGAGGCACATATGCAAACTGTTGTAATTCCTACACCTTTCACTCGATTTGGATGTAAATACCCTCAAATTAAAGCTGACAGACTGCAGTTAGAGCACATCTTGTTTGTTTCATTTAAAATCCATTGTGGTGGTGTATGGAGCCCAACATTTTAGAATTGTGTTTATGTCCCAATATTTATGGACCTGACTGTATGTGAGAAAACAAAAATGTAATCTACGAAATAACATTTATCTTAAAGCAAAATGATATACAATCTAGAACTCTCTCATCTCTGTCAGTACAGATTAT
Source organism: Bufo gargarizans (assembly GCF_014858855.1). Lineage (NCBI taxonomy): Eukaryota > Metazoa > Chordata > Amphibia > Anura > Bufonidae > Bufo > Bufo gargarizans. The sequence goes on along the minus strand of NC_058081.1, from coordinate 228,338,519 downwards.
TTAGATTTTAGGACATAAATTGCATTTCTGTCAAAATGCACTGCAATGTTTCCATCAAATAAGGCCCCCTGCACACGAACGTATGCACCCCGTGGTCGTGCTGCGGCCCGCAAAATGCAGGCCGCAATGCACGAGTACAGTCCGCGGGGCAGCCGCAGCAGATTGCGGACCCATTCACTTAAATGGGTCCGCGATCCAGCCGTTCCGCAAAAAGATAGGACATGTTCTATCTTTTTGAGGAACGGAAGTACGGGATGAAACCCCACGGATGCATTCCGTAGTGCTTCCGTTCCGCATCTCCGAAATGGCACCCGTGTATTGCAGATCCGCAAATGCGGTCTGCAATACGGCAACAGGGCGCACACGCCCGTGTGAAAGAGGCCTTAATAGGTCCGCGATCTGGCCGTTCCGTAAAAAGATAGGACATGTTCTATCTTTTTGCAGAACTGAAGTACGGGACGAAACCCCACGGAAGCACGCCGTAGTTCTTCTGTAGGGTTCCGTTCCGTGCTTCCGTTCCGCACCATAGAAGTAAATGGAGTAGAGGACCAACATGTGCACTACTGCTCTATTCAGAGAGAGGACAAGGGATCGCGGGGAGTCCCAGTGGTCAACTATTGATATTTATCTGATATTTACATTTTTTGTGGAATAACCCCAAGATTGCTATGTACAGTCTCATATTTAGACAGAAGGCTTTGCCTACCCACACTGCTTCACATGTCTGTATCAGTCATGTGATAATCAGATAGTAACCATGAGCCTGGGAATCACAGATGCTACAATGAAATGTTCACCATATGTTCTTTTAGTGTCAGTATAAAACTAGAACAAGTTTGCTCATCATCATATGTGAGAGTTTAGAATGCTTTAAAGAGGACCTTTCACCGATCCTGACATTGTGAACTAAGAATACAGACATGTAGAGCGGCGCCCGGGGATCTCACTGCACTTACTATTATCCCCGCTCCGTTCTCCTGCTATGCCCTCCGGTATCTTGGTCACTAAGTTATAGTAGACAGAGTCTGCCCTTGTTCTGCTGTAGCACTGGCCAATCGCATCGCAGAGCTCACAGCCTGGGAGAAAATAACCTGCGCTGCGATTGGCCAGCACTACAGCAGAACAAGGGCAGACTCCGCCTACTATAACTTAGTGACCGAAATCTCCGCCTACCATAACTTAGTGAGCGGAGATACCGGAGGGCAAAGCGGGAGAACGGAGCGGCGCCCAGGGATAATAGTAAGTGCAGTGAGATCCCCGGGCGCCGCTCTCCATGTCTGTATACTTAGTTCACAATGTCAGGATCGGTGAAAGGTCCTCTAAGTATTTTATTAAATAACATCTTAAATTATAAGGTACAGCTTACAAACATCTTGCCATGGAAATGGCCAGCTCCTGGTGAACTATGGTACATGCTGTGATGTCCATAGCTATGAAGAATAGGTCATACTGTTGTCATTAGAAGTTTTTTTATTGGCTTTTTTCTTGTATGTTTATTTGAAAGTATACATAGGGGTTCACAAGGTTTTAACTTATTATATATTTAACCCCTTAAGGACTGGACCCATTTTTAAAGCATATTTTTTTGTGGGATAAATTTTATTTTTTAATGGCACCATTTAATTTACTATGTCTTGCATTAGAAATCTTTTGTGGGGTGAAATTGAAAAAATAAAATAAAATCTGCCAAACTCCAGCGATACCGCAATTGCTACTGACTGCTGCATTTGAGGGGTTAAATTATTGGATTTGGCGTCATCACCGATCCTGGTCATTACAGCTGAGTGCCAGCACAGCAGCCCGCTTCATACATTCCCTCAGTCACAATGACATACAGGTATGTCATTGTGGCTGAAGGAGCTAAAGTGGTTTACTGGGCATATTTTTTAAGTTGGTCATAAAAGATTTTAAATAATAAAGAAGCTTTACTTACCTTCACCAATGCCATTCTGATGCTGGTCTTGTGGGTCAGCACTAAGACCAGTGGTGTTCTGGCATTTCCCAAATGGCAAGCTGGGACCAGGAAGTTAAAAACTGGACTAGTGTCAGAAAGGCATTGAAGTAGAATAAGTAGAGGCGAGTAATGATTCTTTGTTATTTTAAAGGGGTTACCCCATGATTAGTATTAGTATCTGCCGACACATTCTATGTTTCTAAGTAAAAAAATAAAAATCATATCACCTGGTACATGACAACCTCTTTCTAAGGGCTCATGCACACGACAGTATTTTGTGTTCAGTATACTGGACGTTTTTTTGTTCAGTATGCGGTACTTATACTGAACCATTCATTTCAATGGTTCAGCAAAAAAAAAAACCTGAAGTGTCTCCGTGTGCATTCCGTTTCAGTATTGTGAAAAGATAGAACATGTCCTATTCTTGTCCGCAAATCACGGTGCTTGGCTCCATTCAAGTCAATGGGTCTGCAAAAAAACGGAACACATACGGAAATGCATCCGTATGTCTTCCGTATCCATTCCGTTTTTGCTGAACCATCTATTGAAAATGTTATGCCCAGCCCAATTTTTTCTATGTAATTACTGTATACTGTATATGGCATACGGAAAAATGGAACAGAAAAACAGAAAAGAAACGGAAACACAACGGAAACAAAAAACTGAAAAATGGATTAAAATAGAAAATTTGCCAAAAAATAGAAATTCTGAGATTTCATCTCAATTTGCCAATAACTCTTTTGGAACACCTAAAGGGTTAACGACGTTTGTCAAATCTATTTTGAATACCTTGAGGGGTGTAGTTTCTTAGATGGGGTCACTTTCATGGAGTTTCTACTCTAGGGTTGCATCAGGGGGGCTTCAAATGGGACATGGTGTTTCAAAAAACCAGTCCAGCAAAATCTGCCTTCCAAAAACCGTATGGCATTCCTTTCCTTCTGCGCCCTGCCGTGTGCCTGTACATCGGTTTACGACCACATATGGGGTGTTTCTGTAAACTACAGAATCAGGGCCATAAATATTGAGTTTGGTTTGGCTGTTAGCCCTTGCTATGTAACTGGAATTTTTTTTTATTAAAATGGAAAATCTGCCAAAAAAGTGAAATTTTGAAATTGTATCTCTATTTTCTATTAATTCTTGTGGAACACCTAAAGGGTTAACAAAGTTTGTAAAATCAGTTTTGAATACCTTGAGGGGTGTAGTTTCTAGAATGGGGTCATTTTTGGGTAGTTTCTATTATGTAAGCCTCGCAAAGTGACTTCAGACCTGAACTGGACCCTAAAAATTGGGTTTTTGAAAATTTCTGAAAAATTTCAAGATTTGCTTGCAAACTTCTAAGCCTTGTAACATCCCCAAAATATAAAATATCATTCCCAAAATGATCCAAACATGAAGTAGACATATGGTGAATGTAAAGTAATAATTATTTTTGGAGGTATTACTATGTATTATAGAAGTACAGAAATTGAAACTTGTAAATTTGCAATTTTATACAAATTTGGGGTAAATTTGGTATTTTTTTATAAATAAAAATTATTTCTTTTTTTACTTCATTTTACCAGTGTCATGAAGTACAATATGTAATGAAAAAACAATCTTAGAATGGCCTGGATAAGTCAAAGTGTTTTAAAGTTATCACTACTTAAAGTGACACTGGTCAGATTTGCAAAAAATGGCCTGGTCCTTAACCACCTCAGCCCCCCTAGCTTCCCGACCGCAAACTGTATATATACGTGATAGCTGCACATACCCCGTGCAGCTACCACGTGTATATACGTTCTGGCATCTCTTTAATCCAAGCGCTGCAAAGCGCTTGGATTAAAGCTTCTGCCCCTGTCCTGTATGGTGTCACGGACAGCATACAGTGCAGTAATGCCGGCAAGGGACCAATCAGAGTGGTCTAGGGCTGCAGCTAACGATTATTTGAATAATCGATTAGTTGCCGATTAATTTCTACGATTAATCGATTAATCAGCAAAAACGACAAAATTACAAAACAGAGAGGTTTATATGATCTTACTTGAAAAAATATGTTCAAAGGCCATATTAAAACAAATTGTGGACGACACTATTATGGGGGATCTGTGGACGACACTTATGGGGGATCTGTGGACGACACTATTATGGGGGATCTGTGGACGACACTATTATGGGGGATCTGTGGACGACACTATTATGGGGGATCTGTGGACGACACTATTATGGGGGATCTGTGGACGACACTATTATGGGGGATCTGTGGACGACACTATTATGGGGGATCTGTGGACTGCGCAGTTATGGAGAGGGGGATCTGTGGACGACACTATTATGGGGGATCTGTGGACGGCGCAGTTATGGAGAGGGGGATCTGTGGACGACACTATTATGGGGGATCTGTGGACGACACTATTATGGGGGATCTGTGGGCGGCGCAGTTATGGAGAGGGGGATCTGTGGATGGCGTAGTTATGGAGAGGGGGATCTGTGGGTGGCGTAGTTATGGAGAGGGGGATCTGTGGGTGGCGTAGTTATGGAGAGGGGGATCTGTGGGTAGCGTAGTTATGGAGAGGGGGATCTGTGGGTGGCGCAGTTATGGAGAGGGGGATCTGTGGGTGGCGTAGTTATGGAGAGGGGGATCTGTGGGTGGCGCAGTTATGGAGAGGGGGATCTGTGGGCGGCGCAGTTATGGAGAGGGGGATCTGTGGGCGGCGTAGTTATGGAGAGGGGGATCTGTGGGCGGCGCAGTTATGGAGAGGGGGGTCTGTGGGCGGCACAGTTATGGAGAGGGGGATCTGTGGGCGGCGCAGTTATGGAGAGGGGGATCTGTGGGTGGCGCAGTTATGGAGAGGGGGATCTGTGGGCGGCGCAGTTATGGAGAGGGGGATCTGTGGGCGGCGCAGTTATGGAGAGGGGGATCTGTGGGCGGCGCAGTTATGGAGAGGGGGATCTGTGGGCGGCGCAGTTATGGAGAGGGGGATCTGTGGATGGCGCTGTTATGGAGAGGGATCTGTGGGTGGCGTAGTTATGGAGAGGGGGATCTGTGGGTGGCGCTGTTATGGAGAGGGGGATATGTGCACTGTTATGGGCATAACAGTGCACAGATCCCTTTCCTCATAACAGTGCACAGATCCCCCTTCCCATAGCAGTGCCATACACAGACCCCCCCCTCCTCCCCATAGCAGTGCCATACACAGACCCCCCTCCCCATAGCAGTGCCATAGACAGATCCTCCCCCCTCCCCATAGAAGTGCTATACACAGACCCCCCTCCCCATAGCAGTGCCATAGACAGATCCTCCCCCTCCCCATAACAGCCCCGGCCCCGATGCTTATAAGTCGGACTAATCACGTCTGCATCTTTATTTTACCTTTTTACAATGACGCTCCTGTAACAGCCAGGCAGAGCGGACGGCGGCGTAACGTCACTCACTCACGTGACGCACCTGCTCCGCCCACCTCATGAATGAAGGAGGCGGAGCAGGCGTGTCACGTGAGTGAGTGACGTTACGCCGCCGTCCGCTCTGCCTGGCTGTTACAGGAGCGTCATTGTAAAAAGGTAAAATAAAGATGCAGCGACCGCCCGCCCGCATAGCAACGAATCGGCGATTATTCGATAACTGGATTCGTCGACAACGAATCCAGTTATCGAATATAATCGATTACATCGATTAATCATTGCAGCCCTAGAGTGGTCCCTTGCCGGCAATCGATCCAATCGGATCACGGCAGTGCACTGCGATGGCAGCCCCGATGGTTGCCCTGGCAACCGGACACTTTGCAAAAGCGTCCGCTGTTGTCACCTACAGGGCATCTGAATGTATTACACTTTGCAATGCAAGAGCATTGCAAAGTATAGTACAGCCATCAGCCCCACTGGATCTTCATGATCCAAGAGGGACTTGATAAAAAAAAAAATGTGAAAAAAAAATAAAAGTAAAAATAAATAAATAAAAATGTAAAATAAAAAAATTAAAATTCTTTTCCTATAAAAAATGAAAAATAAAAAAACTACACATATTAGGTATCACCGCGTCCGTAACGACTGTCTCTATAAAGATATCACATTATAGACCCCGTCCGATAAACACCATAAAAAAATAAAATAAAAACTGTGTAAAAAAAAGCCATTTTTGTCACCTTACATCACAAAAGTGCAACAGCAAGCGATCAAAAAGGCGTATGACCCCCAAAATAGTACCAATCAAACCGTCACCTTGTCCCGCAAAAAATGATACCCTATTTAAGACAATCGCCCAAAAAATAAAAAAGCTATGGCTCTCAGACTATAGAGACACTAAAACATAATTTTTTTGGTTTCAGAAATGCTATTATTGTGTAAAAACTTAAATAAATAAAAAAAAAGTATACATATTGGTATTGCCACATCCGTAACGATCTTCTTTATAAAACTATCACATGACCTAACTCCTCAGATAAACGCTGTAAAAATAAATAAATGAAAACTGTTCCAAAACAGCCAATTTTTGGGTCACCTTGCCCCATAAAGTGTAATAATGAATGATCAAAAAAATCCTATGTACCCAAAAATGATACCAATAAAAACCTCAACACTTTCTGCAAAAAACGAGCCCCTGCACAAGACAATCGGCAGAAAAAATAAATAAATATGGCATTCAGAAAACCAATCCAGCACAATCTGCCTTCCAAAAACCGTATGGCATTCTTTTCCTTCTGCGCCCTGCCGTGTGCCAGTACAGCAGTTTACGACCACATGTGGGGTTTTTATGTAAACCGGGGAATCAGGGTAATAAATATTGAGTTTTGTTTGGCTGTTAACCCTCAATGTGTTAAAGAATTTTTTTTTTGAAAATGGAAAATCTGCCAAAAATGTGAAATTTAGACATTTCATCTCCATTTTCCTTTAATTCTTGTGGAACGCCTAAAGGGTTAACAAAGTTTGTAAAATCAGTTTTGAGTAACTTGAGGGGTGTAGTTTCTACAATGGGGTCATTTATGGGGGGTTTCCACTATGTAAGCCCCACAAAGTGACTTCAGACCTGAACTGGTCCTTAAAAAGTTTTCTTAAAAATTGTAAGAATTGCTTCTAAACTTCTAAGCCTTCTAACGTCCTAAAAAAATAAAATGACATTTCCAAAATGATGCCAAGATAAAGTAGACATATGGGGAATGTTAAGTAATAAATATTTTATTAGGTATGACTTTCTGTTTTAGAAGCAGAGAAATTTAAATTTGGAAAATTGTGAATTTTTCCAAATTTTTGATAAATTTGGGATTTTTTCATAAATAAAGGTGAAATATATTGACTCAAATATATGACTATCATGAAGTACAATGTGTCATGAGAAAACAATCTCAGAATGGCATGGATAAGTAAAAGTGTTCCAAAGCTATTACCACATAAAGTGACACATGTCAGATTTGAAAATTTTGACCTGGACACTGGGGCATCAATGACCCTTGGTCATGAAAGGGTTAATGACCAGACCACTTTTTTCAATTCTGAACTACACTACTTTCACCGTTTATTGCTCGGTCATGCAACTTACCACCCAAATGAATTTTACCTCCTTTTCTTCTCACTAATAGAGCTTTCATTTGGTGGTATTTTATTGCTGCTGACATTTTTACTTTTTTTTGTTATTAATCAAAATTTACCAAAATGTTTGAAAAAAAATGACATTTTTCACTTTCAGTTGTAAAATTTTTCAAGTAAAAAGGAAATCTATATATAAATTTTTCTCTAAATTTATTGTTCTACATGTCTGATAAAAAAAATGTTTTGGTAAAAAAAGAAAATGGTTTGGGTAAAAGTTATATAGTTTACAAACTATGGTACAAAAATGTGAATTTCCGCTTTTTGAAGCAGCTCTGACTTTCTGAGCACCTGTCATGTTTCCTGAGGTTCTACAATGCCCAGACAGTAGAAAACCCCCACAAATGACCCCATTTCGGAAAGTAGACAACCTAAGGTATTCGCTGATGGCCATAGTGAGTTCATGGAAGTTTTTATTTTTTGTCACAAGTTAGCGGAAAATGATGATTTTTTTATTTATTTTTTTTCCTTACAAAGTCTCATATTCCACTGACTTGTGACAAAAAATAAAAACTTCCATAAACTCACTATGCTCATCACAAAATACCTTGGGGTGTCTTCTTTCCAAAATGGGGTCACTTGTGGGGTAGTTATACTGCCCTGGCATTTTAGGAGCCCTAATGTGTGAGAAGTAGTTTGCAATCAAAATGTGTAAAAAATGCCCTGTGAAATCCTAAAGGTGCTCTTTGGAATGTGGGCCTCTTTGCCCACCTAGGCTGCAAAAAAGTGTCACACATCTGGTATTGCCGTACTCAGGAGAAGTTGGGCAATGTGTTTTGGGGTGTCATTTTACATATACCAATGCTGGGTGAGAGAAATATCTCGGCAACTTTTCCCATTTTTTTATACAAAGTTGGCATTTGACCAAGATATTTATCTCACCCAGCATGGGTATATGTAAAATGGCACCCAATCGCAGCGCACAGCTCACAGCCTGGGAGTTTTTTTCCTCTCAGGCTGTGAGCTGTGCGCTGCGATTGGCCAGCGCTACAGCCTAGGAGGAGGAGACGCCCAGCAGAACAAGGGCAGTCTCCGCCTACTATAACTTACTGAGCGAACATACCGGAGGACATAACGGGAGAACGGAGCGGCGCCCAGGGATAATAGTAAGTGCAGTGAGATCCCTGGGCGCCGCTGTATATGTCAGGATACTTAGTTCACAATGTTTTTCCAGGTGAAAGGTCCTCTTTAAGGTGAAATAAGGCTGTCCCCCAAAGGGGTTAAAATCAACAGTTTTCTGATTTATAATTAACATTATTGCAATTATTCAATTAAAGGAGTTTTCTGAGGTTGAAAAAAGGAAAAAGATCTAAATGTATCTAAAGTTATCTGAGCACTTTTTCGTGCTGTGGACACTATCACCAATGTAAAGGACTACAGTTTCTATGATTCCTCTCCCATACCACAGATATTGCCTCTATAGACAGCTTTACATGCCCCTCTCTATTACAAGGTGATAGGTCTTCACAGAACACAAGCTCTGCTACTGAGACACTGCTTTGCTGCTTAGATACTGCATGCTCTGCTGTCTGATGCCCAGCATGTGAACTATGTCCACTCCAGATACAGGAAAGAAGGCTAGCCAGGGAGGAGATGAGATCCCTTGTGGGTTTCCTTCACTGCTAAGTTTTACTCAGGAGTGAAGGAGTCTGATAGAGACTCAGAGTTCTCTGAAAAGTAGAACTTCAATGTGGGTTCATTTCAAGAAAGAAAATAGAGCAAAAATGTTCAATATATCACTAGAATCCACTTTAAAAACTGCTTTCTACATGATAATTTTTTTTATATGTTCTATATTTTTTATATTCTGGTTTTACTGAGTAGATGGGAAAGATAATGAAGGTATACCATATGTGTATTTGGAGCGGAGAACCAACAATTCCTTCCCAATTACTGGCTGCTTACATTCTTTTCATCTGAGACAAAATAATGCAAATTAGACACAAAGGGGCACAGTTATTAAGACTGGTGTTTTAGAGCCCTATACCTGGCAGTGGATCCACAGAACCTGATATCCAATTTTACCATTGAAGTTATTGAAAGGAACAAGGAAAGAAAGCATCAGTTATTGAAAACAGCTCCCTTCCCCAGTAGCAATCTTCACCTTTGGAAACCAGTTTCCCTGATTTATGACAGCTGTAAAGGTAAAGTGTCCATTGATATAGTAGGGAATCAAGCAGTTTGAGATGAGTGACTATATTTTACTGGCTGATCAATTCTTTATATTACTATATTTTATAAATCAGTTAGCATTAATTGGAGTATGTTTGAAGTGTAATATCATTTTACCAGTAAATTGACTCGATGGAGCCTATTGTCTTCTAGAAAATCTAATTTACAATCAAAACCACTAAATCAGATAATACAAATGGCATTCAGCAGAAAAGAGAGATTATTTCTGTAAAATAATTGTATTTCAAGGCATTAGGACTGCTACTGTACTGTTTTCCCAGAGGTATAAAGAGGGCAAAAATGACAGAAGTGGATGAAGCTCACAATGTGAATCAAAACAGATATGAGCACTGGCAAGACTAGGAGAATCTGTTCACGTTAGTGCCACTTCTGAAGCAGTACCTGCTCTGTAAATCCTCCTTCACACCTCAGTGCTCCACCGACGTGCGCTGGATGTGTTCTCCTATTCATTTTAATGTGTGTATTCACACATCAGTGTTTTAGCACGGTCCATGATTGTAGCACAGATGCATGCTCTATTTTGTCCGTGTTCACGGATCCATCACACTGATTATAGTCTAAGGGTCCATGAAAACCACGGATGCAACATGGATGTTTCATAGATCATTAGGAAGAGATACTTTGAAAATTATTTTTCAGCTGTGCAGCGTCAGTGAAAAGCGGATGGCACATGGACAGCAAAAAAATGACGGATCCATCACTGACCACCTTCTCACGGATTTGAGCTGTACAAGCGTCATAGATGCCTGTTCAGGCTATTTTACTCCCTGGAAAAAGTCTAAGTCTAAAGCGATGCTGCTGCTGCCTGAAACAACCAATAACAAAGCTTCTTACCGTAAGGAGCTTAGTGATTGGTCAGTTTGAGCGGGCTGCCAGTGCTTATGGCACACCGCTCTGAAGTAAGGAAGGAGGCGCACGCGATTGTCACTGGCGGGGTAAGCGCCTTGTTTTAACTTGTTCAGCCTCACATGCTGTATGTGGGCTAATCCGGCTATGAACACATATGGATATGTGAGCTATAGCGGTGCTCGTCCCCGCGGTGTGCGCTCTGTCATGGACCAGCCCTGCTAGTAGTAACTGTTACCCATAAGTGATGACCGGCAGCATGGCGAGTGTTGTGTCACCGACAACGTTGCAGTTTCCTGCGCTTATCTGTAGTGTACAGCTCCTAATGTGCAGGCAGGACGGGAGTACAGTACAGCTGTTACTCATAGTAACCGGAGACAGCCTGTTCTGTAATTAGAGGAAGCAGCCACAGTCTGTTCATAAGTCATAACCCCATGAGCCACATTACCCCCAGAACAGTGCCAATCTGCCAGACTGTCTGGTGTACTGTACTCCTGTCCTCATGACGCACGCTGCCTGCACATTAGGAGGCTGCTGCCCCATGGTTACTTGATGGGCCTTCAGGGCCTAATATGGCTGGTACTGTTTTGCCTGGGGGTAACATGTCTGGCCCATGTGATGGATGGCAAACCCCAGTGACCAGCAGCACAGAAATAGCAGCAGAAATGTAGGGGTTGTCCCAATATCAACACTATTTACCTATTCATACTTAACCCAGAGAACACTAGAACATGGTAACCAAGGTGGGGCCCCCAGTGATCATGTACTTGAAGGGGACATGTCTGTTTTAGTAACGACTTGCATTTCCCATGCAATAACAATTCTGGGGAATCAATTTGTCACGGCCATGGCCATGACCGTGACTCCTGAACCGCATGCGGTTGTCAGCGGTTTAGTTTGGTTGTCAATCACAGGTGAGGGCTGTGGTTTTTTGCCTCACCTGTGGTTGCCGCTGGCAACGGTATGTTTGTGGCAGCTTAGCACTCTGAGCTGTATTGTGGCAGCTTGCTTAGTTGTGCATGCGGTTGCACCTAGCAATCTTTCTGTTAGGTGTGTGTGTATGTATGTCTGGTGTGCACTGTGTTTTATGTTACGTGTGCACTGTGACCCTTCCCTTCACTGTGGTTGTCCGTGGCAACGTTTGGTCGTTGTTGTACATGTGGTGGCAGTGTCCCGGCCTTCGGGCTGACTCCCAGGACATGAGTGCCACCCATGTCGTTGCCTGCGGCAACAGCCACAGTGCGTGTTAGTGAGTTGGACACTTTCCCTTTAATGTGTGTTTCCCTTCTCTGGTGCTGGAAGGGTTAACTCCCTTCCCAGTGTGTGTGTGTCTCACTGGGTGTGTCCGACTGTGGGGTGTGGCTTCTTGGCCTATAAAGCCTCACTGTTTTCCCAGGTCTGGAGGTTGCTTCAGCCATGCTTTGCTGGAGCAGCCTCCTGTATGTTCTACCTGCCAGTGAGAGCCACCCCTGTGGTCATAACCATTATTGTCATTATGTTTATGTCTTCTTGTGTGTGATGTTCTGTTGGGACCTTCCTTGTGATTTTGTGCAGCTTACGGTTCTGGATTCCTGTATTCACAGGGATCCAGTCAGCAAGGCTGTGGCAGGTTGGTGAAACTACTAGTTCGGCTGCCATACCCGTAAGGCTGTATGTGTTCCCCTTTTCCTAGCAGCTTGGCCATTGAGACTCCTGCTCCTCCGTGCCTAGGAGGAGTAGGTTGTCTTACCCTGACTCCTAGCTAGGGACCGGACGGAGGGTAAGTCAGGGCTCCTAGGTTCCTGCGCATGGGTCCTCCTACCTTTAAGGTCGGCCCATGCAGATAGGAGTTAGGGTCAGGTTAGGGACGCTGTAGGAGGTGACCTGCTCCCTATCCTGTTGTCCTGGCCGAGCAGCCATAACATCATCTGGCATCGCACGGCTGAGGATTTTCCCCCATCCTCAGTCGTGACACAATTCTTGTGACTCTATATTGTACCATTCCTCTATTATTCCTACTATAACTTATGAACAAATTGCTAGTAGTCTGCCATAAAGGTCCAATGGGGGGGTTACCAGTTGACAGCACTGATTGAATAATATCAGGCTGTGCAGTGACACCCCCATCTGGACCTTCACTGCAAACTGCTAGCAAGTCATTCATAACTAATAGCAGAAATAAGAGGAATGGTGCAACATAAATTCATAAGAATAGATGCTCCAGGATTGTTATTACATGGGGGGGTGCAAGTAGTTCCCAAAACAGACAAATCCGGAGAGGTGAGGGGTCCTCTTTAACGACAGGTGATAAATATCGATCTTAGGACAAACCCTTTAAACCTCATAAAATCACTGCAACAGTGACAGCACTGGTGCTGACCCCTCAGCGCAACAGTGACCTCAGTGGTGCCGACCCCTCAGTGCAACAGTGACCTCAGTGGTACCAACCCCCTCAGAGCAACAGTGACCTCAGCTAAATAAAAAAATGTCTAAATTTGCTACTTATGAATGGAAGACAGTTCTAGAGTACTAGTAATGGTTTACCTGCATAAATAGCAACCCCTAATTTTAGGTAGGCCTTTGTATTAACTATTTGAATTACTGTAACTTCCGTACTCATCGGCTGAAAATACTCCTCAAAAATGGTAAGAGGAGTATTTTTACTCTTCCAGAAAAAATGTAGCGCGACCTCTGGACACGGACGTCTAAAGAAAGCTCTGTAAGACTTGTGCTATATTGGAAATGTTGGTTCGTGGTTCTTGTCTGCTTTAATAAAATGCAAGCTAATCTGGTTTCTGATTGATTGGCTACAGTTAATGGAAGCTGATTATTTATAATGGCTTTTCTTTTATTTTCATTTATTGTCCATCTCTGTAATATATTTTACAGTGTAGCACAAAAACTCTGGTTGGCATCCAAGAAAAAAAGAACACAAAATGGAAATAGCTGAGATTACTTGGATGAATTGGCAATAACTCCAGGGCTGAGTGAAAGGCTGAAAGTTGTGGTACAAGGAGAACACAAGGGTAAAGGCTTGCAGAAATGTACATTAGACCTGATTATTCTCTACATTCAGCTAATGTCTCCTAGGTAAAAGACACTGTTCCTTCAACAGTTATAGTGAAGGGCTGTCCATCAAGTCCTCAGAGTAAGGTCTTGTGTACCCGACACTCTATCAAGTGCATTGTGTTGAGGAAAAAAACTCTGTAATAAAAGATGTGATGAAGCATTTTATTTCAGATTTGTGCAGCATTCATAAAATACCGTAAAAATGAGGCCTCATGCACACACGGCCGCCGTGCAGCCATCCCGTGCATTGGGGACCTCAATTTGCAGTCCCTAATGCATGGGCAACGTCCGTGCGGCAGCCGGAACGGATCGAGACCCAGTCAACCTGAATAGGTCCGTGAACCGTCCGCACAGCAAAAAAAATAGAACGTGTTCTATTTTTGTGGGGATAGAAACACCACGGAAGCACTCCGTCTAACAACTGGACCTCCATCAATCTTGGGAAAGAACATTCCCTGAGTCTGCCATGAGAATAGATCACCACTCCATAGCCTGTCTATGAGACTGACAGATAGCTGAGTGAACTGCTGCTCCACTCAGCCCAAAAACTCAAGTTCTTGAGATTGATGGGGGTCACTGCTGTCAGACCCAGAGCAATTACCCATTTATCACAAATTGTGTCGAAAAACCCCTTTAATGATATCTATGGGTGCCCTATTATGGCTCGGGTGTATAAGGTGCGAATACACAAAGAACATGGGTACATTGCATTAAAATGTTTATCTGATAACTTGTTGCTCCCTAACTGACTCAGCCTAATTTTGCCACTCTGACATGTGTCGCTTTATGTGGTAATAACTTTGGAACGCTTTTACTTATCCAAGCCATGGACACTGCTTCATTACACATTATACATCATGTCAATGGTAAATTTGAGTCAATATGTTTTCCCTTTATTTATCAAAAAATCCAAAATTTACTGAAAATTTGGAAAAATTCACTATTTTCTAAATTTGAATCTCTCTGCTTTTAAGACCGATAGTGATACCTCATAACATACCGTATTTTTCGCCGTATAAGACGCACTTTTTCCCCCCCAAAAGTGGGGGGAAAACAGCAGTGCATCTTATACGGCGAATGTAGCCGATTTTGCCTAGTTTTCAATGATACACCCGCCGCGATGCCGTGCGGCGGGTGTATCAGCTGTGAGGGAGGAGGGGCTGGGGGCGGCATCTGCATTTATAATGGCAGCGGGGCCCGTGCAGTGACTGTATTCTACTACACGGGCCCCGCTTACTGTATAATCATATCCCTAATAGTTAATTGTTGTGTGCATGTAAAAGCATAATGAGCGATAATGATGAGCGCTGTCTATTACTTACAATTAGAAGCGCTCGCCGTTCGGAGCAGAGAGGAGGCAGGAGGCAGGCTGGGAGGACGGGCGCTGGCCTGCGCCACCCACTTTATGAATGAAGCAGGCGGCGTGGGCGCATGACGGATGACTCACACTGCCAGCGCCTGTCCTCCCGGCCTGCCTCCTCCCTCCTCTCTGCTCCGAACGGCGAGCGCTTCTAATTGTAAGTAATACACAGCGCTCATTATCGCTCATTATGCTTTTACATGCATACAACAATTAACTATTAGGGATATGATTATACAGTAAGCGGGGCCCGTGTAGTAGAATACAGTCACTGCACGGGCCCCGCTGTCATTATAAATGCAGATGCGACCCCCATTATAAAAGCAAATGCGACCCCCAAACTTATGGAGGGGATCTGTGGATGACACATAGCATAAGATGCTATATATGTGTCATCCACAGATCCCCCCCATAACTGTCATACACAGATCCTCATAACAGTGCCATCCAGAGAGGATCCCCCATAAGTGTCACCCACAGATCCCCCATAACAGTGCGTCACTCACAGATCCCCCATAACAACAGATCCCCCATAACAGTGTGTCATCCACAGATCCTCCATAACAGTGCGTCACCCACAGACCACAATTAGTTCAAAAGCGCACCTTTTGGTTCAAAATATTTTTTTTCTTATTTTCCTCCTCAAAAACCTAGGTGCGTCTTATGGGCCGGTGCGTCTTATAGGGCGAAAAATATGGTACTTAATAAAATCCACCATATTGTATTTCTACATTATGTTGGCATAATTTTTTTAATGCTATTTTAATCTTTTAGAAAATTAGAAGGTATAGAATTTTAGAAGCAATTTTTGAATTTTTTATTTTTTTTCCAAAATCAACTTTTTCAAGGATCAATTCAGTTCTCAATACACAGCATGCAATTGAACTAAGACAATACTTTATTCATCTCATATTAGGAAAATAAATACATTAAAAGTAGTAGCGCCATACATATTGTAACGGTCTCTCCCGTGACAGGGGTCAGAAGATCTAAGAGACTGGCTGCACGTGATGTGAGCTGACAGCCTCTTTGGTTTCACTTGTTTTTGTGTTGTTGCTGGTTATTACCACACCTCTTGTCTTAGGTGTAGCTTAAGTGGTCATTCCAACTTCTCTATTTAGTCTGGTCTCACCCATCATGCTATGTGGTTGATAGTTCCTTTCTGGTTGTGGAAGTGCTGGTGTTGGTTCTCTTCTGAGTTCCTGCTCATCCTTGTACTTCGGAGTTAAGTCTCTTTTCATTATTTCTTGTTTGTTGTATTTCCCTATCTTTTGGTAATAGGCCTGAGGGAGTCTCCTGTTCCTTCAGCTGGGAAGGAACAGGACATATTTTGTCTTGAAACTATTCCCAGGGCCCTTTAGGGTCAGATAGGGCTCTAGGTTCCAGCGTATGAACATTCCTACCATCGAGGTCTGTTAATACTGTTAGTAGTCAGGGCTCAATTTAGGGATTCACTAGGTGGTGACCTTTCCCCTTTCCTTAATTTCCAGGCCAAGTACCTTTTCCCTTCCCTTTTGTGTTCGGTTGCGCCGTGACACATATACAGGAAAAAAATAAAAACCACAAATAATATGTCAAATATCAAAAATCCAAACCACAAGACAAACAGTGCTGGTATTGAAACTCCATTGCCCACAAAAGAAGGTAAAAACAATATAACAAATCCTAAAGTACAACTTTGGCATGTAATAAATTCCTAGTGGAAAAACAGGCAAATACTGGGAGAAAAACCAATTACTGCACACATTATATGAATCTAAAGTGTCTAGTGCCATAGATACTCCATCAAGGAATACTAAATGGAACAAATAATACCGACCAATGTGGTTCAGACCCTGACGCGCGTTCCTCTTCCTCAGCTGTAGTTTTTATTGGCACCATTTTGTGATACATTTGACTTTCTGATCGCTTTTTATCTCATTTTATGGGAAGTGAGGTGGGCAAAAATGTTAATTCTGTCAGTGTTTTTTTTTTTTTTTATGAGGTTCACCATGTAGTGTAACTTTATTCTGCACATTGATACGATTAATGTGATACCAAATGTATATAGTTTTTTTTTTCAAGTTTTACTACTTTTGCATAATAAAATCAATTTTTATTAGGAATCTGTTATATTTTGCATCACCATACACTTCTATTTTTCTGCCAACGTAGATGTCTGAGGGCTTGCCTTTTGCAGGACAGACTCTACTTTTTATCGGTCCCATTTTCGGGGACATAAGACTTTTTAGAGACTTTTTGGGGAGATGAGATGATATTTGGCGTTATTTTTATAAATGTATTTTTTACGTTGTTTACCTGATGATCACGTTTGCCGTGCTGCTGCTGTACAGTAATACACTCGTATGATCTATACTAGTGTATTACTGTACAGCGGCGGTGGCACAAAGCGAATAGCGTCATAGCAACCAATGACCGTTTTGTTTAGGGTTGAAGGGATACAAAGAGTATGAGAGCACCAGTCTTGATAAATCTCGCCAAGTGTACATTCATTCTGTAAGTTAAAGAGAACCTGTCGTCAACTTTACGATGCCCATACTAACGGCAACATAAAGTAGACACAGGTGAGTTGATTTCAGCGGTTTGTCATTTAAAAGTTAAACGTAAGTGGTTGCCGAAAAACCAACCTCAAAATAATTGCAAACTGGGCCTGGAGAAGAGTCACGACCACCTGAGAAGAGTCATGGTTATTCATGAATTCCTGCTCTCCCTGCCCACCTGCTGATGACTGACAGTCCTCTACCTAGTTTTCTCTCTAGGGGAGAACTGCCAATCAACAGCAGATGGGCGAGGAGAGCAGGAGATTATGAATAACCATGACTTCTCTCAGGTAGATTTGACTCTTTTCAAGGCCTGAGCTGCAATGATTATGATGCTGGTTTCAGCAACAACTTACTTTTAGCTGATGAGTGACACACCGCTGAGACCAGCATTTCTGTCACTATTTTATGCTGCCCTCATCGAGGTCAGCATAAAGTTGATGACAAGTTCCCTTTAAAGCAATGTAGTATTTTGTGTTATTCTGCTGCCTGTGATTCAGAAATACAAATCAGTTCTATTGATGACAGTGACCAAAAGAAACAGCTTTGATCTCTGACTCTAGAACCTGCTAATCTGACTTATCTTCCATAGGGTGATGAACTCAAGAGCTTCTGTTATGCACCTGCCTGATAATCTTTCTAAGCTTTTTAATAATCCTGATTTACACTAACATAGATTTGGATCTGGATAAGCATTCACATTTTAGAATTGCAGTGGATAAAAAGGATTGTTAAAGTGACCCTCCAGTTAAAGAAGAAAAAAAAAATCATATTAAGGGTCCATTCACACATCCGTGTGTGTTTTGCGGATCCGCGGATCCGCAAAACACAGACACCGGCAATGTGCGTTCCGCATTTTGTGGACCGCACATTGCCGGCACTTAATATAAAATGCCTAATCTTGTCAGCAATTGCGGACAAGAATAGGACATGTTCAATTTTTTTCAGGATCGGAATTGCAGACCCGGAAGTGAGGGTCTGTTCCGGAACCGGGCAGCATGTCGTGCGGCCCTATAGAAATTAATGCGGAACAGAATTGCAGACGTGTGAATGGACCCTAAAGGGGTTGTCCAGGTTCAGAGCTGAACCCAGACATACCCCTGTTTTCACTCCTCCAGCTCCCTGACATGGGGATCAGAGCATTTCATTGGGGCAGACATACTAAGAATGGCAATCTTAGTATAATGTTCATATGCGCAGAGTGAGCCAAATTTATTAGAGGCACATGATATAAGTGAGGGACATGAACATGTGGAGTCACTGTGGGTAGAAATACATGGAGGCAAAAATAATAATAAATTACTAATAGGAGTTTATTATAAACCACCTAATATACAATAGTCCACAGAAAATCTACTACTAAATGGGATAGACGAGGCGGCAAATCATAATGAGATGGTTATTATGGGGGACTTCAACTACCCAGATATAGACTGGGAAACTGAAAGCTGCACATCTCATAAAGGAAACAGGTTCTTGGCAATAACCAAAGACAATTACCTCTCCCAACTGGTTCAGGACCCGAATAGAGGGACGGCCATACTGGACTTAGTATTAACCAATAGGCCTGACAGAACAAGAGACGTGCAGGTTGGGGGACACCTGGGAAATAGTGACCATAAAGTAATAACCTTCCAACTATCATTCAAAAGAGTGTTTCTTCAGGGAGGAACAAAAATACCAAACTTCAAAAAAGCAAAATTTAGCCAACTAAGAGAGGCCATAGGCCTAACTAACTGGGACAAAGTCCTCAAAAATAAAAATACAGCCACAAAATTGGATATTTTGAAAAGCATCCTAAAATCAAGTTGTGAGAGGTACATACCTTATGGGAATAAAAGGTTAAGGAACAAGAAAAAAATAACAATGTGGATAAATAGAAATGTAAAGAAAACAATAAATGATAAAAAAGAAAGCATTTAAATCACTAAAACAGGAGGGTAGCGATGAAGCACTGAAAGACTATAAGGAAAAAAATTGAATATGTAAAAAACTAATAAAAGCCGCCAAACTAGAGACCGAGAGATTCAACTAACCCTAAAATCTTTTTCAATTATATAAATGGTAAAAAGTATAAATCTGAAGGTGTCGGCCCTCTACAGAGTAATGAGGGGGGAGTTGCAGAGAGCGATGAGAAGAAAGCAAAGCTATTAAAGGATAACTGTTGTATTTATTTTTTTGAGTATTGGATTGTGGTGATTAATATCACCTTGGTGGCCCTATTTCAACTTTCACTGTGTATTCAATTACCCCTTAATTCCACATTTTTGTTCCCTGTACTGCCTACTTTTACCTCTGCTTAAAATAGGGTTGCTAGGCATGGTCAGTCTATCTGTTGATAGACGGAGCACGCGGCGTGCAGGGTCACATTACTGACAGCCAGGGACTGTAAGTAAATTATTAAAGACAGGTCCTCCCCAGCAGATGATAACAGTGCCTGGGCTGTGTGCACTTCTCCCTGTCCCTGCGCTTGGCAGACACTCCCTCACTCAGCAGAGCTGCACAATGCAGAGTTGAAGCAGCGCAGACCAGGGAAGGGAGATCTGCCATCTGCTCAGTGTATAAATGAAAGCAACATGTGGTAAGAGGACCCCTTTGTGCTGCAGGAGATTAACCCTTTAGGGGGGAGGGCTCTGGTTACTGGCACTTTTGGGGGGCTATTGTTACTGGCTAGTGAGGGCAGGCGGGATTAGCCTCAGGGTGAAGGCAGTGGCGGCCATCTTAACTGAATAGTGAAATTGCAGTTTTATGCAGACTAGTTGCTAAGGGCTGAATCTTATTAAATATATGTAGGGTAAGTCAGTCTAATAGTAACTGATTCTGGACTATCATCTTATTAGTAACTACATATATTAAAATTGAAATTAGGGTCTAAATGTGACAGTTATCCTTTAAAAAAAAATTCTACAATGTATTCACTGAAGAAAGTAAACTGTCAGATGAAATGCAGAATGTAAAAGTAAATTTCCCATTAAAAGTGCCCTGTCTGACCCAGAAAGAAGTACAGCGGCGTCTTAAAAAGATTAAAATAGACAAATCGCCAGGACCGGTCATAGCCAGACCCTTATTTCTGATATTTAAGGACTCCATACTGACAGGGAGTGTTCCACAGGATTGGCGCATAGCAAATGTGGTGCCAATAATCAAAAAAGGGTCCAAAAACAGACCCTGGAAACTATAGGTCGGTAAGTTTAACATCTGTCGTGGGTAAACTGTTTGAAGGTTTTCTAAGAGATGCTATCACCTCAACGAAAATAAGCAAATAACGCCATATCAGCATGGCTTCATGAGGGATCGGTCATGTCAAACTAATTTAATCAGTTTCTATGAGGAGGTAAGTTCTAGACTTGACAGCGGCGAATCAATAGATCAATGGATGTTGTATATCTGGACTCCAAAGCATTTGACACTGTACCACATAAAAGGTTAGTATATAAAATGAGAATGCTTGGACTGGGAGAAAACGTCTGTAAGTGGGTCAGTAACTGGCTCAATGATAGAAAACAGAGAGTGGTTATTAGTGGTACACACTCAGATTGGGTCACTGTCACTAGTAGGGTACCTCAGGGGTCAGTATTGGGCCCTATTCTCTTCAATATATTTATTAATGAACTTGTAGAAGGCTTGCATAGTAAAGTATCAATTTCTGCAGATGACACTAAACTATGTAAAGTAATTGACACGGAAGAGGACAGTATACTACTGCAGATGGATCTGGATAGATTGGAGGCTTGGGCAGTGGCAGATGAGGTTTAACACTGACAAATGTAAGGTTATGCACATAGGAAGGAATAATGCAAGTCTACCGTACATACTAAATAGTAAAACAATGGGTAACACTGACATGGAAAAGGACCTAGGAATTTTAGTGAACAGCAAACTAAGCTGTAGAAACCAGTGTCAAGCAGCTGCTGCCAAGGCCAATAAGATAATGGGTTGCATCAAAAGGGGCATAGATGCCCGTGATGAGAACATAGTCCTACTACTTTACAAATCACTAGTCTGACCACACATGGAGTACTGTGTACCGTTCTGGGCTCCTGTGAAAAAGGCAGACATAGCAGAGCTGGAAAGTGTACAGAGGAGAGCAACTAAAGTAATAACTGGAATGGGGGGACTACAGTACCCTGAAAGATTATTAACATTAGGGTTATTCACTTTAGAAAAAAGATGACTGAGGGGAGATCTAATTACCATGTATAAATATATCAGGGGTCAGTACAAAGATCTCTACCATCATCTATTTATCCCCAGGACTGTGATTGTGACAAGGGGACATCCTCTGCGTCTGGAGGAAAGAAGGTTTGTACACAAACATAGAAGAGGATTCTTTACGATAAGAGCAGTGAGACTATGGAACTCTGTCTGAGGAGGAGGTGATGGTGAGTACAATAAAGGAATTCAAGAGGGGCCTGGATGTATTTCTGGAGCGTAATAATATTACAGGCTATAGCTACTAGAGAGGGGTCATTGATCCAGGGAGTTATTCTGATTGCCTGATTGGAGTCGGGAAGGAATTTTTTTTCCCCCTTAATTTTTTTGCCTTCCTCTGGATCAACTTGCAGGATAACAGGCTGAACTGGATGGACAAATGTATTTTTTCAGCCTTATATACTATGTTACTATGTCTTTTCATACATTTTTTTTAACATTTCCAAGCAGTCCGTGCACCAGGCTTTCAAATCTACACAAGCTTAGGCTGCTCTCACACTGGCATTTCTATTTTCCGGTATTGAAATCCATCATAGGGTCTCAATACCGGAAAAAAAGCTTCCATTTTGTCCCTATTCATTGTCAATGGGGACAAAACGTAACTGAATAGAACCGAGTGCTCCAAAAAGCATTCCGTTCCGTTCCCATACCGAATGCTGCAGTTTTCTTTCCGTCCTGGGATGCGGAGAAAAACAGATCCGTCATGACCCACAATGCAAGTCAATAGGGACTACCGTTTTTTTCGCCCTATAAGACGCACTTCCTCCCCCCCAAAGGTGGGGGGAAAATAGCAGTGCGTCTTATGGGGCGAATGCTGCTGATTTTGACGAATTTTCAATGATACACCTGGTGTATCAGCTGTGAGGGAGGAGGGGCTGGGGGCCCTCCTCTCTGCTACCTACTGAGCGCTCGTAAGTAATACACAGCGCTGATTATGCGATTATATACATGACAATTAACTATTAGAGATACGATTATACAGTGAACGGGACCCGTGTAGTAGAATACAGTCACTGCACGGGCCCCGCTGTCATTATAAAAGCAGATGCGACCCCCACCCCGTGTATTGAGGGTCATTCACTACAGGGACACTTATGGAGGGGATCTGTGTATGACACATAGCATAAGATGCTATATATGTGTCATCCACAGATCCCCCCCATAACTGTCATACACAGATCCTCATAACAGTGCCATCCAGAGACCCCAATAAGAGCCACCCACAGATCCCCCATAAGTGTCACCCACAGATCCCCCATAAGTGTCACCCACAGATCCCCCATAACAGTGCGTCACCCACAGATCCCCCATAACAGAGCGTCACCCACAGATCCCCCATAACAGAGCGTCACCCACAGATCCCCCATAACAGTGCGCCATCCACAGATCCCCCATAACAGTATAGAGGCATAAAATGTTTTGTAAATGTCCCCCATTGTCTTCCAAATCTGCACAATTTTCACCACAGGATTGCCTAATTCTCCATCCACAAATGGAGCTGAACTTTCTTCCCTGCTTATAGATGGATTATATGCATAGGAAATAACAGAACTGCAAATCCATCACAGAAAATCTAGTCTGGATCAGGGGTGTGCTCTCAAAGAGGCAGTGTTTTCAAGAAGATGCTTTGTAATGCTGAGTACTGTGTGCACTTATCTTAAAGTACCTTTGAGTATACCAAAACCTTCCAGTAAGGCCTCATACACACGAACGTCTCCCTGCTGGGCCTGTGCTGCCGACCATAAATTGCCGGGCACAGACCGTAGGACCGTCACATGCGGGCGCAGACCCATTCACTTAAATGGGGTCCATGGTCCGCATCCGATGGTCCGCACTGCAAAAAAGTAGCGCATGCACTACTTTTTTGCGGTGCGGAGGCACAGACAGAAACCACACGGAAGCACTCCGTGGGGTTCTGTGCCTCTGTTCCGCACCAACCTTATGGATTGTAGATCCATTCAAGTAAATGGGTCTGTATTTATGATGCGGGGTGTCTGCACAGACCGTCAAAAGGCTCTTGCTCCCCATTGGGCTACAAGCCAGATGTCCAGTGACAGGTGTTCTATTGACCTCACCTCACTGCTCTCAAAGTCTATCATGGTGCACAGTAATATACCAATGGAAGCTAGAATGGAGGTCTATCCTCTTCAGCGAAGAGTGCCGCTTTAGTTTCAGACACATTTGTCTGGAGACCATGTGGATAAAGCCATGAAGAGGCATTCACAAGGGGACATTACACTGCTTCATCTCCTGGGATTATGGTGTGGGGTGGCATACGGTATGGTAGTCAGACCCCTTTAGTCTTCATTTCAGGTACACTACCTGCTTGGAATTACATTGATTTAGGTGTGGAACCATTGGTATGGCATTTCTCCAAAGTGTCCCAGAAGCTGTTTTTAAACAGGACACCAGTCCTCCTGTTGCTCTTGCTATGGTGAGCAGCCTGCAAGCCCTAAACATGCTACTACAGTGTTTCTGGCCATGCCTCCCATCGAGCACATCTGGCATGTCATGGGATGGCAGTTCCAAAGGGGGCTGCCAGCAGGTGATCTG
Organism: Bufo gargarizans; assembly: GCF_014858855.1. Classification (NCBI taxonomy): domain Eukaryota; kingdom Metazoa; phylum Chordata; class Amphibia; order Anura; family Bufonidae; genus Bufo; species Bufo gargarizans. The sequence goes on along the minus strand of NC_058081.1, from coordinate 228,314,257 downwards.
CGTGCCCAAGTGCAGTCAGTGTAGCAGAACATTCCTCCGAGAACCATTAATAACCTCACTGATAGCGTGCCAAGACATGTAAGTGTGTGTATTTCCACATGTAGCTTTAATACACTATTGAATAAATACGATACTGAATAAATCAAGATATTCTGAATATTTTGTTTAATTTCTTGTCATTTGCATATCATTATTTATCTATGTCTATCGATCCTGTGAATTCTTTTCTTTCTACAACAGAAGTTCAAATCATTAATCTGTGATGTATTTATTTGGATACATCAGAAAAAAAGGACAAAAAGCATTTTACTTAGGGCTCATGCACACAGCCGTGTACCGGCCGGACCCGCAAAGAGCGGGTCTGCAAAATAGGGGTGCCAGACCGTCCGGTGCCCCTATTTTGCAGACCCGCTTTTTGCACCCTATGACGGATGTGGACCCATTCACTTGAATGGGTCCGCAATCCGGAAAGCCTGTGCTGAACGGAGGCACGGAACCTACGGAGTGCTTCCGTGGGGTTTCTTGCCGTGCCTCCGCACCGCAAAATAGTAGTGCATGTAGTGAATAGGCCCGCGATCCTCATGCGGCGGCCCCATGGTCGGTACCCGTGCATTGCGAACTGCAATTTCTGGTCCGCAGCATGGGCCCGGCCGGCACACGGTCGTGTGCATGAGCCCCTAGGTAAAGAAACACTAAACCTAGAAATGAATGGTAAAAATAAGCAAACGATAAATGTCTCCACACTGTGTCTGTAGGTCTTTCTGCACATTCTGGATATAGACATTTTGAAGACAAGGCAAGGGAAGCAGGGAATTGAGGGAGGAAGTTCTGGTTTTTTATGTATAAGTATATAGTTAGTTTTTTTTTACGATTCTTACCTAATCTATGCATGCTTCTGCCGGCTGGTCATTTTCTGAGATATTACACATTCACAATTTCAATTGCATATGCTTCTACACAGCAGAGCTATAGAGCCACACTTATTATCTGATTTGTATACACTGCGATTGCTACAAAAGTCTGATTTATATTTCTCATTATTTCAGAAAGAGCTCTAAAATTAAACCAATTCACTGGTGGCAGGGAAATCAATCTCTGCTAGAGACGCTTTCAATGAGGCAAGAGACCACCAGCAATTGATGTGTTTTCAATAGGAAAATTGCCTAAAGTGCACACTTTAAAAATGTATTATGTTATGACTGATCAGAGTTAAGGAATATGCAGTGGCCTGGGAACGCCCGTTCTATGTGGTGTAAAGGTGCCAGTGAGCTCAAGCAATGTAAACAATTTCTATGTAAAAGGAGAGCACATTGTTATCACTGTATACACCCCAAAGGAAAGTCCTGTATACACCCATGGCACACCTCAAACCAATACAAAGACATGTAAATGGGACAGTATATGACTGATGAGCAGATACTGTAGATTTGATATGACATCATTAGGCCTCATGCACACGTTTTTTGCATCCGCAAATTGCACGTCCACCCCAAAAAACGGATGCGGCATTTTTTTTTGGAGGCTCTGTTTTTCCCCCACAGATCCCTTGTAATAAATGCCTATCCTTGTCCGCAAATGTGAAAAAAGTAGGATGAACACAAACAGATGAACTATCAGCATTTTTTTGCTGACCCATTGAAATGAATGGGTCCCCATCCTATCCGCAATAAAAACGGAACGGAGGCCGAGAAAAACAACTATCGTGTGCATGAGGCCAAAGAAGCATTGTGCAATCAGACTAAAAATGACCGCATGTAACCATAATGGTAGTGTCACAGGACTGATACTCAGTGTCCTCCCTCCTGCGGTCATTTACAATCAGAAATACTCTTATATTAGGCATATTTCTGGCGCAGATTATGGTGCAAAGGTTATTTGCGCCGCAATCTGCAATTTTTTGTGGCGTGGGCGGCAAACTGCCAGCAGGCTCGTCTCATTCATTATTTTCTACGCCTGTTTTGGGTGTAGAAAATGGTCTAACTTTGAGCCAGCAAGGAAGACGGCTTACATTTAGACCAGTGGTGGTCACGCCAAAGTTATGTAGAGGCCAGCGCCTCTTTATAACGCCGGCGAATCCACCGCCAGCTAAACGACTTATTAAGACCGGTGTCTGAAACGCCAGTCTTAATAAATGACCCCCAAAGTTTATAAAAATGAATTATGCAGCTCACCACCATGTAGAGAGATAATAGTTTGGATAGTATCACACACTCAGCATCTTCAGTTGACAGATGACGTATTTGAGGTTAGTAAATGACCCCCATAGGTCTTGTGCGTCAGGTCGAGTGCTAATGGTACCTCAATATGCTGCATCTTGCTTCCCTTTCTAAGATAAATGCTGCATGTCATACATCAGAAGTTGCCCTGATCAACAAAAAGTGGTGATTGACTGTGGATCCAAAATAGAACTAAAATGCCGAGTGTGAGATACTATCCGAACTAGTGTCACAGGACCACTGTCCTACAGGACATTTCACACATACATGAAATGCATGGATGCAGACCCATTCACTTCAATGGGGCCGCAAAAGATGCGGACAGCACACGGAGTTGCTTCGTTCCGTGGGCCGCATAAAAAATATAACCTGTCCTATTCTTGTCCGCAAAACGGACGCAAATTGTGGAACACACACGGACGCCATCCGTGTTTTGTGGATCCGCAATTTGCGGACCGCAAAACACACAACGGTCGTGTGCATGTAGCCTAAGACATAAAGTATTTTTCGCTTTTTAACACGTACCTAATAATGAGACACACTTAGATTTTTGAGGAGGAAAATTACAAAAAAAATATTTTGAACCAAAAAGTGTGCTTTTGGTGGTTTTTGAACTAATGATGGTCTGTGGATGACACTATTATGGGGGATCTGTGGATGACACTATTATGGGGGATCTGTGGATGATACTGTTATGGGGGATCTGTGGATGATGCACTGCTATGAGGAATCTGTGGACGACACTGTTGTGGAGGGGGTCTGTGGATGATGCACTGTTATGGGGGCATCCGTGGATGACACTGTTATGGAGATCTGTGGATGACACTGTTATGGGGATCTGTGGATGACACACTGTTATGAGGGATCTGTGGATGACACTGTTGTGGAGGGGGTCTGTGGATGATGCACTGTTATGGGGGATCTGTGGATGACACTGTTATGGTGATCTGTGGATGAAACTGTTATGGGGGATCTGTGGATGACACATATATAACATCTTATGCTGGTCACCTCTGTGTCTTCTCATGTTCCTGTGTAAATAGTGACCCCCCATTACACCGGCCCTGCTCACAGCAGTCTTCATATGTAAAGTCTAGTCATGTAATCCTCAACCAGTGGCTCTGCTTTGTTAAACGGTGATCCTCTGTAGTAGTACTCACTATCAAACTAGCAGGCAGGCCGTCAGGGTAACGTCATTCACTCTCCTGCTCCGCCAGCTTCATTAATGAAGTGGGAGGAGCATGACGGAGTTAGTGACGCTACCCAGCTGGCCTGCCTGCTAGTTTGATAACAAGTACTACTACTACAGAGGATTACCGTTTAACAAAGCAGAGCCACTGTGCAAGCATGACCACCACTGCTGGATTGCAGGGTGGTCTGTAACCATGGAAACGAGCAGTGTATAATGTGATGGAAAAATGAATCCAGCCAGCAAAGGAAGCAATATGGAGAATCACAATACATTAGAAAGTGCCTTGTATTAACTTCCTCTACATGATAAATGGCACTTGCTGAAGTGAGACAACTCCTTTAAAGGAAAATGTTATTTTATCCTTTTAGGGTACTTTCACACTTGCGTTCCGTTATTGGACCATGTGATCTGACATCACCACAGGTCCTTTAGCCGGCAGCTCATGATTAAAGAAGTAAGGAGATCGGCAACTACGCGATCAAGAGGAGAAGCTGAGTTAATGATTTTTAATTTTTTAACCCTCAATTGAACATTTTATAAGGGAAAATAATACAGTGAATAGACTGTCATCTTAGCAACCATGCGTGAAAATCGCACCCCCACTTAGCCCCATTTACTTCTATGGGGCCTGCGTTGCGTGATAAACGCACAATATAGAGCATGCTGAGATTTTCACGCAACGCATAAGTTATGCGTGAAAATCACCACTCATGTGCACAGCCCCATAGAAGTGAATGGGTCCGGATAAAGTGCGGGTGCAATGCTCTCATCTCACGCATTGCACCCGCGCGGAAATCTCGCCCGTGTGAACTCAGCCTAATACAGTGTGTATTACTCATACAGCTTCCTGCCTGTGAGATCAAGGGGGCAGGATCTCACAGGCTTTCCGCCAGAAGGCAGCCACGATGCCTAAGGAAGGCATCGCGCTGCCTTCCATGCCATCGGGTCCCCATTACAGCAGCACGGGGACCCGATGGCTTCCACAATCGCCACCGGAATGACCCGTAAATGCAGCAAACCACAGGTCTGAATTGACCTGCGGTTTGCTGCGATCGCCAATACGGGGGGGGGGGTCACAGGACCCCCCTCGGCATTGTCACAGAGTGCCTGCTGAATGATTTCAGCAGGCACTCTGTTCCGATCACTGCCCGCCGCACGGCGGTGATCAGAAATACACAGGGCGTACAGGTACGCCCTGTGTCCTTAAGGACTCAGACATCAGGGAGTACCTGTACGCGGCGCCCTGTGTCCGCAAGAGGTTAAAGGTCTGCGCATGCCAGATCTGTTTTGGCGGACAATTTGGTGCCGGATCCGGCATTAATGCATTTCAATGGAAATCAAGTGTTCCAGAATTTTGGCCAGAGAAAATACAGCAGCCAAATACCGTAAGAGTGACTGAACTGAAGACATCCTGATGCATACTGAACGGATTGCTCTCCATTCAGAATGCATCAGGATAAAACTGAAGCGTTTTTTTCTGGTATTGAGCCCCTAGAACGGAACTCAATACCGGAAAACTTTGACGCAAGTGTGAAAGTACCCTTAGCAAAACAGTTTTTATTTTTTGATTACAGATTTCTTTATTCTGTTTCCTGCACATGATTATGGGTGTGACCATCCTGCCAGAGCCCTTTTAAAGGGTTTCTACCACTTTGTTTTCACATAATTAGCTTTCAGACACTAGCGATCCGCTAGTGTCTGCTCTGCCAAACAATCCTAATATAATAGCTTTTGGGGCAGCCGTTTCGCTAAAAAAAGAACTTATATTGATATGCTAATGACCCTCTAGGTGCTATGGGGGCGTCATTAGCACCTAGAGGATCGGTCTACCTTCACAAAATGCCGCCGCCCAGCGCGTCCCTCCAGCCCGCCCATCTCCTCCGGAATGCGATCAAGCGGACGAATTCTCGCGCATGCGCCGTGCGCGTCTGTATTCGGCGCATGCGCAGTTCTTTTTTTTAGCGAAACGGCTGCCCCAAAAGCTATTATATTAGGATTGTTTGGCAGAGCAGACACTAGCGGATCGCTAGTGTCTGAAAGCTAATTATGTGAAAACGAAGTGGTAGAAACCCTTTAAACATTAAGAAAATTGCTTTGACCCTATTTATATATGGGAGAGTTTTCTAGGCATTAGTGATGGACAAACATCGGCCGGGACAATTCGCGAACGCGATCAAATGTTCACGAACCGCAAGTTCGCGGCAGGCCCCATTCACTTTAATGACATGCGAACCTGAAAAACCTTCAGGTCATATTTGCAGCCACCAAATACATACCAGATGTATTATGCGAATTTGCGATCTCCATTCATTATTTTTTTTAATGTAATTTCCGCTTATGCGCAAAATAGGTGTGGCCTCATACAGCAACTGGTTTCCACCGACCCGAAGTTGGATGCGATCAGAAAAGATGGTTGGCAGCCGCTTTCACAACGTTGAGGAAGAAATCCTGATTACTGTAAATAATTTTACATAAAAGCACTGTATTTGATTACATTTCACATGCACGTCAGAACAATCGCTTTATATGCAGATAGAGTGTTTAAAAAAATGTGCCATTGTGAAAATCCCTAATGATGCAATTTTTTTTTTCCGCAGTACACACAACTTAGAAAATCTCAGTAGATATTAGTGATTGGTGAACCAAGTATTGTTGTAACATCACAGCACTATGTCTGTAGCATGTATGTATGGACAGCAGAGAAATATCTCTCACATGCACATTGAACATCCATTGTATTGCACCCCTCAATCAGTATTTTGTGGAAACAGGTATATGGCACCCCTCAATCAGTATTTTGTGGAAACAGGTATATGGCACCTCTCAATCAGTATTTGGAGAAAACAGGTATATAGCACCCCATAATCAGTATTTGGTGGAAGAAGGTATATAGCAATAGCACCCCTCAATCAGTATTTTGTGGAAACAGGTATATGGCACCCCTTAATCAGTATTTTGCGGAAACAGGTGTATGGCACCCCTTAATCAGTATTTGAAGGAAACAGGTATATAGCACCCCTCAATCAGTATTTGGCAGAAACAGGTGTATGGCACCCCTCAATCAGTATTTGAAGGAAACAGGTATATAGCACCCCTCAATCAGTATTTTGTGGAAACAGGTATATGGCACCCCTCAATCAGTATTTTGTGGAAACAGGTATATGGCACCCCTCAATCAGTATTTTGTGGAAACAGGTATATGGCACCCCTCAATCAGTATTTGGTGGAAACAGGTATATGGCACCCCTCAATCAGTATTTGGCAGAAACAGGTGTATGGCACCCCTCAATCAGTATTTGAAGGAAACAGGTATATAGCACCACTCAATCAGTATTTGGTGGAAGAAGGTTAATAGCAATAGCACCCCTCAATCAGTATTTAGTGGAAGAACGTATATGGCACCCCTCAATCAGTATTTGGCGGAAACAGGTATATAGCACCCCTCAATCAGTATTTTGTGGAAACAGGTATATGGCACCCCTCAATCAGTATTTTGTGGAAGCAGGTGTATCGCAGCCCTCAATCAGTATTTGGTGGAAGAAGAAGGTATATAGCAATAGCACCCCTCAATCAGTATTTAGTGGAAGAAGAAATATCACAGCCCTCAATCAGTATTTGGCGGAAGAAGGTATATAGCAATAGCACCCCTCAATCAATATTTAGTGAAAAAAGGTATATGGCACCCCTCAATCAGTATTTGGCAGAAACAGGTGTATGGCACCCCTCAATCAGTATTTGGAGGAAACAGGTATATAGCACCCCTCAATCAGTATTTGGTGGAAGAAGGTATATAGCAATAGCACCCCTCAATCAGGATTCTGTGGAAGAATGTATATGGCACCCCTCAATCAGTATTTGGCGGAAACAGGTATATAGCACCCCTCAATCAGGATTTTGTGGAAGAAGGTATATGGCAGCCCTCAACCAGTTTATTTGGGTTATATCACACCTGTTGCAATTACTTATTCCAATAGCGTTTGTTCCTCGATATAGCTACGGTATCTCACCAGAACCGCACACAACTGCTGCACAATACGAATGCACTATAATATACTTTCTATGTTAGAAGGTATATTAAAGATATATCACACCCCTCAGTTTATTTATTTTTTTGAGGGGGGGGGGGGCAACAGGTATATCACACCAGTTGCAATTAGTTATTCCAATAGCATTTGTTCCTCTGTATAGCTGCGGCATCGCAGGAGAACCGCACACAACTGCTGCACAATACAAATGCACTATAATATACTTTCTATGTTAGAATGTACAGTCGTGGCCAAAAGTTTGGAGAATGATACAAATATTAGTTTTCACAAAGTTTGCTGCTAAACTGCTTTTAGATCTTTGTTTCAGTTGTTTCTGTGATGTAGTGAAATAATTACACGCACTTCATAAGTTTCAAAGGCTTTTATCGACAATTATATGACATTTATGCAAAGAGTCAGTATTTGCAGTGTTTGCCCTTATTTTTCAGGACCTCTGCAATTTGACTGGGCAATCAACTTCTGGGCCAATTCCTGACTGATAGCAACCCATTCTTTCATAATCACTTCTTGGAGTTTGTCAGAATTAGTGGGTTTTTGTTTGTACACCCGCCTCTTGAACATTGACAACAAGTTCTCAATGGGATTAAGATCTGGGGAGTTTCCAGGCCATGGACCCAAAATGTCAACGTTTTGGTCCCTGAGCCACTTAGTTATCACTTTTGCCTTATGGCACGGTGCTCCATCGTGCTGGAAAATGCATTGTTCTTCACCAAACTGTTGTTGGATTGTTGGAAGAAGTTGCTGTTGGAGGGTGTTTTGGTACCATTCTTTATTCATGGCTGTGTTTTTGGGCAAAATTGTGAGTGAGCCCACTCCCTTGGATGAGAAGCAACCCCACACATGAATGGTCTCAGGATGCTTTACTGTTGGCATGACACAGGACTGATGGTAGCGCTCACCTTTTCTTCTCCGGACAAGCCTTTTTCCTGATGCCCCAAACAATCAGAAAGAGGCTTCATCGGAGAATATGACTTTGCCCCTGTCCTCAGCAGTCCATTCACCATATTTTCTGCAGAAGATCAATCTGTCCCTGATGGGGTTTTTTGGAGAGAAGTGGCTTCTTTGCTGCCCTTCTTGACACCAGGCCATCTTCCAAAAGTCTTCGCCTCACTGTGCGTGCAGATGTGCTCACACCTGCCTGCTGCCATTCCTGAGCAAGCTCTGCACTGGTGGCACTCCGATCCCGCAGCTGAATCCTCTTTAGGAGACGATCCTGGCGCTTGCTGGACTTTCTTGGACGCCCTGAAGCCTTCTTAACAAGAATTGAACCTCTTTCCTTGAAGTTCTTGATGATCCTATAAATTGTTGATTGAGGTGCAATCTTAGTAGCCACAATATCCTTGCCTGTGAAGCCATTTTTATGCAACACAATGATGGATGCACGCGTTTCTTTGAAGGTCACCATGGTTAACAATGGAAGAACAATGATTTCAAGCATCACCCTCCTTTTAACAGGTCAAGTCTGCCATTTTAACCCAATCAGCCTGACATAATGATCTCCAGCCTTGTGTTCGTCAACATTCTCACCTGAGTTAACAAGACGATTACTTAAATGATCTCAGCAGGTCCTTTAATGACAGCAATGAAATGCAGTGGAAAGTTTTTTGGGGGATTAAGTTAATTTTCATGCCAAAGAAGGACTATGCAAATTATCTAATCACTCTTCATAACATTCTGGAGTATATGCAAATTGCTATTATAAAAACTTAAGCAGCAACTTCCTCCAATTTCCAATATTTATATAATTCTCAAAACTTCTGGCCACGACTGTATATTATAAGTGTATAACAAACCTCAGTAAGTCGCACCTATCGATAGCACACCTATACCAGCCCTTAAAAGGACTTTTGTGGCCCTATTACCTAGCGTTTGGTGTCTCTAACAGTCTGTCTGTGCTCCACACAGCAACCTCTCCTTAAACTGGCAAAACACAGAATGTAAAATGGCTGCCAGATCGGGTTTATTTATAGGGTAGGGGTGTGTCCATGTGCTGAAACGTCTCAATTGGCTGCCCTGCTCCACCTGATGGATGTGTCATGGGTCAAAGTTCGGCGCTATGCAAAAAAATATGGCACGTGCGAATATGTTTGCATGTTCGGCGAATCGTGAACGAGCAAAGTTTGCCGCGAAACGACCGCCGGGCGAACCGCAAGGCCATCTCTAGTAGGCATGCTCTGTGACCTGTGCAGAATTCATTGTACAATGAAAAAATAGATAAGCTTTGACAATCACCTACTGTGAATGGTGGAGCCTGTCTTATCTATACGCAGAAGTGTCATTACAGGCGGGATAAGAATAACAGAAAAGCAGGTAACTGCAGTAAAGTGCTCTGTATAGACCAAAAAGTGGTGCTTATTATTAGGCTTAGTGGTCAGTGTGAAAACTGCAGGATTTTATGATTTTTGTTTAAATATAAATATTGACATGGAAAATTAAAAATAACATCATCAAAAATTCTTAAAAAATATGTTAAACATTAAAAACATTAAAAAATTCTTCTCCGACTGGAGAAGAAAAAGTTCAGTCTCCAGAAGTGTCAAGTCTTCTTTACTGTAACAACTGTGAATCTGTGGAATAGACTTCCTTAGGACGTGGTCACAGCAGGAACAGTGGACAGTTTTATAAAGGGCTATGATGAATTATTAAAAGTAAATAACATTAATGCTTATAAAAATGTGTAGAAATCTGAATCTCACTTCCTTCTGGGATTCGCGTCCCCACCTATACCTTGGTTGAACTTGATGGATTTATGTATTTTTTTCGACTGTATAAACTATGTAACTATGACAACATGTGAAGCACCCTTCTCTCTTGCTCAACATCTCCTCTGAGAAGCAGAAGACATCAGCCGCTTCACCACACTGGAATTCTTCACATACCCAAAGGAGCAGAGCAAGAAGCAAGGCAGGGCATGTGTGTCCACCTCAGCAGGTTCAATAGAAACATACTAACATTATTTCTGGAATATCTGGGGCTATAAACATTTTATATATAAGCAATACAAAAATGATCATAATTATGGACTGGATTTAACTACAAACAATACTAATTGTGGGCCAACCCCTTGAACTAGACAGAAAAATATAGGCTGCTACATTAATCTGTCAGTGGAGGAAGGATTATGCAGCCCATAACTCCTTCTACCCCGGGCCAGTTTTCACTCTCCTGCCCAGGCCATTTTTTGCAAATCTGACATGTGTCACTTTATGTAGCAATAACTTTGGAACGCTTTTAGGCTACTTTCACACTTGCGGCAGTGTGATCCGGCAGGCAGTTCGGTCGTCGGAACTGGCCGCCGGATCAGCCGATCTCCCGCTGACTGAAAGCATTTGTGAGACGGATCCAGATGTGGATCCGTCTCACAAATGCATTGCAAGGACGGAAATTTTAATTTCTCCGCCTTTAAAACAGAAAGTGATACCTCATAAAATATGTATTACTTAACATTCCCCATATGTCTATTTTATGTTGGCATCATTTTGTAAATGTAATTTTATTTTTTTAGGACGTTCGAAGGCTAAGAATTTTAGACACAATTCTTAACATTTTTAAGAAAATTTCAAAAACCCACTTTTTAAGGACCAGTTCAGGTCGGAAGTCACTTTGTGGGGCTGACATAGCAGAAACCCCCATTAATTACCCCATTGCAGAAACTACACCCCTCAAGTTACTCAAAACAGATTTTATAAACTTTGTTAACCCTTTAGGTGTTCCACAAAAATGCAAGGAAAATGGAGATGTAATTTCACTTTATTGGCAAATTTTCAATTTTCATGAATTTTTTTCTTTAACAAATCGAGGGTTAACAGCCAAACAAAACTCAATATTTATTACCCTGATTCTCTGGTTTACAGGAATACCCCATATGAGGTTGTAAACTGATGCAAGGGCACATGGCGGGGCGCAGAAGAAAAGGAGCGCCATATGGTTTTTAGAAGGCAGATTTGAAGACCCCCTGATGCACCCCTACAGTAGAAACTCCCAAAAGTGATGGAAACTACGGGATAAGGTGACAGTTTTATGTGTACTATTTTGGGGTGCATATGATTTTTAGTCGCTCTATATAACTTTTTTTATTTGGAAAGGTAACCCAAAAATGGCTGTTTTGGCACAGTTTTTATTTTTTGTTTTTTACAACGTTCATCTGACAGGTTAAATCATGTGCTATTTTATAGAGCAGGTTGTTACGAACGCAATGATATCAAATATGATATGATAATGAATCTACTTTCTTTGTTTATTTCAGTTTTACATAATAAAGAAACATTTTTCGCCATATAAGATGCACCGGCCCATAAGACGCACCTACGTTTTAGAGGAGGGCAATAAGAAAAACCCTTTTTTTTACACCTCTGGTCAGACCACCTTTAAGACCCCCAATGTTAATGAGACTTCAACTGATAGCCCCAATAAGACCCCCAATGTTAATAAAACCTCAGATCAGACCCCCAATCAGACCTCAGCTCAGACCCCAATGTGAATGACCAGAATCAGACCTCAGATAAGAGCCCCAGGCCTCTCATCAGCCCCCATATGCCTCATATCAGCCCCCATATGCCTCATATCAGCCCCCATATGCCTCATATCAGCCCCCATATGCCTCATATCAGCCCCCCATATGCCTCTCACCAGCCCCCCATATGCCTCTCACCAGCCCCCCATATGCCTCTCACCAGCCCCCATTACCTCTCATTAGCCCCCAGCAGCCTCATATCAGCCCACATTGCCTCTCTTCAGTCCCCAGCAGCCTTTTCAGCCCCCAGCAGCCTCTCTTCAGCCCCTAGCCATGTTATATTAGCCCCCAGCAGCCTCTTCAGACCCCATCCATGTATATTAGTCCCCATCAGCCTCTTTTTAGCCCCCATCAGCCTCTTTTTAGCCCCCAGCAGCCTCTTTTTAGCCCCCAGCAGCCTCTCTTCAGCCCCCAGCCATGTTATATTAGCCCCCATCAGACTCTCTTCAGCCCCCAGCCATGTTATATTAGCCCCCATCAGCCTCAATAAATAAAATAAAAAAACACTTACCTCTCCTGCTCCTGGACGTCGCCGCTCCTCACCTACATCGTGATCTTCTTCCTCCTGCTGTCGGCTGTGCTGTGATCTGACGTGCACAGTGTGAGGTCACACAGCCCTCACGCTGTGTGCAGCCTTCACAGCCGAAGACCAGGAAGGCTTCACCGCTTCCTGGTCCTCCGGTACTAATGAGCGCTTTCATAATGGAAGCACTCATTAGTATTCGTCCTTATAAGACGCAGGGGCATTTCCCCCCCACTTTTGGGGGAAAAAATGCGTCTTATGGGGCAAAAAATACGGTATGTTTTGTCTCCATTTTCTGAACACCATATTTATTTAAATTTTTACGCCGATCGTCTTGTGCAGAGGCTCATTTTTTGCAGGAAAAGTTTATGTTTTTATTGGTAGCATTTTTGGGTACATATGATTTTTTTTGATCATTCAATATTACACTTTATGTGGCAAGGTGACCCAAAAAATTGTTGTTTTGGCACAGTTTTTTTTATTTTATTTTTACAGTGTTCACCTGAGGGGTTAGGTCATGTGATACTTTTATAGAGCCGGTCGTTACGGACGCGGCAATACCTAATATGTATACTTTTTTTTATTTATTTAAGCTTTACACATTAATAGCATTTTTGAAACAAAAAAAATGATGTTTTATATCTCCATAGTCTGAGAGCCATATTTTTTTATATTTTTTTACAGATTGTCTTAGGTAGGGTCTAATTTTTTGCGGGATGAGGTGATGAGGTTTGATTGGTACTATTTTGGGGGGCATATGCCTTTTTGATCACTTGGTGTGCACTTTATGTGACGTTAGGTGACAAAAATTGCATTTTTTGAATTTTTTTTTAATGGTGTTTATTAGACTGGGTGGATCATGTGATATATTTACAGAGCCAGTCGTTACAGACATGGCAATACTTAATATGTGTGTTTTTTCTATTTTTTTATTATAAAATCTGGGAAAGGGGCATTTTTTTTATTTTTTTATTGAAACTTTTTTTTTAACCTTTATTTCTGCCCCACTCTGGTCCCCATGCCATGTAAGGCATTGGGCAGCCTCTGCACGGCATCGGGCTGCATTGTCACCCATCGGGTCCCTGCCACAGCAGCGCGGGGACCCGATTGGCTCCCTCACCTGCCGCAAACCCCTTCTATGCCGTGATCATCGCTGACCGCGGCATAGAAGGGGTTAATCCGCCGCCATCGGCTTTTACAGAGATGCTGGCAGATACAGCAGGGCCCCTGCTGTTATAGACTGCCGGGCCCCTGCAGTGATCTGGTGTGCACGACTCCGGTGCCCGCCTGATCACCATGACGTAATACTATACGTCATGTGTCACGAAATGGTTAATGTCTCCAAGATCCTTTGCAAGGAACACAATATCAAAGAATGCCAATTAAAAAAATAAAATAAAAACTCCCCCTGCCACTGCTGTTCAGATGCTGCTCCAGTCCTCGCTCCTCTATTCATCCTGGGCCAGGACAAGAATAGGTGAGAAGCAGGGATTGAAATAACATTAGAAGGGCCCCAGCAGATGATTGGTGGAAATTAGTAATGCTTCTATGTTATTTTCAATATTGTCTCACCCATTTATTTATTTTTTTTTACAAAAGTTTCTCCCTGGAAAAGCACAGCATTTCTCCCTTTAACTCCTTAGTGACCAGCCTGTTTTTGGCCTTAATGACCAAGAGTTTTTCTTCCTTTTTTCATTGTCGCGTTCTAAGAGCTAAAACTTATTTTTTATTTTTTTCGTCTATATAGCTGTATGAGGGCTTGTTTTTTGTAAAGTTGTAATTTTTTATGGCGCCATTTTGGGGTACCATAACTTTCTGATTGAACTTTTATTAACTCTTTCTGGGTGGGAGATGGGAAAAACAGCTAATCTCCCACTGTGTTTTTACGTTACAAAGTTTACGACGTTCATTTTTCGGTATAAATAACATAATATCTATATTCTCTGGGTCCGTATGATTACAGTAATACCAAATACATATAGTTTTTTTTAAGTTTTACAACTTTTTTGCAATAAAACCTCTTTTTTTAAAATGATAAAAAGGTTTTTGCATCGTTGCTTCCCAAGACCCATAATTTTTATTTATTTTTTTCTATGGAGTTGTGTAAGGGCCTGATTTTTGCGGCACGACTTTTAATTTTCTTTGGTATCATTTTGGAGTAAATGACGCTTTTAGATCGCTTTTTATTAAGTTTTTTTGGAGGCAACTAAGAATAAATTAGCAATTCTGTCAATTTTTTTTTACAGTGTTCACCGTAGGGGATAAATTACATGATATTTATGTATTCCGGGTCGTTACGGACGTGGCAATACCAAACATATGGGGGAGAGATTTTTTTTTTGCAATTTCCTTCATTGAAAAGTGCATTTTAAATTAAAAAAAAAAGGCATATGAGGTTGGCGATGAGGAGTGAATAAATTAGCAGTGGGGCGGTGCTGGGCTCAAGGAGAAGGGGTGCGGCTGGGCTCCAACGGACAGAAGAACAGCCCCTTCGGCTACTTAATTAGGTAATTTGCATATTAATAAAAGCGATTTTATAGACAAATTACAAGACACAGGGCAGTAATACTAGTATATTGTAATATAAATCGTGAAGACTGATTTGGTCATGTTAACAGCTCAGTAAGTGAAATCCTGGTGACAGAATGCCTAATATTCACTTTTCTTCAATTTTTAGGAACAATACAAATTTCATATATTTTTCTTCATGCTTTGATTTGGAATAGAATGTGTAGAGTTCCCAATGCATTTGTGTGTATGGAAATAAAAGCTATTAGAAGGATTTTGAGCTTAATTCACTTTTTTAAACACACTGCTATTATTTTTAACACAACTCTACACTCCATCTACCCCACTGAAGTGAATGTACCTGTCGCTGTATACTGTGCATTTGAAGAGCTTGACATTAGTGTAAACCCAGGCTAAATATTACAATTTAGGTGTATTTATAAATGAGAAAAGCTAATGAATGTTTTCACACAGGGTTACTTTATATAGTGGAGTAAATAGGTGCTATATATTACTTATCCTTATAAACCCTTTCTCTTGTACAGTATGACATAAACCCAAAGTAATACTTAATGCCCTGCCCTTGCATCTATTTTCAGATACCTAATGCAGAGCTTGTTAGGCAACTTTCACAGCAGGGGAAAGGTTTAACAGAATAGAAATAAGTCACGCAGGATCCCCAACGGAAAGAATGTGGGTGACAACAATGGCTTCCACTGAGAGCCATTTTTACTATACGGACGTCCTATTCTTTACAAAAGAATCCAACAATCACACACTGAAATAACATGAAAAGCACAGTGTGTTAAATTTACCTTTGTAGGCTTAAAAATGTATTAACACCAAAATGCCCATGTAATGAATGAAGAAATGTTTAAAGGACTTTACTGTATGGGACACACTAATATGGTGCCGACAGCACGATATATACTTACATTAAAAATATACAAGTATGTCTCTACTTTACTTAAAGGGGTTGTGTCACTTCAGCAAGTGGCATTTATCATGTAGAGAAAGTTAATACCAGGCACTTACTAATGTATTGTGATTGTCCATTTTGTCTCCTTTGCTGGCTTGAAAATGTTTTCCATTACATTACACACTTCTCGTTTCCAGAGGCTATGACCACCCTGAAATCCAGAAGTGGTGGACATGCTTGCACATTATAGAAACAAGCACCGACCTCTCTGGTGACCGGAACCGTGGGAGAACACATAGGAACGCATGCGCAGCAGTTCCCATACCTGCCACCTTGTATCTGCGCTGCAGCCATGCCCGTAACCCCTGAAAACGAGCAGTGTATAATGCGATGGAAAAATGAATCCAGCCAGCAAAGGAGGCAATATGGACAATCACAATATATTAGTATGTGCCTGGTATTAACTTCCTCTACAGGATAATGTCATTTGCTGAAGTGAGACATATAATATAGTCAGGCATAGGATCCAGCCGGTTTTCTCTGGTTCTGCCAAACCGTTTGTTAAAATTACAGCAGGTTCGCAGGACCGGTGAGAAGCAGGAATCCCGACCCGGTCCTGCAGCATAAATCAATCCCCCACACGCAGCAAATTAATCCCCAGCTCAAGTCCCCCCTTTCCCCCGAGAAATGTAATTACCAGTGGCTCGGCAGTCAGCTGCTGCTGGCTTGTTGCTCCGGCAGCCAATCAGAGGCTGGTGTAGGCGGAGCGATGACATCATCGCGTCCGTCTGAACCGAGATTTGTACTGAGCGGGACACAGGCCGCCAGAAGAGGCGTGCATCGCTGCCAGCATGGAGGTATGTGTTGTTTTTTTTTCTTTTATGTAGCGGGTATGGGGGCATCAACTGGGGGCATTACTGGCACATCCTGGTGGACACTATGGGGGCATTACTGGCACATCCTGGTGGACACTATGGGGGCATTTACTGGCACATCATGAGGGACACTATGGGGGCATTACTTGCAAGTTGCAAATCATGGGGGACACTATGGGGGCATCTACTGGCACATCATGGGGGGCACTATAGGGGCATTACTGGCACATCATGGGGGACACTATAGGGGCATTACTGGCACATTATCGGGGACACTGGGAGTATTTATACTGGTACATCATGGGGGACACTATGGGGGCATTTATAGTGGCACATCATGGGGGCACTATGGGGGCAATTATACTGGCACATAATGGGGGACTATGGGGCATTTACACTGGCAAATCATGGGGGCATCTACTATGGTGGCACATCTGGGCTATCTACTCGGGGGAATTTATATTGGCACATTATGGGGGCACCTACTGGGGGGCAGTTATACTGGCACATCATGGGTGACAATATGGGGGTATCTACTGGGGGTATTTATACTGGCACTTCATGGGGGACACTATGGGGGCATCTATACTGGCACATCATTGGGGACACTATAAAGGAATCCTATACTGGAAGATTATGGAAGCACTATGGGGTTGGAAGGGGAGAGAACACTATGGGGGCATATTATATAGGCACATTATGGGGGCACTATGAGAAAAAGGAAGGAGCACTATGGTGGCATCTACTTGGGGCACTATATAGGGCCATTTTATACTGGCACATTATGGGGGACACTATGGGTATGAGGAGAGGAGCACTATGTGAGCATTAAATAGGAGTATTCTATACTTGCACACATTATCGGGGCACTATAGGGATATTAGCTCAACAGGGGGCACTAAGAGGAGGAATTTTTTCTACTGGCACACAGAACGGGAGCATTTCTGAACTAGTGCACATTATTAGGGGGCATTTTTTGTACTGGGGCACATTACAAGGGACATTCTTTGTACTGGTGCTCATTTTAAGAGGCCAGTTTGCCCCCACAGTAATACTGCTCCAAAGTTTCACCAATAGTAATAATTCTCTGCCAGAGTGCACTTAGTAGTAATAATGTTCCCACTGTGCCCCAGAAGTAATAATGCTCTCATAGTACCCATAATAGTAACCATGTTCCCCATAGTCCCCCAGTAGTAACAGGGGGACATAATGTTTTACACTTTTAGTGTCAGGGGAACTATTTGCTGGGCGCAGTTATTTGCAGGGCAGTGTCTGCCAATAATTATTGAAGGGCACTATCTGTGTGGTACTAGTGTTATCAGGGGGTTTATCTGTTTCTGCTGTTTAGTATTGGGGAGCACAGTGGGCACAGTACTGGGGGCACTATCTGTGTGGCACTGGCATTTTCAGGTGTACAGTTTAGTATAGTATTGGGGAGCACAGCAGGCACAGTATTAAATGTGGCAGGATGAGTTGTTCAGAAGGTAGGAGGATGGAAATGTAGTAACCTAAGATTTTTTTTGTCAAACTGCAGAGACGAGAGATGGGTGAAATTATCATGGCGGTCTGGTCTGAAAGGAGAAGATTAGGAAAGAGAACATCTACATCAGAGGAGAAGTCACTTGTTATAAGAGGTATGTGGCGCTGTATTCTGGATAGCACTGAATATAATGTGCATGCAAATATGTCTTTAGTGCTAGGTACAAATGTGTATGAAATGTATATGGTGTAGGTAAATCTACTGTAAGTGTAGCCTAGGGGTCATTTATATACTGTATGGTGTATATTGTATATGTGATTATGTGAGTGTAGTGTCTATATAGTCTGTTTAGATATGCATACCTCCCAACCATCCCAGATCTGGCATAACTACTGTGTGGGGGGCACAATGGAGACATTATGTGGAGTTAGAGATGTGGGCCAGCGCTTTAAAAAAACTTGTTGTGACAAGCTTTGCACGCCTCTGATAGTTTAGCTACTTGGGCTTTTTGAAAGTTGGGTGGTATGTGTGTGTAGTGTATATGTGGTGTATTTATGTATGTGTACCATGTATATGGTGTATTTATGTGTATGTGTGTTGCATATCTATTGTGTATGTATATATAAACATGTGTTGTGACGCTGCATGCCTGCCGATGAGTAGGGAACCTATTTGAATCCCACCCCTGAATATAGTGTTTTAAAGAGCCATTGAATACAATATTCAGCTATAACATTAAAACTACCTTGCTCATATTACGTCGGTCTGACCCACTGAAGCATGGATTCCATATGGGCTCTAAGGATCTTTTAAGTCCTGCAAAATGCAATATCCATGGATAACACTTATCTTATTTTTTTTTTTCAGCACATTAAACAGATGCTCCATAGGACTGTAATCTGGAGGATCAACTTTTAAATAGAATCCGTCCGCAGTTTTATGGTGTCCTAACTAAGGGCAACCTAAACTAGTGATTGATCCCCTGAGCAAAATGCAACCCCAGACATTTTTCTAAAATCTTGTATTGAACAGTGTATAATGATGGGTCCTGATATTCCTGAGATGCTGATTTTCTCTGCCCCCTGCTGCTGATTCAGTTGGAAAAAATCTGTCAATCAGTGGCAGGGGGTGCAGAAAGCCGTGAGCTCATGAATATGAGGACTTAGTGGTATGCACTGGAGCTCTTAGAACCTAGCAGCATAAAACTGCTGACAGATTCCCTTTAAGGCCCCTTTCACACAGGCGAGTATTCCACGCGGGTGCAATGCGTGATGCGAACGCATTGCGCCCGCACGGAATCCGGACCCATTCATTTCAATGGGTCTGTGTACATGAGCGTTGGTTTTCATGCATCACTTGTGCGTTGTGTAAAAATCGCAGCATGTTCTATAGTCTAAGATTTTCACGCAACGCTGGCCCCACAGAAGTTAATGGATCTTCGTGAAAATCGTATCCGCAAGCAAGTTCAGATGCGATGCGTTTTTCACGGATGGTTGCTAAGAGATGTTGTTTGTATATATGTATAGATGTTGTTTGATGCTTGGTAAACGCATCAAAACGCATTGCACCTGCGTGATAAAAACTGAACAACTGAAGGTGATCGCAGGCAAAACGCATGCGCATTTTTCACTGAACGCATTCGCAACGCATCCAGCACTTTGAGCTCTTTGTTATGTTCCTTAGAGCTTAGACTATGCCCAGATTTCTGCAGAGTGGTAGGGTGCATTATCCTGTTTAACCGCCTCCGGAAAGCCTAACGCAGATGTGCGGTCCGGAGGCGGCAGCCCTGCGCATAGTGACGCATATACGCGTCATCTCGCGAGGGCCGGGATTTCCTGTGAACATGCGCACACAGGCGCGCGCGCTCACAGGAACGGAAGGTAAGCGAGTGGATCTCCAGCCTGCCAGCGGCGATCGCTCGCTGGCAGGCTGGAGATCTGATTTTTTTAACCCCTAACAGGTATATTAGACGCTGTTTTGATAACAGCGTCTAATATACCTGCTACCTGGTCCTCTGGTGGTCCCTTTTGTTAGGATCGACCACCAGAGGACACAGGTAGCTCAGTAAAGTCGCACCCAAACACTACACTACACCCCCCCCCCAACACTTATTAACCCTTTATGAACCCCTGATCACCCATGATCACCCCATATAAACTCCCTGATCACCCCCCTGTCATTGATCACCCCCCTGTCATTGATCACCCCCCTGTCAGGCTCCGTTCAGACGTCCGTATGATTTTTACGGATCCACGGATACATGGATCGGATCCGCAAAACACATGCGGACGTCTGAATGGAGCCTTACAGGGGGGTGATCAATGACAGGCGGGTGATCACCCATATACACTCCCTGATCACCCCCTGTCATTGATCACCCCCCTGTCATTGATCACCCCCCTGTAAGGCTCCATTCAGACGTCCGTATGATTTTTACGGATCCATGGATACATGGATCGGATCCGCAAAACACATGCGGACGTCTGAATGGAGCCTTACAGGGGGGTGATCAATGACAGGCGGGTGATCACCCATATACACTCCCTGATCACCCCCTGTCATTGATCACCCCCCTGTAAGGCTCCATTCAGACGTCCGCATGATTTTTACGGATCCATGGATACATGGATCGGATCCGCAAAACACATGCGGACGTCTGAATGGAGCCTTACAGGGGGGTGATCAATGACAGGCGGGTGATCACCCATATACACTCCCTGATCACCCCCTGTCATTGATCACCCCCTGTCATTGATAACCCCCCTGTAAGGCTCCATTCAGACGTCTGTATGATTTTTCGGATACATGGATACATGGATCGGATCCGCAAAACACATGCGGACGTCTGAATGGAGCCTTACAGGGGGGTTATCAATGACAGGGGGTGATCACCCCCCTGTCACTGATCACCCCCCCTGTAAGGCTCCATTCAGACGTCCGTATGATTTTTACGGATCCATGGATACATGGATCGGATCCACAAAACACATGCGGACGTCTGAATGGAGCCTTACAGGGGGGTGATCAATGACAGGCGGGTGATCACCCATATACACTCCCTGATCACCCCCTGTCATTGATCACCCCCCTGTAAGGCTCCATTCAGACGTCCGCATGATTTTTACGGATCCATGGATCGGATCCGCAAAACACATGCGGACGTCTGAATGGAGCCTTACAGGGGGGTGATCAATGACAGGCGGGTGATCACCCATATACACTCCCTGATCACCCCCTGTCATTGATCACCCGCCTGTCATTGATCACCCCCCTGTAAGGCTCCATTCAGACGTCCGCATGTGTTTTGCGGATCCGATCCATGTATCCATGTATCCGAAAAATCATACGGACGTCTGAATGGAGCCTTACAGGGGGGGTGATCAGTGACAGGGGGGTGATCACCCCCTGTCATTGATAACCCCCCTGTAAGGCTCCATTCAGACGTCCGCATGTGTTTTGCAGATCCGATCCATGTATCCGAAAAATCATACAGACGTCTGAATGGAGCCTTACAGGGGGGGTGATCAGTGACAGGGGGGTGATCACCCCCTGTCATTGATAACCCCCCTGTAAGGCTCCATTCAGACGTCCGCATGTGTTTTGCGGATCCAATCCATGTATCCATGGATCCGTAAAAATCATACGGACGTCTGAATGGAGCCTTACAGGGGGGGTGATCAGTGACAGGGGGGTGATCACCCCCTGTCATTGATAACCCCCCTGTAAGGCTCCATTCAGACGTCCGCATGTGTTTTGCGGATCCGATCCATGTATCCATGGATCCGTAAAAATCATACGGACGTCTGAATGGAGCCTTACAGGGGGGGTGATCAGTGACAGGGGGGTGATCACCCTGATCACCCCTTGTCATTGATAACCCCCCTGTAAGGCTCCATTCAGACGTCCGCATGTGTTTTGCGGATCCGATCCATGTATCCATGGATCCGTAAAAATCATACGGACGTCTGAATGGAGCCTTACAGGGGGGTGATCAATGACAGGGGGGTGATCAGGGAGTCTATATGGGTGATCACCCCCCTGTCATTGATCACCCCCCTGTCATTGATCACCCCCCCCTGTAAGGCTCCATTCAGACATTTTTTTGGCACAAGTTAGCGGAAATTTTTTGTTTGTTTTTGTTTTTTCTTACTAAGTCTCATATTCTACTAACTTGTGTCAAAAAATAAAATCTCACATGAACTCACCATACCCCTCACGGAATCCAAATGCGTAAACATTTTTAGACATTTATATTCCAGACTTCTTCTCACGCTTTAGGGCCCCTAAAAAGCCAGGGCAGTATAAATACCCCACATGTGACCCCATTTCGGAAAGAAGACACCCCAAGGTATTCCGTGAGGGGCATATTGAGTCCATGAAAGATTGAAATTTTTGTCCTAAGTTAGCGGAAAGTGAGACTTTGTGAGAAATAAACTAAAAAAAATCAATATCCGCTAACTTATGCAAAAAAATAATAATTTCTATGAACTCGCCAGGCCCCTCATTGAATACCTTGGGGTGTCTTCTTTCCAAAGTGGGGTCACATGTGGGGTATTTATACTGCCCTGGCTTTTTAGGGGCCCGAAAGTGTGAGAAGAAGTCTGGGATCCAAATGTCTAAAAATGCCCTCCTAAAAGGAATTTGGGCCCCTTTGCGCATCTAGGCTGCAAAAAAGTGTCACACATCTGGTATCGCCGTACTCAGGAGAAGTTGGGCAATGTGTTTTGGGGTGTCATTTTACATATACCCATGCTGGGTGAGAAAAATATCTTGGTCAAATGCCAACTTTGTATAAAAAAAAATGGGAAAAGTTATCTTTTGCCAAGATATTTCTCTCACCCAGCATGGTTATATGTAAAATGACACCCCAAAACACATTCCCCAACTTCTCCTGAGTACGGCGATACCAGATGTGTGACACTTTTTTGCAGCCAAGGTGGGCAAAGGGGCACATATTCCAAAGAGCACCTTTCGGATTTCACAGGCCATTTTTTACAGATTTTGATTGCAAGGTACTTCTTACACATTTGGGCCCCTAAATTGCCAGGGCAGTATAACTACGCCACAAGTGACCCCATTTTGGAAAGAAGACACCCCAAGGTATTCCGTGAGGGGCACGGCGAGTTCCTAGAATTTTTTATTTTTTGTCACAAGTTAGCGGAAAATTATGATTTTTCTTTTTTTTTCTTTTTTCCTTACAAAGTCTCATATTCTACTAACTTGCGACAAAAAATAAAAAATTCTAGGAACTCGCCGTGCCCCTCACCGAATACCTTGGGGTGTCTTCTTTCCAAAATGGGGTCACTTGTGGCGTAGTTATACTGCCCTGGCAATTTAGGGGCCCAAATGTGTAAGAAGTACCTTGCAATCAAAATGTGTAAAAAATGGCCTGTGAAATCCGAAAGGTGCACTTTGGAATATGTGCCCCTTTGCCCACCTTGGCTGCAAAAAAGTGTCACACATCTGGTATCGCCGTACTCAGGAGAAGTTGGGGAATGTGTTTTGGGGTGTCATTTTACATATACCCATGCTGGGTGAGAAAAATATCTTGGTCAAATGCCAACTTTGTATAAAAAAATTGGAAAAGTTGTCTTTTGCCAAGATATTTCTCTCACCCAGCATGGGTATATGTAAAATGACACCCCAAAACACATTCCCCAACTTCTCCTGAGTACGGCGATACCAGATGTGTGACACTTTTTTGCAGCCAAGGTGGGCAAAGGGGCACATATTCCAAAGTGCACCTTTCGGATTTCACCGGTCATTTTTTACACATTTTGATTGCAAAGTTCTTCTCACACATTTGGGCCCCTAAATTGCCAGGGCAGTATAACTACCCCACAAGTGACCCCATTTTGGAAAGAAGACACCCCAAGGTATTCCGTGAGGGGCATGGCGAGTTCCTAGAATTTTTTATTTTTTGTCGCAAGTTAGTGGAATATAAGACTTTGTAAGAAAAAAATAAAAATAAAAAATCATCATCATTTTCCGCTAACTTGTGACAAAAAATAAAAAGTTCTATGAACTCACTATGCCCATCAGCGAATACCTTAGGGTGTCTACTTTCCGAAATGGGGTCATTTGTGGGGTTTTTCTACTGTTTGGGCATTGTAGAACCTCAGGAAACATGACAGGTGCTCAGAAAGTCAGAGTTGCTTCAAAAAGCGGAAATCACACTTTTGTACCATAGTTTGTAAACGCTATAACTTTTACCATTTTTTTTTTTGCCCAAACATTTTTTTTTATCAAAGACATGTAGAACTATAAATTTAGCGAAAAATTTATATATGGATGTCGTTTTTTTTGCAAAATTTTACAGCTGAAAGTGAAAAATGTAATTTTTTTGCAAAAAAATCGTTACATTTCGATTAATAACAAAAAAAGTAAAAATGTCAGCAGCAATAAAATACCACCAAATGAAAGCTCTATTAGTGAGAAGAAAAGGAGGTAAAATTCATTTGGGTGGTAAGTTGCATGACCGAGCGATAAACGGTGAAAGTAGTGTAGTGCCGAAGTGTAAAAAGTGCTCTGGTCATGAAGGGGGTTTCAGCTAGCGGGGCTGAAGTGGTTAAAGCAGCCACTGCCATACGTAATACTATGAAGGAGTGTACTTAGTCTACCTACAATGTTTAGGCAGGTGGTATATGTCAAGGTCACATGAATGCAAGGACCCAGTGTCTCCCAGCAAAACATTACCCAGAGTATCTTACTGCCCCCACCTTGTACTCTTTCTATAGTGCATCTTCTTCAAACATTCCTGGCCATCCACATGACATTGAAGAAAATGTGATTCATCAGACCAAGCCACCTTCTTCCCTTGCTCCAAGGTCCAGGTCTGATGCTCACTTGCATTTTCGGACAGTGGACAGAAGTGAGTATCGGCACTCTGACCGGTCCTGGCCTACGCAGCCGAAATGCATTAACTTCTGTCCAGCAATTTGTGCTAAAGCAGCTCTTTGCGGGATCACACCATGTACGCTAGCCTTTGTCCCCCACGTGCATCAGTATGTAGCTGGTTCACCAGTTGTCCTTCCTTGGACTACTTTTGGTCTGTACTATTGCATAAGAGGAACACCCCTCAAGACCTGCTTGTTTTGGTGATGTTATAAAGTATTGTAAGGCAGAGCCCTAGACAAACCAAACATACAAAAAATAAAAGCATTGGATGTGCAGAGTTTGTAATTTTTTTCTATATCTACCTGAATGAATCTTCACATAATCACCAGAACTGAAGAGACCAAAATCTGTCATGATCCAGGTGCCAGCAAACATTTGAGTTAGAGACGCAAACAGTCTGATTCCGAGCAGTGAGTGATTAGAAGTGCTTACTATAGTAATGTGATAATCAGAGGGCACATATCCTTCCTGATTGACAAGAAAGTTTATGTACCCACCACCATCCAAACACACTCAACTGTAGATTGTACAGGATGACAGATACCAGTTCAGGCTGTGGAGCACATTTATCATAGTCTGGCGGTGTATGCTGGGCTATGAGAACCAGCGCACTGCTGGATGCTGCACCTGATTTATGGTGAGGCGTGCGGAACAAAATTGCAAACAAAGTGGCGTTTCTGTATAATAAATGTGGCCCTGGTTCATTCTTCCTGATGCAGCTTCTGCTTCCCACCTCTCCCTTACATACGCCCAGAACCAAGAAGTAAAGCTTTCCATGCTGCTCTCTGACGTAAAACAAGTTCTACATTCAGAATATTGTTGTTAAGACCAGTGGGTGGGAACCCGCTGCCCCACGTGACCTACTCCCTCTGAGGTCAATGTCTGAGCACAACCCCTCGTTCTTCACACAATACTTCTGATGGTGAGGAGAGGCTTTCCCGAGGGGAGGAATTGGAACATGAGGGAATCGGGACCTGAGTGTGAACCCACTAGAAGACTGACCTCCAGGTGACACAATACTCCCAGTGGAAGCTGGGAGGCTAGATGCTGATCAGACAGAGGCGCAGTCAGGGTACGAAGGCAGAGGTCAGGGCAGGCGGCAGTCAGGCAAGGTCCATAAACGTAGATCAGGGTCAGGGCAGGAGGCAATCAGGCAAAGTCTGTAAAACGTAATCCAAAGTCGGGTACAAAGAATGACAAGAACCAACAGAACACCTTCGCTCAAACAGGATCCTAGACAAGCTAGGAACCTAAGTTGCTCAGGCGCCTTCCTATAGAAGGAGGTGCCTTTAAATACCTCCTGCAGACCAGCA
Source organism: Bufo gargarizans (assembly GCF_014858855.1). NCBI lineage: Eukaryota > Metazoa > Chordata > Amphibia > Anura > Bufonidae > Bufo > Bufo gargarizans. The sequence goes on along the minus strand of NC_058081.1, from coordinate 228,287,775 downwards.
ATAGGCTGGGGAAGATAGAAGGCATGAGCAGGCTGCCTCACAAAGGGAGGAGAGACACGCAACCTCCCTATCCAACTGTTTGCATGGACAAATAGCCGTGTTTCACCTGATTAAAACGCAGTTTTTCTTTTGTTGATCTGAAGTTCCATTCCCAAGATACTTTTTCTTAATATGATCCCGGGTTCTCCGGGATCAGAGCTGAACCCGGACACATCCCCATCTTCACCCCTCCGACATGAAATGCTCCGATGCTGATGTTAGGGGCGCTGCCTGGGTGAAAATAGGGGTATGTCCGGGTTCAGTTCTGAACCTGGACAACCCCTTTAAGCCTTTGGTCCAATGAGAGACGTCATTGTTGCTCTTGTTGAATCTAGGCTCCACTTATTTCTGTGGTCAGCCTCACCCTGACTGCTTTGCCACTGCCTGGCCCTGTAAATCAAAGCAGCCAGGGAGGGTCTCACCACAGAATGTAGTGGAACTTGGGTGAAACAAGAGCATTGCACCAAAGACCTAATTTGTATATTACGAAAAAGTATCAGAATTCGTGAATGGAGTTTCAGAATAACAGCGTTTAATCAGGTGAACCACAGATATGTGTCTATACAAACAGGTGGACAGGGAGGTCACTGGTGACTGATTCCCTTTAAAGAATAGGTGCCTAGTTCTAATGGGTGGCATAATTATGAAATTATATATTGTTAATAATCTGCGAAGTGACAGTCTCTCTGTACAAGGTCGTGCTGTAGCATGCAGCTGATTCCAATTTGTTCAGCAATTACTTTTCCTCAACACTGTTGATTACAATTTACAGAGAGATTAAGACAAGTCTTGTAATGCATCTCCATTCGGTCATGCTATCACTGATGACTAGGGCTATCTTGTTAATAACTGTGTAAGCAGCAGGACAGATAAACATGTACTGCAATATGGAAGTCTCATAACTTTAATGAGGATCTATTAAAGGCTTGTTCTAACAGGTTAGGCCATCGATATCTGATTGGCAGGGGTCCCACAACTCACACATAAGGATAAGCTATCAATAATAAGATGCTAGAACACCCCTTTAACCGCCTCCGGACCGCCTAACGCAGATCTGCGGACCGGAGGCGGCAGCGCTGCGCAGAGTCACGCATATCATAGTCACGCGAGATGACGCGCTTTGCCGGCCCGCGTATGCGCAATTCGGGCCGGCATTTCGTCAAGGGGGGTCGCGTCATCAGCTTGCCAGCCAATGATCGCGGCTGGCAAGCTGATGATTTCTAAAAAAAACAATCAAGTGCCAGATAACAGATCATATTAGTAAATATGATCGGTTATATGGCTGCCCTGCTCCTCTGCTGGTTCCTTTTCGTCGGTTGGATCCAGCAGAGGAGCAGGCTTCACAGTGAGTAGCACCAACACCACACTTTAGCCCCAGATCACCCCCTGCACCCCAATTAACCCTTTGATCACCCCTTTGATCGCCCCTGTCAATCACTAGTGAAAGGAAAAAAGTGATCAGTGTAAACTGTCACTTTTTTTCTTCACTGGTATTGACTGTTAGGTTTTAGAGATAGTTTAGGCCCCTTGGTTAGGTAGTTTAGGGATCGGTTAGCGCCCAGCCCACCGCACCGCAGTCAGTGATTCGCTGATTAGCGTATCGCTAATCAGCATTTGTACTTTTAAAGTATCTGGAAGTGATCAAAACTGATCATGGTCAGATCTATAATAGTATTAGTGTCCCTTTATTTTGCCCTCCACCCAAAACGCAGTTTTTGCCCGATCAGGCCTGATCGGTCGCCCACACGTGCGTTCGCCCACACCCGCCCCACCGCAGTGACAAAAAATATATTTTTTTTATCACTGCACATTCACTTTACATGCGCTGCGGCGATAAAAAAATCTGTTTTGATATTTTTTATCAACCGCAGCAGCCTCCGGTACTTCGCTAGCCTCCCATTTGTAAGACAGGCTTGCTTTTTTTTCCTTCGGTAGTATCAGGGAATACCCCTAAATTTAGTTGCCCACATGTCAAACAGGGGGTATTCTTCTGAAGAGGCCTACAGGCTTCTGACCCAGTCGGATGAGGAATGGGAACCCTCATCTGATTAATCTAGCGGGTCAGAATACGAACCTGTAGAAAGCAGTGGCTCTCTGACCCAAAGTTCGGACGAGGAGGCTGAGGTCCCTGATAGCACCAGGCGTACCCGGCCCCGTGTCGCTAGACCACAGGTTGCGCAGGATCCGCTTCAAGGGCAGCAGAGTGGGGCTGGCGCTGTTGGATTACGTGGTGAGGCATACACCAGCAGCGCAGCCCTCCCTGGACCTAGTACCAGCACTGCCGTACAACCTGGTGAAGTGGCGAGCACCAGAAGGGCAGTTGAAGCTGGTATGGTGGCACGAGCAGTAGTGACCCCGTCGCAGCCACCGCAAAGATGGGCCCGTAGACCCCCTAGAATCCCTGAGGTGCTGGCAAATCCTGATTGGCAGTCCCCAACTTCAGCCGCACCTGTAGTTCCCCCTTTCACCGCCCAGTCTGGAGTTCGGGTTGAGACAGCTCAGATCGGTTCGGCCCTGGGATTTTTTGAGCTGTTCTTGACTGCGGAGCTCTTAGACATAGTCGTGGCCGAAACAAACAGGTATGCCACACAATTTATAACCGCCAACCCGGGAAGCTATTATGCCCAGCCTTTCCGGTGGAAACCAGTCCAAGTTTCCGAAATTAAATTTTTTCTGGGCCTTCTCCTCAACATGGGTCTAACTAAAAAGCATGAATTGTGGTCATATTGGTCCACGAACCCAATTCATCACATGCCCATGTTCTCTGCTGCTATGTCCAGGGCACGTTTTGAGGCCATCCTGCGTTTCCTGCACTTTAGCGACAACACCGCCTCCCGTCCCAGAGGCCACCCAGCTTTTGACCGGCTCCACAAAATTCGGCCCCTCATAGACCATTTCAACCTGAAATTTGCAGATTTGTATACCCCAGAGCAAAACATCTGCGTAGACGAGTCCCTAATACATTTTACCGGGCGCCTTGGCTTCAAACAATACATCCCAAGCAAGCGCGCCCGGTATGGTGTCAAATTGTATAAGCTCTGTGAAAGGGCCACAGGCTATACCCACAAATTTCGGATCTATGAGGGAAAAGATCAGACCCTGGAGCCGGTCGGTTGCCCTGACTACCTGGGGAGCAGTGGGAAGACAGTCTGGGACTTGGTGTCACCCTTATTCGGCAAGGGGTACCATCTTTATGTGGACAATTTCTACACAAGTGTGGCCCTCTTTAGGCATTTGTTTTTAGAACAGATTGGCGCCTGTGGCACCGCGCGAACTAGTCGCGCGGGCTTCCCCCAACGGCTCGTTACCACCTGTCTTGCAAGGGGGCAGAGGGCTGCATTGTGTAACGAAGAACTGCTCGCGGTGAAATGGAGAGACAAGCGTGACGTTTACATGCTCTCCTCCATTCACGCAGACACGACAATACAAATTGAGCGAGCAACCCGTGTCATTGAAAAGCCCCTCTCAGTCCACGACTAAAACCTTCACATGGGAGGGGTGGACTTCAATGACCAGATGTTGTCTCCGTATTTAGTTTCCCGCAGAACCAGACGCTGGTATAAGAAGGTGTCTGTATATTTGATTCAATTGGCTCTGTATAATAGTTTTGTTCTCTACAGTAAGGCTGGGAGAACTGGATCCTTCCTCAAATTTCATGAAGAGATCATCGAGAACCTCCTTTACCCAGGAGGTTCCGTGGCCCCATCCACCAGTGTAGTTAGCCGTCTACACGAGCGACATTTCCCCAATGTCGTTCCTGGTACCTCAACCCAACCGTCACCCCGAAAAAGATGTTGTGTCTGTAGCAGGAGTGGAATAAGGCGTGACACCCGCTATTTCTGTCCTGACCACCCTGCCTTATGCTTTGGAGAGTGTTTCCGGAAGTACCACACACAAGTACACCTAGCATAGGGATCACATCTCACCAGGACAGGCACACAGGGCTATTAGGGCCCATTCACATACAGCTGCTGCAAACGTCTCCTTTCACCTGGGACAAAGTGCATAACGCACTTCGCCACATCTTTGGGCGATTTGCGCTTTGCACATTGACCCATGGGGAAGGAGAGGTTTGTTCTATAAAGGTATAAAAAAAAAAAAAACACCAGTAAGCAAAAAGGTTAAGTTTAATGTTTAGTTCAAAAAGTTAAAGTTTATATGTTCTGTTCCAAAGTTAATAAAATTATTGCGTTGCGGCCTGTTTTTTTTCATTTTTTTTTTTTACCTTCCAGGTGGACCAACCGATCGACTAGCTGCAGCACTGATGTGCATTCTGACAGAAGCATTGCGCTGCTGTCAGATTACACGCAAGTCGGTGTATGCGGCGCTGCAAGACGAGATTTCTACTCTGCAGTAAAAGATACGTTTTCCAAGGCATACGAGCTGAGGAGGTGGCGGTGTTCCTATGCTTTGGCAAACACTTTGTATATAATTTTTTTTTTTTTAAATCCCGGCAATGATTTATTCATCCACATCGATTGATGTGAATGGAGAAATCTGGTTTGCCAGGGCATACGAGCTAAGTGGGTATGGATGTTGGGCGGAGCTCCTATGTCCTGGCAGACGCCTTTCTCCTCCTTTTTTTTTTGGGCAGAGATTTTTTAATCCACATTGATCGATGCGAATTAAGAAATCTGTGCCGTTCATTTTTTTTCTTTCAGCCCAGAGGCTGAACGAAAAAAAAAAATCTCATTACCTGTATGCTCAATATAAGGAGAATAGCAGAAACTCCTAATGCTGGCCATACATGTAATGATTGCGGAGACCCTCAAATGCCAGGGCAGTACAAACACCCCACAACTGACCCCATTTTGGAAAGAAGACACCCCAAGGTATTCGCTGAGGGGCATATTGAGTCCATGAAAGATTTAAATTTTTGTCCCAAGTTAGCGGAAAGTGAGACTTTGTGAGAAAAAACTAAAAGAAAAATCAATTTCCGCTAACTTATGCCAAAAAATAATAATTCTATGAACTCGCCAGGCCCCTCATTGAATACCTTGGGGTGTCTTCTTTCCAAAGTGGGGTCACATGTAGGGTATTTATACTGCCCTGGCTTTTTAGGGGCCCTAAAGCGTGAGAAGAAGTCTGGGATCCAAATGTCTAAAAATGCCCTCCTAAAAGGAATGTGGGCCCCTTTGCGCATATAGGCTGCAAAAAAGTGTCACACATGTGGTATCGCCGTACTCAGGAGAAGTTGGGGAATGTGTTTTGGGGTGTCATTTTAGATATACCCATGCTGGGTGAGATAAATATCTTGGTCAAATGCCAACTTTGTATAAACAAATGGGAAAAGTTGTCTTTTGCCAAGATATTTCTCTCACCCAGCATGGGTATATGTAAAATGACACCCCAAAACACATTCCCCAACTTCTCCTGAGTACAGCGATACCAGATGTGTGACACTTTTTTGCAGCCTAGGTGGGCAAAGGGGCACACATTCCAAAGTGCACCTTTCGGATTTCACCGGTCATTTTTTACAGATTTTGATTGCAAACTACTTCTCACACATATGGGCCCCTAAATTGCCAGGGCAGTATAATTACCCCACAAGTGACCCCATTTTGGAAAGAAGACACCCCAAGGTATTTTGTGATGGGCATAGTGAGTTCATGGAAGTTTTTATTTTTTGGCACAAGTTAGTGGAATATGAGACTTTGTAAGAAAAAAATAATAAAAAAAAATATCATTTTCCGCTAACTTGTGACAAAAAATAAAAAGTTCTATGAACTCACTATGCCCATCAGCGAATACATTAGGGTGTCTACTTTCCGAAATGGGGTCATTTGTGGGGTGTTTGTACTGTCTGGGCATTGTAGAACCTCAGGAAACATGACAGGTGCTCAGAAAGTCAGAGCTGCTTCAAAAAGCGGAAATTCACATTTTGTACCATAGTTTGTAAACGCTATAACTTTTACCCAAACCATTTTTTTTTGCCCAAACATTTTTTTTTTATCAAAGACATGTAGAACAATAAATTTAGCGAAAAATTTATATATGGATGTCGTTTTTTTTGCCAAATTTTACAGCTAAAAGTGAAAAATGTCATTTTTTTGCAAAAAAATCATTAAATTTCGATTAATAACAAAAAAGTTAAAATGTCAGCAGCAATGAAATACCACCAAATGAAAGCTCTATTAGTGAGAAGAAAAGGAGGTAAAATTCATTTGGGTGGTAAGTTGCATGACCGAGCAATAAACGGTGAAAGTAGTGTAGTGCCGAAGTGTAAAAAGTGGCCTGGTCATTAAGGGGGTTTCAGCTAGCGGGGTTGAAGTGGTTAAACTCCTGCAGCACACATGCCTAATTTCCACCACAAGAGAAATTAAACAAATAGGGTAAAACTAACATCTTATACATGATATGATTTAAAACGACCATGAGCCGACATTCTGCAGACCAGCATAACGCTACACGGTCATTTTGTATGATACAGGATATCCAATAATCCCTATAAACAGCAAATTACCAAATCCCTTTGCTGTGGATCTTTAATTACAATCCAATACTTAGTCTTATCACATGAAATGAATGCTTAGTAAAATTTGCAATATTTAGGCTGGGCTGTCACACATACTGTAGTGCAACGGCTCCAAATTCAACTTTTGGGAGGGGATGTTACATTACAAGATTTTTGAGTGACTTGTTCATGTACTTCTAACCACTGGAGATCAGCTACTCGGATGAGTTTTTTTTCCCCAGATTCCTTTGTTCATACAATACTCAATTCAGTTCTCTGTTCTACTCTCCCACATTAGCCAAAAGCAAGTGCCGAAACTGGTAAGACTTCATGAACACATACACAAATAATTAATTCCCAAATTAATGAAGTGCTTATATCAAGTAATGTGGGGTGTTCATGGTTACATGGTTTGCAATGTACCTACTAAAAGTAGTCCAAAGAAGGGCAACCGGTGAACCAGTGACAGGGTCTGAGCCAACAGAACATCTACTATAGCACAAACTGCTGAAAAGTTAAAGGGGCTGTGCAAGAAGGGCAAACTCCCCCATTCTACCGAACCTACAAAGGGAAGATGACATACCTGCTTCCCGGAGCAAAGGGAGACAGTCACCACCACGGCCAGTGATTGGCTGCAGTGATGCCAAACCGGATGTTGACATCACTGGACACCAGCGGAGCATTGCAGGCTTGAAGGACAAAGAGCGGAGAGCGGGCTACCCCCCATTCACGCACAACCCCTTTACTGTGACTATTATAAAAAGTTGTCAGAACATGCATTGCATCACAGCTTGTTGCTTATGGGACTGTACCACGTAGTAGACAATATTAGTTAGGTTGTTTTAGTGTTATGCCTGATCAGGTTGCTTTAATGTTATGGCTGATCAGGTTGCTTTAATGTTACGGATGATCAGTGTACATTATCCCTGGCTAACAAGTTGTGTCATGGAAGAGTCCCTCTTTTGTGCACAGACTGCATATAAAGCTAAAGAAGAGAGATGTGTCTAAAACTAAACTAAGTTGTTATCGGTTATATACTGATGCCATACGCTTTATACAGAACAACGGGTTGCAAATGATCTAACAAGTTCTTCCTCTAATGCCACCAGATGTAAGGCAGCTATCCTATTAGTCAATGTTCAACTCTTTAAACAGGCCTTGAGACATGACCTGAATAGTAAATAAGCCAGTATCTCATCTGCAGACAGCTGTTTCGGGGTGATTGCCCCTTAATAATGCACAGCAGGGAGTACTGGCTTAACTGGGTGAGAGGCCTCGCATGTGCCTTGCTATGGATAGGAGATTGACTAATTTTGTGGCATATATTACTTATGTTTTACCCAAAAAAAGCAATATTCAGTTTCCCAGTTCCACTGATCCATAAATGGATGGTAACTTTGCAGAGTTGCTAGACTGTATATGTTCATTTGCTTCAGACTTTCACACTGTCAGGTTTTCTGATTAATAGGGTGTGAAACTAGCGCAAGGGTATATTCACATGTCATTTGTTGCAGCAATGTTCACGACTGTTCCATTTATCTGGATATTACCTCCAGTAATCCACGTACATGCTGCAGGCACAACATGATTCAGATCTATGGAAGAGATTTTCAGTTACAGAACTTTCTGCAATAAATCTGCCGCATGTGAATACTGCTATACAATTTTGCAAGGCATTGATGATTAAAACTAATGACTATAATAAACCATGATATGCTATTACATAATGACTAACAATTTAGAACAGTTAATGTTCTGATATGATTATTATTACTGCGTAGCATATCCATCACAAAGCACTATTTGTCACAAGTGTGGGAAAATATCTCAGAAAAAAAACGAGCTGAGATAAGGAAAACTTGCAGGCAGCCCTCTGGCATCATATTGCACTCTGCTGCAGACACACATAAAAATGATGGGAGACTCCATAAATAGGACTGATGGGGACTGTTAGTGACAGTTACTGCTGGCCAGAAACATATTCTTCTGAGGCCTCATTCACACAACCATATTTTCAGTCCGCGCCCTATCCGCAGATCGCGTGCTGACCCATTAATTTCTATGGGGCTGCAAAACATGTGGACAGAACATGTCATCCGTGTGCCGTCCACATCCATGCGTCCATTCCTCAAATTATACACCATGTCCTACTCTTGTCTGTTTTGCGGAGAGAATAGGCATTTAGACAACAGGGTAAAAATTAATTAGATATACCACCTCTACAAGTTTGTGTTCGTGGTATGTAATTACACCCAAATATAGCAGAAAAAATATTGTAAACTGGGATTCAATAAAACGTAACCTTTACTAGGTCATTTAAAATAATGTATCACACTGGGTGAGAAACGACATTGACAACACTAACAACAATAATCTCCTCCACTGTATCAGTTCATATATTATTATAAAAAATGAAATGAAAAAAAGGGTGGATCTCACCTCGTCTGGGCGGGGTCCACGACTGTGGAGGACGGTCCTGGCGGTAATGTTACCTTTGACCGCTGTAACCGGATGCTGATGTGGTAATTGGCACGGTATTAACTCCTGGCACACCCTATTATGGCTTTCCTGCCTGTCTAGGGGTGAAGGGGCTGTTCTGATAGCCTGCCTACCACAATGGAGCACCCGCCCCGACAGGGGCGACCCCACACCGAACCTTTCCCTCAGTATGGGTCTAAAGTTCTATCAAGCCCTAACTACAACGCCCTACATGCCATGTTTCTGTCTTTTCCAGACATCATCAGGGGACTTCACATGTATATTCCAGGGCAACTACAAATAGAAATTATAAACAAACACTAAATATCGGTCACAGATATCTGAGCGCCGCATGTATAGTGGCTTATCAGCAGCCTCAGTTTACTTACTGGAGATCAAGGTATTTTAGCCTCGTATCCTTGGACAAGATGATAGATGACTCTTGTCCTCACTGTTACAGGGGAAGTGTCCCATGTCAGTCCATGTCTCACCACAAATAACAGTGATTTGGGTGAGCATTGAATGGTTTTTAGCCGCCTCTTAATATACCCCTACTCCCAGTATGTGTACGCCCCCCATGATTATTGATCTCACCTGTCCGAATCTCTCAGGATGCTTGTGATTCCATGTGCGCCGCTCGCGTGCGTTCCACTGGACCGGAAGTCAATGTCACGTGATGCGGGCTAAACCGGAAGTGAGGTCAGAGCCTGAGTCAGAGCGTTGCCAGTTGCACAGCAACCTCTCGGCTCATGACACTCGGCCCTTTTTCAAGGCAAATGATAGCTTGCCTGCTTTTTATATACATGCACAATCGCATTACGAATTTCAATTGACAGGACAGCCACACACAGACCATCTTACTCCGAATACCGACCAGTACTTGGGCCAGGGAGCCTGATCTATGTCAGCTGGAGTACATGCTTTGAAATATTACAATTCAAGATAAGTCCACCATCGGATCCGATGCGCCCATCGTTTGGATGTGACAGCATCGGGTCCGAGGGGGACTAAGTCAGGTAACCGCATTACATTAACAAATTGCCCTTATAAGTTTTCCGGCCATGTCCAACATCACATCCCATGCGCCCATGATATGGGCAACTGCGATACAAGGGGGGACACGGTCGGATCACATCCATCCTAATTCGCCTTTTATTGCGACTCAGATCACAAGAAGCAGCAATAATTCTGTTGTTCATTTAAGCCGGATGGATGGACCGTTTTAAGATAGAAGATCCATTTGGCTTCACATTGCAGGATCCTCTTATCAAAATCACCCCGTCTTATTCCTGGCTTGATTTTTTCAATTCCAGAGAAGGAAAGACAGTCCAATCTGCCTTCGTGTTCGGTGTTCACATGTCGTGCCACCGATGTGTCTCTGTCATTCCTTATGTCGCTCAAATGCTCTCCTATTCTTCTCCTCAACTCCCTACCAGTCTTCCCGACATATTCCTTTCCACATTCACATGTGATTTTGTAAACCAAACCCATGCTTCTGCAGTTAATAAAGTCCGTAATTGTATAGACTTTATCTGTATTGTTGCTCCTAAATGACTTTGCTTTGGCCATAAAGGGGCACGCCATGCACCTTCCACATTTATAGTTGCCACTAAGGCCTCTCTCCAGCCAAGTCTTTTGCTGGGGCCCTGGTGTATAGTGGCTGTGCACCAACATATCACGAATGCTTCTGCCACGTCTATATGTGATGCTGGGGTGCCCCTTTATGGCTTTGCAGACGTCAGGATCCATTAAAAGCACATGCCAGTGTTTAGACAACAGGGCCCACAAAAAGTGCCGGATGCACACGGTTGGTATCCACATTTTATGGACCACAAAAAGGATACGGCTATGTGAATGTAGCCTGAGATTGTAAAAGGGATATCATATACCCACATCATACCCATGTCATATTCATCTATGTGGCACATGGATGTGGGCTGTCTTGCAGAAATTCTTCAGAAATTCACCAAATTCACACAATAAAAAACGCATGTGCTTGTGGTTTTTGGTGTGGATTTGATGCGTTTTGCTGCAGATCTCACCCTTGTTTTGGAAAGGGTAAAATCCACATAAAAGAACTGCACAAAGAAATGACATCACGGAATGAAAAAGCAAAGTGTACATGAGATTTGTCTACTCTCATACACTATGCTGGTACTGTAATACGCTGTGTTTTTTCCAAACAATATTCAGCAAAGAAAAAACAAGTGTCATCTGCAAAATATGCAGGTAGTCTTAGATTTCCAAGGCAAATACAGCAGAAAACTGTAAACGCATTACTGCAATAAAAAAAAATGCATACTGTATAAATGTTTACATAATCCCATAGAAAAACGACAGATATTGCAAATGTCCATGCACCATATAACATGTTGGCCGCAAGTGACGTGTGAATTTTTGAGGTACTAGTACGTCATGCTGATCGGGCAGGCACCGTTGCTGTGCGTGCCCAATCAGTGCACGATCCTGGCTATGACTGACATGGCTCCTGCTGTATACGGCGGCATCTCTGTAAACGCCAAAGCCAGCAAATTTAGCCACTTATATGCCGCGATCAATGCTGACTGTGGCATAAACAAGGATGCCTCTCTAGTGGCCCCATGCACTGCAGTGACAGGGGGGGCGATGGCTGTCATGGAAACCCCAGGCCTCACAAAGGCCTGCCATGTGCGGAAGCCTGTGAAAAACAGGGATCAGACCCTGGAATGTTGAAATCCCTGTTCTAGGACAAGAATAAAAAGTGAAAAAACATAAATAAAAAGTGGTGTATAAAAAGAAAAAAATTAAACTTTACATAAAAAAAGTGCCCCTTTCCCTTTGTGTATAAATAATACACCAAATAGAGGCTCACCTTGTGTGGTTGTGCTGTGATAGGCACAATGCTATTGTAAGAGTATAAAGATTAAAATCTGTCAGGTATGCAGCCATCGTTTCGGGGAACATAGGCCCCCTTCTTCAGGTAAATTCAATTCTTTTACCAGAAGAAGGAGGCCTATGTGCCCCGAAACTATGTTTATTGCTGAAATAAAACAAGAAGAATTCATTGACTCTACCTCCTGTGATGGTTTTTTGCACTAAAGGGAAAATTTTCTGACATGATCTGTACATGATCTGTACTGTCAGGTGAACGTCTTAAAAAAACAAAAAATAAAAACGGTGCCACAACAGCCATTTTTTGGTTACATTGCCTTACAAAAATAAATCATATGTACCCCAAAATAGTACCAATAAAACTGTCACCTTATCCCGTAGTTTCCAAAATGGGGTCATTTTTTGGGAGTTATTAATGTAGGGGTGCATCAGAGGGTCTTCAAATGCAACATGGCAACTTAAAATTATCCCAGCGAAATCTGCCCTCAAAAATCCATATGTTGCTACTTCCTTTCTGAGTCCTGCCATGTGCCTATACAGCAGTTTACGACCATATATGGGGTGTTTCTGTAAACTTCAAAATCAGGGTACTAAATATTGAATTTTGTTTTGCTGTTAACCCTTGCTGTGTTACAGGAAAAAAATTCTTGAAATTGAAAATCTGCAAAAAGTAAACATTTTTAATTTCTCCTCTATTTTCCTTTAATTCTTGTGGAACACCTAAAGGGTTACCAAACTCCATAACTGAAGGGTGACTTCATAACTAAATTGGTACTTAATTTTTTTTAAAATTGCACCTAAAATTGTAGGTATCACTATCTGTTTTAAAAGCAGATACTTTTTTTTTTTTGTGATGTCTCATGTGAAAATAATCTCAGAATGTCCTGGATAAGTAAAAGCGTTCCAAAGTTACCACATAAAGTGACACATGTCAGATTTCCAAAATTTGGCCTGGTCCTTAAGGTGAAAAATGGCAGGGTCCTGAAGGGTTAATAGGTGGTAAAACTTAAACTAGACAGTCTATAGGTGTGCTAGATGTATCTCCCAGCATCAGCCACTTGTGATAGATCTGGTGCGTTTTTAGACTGTGCAGTCTAAGGGCCCATTTAGATGGGCAGAATACGGGGACAATTATCATGAATGGTCTGTGAGAAAGCACATTCCCATGTTTATATGCCACTTGTGCCCCAACTGAGTAAATAGGGATGTGCTGCCAACAAAGAATCTGCAAGGAGATTAACAACATAGTAATGACTGTTCATCCCCATACAAAGGAGATGTCCCATGTACACGACCATAGTTTTGGTCGACGTTCAATTGGCATTTTTTACGGATCGCACATGGACCTATTCATTTCTATTACTCCGCAAAAAATGTGGACAGCACATGGATGTCATCCATGTTCTCATGCAGCCATTTTGCAAATTATAAAACATGTCCTATTATTGTCTGTTCTGCAGAAAAGAATAGACATTTCTAATGGTGTGGTGAGAAAATTGTGGAATGCAAACGTCCGGTATCTGAATTTTGCGGATCTGTGGTTCACAAATTTGTGTGCATGAGGCCTAAATGCAGCTTAAAGTGGTTGTCTCCCTTGAACAAGTGGCATCTATCATGTAGAGAAAGTTAATACAAGCCACTTACTAATATATTGTGATTGTTTATATTGTCTCTTTTGCTGGCTTGGCTCATTTCACATTATTTACTGCAATCAAGCAGCGATGGTAGTGCTTGCACGCTATTGGAAAACGCACTGGCCTCTGTGGTGGCGTGGAAATGTATGAGCTCACATAGGCTGGTGCTTTTTTCTATGGTATGCAAGCATGGCCACCGCTGATGGATTGCAGGGTGGTCGTAACCATGGAAACGAGCAGTATATACTGTGATGGAAAAATTTAACTAGCCAGCAAAGGAGGCAATATGGACAATCACAATACATTAGTAAGTACCTTGTATTAATTTTCTCTACATGATAAATGCTATTTGCTGAAGTGACACCATAAGATGAAATCTACCCGAGTAGACAAGCTTGGTTATAACAGTAACATACAGTAAAGCTGGACCACATGCATACATAAGCATATACATTTAAAAAAAAAATTACAACATGAAAAAGCTGCAGCCTCATAAAAAAAAAAAAATACACCTTTTTATGTTTGAATGGCAATCCACAGCGCTGGTGTAAAAAATGTTATCAGTTACTTAACACTTCTTGTCTGAAGATGTGCAGCGATAATGGATTCTACCGACTGGGAAGTGTGTGCTAGAATGCATATTTATTCAGGGCTATCATTTTATAAGATCACTCTTCATACCTAACAGAACTGTGAAGCGCTGAAATGCTTTACTAACTGGTGTAATTCTCCAAGAAAAAGAGAATGTTACAAAGGATTCATCAATCATATTACAATACAACACATCCATTAATGCAGTTATACACTTTACAGCAGGGGTGTCAAACTCAAATGCATCGGGGGCCGCATCAGCAGTTTGGTCACCCTCAAAGGGCCGATTGTATCTGTAGGACTATGCGTCCATTCACTATATAAATCGTATCTCTAATAGTTAATGGTTACCGTATGTATATAATCGCATAAGGATCGCTGACAGTAGCGTTGCTAGGGCTGGTGTCACCCGGTGCAGTAGAAAATGGTGTCACCCCCCTAGTAGTTAACCCCTTTTAGCAGTCCCCTGCTGGGACTGCTGAAAGGGGTTAATTATAACTACTGTGGGAGCAAAAGAGGGAATAAATAACTACACTGAAGAGGGGACTGAAAGGGGTTAATAAATACTGTTAAGGAGGGACTGCTGAAAGAGGTTACCCTTCACAGTAGTTATTAACCCCTTTCAGCAGTCCCCCTTCACAGTAGTTATTAACCCCAGCAGTCCCCCCTTCACTGAAGGGGGACTGCTGAGTTTAATAAATACTGTGAAGACTGCTGAAAGGGGTTAACTACTGTGAAGGGGCTTCACAGTAGTTATTAACCCCTTTTTCAGCAGTCCCCCATTCACAGTATTTATTAACCCCTTTCAGTCCCCTGTTCAGTGTAGCTAATTATTCCCCCCTTTGCTCCCACAGTAGTTATAATTAACCCCTTTCAGCAGCGCCAGCCCAGTAGCCATTCACATACGGTCTTTCCCCCCTTTCAAGTTTCACAATCACCAGCCTTCACCTTTTTATCATTATCACTTACACCCGATACAGGAGCCGGGAGGATCAGCTGTGAGGGAGGCGGTACTTACATCTACAAGCGCTCGCCGAGAGGAGGCAGGAGGCAGGCCGGGAGGACAGGCGCTGGCAGCGTGAGTCATACAACATGCGCCCACGCCGCCTGCTTCATTCATAAAGTGGGCGGCGCAGGCGCGTGACGTATGACTCACGCTGCCAGCGCCCACCCTCCCAGCCTGCCTCCTCCCTCCTCTCGGCGAGCGCTTGTAGATGTAAGTACCGCCTCCCTCACAGCTGATCCTCCCGGCTCCTGTATCGGGTGTAAGTGATAATGATAATAAAAAGGTGAAGGCTGGCGGCCGGCGGCGGCTACGCGGGCCACATGACAAGGTCTGGCGGGCCGGATTCGGCCCGCGGGCCTTGTGTTTGACACCCGTGATGTAACAGGGTTCAGGTTAAAGGCATCTCCAGAGACCTAATCATTTTACAAGAGGGTCTGCAGTAGAAGTCTGATGCAGATGTGCCATGGATCCGCATGAGGTTTGGCCCCACAATCATTCAATAGTGCCAACCCATGTATTTTCCATGCTGAACATGCAGATTCTGCGAAGAGAGTATGCAAATGATCTCTTAACAAGCTCTGCCTCTAATGCTACCAGATGTAAGGCAGCTATCCTATAAGTCAATGTTCAGCTTTTACAAAAGTCTTGAGAGAATAATTAAGCCAGCATGTCATCTGCAGAAGGCTGTTTCGGGTGATTGCCCTTTATCAGCCTAGACCAGTGATGGCGAACCTTTTACAGACCGAGTGCCCAAACTGCAACATAAACCCACTTATTTATCGCAAAGTGCCAACACAGCAATTTACCTTGAATACTACAGTCCAATATAGAATATCCTCCATGTACTTTATCATTTATCTACAATAGCCTGCCTACATTCAGTGCACTGCCTGTGCTGTTCATGGTGCGCCCTGCGCTAATGACTGACAGGAGAAGTCTAAGGCATATTAGTACACCATAGAATTTTTCCAGGGTGTGGGTGCCCACAGAGAGGGCTCTGAGTGTCGCCTCTGGCACCAGTGCCACAGGTTCGTTATCACCTTACATCTGGAGCCTTAGAGGCAGAGCTTGCCAAGAGCTCATTTTTATACCCTCTTGCCAGAATTCCTAGAAGATGGTTGCCTGGCCTATAAGAGTCCTCACACCGTTTAAGCACTCTCTAAAAGGAGAAACAGTATTCTGGGGATTATACGTTTTTTTCCCCATTGGATGTGAATGGGGCATGAAATGAAACCTTTGGTACACCGGCGGCTGTGAAATTACAGCTTTATTAAAACTGGCATAAAGGAAAACTGGCGTAGCTGCCGAGAGCAACCAATCAGATTCCATCTTCCATAGAAGCTCTGAAAAATGAAAGGTGGAATCTGATTGGTTACTATGGGCAACTAAGCCAGTTTTCCCTTACACCAGTTTGGATAAATCTCCCCCTCTGTGTTTGTGACTTTTTAACTGCAACTTCTTTTTAAAATAGTTTCATCTCCCAGTTTTTACGCTGCCCTTGCGACTTTTCAGAAAGGGGTTGTGGCAAGGCTTGGAAGGGGGGTTGACCTGCAGCCACAACAAATTTATCTTTATCTTGCAAATGAAGCCAGAAATTGACAGCAGCTCAGAGGCGCACGGACTGCTGGAGCATGAGCCTCATCATAAATTAGGCGCACCCTCTGACAGTGCAGAGGACACCAAGACCAGCACAGAAAGTGTCAGTCTTGTAGGGGGTAACTTAGCAGCATACTGCAGAAATGCTTTTTCCGTGCTTCACTGAGCAGAAGGACTATTATGTGACATGGTGGAAGTTCAGAAACATTCACTGGAATATTAGACTCTCCAGATCTGTCTTTGGCCATTAGTCTAAGCTGCATTAGGGTGAGTAGAACAGCTGGGAAAACGGCAGAGATTAGCTAAATATAGCCAAAGAGGGCTCTAGCGACGCTGCCATGTTTTACAACTTGTTCCGCATTAACAGATAAGGCACTGACCTGCCTGACATGCTATTTCAGCTTAGCAACATCAAGGGAGCAATTTACTATCTGCTGTACAAAAAATAGGAACACGCCTGGCCTCTGTATAAGCCAGGACGTATACATAGGTGCTGGTGGTGAACACCATACAGTGGCATTATTCATAGTGTATTCTATTCCATTCTCTTTTTTTATCTGTATAGTGGCCAGACAAAGATCCAAAGAACACAGAAACTCTAAATTGGGATGACCCAATGTTATATGGATGGACCATTCTTTCTATGATAGGCAATCAGATTCTGCATGTTTATGTCTGTAATTATTTTTGAGAAATGCAGAATTTTGACATGCATGTATGCATGTTACATGTCAAACCACATTTCTGCTATAAAAGCCTTAAAAGGGTTGTTCTATGAAAAATATTCTACAGTTTTCAAACCAGCACCTGGATCTGGATACTTTTGTAATTGCATGTAATAAAATTTACCATAGCCTCTGAGTTATTCAATAAAATATATCTGTGTAGCGCCACGTGCTGTTTGTTTTTTATTTTATTTCTTTGTCCTGCTCACTGAGATGGCCGCACGTGCTCAGTCTGAGCCTTCACCTGCCTGCTGAGCTGTGATAGGGAGAGCGTAGACACGCCCCCTTATCTGCAGCAGAAAAGACACTCCCCTTGAGCTTGATATAAATCTAACAGAGCAATGTATGGGGAGAAATCTGGATCCATGTGAGGTACAGGGCTACTTGTAGCTTTGTAAGAAAGAAAGTGTCATGTACTATATGATGTCCGATTTTCATTTTTTACATTAGTGAAGTGATAAACCCTCTTAAGGTGCAGAGAGATGTCACTGTTAATTCTATAGTAAAATATCAAGACACTGTGGGGGACAAATATATTTGTATATGCTGTGTATACGCTATATGTATATGTGTATATGCTATATGTGTGTGGTGTGTATACACGCTCTATACTGTATTTGTCTATATATTCTGTGTGTATAAATGCTATGGATGTGTGTACTTGTTACAAGTGTAAGTCTATCCCACATTGTCCCTCTGAGACAATCTTCTTCTCCCTGGCTGTGACGCTCTCCGCTGTGATTGAACAGAGCTACAGCCAGGGAGAAGAAGACGCCCATTGAGAAACAGAGCAGTCTCCTCCTCCCTGTACCGATGCTATTCAGTAGCATACCAGGCAGGAGAAGTGAACGGGGGCCACAGCGGAGGAACAGAGCGGCGCCCAGAAAAAATTGTATGCGATCTTACATCCATGGACTATGCCTTACATAACCTGCTACTTATTTCATAATGTCTGGACCCATGAAAGGTCCTCTTTAACCTCTTCACTAATAACCACAATAGATGATACACAGTGGAAGTTTTGTTTTGTTTTTAGGACAAGCTCCAAAATTTGCAGCAAAATCTGAATGTTCTACATGGGGTTTGACCATAGATTTTACCCGTTATATTGCAAAGTCTAAAATCTAAGGACAGATCTGCAACATTGATTGGAGGTCTGCAGTATTTTTTTTTAGTGGTGTGTGGAGGCACCATTTCACCCTTTGCCTCAGGCAACAGAAAGGCGAAGTGTACCCCTGCATCTAGATTTATGAGTTCTCATTTGGCGCCCATGGAAAGGATGGCAGAATAAAAATGGAACTTTAGGGTGGCGCTGCCTAAAAGAACACTCTGGTTTCAGTCCTGAAACATACAACGCATTTCAGGACCCTTTGTCAGGTACTTCACAACAAAATCCACTGTGTAAACGGCTCTTTAGGAAGGGACAATGAAATAAAATTGCATTTTATGGTGTTTTTCTTTTACTTTTGTGGTATTTTTTAAATGCAGTATGCTCTATGAATTGGATTTTTTCATATGTTTTCCCATAAGCTCCTCTATAGGACTGGAAAAATGCATGTACATTTTTTTTGAAAAGATGCCAAAAATGCTAGTAAAAGATGTTTCCAATTCACAGCAACATTTAAGTAAAGAAAAAACTAAAGACAAACTCAAATCAATTAAGGTAATAATTTGTATAACAAAATATTTTCACCACTGTCATGCTAGACAGTGCCGCTAATGGAACGTGTCAGAGTGACCTTTTTACAGAAAAGCATTCAACCAAAACAAAATAACCAACTTGGCCTCATGAGAAGAGATATTTACTTGAATTCTGTTGAAGACTACTTAACCCTTTCATGACCAAGGGTCATTGATGCCCCAGTGTCCAGGTCAAAATTTACAAATCTGACATGCGTCACTTTATGTGGTAATAGCTTTGGAACACTTTTACTTATCCACGCCATTCTGAGATTATTTTCTCGTGACACATTGTACTTCATGATAGTCATATATTTGAGTCAATATATTTCACCTTTATTTATGAAAAAAATCCCAAATTTACCAAAAATTTGGAAAAATTCACAATTTTCCAAATTTCTATTTCTCTGCTTCTAAAACAGAAAGTCATACCTAATAAAATATTTATTACTGAACATTCCCCATATGTCTACTTTATGTTGGCATCATTTTGGAAATGTCATTTTATTTTTTTAGGACGTTAGAAGGCTTAGAAGTTTAGAAGCAATTCTTAAAATTTTTAAGAAAATTTCCAAAACCCACTTTTTAAGGACCAGTTCAGGTCTGAAGTCACTTTGTGGGGCTTACATAGTGGAAACCCCCATAAATTACCCCATTGTAGAAACTACACCCCTCAAGTTACTCAAAACTGATTTTACAAACTTTGTTAACCCTTTAGGCGTTCCACAAGAATTAAAGGAAAATGGAGATGAAATTTCAAAATTTCACTTTTTTGGCAGATTTTCCATTTTATAAAAAAAATCTCTTTAACACATTGAGGGTTAACAGCCAAACAAAACTAAATATTTATTACCCTGATTCCGCGGTTTACATAAACACCCCACATGTGGTCGTAAACTGCTGTACGGGCACACGGCAGGGCGCAGAAGGAAAGGAATGCCATACGGTTTTTGGAAGGCAGATTGTGCTGGATTGGTTTTCTGAACGCCATATGTTTTTTATTTTTCTGCCGATCGTCTTGTGCAGGGGCTCGTTTTTTGCAGAAAGTGTTGATGTTTTTATTGGTACCATTTTTGGGTACATAGGATTTTTTGATCATTCATTATTACACTTTATGGGGAAAGGTGACCCAAAAATTGGCTGTTTTGGAACAGTTTTCATTTATTTATTTTTACAGCGTTCATCTGAGGAGTTAGGTCATGTGATAGTTTTAGAGAGAAGATCGCTACGGACGTGGCAATACCTAATATGTATACTTTTTCTTATTTATTTAAGTTTTACACAATAATAGCATTTCTGAAACCAAAAAAATGATGTTTTAGTGTCTCTATAGTCTGAGAGCCATAGCTTTTTAATTTTTTGGGCGATTGTCTTAAATAGGGTATCATTTTTTTGCAGGACGAGGTGACGGTTTGATTGGTCCTATTTTGGGGGTCGTACACCTTTTTGATCGCTTGCTACTGCACTTTTTGTGATGTAAGGTGACAAAAATGGCTTTTCTTTTTACACAGTTTTTATTTAATTTTTTATGGTGTTTATCGGACGGGGTCTATCATGTGATATCTTTATAGAGACGGTCATTACGGACATGGTGATACCTAATATGTGTAGTTTTTTATTTTCATTTTTTATAGGAAAAGGCAATTTTTTAATTTATTTTAAATTTTTACTTTTATTTTTTTTCAATTTTTTTTTTTATCAAGTCCCTCTTGGATCATGAAGATCCAGTGGGGCTGATGGCTGTACTATACTTTGCAATGCTCTTGCATTGCAAAGTGTAATACATTCAGATGCCCTGTAGGTGGCAACAGCGGACGCTTTTGCTAAGCGTCCCGGTTGCCAGGGCAACCATCGGGGCTGCCATCGCAGCGCAGGCAGTCCTGATGGTGGAGAGAGGGAGCCCCCTCCCTCTATTAACTCCATGGATGCTGCTGCCTTGAGCATCTATGGGGTTACAGCAGAGTGTCAGCATAGAGCTTGACACTCTGATGATGGCGGCGGCTCAGGAATGGAGCCGCCGCCATCAAACACAGCAGGGGGGCAGACCGAGCGGGGGGTGCAGCGCTGGAGAGGGGGGGATGGAAATTGTCACGGCCAGCAGGAGAATGGGGGGGGCAGACTCAGGGGGGCACTGTGTACACAAAGATGTGCACAGATGGGGGGGCTGCACAGATCGGGGTGCCTGCACAGATCGGGGGGGCACGAGGACACTGGAATTTCAGGCTCTGCGCTGCAAGCGCAGATAGAGTCCGAAACTGCATTTTTTCACTGCCGCAATCCGATTGGTTAGTCTGTACAGACTAACCAATTGGATCGATTGCCGGCAAGGGGCCACTCTGATTGGTCCCTTGCCGGCATTACTAGACTGTATACTGTCCTTGACGGCATACAGGGCAGGGGCAGAAGCTTTAATCCAAGCGCTTTGCAGCGCTTGGATTAAAGAGCTGCCAGAACGTTTATATACGTGGTAGCTGCACGGGGTATATGCAGCTATCACGTATATATACAGATTGCGGTCGGGAAGGGGTTAAACTGCAATCTTTTAGTCAACGGATGTAGAGGCTATATAACTAAATAAATCACCATGGGATATATCATGTAAAAGTATATCATGTAAAAAGTCACCAAGCTTTCCAGAAGATTTTCTTTGGGGTCAGTAATATTGCACTTTAAATGAGTTATAAAAATCCGTAATGAGCGTAACATTTTCACACCTTACCCTACCAATGCTAGCAAAACACACATCTTGCATCTCTGGGTACCTTTAGGGTCCATTCACACGTCCATTTTTTCTTTCCTGATCTGTTCCGTTTTTTCAGGAACAGATCAGGACCAGATCTGGACCCATTCATTTTCAATGGGTCCTGGAAAAAATCGGACAGCACAATGTGTGCTGTCCGTTTCCGTTGTTCCGTTCCGCATGTCCGTTTAAATATAAAACATGTCCTATTCTTGTCCTGAAAAAATCGGATCCTGGTACAATACAAAGTCAATGGATCCGCAAAAAACGGATGACATTCGGATGTCATTCCGTATGTCATCCGTTTTTTGCGGATTCCGTTCCTGGAAACATATAACAAATTTTTTTTATTTTTTTTTTATTTTTTTTTCAAAGAAATTCAAACAACTTTATTTGATTATTGAAATGTATACATGTTTCCGTTTTTTGCGGATCCGCAAAAAACGTATGACATACGGAAACATTTTCAGGAACAACGGATCCGCAAAAAACGGACCGTTTTTCAGGATGAAAAAAAACAGGACGTGTGAATGGACCCTTAGCCTAAGTATTCAACAATGCAAAAAAATTATATAAAAGTGTATAAGGAGCAAACAAAAAGATAAAGTTATAAAAACTAACAAAAACACTCCATGTCAAATAAAAAAAAGCTATTTAGACCACAAAACAACCATCAGACAGAAGCTGTAAATCAATGCAGATTAGCTGATACCTAACTAGACGTTTGACACTGAAGGTATTCTACATCATCATTAACGCTGCGTGCTTTCTAAAGGGCGTAACACCAGTTGTGACAGAAGTAAGCTAATTCCATGGACGAGCACACATGATATGTCAACATGATCTCAAATCTGGTCTATCAGCGAATAAACAAAATGCTGTGCTTTAGCTAACATTCTTTGGATTACAAGCAAAAAAAATAGAATTTTAAATATCACTATTCAATTATTTTTTATTTAATATGGTTCAATCGACTTCAGAGTGATACATTTTATGTAACACCATATATATATATATATATATATATATATATATATTGTAAGGGATTAGGTAGCGGGGCTGTCGTCTCCTGGGTAGACAGGCACAGTTTAGCAGGCACACCGACGAAGTTACAGTCCACACGGCAGGAACTTCGTTTAACTGACCTCAGCCAGTTTTATTGTCAGGTTGAGGTACAGAACATAAAACATAGCAAACAAAAATCCTAAGCCTGTCCGGCTCTAACTATACAGCATGAACCCTCCCTGACCAAGTGCCGGCCTAATACCAAGCACCCAAACAAAATAGCAAAGTCCGTACCTCTTGTAGTGCTCTCACAGGCTCCATGCAGGTAACCTGTTCCCAGGCTGAGCGAGCTGTGTTGCATTCTCAGCCTTATATCAGGCCAGCACACCTGAGGAGTAATTACCTGACAGCCCAAAAGCCGGACTGTCCGGATGGAGTGGGGCCCACCCTTCTCTCCCCACTCCAGCAACACAGGCCCTAAGAACAGGTTTTATGCAAACCCGAATTGCACAGACCTCTCCTGAACATTTCCCTGGTTGCTTTTAAATGACAGAAGTGAGAAATCTTGGGCACACATAGACCCCATCCACTACTTCTCCAGACACTCTGTCACAATATATATATTTATAGTAAGAAGGAACAAGGAGCCGTCATTGACGGAAGATACGTGTCACCAAGGTTCCTGGCCTCGGTGAGGTAAGAACCTGTTCTGTAGTGCAGTCTGACATTTCAGCTGTTAGTATGGCTGCTGTAAAGCCGATCCGGGCCAGTTCTTATCGGGAGCAGCCAAAGAGCAGGGTGGGTGACTGTTCCCCACGGTTCTAGGCCGGGTTTTGGCTGGGATATAAAAACCCAGCCAGCATGTTCAGGTGGTGTGGATTATCCTCCATGACAGAGAAGCTGTGGAGCTGTGAGAGCTGTATGATGGCGGAAACAGGCCTCTAAAGCCTGCTGTGGACTATGGGTGGAAATCTACTGACCAGGTGAAGGTTTTGTGCACTGTGGACTTTGTGTGGTCTGAACAAGCACCAAAACTGAACATCGTTACTTTTTTTCTTGTTTTTCTTATCCTTGTGTTTGCCTCTGTATGCATCCGCTTAGCCTGCCTACCAGAGCGAATCCCTACTATATATATATATATATATATATATATATATATATATACACACACACACAGTACAGACCAAAAGTTTGGACACACCTTCTCATTCAAAGAGTTTTCTTTATTTTCATGACTATGAAAATTGTAGATTCACACTGAAGGCATCAAAACTATGAATTAACACATGTGGAATTATATACATAACTGAAAATATGTCATATTCTAGATTCTTCAAAGTAGCCAACTTTTGCTTTGATTACTGCTTTGCACACTCTTGGCATTCTCTTGTTGAGCTTCAAGAGGTAGTCACCTGAAATGGTTTTCACTTCACAGGTGTGCCCTGTCAGGTTTAATAAGTGGGATTTCTTGCCTTATACAGTAAATGGGGTTGGGACCATTAGTTGCGTTGTGGAGAAGTCAGGTGGATACCCAGCTGATAGTCCTACTGAATAGACTGTTAGAATTTGTATTATGTCAAGAAAAAAGCAGCTAAGTAAAGAAAAACGAGTGGCCATCATTACTTTAAGAAATGAAGGTTAATCAGTCCGAAAAATTGGGAAAACGTTGAAAGTGTCCCCAAGTGCAGTCACAAAAACCATCAAGCACTACAAAGAAACTGGCTCACATGTGGACCGCCCCAGGAAAGGAAGACCAAGAGTCACCTCTGCTGCGGAGGATAAGTTCATCCGAGTCACCAGCCTCAGAAATCGCAGGTTAACAGCAGCTCAGATTAGGGACCAGGTCAATGCCACACAGAGTTCTAACAGCAGACACATCTCTAGAACAACTGTTAAGAGGAGACTGTGAATCAGGGCTTCATGGTAGTATATCTGCTAGGAAACCACTGCTAAGGACAGGCAACAAGCAGAAGAGACTTGTTTGGGCTAAAGAACACAAGGAATGGACATTAGACCAGTGCAAATCTGTGCTTTGGTCTGATGAGTCCCAATTTGAGATCTTTGGTTCCAACCACCGTGTCTTTGTGCGACGCAGAAAAGGTGAATGGATGGACTCTACATGCCTGGTTCCCACCGTGAAGCATGGAGGAGGAGGTGTGGTGGTGTGGGGGTGCTTTGCTGGTGACACTGTTGGAGATTTATTCAAAATTGAAGGCATACTGAACCAGCATGGCTACCACAGCATCTTGCAGCGGCATGCTATTCCATCCGGTTTGCGTTTAGTTGGACCATCATTTATTTTTCAACAGGACAATGACCCCAAACACACCTCCAGGCTGTGTAAGGGCTATTTGACCATGAAGGAGAGTGATGGGGTGCTGCGCCAGATGACCTGGCCTCCACAGTCACCGGACCTGAACCCAATCGAGATGGTTTGGGGTGAGCTGGACCGCAGAGTGAAGGCAAAAGGGCCAACAAGTGCTAAGCATCTCTGGGAACGCCTTCAAGACTGTTGGAAGACCATTTCAGGTGACTACCTCTTGAAGCTCATCAAGAGAATGCCAAGAGTGTGCAAAGCAGTAATCAAAGCAAAAGGTGGCTACTTTGAAGAACCTAGAATATGACATATTTTCAGTTGTTTCACACTTTTTTGTTATGTATATAATTCCACATGTGTTAATTCATAGTTTTGATGCCTTCAGTGTGAATCTACAATTTTCATAGTCATGAAAATAAAGAAAACTCTTTGAACGAGAAGGTGTGTCCAAACTTTTGGTCTGTACTGTATATATATATATATATATATATATATATATATATATATATATACACACTGCAAAGATATACATGTTCTACACATAAATACACTCACACAAGAATAATAGTGTGGGACTGTTTTTAACAGTATCAAGGGAAATATTAGGCTTACGTTCAGCATGGCTGTTTGAAGAGGGCTGTTAAACATATGCCCCAAAAATATAGATCTTTATGATAATTTAGTTGCATATTTAAAGGACATCTGTCAGCAGATAGTGTAATGTATTACGCAGGGCTGTGGAGTCGAGGAGTCAGAGACAATTTTGGGTACCTGGAGTCGGAGTCGGCAAAAAATGAACCGACTCCGACTCCTACTAGATTTAAATTGAAAAAAAAAAAAAAAGCTAATTTAAATGTCCCAGATCACAAAAAGTTATAATTAATTATCGTATTTTTCGCCCTATAAGACGCACCTGCCCATAAGACGCACCTAGGTTTTTGAGGAGGAAAATAAGAAAAAAAATATTTCGAACCAAGGTGTGCTTTTGGTGGGTTTTGAACTAATGGTGGTCTGTGGATGGCACTGTTATGGGGGCATCTGTGGATGGCACTGTTATGGGGGCATCTGTGGATGGCACTGTTATGGGGGCATCTGTGGATGGCACTGTTATGGGGGCATCTGTGGATGGCACTGTTATGGGGGCATCTGTGGATGGCACTGTTATGGGGGCATCTGTGGATGGCACATATATAGCATCTCATCTTATGTGTCATCCACAGATTCCCCCCCCCCCCCCACAATAACAGTGTCCCTGTGTAGTGAATGGGGGCCGGCATCTGTTTCTGTAATGGCAGCGGGGCCCGGTGCCTGCTTCATTCATAAAGTGGGTGGAGCAGGCGCGTGGCGTAGTGAGCTAGGTTACGAGCACCCACCCGGCCTCCTGACTGCCAAGAAGTTAGTAGCAAGTAGTACAGCGTTAGATTTAAGATGACTGGAATACTTTAACAATACCCACAAGATAGCTATGATTACCGTATACTACAGTGAGCGGGGCCCGGTGTAGTAGAATACAGTGACTGCACCAGGCCCCGCTGCCATTACAGAAACAGATGTCAGCCCCCAGCCCCTCCTCCCTCTGCCTATTCACGGGACAGTCGCAGCATTCGCCCCATAAGACGCACTGCTATTCTCCCGACACTTTTGTGAAAAATACGGTACTTATCTACTGTAAGATTAAAGGCCAATGCATGCAGTGCGTCACATTACCGCAAAACGAACACGTTAAGTGATTATGAAGAAGCATGCTTTTCATATGCTTCACTATATGGCACGCAACGCACAGTTCCTTGCGGCAATACTTATACTTTCCATTGTGTTGTGTTTCGCTGTTACAGGGAACGCCCATGGTTAACCTAGCCTCTCACTGATAACTGATTAAGTAAATATGTTTTTTGCAGGACTAAAGATTGTATAAGTGAAGGGAACAAATAGTCAATAGTTCAAGACTGAAGCTGTAAACCATTTGAAAAACTGCAGTCATTCAGCTAAGGCTATAAAAACTTGTAAACTCAGATTGTTAGCTTAAACTTTAAACATCACTATGGGATTCTACTAGGGAAATCATGTTTTACAATAAATGCCCCTTCCTGGATCCTCCCACTGCCCTATCAGCAGAAGATCAGCACACAAAGGAGAAGGCAGCAGCTTCCTAGCCAGTAGTTGTGTGGTAATGACATGTATGTTGCCTTTCTTTCCTTCAAGGAATGTATAAAATACATTTGCATATTAAATACAGAGGAGTCGGAGTCGGAAGTACCAAAAACGGAGGAGTCAGAGTTGGAGTCGGAGCATTTATCTACCGACTCCACAGCCCTGGTATTACGTTTATAGTATGGGTTGTTACAGATGTAGTGTATCTAGGGATCAAGTTGTTTGGCCTTAAGTTGCGAGGCCAGCATTTTATCAGGCTTGTTGGCAAAACGATAATAATATGAGGCTGTCCAGCACAGGGCTTTTTCCGTGTTATTAGAGACTATGGTATTTAACTGTAATTTAGTATACTTTACCGCTTTTAGCAGATACAGGAAAGGTGAACGTTGATGGGCCTTAACCAGTCTCTCTAGTTTAGCCTCTAATGCTCTCTGGGCCTCAGCACGTTCGCGTTTCAGTCGTGAAGCTACATTAATAAGTTTCCCCCTCATAAATGCCTTATGGGCTAACCACACATTTAACGGATCGGAGTCAGTCGTAGTGTTGTCCCTGAAAAATTCATGAATGTCTACCTGTAACTGATCTACCAAGCCCGGTCTGGACAACAAAGACTCATTCAGTCTCCAGTGAAAAGGCCTAGGTGTCCGTCCTGGACAATCTATCTCGGCCAGTACCATGTCATGATCCGACCAGGAGGAAGGGATATGCCTTGAATAGGACATAAATGGGAGAAGACTCACGGAGGATAGGATCATATCAATGCGAGTATATACACGATGTATGGGCGAGTAATAAGTATAACTCCTTTGTGGTCCATTATGTTCCCTCCACGTATCTGCTATGTTCATGGATTCAAGAACCTTGCGGATTCTGATGTCATGTGTATGAGGACGTGGTTGGGCGGGAAGGGATGAGCACCAAAAAGTCTCCGCACCAAATCACCTTGTGAAATGTAAGTGCGTCAATGATAGAACCCATCTCACGAAAAAATGAGATGGGGTCCTCATTAGGTGCATACACATTAACCAGGCAGAGAGTTTCCTTCTGGTATGTTCCTAACAGAATGAAAAATCTACCGTTGGGGTCCAGGATTGATTGTGTGACTGTCATCGGGAAGGAATTCCTTAGTAGCGTTATCACACCCCTACTCTTAGACTGAAAAGTAGATGAATAGAACCTGGTATACTGAGGGTGAAAATATTTTGGGTGGGACCCTGGTGTATAATGAGATTCCTGAAGGCAGAGAACATCTGGTTTGTGCTTCAAGTAAACTATGAATGCAGCCTTCCGTTTTCTAGGGGAGTTTAGACCCCTTACATTATGTGACAGGACTTTATACATGATCGGTAATAACTAAAGGGATCGTATGTATGCTAAAGGTAGCGACGTTCTCTGGCTCAGTTACCCCAACAACCAACTCTACACTTATTGTCAAGCTCTCATTGGTACCGTAAAATAATTGATCCAAAACATAAAAGTCAAACAATAGAACAAGAAAAGTTATGACTATTGCATGAAAAGCAACGTCTAACATTGACTGACTCGGGTCAGCTAACTCTAACAGGTTGGATGAGGGAGGATCTCGCCCAAAAATGGCGCGAATCCCCGTCTCCATCAACCCTCTCAGGTGAGGCAACATGAAAGTCCACTAGGCTACTTCCCTGGTGTAGGACTCCAGGTCAAGGTGAAAAGCAGGTATAGCTGAGGAATCCTTGATGTGAGGTGAGTCGACAAGGGAGTAATTATGACTGTCTAATAGGACAAAGTACAACATAACAGGGGCAACAGTGACCCTTAAAAACGTTAGAACAGTAAGTTCAAATCTTTAGAATATCAGGACACCTTAATCAGCATAGTTCAGGTTCTTGGCGACCGACTCACGGAACCGGATGACGGGGCCACTGTGGTCCAAACTTTAGCTGGTCTTTGAGGCTTGGGGGATGGATCCGGTCCATCTCTTTGGTCATGAGGTATGCCCGCTTTCTGCAAGGTCTCCAGAACTTCCAATAGTGAGCGAACCACATGGGTCCGGGAGTTGAGCTGAAAGAATAGCGCGAAGGGGAAGCCCCATCTGTATTTGACTTGTGCCCTCTGTAGTGCTTGAGTAACAGGCCGCAGCTCGCGGCGGAGGGTGGATGGCGCCAAGTCCGCATAAAGATGTACAGATGACGGGAGGCCCGGTAGTTCAGAGATGTTTCTGGCTGCTGCCAAGATCAGATCCCTGGTTTCAGGGTGGTGGAATTTCAATATAACATCCCTGGGTAGATCACTGGAGTGCGGTTTGCCCAAGGCCCTGTGGACTCTGTCCATTTTCAGGCGACTTTGATCCTCCTGTGGAAGAAGGGGGTTGAATAGCGCTGTCAAGGTGGCAGGCAGATCCGTGTATAATTCCGGCAGACCTCTCACCCGAAGCTTTCCTCTGCAGGACCTATTTTTGAGATCCTCGATCTTGAATTCGAGTGCCTCTAGTTGCGCTGTGTTCGCATCAATGTCCGCTCTATCTGTCCCCAGAGCGTCTGCAATATCATCAGTCCGGGACTCTAAGTCCGAGACCCGCTGCCCCAGGTCTTGAATTTGGCGAGTGAATTCCGCCACTGCTTGCGAAAGCTCCGTGCGGAACAACGATGCTATGTTGGTAAAAAGCTCTGTCTGACCTGGCTGCTGTTCTCGGGGCTCCAGGATGGATCCACTAGCTGTGGAGGAGGCGGGGCTTGACGGAGCTGGAGAGGGGTTCGCCCGGCACTTCTAAAGAGTTCAGGTAAAGTCTGTGAAGGAGTCGGCGTATTCTCCTTTCCTCTGTGACGGGACATCTTCGTGCAACTTGTCAAGAAATCTGGAGGCTTGTGGAGCCGGTATAACGGCGCTTAAGGAGGGATTTCTGCAGCCCACGGCACAGAGCTCAGAGAAGCATGTTCTTCTCCTCCGGCTTCGCGCATGCGCCCCCCCTGGTCTTGTTTTAAAGGGGTTCACTGGGAAATAATAAAATAAAACATAGAAACATAGAATGTGTCGGCAGAAAAGAACCATTTGGCCCATCTAGTCTGCCCAATATACTAAATACTATGAATAGCCCTTGGCCTATCTTATATGAAGGATGGCCTTATGCCTATCCCATGCATGCTTAAACTCCTTCACTGTATTTGCAGATACCACTTCTGCAGGAAGGTTATTCCATGCATCCACTACTCTCTCAGTAAAGTAATACTTCCCGATATTACTTTTAAACCTTTCCCCCCTCTAATTTAAAACTATGTCCTCTTGTAGCAGTTTCTTCTTTTAAAGATTCTCTCCTTTTTTACCTTGTTGATTCCCTTTATGTATTTAAAAGTTTCTATCATATTGTCACGAGGGTGTGAAGAGCCACGTCTGACTCCGTTATACCCGGGGTCAGGAAGTCGCAGCGGGTGGCTGCGCGCTCTATGTCTAAAGATCACGTTGTTTCTTAGTGATTGTTTTCTCTGTTTGCCTTGCAATCCTTTTTGTCTCACTCAGGGATCCGTAGCTTCTCCTCCTCAGCTGTTTCTTGTCTGCCACTCCCAACCTCCTTATATTCTCCTCTCACACTTCTCTAGTTGCCAGTTATAGAGCTTCCTGCCTGGACTTCTATACTGACCCACTGGAGCTGTGAATCCTGGTTGTTGTTCCAGAGTGCTACCCTCCGGATCCCTGTTGGGCTTTTTGTTGTCTCCTGTTGTCGCCCACCTGGGATTATATGTTTAGTCTGTCCTCCCCTTGGTGTTTTCCTTTAGAGCTAGTGGTGCGGACTAGTGTTCCCACCGCCCTGTTCACTATCTAGGGCTCATCTTAGGGAAAGCCAGGGTTTTAGGCACGTGATCGGCGTACGGGTGAGGAACCCGTCTAGGGACGTCAGGGCAGCCAGGTGCCAGCCGCAAGGTGAGTCAGGGGTCACCACCTTCCCTCTCACTTGGGCAGGGCCTTCCTCTTTCCCTCCCTCTGTGACACGTATGTGATAGTCACGCCGATCGTGATACATATCCCCTCTGTCTCGCCTTTATTCCAAGCTATACATGTTAAGGTCCTTTAATCTTTCCTGGTAAGTTTTATCCTGCAATCCATGTACTAGTTTAGTAGCATTTATCTGAACTCTCTCCAAAGTATCAGTATCCTTCTGGAGATATGGTCTCCAGTGCTGAGCACAATACTCCAAATGAGGTCTCACTAGTGCTCTGTAGAGCGGCATGAGCACCTCCCTCTTTCTACTGGTAATGCCTCTCCCTATACACCCGACACCCGTATGACATTGTCTGCCTACCTTTAAGTCTTCTGAAATACTGACCCCTAAATCCCTTTCCTCAGATATTGAGGTTAGGAATGTATCACTGATTTTATATTCTGCTCTTGGGTTTTTACACCCCAGTTTCAACATTAAATTTTAGTTGCCATATTTTTGACCATTCCCCTAGTTTTCCTAAATTCTTTTCTATTTGGTGTATCCCTCCAGGAACATCAACCCTGTTACAAATCTTTCTGTCATCAGCAAAAAGACACACCTTACCATCGAAGCCTTCTGCAATTTTGCTGATAAAGATGTTAAACAATATGGTTCCCAGAACAGATCCCTGAGGTACCCCACTGGTAACAAGACCATGGTCTGAATATACTTCATTGACTACAACCCTCTGTTGTCTGTCCCTCAGCCACTGCCTAATCCATTCAACAATATGGGAGTCCAAGCACAAAGACTGCAATTTATTGATAAGCCTTCTATGTGGGACAGTATCAAAAGCCTTACTAAAGTCTAGATAAGCGATGTCTACTGCACCTCCGCCATCTATTATTTTAGTCACCCAATCAAAAAAATCAATAAGATTAGTTTGACATGATCTCCCTTAAGTAAACCCATGCTGTTTTTCATCTTTTAATCCATGGGATTTTAGATCTCCTACAATCCTCTCCTTAAGTATGGTTTCCATTCATTTCCCCACTATTGATGTCAGGCTTACTGGCCTATAGTTGCCCGATTCCTCCCTACTACCTTTCTTGTGAATGGGCACAACAATTGCTAATTTCCAATCTTCTGGGATGACTCCTGTTACCAGTGATTGGTTAAATAAATCTGTTAATGGTTTTGCTAGGTCACCACTAAGCTCTTTTAATAGATTTGGGTGTATCCCATAAGGCCCCTTTGACTTATTTGTATTAATTTTAGACAGCTGACTTAGAACCTCTTCCAAAGACATATGCATCAAAAGATTAATTAGTCTTCCTCCCTAACTGAGGTCCTTTTCTTTCATTTTCCTTTGTAAAAACTGAACAGAAGTAATCATTGAGGCAGTCAGCTAGTTCTTTATTTTCTTCCATATACCTTCCTTCTTTTGTTTTTAATTTGGTAATTCCTTGTTTTAGTTTCCTTTTTTCATTTATGTATCTGAAGAATGTCTTATCACCTTTTTTCACTGACTGAGCTAATTTCTCTTCTGCCTGTGCTTTTTTTTTATAATTACTAAATGCTATCTTTTTGTTTTTAATGATTTTGGCCACTTCTGCTGAGTACCACAGTGGTCTCTTCCTTTTTTTGCTTTTACTGACTAACCTAATGCACTTATTTGTTGCCTTCAATAGTGCCACTTTTAAGTAGTCCCATTTCTCCTGGACTCCATTGAAACTGTTCCAATCTGATAGGGACTAGTATACCTCTAATCTAATTTTAGAAAAGTCAGTTTTTCTCAAATCCAAAACTTTTGTTCTTGTGTGGTGTGACTCAGTCACTGTACTTATAGTAAACCACACTAACTGGTGATCATTAGATCCCAAGCTTTCCCCTACAGTAATATCAGATACCAAATTACCATTTGTGAATACTAAATCTAAAATGGCCTCCTTCCGGTTTGGCTCCTCAACTACTTGCTGTAGAGATAATCCCAGTAGGGAATTTAGAATATCTGTACTCCTGGCAGAACTAGCTATTTTGGTTTTCCAGTTTACATCAGGAAGATTAAAGTCTCCCATAATGATAACTTCCCCTTTCAATGTTATTTTAGCTATTTCCTCAACTAGTAGGTCATCGAATTCTTCAACTTGGCCAGGTGGTCTATATATCACACCTACACGAGTTACCTTATGATTATGAAGCTGCAACGTAACCCAAACTGACTCTAAATTGGTATCGCTAACTTGTATTAAATTAGATTTTTTGCTATCTTTCACATACAGGGCCGCCCCATCCCCTTTCTTGCCTTCCCTGTCTTTCCTATATAGAGAGAACCCTGGTATTGTTATATCCCAGTCATTACTCCCATTGAACCATGTCTCAGTAACAGCCACTAAATCTATATTCTCAGATGCCATTATAGACTCAAGTTCATTGATCTTATTCCCTAAACTGCGAGCATTTGTAGACAAGACTCTAAGCTTGTCATTTCTTAACCTACGTGCTACTGGAATCTTTTGGCATTGTTCCACAGTGACCAATCAATAACTGCAGCAGCACACATAATCCCCACCCAGGTCATGCAGGAAGTTTACAAGAGTGGACTGGAGCATGGCCATCGCAGCAGTGGACCATAGGAACTGGAATCTCGCAGCAGGGAGCAAGTAAGTATGCTTCCCTCTAGCAAGGAGTGGGGGAGCCAAAATTTGATAAAAAGATGAAATTTTTTTAAATAAAAGCTGGAGAACCCCTTTTAAGTAGTATTTACTACATAGCAAGTTGTTTTCTGCATGACAAGTATACACAGTAATAAAATATGTATTTTAATTACAACCCAACTATATGTATTTTCCAGTTATTCCCCATCAACAGGATACGGGATAACTAACTGACCACTGGGACCCCAAAAAATCCCCGATCCCGATAGAGCCACATATGCGCCCTACCACTCTATTTGGTGTGCTGTCTGCATCTTTTGCGGCCCCATTGAAATGAATGGGTCTGCACCCATTCCGCAAATTTGCGGAACGGATACGGATCCATTTATACGGTTGGGTTATTGCTCCCTAAATGGAAGGAAAGGCAGAGGGATGAACATATATGAGATAGATATGAGAGACAGACTGACAGATGGATAGATAGAATTCTGCTTGTGTTACAGCACTATAATGGATTCTGGTACTGACTATTGTTGAGTAATATAAGACGTCAGGAGTGAAATAAGCCTTTCTTGTGTATGGTGATGACTACAGACATGGCTGAGGGTTGGCTGAAGTGCTGTGGCCTCACAAGGAAAGCTGCATATGAAAATCAGTACAAGTGAAGTTTAATATTAACCCGGCGATCTTATGTTACTGCATTATATTGTTTCCCTGGAGGCATTTAAAGGGAACATGTCATCAACTTTATGATGACCTCACTGAGGACAGTATAAAGTAGGGACAGAAATGCTGATTTCAGCGGTGTGTCACTCATCAGCTAATAGTAAGAGGTTGCTGAGAACCAGCATCTAATCATTGCAGAACAGGCCTTGAAAAGAGTCACAGCCACCTGAGAAGAGTCATGGTTATTCATAATCTCCTGCTCTCGCCCATCTGCTGATGATTGGCAGTTCTCTCCTAGAGAGAAAGGAGAAAACTAGGTAGAGGACGTCAGTCATCAGCAGATGGGCAGGGAGAGCAGGAAATCATGAATATCCATGACTCTTATCAGGTGGCCATGACTCTTCTCCAGGCCCAGTCTGCAATGATTGTGATGTTGGTTCTCAGCAACCACTTTTAACTTATAAATGACAGACCGCAGACCTGTCTCTACTTTATGTTACCGTTAGTATGGGCAGCATAAATTTAATGACAGGTTTCCTTTAACACACCCTGTATTTATAGAGAATTAAAGGCAAGAAAACTGAAACCCTTTTAGTGTTACATTCTCGTTGTAATTACCGAACACAACCCTGGGGTCTGTCAAATCTGCACATCATTTTCTTCTATCCTCGGGATGAATGAAAAGATTAGTGATGACTGGGGGAAAACCTGAGCATTCTTAGCGAGAGTTAATTCCCATCTCTAAGCAAACAGTGCGCAGAGTAGTTACGTCACAATCCATTAGCTGAACAAAAGCAGATACGCATTGTAAAGATGGGCCTATTCATTAAGCTATCTGCCTCCCTTTAAAACGATAATGGTTCAGTCTTTCACTGATAGCAACAACACATTGTTATCTCTTGCACTACAAATCAATCTGAAAGAAGTGAATTGCATGCAATATCCAGATAAAAATCACCTCCGTGTATAAATAGTGAATCAGCCAGTCAGTGAGAGGATCACGTGAGCTCTGCATGTTTCCTGGAAGACAGGCTTTATTTTCCCAAAAATCTGTACAATGAGCAAAAAAACAATTAAGGCACATTGACTCTTACTTTTATTGATAAGCTGAACAAACATTTCACTGACACCCTCATACACATGCATGCCCAGTTTGGACGAGCGTGTATGTGTTCT
Organism: Bufo gargarizans; assembly: GCF_014858855.1. NCBI lineage: Eukaryota > Metazoa > Chordata > Amphibia > Anura > Bufonidae > Bufo > Bufo gargarizans. Next base: position 228,252,097 of record NC_058081.1, on the reverse strand, counting down.
GACTAGATGGAGGAATCCAAAAGCCTTACCTTCAACTTTCCTGACACCAGCCGTTAAGAAGCCCCCATACACATTAGCTCATTGCTGGTCCCCAATGGGCTCAACCTGTATACAACTAGTTTGCTATGGCCCACTGTATTGATGAACTGTGTCACTGTGAAAATGGGCATGACATAGTGATGGTCATTCATTTCTGTCTTTTACTCCACCAGTTCCTACAGGGCTGTGAAAAAATGGAAGCTGAGCTCAGATTGGCTGATTGCCTAAGACAGATTTACTATTAGGAGACTACTTTTTCGTGGGCCACCCTGTATCACCACAGTGACCAATCAATGACTGCAGCAGCACACATAACCCCCACCCTGGTCATGCAGGAAGTTTACAAGAGTGGACTGGAGCGTGGCCATCGCAACAGTGGACCAAAGGAACTGGAATCTCGCAGCAGGGAGCAGGTAAGTATGCTTCCCTCTAGAAAGGAGTGGGGGAGCCAAAATTTGAGAAAAATATGAAGATTTTTTATTTATTTTTTAAAAGCTGGAGAACTCCTTTTAAGTAGTATTTACTATATAACAAGTTGTTTTGCATGACAAGTATACACAGTAATAAAAAAAGTATTTTCCAGTTATTCCCTATCAACAGCATACGGGATAACTAACTGACCACTGGGAGCCCCAGAAATCCCCGATCCCGATAGAGCGGCAGGCCACATGCACCCTACCACTCTATTCATTCCCTATAGGATTGCCGGATATATCCAAGTATTGGGTTGGGCCATATCCCGCAGTCTCATAGGGAATGAATGGCGTGGCAGGGTGCATGAGTGGCCTGCTGCTCCATCAAGAAAGTGGTACAGTACCCCTCTGTTCTTGGGATTGCTGGGGTTCCCAGAAGTCAGATTCCCCCCCCCCCCTTGCCCCACGATCAGTTAGTTAGGTATGTAGATACCTTTCTGCAATTTGTAATACTTGTCCATGGAGGTAGCAGGAGCCATTTCCTGAAGTGGAAGCAGGTGCCCGTTGGTCACTTTTTACCCTTTTTTTATCCCTTTGCCACTCTCCAAAAAAATAGGTGGGAGTAGATTTCAGTTTTGGTGCATGGACAGTAGAAGATTCTACAAATTTATTAAGAGGCATAGTTGCATCATCCTAAGACCTCATGCACACGACTGTTTTGGTCCGCATCCGAGCCGCAGTTTTTGGGGCCGCACTCCGTGTGCTGTCCGCATCCGTTACTCCGTTCAGTAGCCCAGCAAAAAAAAAAATAGAACATGTTCTATTCTTGTCCATTTTGCGGACAAGAATAGGCATTTCTACAATGGGCTGCCCGTTCTGCAAATTGCGGAAGGCACACAGGCAGCTTCCACTTTGTGTGGATCTGCAGTTTGCGGACCGCAAAAAAACGGAACGGTCGTGTGCATGAGGCCTAAAGCAGAGTTTTTACTGGCGAAACACCAGTTTTTGGCAAATGACCTCCAATGTTATCTGCTTTGAACGACAGACTGACTAACAGAAGAAAGAAAACATATTCATATGGCATACTTTTGAGGCTATCTGTGACGTATTCCACTTTAATGTGAACAAACTGTGAAAGCTTGAGGCACATATTACACAGAGACACCCAGAGGCAAAAGGACTGCAGTGCAGGCTCACACTAGGAACCAGCATGACCACTTTGGGGCCACTGAATAATGCAAAATCAAACATATTTGAATATATTCAAGTAAATGAGGACTAAATTATATTTAGAAGAATAAGAAGGATTTGAGGGCCAGGGCTGCAAATAGACATTGTGGCCGCGGCCACGGCCACGGTCAGTAAGGTGACGGGAGGGGGCTAGACAGTGGCTGATGTGTGCCTGGAGCCACGGGACGTGGGCCTGCCTAAAAGAGGGCCAAAAAGACACCAGGTAGGAGAAGTGCTGCTGTTTAATGCGTGTGGAACAGGGTTACAAAGCCAAGGAACGGAATACCTGTCGGGTTTCAGTCAGCGGATCCGGGATGTACCGAGAAAAACAGGCAGATCTCCACCTACCCATGTGACGGATGACGTGCGGAGGCGTCCCGTGCTTGGAAGCCGCTCCGATGCGGAACGAATGTCCTGATATGGTTTTGGGGTCCACCCCCAACCCTGCGACCAGGGATCTGATGTGGGAGACAAACTGTGGCGTGGATAGGGGTTTCCCCTGGAATGGCAGCAAAGGAGACTCTGGATCTGGAGATGGTGTGGAACCCAGGAGATGTTGGAGTACCACCACCGGACACCAGGCGTTCCCGGACTTGAAGAAACGGATCAGTACGGGAGGACCGGTTTGGGACGTCTTGGTGGAAGGTAGGCTTAATACCAGATGATCCTGGCTCCAGGATAACTGCTTCTTTTTCAGGAAGACCGTCTTCAGGGAAGGAACTGAAAATTCTCCTGGACGAAGGAAGCCGTAGAAGCTTAGGTACATCGCGGCTTTGATGACCAGGCTAGTGAAATGGCCAAAAGGACTGCCATCTAGGGATGCAGACAGCTGCCTAAACAGCTCACCGGAGACCGGCCGACGGGACGGGTTGGAGTCTTTACTGTTTTTCTCCATGCCTCTGAGCGTGGCCTTGACGGCTTGGGATGTGAACGCTGCGCGTACTTCTGGGTTCTGAAGGGCTAAGAAGTGCTGCGCCCCGGCCAGGTACAAACGGATGGTGCTGGGTGCCAGCTTGAGGTTGACATGGCAATGGGCCATGAAAGCCATGATGTACGCAATGAAGGACATATCCTGTTGGGGATGGTCCCTGGAAAACGCCTGGAAGTGGTTCCAACCTGTGCCGTAGTTGCGAGCCGTGTTGACCGAAAGGGATCGGTGCCTGAGGTCCTCGGCGGTTGCCAGCAGAGACCTCAGTCCAACATCAGGTCGCTGAAACCGGGAATCCGGGCCCCGGTCCGGTCTGCTTCTGGACATACCTGAAAGAAGGTGTGAAAATTGAACCTCGATAAGGCATCGGCCGCCGTGTTGCTGGCACCTGGGATATGGGAACATGAGAAATGAAAGTTATGGGTCATGGCCAGCCAGACCAGTTTGCGCAACAGGGACATGACCCTGGCCGACTTAGCTCGGCCTTTGGAGATGATGTCCACAAGGTCCTGACTGTCAGATACAAACATGACGCTGGAATTCGCCCAGAGGTGACCCCAGACAGAAGCGGCCGCCACGATGGGGTAACATTCCAGGAATGGTGATGAGCTGAGGGACTGAGGGTCGGAACTGACCTGAGGAGGCCATGGGCCAGCCAGCCACTGGGACCCGAAGATGGCCGCGAAACCCCGGGATGCTGCGGCATCGGCAAACACCCTGGTAGATGACTGGGACCATGAGGGGACAAACAGGCTGACCCCGTTCCAAGATAACAGAAAGCTGTCCCACATGCGCAAGTCTGCCATGGCAGCCCTGTCCAAGTGGACAATGCTGCTGGGTTCGGAGGCTGAGGGAAGGAGCGAGAGCAGCCGGGAAATGAAAGCCCTGCCCTGGGGCATGACCCTTAAGGCAAAGTTCAGCCGACCCAGGATGGACTGTAGCTCGGCCCTGGCCACGACTTCCCGTATCTGGGACAGCTTTGCCTCTGGAAGCCTGGCTTCCATTCTGTCTGCGTCTAGAACAATGCCCAGGAATGTGATGGAAGTGACCGGCCCCGCGGTCTTCCCCTGCGAAATTGGGATGGAAAGGGCGGCAAAGATCTCCAGGAGTGAGAGCAGCCCTGATGGCCGACCCAGCGGAGGTTCTATGAGGAGGAAGTCGTCCAGGTAATGGATGACCGCTGGGGCGCTGCCGTGGTGGATCAGGATCCAGTGCAGGGCCTGCGCCAATTGGTCGAATAACCACGGGCTGCTTTTTGAGCCGAAGGTCAACCTGTTGGCAAAATAGAACCTGCCCTCCCACCTGATGCCATAGAACTGCCAAAGGTGAGGGGCAATGGGCAGCAGTTTGAAGGCGTCCGCAATGTCAGTTTTAGACAACCAGGCGCCTTTCCCGGCGCTAAGGATGAGGGCAATGGCTTCGTCTATGGACGCATAGGTCATGGAAAATTCTTCAGAAGGGATGAGCGAATTGATGCTGGGGATGACGGAATCATGGGGGGCGGAGAGATCGTAAATCAAACGTTTTTTATTCGAATCTTTTTTGGCCACGATGCCTATGGGACTGATCCGCCAGCGAGAGAAAGGAACCTGGTTGAAGGGGCCCAGGAGGAACCCTTTCTTCACCTCAGAATTCAGGAGTTCCTGTACAGCGGTGGGATCTGCCCTGGCCGACTGCAGATTGCCGCACTCCCAGGTGGAATGGGGTAGTGCCACCAACCCTGTGTCAAACCCGGAGCAGAGGCCAGTGATCAGGAAGTCCACGAACCCTGGCACCGGATGGTCCCGTAACAGGAGAGCCAGGAGGTCGATGTCGCAGTCGGCTAGTCATAGGCGCTTGTAAGCCTTCTTGGGACATGTGGACCTGGGGTGAGCCCTGAAGCAGATGGAGCAGATGTGTAGGGCCCTGCAACCGCTAAAAACACAGGCACCAAAGTTGAAGTTGTTGCAAACTTGGCTGTTGCCAAGGTAGACAATGGGTCTGCCCAGCTTATCGGTGGTGGAGGGACAGCGGGGGACCCCAGAGGGGCCTGGAATAGCCTTGTCTGGTTGGGCCGTGGCCGTTTGAGGACACCACTCAGTAGAGTGGAAAATCGACTGGCAGGTCGAACAAGCGGGGGCCCGGAGGCCGGCGAAATGCTGGCAGAACAACTCCATGTCCAGCATGGCCCAGTTGACGGAGAACTGGAACTGGGCAAGCGCGGCGGCGGCCTTGGCTGAGAAGGAGCGGTGGTAGTCATAAAAAGCCGTGCCGCCGTACTTGTGCCCAAGTCCAGTGACCCTGTGTAGATACGTGTCCAGCTCCTCCCGGCGGGCCGGGGATGCGGAGCAGAGCACGTCTCTAAACAGGCCGAAGGCCAAAACAAACTCGACGACAGAGAGCTTGCGGTTGAGACGTCCATCCTTGGCCCGAAGGACCACCGAGACCTCCCCGCAGTCAAAAGTCTTGTTGTCTGCGGCATCGTGGGACGCAATCAGGATGGACGCGAGATTCACGTCCTTGCCCGCCAAGATGTCCCTCCTGATGTGGTCCGGTACCAAGTGCGCAGGAGCCACCACCGGAGCAGCCGGGGACGTACCTGGAGCCGGAAGCTGCAACAGAGGGGGATCGGAGACGGGGACCACCGCCTGGGAAGACGCCGGTGTTCTGGACTCCAAGTCCACCACCCTGGTCCTGATGTCGGCAACGGACGAGATGAGCGAATCCAAGGAGGCCTGCAACAGCACCAGGGACTGCTGGGTGGCTGGAGGTGGATCTTCCCTTTCAGGAGCGCTGGACTCGGTCATCAATAGGCGGTATAACTCGGCCTTCCTGGCTGACGCTGGGTGTCTGATGCCTCTCTTGGCCAATTCCGCAACGAGCCTCGGCACAGTCCATCTTCGGAGGGCAACTGGGCCGCCTTGGCTGGAGACTGACGTACCCGGGAGGGACAACATGTCGTCGACGTCAGAGACCTGTGACATGGCTTCGACAATAGCAGAGACCTTGCAACACCTGGAATTAGAGACAACAACACGGCCGCTGGAGAGGTCATGGGGACGTGCACCCCGACTAAAAAGGTCGTGGATGAACGTAAAAGATGACGTACCTGGGAGCGTTGGGTCAACACCCTTGTCTTACCGTCAGAGGATGGACGGGAACGAACCGGCTGGACCTGAGGACTGGAAAGTTGGGAGTGACATGAGAAAAAAAAAAAGCCGCGCGAGACTGGAACTATCGTGGGTGCGCGTGGACACCGTGACAGAGAAGACACCTGAGCCTCAGGGTGCCTGGACAGAGAAGACACCTGAACGCCTCAGGCAAGGATGGACAGAGAAGACACCTGACCGCCTCAGGGTACCTGGACGGAGAAGACACCTGAACGCTTCAGGGTACCTGGACAGAGAAGACACCTGAACGCCTCAGGCAAGGAAGGACAGAGAAGATACCAGAACGCTGAGGGTACCTGGACGGAGAAGACACCTCAACGCTTCAGGGTGCCTGGACAGAGAAGACACCTGAACGCCTCAGGCAAGGATGGACAGAGAAGACACCTGAACGCTTCAGGGTACCTGGACAGAGAAGACACCTGAACGCCTCAGGCAAGGATGGACAGAGAAGACACCTGAACGCTTCAGGGTAGCTGGACAGAGAAGACACCTGAGTGCCTCAGGCAAGGAAGGACAGAGAAGATACCAGAACGCTTCAGGGTACCTGGACGGAGCAGACACCTGGACGCCTTGGGGAAAGATGGACAGAGAAGACCCATGAACGCTTCAGGGTACCTGCACAGAGAAGCCACCTGCACGCCTCAGGCAAAGATGGACCGAGAGGACCCCTGAACGCTTCAGGGAACCTGGAGAGAGAAGACACCTGAACGCCTCAGGCCAAGATGGACAGAAAGAACACCTGAACGCTTCAGGGTACCTGGAAAGAGAAGACACCTGAACGCCTCAGGCTAAGCAGGACAGAGGAGACACCAGAACGTCTCGGGTTGAGAGCGAGAACACATCCCCGTGTGCCTCCTGGGAGGCAACCCGGGATGTCGGGAGGAGGAACTGCCAGAAGCAGCCCCCGATTACCTACCTGAACCCTCAAGTATGAGTTTTCCCGCGAGCGGCCGACAGCGATTTCCTGCAGGACCTAACCTGACGTCGGGAAAGTCGGAATAAGGTACGACGGGAACCACGAACGCTACTGGCACCTGGGAAAGGAACACACATGTGAACATAGAGAGCACCAAGGCCGGAGCCCCCAGGGGCCCCGCTGGGAGGCCGTGGGTAGGCCGGGGCGTGAACAACCTGGAGCGCCACTGATCTGACCTGAATGTGTGTGACGGAACCGTGGCGTATGCCGGCCTGGCAGGAGCGGGCCTGGGGGTGGACATGCCGGGCCCGGCACGGCGACCTGAAAGGGGCAAGTGGGATGTGGAGGGGGTGTGGCCCGTAAATTGCCCATCTGGCCACCTGTGATGGGCAATTTACCGCGTGCCAGGGCTCAGACCACTCAAATGTTGGTCATGACCAGAGAGCCATCCCAGGCTGGGCCTGGAGCGGGACGTGGCCTGCCTGCGACTGCAGGCTGGCCAGCATGGATCCATGGCTGCCGGAGCCACGGATTGGGAGGAAGCTACCCGGCTAACTAGTGGGGGGGTAAAAACGCCTGGCCCAGGCAACATGAGTGACAGAAAGTGGCCGCTGGACAGCGCGGGTGGCGGCTGCCTGAGCATCCCGGCTGAGCAGACAGCAGCGGCAGCCCCACCGGAGCGGGAGGACAGAGTGCCCGCATGCCTCAGCCCCCACCGGGGGCATGGCAGCCGCCAGCCGAGTCAGCCCCGGCCGGAGTGTGGGAGGCGGGCAGCGGGCGGGAAGCCCGGACTTGGCGGGGGGATTGGGTTCCCCTCTGTGCGCCCCCCCCCCGGCGGCCAGCGTGCGGCCGTGAGCCAGTTCCGTGGCGCCGCGCATGCGTCCTGCCTCTCGCGAGAGGACGGGCGCCCCCGGGCGGCGGAGAGGGGAGCCTGCGGCGGCCGAAGGCGAAATGGAGGAGTGAGCCAGCGGTCGGACACGGCCCGGCAGGCGGGAGACCGGAGCCCACCATGGGAGCGCGTGGTGATACTTACCTGGGCCGCGTGCTTGCCGGAAGTGGCGTGCTTACCGGAAGTGACGTTCACATGAAGTGCTGGTCGGCGGACGCGGTGAAGGTGAGCTGTACGGGGGGGTTTAAGTAAGGGGACCTGGCCCCTCCCACAATAACAGGCTGCATGCAGCCTTAACTATTTGTCGTTTTCCTTCATGCAAACCAAGAGATTTGTTGACTCCAAATGCAAATGCTGACAAAATGTATTAAAATATATATTTACTGAATAGATCATTCAGCAAGAGTGAGGATTGGGTTTCATCAAGGACCATCCATTTGTCACCAAACTACAGGCGGTAGCAGTATAACAAGAACAGCGCTCTAGGGAGAGAAGCAGCATAATCACATTCACCCAGGGTCTTCTGACCTCCCATGGGTGTGATTTGCTTCCAATAAGCACATTTTCCTGCCCGTCTACCGCCTAATGCAAAGGTTTGGTTTATTTCAAAATCACCGCCTAAGGGACCACACATCATCTGTAATAATGATCCCTAGAAACTTGCTAGAGTATATTCAATCATTTCCTTTATTCGCTGCCTCAAAGAGAACAGTGAACTGGGTAAATATGTACATTAGATCGCCCTGTTACTTTATATCAGAGCCCCTAAAAACAGCTCTGTGGTGTGAAGTAAAGCTTAAAGGGGTATTCCTATCTCAAAAACTGAGGGTGATTGTGAGGGTTTGACCCCTTCTCTGCAGCTCCTTCATTCTCAAGAACAAGGGAGCCCCATTAATGAGACCCCCCAGCACTATGCCACCACTCTGTGAGATGGAAATGCCACTTTGCTCAAACTATTCATAGGTATTTGGACTATTTAAGAAGCCATCGACACAAGCTACTTTCCAAACCCAGTGGCTGGGGAAACATGACAAATGATTCAATTACTTCACCTCCTTCAGTTACAGAAATATATCACTGGGAAGAGGATGTGTTCGAACATTACACTGGATTAAGGAGTTTCATTAAACCTTCTGCTAAAGTTTTCAGAAATAGTAATAATGTATATGTTTGATATAGATAAAAAGTATGATAATATGTGTAACGAAAGAAACCTGAAAAAAACAAGCACAAAATGATTGCCATTCATATTATTCTGCCATCCTATAGTCGAAAAAGGAATAGCACAGTGAAAAAAACACAGCAAAAGTCTGTGCTTATTCTGATATTAAAAAATAAATACAAGGAATTGGTAACTATAACACATGGTATAATAAAAAAAAAACATAGTTTTTCTGGCTGCAGCTGTGACATTCTGTTTCACAGGTCATCACTAGTGTTGATCACGAATATTCGAATTGCAAATTTTTTGAATATAGTGATATATATTTGTAATTTCGAATATTCAAGATTTTTTATTTTTTTTTATCAGTACACATGATCCCTCCCTGCTTCTAGATTGTGGGCCAATGAGAAGGCTGCAATATCTTTGACTTTAGGAGTAGTGTCGATTGCAAATTTTCATAATGAGAATCAAAGAGATTGTGAAAACTCAGATCCGATGGTATCCGGGGATGCTTGTCGGGCAGGAGTATGCCAAAGTGGAACAACTGTACAGATAAAAAAAAAAGATTAATATTCTAGAAAACGAATATATTCATTTTTTAGAATATTCATAATATTCAAAAACAAGAATATATAGCAATATAGCGAATATTAAAAAACAAAAACAAATGTAGAACAATTTAGCTAATATAGTGATATAATCTTTTTTTTAATAGTTGTAATTTTTTCCAATCTGAACTTCAGATGAGAAAAAAATTACAACTATTAGACAAAGAAGATTATAGCACTATATTAGCTAAATTGCTCTATATTCGTAGTTTTTTTCTAACATTCGCTATATGTTTTAGAATATTACGAATATTCAAAAAAAGAATATATTCGCTTTCTAGAAGATTAGTCTTTTAAAAAAAATCTGTACAGTTGTTCCACTTTGGCATACTCCTTCCTGACAAGCGTCCCCATCACCATGGGAACGCCTGGGGGTTAGAATATACCATCAGAGTTTTCACGATCTCATTGATTCTCATTCCGAAAATTTGCATCACGAAAATTTGCATCACGAAAATTCTCATTACGAAAATTCGCACTCAACACTACTCCTAATGAATATTCAAATTCGCAAATATTCGACAAATATTCCTGAAATATCGCAAATTCGAATATGACACCTGCCGCTCATCACTAGTCACCACTGCAGCCAATCAATGGCCTTAGCAGAGATGTCCGATGCATGGCTGAGGCCTGCAATTGGCTGCAGCTGTGATTTGTGCATGGAACTTCACCGCTGCAGCCAAGAGAACATCAGCAGTGGAAGGACTGGAGATTAGTACTCGAAGAAGAGGGAGAAAATAGGTGAGCATTGTTATTGTAGGCCACTTACAGGGGCTGCCCGAATTTATATATCACTCGGACAACCCCTTCTCAAATTCTACAAAGTAGTTACTAACAGAAGGGACGCCAAGTCAGCTGTTTGTTCTAGTAAGGCCTCATGCACAGTGTTTTTTCACTGTCAGTGATTTGGCTTCATAGTTTTTTTTCACAGCTCCATAGAAATGAATGGGATCTCCACTAAACTGTGAAAAATGACGGAACGGACGCAGATGCACACAACGGTCGTGTGCATGAGGCCTAAAGGAAATGTGTAATAAGAAAATTACATATTGTTTTAATCATGTTTTTATGCCAAACACATAAAAAAAAAATTGCTGACTTTTAAAACATTGTTCCATGTTACTATCTATATTTGACAAAATTAAATAAAATCATGCCGTTTTCACGCTGGCCCCTAAGCCTAAAATATGTTAATACTTCCCGTCTTTTGAGAACAGCTACATGGGCCATAGACACAATGAACAGGAGCTGACTCATTGACTTCTAGGGAGACCTGTGCAGAAGTCAGGAGGGAGCTAATATGCTGTTATATCACCTCCTGTGAATGGTGGATCCTGTGTTATCCATACACAGGTGTTACTTGTCATTGTAATTCTGCCTGTTGAGACAATGATAATAGCTACTGAAAAGTTACCCAGACAGAACAAGAAATCCTGACTTATTATACCTAGTGGCCAGTATGTAAATTGCAGGATTATATAAAAAAAAATTAAATATAGTGAGATGGAAAAATAAAAAAAAATTCTAAAAACAAAAATGTTTAATATAAAAACATGATTTAAACAAAAGGTCATTTTCTGATAATATTTTCCCTTAAACTGCTGGTGCTGTATGTCTTCCACCCAGAAAAATTAAATACTGTGTACAGTATGTTCCTAAACGACTCTGTGTGATGTAATAGAAACCTTAATTCTGTACCTAAGAATAGAGTTAAAGATTAGACTCCTTTTTAACATAGTTTATTGATCTATCTAATTAACTTATTTGTCTGGGTCATAAAAGTAAAAGAAAAAGGGATGTCGAAGGAACAGCCCATTAAAGGGCAGCTATCAGTGTCTGAATAGTGGGGTCTGAACCATAGCACCTTGGGTGATCAGCTGTTGTGCAGTGGCTCCATTGTGTGTTCTAGATGGAGCTGGTTACTGCAGCACAGCCCCCACTGAATGATGGAGCTGGTTACTGCAGCACAGCCCCCACTGAACTGAGTGAGAGCAGAGGTGCAATACCCAGCTCTGTCTACTGAAGAACAGAGGATCAGCAGAGGTGCGGGTGTCAAGCGCTTAAGGATCAGATATTGATGGTCTGTCCTCTTCCTCTTTTGTATACTCTGTATGCTTAATATAAAAAAGACCAGACCAGTATAAAATGTGGCACTTTGTTTGTGGATGCAGTTGAGATGTGGATACCTTTGGGCGCATTTTATTAATTTAGATTTATATAATTAATACATTTTGATTACACATTTTGCTTCTTTGGCTTCTACAGCTGTCATGTATTCATACACTACACAGCAGCTGCAGAAAGCCATCCTGTGGCAAATCCTCAGTCTCCAGCTTCAGGCCTCATGCACACGACCGTATTTTGCCTCCATGTCCGATCCGTTTTATTTGCAGATAGGATGCAGACCCATTCATTTCAATGGGTCCACAAAAAACGTGGACAGCACACCGTGTGCTGTCCGCATCAGTATGTCCGTTCCGATGCTCCGCAAAAAAAATAGTGCATATCCTATTTTTTTCTAGTTTGCGGACAAGGATAGGCATTATTACAATGGATCTGCAAAAAAAACAGATGCCATACGGAACGTCATCCGTTTTTTTTGCGGACCGCAAAACACATACGGTCGTGAGCATGTAGCCTCACTCTCGCCTCTCCTGAACGGACTTCTAAACTGATTTGTGGCTGGATCAAAGCTTTGATTTGGTTATAAATCAGCTTAGAAGATCAACTGCAAAGGCCAAATGACGCCCCCAGAGCTATCCACAGCCTTTAAAACCAACAGCAAGACAAATATTATAATAGAAAAGTGTTCTACAGTAACACGATATGCGCTTTCTCAGAGTGAACTATTCAACTTCTAAACAGATATTGATTCAGCCAAGAACTGTATAACATGTACATTTTGAACACACCAAATGTTTCCATAGCACGTAGACTCAAACAGAGAACAGAAAAGAGACTGCTAAAAGAACCTCCTCTGAGAAACTTCCATTTCCTTGCCATCACATAATGCGATAGACATGTGACTGCAGGCTTCTGTTTGCTGTAGAAATACTGATCTCTGACCCACATCACATATAGATTGTATACAGCATAATGTACATAAGGAATTTTCTGATGTGCCTTTTTTATGCAGTTGGTTATTACAGATACAGTGAGACAAGCACTTTTACATTTACCAATCCGTCCCTGCAGTTGGTTATGTCATAGACATAAATTTGTGTTCCAAAATCGTGGTTATTTGGATGGGATCTAAAAAGCCTGGCAAAGGGCCCTCCATAGTCTGCATCAGGAAAAATAATATGCCAGGCCAGATTTTCATCATTTCTCTCCTGACCGCAGCGTATCCCCATGAAATATGCATTTTAGGCCAGATGTGCATGTTCGTTGAGGAGTTGTGTCGAACAGTTGAATGGCCAGCTATGGGGAATTTACAAAGACAGGCAATTTACACGTTTTTAGTCCAAACTGCATTGAAATAGAATGCACCAAATTTATTAAGATGCAGAGGTCTCTCGAAAAATGTATTACTTCTTTTGCCTGTCCATGCTCCAGAAAATTAAATATACACCATCTATGTGCTTATGGACAGTTTTACTAAAAGTCATGCTAGTTTCTAGCGTAAAAATATAAAGAGAATGCAATATCTGATTTAGCATTATCCTATGATAGGCTGGGTTCACATGTGTGCTTTTAATTCCGGCAGTGTGTGTTCCAGCGGAGGAACAGGCTGCCGGAATTCACTGTATCCGGCGTACATGCCGGCTTTCAACTACACAATAAATACTACACGCAGCGTTTTTTGTCTGGCTGAAAGCCGGCATATATGCTGGAAAGTGGCCGGATCCTCGCCAGATTCCATTACAGTGAATGGGGATCTGGCAAAGCACAGTGGTATCCAGCTGTGCACTGCCGAAACAGACTGCCAGGGTAAGGCTGGTTTCACACGGGCGTTGCGGATTGGGGCCGGATGCGTTCAGAGTGCGTTCAGTGAAACTCGCACTATTTTATAAACAAGTTCAGTCAGTTTTGTCTGCGTTTAGTTGTTCAGTTTTTTCCGCGCGGGTGCAATGCGTTTTAATGCGTTTTTCACGCGTGTGATAAAAAACTGAATGTTTACAAACAACATCTCTTAGCAACCATCAGTGAATAACACATCGCACCCGCACTTGCTTGCAGATGCAATGCGTTTTTCAAGCAGCACTTCTATAGGGCCAGGGCTGCGTGAAAAACACAGAATATAGAACATGCTGCGATTTTCACGCAACGCAGAACTGATGCGTGAAAAACAACGCTCATGTACACAGACCCATTGAAATGAATGGGTCAGGATTCAGTGCGGGTGCTATGCGTTGCACCTGGAAAACTCGCTCGTGTGAAAGGGACCTAAGGCTTTCACATCTGCGTTTTTGCTGGATCCGTCATGGATAAGCAAAAACGCTTCCGTCATGATAATACAACATGATTATGAACGGATCCGGTTGTATTATCTGTAAAATAGCCATAACGTATCCGTCTATAAAACCATTGTAAGTCAATGGGGGACGGATCTGTTTTCTTTTGTGTCAGAGAAAAACGGATCTGTCACCATTGACTTACATTGTGAGTCATGACGGATCCGTCTTGCTCCGCATTCCAGGACGCACTCAAAAACGCTGCTTGCTGCGCTTTTGTGTGCGTCATGGGAACGCAATGAAACGGAAGGGAATGCATTTTGGTGCACTCTGTTCCCTTCAGTTCAGTTTTGTCCCCAATGAATGAGGACAAGACTGAAGCGTTTCCCCCGCTATTGAGATCCTATGTCGGATCTCAATAGTGGAAAGGGAAAGTGCCTTAGGCCACATGCACACATTGTTTTTCTCTGCGTCCGTTCCATTTTTTTGGGCTGATTGGATGGTTGCCCATGCATTTCTATGGAGCTGTTAAAATTGCGGTGTAGTCAACCATTTCTTTTCCACGTCTGCTGTCAGTCTTTCCCGTCCGCAAAAAAAGTATTGCATGTCCTATTCTTGTCCACAATAAATGTTTTGCAGACCAATTGAAGTCAATGGGTCCGCAAAAAAATGCGGATGACCAACGGAAGCCACCCGTATGTCATCCGCATCCGTTTTTTTCTGTGGATGGTTGCTGGGAAAACTGTATATACACCTGTGTCCTGTGTGGGGATATTTAAATTTCAAGAATTACAGCCTTCAGGTTTTTTTTGCAGACCGCAAAAAAAAAACTGAAGGCACACGGAAACACAACCTACAAAATTTGCGGACAAACGGAACGGATGTGGATGTAAAAAAAACAGGAATACGGATCCACTATACGCGTACCGCAAAAAACAACTGTTATGTGCATGTAGCCTTATAAGAAGTAATGAATTTCTTCATAGAGCTATGAAAAGTAACCAGAATCAAGCAAAAGCACTACTGTATCTGATACTGAAACAGCTCCCAGTGCCACAGCTAGATCAATGGAGCAATGCATGCTATCTGAAATGTATAGTAGATCCAATTACTTTTACTCATCAGCCAAATACTGTTATAAAGCTGAAAGCATGTATATGGAACAGTATATGACTGTAATACTATATCATCATTCCGTTAGCGATTTCTACATTTTATACCATTAATATAGCACCAGCTCGCTCTGTTTAATCACACACAAGCCACCATTATTCTGTATATAGCAATTTACTTCCTTCCTTAACATTATCTGATGCTACTATAGCTCAACCTGAAGTTACCATGGTAACGCACGATACTAATCCAGGAAGATTTCTTGCAAATGTCTCAGATCCAGTCCATAACCAAGAAGGAATATCATGACATTCCAGTGTTATCACAGGGTCGATACTTAAAGTGCAAGTGACGAGTGTATCTTAAAGATTTTTTTGGGGACTTAAGGGGTATTCCCATCACAGACAATGGGGGCATATCGCTAGGATATGCCCCCATTGTCTGATAGGTGGGGGTCCCACCGCTACAATGAGAACGGAGCGGGGAAATGAACGGAGGGCTCACTGCGCATGCGCAGCCGTCCTCCATTCATTTCTATGGGGCCACCGAAAATAGCCAAGCGCTGGCTCGGCTATTTCCGTCTGCCCCATAGAAATGAATGGGAGCAGGGGCCGCGCGTGCGCGGTGACCTCCTATTCACTTCTATGGGAGCAACAAGGAGCAATGCTTGGTGGTGGACAGACCCCGGGGTCCTCCAGCCACACCTCTCCCCACTCCGTTCTCGTTGTAGGTGCGGGTCCTAGAGGTGAGACCCGCACCTATCAGACAATGGGGACATAACCTAGCGATATGCCCCCATTGTCTGTGATGGGAATACCCTTTAATACTGATGACCTGTCCTTACCACAGATCACCAACATCTGATAGGTGAGGGTCAAACAAATGCTGGACAAAACAGACTCCCTAACAGAAACCCGATGGACCCCATTATTGTCCATACTGCGTGTTAGAACAGAGAGGAAAACCCGAAATAAAAAGTGCCAAAGAGAACATAGCCTTAAAAATACAACATACATTATTCAGAGAACAGTTTTTCCACATTTAGCCTGATTAGAAAAACTAGACCGTTCTCGAACAGGAGCTCAGAGTTAAAATAACTTTGATGGTTAACCCCTAGGAGTCGAGGACAATTTTCATTTTTACATTTTGGATTTTTCCTCCCCAACTTCCAATAACCATACCTCTTATTTTTCCATTCACATAGCTATACAATGCATTTTTTAATGCCACCATTTAATTTACCATATCTTGTATTGGAAAATGGGAAAAAAACTCTTTGTGTGGCAAAATTTAAAATAAAACAAAAACTGAATTCTGCCAAGGTTTTGACATCACAGCATTCACTGTGTACTAAAAATGACATGACTTCTTTATTTTGTGGCTCAATACGAATGCGCTGACACCAAACCTTTTTTTTTTGTTTCACTACTTTTAAAACCTTTGGAAAAAAAATCCAAAATTTCTTTGCAGTGCCATATTCTGACAGCCATAACTTTTTTTATATATCAGTCTACAGAGCTGTATGAGGGCTTGTTTTTTGCATTAAAAAAACCTGTATCTACTTTCATTGGTACAATTTTTGGGGTATCTTTTTGATCACTGTTATTTAATTTTTTGAGGGGGACAAGATGACAAGAAAATGTGGAATCACGTGATTCTCATTTTTTTCCGTTACAACGTTCACCGTACAGGAATTTCTTTTTTAGAGTTTAATAGTTCAGACATTTTCGGACACAGTGATACCTAATATGTTTTTTTTTTACGTTTTATATATTTTTATATGTAAAATTAGGAAAGGGGGTGATTTAAACTTTTAATATATTGGTGTTTTTTATATAACTATTCCCCTTAGGGGCCTAGTACATGGGATCATTTGATCCCCTCTCCTATTCACCCTAATAGATCTCTATTAGGGTAAACAGGATTTTTACACTCTCCATTCTGAGCTATGGCTGGCCTGGAGCGCTTCAGCAGCATCCAGGCTGTCATGGCAACCGATTGGAGTCCCATGATTTCACTGCGGGGGTTCCGATCGGCAGAGGAAGCCGCATCCCTCTGCCTTCACTCACAGGTGCCGCGATCAGCGTTGACAATGACAATGGAGACACTTGAAGACTGTGACCTGAGGGCTGCCATTTAGAGAAAGCAATAGGATGCAGTTTTGCTGTCCTATTGTGATGTTTATCTTGGAGATAAATTCCCCCAAAGAGGTATTAAAACCCCTTAATGCTGTATTAGACCTGCAAATTAGCAGGTGATTGTCGGGGAGGCACTGCTATTACATGCAGAGATTTCCTCCACTGTATGGGTTTGCTGGTGGCAGATAGTGATTAGACAGCACAATCTGCTGGCAAATAATGACTTTTAAACCTGTAAGACTCTGATTACCCGATAAACGAGCATTTGTTCATTGGGCAATCAGCGGCAGTTTTACACTGCAAGATGATCGCTATCTGCCTGTCTAATACAGGCTTTACAGCTATGTCCAAATGTACAATGTTACAAAGCTGCATAGTTAAAGGGAACCTGTCACCTCCAAAAACCATCCCAAGCCTCCAGCAGTACCTCAGAGTAGCCAGCAGCGTGTTTCCGACGATAATTTTATTCCTGAAGGCCGATGCGGCTAAAGCTCAGAAAATGTTCTTTCATCCCATGCCGGCGCAGCTTCACTAGTCAGGCTTAAAGTCAAGGGGCGGCGGCCTCCTTGCTTCAAGTCAAGATAACCACGCCCCCTTCCCTGTGACTGACAGCCGGCAGTTTGGCTAGCTTTGCCGAACTCTCTGCATAAGCGCGGGCCGTTGCCCTTTTGACTTCAAGCATGTGTGGAGAAGCGCGCCGGCAGGGGATAATAGAACGTTTTCTGAGCTTTACCCGCATCGGCCTTCAGGAAGAAAGGCATCTTCAGAAACACACTGCTGGCTACACGCAGGTACTGCTGGCGGCTGGGGATGGCGTTTGGAGGTGACAGGTTCCCTTTAAGTATTGTTGACTATGTAACATTTTATAGATATAAAAAAAGATTATTCTATATATCTAGAGGAAGGAAGGTTTCCCCATGCCAATTACACTGGCAATTAGTGGCTATCACTGAGGGAAGTACCAGACAGCCGCCTGTTTTCCCTGTAGACATACAGTACAGACCAAAAGTTTGGACATACCTTCTCATTCAAAGAGTTTTCTTTATTTTTATGACTATGAAAATTGTAGATTCACACTGAAGGCATCAAAACTATGAATTAACACATGTGGAATTATATACATAACAGAAAAGTGTGAAACAACTGAAAATATGCCATATTCTAGGTTCTTCAAAGTAGCCACCTTTTGCTTTGATTACTGCTTTGCACACTCTTGGCATTCTCTTCAAGAGGTAGTCACCTGAAATGGTTTTCATTTCACAGGTGTGCCCTGACAGGTTTAATAAGTGGGATTTCTTGCCTTATAAATGGGGTTGGGACCATCAGTTGCGTTGTGGAGAAGTCAGGTGGATACACAGCTGATAGTCCTACTGAATAGACTGCTAGAATTTGTATTATGGCAAGAAAAAAGCAGCTAGGTAAAGAAAAACGAGTGGCCATCATCACTTTAAGAAATGAAGGTCAGTCAGTCCGAAAAATTGGGAAAACTTTGAAAGTGTCCCCAAGTGCCGTCACAAAAACCATCAAGCGCTACAAAGAACCTGGCTCACATGCGGACCGCCCCAGGAAAGGAAGACCAAAAGTCACCTCTGCTGCGGAGGATAAGTTCATCCGAGTCACCAGCCTCAGAAATCGCAGGTTAACAGCAGCTCCGATTAGAGACCAGGTCAATGCCACACAGAGTTCTAGCAGCAGACACATCTCTAGAACAACTGTTAAGAGGAGACTGTGTGAATCAGGCCTTCATGGTAGAATATCTGCTAGGAAACCACTGCTAAGGACAGGCAACAAGCAGAAGAGACTTGTTTGGGCTAAAGAACACAAGGAATGGACATTAGACCAGTGGAAATCTGTGCTTTGGTCTGATGAGTCCAAATTTGAGATCTTTGGTTCCAACCACCGTGTCTTTGTGCGATGCAGAAAAGGTGAACGGATGGACTCTACATGCCTGGTTCCCACCGTGAAGCATGGAGGAGGAGGTGTGATGGTGTGGGGGTGCTTTGCTGGTGACACTGTTGGGGATTTATTCAAAATTGAAGGCATACTGAACCAGCATGGCTACCACAGCATCTTGCAGCAGCATGCTATTCCATCCGGTTTGCGTTTAGTTGGACCATCATTTATTTTTCAACAGGACAATGACCCCAAACACACCTCCAGGCTGTGTAAGGGCTATTTGACCATGAAGGAGAGTGATGGGGTGCTGCGCCAGATGACCTGGCCTCCACAGTCACCGGACCTGAACCCAATCGAGATGGTTTGGGGTGAGCTGGACCGCAGAGTGAAGGCAAAAGGGCCAACAAGTGCTAAGCATCTCTGGGAATTCCTTCAAGACTGTTGGAAGACCATTTCAGGTGACTACCTCTTGAAGCTCATCAAGAGAATGCCAAGAGTGTGCAAAGCAGTAATCAAAGCAAAAGGTGGCTTCTTTGAAGAACCTAGAATATGACATATTTCCAGTTGTTTCATACTTTTTTGATAAGTATATAATTCCACATGTGTTAATTCATAGTTTTGATGCCTTCAGTGTGAATCTACAATTTTCATAGTCATGAAAATAAAGAAAACTCTTTGAATGAGAAGGTGTGTCCAAACTTTTGGTCTGTACTGTATGTACAGGGTGATTCATAAAGGATGGTGCAAAAGTAAAGGCCCATGTCAACAAATCCTGCTCTTGTGAAAAATGAAAGCTGCGCTGGGGTTGTTTGCTATGGGCGACAAGTTTTCTTTTAGGCGGTTTTAATAAATTTGCTCCTTTGTGCACAGGGTAGTTTAGACTTGTATACAAGGCAGCAAATTCAAGATGGCGACATCGCAGCAAGAAAAAACCTTTTTGCGTGTTGGAATTTGCAAGAACCAGGTCAACGACTGCATAAAAACTTGCATTTTGCGTTGGGTGAAACTATTTGAAATCACTGGCTGTTTATATCATGAGAACAGCCTGGGCCACGCTTCAGAAGAAAAATCTGTGCCATGTACGACTACAGTCCTAGAACGTCAACCAGGCTGACAAGTATGGAACTACAAGTGCCACGCACCATCTGTGTTCAAGCCATACAGATGACGAATTCTCCAGGAGCTGAAACCAGACAACACACCAGGTTTGCAGCAGATTTACCCCTTTAGAAATTGAACTATGGAATCTTATTAGTTGCCATGGGCACCATTTTTGAAAAATCTCCCCCATGCATGATTTTTGCATTGCCTTGCAGGGCCGACAGGAAGAGGATGGACTCACTTACAGGCTGGTGTTCAGTGATGAGGCTACCTTTCACCTCACTGAGAAGGTCAACATTAGAATCTGGGCTCAGAAAACCCACGTTTCCTAATTGAGCACATGAGGGACTCACCCAAAGTAAACGTGTTCTGTGCAATGAGCCAGCACAAAGTCAAGCCTTCCCTTACTGCCTATTTCTACTGGGAAATATTAAGGGAATGGCTTGTGCCACAGATAGAGGAAGATCAGCCAAACGTAGTCTATTAGCAGGATGGTGCTTCTCCTCATTTCCAGTTATTCCCAATGCCTGAATGAAATTCTACCAGAATTTGGATTGTCCTCACTGAAATAAACAATTCACGAATGTTGCGCAGGCCTCCATAATCATCAGATCTAACACCCGGTGACTTCTTTCTATGGGGCTATGTAAAAAACACCCTGAGGCGACGCATCACTAAAAAAAGTAGGGTCCATATTCGAGAATATGCTGGCACGTCTTTTGGTCCCTATTGGAAACTGGAATCAATGCACAGGTTATGTGAAATTAGTGCTTTCAGTATTGCATTATCATTTCATAGAAATGCTATAAATTGCAATAAGCATTATTAAAAGCTTACAGTGATGTCTTTGCAAGAAACATATAATTTTAAATGGCATAAAAGCACTCCAAGAAACCGTGTTTCTTCCTTTCCATTCATGAATCCTCTTGTATTTCAGTTGTACTTTATGAAGCATAGCTTTTGTTCTTAGCAGCATTAGATCTACTGAAATGTCAAACAAAAGCTGCACAGTAGGGAATCTTGATAAATATTAGATCGTATCACAGACACACCACAGTTCAGTTTGTAGAAAAATGTATAAATGTTGTATGCCATGTATAATATATAACCTAGACATATAAAAGCTCAGAGGCATATAATAGCAAAGCACTGTTCAATACTATGCAAATCCATGCCTGCACATAAGAAACATCTTCCTTTTAATTTGTTGAAGGTATATGTCCTTATTGTGTAATAGAAACATAGGTACAAAATCCCTCGACGCGACGGCGAGCAGGTAAATAGAGAAGAGAAGGCAGATCTCCCACGACTGTTGCTATCTCTTCAAACAGCTGATCGGTGGGGGTGCCGGGAATCGCGATCTGATATTGATGACCTATACTGAGGATAGATCATCAATAGAAAAAAACTGCATTGAGATAACCCACACACTATTCCCAGAAACAAAAAATAACTCTACAGAGTAGCCCTCCAAGTGACACATACATGACCATATACAAATCTTCTGCTGAAAAATATTGCCACTGGCTTTTTGATTTGGAATCTATTTCATTACAACCAATGTAAATCCTTCATATGAGTAATGAAAAAAGAGAATGGTTGTTATTTCTGCTGAATAATTTATAATGTCAAATTACGGAGATATTAAACATGCAGAACTTTAGCGGACGTCTCAGCTCCGTCCAATACAGACTCTGTGCGCCCCTGTACAATGCTGCTTTGTGCATATGTAGGCTCCTTACATATGGCATCGTATGGGGCATGCAAAAATTTTTGTATCAGGTTTAAACAGAATCTTGCAGAAAGAAATCCAGCCTTTTTTTTCCCGTGAAAATGCCACAACCAATTTTCCCCAAAACAGGCATCATTTTAATTGGCTGGATCAATTCCGCCAGGTAGTGTGGCTGATCCTGCTGACAAGTGCTCTTTAGGGTGTATCAGAAGGAAACTATGAAAAACATAGTTATACATAAAATACAATTATAAACAGCAAATAGTCCAGTTCACCTCACCACAGTTCAGGTGACCCCCGTGGAGGGAAACAAAATTGGAGACATGGTGTTAGGAACAAGTCAAAAACGATATATCCAGCACTGTAGGGGGATAAAACTACCCCTTTACTTATCCAGCATGCTATCCAGCAATTGCCATGTTGGACTATGTATTAAACTGAAAGAACAGAAAGGACATGTTATTGGACTTCCCTTTTTAGGGCTCATTCAGACGGCCATATGGTTTGCTCCGCACCCGTACCACATTTTTGCGGAATGGGTGCGGACACATTAATTTTAATGGGACCACAAAAGATGCGGACAGCACACCGTGTGCTGTCCGCATCCGTTGTTCCGTTGCGGGGCACCACAAAAAATATAGAGCATGTCCTATTCTTGTTCAAAATTGCATACAAGAATAGGCATTTTCTATGAGAGTGGCGGTCATGTGCGGTCCGAGAATTGCGGAACGCACACAGGCCGGTATCCGGATCTGCAATTTGCGGACCGCAAAACACATATTGCCGTCTAAATGAACCCTTACAGTGATAAGCATACAGCATAGAGATATTTCTATCATTGTAGTTCATTATTTTTATCGATATCTATTTAAAGACTGTTCTCTAAGACCAGATTTATGCTGCAGAACAGGCTTCAAACTTAGGACCAGTTCACACAGAGTATTTTGGCGATCATTTTGGCAAGTTTCCACCTGAAAATCTGCTCCAAAAAAAACACCTCGAAACAGACTCTCAATAACTTCAATGGTAAACAGCGCTTGCTCTTTGTTACTTCCACGTGGAAAAAAGAAGCAGCAAGATCTATCTTGGGGCAGAATCAGAACTGAATCTCCCAATGAAATAAATGGGAAGCGTCAAAAAACATGTCTGCATGTTTTCTGTTTGGGTTTTTGGCATGGATCAGCGTAAAAAAGTTGAATATACATTTTTTTATTGAAGTAAACTGCCACTGGTTTAAAGAAAAGTACGTAGAACAAACGCGTCAAAAAGCACGCAAAAAGTGCGAACTTTGTAGGCAGATGTTCAAAATCCATTGTGTGAACATACCCTTATATGTTATTATACAGTAGAAGTTGTTGAACAGGTGTGAATAGAGTCTTAGCTTATTGAAGTATCTAAGCATGTAGTTCACTAAACATTTTTACATACAAGATCTAGAAAAGAATTGCAAATAACAATTTATAATATTGCTGAAGACTACAGAAAACAAACCAAAAACCACAGGTATAGGGATGAGGGAACTTCTGTTTTCAAGTTCGGCGTACAAGTTTCGGGTTCAGATTATCTAAGAACTCTATTATGGATTCGCTACCACGGACCATAACTTATGGTCTGTGGTAGCGGAATCCATAACGGAATTCTTAGATAACCGGAACCTTGTACGCCGAGCTTGAAAACAGAAGTTCACTCATCACTACACAGGTACACAAAACTTCACTAAAAACTTCTGTGTGAAGAAGCCATCCTTAAAGGGATGCACCCCGGACAAGTACTATTAACTACAGTAATACATTGACTCAAAATCAGTGATATGTATTTCAATACTCCCCCACGCAAACCAGCTGTGGAGCACGTTGGCTCCTGAGGGCACACATATTTGAGAAGACTCCATGAAGAGACCTCTATGCATTTCATGGTTGGTATGCAGGAAAACTAAGGAGAGTATTGAGACACAAATTACGGATATGGAGTCAGCGGCTGGTGTATTATTCATGTTACACTGTAGGGACACAACTTGTCTGAAGTGACAGATTCCCTTTAAATTCAAAGCATGAAATGGTCCTGAGTAGAGAAGAGCGAACTTGTGTTCTGCAGTAACAGTCCTGAACACTGAGATATTGTGAGGAATGGTGGAAGAGACTTGGGAATGTAATGGCAGTGTGACATGAGAACAGTTACCGCATCACCATTATACACATTAAGGGTCTATTCAAACGATCCGCAAATACATTCGGCCGGCACCCCCATAGAAATGGCTATTCTTGTCCTCAATTGCGGACAAGAATAGGACATGTTCTATTTTTTTTTTCCGGAGCTGTGGACCGGAAGATCGGGGTCGCGCTCCGGAAATGTGGATGCGGAGAGCACACTATCCATTTCGTCCCCATAGAGAATGAATGGGTCCGCAACGGTTCCGCACAATTGCGGAACGGGTGTGGACAATACTTGCGGACGTGTGAATGGAGCCTAATTGTGAAAAGAGGTCCTCTTTAATAACATGATATGTAATTATATTATAACATTGAGGTTGTCAGTTATCAATATAGAGAAAGAAACAAAGAACAGAAAATGTGAATAGAAAAAGACATAAATGCATCTGGTGACTCCGCAAAAATACTTGGTAGTAATCTAACTATAAACTGAATGTAATCAATTTGACATTTCCAGTGCTCAACATGAGCAATACACTGACTAAAGAGGAACACAGCAGCCTTCAGCTATAAGCATAGAACTGATGTAGGTCACAGAAATGCCAATCCCTCATTGATTTCCACACCACAAGACTTAGAGCTCATTCAGAAGACCATATATTTGTGTCCGCATCCGTGATGCAGTCCTATTAATTTCAATGGGGCCACAAAAGATGTGGACCGCACACCGTGTGCTGTCCATATCCGTACTTCCGTTCCACAGCCCGGCAAATAGATAGAGCATGTCCTATTCTTGTCTACAACTGCGTTTAATAACTGGTGGACACTGTTATACACGTAATAATCCTCACAAAATGTCATAAAAGCAATACACTGTATGTACGTCCTGGAAATGCAGAGAATCATGTGCAAGTCTAAAAGCCAATAAAAGAAACATGTAAAAAGTGGAGCTGTCATATTCAGGGCTGCCAGGAAAGGGTTGTCTGGGAATAAATAACTTTTCACAGGTGCCTGCTATCTGCAGCTCCGGTCCTGCGCACTCCCAGCCTGCGGCTTGATTACTTCCTCTGCAGCATGGGCATCTGCTCTAAAGTAGTCAATGGCTGTATTCAGCAGTGACGTGTCCACAAGAGGCACATCCCCACTGAAGCCAGTTATTGGCTGCAGCGGAGCGGGTGATCAGCCCTATGCTATGGATGAATAATACGAGCTGAGGACTGGAAGGTGGACACATGGGACCCAGCATACAGGATGAGAGAATCTTTCCATAGCTGAGAAAGGCTGTGAGCACCTGACTCCACTCAAAACTAGCTTTGACTCCAAAGTCACGACCCTGACTCTACGCCCCTGGTTAAAAGGCTATTTTGATGTAGACTTTTTAGGAATATCAATAGGGTATGCAATAAATGTCTGGCAGGCGTGGGTCCCAACTCTGGGAGTCAGTCCTAGCAAACTGTGTGGCTTCCTCTATTCACACCTATGGGACTTGATTCAGCACTCGACTATTTTCAGAAGTCCAGTAGCAGTGAATGGAAAAAGCCATACATGCGTTGCTTGCTGCCCATTCACGTTGGGGTCCCATTCGTGAGATAGGATTTGCACCTATCAGATATCTATGGCATAGATATACAGTATATATGTACAGGTGGGAATACCCCTCTAAGAGAAACTGAGATCATATTTACCTCATAATATGCATCATAATAGAATATAAAGGAAGATAAAAGCTCAGCTTTATGTAGGGTGGCCCATCTCAGAATCAGTGACATGCTGATACCTTTTAGAAGGAAGAGTATGTTTATCTGCAGGCATATCCTCTCCACTTCTGATGCATGCCTGTTTTTTTCTTCGATGATTAGTCAGCTCTAGGCGATTCAGTGAAGTCAGAGTGAATTACAGATACACAGAGCATGATGTGCAAAGTGCAGGCAAATATAAACATGGGATGCTTCACTGGATAGGAAATCAGGATGTCACAAACCAACAGACTGAGGACCTGAAATAGCAACAACGCTACCGTTTTACTGCACAACAACCATGACGTTCTACATGTACATAAAACAGACTTCCCAAATCATGCTATTCACATTGTCCTTAAATGACTTTCAACCCAAGAAGATACACAGTGGAGTCACATTATTCTGACCTCCATCTATACAGGCTGGGAGAGACTCGGTAAGGTCCTGGTAGGTTGTCACAGATATAGCTAGAGGCTGCATGGGAGAGGATCCAAAGAGCAATCAAGGTGGTCCCACAGATGCTCAACTGGGTTCAAGTCTGGGAAAAAAAAAGGGGGCCAGGGTAGTATTTGGAAGTCTTGGTCATGCTCTTCCAACCAATGTCAGACATTTCTAGCCATGTGGCATGATGCATTTTCTTGCTGGAAGATCCCATCCTCCGCAAGGAAGGCAATTAGCATGTACAGTGTAAGGGATCGTTTACCTCTTAGGCCCCTTTTACACGGGCGAGTTTTCCGTGCGGGTGCGATGCGTGCGGTGAACGCATTGCACCCGCACTGAATCCGGGCCCATTCTTTTTTATGGGGCTGTGCACATGAGCGGTGATTTTCACGCATCACTTGTGCGTTGAGTGAAAATCGCAGCATGCTCTATATTGTGCGATTTTCACGCGACGCAGGCCCCATAGAAGTGAATGGGGTGCGTGAAAATGCGGATGCGGTGCGATTTTCACGCACGGTTGCTAGGAGACGATCGGGATGGAGACCCGATCATTATTATTTTCCCTTAATCTCTGAATACAGAATGCACAGTAAAACAGCGCTGGAGGGGTTAAAAAAAATAATAATAAATTTAACTCACCTTAGTCCACTTGATCGCGAAGCCCGGCATTTCCTTGTGTCTCCTTTGCTGAATAGGACCTGTGGTGAGCATTAAATACAGGTAAAGGACCTTTGATGACGTCACTCCGGTCATCACATGGTACGTCACATGATCTTTTACCATGGTGATTCACCATGGTAAAAGACCATGTGATGACCGGAGTGACGTCATCCAAGGTTCTTTACCTGTATTTAATGCTCACCACAGGTCCTATTCAACAAAGGAGACACAAGGAGATGCCGGGCTTCGCGATCAAGTGGACTATGGTGAGTTAAATTTTTTATTTTTATTTTTAACCCCTCCAGCGCTGTTTTACTGTGCATTCTGTATTCAGAATGCTATTATTTTCCCTTATAACCATGTTATAAGGGAAAATAATACAATCTACAGAACATGGGTACCAAACATGCGCGATTTTTCTCACGCGAGTGCAAAACGCATTACAATGTTTTGCACTCGCGCAGAAAAATCGCGCATTTTCCCGCAACGCACCCGCCTCTTATCCGGGCCAAAAATAAGACGCCCGTGTAAAAGAGGCCTTAGGGGTTCACCATCACAGATTACTTCACCAAACACCAAGGTTAAGGTCCAAACGGTGCATTTATTTGGCAATCTTCACACACCAGCATAAACAAAGCAAAATAAACAAACACTTGCCCCTCTAGGCACTACCTATTACACAAATAACGTATCTCTGTCTCACCTTGTATAACACAGTTCACACACTGTCTCAGGTGCGGCTTTCTCAGCCAAACGTCCAGCAGCCTCCAGGCTGTCACTACACCACGCACAGTTCCCCACAGGGAAGAGATTCGGCTACACAGCCTTGTGGCCCCTCAGTCCTCCTGACTGAGACCACACACAGAGCCTCTGCAGGTCTCTGCTTCACAATCACTCTCTTTCCCCAAGACTGACATACTGGGAGGCGCTTTATGCCGGCCTGATTACAGCAGGCCTCACCTGCGATCACCTCAGGTAGAATGGAATACCCCTGTCGAAAGGGTGTGGATTGGCAGATACCACTGCTAAGCCTACCCACCAATCTAATTAAAATCCAGCCCAGAATTATTAAACAAAACTGTCTCAGCAAACTATGCTCTCTCTGGATTTGAGTTGTCTCACCCATCTGAGGTACCTGAGTGGGACATACACGCCTTCCAACACTGTTCACATTACCACAACGGGTATAAGTGATATGCAAGGATGGATTCAGGGCAGCCTGGCTATAGACCCTACAGGGAAATTTCCTAGTGCGCCAATGCCCAGGGGGCCACCAAGTCCTCCTCATGGCCACCAGCCAGGTACATAAAGATCTGATGCTCTCAGCCAATGGCTGCTCCTGAATTCAACTGTATTGCTATCCTCAGGATGATGATACAGTTTCATACTGTGGTGCTGGCAGCAGTATTTTGTGCTTCACTATGGTATTTTGTTCTGCACTACAGTATTGCAGGCCCTGCCTACTTCTGTTGTCCCTGCTTACATAAGGTGGCCCTGCCTACTTGTTTTGCCCCACCTTCTTTCATTTTGGACTAACCTACAACATAGAGCCACTTTTATGTTTTTTTTTGCAGGATGTTTGTTCTCTGATGTTTTTCGCCTGACATGCCAACGTCCATCCATTTAATGATGCAGAAAATGTGAATTATCAGATGTGGCAACCAGCGTTGCAAACCAGAATTTTTCTTTTTTCTGCACAACTTGTCCCAAAATTACGGACAGCCAACATTTTTTATGAGCAAACTGGAAAACAATAATGAATGCTAAAGATTAGGAGTAATCCATGTCAATAGCGCAATATACTGATACATGATATAACAATAATACTGATCAATATACTGATATCACCCCATTACCAGCGTTTACTGTGAGTTGTAAAATGAAGATCATTACCACCATAATAATCAAGTCAAGTACCACCAGCCTTAAAAAATTATGGACACATCTGGTTTTTTTCACGGACATAGGAAAAAAGTCGCCTATTTTTACGGACTCTCCAGCAAATCAACGCCTTCTCTGCCGATACAACTTGGTTAGCAGAGGTGCAGTGACCATCTGTATCCTTCTGCTTTGGAGTTCAGCAGGCTTCACTGAACTGTTATTTTAGACACACGTCAGGTAGCCCCCTGGTTCATTTTGGCAGTGAGCTGCTCCACTGTAGTGTGTCAGTCTGCTCCGCAGTTTCCACATCACTTATTTACAATGGTTGTCCACTCACTATACACTTTCAACACAGCAGCATGCAAACAGTTCACAAACTGCGCAGTTTCAGAAATACCGCCACCCTTGACCCGAAAGCCAATAATCATCTCTTTTTGCAACTCTTATAAATCTTCCCTTTTACCCATGACAGGAACGAGGGATAAGTGTGCAGACAGCCTATCGGACACCTTATATACTCACCAAGCCATCTCATCACATGTGACTTCCATCATGAGCTACATGTTACCCACTTCAACAGTAGGAAGTGGTCATAATAATGGGACTTTTATGTAAGCTAACAAAGCCAGATCGGTCCCACTTGCCCACTGTGTTTCCATTAGGGAGTCCAGTATTTTACAGGACAAATTAGTCCTACATGGAGGACTATTTTGTTTGACATTTTTATGGAATCGGCGGAGACCTCTAGTGGAGCCTCTGATGCAGATGTGAACCTAACCTACGGACAATATACCCCATGTACAAAAACAAATACAGGAAAAAATAGAGCAGTTACTCAAGGCAACCAATTAAGTGGCTTACTTAATTTCCTAACCACCGTAAAAAGAAAGAGTCTTTGATTTCTTGCAATGGGCACCAATTTTCACTCCTTATCTACTACGCAAGTATTACTGAAGATAACAGTCCAGAACTGTGGTAACAGATCCCCATTAAATAACATGTTATCTTTATTATATCTTTTGCAACAAATGGGGTGGTACTGTGTGTGTGTTTTACCATTTTTACCATATATACCGGTATATATATTTTTTTAAAGGGTTTCTATCACTTCGCTGCACATATTTAGCTGTCAGACACTAGCGATCCGCTAGTGTCTGCTCTGCCCAACCATCCTAATATAATTGCTTTTGGGGCAGCCGTTTTGCTAAAAAAAGAACTTTTATTAATATGCTAATGAGCCTCTAGGTGCTATGGGGGCGTCATTAGCACCTAGAGGCTCCGTCTACCTTCAGAAACTGCCGCCGCCCAGCGCGTCCCTCCAGCCCGCCCATCTCCTCCTGAATGCGATCCTCCTTGTGAGCGCCTGTATTCGGCGCATGCGCAGTGAATGTCTGACAGCTTCCCTGCTCAGACATCTCCACTGCGCCTGTTCCTCGGAGCACTATGGTGTCATCGCGCAGGCGCAGTGGAGATGTCTGAGCAAGGAAGCGGTCAGACATTCACTGCGCATGCGCAGAATACATACGCTCACAAGGAGGATCGCATTCAGGAGGAGATGGGCGGGCTGGAGGGACGCGATGGGCGGCGGCAGTTTCTGAAGGTAGACGGAGCCTCTAGGTGCTAATGACGCCCCCATAGCACCTAGAGGCTCATTAGCATATTAATAAAAGTTCTTTTTTTAGCAAAACGGCTGCCCCAAAAGCAATTATATTAGGATGGTTGGGCAGAGCAGACACTAGCGGATCGCTAGTGTCTGACAGCTAAATATGTGCAGCGAAGTGATAGAAACTCTTTAATACAAATGAATAACCTTTTTTTTTTTGTCCCATACATCTTGAGTACCAATGCATTATGGCCCATCACTGTAGGAAGACTATTAGGCTAAGCGTATGGCAGGCTGCTATGGCAATGCACTGGCACCTGGGGCTGATGTGACAGAGGCAGTGCCGAATGCCACTGTTGCTATTGAAGCTCTGATCACGGACAGTGGGAGCCTGGCTTCCGTCAGTGCCATGCTCTGTTCACTTCTTGCCACATGGGCCAGGATAAATAATAATAATACTTTACAACGCCTGCGCTGGCACAGCGCTCAGGACTAAAATAAGTCTCATGTGTTTGTCCACTTGTTGACTCTGATCGCTGCTCTGTTTACTCTGGGCAAGGATCAGGAACGACTGGTTGGTGTAGGATGGTGTAAAATGGAAAAAAAAGCTAATTAGGTGCACCTACGGAATGCCCTCCATGTCCTCCTATCTACTACAGGAGCCAGCAACCATTCACATGATCCTTTTTTTTTTGCTAATCAGTGAAGAGGGATTTTAGGATAGCACCCACTTGCTTGAGATCAGCTCACCTGAAAAATCAATGTAAAATGAGCTGGACAAGATGCCAACTCTTGGGCAGAGAAAGGGTTAAAGCAGCAGCTGCTGAACAGAAGATGTTTGCCCCATACTCATTTCCTGCTTTTAAAAAAAGTGAGACATTGTTTGTTTAATCTGCTGCTTCTAGGGTTACAGTGATAACCGCAGACTGTACGGGTGCTGAGAAAGCATCCCCCCCATCCACCTGTTCACGCCAAGAACTCAGTAAGGCCTCATCCTGACAAGGCGCTTTTCAGAAATAAAGACGATCCAGGTTGTTTCCTATAGTGCTCAGAAGGCCAGTAATAAATACAACACTGGGTGCTGTGCAAGTACCTATAGTAAAAGCCTATGGGGCCATTTGTTAAGATCAGCGTTTTAGACGCCGGTCTTAATAAAGCCCCTGCGTTAGCGGTGGTCCGCCGGAGTTATGAAGAGGTGTCGGCCTCTCCATAACTTCAGCGCATCCAGCCCCAGTTTTAAATGTAAGATGGCTTCCTAGCTGGCTTACATTTAGACCTTTTTCTACGATGAATGATACGGACCAGGACCTGGCGTGAGCGGGGAAGAAGTCGCATATTCTGCCGCAATATGGCATGTGAAAAAATCTGCGCCAGATATACGCCACAAAGTGATATATATCTGTTCGTATATGACCCTCTATATGCTTTTTAAATTTCACACACATAATATGGTATATTAAGTCATTTAAACTGAAGACAAAATAAACCTACAGAGTTTCAAGCCCTTAAGGCCATATGAAATCAGAAAGGAGGGTCTCCCACCAAGAATGGCTGCCATGTAATACTACATTTCCCATTGCAAAAATCGAAATTTTGGCACAAAGTAGGCCAACCAATAGATGGTGTAAATTTAGACAGTCTACAGAGGCACCAAATCTATCACCAAGCGGGTCACTGTAGTGGCCACTGACTGGCAGAATGGGCAATGCAAGCCATTCCCCGAGTGTTGAGCCCAGCACCAGGAAGTGGAGGGCAGCGGGTGGCGGAGCAGCACCTCTATGGCAGCGGGGGGAAACCGGGTCCAGTTGTATATCCTGACAATGCTTTATTAGAGGTTAACACAACTAAAAGCTTCAAGCTTACCCGGAAATATATATTTTACCGGAGATCTCTGGCAACGAGCAGTAATTTCCATGGTACCTGTAGAAGTAAAGCCAGAGGCTAGCCTGGCTCCCAGGGGCCGCAGTTCTGCCGTCTGCTCATTCACTTCATTTTGCAGCACATGTCGCTTTCTCTAGCTCTATAGGCAATGTACCTGATCCAGGTTTCGAATCTTGTCAAATAAAAGCAATAGCTTACTAATCTGTTTCAGACAGTGTGGGGCATGTGAGCTCATCGTCAGGCTGGAAAGTCCAAGGTTACGGTAATTACCACTGAAACAAACTACAAATTCATATTTCCCCAAAAAATTAAAGACAAACCATTTAATTAC
Organism: Bufo gargarizans; assembly: GCF_014858855.1. Lineage (NCBI taxonomy): Eukaryota > Metazoa > Chordata > Amphibia > Anura > Bufonidae > Bufo > Bufo gargarizans. The sequence continues at coordinate 228,219,697 of NC_058081.1, read as the reverse complement.
AGCCCTGTCTGTGCTGTCACTCGCTGTGCAGCCTGACGCGCTGTAGTACTACCAGTCATACAGATATGTTTATCCAGATATAGTGAGGAAACGAGGCAAAGATAATTATACAGGTACCGCCAAACCGGGCGGATATTCCACCATCATTCCATGGCAAAAGCTGAAACAAATCCACAGCAAAACCCACATGTCTATTTGTTTCTGATTTTGCTGCATATTTGCCATGGAATTTGCAAATTATGAAGTCCGTGGTGAAAATCCACAGAGTAAGGCCTCATGCACATGTTTGGGTCCACATCCAAGCCACCGTTTTGGCAACTCGATGCGGACCCATTCACTTCAATTGGGCCGCAAAAGATGCGGACAGCACTCCGTGTGCTGTCCGCATCCGTTGCTCCGTTCCGCTGCCCCGCTCTAAAAAAATATAACATGTCCTATTCTTGTCCGCGCTTTGCGGACAAGAATAGGCATTATATTGACGGAAGGCACACGGACGGCTTCCTGTTTTTGTGGATCCGCGGTTTGCGGACCGCAAAAAACGGCACGGTCGTGTGCATGAGGCTTAAAATGACATGCTGTGGATTTAAAAATCACCACACTGCGGAAACATGCCCTAAATCTCTTCCTTAAATTTTGACTTTAATCCCGAGTTTAACTTTGACTGTAAATCAGCTTAGAATCTCATTCTGAAGAGAGAGGGGCGGGGGCAGCCTTCTGCAGCCTGCTGTGTAGTGTATAGACATGCCAGCTGCAGAAGAAAAACTGTTATATCACACAATGCTAAAATAAAAAATAGATATAAATCAATAGAATTGTCTCCTAGAAGAATAAGATAGCACAAAGTCTAGCAGCCAATTCTTCACCCATCTCTTTGCTACAAAGGCTTAGGCTATTTTCACACTTGCAGCAGAGTGATCCGGCAAGCAGTTCCGTCGCCGGAACTGCCTGCTGGATCCGGCAATCTGCATGAAAACAGACAGCATCCGGATGTGGATCCGTCTTACAAATGCATTGCAAGAACGGATCCATCTCTCCAGATGTCATCCGGAGAAACGGATCCGTTATATATTTTTGTCACATTTTTACCGGTCTGCTGGATGGATCCAGCATTGCAGTATTTTTAATGCCGGATCCGGCACTAATACATTTCAATGTAAATTAATGCCAGATCCGGCATTCCGGCAACTGATCCGGAATCTTGGACGGATATAATACTGCAGCATGCTGCGGTATATCCTCCGTTCAAAATGCCGTTCAGTGACTGAACTGATGACATCCTGAACAGATTGCTCTCCATTCAGAATGCATTAGGATAAAACTGATCAGTTCTTTTCTGGTATAGAGCCCCTAGGACGGAACTCAATGCCGGAAAAGATAAAACGCAAGTGTGAAAGTACCCTTAGGAGTGATATCTCTTGCAAAACTGTTGAAGTCCCAGGCGACCTTAGGGCTGTTTCACACGAACGAGTCCTTTGCGGGAATCGCGCTTCATGTGTGATCCCCGTTCTGGGCTTTCAGGGGCGTACAGCATTATCATGATGTATAATGCTATGTGCTTCTGCTTGACCGTCTACAGAATCATACTGACAGCTTTATGTCACGGCGAGACTGTCAGATCCCTATACTGTACGTTACAAACTTCTCAGGCCATTGGACAGTAATATTTTTAAACCTCGATGTAGGCAGCTGTGTTCTTTGGTGAGGCCCACAGGTCACTGACCGGCACAATAGAAAAAATGAGGATAGAGTTTTAAAAACACTGTGGATTTCTCTCTGAAGGATTTGAAAAATATGTTGCAGATTTGCAAAAGAAAGCTGAAACCTGCAGCCAATCTGCATGTAACACACTGACTAGAATCTCCTTCAGACTTTACGTTTCTTTAACTTTTGAGAAAACATCATGAGCAAGCACAGGTCAGATGAAAGCAAAGATCTGTTTCTCTTTTAGTTGTACATAAAGGTAGTGGTATGTGTTAGGGTGCTTTCACACTAGCGGCAGAGGAATTCGGCAGGCAGTTCTGTCCCCGGAAGCCGGCAAAATGCATGACAAATGCATTGAAATGCCGGATCCATCTCTCCGGTATACAAAACGGATCCAGTATACATTTTTTTTTTTGCATTTTTTTCGTTCTGCGGATCCGTTTCGCCGTAACACTTAATGCCGGATCTGGCACTAATAAACTTTAATGTAAATTAATGCTGGATCCGGCATTCCAGCAAGTAATCAGTCTTTTTCGCCGGAAATAAAACTGCAGCATGCTGCAATATTTCCCCCCGTCCTAAAATGGCAAAATAACTGAACTGAAGACATCCTGATGCATCCTGAACGGACTAGGCTACTTTCACACTAGCGTTCTGCTGTCCGCTCGTGAGCTCCGTTTGAAGGGGCTCACGAGCGGAGCAGAACGCTTCCGTCCAGCCCTGATGCAGTCTGAATGGATGCGGATCCGCTTAGACTGCATCAGTCTGGCGGCGTTCAGCCTCCGCTCCGCTCGCCTCCGCACGGCCAGGCGGACAGCTGAACGCTGCTTGCAGCGTTCAGCTGTCCGCCTGGCCGTGCGGAGGCGTGCGGATCCGTCCAGACTTACAATGTAAGTCAATGGGAACGGATCCGCTTGAAGATGACACCATATGGCTCAATCTTCAAGCGGATCCGTCCCCCATTGACTTTACATTGAAAGTCTGAACGGATCCGCTCAGGCTACTTTCGCACTTAGAAATTTTTCTAAGTTATTAATGCAGACGGATCCGTACTGAACGGAGCCTCCGTCTGCATTAATATGATCGGATCCGTTCAGAACGGATCCGATCAAGCGCAAGTGTGAAAGCAGCCTTACTCTCCATTCAGAATGCATGGGGATAAAACTGATCAGTTATTTTCCAGTATAGAGCCCGTAGGACGGAACTCTATGCCGGAAAAGAATAACGCTAGTGTGAAAGTACCCTTACCATCATATAAAAGACAGAACTAGTCATAGCTAGACTTTTCTTTAGCTGGGGCAAAAATCCAGTTCCCTGTGGCTTGTTAGAGCTCCTCCTGGCACCCGGAAGCCATTCCCCATTGATACCATTGATATGACATTGATGGCGCCAACTGGTGAAATCTTAATTGAGTAACCAGCAAACAGCGACCAGGGGTGGGGATGACCACTGCAGCCAATCGCTGGCTACGGCAATCAAGGGGCAGGGGAGGAATAACCATCACAGCCAATCACTGGCCACAGCGCTGAACTTGCTTCATGTGACCATTTGTTGTGACTCAAGGGGAGCAGGCCACCGCGGTAGCAGTCACGTGTCAACCCTGATATCAGAGCACCAGGGAGATGAAAAGCTGCCCAGAGAGCAATAGAGACGGGACCCAGTGGCGGGGACCAGCTGAGAGTCGGCCATTCTGTGAGGTCTGATATAATGTTGAATAACCCCTTTAAAAACATAGATACCACATTTTTCTCAAGTAAGATATTACTTACACATTATTTTTTTTAAGTGTGTTTTATATAATGAGGTCTTCTATCTCAGGGACAGTGTTTGTAAAGGTAGAATGAGAACACTAAACTACGCAGCAGCTGCACAGTGACCGTCACTATGTCTACAGTACATCGTACACATCCAAAACTGAGCCTTCTGCCTTCAGTCTAACAAAATGATGGCTCAATCAAGACACTGCTCATCCTCAGTCTTGGCAGGTACCACGGACCTGTCCCATCTCACACTATATCATGTAATGTGATTTCTCATTCACCTCATGTGCCACACTACTGTCCTCCATCACCTCATGTACCACACCACTGTCCTCCATCACCTCATGTACCACACCACTGTCCTCCATCACCTCATGTACCACACCACTGTCCTCCATCACCTCATGTTCCACACCACTGTCCTCCATTACCTCAAGTACCACGCTATTCTCCTCCATTACCTCATGTACCACACCACTTTCTTACACTACCTCATGTACAACAGCACTGTTCTCCAACAGTTCATGGGCCACACCACTGTCCTCCATCACCTCATGTGTCACAGCACTATCCTCCATCATATAATGTGCCACAACACTGTCCTCCATCACCTCATGTGCCACACCACTGTCCTCCATCACCTCATGTGCCACACCACTGTCCTCCATCACCTCATGTACCACACTACTATCCGCCATCACCTCATGTGCCAAACCACTATCCTCCATCACCTCATGTACCACACCACTGTCCTCCATCACCTCATTTACCACACCACTGTCCTGCCTCACCTCATGTACCACACCACTGTCCTGCCTCACCTCATGTAGCACACCACTGTCCTGCATCACCTCATGTACCACACCACTGTCCTCCCTCACTTCATCTAACACACCACTGACCTTTCCTTACTCCAAGAGCCACCAACTGTCTTCCCTGAAAGTATCATGCCAATGTCCTCCCTCACATCATATACCATACTGCAGTTATATTCCACCCACTGTCCTCTCTTACCCCATGTGCCACACTATCATTCTCCTTCACTTGATGTACCACACCGCTGTTTTCCTTCACGTTACATACCATATAAACCACTGTCCTTCCTCATTTCATGTACACTACCAATGCCTCCCCCCTCCATGTACCACACAATATCCTGTCTCACTTTATACACTTGACCAAACCACGCTGCCCTCATATAATATATGTACCACACCACTTTCCTCCTCCGTGTACTACCACACCAATGTCCTCCTCACCCCGTGTACTGCCACACCACTGTCCTGCTCCGTGTACTACCACACGATTGCCCTCTGTGTACCACCACATCACTGTCCTTCTCCGTGTACTACCTCACCTCTGTCCTCCTCCGTGTACCACACCACTGTCCTCCTCCTCTGTGTAACACACCACTGTCCTCCTCCATGTACCACACCACTGCCCTCCTCCATGTACCACACCACTGCCCTCCTCCATGTACCACACCACTGCCCTCCTCTATGTACCACACCACTATCCTCCTCTGTGTACCACACCACTGTCCTCCTCCATGTACTTTCACACCACTGTGCTTCGTGTACTACCACACCACTGTGCTCCGTGTACTACCACACCACTGTGCTCCTCCGTGTACTACCACACCACTGCCCTCCTCCGTGTACTACCACACCACTGTCCTCCTCCGTGTACTACCACACCACTGCCCTCCTCCGTGTACTACCACACCACTGTCCTCCTCCGTGTACTACCACACCACTGTCCTCCTCCGTGTACTACCACACCACTGTCCTCCTCCCTTGTGTACCACACCATTGTCATCCTCCGTGTACCACACCACTGTCCCCCTACCCTGTGTACCACACCACTGTCCTCCTCCATGTACCACACCTGTCCTCCTCCGTGTACCACACACCTGTCCTCCTATGTGTATCACACGACTGTCCTCCTATGTGTATCACACGACTTTCCTCCTATGTGTATCACACGACTGTCCTCCTCCATGTACCACACACCTGTACTCCTCCGTTTACTACCACACATGTCCTCCTCCATGTACCACACCACTGTCCTCCTCCATGTACCACACCACTGTCCTCCTATGTGTATCACACGACTGTCCTCCTCCATGTACCACACACCTGTCCTCCTCCGTGTACTACCACACCTGTCCTCCTCCGTGTACTACCACACCTGTCCTCCTCCGTGTACTACCACACCTGTCCTCCTCCGTGTACTACCACACCTGTCCTCCTCCGTGTACTACCACACCTGTCCTCCTCCGTTTACTACCACACCTGTCCTCCTCCGTTTACTACCACACCACTGTCCTCCTCCATGTACCACACCACTGTCCTCCTCCATGTACCACACCACTGTCCTCCTATGTGTATCACACCACTATCCTCCTATGTGTATCACACGACTGTCCTCCTCCGTGTACTACCACACCTGTCCTCCTCCGTGTACTACCACACCTGTCCTCCTCCGTGTACTACCACACCTGTCCTCCTCCGTGTACTACCACACCTGTCCTCCTCCGTGTACTACCACACCTGTCCTCCTCCGTGTACTACCACACCTGTCCTCCTCCGTTTACTACCACACATGTCCTCCTCCATGTACCACACCACTGTCCTCCTCCATGTACCACACCACTGTCCTCCTATGTGTATCACACCACTATCCTCCTATGTGTATCACACGACTGTCCTCCTCCATGTACCACACACCTGTCCTCCTCCGTGTACTACCACACCTGTCCTCCTCCGTGTACTACCACACCTGTCCTCCTCCGTGTACTACAACACCTGTCCTCCTCCGTGTACTACCACACCTGTCCTCCTCCGTGTACTACCACACCTGTCCTCCTCCGTGTACTACCACACAACTGTTCCTCGCCACTCACACAATGTACCAGACATTTCTGTACTTACGAGCCAAGAACCTCCTTGAATTGAAAAATCTTCTTGATGTCCTCCACCTGCTTCTTCCAGGACGTGCTGTTATCTCCATGCTCCCGAGCCATGTCAACAAGTCAGACTTCGGATGTCACCCACAAAGCAAGAGTTCACCTCTCGGTGCCCCGTCCTCTTCTACTAAACACTTCCTGCTTGTTCAAATAAGTAGCGTCAAGCGGTCTGAAGAAACGACCGGACGGTTACCCTGCAGGTTCTTTCTCGGCGGTAGGATGTGGCGCTGGCACAGCAGGTATCCCCTGTCACACAGAGCTCCCTCTCCACAGACAGCAGTGCATGGCAGTGTTATCACACACGAGCAGGGGGTGGTGCTGCCAGGCTGGGCTCCCCCTACAGCTACGGTGCTACCAGGGGAGGATTAGCGCGTGTTGTTATGGGGACAGCACCCTGTGGCCGGGGGTGAGCTCCTGCTCAGCCTGACAGCACTAACTCAATAATGACTTCAGAGATAATTCGCATTGCACCAAAACCCCATGCGCGTCAATGAGGCTCCTTTCCTGGGCAGCGAGCACAAAGCAGACGAGCAGCGCTCCAGCAGCACTACCGGAAGAGCGCCACCTGCTGGCAGCTACAGGCTCTGCATCGCCAATAAGGCTGACACACCTTTCACTTTGAAAGTTATATGAAATTATCAATGGTTGTGTCTGCAAACAGTAAAGCATTACTAGGATAGGAAAGTAATGTTGGGTGGTGGTCTTAGAAGAATTAGGGAGCCACAGCCCCTTTATGGTTTAGGGTGAATTCTCACTGGGGCAGATTTACTATTGAAAATGCCCCAGTTTTTTTGTGCAATTTATGCAAAAAAAAAAAAAAAAAAAGTGGTGTACATGCTTTGAACGACATTTATCAACTGTTTTATACTTCAAACTTTTTTACTCCTGGTCCATCAAGGGGACATTGCTTCAGTTAGGCTACTTTCACACTTGCGGCAGAGAGATCCGGCAAGCAGTTCCGTCGCCGGATCCGGCAAAACGTATGCCAACTGATGGCATTAGTAAGACTGATCAGGATCATGATCAGTTTAAAAAATGCCCTGAAATGCCGAATCTGTCTTTCCGGTGTCATCCGGCAAAACGGATCCGGCATTTACTTTTTTCGCCTTTTTTTTTCAATCTGCGCATGCGCAGACCTGAAGGAAGAATCCGGCAAGTGTTCCAGAGTTTAGGACGGAGATAAAACCGCAGCATGTTGCGGTATTATCTCTGTTCTGAACAGTTAAAAAGACTGAACTGAAGACATCCTGATGCATCCTGAACGGATTTCTCTCCACTCAGAATGCATGGGGATATACCTGATCAGTTATTTTCCGTTAATGAGCCCCTAGGACGGAACTCTATGCCGGAAAAAAAAACCGCTAGTGTGAAAGTACCCTTAGGGTCCATTCACACGTCCGCAAAATGGATCCGCATCCGTTCTGCATTTTTGCGGAACGGGTGCAGACTCATTCATTTTCAATGGGGCAGGAATGTGCTGTCCGCATCCACATTTGCGGATCCGCACTTCCGCATCCGTGCTTCCGTTTCCGCCAAAAAATAGAACATGTCCTATTCTTGTCCGCAATTGCGGACAAGAACAGGCATATTCTATTAGTGCCGGCAATGTGCGGTCCGCAAAATGCAGAAAGCACATTGCCGCTTTCCGTGTTTTGCGGATCCGTTGCTCCGTGTATCCGCAAAACACGTTGCGGACGTGTGAATGGAGCCTTAGAGGGGACATGGCCTTATAGGAAAGGGGCGTGACTTGACCACAACTCCATGTGGCAAAAAATGTGGCAAAATTTTGCTGCATTTTTGGCGTAAAGCTACACCAACTTATAGATGCTGTAAACTTAGACTATACAATTCCAAAGATAGCCTGCATCAGCTACTGTGATAAAACCGGAGCAGTTCAAGACTACGTTTACGCTGTTTTACTGTTAAGGTGGATTTACACTGCTCGATTGTCAGACAGATGATGGGGAACGAACGTTCCTAAGAAATTTCGCTCTCGACAATCTGCCTGTCTAAATGTGCCACTGATAACCCGATGAACGAGCAAAACGCTCGATCATTAGGTGATCCTGCTGTTCGCGCAGTCACTCCAATTATAGTTTCTGGGCAGCAGATCATGAGGTTTAAATAGTGATCTGCTGCCCAGAAACAATGCAGCTGTATGGGGACGAGCGATCGCAATAGCGACCACTCGTCTTCATACTGTGGAGGTGATCGCTGCATGTAAATACTGCAGTCTCTTTCCCTGAAAAAGCAGCCAACTGTCAGGAAGGAACGCTTCCATCCTGACAATCGGCCGTTCCATCGGCCCGCGTAAACCCGCCGTTAGTCAGTATTAGCAATCTGTTGCATCTTAGTTAGTGGCAAAAATACCATAGTTCTAAAACAGACAGTAGGTCAACAGTGAATAGGTCATCAGTATTAAAGTCTCGGAGAACCCTTTTAACATACTCCAAATTTATAAAGGTCTATGTGCCAAAATAGTAATTTTGCTTACAATTACGACTGCAGTTCGTATTCTTAGACAATCCATAGTGTGACACTATTATTAAATCTGCCCCACTGTGCTTCCGATGTACTTAGGAGGATTTATGGATGCTCGCCATATGTTGCCGATGTGGCTTATGTTGCTCCACAGGCTTCAGTGTTAAACCCTTCCCGATCTCCACCGTAATAGTACAGCAGAAGTCGCTTGTGAGCTCAGCTTTCTGCTATTTCAAAGAGCAGACACCAGACGCTAATATGTCAGCGAAAATGCCAAGTGCAAGCATTCAATCCCTCAGATGCTGTCAGGGGTGCACCACCAATGAGGCCAGGTGAGGCAGCACCAGGTAGGGGCAAGGGGGGGGGGGGCAGCCAAAAGGCCATGGGCTGAAGAGAAGGTGTAAAGTTAAGAAATTGGCATTGGGGAGGGGGGGTGCTGTTTCAGTTTTCACCTCAGGCAGCAAAAAGGCTAGGTGCACCCCTGGATGCTGTGGTCAAATGTGACCACAGCATCCGAGAGCACATAACCCGGAAGCGCTGTGCTTCTGGCCCTGTAATGGTTCCTCTATGTGGCAATCATGGGATACATTCATTGCCTGTGAAAGGCCAAGACCTGCTGAGGGTCCGTTGCCTTTTACAGGCATATTCCAATGTAGACTTGCAGGTGGCAGCACTACATTGCAATATACTGAGTCTTCTATTTGTCAATGGATTTATTTCCATTGATATACAGAAGTAGTAATCTAACATGCCCTAGGAAGGGCCTAAAAGAATGAAGAAAAAAAAAGTAAAAAAAAAAATAAATATATTTACAGTATATGAAAATTAAAATCTTCCCCTTTCCCCAGAATAAAAATAAATATAAATAAACTGAAAATAATAAACATGATAGCGATCACCACTTGCAAAAATGCCTGTACTATTAAAATAAAAAAATATTTATCCCATAGAGCGAACAGCGTAACAGTTTTTTCAAAATGGCCAATTTACCCTTTTGGCGTCACTTTACCTCCCAAAAAAATGAGCCCTCACACAACTCTGTAGACCTAACTATAAAAAGGTATGTGGGTCAAAATATGGCAATGAAAAGAAAAAAAAGGAATTTTTCCAAAGTCAATTTTTTTTAAGTATTAAAATGCAAGAAAAACTATATAAATGTGGTATCACCATAATCATACTGACTAGGGATCGACCGATTATCGGATTTACCGATATTATCGGCCGATATTCAGGATTTTGAACGCTATCGGTATCAGCATCTATTTTGCCGATATTCCGATAGCGTATGGGGAACACAGATCGCGCTGCTGTCAGCGCTCTCCGTGTTCCCTCAGCAGCACAGGGGAGAAGGAAGCAGTGTCTCCCTCACCCTGTGCTGCTGCTGCCGCTGCCGCCAATGAAAGGACAGGGGACAAGTGAAGGGGAGGGGCTGTGGCCACTGCACCACCAATGAAGCTTAATCTCTCATTTATTCATATACAGGAGGCGGGAGCTGCAGGATCACATAGCCGGCTCCCAACCTCTATGAGCAATAGCTGCGATCTGCGGTAGTTAACCCCTCAGGTGCCGCGGATCGCAGCTACTGCTCATAGAGGTCGGGAGCCGGCTATGTGATTCTGCAGCTCCCGCCTCCTGTATATGAATAAATGAGAGATTAAGCTTCATTGGTGGCGCAGTGCGCCCCCCCTAGCCAAGTATTAGACATTGGTGGTGCGGTTCCGCCCCCCCCCCCAACCCCAGTATTAGACATTGGTGGCGCAGTGCGCCCCACCCTTCCCCCCCCCTTCCCCTCCAGTATTAAGCATTGGTGGCGCAGTGTGCCCTCCCCCCTGCCCCCCCAGTATTAAGCATTGGTGGCGCAGTGCGCCCCCCACCCCAGTATTAAAAACATTGGTGGCGCAGTGCGCCCCTCCACAGGATCCCCTCTCCCCTGCTCCTCCGATCGGAGCCCCAGCAGTGTAATGCTGGGGCTCCGATAGGTTACCATGGCAGCCAGGGCGCTATTGAAGCCCTGGCTGCCATGATAAGCTCCATGCTGCTGTGTGCACAAAGCACAGAGCAGCAGGGAGAGTGTGAGCTCCTATTCACCCTGATAGAGCTCTATCAGGGTAAATAGGACAAGGGTTCTAGTCCCTAAGGGGGCTAAAAGTTAGTAAAAAAAAAACAAACAAAAAAAAGTTATAAAAATAAAACACCAAAATATTAAGTATAAATGAAAAAGAAAGATTTACAAAAAAAAAAATACACATTAACAATATACATACATTTTCAGCAGATTTGTGTAGGAAATTTTTTATTTTTTTTCAAAAATGAAAATTCCCAGAATATCGGTATAAATTATCGGCTATCGGCCTGAAAGTTCACAAATTATCGGTATCGGCCCTAAAAAATCAATATCGGTCGATCCCTAATACTGACCTGGAGAATGAAGGTCATTGGTCAGTTTTACCGCATAGGGAACACTGTAGAAACAAAACCTATAAAACTGGCAGAATTGTGGGGGGTTTCTATTCAATTTCACCAATATGGAATTTTTCTCCAGCTCCCCACTACATTGTATAGATTTTGTGAAGGCAAAATCGCTGGGGGTAGAAGGGGTTAAGTAAAGAAAATATACCATGCAGTATACAATTTTTGGGATGACTCTGTAGCATGCTGATCAGTTTTATGTATGTATGTATATAAACTGTATGTTAATCGTTGAATTCAGATGTTTCATTCAGTCCCATTACCACAGGTGTATAAAATCCAGCACCTAGCCATTCAGTCTACCTTTACAAACATTTCTAAAAGAATTCCAAAGAATTCCTTTCTAGTTATACCACAATCAACTATGAGTTGTTTTATTTTAAAGTGGAAGCATCTATGAACCTCGACAACTCAACCACAAAGTGGCAGACCATGTAAAGTTATAGAGCAAAGTCGACAAGTGTAGAGGTGCGTAGTGCATAGAAGTCTCCAACACTCTGCTGACTCAGCAACTGCAGAGTTCCAAACCTGCTCTGGCATTAACATTAGCACAAAAACTGTGCATCAGAAGCATCATGGCATGAGTTTCCATGGCTGAGCAGGTGCATTCAAGCCTTACATCACCAAGCACAATGCTATGCATCACATAGAGTGGTGTAATGCACACTGCCACTAGACTCTGGAGCAGTGAAATGTGTTCTCTGGAGTGATTAATCACCAGGAAATTATAGACCAGTAAGCTTAACATCCATAGTGGGAAAAATGTTTGAGAGCCTTCTACGGGACTACATGCAGGGTTATGTAACTGTCAATAATATAATAAGTGATAGCCTACATGGTTTTACAAAGAACAGAAGCTGTCAAACTAACCTGATTTGTTTTTAAAAGGAGGTGAGTAGAAGCCTGGACAGAGGGAAGGCTGTCAATATTGTGTTTTTGGACTTTGCAAAGGCGTTTGATACTGTCCCACACAGACTAATGGGTAAATTGAGGTCTATTGGTTTAGAAAATATAATTTGTAATTGGATAGAAAATTGGCTTCATGATCGTATCCAAAGAGTTGTGGTCAATGATTCCTACTCTGAATGGTCCCCGGTTATAAGTGGTGTACCCCAAGGTTCTGTGCTGGGTCCTCTATTATTTATTCATTAATTACAAAGAGGATGGGATTATTAGTGCTATTTTTGCAGATGACACCAAACTTTTTAATACAGTCCAGTCTATGGATGATGTTAATAAGTTACAAGCTGACTCGGACAAACTTACTGTTTGGTCCTCCACTTGGCAAATGAGGTTCAATACAGATAAATGTAAAGTTATAATAACTTGGGGGCTAATAATCTGCATGTAGCATGTGTCCTAGGGGGAGTAAAACTTGGAGAGTCACTTGTTGAGAAGGATCTGGGTGTTTTAGTAGATCATAGACTAAATAACAGATGCAAAAGATAATAAGCAGGTGGCTCACTTTGATTTGCCACGACAGGTGCACAGGTTCAAAAAACACCCCTTGGTTCTAATGGATATATATGGATTGGATAGAACCGGCACTCAAAACAATCGGATTGTGCGTGGAAATAAATTAAAATTATTTATTAAACAATAAACGCTTAATAAGCTATATTCTGTGTACATCAGAGTAAACTCATAAAAATGACATAAAAGGCATATAAAAATAAATATCTCTGATATAGAGAAATCTTAAATGTTGGGCACAGCAAGCTGCATCCGTGTCCCCCCCAATTGGGTAAGGTAATTAGATCGCAGACGTCTGTGACAAAGCAGATTAATGTATTTGAAATATATTCAATAGCCTATATCCCACATAGTCCTAAATTTAGGGTAAAGGATAGAAGATAGTCAAATATGGTCTGTATATTGAACCATGAATGGATTGTCCAGCATCAGATAACAGTCTCAGATTCAAAGTCACTTGTCCAGCACGTCTGTAATCACAGTGTCTGTGCCGTCTCTCATGCAAAGAATCGGTATAGTTCTACTGAACTTGATGTTACTCACTGTGTCTCCGTGTAGGCTCACTCGGTTAGGTCTGTGGAGGGGTTTCTGCCGTGGCGTCCCACGCTTTAGCCTTTCTCCGCTGTATTTGTGTCGGGTCCAGTTTTTAATGGAATCCCGTCTCTACTCTCGTGAGAGACCTGTGTTAGACCTGTATTAGCTATTTCAGCTGTTTCGCTTCGGTGAGTCTTACAACACTTACTGATCTTCTATAGGTGGATGTGTTCTCTCCGTCCTTTTAGTACATGGCCATGTACCGCTGAGATGATTCTTTCACAGGTAATACGCCCAGACGCGTTTCGAGATATCTTATCTCTTCCTCAGTGGGTATGACCTGTGAGCACTGCTCTTGTGTTTGATATACTCTCATCTTAATTAATTGATTCCTTTCACCTGTTCCAAGACTTGTGTAAGAGCATGGAGGATTTGCTTTTCATTAACCTTTTCTTTTCCATATAGTGTTTCTATCTTAGAGTCCTCTTTCAATGGCATTAATAATATCAAACATCTCTGCATATATATATTTGTTCACATATGGTAACTATATAATCAAATATAAAGAATATATATATAATATAAGAAGTATAAAAGAGTATAAAAAATATATATTGGCAGACATTTGAAATCTTACATTGTGGGGAAATGTTTTTATATCACCATCATGTGGTGAATAATTATCCGCCCACATATTCCATTATTAATATCTTAAAATGTGAGATATTTTACATATCAGTCCTGAAGGGCATATATCAATCACCATCCTCCTAAGGGCTGATTAGCTAAATCTCAGAATACTGTTAAAATTCAATTGTTCCTTTTCGGGATATGATCCTCATTTTCAATCTATTTTTCTTTCTTGTATATATTTTTTCCTTTAGTCTTTATTCCTTATTTCAATATAATTCGTATATGCGATTTTCTTATACTTATTAGAAATTTTACGTTTTTTGTATATTGCGGTTTTTTCATGCGGTTTCTTTTCCCGATTTTTCTCTGCGGTTTTTCTGGGGGTGCGGTTTTTTTGAAAAATGTTTTTTGATTTTTTTACATATATATAGAATGGTTTTATCTTCCTTCTATTTAGGGGATTTTGGATTCAATAGATGTTACTATATTTTCATTTCTCAAATTCATCTCTATTCTCATCTATACTGCTGTAAATGATTAGAATCTTATAGTCTAAATAAAACCAAAAATCTCCAAATCTGAGTTCAACCCCGCAGGGAGGAGACTGCCAAAATCATAAATTCTTCTGGACTCAGCTCGTGACATCCTCATAATGTGATTACCTCCTCTCCAGTGTATGTCCACCTTTTCCAGGGCCACAAAAGAAAAGCCCTTGGGGTCACTATTGTGTGACACTTTAAAGTGTTTGGATAGAGAGTGATTTTCATATCCTTTTCTAATATTGTTTAGATGTTCTGTTATTCTCACTCTCAAGGGTCTTTTCGTTCTGCCAATGTATTGTTTCTGGCAGGGGCACTGGAAAAGGTAGACAACACTGGAGGAGTCACATGTCAGGCAACCCTTAATATCCAAACTAAATTCATTTTGAGTGGATTGGACCTTGCTTATCTTTTTTGGGAATGTGGAGTTTTTACACCCCGAACATCTCCCACATCTGAAAAACCCATTCATATTCAGCCATTTTTGAAGTGTGGGTGCCTCTTTTTTCTTGTGATTGATTATTGTGGGTGCTATTTTTAAACCTAAATTAGGTGCCTTGGTGAAAGTGATAAGTGGGGAAGTGTGCAACATGGGTCCAATGACCTTATCTCTTAGTAAAAAGTGCCAGTGTTGATTTATGATGTACCGTATTTGTTTGGATTGTGAACTGTAAGGTAAAATAATTCTTAATTCCCCTTCCTTATTGGTGTTTTTGTGAATATTTGGCTGAAAAAAGGTCCCTCTCTCTGTTTCTCTTATTTTTACCAGAGCATCTGTAAGGATTTTTTCGGGGTAACCTTTACATTCGAACTGATCTTTCATTTTCAGGGCCTCAGTTTCAAAGTCCACTTCCTCGGTACAATTTCGCTTTATACGGCGAAACTGTCCTGAGGGAATATTTAGTAGCCACTGGGGTAGATGGCAGCTTGTGAATGGTATAAAGCTGTTTTTTGCTGTTGGTTTATAGTGGGTATTACACCTGTATTTATTGTCACACTGTGTAATCTGGATGTCCAGAAACTCTATAGATGTTTCCTTAATTTTGGACAGAAAAATCAAGTTTTTGTCATTCTGATTCAGGGCCTCTAGGAATTCTTGCAATTGATGTTCATCTTTTCTCCATATAAACAGGACGTCATCTATGTAACGACGCCATAGGGCCAGGTCCGTCCCCAGTTTGGGGGTGATGTTTTCATATTCCCACTGTGCCAAAAATAAATTTGCATAACTGGGGGCGAACCTGGTCCCCATGGCCGTCCCACATAGCTGCAAGTAGTGATCGCCCTCAAAATAAAAATAATTGTGATGGAGTATGAATTGAATACCCTCCATCAGGAATTCAATTTGTTTAGGGCATAGAGTCCCATCTATTTCTAATTGTGACTTGACTGCTGCTATACCTTGGTCATGTCTTATACTGGTATAGAGAGACTGGACATCCAATGTCCCAATGATCCAACCTGGTTCTACATCAAGACTCTCTAACGTCCCAACAATATCTGTGGTATCTCGAATGTACGACCTAGTTCTCCTCACCACAGGCTGTAATAGTACATCAATATATTGGGAGAGATTCGAGGTCATAGATCCTATCCCAGATATTATGGGACGTCCAGGTGGCTGTTCCAAATTTTTATGAATTTTGGGCAGGCAGTAGAAGACTGGAAGTCTTCCCTGCGTGCCCAAAATAAAATTCCGTTCCTGATCAGACAGAATTTTGTCGCTTACACCTCCATCACAATAATTTGTGAGATTTTTATTGAATTCCTGACCTGGGTCTGCTTTTAATTTTTTGTATGTCCTGGTGTCTTCCAATTGTCTAAGACACTCATCTACATATTCTTTATATTTGATTATATAGTTACCATATGTGAACAAATATATATATGCAGAGATGTTTGATATTATTAATGCCATTGAAAGAGGACTCTAAGATAGAAACACTATATGGAAAAGAAAAGGTTAATGAAAAGCAAATCCTCCATGCTCTTACACAAGTCTTGGAACAGGTGAAAGGAATCAATTAATTAAGATGAGAGTATATCAAACACAAGAGCAGTGCTCACAGGTCATACCCACTGAGGAAGAGATAAGATATCTCGAAACGCGTCTGGGCGTATTACCTGTGAAAGAATCATCTCAGCGGTACATGGCCATGTACTAAAAGGACGGAGAGAACACATCCACCTATAGAAGATCAGTAAGTGTTGTAAGACTCACCGAAGCGAAACAGCTGAAATAGCTAATACAGGTCTAACACAGGTCTCTCACGAGAGTAGAGACGGGATTCCATTAAAAACTGGACCCGACACAAATACAGCGGAGAAAGGCTAAAGCGTGGGACGCCACGGCAGAAACCCCTCCACAGACCTAACCGAGTGAGCCTACACGGAGACACAGTGAGTAACATCAAGTTCAGTAGAACTATACCGATTCTTTGCATGAGAGACGGCACAGACACTGTGATTACAGACGTGCTGGACAAGTGACTTTGAATCTGAGACTGTTATCTGATGCTGGACAATCCATTCATGGTTCAATATACAGACCATATTTGACTATCTTCTATCCTTTACCCTAAATTTAGGACTATGTGGGATATAGGCTATTGAATATATTTCAAATACATTAATCTGCTTTGTCACAGACGTCTGCGATCTAATTACCTTACCCAATTGGGGGGGACACGGATGCAGCTTGCTGTGCCCAACATTTAAGATTTCTCTATATCAGGGATATTTATTTTTATATGCCTTTTATGTCATTTTTATGAGTTTACTCTGATGTACACAGAATATAGCTTATTAAGCGTTTATTGTTTAATAAATAATTTTAATTTATTTCCACGCACAATCCGATTGTTTTGAGTGCCGTTTCTATCCAATCCATATATATCCATTAGAACCAAGGGGTGTTTTTTGAACCTGTGCACCTGTCGTGGCAAATCAAAGTGAGCCACCTGCTTATTATCTTTTGTATATCACTGCCATACCCCTTAATTAAGCAGGTAGAGCTCCTCTGATCTAGCCATGGACTTTTGGAATCACGTGGAAATGAAGCGGCAGACAGCTGAAGCCTATAATTTTGAAGGGAATGTGAATAATGAACATCCTAATAAACCCACATTAGCGGGAACATTTAAAGAACTAGAACATCTGCTACAAAAACAGTTAAAACAATACTGGGAGGTACGTTCATTGAGACAATTTATAGAACAAGGGAAAATTCCCAGAGGGCTGTTGCTTAATAAAACACCAGCACAAGACCTCTGTTGTGAATCCTTTAATCAAGAATGGGAAAAATTACTATTCTCACAATCTATCTCATTGATACATTTAATAATAAAAAGGAGAATGGAAATATTAGAAAATTTAAACCTTGAAATAGTTAAATATAAACAGTTGCTTGAAAAATTCCCCAAAGATAGTGAATTTGAGGAATGGGAAGAAAAATTATGTAAAGGCCTAGATCGGACAGAACTGGAAATAATAAATAAAAAAACAAAGAAATATAAGAACTACTCTAAACCCCGATTTGATCCACCGCAGATACAAGTGGAGGTATCAAATGTAGAGAGAGAGTTATATCCACAAGAGAGAAGATTGGAGGGAGGACAAAATACCAACTATAGTCAGGGAGGATATAACATACCAACACATAATAGATATGAAACCTTACAAGACAAGTATTTTTTAGACAGGACTCCACCACATCACAAACCACGGATAAGACACAGATCACCCTCATTAAGACCAAATCAACACTCACAGACACCACTAAGGAATCACACACGTCAAACCCCACCAATTCATCCATACAATCTGAGACAGCGGAAATTGTCCCCAATACAATATCAACAATCATACAAACGACCATACAGGGGACAATACCAACAATATCAACACACAAATTTAGAGAAAGAAAGACAAGAAGAGGACAGAGGAAGAAGGGGGAGAGACAGAAGGAGAAACTAGCAAACACATTAGATTCAATAGTCAATATAAGTTCTACAGCACTTACGAACACACAGATGAAACTCCTAGACAAAGGATTGAAATTCGCACCCACATCCAAACTTAATAAGTTCGACACATATATAGGTCTTCAAAAATTTATGAGGAAATTATGTCTACGGAAATATTTCCAAAAAAATCCCATAATAGTAGAACCTCTAGTACGAGATGATAATGAGGATAGGGGAAAAGTACAACATACTAATTTGAAGAACAAGTCACGGAAATTTCCAAAAAATGAGATTAGCCATGATATGGCAACATTTCAAAGATCAATTGAAAACGATCTGAGAAAAATCAAAGATAGACAGAGTCAAAGAAATAACTTAACAGGGGGAGAAATTCGGGCCATTAAGGAACTGCAGAAACAGGAGAATATCACAATACGCCCCGCAGATAAAGGCGGGGCGATTGTAGTTATGAATACCACACAGTATGTAGATGAGTGTCTTAGACAATTGGAAGACACCAGGACATACAAAAAATTAAAAGCAGACCCAGGTCAGGAATTCAATAAAAATCTCACAAATTATTGTGATGGAGGTGTAAGCGACAAAATTCTGTCTGATCAGGAACGGAATTTTATTTTGGGCACGCAGGGAAGACTTCCAGTCTTCTACTGCCTGCCCAAAATTCATAAAAATTTGGAACAGCCACCTGGACGTCCCATAATATCTGGGATAGGATCTATGACCTCGAATCTCTCCCAATATATTGATGTACTATTACAGCCTGTGGTGAGGAGAACTAGGTCGTACATTCGAGATACCACAGATATTGTTGGGACGTTAGAGAGTCTTGATGTAGAACCAGGTTGGATCATTGGGACATTGGATGTCCAGTCTCTCTATACCAGTATAAGACATGACCAAGGTATAGCAGCAGTCAAGTCACAATTAGAAATAGATGGGACTCTATGCCCTAAACAAATTGAATTCCTGATGGAGGGTATTCAATTCATACTCCATCACAATTATTTTTATTTTGAGGGCGATCACTACTTGCAGCTATGTGGGACGGCCATGGGGACCAGGTTCGCCCCCAGTTATGCAAATTTATTTTTGGCACAGTGGGAATATGAAAACATCACCCCCAAACTGGGGACGGACCTGGCCCTATGGCGTCGTTACATAGATGACGTCCTGTTTATATGGAGAAAAGATGAACATCAATTGCAAGAATTCCTAGAGGCCCTGAATCAGAATGACAAAAACTTGATTTTTCTGTCCAAAATTAAGGAAACATCTATAGAGTTTCTGGACATCCAGATTACACAGTGTGACAATAAATACAGGTGTAATACCCACTATAAACCAACAGCAAAAAACAGCTTTATACCATTCACAAGCTGCCATCTACCCCAGTGGCTACTAAATATTCCCTCAGGACAGTTTCGCCGTATAAAGCGAAATTGTACCGAGGAAGTGGACTTTGAAACTGAGGCCCTGAAAATGAAAGATCAGTTCGAATGTAAAGGTTACCCCGAAAAAATCCTTACAGATGCTCTGGTAAAAATAAGAGAAACAGAGAGAGGGACCTTTTTTCAGCCAAATATTCACAAAAACACCAATAAGGAAGGGGAATTAAGAATTATTTTACCTTACAGTTCACAATCCAAACAAATACGGTACATCATAAATCAACACTGGCACTTTTTACTAAGAGATAAGGTCATTGGACCCATGTTGCACACTTCCCCACTTATCACTTTCACCAAGGCACCTAATTTAGGTTTAAAAATAGCACCCACAATAATCAATCACAAGAAAAAAGAGGCACCCACACTTCAAAAATGGCTGAATATGAATGGGTTTTTCAGATGTGGGAGATGTTCGGGGTGTAAAAACTCCACATTCCCAAAAAAGATAAGCAAGGTCCAATCCACTCAAAATGAATTTAGTTTGGATATTAAGGGTTGCCTGACATGTGACTCCTCCAGTGTTGTCTACCTTTTCCAGTGCCCCTGCCAGAAACAATACATTGGCAGAACGAAAAGACCCTTGAGAGTGAGAATAACAGAACATCTAAACAATATTAGAAAAGGATATGAAAATCACTCTCTATCCAAACACTTTAAAGTGTCACACAATAGTGACCCCAAGGGCTTTTCTTTTGTGGCCCTGGA
Source organism: Bufo gargarizans (assembly GCF_014858855.1). Lineage (NCBI taxonomy): Eukaryota > Metazoa > Chordata > Amphibia > Anura > Bufonidae > Bufo > Bufo gargarizans. Next base: position 228,199,000 of record NC_058081.1, on the reverse strand, counting down.
AAAGGTGGACATACACTGGAGAGGAGGTAATCACATTATGAGGATGTCACGAGCTGAGTCCAGAAGAATTTATGATTTTGGCAGTCTCCTCCCTGCGGGGTTGAACTCAGATTTGGAGATTTTTGGTTTTATTTAGACTATAAGATTCTAATCATTTACAGCAGTATAGATGAGAATAGAGATGAATTTGAGAAATGAAAATATAGTAACATCTATTGAATCCAAAATCCCCTAAATAGAAGGAAGATAAAACCATTCTATATATATGTAAAAAATCAAAAAACATTTTTCAAAAAAACCGCACCCCCAGAAAAACCGCAGAGAAAAATCGGGAAAAGAAACCGCATGAAAAAACCGCAATATACAAAAAACGTAAAATTTCTAATAAGTATAAGAAAATCGCATATACGAATTATATTGAAATAAGGAATAAAGACTAAAGGAAAAAATATATACAAGAAAGAAAAATAGATTGAAAATGAGGATCATATCCCGAAAAGGAACAATTGAATTTTAACAGTATTCTGAGATTTAGCTAATCAGCCCTTAGGAGGATGGTGATTGATATATGCCCTTCAGGACTGATATGTAAAATATCTCACATTTTAAGATATTAATAATGGAATATGTGGGCGGATAATTATTCACCACATGATGGTGATATAAAAACATTTCCCCACAATGTAAGATTTCAAATGTCTGCCAATATATATTTTTTATACTCTTTTATACTTCTTATATTATATATATTCTTTATATTTGATTATATAGTTACCATATGTGAACAAATATATATATGCAGAGATGTTTGATATTATTAATGCCATTGAAAGAGGACTCTAAGATAGAAACACTATATGGAAAAGAAAAGGTTAATGAAAAGCAAATCCTCCATGCTCTTACACAAGTCTTGGAACAGGTGAAAGGAATCAATTAATTAAGATGAGAGTATATCAAACACAAGAGCAGTGCTCACAGGTCATACCCACTGAGGAAGAGATAAGATATCTCGAAACGCGTCTGGGCGTATTACCTGTGAAAGAATCATCTCAGCGGTACATGGCCATGTACTAAAAGGACGGAGAGAACACATCCACCTATAGAAGATCAGTAAGTGTTGTAAGACTCACCGAAGCGAAACAGCTGAAATAGCTAATACAGGTCTAACACAGGTCTCTCACGAGAGTAGAGACGGGATTCCATTAAAAACTGGACCCGACACAAATACAGCGGAGAAAGGCTAAAGCGTGGGACGCCACGGCAGAAACCCCTCCACAGACCTAACCGAGTGAGCCTACACGGAGACACAGTGAGTAACATCAAGTTCAGTAGAACTATACCGATTCTTTGCATGAGAGACGGCACAGACACTGTGATTACAGACGTGCTGGACAAGTGACTTTGAATCTGAGACTGTTATCTGATGCTGGACAATCCATTCATGGTTCAATATACAGACCATATTTGACTATCTTCTATCCTTTACCCTAAATTTAGGACTATGTGGGATATAGGCTATTGAATATATTTCAAATACATTAATCTGCTTTGTCACAGACGTCTGCGATCTAATTACCTTACCCAATTGGGGGGGACACGGATGCAGCTTGCTGTGCCCAACATTTAAGATTTCTCTATATCAGAGATATTTATTTTTATATGCCTTTTATGTCATTTTTATGAGTTTACTCTGATGTACACAGAATATAGCTTATTAAGCGTTTATTGTTTAATAAATAATTTTAATTTATTTCCACGCACAATCCGATTGTTTTGAGTGCCGGTTCTATCCAATCCATAAATAACAGATGCAATGCCAGCCAGCTGCCTCTAAGGCCAACATAATTTGGTCTTGTATTAAAAAAGGTATGGACTCGCGGGACAGGGATGTAATATTGCCACTATACAAAGCGCTGGTGCGGCCTCAATTAGAATACACAGTTCAGTTCTGGGCACCAGTCAATAAAAAGGATGCCCTGGAGTTAGAAAAAGTACAGAGGAGAGCAACTAAACTCATAAAGTCTGGAAGATCTTAGTTATGAACAAAGATTAAATTAACTGAATTTGTTTAGCCTTGAAAAAAGGAAATTATTAACCTGTACAAATATATAAACGGACCATACAAAAAATATCAAGGGAAGATATTCTATGTTAAACCCCCTCCAAAAATAAGGGGCCACTCCCTACGACTGGAGAAAAAAAGATTCAGTCACAGATGTTATCAATAAGATCTGTGAATCTCTGGAATAGCTTGCCGCAGGAGCTGGTCACAGCAAATACAGTAGATGGCTTCAAAAAAGGTTTAGATTCCTTTTTAATTCAAAACAACATTAAAGGCTTTTTCAGATGGCCATATGCTGTCTGCAAAAATGCGGATCCGTTTTTTTACGGACAGTTCAGCATGTCCGAAAAAAAACGGATTGCATTCCGTTTTTTGGCTGATCCATAGACTTCAATAGAGCCATGTCCTGATTTTCACTGACAAGTATAGGACATGTTTCATTTTTTTGCTGAGCCGTGTAATGGAAGAAAAGGGCCCCATAGAAGTAAATGGGACAGCATCTAATCCGCCAAAAAACGGATCCGCATTTTTGCGGACAGCATACAGCCGTCTGAATGAGCCCTAAGGCTTTTGACAATGTATAGAAATCTTGTTCTGCACACCCTTTCCCTTGGCCCAACCCCTTTTTAAAAGGAAGATGGACATTGATCCAGGGATCGATATAGCAGGATTACAGGTTGGACTTTTTTCCAACCTTAACAACTATGTATACTATGTATGTAACTTATCTGTCTGATGGATAAGCCAGGGATTGGCAAATGCCAGGAAAACATCACCTGTGCAAACTTAAAAGTTTGGTAGAGGAGGCAAAATGTTAGGGGTTGTTTTTCAAGGGATGACCTAGAGCCCTTAGTACCTGTAGAAACATTTTTAGGAAGCACCTTTTCTGTTCTAGTATGACTGTGCCCCAGTGCACAAAGCAAGGTCAATAAAGGGATAGTTGGATGAGTTTGGTGGGCCGTACAAAGCTCTGACCTCAACCCCACAGAACTTTTGGGATAAGGTAGATCAAAGTTTGTGAGGCAGAGCCTCTCATCCAACATTAAGGGTTCACAAATGCTGTTCTGGATGAATGGTCAAAAATCCCACAGACACACTCCAAAATCATGTAGTCTTCCCAGAAGAGTGATATGTGTTTTAGCTGCAAAGGATGGGCCAATGCCATATTAATGCCTATGGATTTAGAATTGGATGTCATAAATGCTCCTGTACATGTAATGTGTATGTGTCCTAATTCTCTCTCTCTCGCTCTCCCCCTCCCTCTTTCTCTATCTCTCTCCCCCTCTTATTCCTGGTCCAAAGTATGAATGTCTTCTCATTCCTGGTCTCCAGCATGGGCCATCTCTTATTTCTAGTCCCCAACATGGTTCCCCTTTCCATCCCCTTTCCATTCCCTTCCCCTCACTACTAACATTGAAACCTCAGTGACTGTCACTCTTTGGGCTTGCTTGTTCAGCAATCATGTGGGCTGTTCAGTGTAGTGTGATATGGACCGCACAGTCCCCTGACACCCTTTTATGATACTCATGGGTGCTAGACAATACTTGTGCTATCTCTTCTGTAATGATGCACTGCAGTGCTGGCAGCTTCTCTACCCTTGTGTCCTTTGCAAGTCTTCTGCTCATGCTCATTCATTTTGGTGATGCAGTGCAGTGACAATCCTCATCCAGACAATTCACAGCACATGTACATTTAATGTATTGTCTTTTCAAAGAGGTGTCCACTGAAAAATGTGATATAAAATGTAGTCTTTGGTTAGGTGCTAGCCCCTACTTTTAATTTAATAGTTATTAAATCAAAATTAAAAAAAATTAAAAACACATTGAAATATTAAGTATAAATCACCCCTTTCCCAATTTTACATATAAAATATATAAACAATAAATAAATAAATAAACATATTACATATCGCCACGTCCGAAAAGTCCAAACTATTAAAATATTTGAAAAATCTCCTATGCGGTGAACGCTGTAAAAGAAAAAAGAAAAACCGCGCTATTCGCAATTTTTTTTAGTCACCTTGTCTTCCCAAAAAATTGTATAGGACTGTTCGATTATGGGCTGGACGTTACATAAAATGCGAAATGCACGCAGCTTTTTTTTGCGTTTTATTTTTTTGGCGTGGTATCTAATGGCATCGAGTATCGCAATACTTTTTTATGGCATCTAAACAGAATCAAAATTTTGGTATCAAAACAGCCCTATTCCAGAGGCAGATTGGCCATAGACCTTACAGGGAAATTTCCCGGTGGGCCGATGCCCAGGGGGCCACCTGGGCCCTCCTCACAGCTGACCAGTGGAAGTTTTTGGGGACATATATTGTGCTGCTGGCAGTATTTTGTGATGCACTGTGGTATCTGGCTCTGTTGGGGTGGTATAATGTGCTGTAATATGGTATTGCTGGCCCTGCCTTCCATCAATTTGGACCCAACTACAAAACATGGCCACTTTTAGCATTTTTTCCAGGGCCACTTTAAGTTTCCAGTTGTAACACCCCAGAGTGGTGTTACCACTTCTCCACCTTGCTACTGTCTTGATTAGTCTAACCTCATGTCATCTTGTGTATTTATTCCAGGTCCTCCACAATGTGCATTCCTATTTTGTTTTGCAACTGTTATGTTCACATGTAATGTGCCTGGTTCACCAGCAGGTGGCAGCAAACACGGCAGAGCTGTTCTTAGGTAGAATGGAGCTTTCCATTCCATTCTAACTCTCCTCTGTGGAGAAGTGGGCTGCAGGAAGGGTGGGAACCAATTAGTTCTAGTCTAGTTTACCCCCTGCTAGCGGACAGGTGTGCAGTGGCACGTCTCTGCTGGACATGCCCTTGCCAGCAGAGCACATTAAGCTCTGGTGGCCATGGAGGCCAAATCTTGAAGCCTCAGGAGCCAGGAGGAAAGTTTCCTGACATCACCTAGAGTCAGACTACAGAGAGAAAGTGCAGCATCAAGAAGAAAGCATCCTGTCAGTACAGCAGAGTCAGAGAGAAACAGATGTAGCAGGGTGGAGTTTGCCTGCCAGTTTCATGCTAAAGCCTGCTGGGACCAAGACAAAGCTTGAAGACTGTTTCTGATGAACGTTTATTCAAGTAAAGCTGCTGTTCAACTACATACAAGGTCTGGGCTCAATCTTTCTTTCAAATCCCTTAATTATTCCCCCTGTTTATTGCTTCGGAGCGAAGGCCTGGGATCCAGCCGTGTCCCGGTTGGAGCACCGTGACACACATAGAGAGACATTTGGGCCGCACCACGCCACTCGGCAATTCCTACACCTGGAACGCTCGTTATATGGAGGGACCTAGGGGGGGGCTGCCCGTTGCACAGTCCGCCCCTGATGTGCTCTGTGCTGTTTCAGTATCTCCCATAGAAGTGAATAGAGAAGCACTGGAGCACTGGAAACTTTCTGTTTCTGTAAGTCCAGCCTTTAATACATTCTGAAATTATTTTCATTCCATATTTACAAAATGTGGCTCAGTGGGATTTCACTTGCGACATTAAGAGCAATTACCTGATAGAATGAAACTATGCTATTTATTTGTAATTTTTTTTATTTGCTTTCAGTATTCATTTAATGCCAAATAATAATGGTTTTCTCTTTTGAACATTTTTGTAGCCAAAAGGGAGAGATGAACCCACAGTGAGGGAAATATATACCGTATTTATCGGCGTATAACACGCACTTTTTCCCCCTGAAAATAGGGGGCAAATGATGTATGCGTGTTATACGCCGATATAATGTTAAGAAGCCATGTTTTTACATACCGAATGTATAACATTAAGACGGCGCAGCGCCTGCCGCAGCTCCCTCCTCATGCGCCGCCTGTCCCAGCTCCTTCTGTCATGCGGCGCCTGCCCCAGCTCACTCTGTCATGCGCCGCTTGCCTGTTCATTCATAAAGTGAGATAAGCAGGCAGGCGGCGCATGAGGAGGGAGCTGGGGCAGGCGGCGCATGAGGAGGGAGCTGGGGCAGGCGGCGCATGAGGAGGGAGCTGGGGCAGGCAGCGCATCAGGAGGGAGCTGAGACAGGCGGCGCATGACCGAGGGAGATGCCGGTCTACGCCGTCTTAATGTTATACCTCCGGTACTACAGTAAGTACCGTACAATTAGATATAGAGTCAGATTGAATGTTTAACAGTTGCGGGGCCCGGTGTATTAGAGTATATCACTGCACCGGGCCCCGCCATGAGTGTTCCCGCCTCCTCTCTCCACACTTATCTATCTGATGGGGGATCTGTAGATGACACTTATGGGGATCTGTGGATGACATAAGTGTCATCCACAGAGCCCCATAAGTGTCATCCTTTTACATTATTTACCTTATAAGTGGTATTAATATTAATAAAAAAAAGTTCTGGGCTACCCTTTTTTTCCTGAAATTTCCCTCTTAAAATGAAGGTGCGTGTTATACGCCTGTGCGTGTTATACGCCGATAAATACGGTACTTGAAATATTTATGAGTCTCCTATTTTTATTGTATACTTTATCTTTTTTTGCCTAAAAACCACATGTAAGAATAATAATAATACTTTAAAATGTCAATTTAACCTCGCTGGGACTCAAACGTGGAACATGTTTTAGTTGTCATTTAGGTCCTGAGCCACGAAGTCAAGTACCCCATTATTACACAGTTATGAGAATGCAGTAATCTCTATGGCTGTGCTGTGTTTTTAGACTTGCATATGCCTACATGGAAGTTGAAATATTTCTATTTTGAGTCCTAGAGAATCCCTTAAAAAAAAAAAATGAATACAGTAAACTTATGAACTCTGAATGTATGGGCATTAATTGTTGACACGGTGTGAAAATTGTGTTGGGGTAGTGAGTGCTCTGTCACGGCTGGTTTAATTTTGTTTTGCATCGTATTTGCTGGTATCAATGTCTGTCCAGATATTTTGTTACCTCTAGGTTCATGGTGTCATGTAACAAAGAGGTCTATGTGGGCATGTTCATATGTATTGGAATGATTTTAGTGTGATACCAATATCCATTGCAGGTAATTATACCGGCCAGACATTACCTTTCTATTGTAGATTTCTCTCGCTATTTTAACCCCTTTCAGACCTGTGCCATATACAGTATATATGTAAATATAAATATATATATATATATATATCTAGTATGGCCAGCAGGGAGTTCCAGACCAGCAGCGTACCTGTACATCGTGCAAATCAAGTAGGAGCAGAGGCGATCAGCAGCAGGGCCCAACTGTTGCTGACAGCCAAGCCCCTGCTGTATCCACTGGCATCAATAAAAACTCAGATGTTGGCCATTGACTCCTTAGATACCACAATCGATGCTGACCGTCGCATCTAAGGGCTTTAACAGAGGGCCCCTAGCTTTATCCCTAGGGGCCTAGCAGCTATGGAAGCCTATGAGTCTGGGTCTCATAGGCAACTATCAGTGTAATACTGACAGTTCCAATGCAGTACAATACAGCATGCTTTAAAGTACATTGGAAAAGGGATCAAACCCCCAAAAGTTGTAAAGAAAAAAAGTGTTTTATAAAAATAAAAAAAGATTCTGGTAAAAAAAATGCCCTTTCCCTTAATCAACCCATTTACAATTTAAAAAGAATTGACATATTGCATATTGCTGTGTCTATAACGACTGGTTCTACATCAATATCACTTCATCTAAGATGAACACCATAAAAAATAAAAACTGTGCCACAATGCCTATCCCATCAGGTAAATTAAATAAAAAAATAAAAAAAAGCTGTGCCAGAACAGCCATTTTTGGTCACTTTGCTTAACAAAAAGAAAAAAACAATATCAAGCTCTCAAAAAGTCGTATGTACTGCAAAATAGTACCAATGATAATGGCGACTCGATCCGCAATAAATAAAATCTTACAGCTCCATCAAGAGAAAAATAAAAATATATGGTTCTCAGGAAATGGCTGTATTGGTAACCCAGAGGCTGCACAATGGTAACATGGTGCTCATAGACCGATCCATCAAAAATCTGTTCTACAAAAGCCAAAAGTCATTGCTTTTGGCATCTGACAATCATTCAGTGGCACCTGATGTGCCGTTTGATTAATCAAAGGCACATTTAGAAGACGTTCACATAATTATGTTTATTGCCATGCATGTGCTCATACCTGTCTCTGTGCAAACATAGACAGGAACTAATGAGTTCTCACACATGTCTGAAGAATTGCTAAAATACAGCCAAAATGATGTCAGAAAGCAAGTCTAAGCAACATTTGAAAGCTTGTCTCCACCCGTAAATGCTTTTATACACATATTTTATAAGCCCAATTATAAAGATTAACTTAATGGTTTAAGGTTTACATTCCTCATGATTTCACTGAGAGCTGCTCTGTGTATTAGTTCACTGGAAAATTGTATAAGCTATACGAATTGTTACCACCTTCAACGTGGCTGGTTTATTAAAAAAAGACATAGACATGTTTTGTGTTTGAATGTCACATTAATTATCACTAGCATAATCAAAATCTGTTTTGTCACTGTTCTTTATTGTTTGGTAGTCTTGATTAAACAGTTTTTATAAAAAATTTGTGATACAGTACAAACAATGTGCAAAACACCTCCTCTTCCTTCAACCTAACTGACGAGAATGTCTACATACAATGGTAAGTATATCCCTTTCAGGTCTTTACATAAAAGACTAAAAAGAAAAATGTGACCTAAGCTTTGGATAGATTATATAGAAAACGTCTATCTATCTATCTATCTATCTATCTATCTATCTATCTACAGTACTAGTTGTGGAAAAATGCTGCAAAGAATGCAAAAACAAAAGTGTTATAAGCAAAAGATAAATCTAAATCAAATGCATATTTGGCGTGAACACCACTTGCCTTCGTAAAAAACATCACTTCTTCTAAGCACACAGTTTGTGAAGGAACTCAGCAGGAAGGTTGTTCCAAGCATCTTGGAGAGCTAACCACAGATCTTCTGTAGATGTAGGCTTGCTCAAATCCTTCTGTCTCTTCATTTTTTTTTTTTTATATTTTATTATTTCAATACAAAATTTTAAATCCTTATTACATATTCCATGAGTCCACCATTTCCAATCTGTAAGCATAATTAACAATAATTTCATACAAATATCCCTAGCAGTGTTAACATTAAAAAAGAAAAACAAAAAACAAAGGGAGGTCTACTAGAGGGGAGGGTACCAGGACCATCCAGCATCCATGGCTTAATGAAATAGATGAACTCTCAGCCCAAGTTCTATGTGGCTATAGGGATAGAGGTCCGACGTCCAGACATCCACCAAGCAGTGAGCGCCACTCGCGCACGCCCTCACCCAGACACAGAAAAATACAAGCCAAGAGGTTGGCACCAGTGTGACCAATCGCTTGATATTCCCATACTACCTGTAGGCGAACTTGCAGCGATCTTTAATCGCAAGCCTTTAATAGAACAAAAACCAAGAAGAGGGGGTCCAGCAGTCTCACCACAGTGATGGAAAACCCACTCACATATTTCACTGCCTCATCCCCATATGATTAATCATATCAGAGCCATAGTTCGCCATACCTTGCGTACATTCACATAGATATTTCATGCAGCAGGGAACTCAAATCGAATGTCAGATACTGGTAGCTGAAAAAGGAAATAAAGACAGAGAACAGAGCCTAAGATCAGCTCTGTCTCCTTAAAAAAGCACACAATAGCGTCCTCGTCACGTATGATCCATCCCTGCCTGTGCTCGAACTCCGTATCCAACGGGAAGAGCCGTACCCCGAGCCGCGCCCAGCACCCGGGGACCCCCGGACTCCAAGCCGCGACCCCCCACCCACATATCGCTCGGTATTTTAAATAGCTGAGAGCTCCCAACATCATTTAATGCCGGGAAGTCCCCCCTCCACCATCCTGGAGACCCACCCGTGCTCGGATATACCTTCACATCATCAATAAAGTACATAAGGAAACACTGGACAAATTGAATTTTCCCCAGCTCATCCCTCCCACCCATCCCCCACCTTGCAGGAAACAGCAAAACAAAAAAAAACAAAAAAAGGGGGGGAGGGAACCCACCTTGCAGGGTGGTTTTTTTTTCTCTTTGAGGGATGTCCACTAGAATTGTAGCTTGGAATGTCAGAGGACTCGGGGAAAGAGTTAAAAGACAAGCGATCATGGATGCATTAAAAAGATACCTTCCAGCGATTATCTGTATAGTAGAAACTCATTTAACCAAATAAACCGTGTTCCGCTTGACAATGGGATGGCACTCCCAATCGTATCATTCTACCTTTAGTGGCTCCTCTAGGGGTGTTTCGGTTCTTATTCATAATTCTATAGATTTTACCCTCATAAAATCTTATATAGATACTCAAGGTAGATTCATTTTCTTGCATGGCATGCTGTGTGGCGATAGTTATATTTTAGCTTTTTTCTATATTCCCCCGCCATTCTCAATGTATCCATTGCTTCAGTTAATGCTCTTTTATGAAAAGAGACCAGAATGTCGCTTAATCCTGATGGGGGATTTTAATGCGGTCATTGACCCTAAAAAAGATAGATTCTCATTGGATGCGGAAAGGGGGAGGAATCCTTGTAATTCCCCGCTGCTTCAATTTTGCACAGAGCTTGGAGTGGTGGATATATGGGAATATTTTGGCGGAGGAAAGAGAGTATACTCCTGTGTGAGCAGGGGGGGTAGAGCAATGTCAAGAATCGATCTAGCACTTACCAATGAGAGCAACTTGAGTAATATCTGTAAGATGCGATATGGAGTAAGAACAGTCTCTGATCACTCACCCGTGCTGGTTGAGGTCCGCAGCGGGAAGAATAAGGATATCAGGGAGCTAGGATTCAAGTTGAATCCATATTGGCTCACTATCATGGATAATTTACAGTCAATGAAATTAGTGATGTCCTCCTTTTGGGAGGTGAATCTTCCCTCTGCCGATCTCAACACAGTGTGGGATGCTTTTAAAGCATATCTGAGGGGGGCCTTTATAAGTGAGATTGCCGCAGTAAAAAGAACATTTAGGAAGAAAGAGGAGGAGTTGGTTAAGACAGCCGCACTTACAACTGAGCGATATGCTAGCCACCCTACTGAGTACAATAGGGAAGGAATGCAGAAGGCTAGCTATTCTTTGGAGAAATATGTAACAGAGAAAGCAAACCATAGGGTATTCTTTAAGGGGCTTAATTATTTTATCGAATCTGGACGCCCGGGTAAGCTTTTAGCCAGAATAATTACACAACAAGATAAAAAAAAACAATCCATTACTTCCATCCGTAATGCAGAGGGTGAAGTTATAACAGATTTAGATGGAATTAGGAATACTTTTTTACAATACTTTGCTCAGATATATAGATCCTCTCCTGGTTTGTCATCTGGGCTGGCGATGCGGTTCCTAGAGAGAATTCCACTCTCAATGTTAAGTGAAGCTCAGAGGGGATATTTGGAGGAGGAGCTGTCTTTTACGGAGCTGCAGGAGGCCCTTGGGTCCGTCTTGGGGAACTCATCGCCAGGGGCAGATGGCCTCCCATATGAGGTCTATCGCAAGTATAGTGATGTGATTCTTCCCCACCTGTCGGAGGTTTTCTCCCAAGCGGCTCAGGGAGGGAAACTCCCACATTCTATGATGGAGGCTCTTATTGTTTTAATTTTAAAAAAGGATAAAGATCCGGTAGAACTGAGCTCCTACAGACCAATATCCTTATTAAATACCGATGCTAAGCTATTATCAAAAGTTTTGGCTAGGAGGCTCTCGCGGGTTATGCCCACAATTATTCACCCAGATCAAAATGGCTTTATGCCAAATAGGGGCACCCATCACAATTTGCATAGGTTATTTACTAATATTCAATCCCCGGAGCGTGGCGCCCGCTCCATCCTGTCGTTGGATGCTACGAAGGCCTTCGACAGGGTGGAGTGGATGTTTCTCTGGCAGATAATGAAAAAAATGGGCTTTGGCCCAAGATTTATTGCGATGGTCCAGTTACTTTACAATTCCCCAGTTGCCAGGATTAGGATCAATGATTCAATGACAGAGAGCTTTACTTTGGGAAGAGGCACTCGCCAAGGTTGTCCCCTTTCCCCCCTTTTATTCAATATTTATATTGAACCTCTAGCGGTTATGATAAGACAAGATCCTGAGGTGGCTGGTTTTGGCATAATGGGGAAGCATGACCGAGTATCCCTCTATGCAGATGATATTCTGGTTTTTATTCATCAAACAGATATTACTCTCCCTCGTATAATGGACCTGGTTAATCACTTCTCCGATTTATCCGGACTTGAGATCAACTGGGATAAGACCGTCCTCCTCCCTATAGACGAATTGCGAGGCGAATTTAATAATCGATTAATGATCTCTGATTCAATAAAGTACCTGGGGATAACAGTTTCCGCTAAACCTCAGGAATATTTACAACTTAATTTGATTCCCTTGTTGACGAAGTTAAGAGCGAAAATTAAGATATGGCAAAAAATTCTGCTAGCAAGAGCGGACAGAATCTCATTGATAAAAATGGTAGTGCTTCCCCAGGTTCTTTATGTCCTACGCAACTCGCCTATATGGATTCCAGACAAGTATTTTACACTGATAGAGCGTATACTCAATTATTTATTATGGGGGAGGAAGCGCGTGAGACTGAAGGCACTTTATTTTTCTATGCCCTATAGTCAGGGAGGTCTTAACCTCCCTTACTTTAGGGGCTATTTTGTGGCCTCCCAACTATGCCTTTTTAATGACTGGCAAAATAGTCCCTTCTGCAGTAAAGTGGTGAAAGATGCAGGTTTTTCCGATTTTTTCACTGTACTGGAATCAGATTATTTATTAAACACACTGAGCGGATACACGTTTTTCTGCAGAATGGCTATGAAGACTTGGTCTCTCATAAGGAGTTGGTGTGGAGTCAAGGCTTCGCTTATTTGCACTCCATTATGGCATAACCCAAAACTTCTTAATTTAAACGACTCAAGCTGCCGCCAGTATTGGAGGACCAAAAATGTGCAGTACTTACACCAAGTAGTCAGTGGTGGACAAATTTTGTCCCTGATGGAACTAAGGGCAAATTTAGGTGAGGTGGCTTGGTTTGCATATTTTCAATTGAGGTTAGCACTCTCTAGCACCTTGAATAGTAATTTTTACAGGATTTAATTTGTAAAAAAATTGTCACGAGAATTAAATTATCGCACTGTTATAGACATTTAATGCATAACTTCTTTTCTGGTGTTCTCTCTCCAGGACAGAGAGCCTGGTCCTCTCTTCTTTTAGAGGGGGGCTCTCCAAACTGGGAGAATATAGGGGAAAGTTTAAAATTGGTTTCACATAATTTTAACCACATCGTGGTACAATTTAATATTTTGCACAAAATGTATGTGACACCTGTATGGTTATATAGAAGAGGATTCCGGGCCTCCTCTGACTGCCCACGCTGTGGCGGTCCCGAGGCAGATCATTTACATCTGTTTTGGGACTGCCCAATGGTGAGTAGGTACTGGAGTTTGGTCCAAAAGAATTTGGCGCGCAAACTTAAAATTGTTGTTCCCCTGTCCCCCAGGATTTGGGTCCTGGGAGACTTATCTGAGGTTAACCATCAACCTATAAAAAGTCATTTGTTGATTAAGGTGATGTTCTTGGCTAGGCTCCTGATTTCAAGATCGTGGTTCTACTCTCCCGCCCCAGACTGTAATAATTGGCTGAGTCTGGTGGAAAAAGTGAAAAGCTATGAGAGGATCCTACATAGACAAAGAGGATCTTATTCAAAGTGGAATAGCTTATGGAAAGACTGGGACATGGCTAACTAATTAGGACTTTTTTCCCTCCTTTTTTTTTTTTTTTTTTTTTCCTTCTGTCTCTTCAGGTAATCCCAGACAGAGTCGATGATGTTGAGATCAGGGCTTTGTGGCGGCCATATTATCTCTTCCAGGACTCCTTGTTCTTCTTTACACTGAAAAAAGTTCTTATAAGGAGTCAGTTGCCTACTTTACACATATTATACTGTCATCATTGCCCTGTAGGTGATATAAACAGTTAACAGATCATATTTGTCATCTGTTTTCTGTTTATCTGATTTTGGGAAAAAAAGTTTGGTGATATATGCTAATGACTTGCAAGTGTCCAGGGTCGTTCCCCACTTACGTCACTGACTCCCGGAAAATCTGAGCCTGTTTGCTTTATGGCCGGGCCCAGGCATATGCTGTAAAATGAAAGTTTAATATGTGTAAAGTAGGTGACAGACTCCCTTTAATGATATTGTATGTTTATGGTCGTTGTCCTGCTGCAGAATAAATTTGGAGCCATCAGATATCTCTCTGATGGTATTGCACACATTATTTCAAGTTACATGCGGATTTTGTTGCAGAAAAATGTCCACAGTTGTGGATGCAATTTCTTAAAGTATTATCCACTTTACTGCTACTGCAAACACTGTGGATTTTCTGTATAGCAGATGAAGAAATACACAGCATATACTCCACATGTGGACATACCCTAAGAAGTTAATTTATTTCCACTCAATTAATCTTCCACACACATTCCACTCAGGCTGCTTGCATATAAGTGCTCTTTGGTGAGTCTTCGTATCAGTATTTGGAGGCCTCAACTAGGAGTAGAACACAAATGCGGAAAAATTGTGTTGAAAAACTTTGTATATCTTCCATGTTCTGACCCATTTCTCATATATTACAGATGTGGAATAATGACCAAAATACCGCAGTGTGAAAGCATTCTACATCTCACCTCAACACATCCCACATATCTTAAACACAGAACTTGCTGGCCCCAAGTACCAAGTTATATGCCAGTAGGTACCCAACATCTGTAAAGAGATGTATGAAAACACAACTCAAAAGGGACCTGTAACCATGAAGTGCAAAACAATCTGCAGACAGCACATTATAGAGCAGGAAGAGTTGAGTGGATTCATATATATTTTTGTGGGAAAAGATTCAGCAAAACTAGTAACTTATACACTTAAACTATACTTTCTGAAGATCACACTCATGCACAAATGTTAGTGACTAACTGCTATCTCTATATACAGTTAAACAGAATGCTATCAATCACTGATAAGATGATCCCTGTGAAGTCAGAAAGAGCAGAGATTTAAATGTATTAATTACAAGTTTTATTGAATCTTTTCCCACAAAACTACCATAGTTTTCATTTTATAAGATGAACTTCCCCCCCCAAAAGTGCACAATGATCTGACGCTGTGCGACATCAGGTCATTGTGCAATGCGGCGCTGGCAGAAGATAAGGGAGCGGTGAGTGCAGGAAGAGCACTTCGTCCAGAGCAGGAGAGGTAAGTTGTTTTATTTATTTTACTGTCTGATCTGAGATCTGATGAAGACTGGGGGTCTGATTGGAGAGTCTGATCTAAGGTCTGATAAAGATTGGGGGTCTGAAGGATTGGGGGGGGGGGCGTCTGAACTGAGGTCTGATGAAGATTGGGGATCTGAGATCTGATGAAGACTGGGGGTCTGATTGGAGAGTCTGATCTAAGGTCTGATAAAGATTGGGGGTCTGATGGATTGGGGGGGTCTGAACTGAGGTCTGATGAAGATTGGGGATCTGAGATCTGATGAAGACTGGGGGTCTGATTGGAGAGTCTGATCTAAGGTCTGATAAAGATTGGGGGTCTGATGGATTGGGGGGGTCTGAACTGAGGTCTGATGAAGATTGGGAATCTGAGGTCTGATGAAGATTGGGAGGACTGATTTGGGCATCTGATAAATACTGGGGGGGATGATTTGGGCGTCTGATGAAGACTGGGTGAAAGGTCAAATCAGAGGTCTGACGAAAAATATTTTTTGTTTCTTATTTTTCTCCTCTAAAACCTAGGTAAGTCTTATAGAGTGCAAAATATGGTATATATCAATCTGCTTAGATCCTTCTGCACTGTAACATGGTGTCAGCAGACTGCACTGTATTTCAGGGTGACAGGTTCTCATTAAAGGAGTTGTCCCACCAAAAGAGCTTGGCCTATCCCCAGGATACAGGGCAACTGATTCATGGAGGTCCAACCGCTGGGAACATCACCAAGCACAAGAATGCAGGCGAGTACAGGGCTTGGCTATCTCTGACAGTCCCACATTGTTGAATGGAGAAGTAGAGTGCATGCATGACCAACGCCTATTTCATTTCCTAGGACACTCGCACCTCATTCTCAGTGATCAGTGAGGTTCCTATTCTGTGATAAGTTCTTATGGTGCTGTTTACGGGTATCGCTACACGGCGATATTGGGTGCAACATGTTTTGTGCGCACAAGTATCACAGTTTCACTGTGTAGCGGAGCTGCCATAGTAATGAATAGGGTTGCAGAGCGATCCGCAGGTTTACTACGACTATGACACGCAAATCGCAAAAAATCCAGCAGTGTTGGATTTTTTTGTGGCTCACATGTTGCAGTCCTGGCAAACCTTTGAATCCCACTTTGACCACATTCATTCCTATGGCAGTCCTGCTACACTGCAATACTTGGGAGTTTGACACATGTTGCACCCAAAATCATTATGTAGTCAAAGGAATTGTCATAGTATTTTAAAAAAATAGGAGCAGAAAATGTTTTCAAATATTTAAAATAATGAAACAAAGCCAAACAAAGAACATACCTGCCTCTTCAATTTTGTACCAATTCAATCCAGAGGTTCTGATGGTCACCCCCATTTTTTTTTTTTACTACAGGCTTAGAGCGATGATGTGCTATACCAGCTCATGATTGGTGCTGCTGATCAGTAGCATTAGCAGTCACATGCCATACTTACTGACATCACCAAGCTATGATGCCATAGGGCAGAGGTGTAGCTAAGCAATCTTTCTCTCTGGCAAAGATTGTCTGCTTGTGCAGGGAACCTGTCACCATGAAAATGTAATGTAAGTTACAGGAACTAACTTATGGAGCAGGAGAAGCTGAGCAGATTAATATACAGTTTTGTGGGAAAAGATTCAATATAACCTGTAATTCATTAATTTAAATTCCTGCTCTTTCTGGACTGTGAAGTCCAGCAGGAGGTCCTATCAGTGATTGACAGCTTTCGCTGTATACAGTCATAGAGGGAAGTTTTACTGAATTTTTTTAACATAAAACTATATATTAATCTGCTCAGCTCCTCCTGCTCTATAGCATGGTGTCTGCAGCTTAGACACCATGGTCAATGTGACAGGTTCCCGTTAACAGCACCCAGTACACAATTTCACTTGCTCCCCAAGCCATGCTCCTGCATAGAAATATAATGGCTGCCAATGGCAGTTAAAGACGTGTCATCTAATAAACTAGGCACGTTACATGGTTTTCATAACCGCTGACTGTAAAAAGTTTAGTGTTGTAGTAAACATTTTAATTAAAAAAAAGTTTCCTTGAGCTCTGCTACTAGAAGTAAATCTGAAGATAGGTCAACAAGGAAGTAACTTCATAGTTCAGCCCTGCTGGTTTTCTCTGTGCAGAGAGAATTGGGAAGCTGTGGTTTCCATGGTCAAAAAACTAATGTGACAAGAGGAAGCAAGCCACAAGCTACATAGATATCATGAAATTGTATTCTTTTATCATTCTTTTTAGTTATATACTTGAGTCTTTTATTTTACTAGTTTATAGACTGCAAACTTAACCACTTCATTACCAGAGTGTTTATCCCCCTTCCTTACTAGGCCAGTTTTTCAGTTGTAGCTAGGGATGAGCGAATCGACTTCCGATGAAACATCCCAAGTCAATTTGCATAAAACTTAGTTCCAATACTGTACAGAGCAGGAGCTCCGAACAGTATTAGAATGTATTGGCTCCGACGAGCCGAAGTTATAGTAATAACTTCATAAATTAATTTGTACTATAAAAAAAACATTTCCCAAACTCGGGTTCGGTTCCAAGTATAGATGAGCGAATTTCTTAAAAGTTTGATTCAGATTTCACAAAAAAAATCAGCGATAGCGCTGCCCCTGTCATTGTACCCCCTGTCATTGTACCCCTAAGATGCCGCGATCATGTATTAACGCGGAATCTGAGGGGTACAATGACGGGGGCGGCGCTATCGCTGATTTTTTGGGGCGTGGTGACGTATGAAATTTTTTTTTTTATATATACTATTTCAGGTTAAATCGATTTGCTGACACGAAGCACAAGGAAATTCGGCTTCTAGGCGAATCGAATTTATCCTGTAATTCGGATCGAATTCCACTTCGTGGGATTTGATTCGCTTATCTCTAGTTCCAAGGTACCACTTGGAACTGAACCTGAGTCCTGGAAAAGTTTTTTTACAGTACAAAATAATTTGTGAAGTTATTACCCGAAATAACGCGAGACTTCGCAAAGCAATAACTTCGGCTCATCAGAGCCAATACATTATATTACTGTACTCTGAAAATAAGCGCTATTTATGTAATTTATCTACTAGCTGGGCGCACCACAAGACAAAATATAGCTAAAACAAATACCTACAAGCGTGTATTACAGCCAGACCGCTCCAGCTGGTTCCGGACTTCTTCCTGTGACTGCAGCTGTCTAATGACAGCGCGATCACAGCGATCTGCGGCGGTACAGGCCCGCCGGCAGACCACAATGTAACCTGACGCTTTTATACGTTGCGTTACAGATAAGAGCCTACCGCCACGATGTAGAAAGTCGTGCAGTGGTAGGAAAGTGGTTAAAATATATGTTGAAATTGTGCTGTAAGCAAAACAACGTTCAATATCCTAAACTGATATGGTAACTATAATATTTCAGTTGCTTAATATCTAATGTATCACAATTACCTCCTAATAAATTACTGTTACAGTAATTAGTAAAGGTAAATGCCTGGAGATCCCTACTCAGTCAGTCACTGGTTGAGGTGGCTCTCCACTGTAGCTAGTGACTGCTGAGCAGGCACCTTCTGTGTATCAAGCTGGGACCAGAAAGTGGGGGCTCAGTAGGCAACAGAACAAGTAGAGCCCTATATCTAAAAAAAATGTAATCCTTCTGGACAAACCCTTTAATTACTGATAAATGTAGGCTTTACCCAATTTGCCTAAAACATTACTGCTAATGGTAATTATTTTCTTGAGAGATCCGAATAAATTCAAGATTTCAATGCAGAGGTAGCTAGACACATGTAGTCATCACTCAATGGTAACTAATGCCATTACTTCTCTGCTTCTAACATTGGTGGGGTTTCAGATTTTTGGAAAAGACATAATATGAATATGTGAAATATTACTGTAATTTTCTAAACTATTTGTGTTGGATCTGTCATGTAAAAACTGTAATTATTGCTCTGGTCAGGGGCAACACAGACTACAGTGGAGCTCTGTGCAAAGAAAGAGCATGCTCAGTTCTAACAAAGTCACCCACACATATATACATGCACGGCCCGACAGTGGACGTTTTTGGGATGTATTTTGTGCTGCTGGCAGTATTTTGTGATGGACTGTGGTATCTGGCTCTGTTGGGGTGGTATAATGGGCCACAATATGGTATTGCTGGCCCTGCCTTCTATCAATTTGGACCCGACTACAAAACGGGGCCACTTTTAGTATTTTGTCCAGGGACACTTTAAGTTTCCAGTTAGCTGCTAAGTAAAGGTGTTTTTTTTATCACTCCCTGGCAAACAGTGCAAGGATAAAACCAGAGACGGGTTGGCATGGTTTTTATCGCCCTACGCGATATGTTTTAAAATTACTAAAAGTACTATAGAATAAACAGTTTATTCTCTTTTAAACAATTTCAGGGCTTCACCGTGTCATGATTGCAATTAATACTTAAAGCACTTGGGAGAGAAATCTTCAGGGTTAGGGCTCATGCACACAACCGTATATATTTTGCAGTCCACAAAACACGGACCACAAAAAATATGGATGACGTCCATGTGCTTTCTGTATTTTGCGGAACGGAACAACTGGCTCCTAATAGAACAGTCCAATTTGTGTACATAATGTGGACAATAATAGGACATGTTCTATTCTTTTGCGAAATGCACACGGAATCATTTCCCTTTTTTTGCGCCCTATTGAAGTGAATGGCACACTTAACACAGGACTACATTTGTCTCAAGGTTTTATGGCCTGCTACAACATCTGAGGAGAAACAGGGATCCTCTCCTCTCTAAACTCAGAGACAAACTTTCACATAGCATATCTGTATACTAATTACCCGTTCGCTACCAGCGCCATAGCTGTACAGCGCTGCGAACTAGGTACAAAATACCAGCGCAATACAGCTACGGCACGGTGTTCAACCGGTCCCTGAGCAAAATCGCTCGGTGACCGGGTGACTATGGCTGCTCAACACGGCAGCTAGCCATCTTCCCTAGGGGTACATAGAGGTTTTTCTGCCCCCCGCCCACAACATCGATCGCTGTGATTGGCCGATTTCTGCAGACCGGCCAATCACAGCTCCGGATGATTTTTCATTCATCCAGGAAGTTGCAGGGGGGTGGAACAGGGTTTGTACGGGGTGATTGGTGCTGAACTTGTCAGCACCTGTCTCCCCTGGGTCAGGCAGGGGACACCAGTGTTTGGTGTCCCCTGCCAGCGCTGCTATTGGCTGGAACAACGCTCCAGCCAATGGCAGCGCTACAGCTGCACAGAAAAGGGCTGACCTTCCCTGCATGCAGCCATTCTAGCTGGTGACTGCATGCAGAGAGTTTCTGTGCCCCTCTGTGTTGCTGGTTGGCTTGCTGGGACTTGTGGTGCACCACCAATGCGACTTCAAATGTTCCTGTAAAGAAGAAAAAAGAAGAAAAGAAGAACATCTGTAACTACTGCAGTGTTTTTTTTTCCATTTGCAGCAGTCCCCCCAAATGGCATCCCCCCTCGCCCCTTCCTTTTTTTTTTTTACGGACGCCATTTGGTCCGTGCGTTTTTTTATTTTTGTTTTTTTTATTTATTTTTTACAATTTTTCAGCTCTGCACAACTTTTTCTGCGTGCGAGCTGTGACCGCCAAGTGCTGTTCAGTGCATACCTGCCTGATCAGCACCTGGGGATTATTTTTAATTTTTATTTTTTTTCCACATCTGTGTTCCTTTTTTTGCCAATTTTTCCTTTTTTTCTGGTTAAAAAGAAGAAACTGTAGTTAGGGGTTTATATAAATATATATACAGGTCCTTCTTAAAAAATTAGCATATTGTAATAAAGTTCATTATTTTCTGTAATGTACTGATAAACATTAGACTTTCATATATTTTAGATTCATTACACACAACTGAAGTAGTTCAAGCCTTTTATTGTTTTAATATTGATGATTTTGGCATACAGCTCATGAAAACCCCAAATTCCTATCTCAAAAAATTAGCATATCATGAAAAGGTTCTCTAAACGAGCTATTAAACTAATCATCTGAATCAACTAATTAACTCTAAACACCTGCAAAAGATTCCTAAGGCTTTTAAAAACTCCCAGCCTGGTTCATTACTCAAAACCGCAATCATGGGTAAGACTGCCGACCTGACTGCTGTCCAGAAGGCCAACATTGACACCCTCAAGCAAGAGGGTAAGACACAGAAAGAAATTTCTGAACGAATAGGCTGTTCCCAGAGTGCTGTATCAAGGCACCTCAGTGGGAAGTCTGTGGGAAGGAAAAAGTGTGGCAGAAAACGCTGCACAACTAGAAGAGGTGACCGGACCCTGAGGAAGATTGTGGAGAAGGACCGATTCCAGACCTTGGGGGACCTGCGGAAGCAGTGGACTGAGTCTGGAGTAGAAACATCCAGAGCCACCGTGCACAGGCGTGTGCAGGAAATGGGCTACAGGTGCCGCATTCCCCAGGTCAAGCCACTTTTGAACCAGAAACAGCGGCAGAAGCGCCTGACCTGGGCTACAGAGAAGCAGCACTGGACTGTTGCTCAGTGGTCCAAAGTACTTTTTTCGGATGAAAGCAAATTTTGCATGTCATTCGGAAATCAAGGTGCCAGAGTCTGGAGGAAGACTGGGGAGAGGGAAATGCCAAAATGCCTGAAGTCCAGTGTCAAGTACCCACAGTCAGTGATGGTCTGGGGTGCCATGTCAGCTGCTGGTGTTGGTCCACTGTGTTTTATCAAGGGCAGGGTCAATGCAGCTAGCTATCAGGAGATTTTGGAGCACTTCATGCTTTCATCTGCTGAAAAGCTTTATGGAGATAAAGATTTCATTTTTTAGCGCGACCTGGCACCTGCTCACAGTGCCAAAACGGTACCATTGGTAAATGGTTTACTGACCATGGTATTACTGTGCTCAATTGGCCTGCCAACTCTCCTGACCTGAACCCCATAGAGAATCTGTGGGATATTGGGAAGAGAAAGTTGAGAGCCGCAAGACCCAACACTCTGGATGAGCTTAAGGCCGCTATCGAAGCATCCTGGGCCTCCATAACACCTCAGCAGTGCCACAGGCTGATTGCCTCCATGCCACGCCGCATTGAAGCAGTCATTTCTGCAAAAGGATTCCCGACCAAGTATTGAGTGCATAACTGAACATAATTATTTGAAGGTTGACTTTTTTGTATTAAAAACACTTTTCTTTTATTGGTCGGATGAAATGTGCTAATTTTTTGAGATAGGAATTTGGGGTTTTCATGAGCTGTATGCCAAAATCATCAATATTAAAACAATAAAAGGCTTGAACTACTTCAGTTGGTGTGTAATGAATCTAAAATATATGAAAGTCTAATGTTTATCAGTACATTACAGAAAATAATGAACTTTATCACAATATGCTAATTTTTTTAGAAGGACCTGTAGAGCTCTTTATTTCTATAAATATAGATATAAGTAACATTTTTAGCCAGTGTTCACTTTTTAACCACTGTAGTAAATTTTTATAGTACCGTTTTTGCACACACGCACGATCTGAGTGCATGTGTGCTGCAGAGCACCGATAACTAGTGTGCTTATTTACATCTGCAAATTTTTTTGCTAATGCAATAGGCTGCACACGCCTATGCTGTGCGCCCATACAGCAGGTTACAAGCACATATGGGGTGTTTCCTGAATGTGGAGAAAATGGGGAACATATGCTGGGGTGCATTTTCTCCTTTAACCCCTCGTGAAAGTAAAAAATTAGGGTCTGCTAGTAATTTTTCATTTTTACAAATGTGTGCTTTGAAATGCTTTCTCTAGTATTTCTGCCTTCTGTGAGTCACCTGTTTGCTGAAAAGTACCCTTTCTACCACTTAAAATGTTTGTACGGGGGTGCTCTTTCTAAAAATGGGGTCACTTCTTGGGGTTTTTCATTTTTGGGGACCTCAGGACATTTATTTAATGCGACATGGCACCTAAAATACATGTCTGTTTAGTCAGGTCTGCAAAAAACATTTTTTGCACTTTGCATCTAGAGATCTGCTGTGCACCAATACAATAGGCTACAAGCACATATGGGGTGTTTGCAAAAAGGGGAGAAAATGGAGAACATATGCTGGGGTGCATTTTCTCCTTTAACCCCTTTTGTGAAAGTAAAAAATTGGGGTCTGCTAGTAATTCTTCATTTTTACAAATATGTGCTTTCAAATGCTTTCTCTAGTATTTCTCCCTTCTGTGAGTTACCTGTTTGCTCAAAAGTACCCTTTCTTTTGTTTATACAGGGGTGCTCTTTCTGAAATGGGGTCACTTCTTGTTTTTTTTTATTTCTGGGGACCTCAGGAAATTTATTGAATGCGACATGGCACCTACAATACATGTCTGCCAATTCAGGTCAGCAAAATCCATATTTAGCTGTTTGACTCTAGAGCAGATATTGGCGTGTTGCCGTATTCGGGGAGAAATGGGGAACAAAATGTGTGGTGAATTTTGTCCTGTTACCCCTTGTGAAAGTGAAAAATGAAATTTTTCATTTTAATAGCCAAGCTTTTCCTAATTCTGTAAAACGCCTGAGGGGTCAAAGTGCTCACTACACACCTTGAAATATTCCTTGAGAGGTGTAGTTTCCGAAATGGGGTCACTTTTGGGGGTTTCCACTCTAGGGGTACCTCAGGATGTGTTCAATTGAAATATGGCGCCTGTCAATTATTCCGGTAATATCTGCCTTCCAGAAGCTATTTGGTGCTTGTTTCCTTCTGACCCTTGTGGTACGCCAATATAGCAGTATACAAGCACATATGGGGTATTGCTGTAATCTGTAGAAAATGGACAATAAATTAGGGGGTGCATTTTCTCCGTTTTGCCCTTGTGAAAAATTTGGGCCTAAAGTCAATTTTTCTGGAAAAAAATTAAATTTTAAATTTTCACAGCCAATTCCATGAATCCCCTTTGAGGACAAAGTTCTCACTACACATCTTGAAATATTCTTTGAGGGGTGTAGTTTTCAGAATGGTGTCACTTTTTTGGGGTTTCCACTCTAGGGGTACCTCAGGGTGTCTTCATATGCGACATAGCTCCCAAAAGCCAATCCTGCAAAATCTGTCCTCCAAAAGCCCTATGGCGCTACTTCCCTTTTGAACCCTGCCATGCATCCTTATATCATTTTTTTTAGCACATCTGGGGTGTTGGCGTATTCGAGGGGATATGGGGAACAAAATGTGGGGTGCACTTTGTCCTGTTTCCCCTTGTAAAGGGAAAAATGTTGGTGTAGAGGAACTGTTTCTGAAATAAATAAATAAATAATTTTCATAGCCAAGCGTTTCCTAATTCTGTGAAATGCCTGATGGGTCAAAGTACTCACTACACACCTTGAAATATTCCTTGAGGGGTGTACTTTCCAGAATGGGGTCACTTTTTTGAGGTTTCCACTGTAGGGCCACCTCAGGGTGTCTTCATATGCAACATATGCATTTATAAGTGCATTGGAAATATTCAGGAAGTAATCTGGAGGTGGATACAATCTAAAAAAGTTTGATTTGTTTGTTTAAAATCTTTCCCCTCTTTAAAATGGCAGAACTGGTTCTGTGCAGGAATTGTTGTGCTTTTATTTCAGGTTCCACATTTTGGAGGTTTGGATGCTGTCTGATCTGTAGACAGCTCTCCATAATGCAGCAGGAAATTTCATTTTTTAAATCTGAAATTTGTAAATTAATTGTTAAACAAATTCAGGCTTGGAATGTTTCAATGCCACTGCCACAGAGGCCCCCTAGAAATTGAAGATTGGTTACTGCAGGTTCTGGTAGACTTAGAGTTGTGGATAGAAGACATGTCCACAGTCTGTGGCTTTCGATAATTCATTTGCAGCACTTTCAGAGTGCAAGAGCAACATGGAGGATGGCTCAGGCACAGTGGGCGAGGAGCAATCATCTCCTATGCCTAAAGTATGCAAGACTGCAGCCAAAGACAAAAAGGAGAAGGTGAGGACTGATAGTAAGCAGCTGTTGGTTGGGGGTCAATTTTATCATAAGAGGTGTGAAGTTTGAGGAAAATGGTTTTGTGAGATGTCTTCCTGGTGCTACCGCTAGCAGGGACAGATGATGTATCCTTAATATTGTTAGGCAAGCAAAGCAGGAAAGGGAGGTGGATGTTATTGTCCATCTTGGGACAAATAATCTGGCTTGCAATGAGGTTTCAAAGGTGAAGGAAGCTTTTCACACACTTGGTAATGATATACGGGAGGTTACATCCACTGCTTCATTCTCTGCAGTTTTGCCTGTGCATAACCTTCAGCATGACAGGCAGATGTGCATTAAGGAATTCAATGTATGGCTTGGTGAATGGTGTCTGAACTAAGGGTTTGGCTTTGTGTATCATGTTAGCTCTCGTTGGAATGGAAGAGAACTGTACAAGATTGATGGTTTGCATCTTTCTCTCAAGGGAACGAATGTCCTCAGTGAACAGTTTGCTAAGAAGCATTCAAACTAGGAAAGGGGGCAAAAGAGTGATAATCCAGCAGTCCGACTGCCCCCTGGAACAATGCCAGAAGATGCCAGTAGCACATAGGTTTAGAAATGACAAGCTCAGAGTCTTGTCTACAAATACTTGCAGTTTAGGGAATAAGATCAATGAAATTGAGTCTATAATGGCATCTGAGAAAATAAGTAAAAAGAAGAGTCCTGGTAATAAGGTACTTTAGTCAACATAGCGATGGTGCCAGCTTAAAATGCTAAAAGCAGGTGACAGAATCCCTTTAAGGAGAGGATTGTGGAACATCTAAAATCCCATGGATTGAAAGATGAAAAACAGCATGGGTTTACTTCAGGGAGATCATGTCAAACTAATCTTATAGATTTTTTTTGATTGGATGACTAAAATAATAGATGGCGGAGGTGCAGTAGACATTGCTTATCTAGACTTTAGTAAGACTTTTGATACTGTCCCACATAGAAGGCTTATCAATAAAGTGCAGTCTTTTCGCGTGGACTCCCATATTGTTGAATGGATTAGGCAGTAGCTGAGGGACAGACAACAGAGGGTTGTAGTCAATGGAGTATATTCAGACCAAGGTCTTGTTACCAGTGGGGTACCTCAGGGATCTGTTCTGGGACCCATATTGTTTAATATCTTTATCAGTGAAATTGCAGAAGGCCTCGATGGTAAGGTGTGACTTTTTGCTGATGACACAAAGATTTGTAACATGGTTGATGTTCCTGGAGGGATACACCAAATGGAAAAGGATTTAGGAAAACTAGAGGAATGGTCAAAAATCTGGCAACTAAAATTTAATGTTGATAAGAGCAAGATAATGCACCTGGGGCGTAAAAACCCAAGAGCAGAATATAAAATCAGTGATACAGTCCTAACCTCAGTATCTGAGGAAAGGGATTTAGGGGTCATTATTTCAATTTCAGAAGACTTAAAAGTAGGCAGACAATGTCATAGACCAGCAGGAAATGCTAGCAGAATGCTTGGGTGTATAGGGAGAGGCATTACCAGTAGAAAGAGGGAGGTGCTCATGCCGCTCTACAGAGCACTAGTGAGACCTCATTTGGAGTATTGTGCGCAGTACTGGAGACCATATCTCCAGAAGGATATTGATACTTTGGAGAGAGTTCAGAGAAGAGCTACTAAACTAGTACATAGATTGCAGGATAAAACTTACCAGGAAAGATTAAAGGACCTTAACATGTATAGCTTGGAAGAAAGACGAGACAGAGGAGATATGATAGAAACTTTTAAATACATAAAGGGAATCAATACGGTAAAAGAGGAGAGAATATTTAAAAGAAGAAAAACTGCTACAAGAGGACATAGTTTTAAATTAGAGGGGCAAAGGTTTAAAAGTAATATCAGGAAGTATTACTTTACTGAGAGAGTAGAGGATGCATGGAATAGCCTTCCTGCAGAAGTGGTAGCTGCAAATACAGTGAAGGAGTTTAAGCATGCATGGGATAGGCATAAGGCCATCCTTCATATAAGATAGGGCCAAGGGCTATTCATAGTATTCAGTATATTGGGCAGACTAGATGGGCCAAATAGTTCTTATCTGCCGACACATTCTATGTTTCCATGTAACATACTGTAGCTCTCAATTACCATTCCAGCTAAATCCACTCTCCAAAAGCCATATGGTGCTCCTTCCACTCTGTAGCATGCTGTGCGCCCATACCTCAGTTTTTGAGCACATATGGGGTATTTCTGTAAACTCCAGATTCAGGGCAATAGATTTTGGCTTTTATTTGGCTGTTAGCTCTTGATGTGTTGCAGAAAAAATTGATTGCAATTTTAAATCTGCTAAAAAAAAGTGAAATTTTCAAATTTCATTCCCATTTTTATTTAATACTCGTGGGGCTCCTAAAAGGTTAACAAAGTTTGTAAAATCTGTTTTGAATAGCTTGAAGGGTGTAGTTTCTAAAATGGGGTGTTTTATGTGTGGTTTCTAATATGTAAGCCCCAGAAAGTGACTTCAAAACTGAACTGGTCCTGAAAAAAATTGGGGTTTGGAAATGTTCTTAAATATTTGCTTCTAAACTTCTAAGCCTTCTAACGTCCCAAAAAATGTAATGTCATTTTTAAAATGATCCAAACATGAAGTAGACATGGGGAATGTAAAGTAATAACTATATTTGGAGTTTTTACTATCTATTATAAAAGTAGAGAAATTGAAGTTAGGAAATTTGCAAATTTTTCAAAATTTTTAGGTAAATTTTGTATTTTTTTTATAAATAAAAATGTATTACCAAATAAAGTGACACATGTCAGATTTGCAAAATCTAACCTGGGATTTAAGGTGAAAAGTGTCTCGTAGTGAAGGGGTTAAGGACTCTTTCTCCAAGACCATTCCTCTGTTTGTTGGTGTTTTGCAGTTTATTTCCATCAGCACAGTTAGGCTCTTCACAGAATGCAGCACCTCACTGCAGTCATCAGCACAGCACGCATCATTTCCTGAAGTTGGAGCAACCTTCTGCTGGCATTGCAGACTCCTCTGCATCCATTGACTATCATCCAGGTTTTTTTTTGCGATTGACTCAGGGGGCATAATGCATAATGATGTTAAACGTCCCAGTGTTGTTTTTGTTCCACAGTTTGCACAAAATCGCTGCAATCTGCACAGTAATGTGTCATTTCTAGCACAGTTCTGTGTAAATCACAGTAGAATTGCAGTGGTTTTGCTGCAAATTTCTGCAAATCGTGGCAAAACTGCTTTAATTAGAGGCGGGCCAGGTGACCCACTAAATGGCTGACCCAGTGTAAATCTGCCAAATAGGGCACATGGGCCAGTACAATACTGGCGAGCTCCACTCATGAATACAGCAGTAACTATTCTTGATTACACATTCTTTAATAGGTGCTATTAGCCAAATGCTTTAGTATTCTTTTGCTATATGTGCTATGTTCAGCGGTCCTGTCCCCACAATATGCTGAACTTAAATAAGACAGCATATTTTGTGGACTGACTTGCTTTTTTCAACTTCAGAATCCTGTATCTATTACATGTTGCTTTATGTCAAAAGTAGATTTTTTGCTAATATTAAATTATCTGCATTTATTTTTTTCTCTCTGCTTGTTTGCAGCAGGAAATTTCTAAGGGTTATTTCAGGATTAGCTTCCTGCTGATAATTTAGCATCCAAATTAATGAACTGTGAATCGATTTCATTTTCTACTCAAATTTTAATAACAGCTGAATATCTCTTTCCATTTTAATAATGATTATAAAAATACTGAGATTTATATTTTTTTTATTAAAATAGCATGTTCTACAATGGATGTGAATGATCGCCAATTTTATTGCTTTTATTTTACTTTCTTGTTAACGGTGCAGATGGTTTATTGTGAAAATAAAAATATAATGAAATAAATAACGTCAGCATAAATGACTATAATTAGCAAAGAAACAAAAAGAGTCACAAAGGAGTCACTCTGGAAAATTTAATGGTGGGTGCTAGCATTCTGTACCTTGATCCAGAGTGTAATGTCTGTTCTGGATTGGTGCTTCCTCACACAACCTGTACTGTAGCATGTAATCTACATTCTAGGACAAAATAATGTCAATGGCCACTTTAAGTTACCACAATGAATACCCATTTTATTTGTTTTGCTAATTAAAAGTATTTATTATTTTAATAGTAGCACATTATTTATTTTTATTTTTTCCCCCCAGAAAACCCCCTTAAATTGCTAGGTCCATCCCTGCTGAGACTCATTTGGATATACACAGTCAAGTCACATTATTATGAAAGCGTAGTACTTTCAACATCGGCAGTGAGTAGAGCTAACTTGGTGGGTATATAAGGTGTGCAATAGGGACGATTACTGGCTTTCAGTCCAATGGTGGCAGTATTTCTGAAATTGTGATGTTTGTGAACTATTCATGTGCTGTTGTGGTCAAATGGTATTGTGAGTGGACGAATAACATCATTGGGAATAACTGACATGGAAACTGTGGAGCACCACGTGTTTTTTTTGTGTGAGATGAACATTAGCTATGAAGGTGCGTGAGGGCGGACCAACGTGCTACCAAGGAGCAGCTCACCTCCAAAATGAACCAGGGGCAGTGGCGGATTACAATAGGGACGTTCGGGTCGGCAGCCCCAGGCCCAGCACCGCTGGGGGGCCCAACGGCGACCTGAACGCCCACATACTGTGGCGGGTCACGGGAGCGCATAGCTGCCTGTCCTGTCGCAGATCACCGCATATGCGGTAGTGAAATCCCAGCGCAGGCGTGCTTGATGACATTGCGCGCCTGTGCCAGGACGTAGCACTGTGACGTGTGCATGCCTGCTTCATTCGGCCTTCCTCTGCGAGCAGGCGCCTGGCCCTGGACATAGGTGAGTATTTATCTTTTCTTTTTTTTTTTTTCATGTGCCTACTTTGGGGGACGTGTGGGGACGACGACACACAGGAGGACATATTAGGGAAGAGACATCGAGTACATGGGGGGGAATGTGGGGCTGTGTGGGGCCAAATTATTATGGGAGGGACTACTATGTGGGGACAAATTACTATATGGGACAGTGTGGGGGCAAATTATTATGGGAGGGACTACTATGTGGGGGCAAATTACTATTTGGGGCAGTGTGGGGCCAAATTACTATGTGGGGGCAGTGTGGGGTCAAATTATTATGGGAGGGAATACTATGTGAGGACAAATTACTATGTGGGGGAAAATTATTATGGAAGGGACTACTATGTGGGGGCAAATTACTATATGGGGCAGTGTGGGGGAAAATTACTATGTGGGGGCAGTGTGGGGGAAAATTATTATGGGAGGGACTACTATGTGGGGGCAAATTACTATATGGGGCTGTGTAGGGCCAAATTATTATGGGAGGGACTACTATGTGGGGGCAAATTACTATGTGGGGAAAATTATTATGGGAGGGACTACTATGTGGGGGAAAATTACTATATGGGGCAGTATGGGGGCAAATTACTATGTGGGGGCAGTGTGGGGGAAATTGCTATGTGGGGACAGTGTGGGGTAATTGCTATGTGGGGACAGTGTGGGCTAATTTCTGTGTGGGGACAGTGTGGGGAAATTGCTATGTGGGGACAGTGTGGGGAAATTGCTATGTGGGGACAAATTACTATGTGGGGGAAAATTACCATGCGGGGCAGTGTGGGGGAAACTATTGTGTGGGGGCAGTGTGGGGGAAACTATTGTGTGGGGGCAGTGTGGGAGAAATTGCTATGTGGGGACAGTGTGGGGTAATTTCTATGTGGGGACAGTGGGGTAATTTCTATGTGGGGACAGTGTGGGGAAATTGCTATGTGGGGACAAATTACTATGTGAGGGCAATGTGGGGGAAACTATTGTGTGTGGGGAATTTCTATGTGGGGAAATTGCTATGTGGGGACGGTGTGGGGAAATTGCTATGTGGGGACAGTGTGGGGGCAAATTACTATGTGGGGGCAGTGTGGGGGAAACTTGTGTGGGGGCAGTGTGGGGGAAATTGCTATGTGGGGACAGTGTGGGGTAATTTCTATGTGAGGACAGTGTGGGGGCAAATTACTATGTGGGGGCAGTGTGGGGGTAACTATTGTGTGGGGGCAGTGTGGGGAAAACTATTGTGTAGGGGCAGTGTAGGGGCAGTGTGGGGACAGTGTGGGGAAATTGCTATGTGGGGACAGTGTGGGGAAATTGGTGTGTGGAGACAGTGTGGGGAAATTGCTATGTGGGGGCAAACTACTATGTGGGGGCAGTGTGGGGGAAATTACTATTTGGGGGCAGTGTGGGGGAAATTACTATGTGGGGCAGTGTGGGGGAAATTACTATGTAGGGGCAGTGTGGTGGAAATTTCTATGTAGGGGCAGTGTGTGGCAAATTACTATGTAGGGGAAGTTACTGTGTGTGGGCAAACTACTATATGGGGGCAGTTTGGCGGAAATTAATGTGTGGGGGTGTTGCTATTGGTGGAGGCACTGTAGGCAATTCTATTATTTTTGGGAACACTATACAGGGATTATTACCTGGCGCACAATAGAGGGTGGTATTATTGCTCGGGGCACTCTAGGGGACATTATAGCTGCTGTGGACACTATAGGAACATTTGGGGGTAATTTATCAAACTGGTGTAAAGCAGAACTGGCTTACTCGCCCATAGCAGCCAATTAGATTCCACTTTTTATATTTGACAGCTCTTTTGGAAATCCAGTTCTACTTTACACCAGTTTGATAAATGACTCCAATTATGTCTATTAGGGTCACTATTTTTTCAGCAGTATAGTACCTTGGACATTGGGGAGCAAAACGGGCACAGTATTGGGAGTGGCAGCAGGATGACACTGTGGGGACACCAGGATGAGGAGATTGAGATGTGGCTGAAAGAATTTGCCATGGTGGTCTGGGTCAAATGGAGGAGCAGAGGAAAGAGAAGGTCTACATGACAGGAGATGTCACTGGATGTAAGAGGTATGTGGTGCTGTATTCTCTTCCATGTCTTTTTTATTACAATTATATGTATTTTAAATTTGGCAACCAAATTTTTCAGTTTAGGACCCAGTTTGGGGTAATATGTCATATGGCCTAGGAAGAGACGGTGGCGCTCATGAAGCACCGCAGCCTCTTCATACAAAAAAAAAACTAAACTAAAATGGAGGGAGGGGCCCAAGTTGGGTAGACAGCCCCGGGCCTATCATGCACTTAATCCGCCCCTGACCAGGGTCTACCAGACGTGTGTCTAAAACAACAGTTCAGTGAACCCTGCTGTGTATGGGTCTCTGAAGCAGACGAATGGTCACTGCATCTCTGCTAACAAAGTTACATCAGTAGAAAAGGCTTTGATTTCGCTTCAGTAACAGAATTGGACCTCAACTGAGGGTTGCCAAAGGGTTGCCATGTCTGATGAGTCACAGTTTCTGCTTCATCGAGTGGATGGACTGTGGCATGTCAGGCGAGAAACATCAGAGAACAAACACTCTGAAACCATATCTGGAAGAACACGAGCTGGTGGTGGCAGCATTATTGTCTGGGGAATGTTTCGTGGTATTCTCTGTGCCCCCTCATCTATATGGGAGGTGTGAGGAATATAGAATTATTGTTTAATATCAGCCATGATCTTATTCCAGCCATCTGCTGTCAGATAGCAGAGGTAGTGAACTCCACAGGGGTTCTGGCTTCAAGGAGGCCACATGCGTACAAATTCACACCTCAACCAGCTAACACAGGTTTCACTTTACACGTTGGTGGGGGAACCCCCGACTTTTCCACCTGTGTAAGCAGCCAGGACACTTCAAGGCTATGTGTCCCCAGTGCCCGAGGGACCCGTCCCATTCATCGACCCGGAAGCCATCCACTGTGTTGTGTGGGGGTGGTGGGAGGTCCCTTGACAATTTTCAACCGGTCACCGTGGACCAGGCCGTGGCCATGGGACTTAGATATGCTGGCGCTGACATGACACTGGTACGGCCTGAACTGGTTGCACTGCAAGATTTATTGCCCGGGAGATCCATTACTGTCTCCGGGATAGGAGGAGAAGAACTGGTGCTTCCCATCTCCAATGTCTATTTGGAATGGTGTGCCGGTCAAGGAGTAAGGGAGGTGGGGCTATCCTCAATTATCCCTGCCAGTGTTTTGCTGGGGACGGACTTGGGGCGGCTTGTGTCTAAGTACGTGGCTGCTGACACCTCGAGGTCCGATCCCCCAGAATGTCATTCCATGTCCACCCCTGTTGATACTGTTAATGTACATAACATGCCTGTTGATGGTGATGTGGGAGATGTAATGTGTGCCTCTCCCCTCAGTGGGGAGGGTGTCATTAACGGCAGCTGTGCTGAGGCCCCAGGGTGTGGCCAGCAAGCATGCTGGAACCTGTTGTCGTCGGGTGTGGTGACTGAAGGGACAAGCAGGGGGCAGGCAGCTGCGGAGGAGGAGGATGCAAATAAGGTCAGGGCTGTCCCAGAAGTGGGGCTCCCAGGTAAAGCCTCTGTGCAGGGTTCCTTCACAACCGGGATGTCAGAGGGCCAGGTGAGTCTGTCTGGACTGGCGACTTGGTCGGAAGCCAAGGGGAAGCAGGCACTACCAGCGGTGACAGGGCCTAGGGGCCCCTCAGGGGGACTTATGGCTTTCCCCCTTCTGAACAAGTGGCCGAGTAAGTCAGATGGAGGCCAGGAAACCAAGGATGTGGCAGTCTCGTCTATTCTGGCCACGTCTGGTCGAGGGTTTCAGGCGGCGTTAGTTGCTGACGCCAGCCTGAAAGTTCTCAAGGAGCAGGTGGCACAGCCTCCCTCGGATCCTCCCTCGGATTCAGACCTCAAGCAGTTGGTCCGGGACCAAGGACAGATGTACCGTATCACGGTCCAGCAGGGCTCACCGGAGGCGTGGCCTAGGGACTGGCAGGTAGTAGAGCTGACGGGGACGTGGCAGTCTCATCTATTCTGGCCATGTCTGGTGAGGGGTTTCAGGTGGAGTTAGTGGCTGATGCCAGCCTGAACGTTCTCAAGGAGCAGGCGGCACAGCCTCCTTCAGACTCAGACCTCGAGCATGTGGTCTGGGACCAAGGAATGCTGTACCGAGTCACGGTCCAGTGGGGCTCACCGGATGGCGTGGCCTAGGGACCGATAGCTAGTGGTACCCTTCCTGTTCAGGGTGGAGTTGTTGCGGGTTGCGCATGAAATTCCCATGGACAGATACCCAGGGGCCGCTAAGACAGGGGCCTGGATGGGAGACATAGCCACCCCTGGGGTGTCGGTCATTGAGTGTATCATGCAGAAAAAGGTGCAGCCTTGTCTCGGTTGGTGCACAACAATATGGTGCAAGCCCAGACTGACCGGAAGAAGGGGTACGACCAGAAGGCTTGTGAGAGGAGCCACCAGGTGTGTCAGCAAGCGTGAATACTGGTCTCCGTACCTCAGGACAAGCTTCAGGCAGCCTGGGAAGGCCCATACCTTATGCACCAGCGGCTCAATGCCAGGACAAATCTGTCACCCTGGACCACGTCCGGGGAAGGCAAAAGGTCTTTCCGGTGAACCTGATGCAGGCGCATCATGAGCGGGAGGCAGGTGCCTCCCAGAATGCCACCCTTTCCGGGGAATGTTCAACAATAAGCCCGGAAGGACAGAGTTCACCGAGATGCCATTGTGCATGGCGTATGCCCCTGCCACTTTTAAGCATATGGTCGACAAGCTGCTTAAGGGACTCAAAGGGCCACATACCTGGAGGTCGTTGCCATCTTCGGTCCTACATGGGAGGATCCCCGAGAGCATCTGGTGCACATGCTCAGGCAGATCTGCCAGGCAGGCTTGACCATTATGCCAGGAAAGTGCCAGCTGGGCATAAGCAAGGGGCACTGGGTAGGCGGGGAAGCTTTGGAACCGGAGCCTGGGAAAGTGGATGCCAGCATCCTGGCTCACCCTCCGGTACAAGAACTAGGTGATGTCCTTCCTGGGCACTGCCAGGTACTATAGGAGGTTCGCACCTCACTATAGTAGCCTGGCAAAGCCCCTGACAGATCCCACCCAAAAGAAGCTGCCCTCCGCGCCGAACTTTGACTCATGACACATCTATCAGGTGGGAGAGGACAGCCAATTAAGGGCTCTTTCACACTTGCGTTCTTTTCTTCCGGCATAGAGTTCCGTCGTCTGGGCTCTATGCCGGAAGAATCCTGATCAGTTTTATCCTAATGCATTCTGAATGGAGAGAAATCCATTCAGGATGCATCAGGATGTCTTCAGTTCCGGACCGGAACGTTTTTTGGCCAAAAATCCTGAAGACTTGCCGCAAGGCCGGATCCGGAATTAATGCCCATTGAAAGGCATTGATCCGGATCCGGCCTTAAGCTAAACGTCGTTTTGGCGCATTGCCAGATCCGACGTTTAGCTTTTTCTGAATGGTTACCATGGCTGCCGGGATGCTAAAGTCCTGGCAGCCATGGTAAAGTGTAGTGGGGAGCGGGGGAGCAGCATACTTACCGTCCGTGCGGCTCCCGGGGCGCTCCAGAGTGACGTCAGGGCGCCCCAAGCGCATGGATCACGTGATCGCATGGCACGTCATCCATGCGCATGGGGCACTCTGACGTCATTCTGGAGCGCCCCGGGAGCCGCACGGACTGTAAGTATACCGCTCCCCCGCTCCCCACTACTACTATGGCAACCAGGACTTTAATAACGTCCTGGCTGCCATAGTAACACTGAACGCATTTTGAAAACGGATCCGTCTTCAAATGCTTTCAGATCACTTGCGTTTTTCCGGATCCAGAGTGTAATTCCGGCAAGTGGAGTACACGCCGGATCCGGACAACGCAAGTGTGAAAGAGGCCTAAGACATTTCAGCACATGGACACACCCCCAACCCTATAACAGAACTAGGGATGTCCCGATACCATTTTTTAAAGACAGAGTACGAGTACCGATACTTTTATTTAAGTACTTACCGATACCAATTACCAATACCATTTATGGTGTGGTAATGTTTTTACAGCAAATTTCAATTTAATTTAGTCATAGGGGAGATTTATCAAACCTTGTACAAAGAAACTGCGGCGCAATTGCTGATAGCAATGAAAAAAATTAAAACTAGTCTTTGGTTGCTATGGACAGCCTTTGGCTGTGCGGGCATGCTGGGAGTTGTAGTTTTTCAACAGCTGGAGGCACACTGGTTGGGAAACACTGGCAAATGAGGAGGGGAATGGGCATATGAAGGGAGAGAATGGGCATATAACAGTGTTTCCCAACCAGTCTACCTCCAGATGTTGCAAAACTACAACTCCCAGCATGCTCGAACAGCTGGAGGCACACTGTTTGGGGATCACTATTATATGCTCATTCCCGCCCCCCCCCCCCACCTTATTCTATTATTCACTGTTTGTCTGTTTTAACATGAAATGGAGAGAAATTAACTGAATTTCTCCTCCATTTCATGCCGCTGCAGCCCCCACCGCTGATCTGCGACACGGGACCCGCTGCACGGCCATGAGGTATCGGCCGTGGTATCGGCGACATTTGCACGAGTTACAAGGGCCACAAAAGTCCTTTTAACGTTGTGCTATTGTCATGGAACCATGAACCAGACGTACAACAAGAGATGAGTGGAAATAAGAAGGCTTTATTGAAAATAAAGCTGTAAGGCAAAAGTCCAAACGGATGGCTAAACCGAAGCAGGGTCTTGCGAAACCAGAGATCAGGAACCAGAAGGGTAGTCAGATGAAGCCAGGATCAGGAACCAACAGGGTAGTCAGACAAAGCCAGGATCAGGAATCAGCAGGGTAGTCAGACGAAGCCAGGATCAGGAACCAGAAGCAGCAGCAGTCTTAGAAGCATGTGAGCACAGGAGGACCAAGCAGGGAACTGAAGCCACAGACCTCCTATATACAGTATATGAGCTAGGCATCCAGCTCCTCCTAGTGGGAAGGAGGAGCCGCAGGGTGGGAGGCTACAAGAAACCCAGAAACCAAGATGGCCGCCAGCACATGTCAAACGAAGGAGAACAGCAAGGAGGTAAGACCATGACAGCTATCGATAGGTGTGATACACAGAGGGGTGTGATGTACATTTCTAACATGTGAACAAGGCAGACAAAGCAGAGCTGGAGAGGGTTCAGAGGAGGGCAAATAAAGCAATAACTGGAATGGGACAACTACAGTACCCTGAAAGATTATCAACATTAGGGTTATTCACTTTAGAAAAAAGAAGACTGAGGGGAGACCTAATTACTATGTATAAATATATCAGGGGTCAGTACAGAGATCTCTCCCATCATAGATCATATGAGTGTATTACTGTAGTGCAGCAGCGGCATGAAGCGCACGGCGTCATAGCAACCAATGACGCTGTGCTCTCCTGCTCTTAGCAGCAATCCAGGCCGTGTTACCACGGACCGCTCACGGCCGTGAAACACGGCCGTGTGCATTCGGCTTTAAGTTGGGAAAATTGGCTTGTACCTCACAGTTTTTTTTTGCCTTCCTCTGGATCAACTTGCAGGAAAACAGGCCGAAGTGGATGGACAAATGTCTTCTTCCGGCCTTATAACTATGTTACTATGTAGAAAGTATATTATAGTGCATTTGTATGCTTCCAGAAAATACTGTTGAGGGCTGCCACAAAATAGTGATTGAGGTTTTCCATATACCTGCATCCACAAAATTACTGCTTGAGAGTGATATACCAGCTTCAACTAACAACTGAATGAGGCCTTCCATATATCAGCTTCCACAAAATAGTGATAGAGGTTTTCCATATACCTGCGTCCACAAAATACAGATTGTGGGTTTTGATATACCTGCTTCAACTAACAACTGATTGAGGCCTGCCATATATCAGCTTCCACAAAATAGTGATAGAGGTTTTCCATATTCCTGCGTCCACAAAATTACTGCTTGAGGGTGATATACCAGCTTCAACTAGCAACTGATTGAGGCCTTCCATTTATCAACTTCCACAAAATAGTGATAGAGGTTTTCTATATACCTGCATTCACAAAATTACTGCTCGAGGGTGATATACCAGCTTTAACTAACAACTGATAGAGGCTTGCCATATATCAGCTTCCACAAAATAGTGATAGAGGTTTTCCATATACCTGCTTCCACAAAATACAGATTGCGGGTTTTGATATACCTGCTTCAACTAACAACTGATTGAAGCCTGCCATATATCAGCTTCCACAAAATAGTTATAGAGGTTTTTTATATACCTGGATCCAGAAAATACAGATTGCGGTTTTTTATATACCTGCTTCAACTAACAACTGATTGAGACCTTCCATATATCAGCTTCCATAAAATAGTGATAGAGGTTTTCCATATACCTGTGTCCACAAAATTACTGCTTGAGGGTGATATACCAGCTTCAACTAGCAACTGATTGAGGCCTTCCATTTATCAACTTTCACAAAATAGTGATAGAGATTTTCCATATACCTGCGTCCACAAAATACAGATTGCGGGTTTTGCTATACCTGCTTCAACCAACAACTGATTGAGGCCTGCCATATATCAGCTTCTACAAAATAGTGATAGAGGTTTTCCATATACCTGCATCCACAAAATACAGATTGCGGGTTTTGATATACCTGCTTCAACTAACAAATAATTGAGGCCTGCCATATATCAGCTTCCACAAAATAGTGATAGAGATTTTCCATATACCTGCATCCACAAAAATGCTGCTTGAGGGTGATATATCAGATTCAACTAACAACTGATTGAGGCCTTCCATATATCAGCTTTCATAAAATAGTTATAGAGGTTTTCCATATAACTGCGTCCACAAAATTACTGCTTGAGGGTGATATACCAGCTTCAACTAACAACTGATTGAGGCCTGCCATATATCAGCTTCCACAAAATAGTCATAGGGGTTTTCCATATACCTGCGTCCACAAAATACAGATTGCGGGTTTTGATATACCTGCTTCAACTAAAACTAATTGAGCAGAAACCAAAAAACTAAAAAAATAAATAAAATTATAGTGGCAATTCTGGAGGAGCTGCTCAGCCCCAGACACTGTGGCGTGTCTTTAATTAGGGGGAGCAGCCCGACCGCATGTGGACCGCAGTAATCGACTGACCCCAGCAAAATATGCATACAATGGAGGATGTCGGCGCGGTCCACATGCACCACAAGAGCAAACTACACGGAATGTAGCAATCATATGAAACACAGAGAAAGAATGCACCAAACAGATGTAACACTGACTATGCTGGCAAGACACAAATGAAGGTATTAAAAGCTGAGACTTTTGCCAATATGTTCCAGTAATGGAGATATCGGAGCCCATCATGCACCACGTCACGGTTCTCAGCATGGCAAGGGGTCCTAACCGCTGCTCTAACTATGGTGTGAACACGGTCTGGGGGTGATATAATTCAGCTCACAGCAAAGCTTCCCACAAACGCCCAGCATGAATGCTGCGGTTGTGCGATGTGAATGAAGCCAAGCTGCGAGCCACACCCACACCAGACCATGTGATGGAGGTCACCAGGTGCAAAAGAGTGTTTGAATGCCAGGTAAAGGCAAACGTACTCAAATCTAACAAAGCAGAAACCAAAAAACAAAAAAAAATGATAGTGGCAATTCTGGAGGAGCTGCTCAGCCCCTGACACAGTGGCGTGTCTTTAATTAGGACAAATAGAAAAATAGGCCAGCACTACTCACTATTAATATAGCAGATCCAATACGTGGTGGTGCCTGTAGCATTAAATCCTGGTCCTGGGATTTCCGTAGTAGAAAATGTTGAATAAGCCACGGCACTCCAGAGGGATTCCAATCAATTTCTTTATTACACCTTGTGTAGCAACGTTTCAGCCTAATGGTCTTTGTCAAGCTCCCATTACACAAATGACACAGTGAACATTAAATACAGTCCCCTGACTCCGCATTGGTTGCTGCTGAGCCCTACCCATTAACCCCCTCATTACTTCTTACAGACATTTACATATTACATATTGCCCACTCCATGATCCCTAATAACATACTTTCATCCTTTGTTTCCTTACTTTACCATGCTGCAGGAGACGCCGTCCCATCCTCCTCACTACTGGTGCATATCGATGTTCTCATATTACAACACGAGGCTTCCGCGTCTCTGTGTATAATCTGCGCATGCGCGAAAATTCTGCGCATGCGCGGAAATTCTGCGCATGCGCGAAAATTCTGCGCATGCGCGAAAATTCTTCCGCCCTTTTCTGCGCATTTCCATCAGATCATGCCCCACTTCCTGGTCATGTGATCTCGTCGCTCCAGAAGCGCGCTATCACAAGATCATACTCCGTTCCATTCAAACTCTAATCCAAATGCCATCAGATGCCAAAGATCCATGTTGCTGTATATTTTTAACATAGTCATATAAGATTATTGATGAGGCCACCAATTACACGGTGCGGGCTGTCTGGTACACACCACACTCTAATCGACATTCAGTCTGGACATTAGTTATGCCATTCTAATTCTTTACTTGTCTTATGGAGGCTGCCACTATCTGGACCACCAATACATTTAATTAAATTTCTATTATTTTACCCTATCTTCAGAGTGACTATCATGGTGTTTCAGAGGCTATACACGTAGGTTTGCCACCATTCATTCAATGACTGGTGTATAGGGTAAGCGTTCATGGGGTGATTAACCCTCAGTACGCCAGCCCATCCAGTCTCATACTATCATTCATTCTATATGGGAGTTTCAGCGGGGGAATGTAGGGCTACCCCCCATTTAGGGAGCCGTCCACATTCCCTCACATTCTCCCTAAAGGATTTTTTTATGGCAAAAACCTATTCTTTCTAGATTTACCTCCAGTACCATTTCACTCGATTATTAGAAAGGAGTTCTCAATGTGAAATATCACACAAGTGGACCCTTTTAGTAGCAGTCTCCATATACTATAGATTTTACTCAAAGGTTATATCATATGTGGTGCAAACCTTGACAGCCCCACATCGTCATTAAAGGGTCTATAGGACTTGTTCCCCTTTTAGCCTATCAGTCATGGGTCCTTCACACACAAGGGCATCGTGAAGATAAGAAGACGGTTCTCCCACAGCATGTATATCCAAGCAAAACCTAAGACAAGAGGAAAACAGAGGATTTCTTTAGATAAACTATCTTCATAAAAATGGAGATATGGGCATACACAGGAGTTTAGATATATTCATATATACATATGTATTAAAAACTGGCTTCTTAGCCTGGTATTTGAAACACATTTACACACAACCCGATCGGGAGTTAGAAGAGGGAACCCACCTTAAATTCCCTATTAAGGCCCTTAGGCTCCAATGTCTCCAACTCGTGGATCCATCTTAACTCTTTTTGTTTTAGCAGCTTCTCCCTATCTCCACCTCTCCTTAAAATCGGGACATTATCAATAATCCTAAATCTCAATTGAGAGACATTATGCCTATATTTCCAAAAGTGTTCAGGCACTGGTAATTCTGTTTCATCATCGCTTCCTTGATTTTGCTGATTTCTTTCTTTTTCTTTTTTAGCTAATAGCTTACGTATCGTGTACCGATGTTGGTTAATTCTGTTTTTACAGGGTTGTGTCGTCTCTCCTATATATAGAAGACCACACGGGCATTGTAGGCTATAAATAGCAAAATCTGTATTGCATGTATAGTGCCCTTTAATATCATATTTCTTCCCCGTTTGAGGGTGGCAGAAGGCGTCACCCTTGATCAGGCTGCCGCAATTGCAGCAACCTAAGCAAGGGTAACAGCCCCTTCTACCAGCCTCCTTTTTCTTGATTTTAACATCAGCTGATGTCAGGCTATCCTTGAGATTTCTGGGCCTCTTATATGACATCAGTGGGGGGGATTGAAATTCAATGACCCTAGGGAATGACTGCGTCAGTATGTGCCAGTTATGCCTCAGTATGCCTGAGATGCGATTGCTCATTTTACTATAGGTGGATACAAATGGGATCCTATTTATTTTTGGCTCTTCCTTTTTTATTATGTTAGTTAGTAGTTGCTGTCGGTTACTGTTCCTGGCTTTTTCTAGGTGTCTATCTATTAATTTTTTAGGGTATTTCCTATCCCTAAATCTTTGTCCCATTTTTTTCAATCTGTCATCTACTAAACTCTCTTCTGACACTATTCTTCTTGCTCGTAAAAACTGGCTAAACGGTAGAGATTCTACTGACTTCCTAGGGTGAGCACTATCATAGCATAACATGCTATTCCTGTCCGTTGGCTTAATAAAGAGATCGGTTTCCAATTTACCATCTCTTACATAAACCAACGTATCCAGGAATTGTAATGATTCCGCCGAGTATACTTTTGTAAATCTCAATTGGTCGTGAATTTGATTAATACAATCGTGAAATTCCTGTAATTTTTCTTCCGTACCGTTCCATATAAGGAAAATATCGTCTATATACCGCATCCACCCCCTCACATTACTGTAGAGGGTGGATGGGTATATAGACGTCTCCTCTATTTTTGACATGTATATATTCGCATATGTCGGGGCCACGTTGGACCCCATCGGGGTGCCCCGACATTGCTCATAAAACATATCATCAAACAAAAAATAATTATGATACAGTAGAATTTCAAGTAGGGAGATTAAAAATGATTTGGTGTCAGACCCATAATCTGACCTCTCTAGGGCCCATTTAACTGCCTCCAATCCCAGTTCATGATCGATACTGGTGTAGAGGCTGGTTACATCGAATGAAACCAAAAAGTCTCCCTCTTGAAATTCCAGTGCATCAATTTTTAACAGAAAATCCGTAGTATCCTTCACGTAGGATTTGGCTTCCATTGCATAACATCTTAAGATTTTATCTAGAAAAGTTGCAGCATTGGAGAAGACTGACCCCATGCCGGACACAATGGGGCGTCCTGGCGGGTCTTTCAACCCTTTGTGTATCTTCGGGAGGACATATAAGAGAGGAGTCACCGGGTTCTGTGGCACGAGATAAGTATGCAAATTGGTATCGATTAGGTCATTCGCAAAAGCACTATCTGCCAATAGCCTGATCTTGCGTATAATGATCCATTTTGGATCACTATTTAGAGGTTTATATACCTCTTTGTCATTAACTTGTCTCATCACCTCCATTTTATACTTATCCGTGTCCATCACCACGGTGGCTCCTCCCTTATCCGCCCTTTTAATTGTAATTTCCCTCCTATTTTTTAGGGATTTTAATGCTGCTTTCTCTCCCCTTGTCAGATTGGTGACATTTGGATATACCTTTGATCTCTTTAATTTTTCTATCTCCAGTCTGACAAGGGAGACAAAGGTCTCAATAGCTTTATTATATATGGGCGGTTGAAAGTCGCTTTTAAGGAAAAGGCCCACACTCTTCAACGACAGGACCTCCTTCTGTATTTCTTTATCACCTGTAGGCGCCATTTCACTGAAGTGCACCCTCAGTTTGATACGCCTGAAGAAATTATGCAGGTCCATTTCAACTTGGAACCAGTCAATCTCAGTCTCTGGACTGAAAGTTAGTCCCCTATTCAAAAGCAACATTTCATCTCTAGATAGTTCACAAGAGGAAATATTTA
The DNA here is from genome assembly GCF_014858855.1 of Bufo gargarizans. NCBI lineage: Eukaryota > Metazoa > Chordata > Amphibia > Anura > Bufonidae > Bufo > Bufo gargarizans. The sequence continues at coordinate 228,155,315 of NC_058081.1, read as the reverse complement.
CCACTAGAGTATTATCAACTTCTTCATTCATTTCCTGGTGAATCTGGAGCCCGTCGGTGGCCTTTTCGATCGTGTGACTCTCACTCCTTCCTCTCCCTTGTCCCCGGCGCCGGCATTTACGTCCCCCTCTCCGTGTGCTTCTCTTGTTCTCTCTCCTAAAAAAGCTTCACTCTGTTCTCCAGAATACTCTGTATCTGTCAAGTTCCCACGATTAGGTCTTGATATTTGTGTCTTGGATTTTCTTTGAGACCTTGGATTTCTGTTCCTATTTGTTATTATTGTTTTATAGATACTTCCTTTACTATAGTCGTCTTGGTCCCTACTCCACTTTTGTCTCTTTGTTGTCTCGATATTATCTCGGTACTTCCTTAGATCTTGTTCCATCCGTTCTTTTACTGTTTGAAATTCCTGTTCGGTTTGTAGAGATTGTAGTTGTCGTTCATGCTCTATTATTCTTACTTGTATTTTTAACAGTTCTTGTTGTAAAAAGTCCATATTTAATAACATCATGTCCATGGAAAATCTATCCGCTAAAAAGGCGAATTTAGTCAGGAACTCTGGGTTGTTAGGAAACAGAATTGGTCTCAAATGCGTCCTTAGTCCTCTCGGTATGCGTTCAGCCTTATAATACTCCCTTAGTGTGGACAGGTGAAGTTCGGTATTAATAAGCTGTTTTTTTTCCATTTCATATTTACGTTTAATCAGATCCACTGTGGGTTTGTTCAGGAACGCTCCCTCATCATCACTCCCGCTCAGAATGTGCGAAATCTGTTCACTGGTATAGAGTAGACTTTTTGGTGTATCCATTTTTCTCCTCCCACGGTCTCCAGCATAGATATCAAAAAGGCTATGCTAGGTGAGTGTGCATGTCCTCAGACCTTCATTAGCACAAATAGAAAAATAGGCCAGCACTACTCACTATTAATATAGCAGATCCAATACGTGGTGGTGCCTGTAGCATTAAATCCTGGTCCTGGGATTTCCGTAGTAGAAAATGTTGAATAAGCCACGGCACTCCAGAGGGATTCCAATCAATTTCTTTATTACACCTTGTGTAGCAACGTTTCAACCTAATGGTCTTTGTCAAGCTCCCATTACACAAATGACACAGTGAACATTAAATACAGTCCCCTGACTCCGCATTGGTTGCTGCTGAGCCCTACCCATTAACCCCCTCATTACTTCTTACAGACATTTACATATTACATATTGCCCACTCCATGATCCCTAATAACATACTTTCATCCTTTGTTTCCTTACTTTACCATGCTGCAGGAGACGCCGTCCCATCCTCCTCACTACTGGTGCATATCGATGTTCTCATATTACAACACGAGGCTTCCGCGTCTCTGTGTATAATCTGCGCATGCGCGAAAATTCTGCGCATGCGCGAAAATTCTGCGCATGCGCGAAAATTCTTCCGCCCTTTTCTGCGCATTTCCATCAGATCATGCCCCACTTCCTGGTCATGTGATCTCGTCGCTCCAGAAGCGCGCTATCACAAGATCATACTCCGTTCCATTCAAACTCTAATCCAAATGCCATCAGATGCCAAAGATCCATGTTGCTGTATATTTTTAACATAGTCATATAAGATTATTGATGAGGCCACCAATTACACGGTGCGGGCTGTCTGGTACACACCACACTCTAATCGACATTCAGTCTGGACATTAGTTATGCCATTCTAATTCTTTACTTGTCTTATGGAGGCTGCCACTATCTGGACCACCAATACATTTAATTAAATTTCTATTATTTTACCCTATCTTCAGAGTGACTATCATGGTGTTTCAGAGGCTATACACGTAGGTTTGCCACCATTCATTCAATGACTGGTGTATAAGGTAAGCGTTCATGGGGTGATTAACCCTCAGTACGCCAGCCCATCCAGTCTCATACTATCATTCATTCTATATGGGAGTTTCAGCGGGGGAATGTAGGGCTACCCCCCATTTAGGGAGCCGTCCACATTCCCTCACATTCTCCCTAAAGGATTTTTTTATGGCAAAAACCTATTCTTTCTAGATTTACCTCCAGTACCATTTCACTCGATTATTAGAAAGGAGTTCTCAATGTGAAATATCACACAAGTGGACCCTTTTAGTAGCAGTCTCCATATACTATAGATTTTACTCAAAGGTTATATCATATGTGGTGCAAACCTTGACAGCCCCACATCGTCATTAAAGGGTCTATAGGACTTGTTCCCCTTTTAGCCTATCAGTCATGGGTCCTTCACACACAAGGGCATCGTGAAGATAAGAAGACGGTTCTCCCACAGCATGTATATCCAAGCAAAACCTAAGACAAGAGGAAAACAGAGGATTTCTTTAGATAAACTATCTTCATAAAAATGGAGATATGGGCATACACAGGAGTTTAGATATATTCATATATACATATGTATTAAAAACTGGCTTCTTAGCCTGGTATTTGAAACACATTTACACACAACCCGATCGGGAGTTAGAAGAGGGAACCCACCTTAAATTCCCTATTAAGGCCCTTAGGCTCCAATGTCTCCAACTCGTGGATCCATCTTAACTCTTTTTGTTTTAGCAGCTTCTCCCTATCTCCACCTCTCCTTAAAATCGGGACATTATCAATAATCCTAAATCTCAATTGAGAGACATTATGCCTATATTTCCAAAAGTGTTCAGGCACTGGTAATTCTGTTTCATCATCGCTTCCTTGATTTTGCTGATTTCTTTCTTTTTCTTTTTTAGCTAATAGCTTACGTATCGTGTACCGATGTTGGTTAATTCTGTTTTTACAGGGTTGTGTCGTCTCTCCTATATATAGAAGACCACACGGGCATTGTAGGCTATAAATAGCAAAATCTGTATTGCATGTATAGTGCCCTTTAATATCATATTTCTTCCCCGTTTGAGGGTGGCAGAAGGCGTCACCCTTGATCAGGCTGCCGCAATTGCAGCAACCTAAGCAAGGGTAACAACCCCTTCTACCAGCCTCCTTTTTCTTGATTTTAACATCAGCTGATGTCAGGCTATCCTTGAGATTTCTGGGCCTCTTATATGACATCAGTGGGGGGGATTGAAATTCAATGACCCTAGGGAATGACTGCGTCAGTATGTGCCAGTTATGCCTCAGTATGCCTGAGATGCGATTGCTCATTTTACTATAGGTGGATACAAATGGGATCCTATTTATTTTTGGCTCTTCCTTTTTTATTATGTTAGTTAGTAGTTGCTGTCGGTTACTGTTCCTGGCTTTTTCTAGGTGTCTATCTATTAATTTTTTAGGGTATTTCCTATCCCTAAATCTTTGTCCCATTTTTTTCAATCTGTCATCTACTAAACTCTCTTCTGACACTATTCTTCTTGCTCGTAAAAACTGGCTAAACGGTAGAGATTCTACTGACTTCCTAGGGTGAGCACTATCATAGCATAACATGCTATTCCTGTCCGTTGGCTTAATAAAGAGATCGGTTTCCAATTTACCATCTCTTACATAAACCAACGTATCCAGGAATTGTAATGATTCCGCCGAGTATACTTTTGTAAATCTCAATTGGTCGTGAATTTGATTAATACAATCGTGAAATTCCTGTAATTTTTCTTCCGTACCGTTCCATATAAGGAAAATATCGTCTATATACCGCATCCACCCCCTCACATTACTGTAGAGGGTGGATGGGTATATAGACGTCTCCTCTATTTTTGACAATATCTATTTTTGTAATATGTAAATGTCTGTAAGAAGTAATGAGGGGGTTAATGGGTAGGGCTCAGCAGCAACCAATGCGGAGTCAGGGGACTGTATTTAATGTTCACTGTGTCATTTGTGTAATGGGAGCTTGACAAAGACCATTAGGTTGAAACGTTGCTACACAAGGTGTAATAAAGAAATTGATTGGAATCCCTCTGGAGTGCCGTGTCTTTAATTAGGGGGAGCAGCCCGACTGCATGTGGACCGCAGTAATCGACTGACCCCAGCAAAATATGCATACAATGGAGGATGTCGGCGCGGTCCACATGCACCACAAGAGCAAACTACACGGAATGTAGCAATCATATGAAACACAGAGAAAGAATGCACCAAACAGATGTAACACTGACTATGCTGGCAAGACACAAATGAAGGTATTAAAAGCTGAGACTTTTGCCAATATGTTCCAGTAATGGAGATATCGGAGCCCATCATGCACCACGTCACGGTTCTCAGCATGGCAAGGGGTCCTAACCGCTGCTCTAACTATGGTGTGAACACGGTCTGGGGGTGATATAATTCAGCTCACAGCAAAGCTTCCCTCAAACGCCCAGCATGAATGCTGCGGTTGTGCGATGTGAATGAAGCCTTTACCTGGCATTCAAACACTCTTTTGCACCTGGTGACCTCCATCACATGGTCTGGTGTGGGTGTGGCTTGCAGCTTGGCTTCATTCACATCGCACAACCGCAGCATTCATGCTGGGCGTTTGTGGGAAGCTTTGCTGTGAGCTGAATTATATCACCCCCAGACCGTGTTCACACCATAGTTAGAGCAGCGGTTAGGACCCCTTGCCATGCTGAGAACCGTGACGTGGTGCATGATGGGCTCCGATATCTCCATTACTGGAACATATTGGCAAAAGTCTCAGCTTTTAATACCTTCATTTGTGTCTTGCCAGCATAGTCAGTGTTACATCTGTTTGGTGCATTCTTTCTCTGTGTTTCATATGATTGCTACATTCCGTGTAGTTTGCTCTTGTGGTGCATGTGGACCGCGCCGACATCCTCCATTGTATGCATATTTTGCTGGGGTCAGTCGATTACTGCGGTCCGCATGCGGTCGGGCTGCTCCCCCTAATTAAAGACACGCCACAGTGTCTGGGGCTGAGCAGCTCCTCCAGAATTGCCACTATAATTTTTTTTGTTTTTTGGTTTCTGCCTTGTTAGATTTGAGTACGTTTGCCTTTACCTGGCATTCAAACATTCTTTTGCACCTGGTGATCCTCCATCACATGGTCTGGTGTGGGTGTGGCTCGCAGCTTGGCTTCATTCACATCGCACAACCGCAGCATTCATGCTGGGCGTTTGTGGGAAGCTTTGCTGTGAGCTGAATTATATCACCCCCAGACCGTGTTCACACCATAGTTAGAGCAGCGGTTAGGACCCCTTGCCATGCTGAGAACCGTGACGTGGTGCATGATGGGCTCCGATATCTCCATTACTGGAACATATTGGCAAAAGTCTCAGCTTTTAATACCTTCATTTGTGTCTTGCCAGCATAGTCAGTGTTACATCTGTTTGGTGCATTCTTTCTCTGTAAAACTAATTGAGGTCTGCCATATATCAGCTTCCACAAAATAGTGATAGAGGTTTTCCATATACCTGCGTTCACAAAATTACTACTTGAGAGTGATATACCAGCTTTAACTAACAACTGATTGAGGCCTGCCATATATCAGCTTCCACAAAATACTGATTGAGGGGTTTGATATACCTGCTTCCACCAAATATTAATTAAAGAGTTCTATATACCTGTTTCCACAAAATACTGATTGAGGGGTGCGATATACTTGCTTCTACAAAATTCTGATTAAGGGGTTTTACAGTATATGCCTGCTTCCACCAAATACTGATTGAGGCCTGCGATATTCCTGCTTCCACAAATACTGCTCTTCTCTAGGGAGTTTGGCACAGGGTCATTTTGAAAATGACAGGCAGAGGAAGAGGCAGGACGTTCTGCAGGGGTAGTAGGGGTCGGGCAGGTGCACCAGGTCGGAGCCTAAGTGGGAAGTTGGAGAAGGTGCGTGCGATTATGTCAAAGGACGCACCAGAGTTGGTTGAGTGGCTCACTCAGCCTTCCGCTTCTGCACCCTCCTCATCCTCTGTATCTGCACCCTACTCAAACTCTGCTGTGTGCACCCCCAAAGACCATCCACTCGAGTCAGAGGAATTATTTTCCCATACATTCCCAGACCTTACCGATGCGTAGAGGAGGAAGAGGAGGTAGCAACAGCCGCTACCCAGCAGTCTGACGACAGTACCCATATCAGCCCAAGGAGGGTGGTCCCTGCTGTTGCTGCCTACTCCGAGATCTCTAATGTCAGTGGTGGTGAAGGTGACGTTGATGACGTGTCAATGGACGTCACTTGGGTGCCCACAAGAGAGGAAGAGGAGGGGAGTTCAGAGGGAGAGACGGAGCAGCAGATAGTGAGGAGAAGCAGGCAGAACTCGCAGTACACAGGAGGCAAAAAGCAGCCTGCAAATGTATCTGGAGCTAGCCATCCACCATGCACGGTCACATCTTGCGCTCCCAGGATGCCGGCACATGGCTACGCAGTGTGGGCTTTTTCTTAACGTGTCAGCTGCTGACAATAGTGTTGCCATCTGCAGCCTGTGCTGTGAACTCATAAGCCCAACACTCACCTAGGGACGACCGCCTTAAGAAGGCACCTGGCCTCCCATCACCGAGCCTAGTGGGAGCAATGCCGTCAGAATCCACAAAGCCACACTCCAGGTGCTCCACGTCCTGCCTCTTCTCCTCTCTCCTCCCATTTGTCCTCCACTCCACCTTCCACCGTGCCGTCATCGCGTTCATCTGGCACAAGGCAGGCTATCATGGCCCAAATGTTCGAGCATAAAAAAATGATGACGCCGGATAATCCTCTTGCCCAACGGCTTGTCGGAACTGCTAGCCCGCCTACTGCTATATAAATTGGTGGACTCAGAAGCCTTTAGAAAATTTGTGGCCATTGGCACACAGCAATGGAAGGTCACCGGAAGGAAATATTTCTCCCAGAAGGGCATCCCTGAACTATATGGCCACGTTCAGCGGCAAGTTAAAATATCTCTGGCACACAGTGTCGGCACCAAGATACATCTGACCACAGACACGTGGTCTAGCAAACACGGGCAGGGAAGGTACATAACTTTTACTGCCCACTGGGTGAATCTTCTGACGGCCGTCAAGCATGTAAACCGTGGCACCCGTGTGGATTTGGTGTTACTGCCACGGATTGCTTGCAGGCCTGCCTCTTCTTCTCCTACTCGGCTAACTCCTCCTTTTCCACTGCAACCGCCTCTTCCACTGCACCCCCCAAGTTCCCTAGAACCTATTTGACGTGCCAGGTGAGACGTTGCCATGCTGTGCTGCGGTTGTTGTGCCTGGAAGCGAAGAGCCACACCTGCACTGCTTTCAGCTCTGCGGTCATAGGCCGATCAGTGGCTAACCCCGCCTCAGTTTGACAGTTGGTAAAGTGGTGTGCGACAACGGTGCCAATCTGCTGAGCGCGCTGAAACGGGGCAAAATGACACACGTGCCGTGCATGGAACACGTCCTGAACTTGCAGGGTCGTGCAGCGATTCGTTGCCAAATACCTCAGGGTCCAGGACGTCTTGCTGCAGGCCAGGAAAATCTCTGGCCATTTTATAAGATCTTACACGGCCATGGCTCGCCTTGCTGATGTTACATAGAAACATAGAAACATAGAATGTGTCGGCAGATAAGAACCATTTGGCCCATCTAGTCTGCCCAATATATCTGAATCCTATGAATAGCCCCGGCCCTATCTTATATGAAGGATGGCCTTATGCCTATCCCATGCATGCTTAAACTCCTTCACTGTATTTGCAGCTACCACTTCTGCAGGAAGGCTATTCCATGCATTCACTACCCTCTCAGTAAAGTAATACTTCCTTATATTACTTTTAAACCTTTGCCCCTCTAATTTAAAACTGTGTCCTCTTGTGGTAGTTTTTCTTCTTTTAAATATGCTCTCCTCCTTTACCGAGTTGATTCCCTTTATGTATTTAAAAGTTTCTATCATATCCCCTCGGTCTCTTCTTTCTTCCAAGCTATACATATTAAGGTCTTTTAACCTTTCCTGGTAAGTTTTATCCTGCAATCCATGGACCAGTTTAGTAGCTCTTCTCTGAACTCTCTCTAGAGTATCTATATCCTTCTGGAGATATGGCCTCCAGTACTGCGCACAATACTCCAAGTGAGGTCTCACCAGTGTTCTGTACAGCGGCATAAGCACTTCACTCTTTCTACTGCTTATACCTCTCCCTATACATCCAAGCATTCTGCTTGCATTTCGTGCTGCTTTATTACATTGTCTTCCCACCTTTAAGTCTTCTGAAATAATTACTCCTAAATCCCTTTCCTCAGATACTGAGGTCAGGACTGTGTCGAATATTCTATATTCTGCCCTTGGGTTTTTACGCCCCAGGTGCATTATCTTGCACTTATCCACATTAAATTTCAGTTGCCAGAGTTCTGACCATTCTTCTAGTTTTCCTAAGTCCTTTTCCATTTGGCGTTTCCCTCCAGGAACATCAACCCTGTTACATATCTTTGTGTCATCAGCAAAAAGACAAACCTTACCATCGAGGCCTTTTGCAATATCACTTATGAAGATATTAAACAAAATTGGTCCCAGTACAGATCCCTGTGGAACCCCACTGGTAACATGACCTTGTTTTGAATGTTCTCCATTGACTACAACCCTCTGTTGCCTGTCACTCAGCCACTGCCTAATCCACTCAACAATATGGGAGTCCATGCTCAATGACTGCAGTTTATTGATAAGTCTTCTATGTGGGACAGTGTCAAAAGCCTTACTAAAATCTAGATATGCGATGTCTACTGCACCTCCACCGTCTATTATTTTAGTCACCCAGTCAAAAAAATCTATAAGATTTGTTTGACATGATCTCCCTGAAGTAAACCCATGCTGTTTTTCATCTTGCAATCCATGGGATTTTAGATGTTCCACAATCCTATCCTTTAATAGGGTTTCCATTAATTTGCCTACTATTGATGTCAGACTCACTGGTCTATAGTTGCTCGATTCCTCCCTACTACCTTTCTTGTGAATGGGCACGACATTTGCCATTTTCCAATCTTCCGGGATGACTCCTGTTACTAATGATTGGTTAAATAAATCTGTTAACGGTTTTGCCAGCTCACCACTAAGCTCTTTTAATAATTTTGGGTGTATCTCATCAGGCCCCTGTGATTTATTTGTCTTCACTTTAGACAGCAAACTTAGAACATCTTCCTCTGTAAAGACACATGCATCAAACGATTTATTAGTCATCCTTTCTAGTGGAGGTCCTTCTCCTTCTTTTTCTTTTGTAAAAACTGAACAGAAGTATTCATTAAGGCAGTCGGCTAGCCCTTTATTCTCTTCTACATACCTTCCGTCCTTTGTTTTTAATTTAGTTATTCCTTGTTTTAATTTCCTTTTTTCATTTATATATCTGAAGAATGTCTTATCCCCTTTTTTCATAGACTGAGCTAGTTTTTCTTCTGCCTGCGCTTTAGAAGTTCTTATAACTTGCTTGGCCTCTTTCTGCCTAATCTTGTAGATTTCCTTATCATCATTGCTCTGGGTTTTTTTATAATTACAAAATGCTAGCTTTTTATTTTTAATGATTTGGGCCACTTCTGCCGAGTACCACAGTGGTCTCTTCCTTTTTTTGCTTTTACTGACAAGTCTAATGCAATTTTCTGTTGCCTTCAATAATGCACCTTTTAAGTAGTCCCATTTCTCCTGGACTCCATGTAATCCGTTCCAGTCTGATAAGGACTCATTTATGACTAATTTCATTTTTGAAAAGTCTGTTTTTCTAAAATCTAAAACTTTTGTTTTTGTGTGGTGGGACTCTTTCACAGTTCTTATATTAAACCACACTGACTGGTGATCACTAGATCCCAAGGTTTCGCCTACAATGACATCATATACTGAATCCCCATTTGTAAATATCAAATCCAAAATGGCCTCCCTCTGGGTTGGCTCCTCAACCATTTGTTGTAGGGATAACCCCAGTAGGGAATTTAGAATATCTGTACTCCTGGTAGAACTTGCTATTTTGGTTTTCCAGTTTATATCTGGAAGATTGAAATCTCCCATAATGATAACTTCTCCTTTCATTGTCATTTTAGCTATTTCTTCAACTAGTAGATCATCTAGTTCTTTAACTTGATCAGGTGGTCTATATATCACACCTACACGAGTTACTGCATGATTAGCAAACTGCAACGTAACCCAAACTGACTCTATGTTGGCCTCACCAACTTGTATTAGGTTAGATTTAATGCTATCTTTCACATACAGGGCCACTCCTCCTCCTTTCTTGCCTTCTCTGTCTCTTCTGTATAAAGAGTACCCTGGTATGGTTATGTCCCAGTCATTTCTTTCATTAAACCATGTCTCCGTAACAGCCACTAAATCTACATTCTCAGATGCCATTATTGACCCAAGTTCATTGATTTTTTTACCTAAACTGCGAGCATTTGTAGAGAGGACTCTGAGCTTGTTCAGCGGCGACACCACTTGCCCGTCAGACGTCTGATTTGTGACTGCCCTATGCGCTGGAACTCCACCTTGTATATGCTTGATAGGCTGCTCCAGCAGAAACGTGCCATTAACGACTACCTGTACGAACTCTGTGGCAGGACAGGTTCTGGGGAACTTGTTTTTTTTTTACCGCGCCAGTGGCTGCTCATGCGCGACACATGCATACTTCTGTGGCCATTTGAGGAGATCACCAAACTATTCAGTCGCAGCCAGGGCGCCATCAGTGACATTGTACCTTACGTCTTCTTTCTGGAACGTGCATTGCGTCGTGTCATTGATCAAGCTGTCGAGGAGGAGGAAGATGTGTCGCAGAGAGTCATCAGCAGGTTGCAACAGAGATACAGAGAGATTGGAAGAGTCAAAGAAAGGCATAGTAGTGGACATCCTTTGACCACATCCCACACCGATGACTGCTTTATTGTGAACAATGCACTGCAGAACCGGATGATGAATGCCACAGAACTCCAGGCACATTTAAGGGAGGTGAGAGGCACCCAAGTGTCACGTCAGACCATTTGAAACCATTTACATAGGCATGGTCTGAGTTATAGATGACCTGTAGGGGTACTTGACCACAGGCGCCATTGTCTTGCATTGGTCAGAGAGCATCTACGCTGGACGAGGGACCAGTAGGCCTCAGTGCTGTTCACTGATGAGAGTCGATTCACACTGAGAAGAAATTATGGCCGCTAATGATGTTGGAGACATCAAGGAGAGCGCTATGCATCAGCCACTGTTGTCACCAGACGAGCCTTTGGTGGTGGTGTTACAGTCAGAGCCGGATTAACGTAGGGGCGGATGGAGCTGCTCCATTGTGGAAGCGCTCTTCTCCATCGTCATCTGTATCACCATCCTCAGGACAGCGATACAGATGACTGTGTTCCGGCGGGGCAGGGGAGGGAGAGACGTGTCCCTTCCCTGTGTTTCTGATAGGCTGCCGGCACTAGGCCGGCAGCCTATCAACCTATCAGAGGCCGGTGCAGGTGGCGCGATGATGTCATTGTGCCGCCTGACTACCGTACAGCGCGGGACACAGGCCAGAAGAGGCCTGCATCGCATCGCTGACATGGAGGTAAGTATAAGTGTTTTTTTTTATATATATATGTACAATTACAATACTTTTACTGGCACATGATGGGGGGGCTCTTGTTACTGGCACATGATGGGGAGGCCTCTTGTTACTGGCACCTGATGGGGGGCCTCTTGTTACTGGCACATGATGGAGGGGCTCTTGTTACTGGCACATGATTGGGGCCTCTATGGGGGCACATTTTACTGGCACATTATTGGGGGGACTCTTGTTACTGGCACATGATTGGGGGGCTCTTGTTACTGGCACATGATTGGGGGGCATCTATGGGGGCACATTTTACTGGCACATTATTGGGGGCTTCTATTGGGGCACTTATTACTGGCACATTATTGGGGGCACTTTTTACTGGCACATTTTTGGGGCACTTTTTACTGGCACATTATTGGTGGGCACTATAGGGGCATCTACTGAGGCCACAAAGAAGGGGTATTTTATATGAGGGGCTCTGTACAGTAGCATTTTATACTGGGACACATTATGGTAGGTACTGTGGGGGAGAAAAGAACTATGGGGTCAACTACGGGGGGCACTAAGAAGGGGTATTTTATACTTGCAAATTATGGGGAACACTGAGGGCATCTACTGGGGCACTATATATGGGGCATTTTATACTGGTACATTATGGGGGCACTAGGAGGAAGGGGGAGAGGAGCACTATGGGGGAATTTACTGGGGGCACTATATAGGGGTATTTTATACTGGCACATTATGTGGGCACTATGGGGACATTAGCTCTACTGGGGGCATTACAAGGGGGTATTTTTTGCACTGTCACATTATAAGGAGAATTATTTCCATGGGGGGGGGGGGCATTATGGTGGGCTTTATTACTCCCCCATGGTATGAAACCTCTAGTAGCAGCACCAACCTCTCCCTGCTCTGCTATCCCTCTGCCCCTTCTCCAAATCCTTATTATGAAATCTTTCTCATTAGGATAAAACACAACATCAGCTCCACCGAGCCCCCCAGCCAAAGTGTTGAAGTGGTGTCCGAGCAATCCAAGGGCCAAGCCAAGTAATAGTAAGTGTTCATGTGAAATATGTTTATATTATACACATATAGCCTACACTGTGCCACACAGTATACCTCTACACTACGTAGTCTGTTCTATAAGCACCATTGTTTTTGCCCTGTGAGTTCATGCCTGCACCTTCTTTGACACACACACATACCGTATGCGCTGTGAATTGGGATTGTGGTACATGCGCATTCTTAGGTTCCTACAGACTCCACATTTGTGTACCGCAATCCCCAATCACCAATTCATGGCACATGCGCAGGATCTCAACACGTCACTGTCAAGTGAGCCGTTGGTGTCAACCAAAGGAGCGGGCATGACTTCACATGGGAGAGGTGTTACGGTCTGGAGGGCACAGAAGACCCCCTACCACACCTCTTTTGACACTCTGGGCCCCCATAAGTGTTTTACTTAATTTGTATTTATTTTTTAAGCTAAGCAAAGGCTAAAGAACAGATTATATAAAGGTATGCAAGGTATCGATACATCAACATCTATTCAGCTATGCTGGTGATTTCATATGCATAAAACATATGACAGATGCACTTTATTTGTGTTATAAAAAATTGCTCTGCGTTGCATTTTAATTTTCTATAAAAAGGCCCATTAAAATCTTCAGCACCAGGCCCATGATGTTCTTAATCTGGACCTGGTTACAGTGTGAGCAGGTGTGTCTAGTCAATACAGAACTGCCCTACACTTGTGAATGGTACAGTGACAAGCCCCATACTACTTGAATAATATCATTAATCCAGTCATTGTCCCTCTGCATAAACAACATAGGACTAAATTTATCTTTATGCACAACAATGGGCCAGCTCATCGAGGTCACGTCATTAGAAAGCGGCTGCTGGAGACTGGGGTACCTCGAATAGAGTGGCCTGCACTTTCTCCAGACCTGAATCCCATTAAAAACCTATGGGATCAGCTGAGTTGCCATGTAGAGGCTTGTAACGCTGTACCCCAGAACCTCAATGACCTGAGGGACGCCCTTAAAGAAGAGTGGGATGCCATGCCTCAGTGTGAACAGCATGAGGCGTCGTTGTCAAGCTGTAATTGATGCTCAAGGCCACATGACAAGTTATTCAGACATTTTATGTGGGGGTATACCCAGCACTGTTGTTGGCTTTTGTTTCAATAAGTTGTTTGAGATTAGGAAATCACCATTGCATGCTTCTACTGAAATGCTCCACTTTCATGATATAATATCACTGTGGCCTGAACTTTTAACATTTCCCTTAAATTTCACCTGAAAGCCAAATATTCCTAACTTTTTGTGAGTAGTGTGTGTATGTGTGTATGTATATATATATATATGCTACATTGAGAGAGATTTATTAACATATATACGCCACATTTATAATTTTCCAGTTTTTGGAAAGGATAATAGTTTAAATCTACAACAGCAAGGGAGCTGGTATAGATTTAAGTCTGTCACATGGCCTGCTGGTAGAAGAGGCCTGTCTCTCTACATAACATTGGCGCTTCCTCCAGCAGTGCAGAGGGACTTAAGCATAGAAAGCTCTTATGAAATGTACCCCATAGTGTATATAAAATAATGACAAAAATAAATATATGGAATAATAAAAATAAATAAATCCTCCTAAAAATTTAGCTAAAATATAAAACAAAAATAAAATCTTCATTTTAAAAGGTGAAATTTTGCTGTGGGCATTCAGGATCTTTGTCCTGAAAATGAAAACTGAAAATAAAATAAATGTCCTCTGTTCTGTTTTGGGAACTGGTCTAGTCTGTGATTAATTTATGGGGTTATGGGGTCTTAATTTATTTGGGATCTGATTCATTAGTTTGCTATTGGGCACAGCATTTTCTAGTTTTGCTCTGCTTTAATCTGCATCCACATTGTCACATATTATTATAGGCAACACTGTTGCTATCATATTAGGTAGGGAATTGTGTAGTCTTCAAAGCACAATGAAAAACACAGTCACCAGCTCAAACAGCACTCCCTGCTTAATTTAGAGCTACACGGAAACTCGGCAGTGAATCAAATAGTTGCACAGGCAAAGTATCCAGCAGCAATCAGTAGTACTGTAGTAGCAAAATCACATAAGCTTTATTTCTTCTATAATTCAAATTCAGATGTGTACATCATTTAAAACTGACACATTTCAAACAATAGCGTAGCACTTAGTTATAGCATATATGTTGGGGCAATAGTGCAGCTCTGTGCTTCCACCCACACCACTATCCCTACCTACTTGGACTATCCGTCCTGAATAATGGTCCCCAACTGGTCCACGGTCCCTAACGTAACAAAATCCAGGAGCTTAAGCAAAAAGAGCTATAAATACTGGCAGACAAAGACAGAACCAGTAGGTAAAATGTCAGAGCCAAAACAGGATATAATCACAGATTCAAATGGCAGGTTCAATACCAAGAGGTAACATCAGAAATATAATTGGCAGTCAGAGGCAAAGTCAAAACAGAAGTCAAGATTCAGGAGTTCCAAAAAGTACAAATGCTAGTGTGACAATGAAGACCAATCACAGGCATACTGTCACCAGCAGCTGGCTGTTAAAATTTCCCAATGACAGGAAGCATGTGACATCGGCACTGAGCTTGATTAACCCAGTGTCACTGCTTCCTAATAGGCTGATCAGCCCGAATGTAAGTGGGGCTGGTTGCCATGGCAAGGGAATGAACCAGCTGCGCCACAGCAAAAGACATGGTATTGGTGTGAGGGGATGTGTTGTTATAGTGTGTGGTAATAGGCTACAGAAGTGAGTGGCCAAAGCTGTCTGGGCAGAAAACTCTGCAGTGATCAGAAGTCATCATGGCGGTCTTGGCAGGATGGAGAAAAAAGAGAAAGTGAACAGCTCCAATCAGAAAAGACATTACATTTGATTCACTGGATATAATTATTATATCTAAGATGGTTTAGTGACCCCTTCCATTTGTGCTCAGAATTACTGTGTTCCTGCAGAGACTGAATATTATATGCTTAAAACCTGTTGAACTATGAAAATTAGAAATAGATTTAGGCCAGCGGTGGATGCGCCTAAGTTATGTAGAGGCCGGCACCTTTACATAACTTAGGCACATCATGCACCAGAGCAAGGGGTATTAAGACCGGAGTCTAAAACTGCGTCTGGTCCTCCTATTAGAGGAGGCTGTGTGTGAAATCCCCACGAGCGGACTAGGAACCTAAAGTGGCCCTGGAAAACAACCTAAAAGTAAATTTTTAATCAGTTATGGGGTCCTAAAGTGCTGGTCCATCTGGTGATTTTGGAGTGATGGATTTTCCTTATTTTTTCAAATGATTTCAAGTGCACTTTAAGAGAATCCTTTTTTACATTGACCATAATATGATATTAAAGACAACAATAATTAAAGGGGTTGTGCATTTTTTTACTATTGATGACCTATCCTCAAAGACCACAGACAGCAGCAGCGGACAGGAAGAGAGAAGGTCGTCTCCTCATACAGCTGATCGGTGGTGGTGCTGGATGTCGGACCCCTGCTGATTAGAGTTGAGTGGACACCTGGATGTTCGGGTTCGGCCGAACTTAAAAAAAAGTTCGGGAACTTGACCCAAACTTGACCCCGAACCCTTTTGAAGTCAATAGGGACCCGAACTTTTGGGCACTAAAATGGCTCTAAAATAGCCCTGGGAAGGGCTAGAGGGCTGCAAAAGGCATAAAAATGTGCTTAAGAGCATGACAACTGTTCTTCAAACAAATGTGGATAGGGAAATTACTTAAAATACAAAAAAATTTAAAATAACAATCTGGATCTAGGAGTAGGAGGTTGAGGAGGTGGTGGATGGGTATATGTGGCGGTGTAGGTTGACGTGGCGGTGTAGGTGGAAGCGGCGGTGAAGGGGGAATAGGTAGCCAACACTGATTTGTGTTATTTTTTATTTTTAAATTGGAGCATCCCCCAAAATATTGGGACATATAACAAAATAAAACTAAAAATAAGTGCACTTGAGTACAAGAATTGATGGTTGAGGCTGGTATAAATGTCTATTCTGCACAAGGTACGGACAAGTCCTGTGGGATCCATGCCTGGTTCATTTTAACCACTTCAGCCCCGCTAGGTGAAACCCCCTTCATGACCAGGCCACTTTTTACACTTCGGCACTACACTACTTTCACCGTTTATCGCTCGGTCATGCAACTTACCACCCAAATGAATTTTACCTCCTTTTCTTCTCACTAATGGAGCTTTCATTTGGTGGTATTTTATTGCTGCTGACATTTTTACTTTTTTTGTTATTAATCAAAATGTAACGATTTTTTTGCAAAAAAATGTCATTTTTCACTTTCAGCTGTGAAATTTTGCAAAAAAAACGACATCCATATATAAATTTTTCGCTAAATTTATAGTTCTACATGTCTTTGATAAAAAAAAATGTTTGGGCAAAAAAAAATGGTTTGGGTAAAAGTTATAGCATTTACAAACTATGGTACAAAAATGTGAATTTCCGCTTTTTGAAACGGCTCTGATTTTCTGAGCACCTGTCATGTTTCCTGAGGTTCTACAATGCCCAAACAGTAGAAAAACCCCACAAATGACCCCATTTCGGAAAGTAGACACCCTAAGGTATTCGCTGATGGGCATAGTGAGTTCATAGAACTTTTTATTTTTTGTCACAAGTTAGCGGAAAATGATGATGATTTTTTTTTATTTTTTTTTTCTTACAAAGTCTCATATTCCACTAACTTGCGACAAAAAATAAAAAATTCTAGGAACTCACCATGCCCCTCACAGAATACCTTGGGGTGTCTTCTTTCCAAAATGGGGTCACTTGTGGGGTAGTTATACTGCCCTGGCAATTTAGGGGCCCAAATGTGTGAGAAGAACTTTGCAATCAAAATGTGTAAGAAATGACCGGTGAAATCCGAAAGGTGCACTTTGGAATATGCGCCCCTTTGCCCACCTTGGCAGCAAAAAAGTGTCACACATGTGGTATCGCCGTACTCAGGAGAAGTTGGGGAATGTGTTTTGGGGTGTCATTTTACATATACCCATGCTGGGTGAGAGAAATATCTTGGCAAAAGACAACTTTTCCCATTTTTTTTATACAAAGTTGGCATTTGACCAAGATATTTTTCTCACCCAGCATGGGTATATGTAAAATGACACCCCAAAACACATTCCCCAACTTCTCCTGAGTACGGCGATACCAGATGTGTCACACTTTTTTGCTGCCAAGGTGGGCAAAGGGGCACACATTCCAAAGTGCACCTTTCGGATTTTGCAGGGCATTTTTTACACATTTTGATTGCAAAGTTCTTCTCACACATTTGGGCCCCTAAATTGCCAGGGCAGTATAACTACGCCACAAGTGACCCCATTTTGGAAAGAAGACACCCTAAGGTATTCCGTGAGGGGCACTGCGAGTTCCTAGAATTTTTTATTTTTTGTCACAAGTTAGCGGAAAATGATTTTTTATTTTTTTTTCTCTTTTTTCCTTACAAAGTCTCATATTCCACTAACTTGCGACAAAAAATAAAAAATTCTAGGAACTCGCCATGCCCCTCACGGAATACCTTGGGGTGTCTTCTTTCCAAAATGGGGTCACTTGTGGCGTAGTTATACTGCCCTGGCAATTTAGGGGCCCAAATGTGTGAGAAGTACTTTGCAATCAAAATCTGTAAAAAATGACCGGTGAAATCCGAAAGGTGCACTTTGGAATATGTGCCCCTTTGCCCACCTTGGCATCAAAAAAGTGTCACACATCTGGTATCGCCGTACTCAGGAGAAGTTGAGGAATGTGTTTTGGGCTGTCATTTTACATATACCCATGCTGGGTGAGAGAAATATCTTGGCAAAAGACAACTTTTCCAATTTTTTTATACAAAGTTGGCATTTGACCAAGATATTTTTCTCACTCAGCATGGGTATATGTAAAATGACACCCCAAAACACATTCCCCAACTTCTCCTGAGTACGGCGATACCAGATGTGTCACACTTTTTTGCTACCAAGGTGGGCAAAGGGGCACATATTCCAAAGTGCACCTTTCGGATTTTGCAGGGCATTTTTTACACATTTTGATTGCAAAGTTCTTCTCACACATTTGGGCCCCTAAATTGCCAGGGCAGTATAACTACGCCACAAGTGACCCCATTTTGGAAAGAAGACACCCCAAGGTATTCCGTGAGGGGCATGGCGAGTTCCTAGAATTTTTTATTTTTTGTCGCAAGTTAGTGGAATATGAGACTTTGTAAGGAAAAAAGAAAAAAAAAGAAAAATCATCATTTTCCGCTAAATTGTGACAAAAAATAAAAAATTCTAGGAACTCGCCGTGCCCCCCACGGAATACCTTGGGGTGTCTTCTTTCCAAAATGGGGTCACTTGTGGCGTAGTTATACTGCCCTGGCAATTTAGGGGCCCAAATGTGTAAGAAGTACCTTGAAATCAAAATGTGTAAAAAATGGCCTGCGAAATCCGAAAGGTGCCTCTTTGCCCACCTTGGCTGCAAAAAAGTGTCACACATCTGGTATCGCCGTACTCAGGAGAAGTTGGGCAATGTGTTTTGGGGGGTCATTTTACATATACCCATGCTGGGTGAGAGAAATATCTTGGCAAAAGACAACTTTTCCCATTTTTTTATACAAAGTTGGCATTTGACCAAGATATTTTTCTCACCCAGCATGGGTATATGTAAAATGACACCCCAAAACACATTCCCCAACTTCTCCTGAGTACGGCGATACCACATGTGTGACACTTTTTTGCAGCCTAGATGCGCAAAGGGGCCCAAATTCCTTTTAGGAGGGCATTTTTAGACATTTGGATCCCAGACTTCTTCTCACACTTTCGGGCCCCTAAAAAGCCAGGGCAGTATAAATACCCCACATGTG
Source organism: Bufo gargarizans (assembly GCF_014858855.1). Lineage (NCBI taxonomy): Eukaryota > Metazoa > Chordata > Amphibia > Anura > Bufonidae > Bufo > Bufo gargarizans. The sequence goes on along the minus strand of NC_058081.1, from coordinate 228,136,053 downwards.
ACCCCACTTTGGAAAGAAGACACCCCGAGGTATTCAATGAGGGGCATGGCGAGTACCTAGAATTTTTTTTTTTTTTGCATAAGTTAGCGGATATTGATTTTTTTTGTTTTTTTTCTCACAAAGTCTCACTTTCCGCTAACTTAGGACAAAAATTTCAATCTTTCATGGACTCAATATGCCCCTCACGGAATACCTTGGGGTGTCTTCTTTCCGAAATGGGGTCACATGTGGGGTATTTATACTGCCCTGGCTTTTTAGGGGCCCTAAAGCGTGAGAAGTCTGGAATATAAATGTCTAAAAATGTTTACGCATTTGGATTCCGTGAGGGGTATGGTGAGTTCATGTGAGATTTTATTTTTTGACACAAGTTAGTGGAATATGAGACTTTGTAAGAAAAAACAAAAACAAACAAAAAATGTCCGCTAACTTGTGCCAAAAAAAATGGCTGAATGGAGCCTTACCAGGGGGGGAGTGATCAATGACAGGGGGGTGATCAATGACAGGGGGGTGATCAATGACAGGGGGGTGATCACCCATATAGACTCCCTGATCACCCCCCTGTCATTGATCACCCCCCCTGTAAGGCTCCATTCAGACGTCCGCATGATTTTTACGGATCCATGGATACATGGATCGGATCCACAGAACGCATGCGGACGTCTGAATGGAGCCTTACAGGGGGGTTATCAATGACAGGGGGTGATCAGGGTAATCAGGGTGATCACCCCCCTGTCACTGATCACCCCCCCTGTAAGGCTCCATTCAGACATCCGCATGATTTTTTACGGATCCATGGATACATGGATCGGATCCACAAAACGCATGCGGACGTCTGAATGGAGCCTTACAGGGGGGTTATCAATGACAGGGGGTGATCAGGGTAATCAGGGTGATCACCCCCCTGTCACTGATCACCCCCCCTGTAAGGCTCCATTCAGACATCCGCATGATTTTTTACGGATCCATGGATACATGGATCGGATCCACAAAACGCATGCGGACGTCTGAATGGAGCCTTACAGGGGGGTTATCAATGACAGGGGGTGATCAGGGTAATCAGGGTGATCACCCCCCTGTCACTGATCACCCCCCCTGTAAGGCTCCATTCAGACATCCGCATGATTTTTTACGGATCCATGGATACATGGATCGGATCCACAGAACGCATGCGGACGTCTGAATGGAGCCTTACAGGGGGGTTATCAATGACAGGGGGTGATCAGGGTAATCAGGGTGATCACCCCCCTGTCACTGATCACCCCCCCTGTATGGCTCCATTCAGACGTCCGCATGATTTTTACGGATCCATGGATACATGGATCGGATCCGTAAAAATCATGCGGACGTCTGAATGGAGCCTGACAGGGGGGTGATCAATGACAGGGGGGTGATCAATGACAGGGGGGTGATCAATGACAGGGGGTGATCAGGGAGTGTATATGGGTGATCACCCGCCTGTCATTGATCACCCCCCTGTAAGGCTCCATTCAGACATCCGCATGATTTTTTACGGATCCATGGATACATGGATCGGATCCACAAAACGCATGCGGACGCCTGAATGGAGCCTTACAGGGGGGTTATCAATGACAGGGGGTGATCAGGGTAATCAGGGTGATCACCCCCCTGTCACTGATCACCCCCCCTGTAAGGCTCCATTCAGACATCCGCATGATTTTTTACGGATCCATGGATACATGGATCGGATCCACAGAACGCATGCGGACGTCTGAATGGAGCCTTACAGGGGGGTTATCAATGACAGGGGGTGATCAGGGTAATCAGGGTGATCACCCCCCTGTCACTGATCACCCCCCCTGTAAGGCTCCATTCAGACGTCCGCATGATTTTTACGGATCCATGGATACATGGATCGGATCCGTAAAAATCATGCGGACGTCTGAATGGAGCCTGACAGGGGGGTGATCAATGACAGGGGGGTGATCAATGACAGGGGGGTGATCAATGACAGGGGGTGATCAGGGAGTGTATATGGGTGATCACCCGCCTGTCATTGATCACCCCCCTGTAAGGCTCCATTCAGACGTCCGCATGATTTTTACGGATCCATGGATACATGGATCGGATCCGTAAAAATCATGCGGACGTCTGAATGGAGCCTGACAGGGCGGTGATCAATGACAGGGGGTGATCAGGGAGTGTATATGGGTGATCACCCGCCTGTCATTGATCACCCCCCTGTAAGGCTCCATTCAGACGTCCGCATGATTTTTACGGATCCATGGATACATGGATCGGATCCGTAAAAATCATGCGGACGTCTGAACGGAGCCTGACAGGGGGGTGATCAATGACAGGGCGGTGATCAATGACAGGGGGGTGATCAGGGAGTTTATATGGGGTGATCAGGGGTTTATAAGGGGTTAATAAGTGACGGGGGGGGGGTGGGGGGGGGTAGTGTAGTGTAGTGTGGTGTTTGGTGGGACTGTACTGACCTACCTGAGTCCTCTGGTGGTCGATCCTAACAAAAGGGACCACCAGAGGACCAGGTAGGAGGTATATTAGACGCTGTTATGAAAACAGCGTCTAATATACCTGTTAGGGGTTAAAAAATTCGGATCTCCAGCCTGCCAGCGAGCGATCGCCGCTGGCAGGCTGGAGATCCACTCGCTTACCTTCTGTTCCTGCGCGCGTTCACAGGAAATCTCGCGTCTCGCGAGAAGACGCGTATATGCGTCCAGGAGGAATAAAGCAACCACCTCCCGGACGCATATACGCGTACGGCGGTCGGGAGGTGGTTAATAAGCGTAAGCTTGTCCACATTGGCTGCGGCCTGTGATAATGCACCCAGCCGTGCTAAACACACGTTCACACTCTACACTGGCTGCAGGGCAGGTCAGCACCTCCAAGGCTGACAAAGCTTTTTCACATTTTGGTCATGCTAACCCTGCCTTCTCAGGTGCTGGCGGTGCCCCAGCTGCATTGGCGACCTCTTCCTCCTCCTCTGCCTTCGCCTTGTGCTTCCACTGTGCCCCCGCTGTCAGGTGGGAATGCTATCAGCAGCGTGCGCTTGTAGTCGCGCATCTTCCGATCAGTAACAGATGTTTTCACTAAATGAAGTTCCCTGTCAGCAATGCAGAGCAGGGGTTCATTCACGGCAAAAGGGGGTTCATGTCACCCAGCAATAGAACAGAGGATTTTGAGAGATTTAGGCCCCTGTCACCCAGGCACAGCAGGGGTTCATTCACGGCAAAAGGGGGTTCATGTCACCCAGCAATACAACAAAGGATTTTGAGAGATTTAGGCCACTGTCAGCAATGCAGAGCAGGGGTTCATTCACGGCAAAAGGGGGATCATGTCACCCAGCAATACAACAGAGGATTTTGAGAGATTTAGGCCCCTGTCACCCAGGCACAGCAGGGGTTTGTATACGCCAAAAATGGTAAAATGGCACCCGACGACGATTGAAAATAAGATTTTTTTTTCAATTTAGGACACTAAAATTGGCACTTTTTTAAATTAAAATGGCTCTAAAATAGTCCTTTGAAGGCTAGAGGGATGTAAAAGGCAGTAAAATGTGCTTAAGAGCATGGCAACTGCTCTGCAAACAAATGTGGATAGGGAAATAACTTAAAATGAAATAAAATAACTAAAAATTACAAATTATTAAGGGTACTTTCACACTTGCGTTTTTCTTTTCCGGTATAGAGTTCCGTCACAGGGGCTCTATACCGGAAAAAAACTGATCAGTTTTATCCCCATGCATTCTGAATGGAGAGTAATCCGTTCAGTTTGCATCAGGATGTCTTCAGTTCAGTCGTTTTGACTGATCAGGCAAAAGAGAAAACCGCAGCATGCTACGGTTTTCTCTCCGGCCAAAAAAACTGAATACATGCCTGAACGCCGGATCCGGCATTTTTTCCCATAGGAAAGTATTAGCGCCGGATCCGGCATTCAGAATACCGGAATGCCGGATCCGTCGTTCCGGCATGCGCATGCGCAGATCGGCAAAAATATGAAAAAATGTACAAGACGGATCCGTCTGTCCGCATGACAAGCGGAGAGACGGATCCGTCCTTGCAATGCATTTGTGAGACGGATCCGCATCCGGATCCGTCTCACAAATGCTTTCAGTCAGCGGCAGATCGGCGGATCCGGCGGCCAGTTCCGACGACGGAACTGCCCGCCGGATCACACTGCTGCAAGTGTGAAAGTAGCCTAACCTGCAACTCAGAGAAGGAGGTGGATATGGAGTCGGAGGTTGAGGAGGCGGTGAATGTGGTGTTGTAGGTGGAGGCAGCAATGGAGGAGGAACAGGTAGCCAACAATGTTTTTTTTATTTTTTATTGTGGTAGGTAGCCCCCAAAATATTGGGACAAATAAAAAAAAAGAAAACAAAGAATCATTGCACTTGACTTGAGTACAAGAATGTATGTTTGATGGTGGTATAAATGTCTATTCTGCACAAGGTACAGACAAGTCTTGTGGGATCCAAGCCTGGTTCATTTTATTGTGGCTGTGGACAGACGGCTGCGTCTGTCTGTAATGACGCTTCCTGCCGTGCTGTGCTAAATACACGTTCAGAGAGTACACTGGCTGCAGGGCAGGCCAGCACCTCCAAGGCATACAGGGCAAGCTCTGGCCATGTGGACAATTTGGAGACCCAGAAATTGAATGGGGCAGAAACATCAGTCAGTACGCGTAGGCGTGTGCACAGGTACTGTTCCACCATGTTGTTCAAATGCTGCCTTCTGCTAACACGCTCCATATCAGCAGTTTGGGCCGGTTGTTGCGGCGAGGTGACAAAGCTTTTCCACATCTCGGCCATGCTAACCCTGCCTTTTGAGGTGCTGGCGCTGACATAGCTGCGTTGGCAACCTCTTCCTCCACCCCTGCCTTCGCCTTGTGCTTCCACTTGTCCCTCGGCATCATTCGGGAATGCTCTCAGGAGCGCGTCTACCAGCGTGCGCCTTGTAGTTGCGCATCTTCCGATCACGCTCCAGTGAGGGAATTAAGGACGGCACATTGTCTTTGTAACGGGGATCCAGCAGGGTGGCCACCCAGTTGTCAGCACACGTTAAAATGTGGGCAACTCTGCAGTCGTCGCGCAGGCACTGCAGCATGTAGTCGCTCATGTGTGCCAGGCTGCCCAGAGGTAAGGACAAGCTGTCCTCTGTGGGAGGCGTATTGTCTGCATCCTCCGTATCCCTCCAGCCACGCACCAGTGATGGGCCCGAGCTGAGTTGGATACCACCCCGCTGTGAACATGCTTCATCCCCATCCTCCTCCTCATCCTCCTCCTCCTCCAGTAGTGGGCCCTGGCTGGCCAAGTTTGTACCTGGCCTCTGCTGTTGCAAAAATCCTCTTTCTGAGCCACTTCTAAAAGACTGGCCTGAAAATGTTAGAGATGACCCCTCTTCCTCGTCCTGGGCCACATCCTCTTCCATCATCGCCCTAAGTGTTTTCTCAAGGAGACATAAAAGTGGTATTGTAACGCTGATAACGGCGTCATCGCCACTGGCCATGTTGGTGTAGTACTCGACACAGCGCAACAGGGCACACAGGTCTCGCATGGAGGCCCAGTCATTGGTGGTGAAGTGGTGCTGTTCCGCAGTGCGACTGACCCGTGCGTGCTGCAGCTGAAACTCCACTATGGCCTGCTGATGCTCGCAGTCTCTCCAGCATGTGCAAGGTGGAGTTCCACCTGGTGGGCACGTTGCATATGAGGCGGTGAGCGGGAAGGCAGAAGTTACGCTGCGGCGGCAGGCAGGATGAGAACGCCGGAAGCGCGCACAGACAGCACGCACTTTATGCAGCAGCTCAGACATGTTGGGGTAGTTGTGAATGAATTTCTGCACCACCAAATTCAGCACATGCGCCAGGCAAGGGATGTGCGTCAAACCGGCTAGTTCCAGAGCTGCAATGAGATTTCGCCCATTATCACACACCACCAGGCCGAGCTTGAGGCCCACTGGCATCAACCACTCGTCAGTCTGTTGTTCTATACCCTGCCACAACTCCTGCGCTGTGTGGGGCCTGTCCCCCAAACACATCCATTTCAGAACGGCCTGCTGACGTTTACCCCTGGCTGTGCTGAAGTTGGTGGTGAAGGTCTGTTGCTGACCGGATGAGGAGGTGGTAGAAGAGGAGGAGGAAGCCGAGTAGGAAGAGAAGGCAACAGGAGGCAAAGAATGATGCTCTGCGATCCTTGGCGGCGGAAGGACGTGCGCCAAACAGCTCTCCGCCTGGGTCCAGCTGCCACTACATTTACCCAGTGTGCAGTTAGGGAGATATAGCGTCCCTGGCCGTGCTTACTGGTCCACGTATCTGTGGTTAGGTGGACTTTGCCACAGATGGCGTTGCGCACTGCACACTTGATTTTATCTGATACTTGGTTGTGCATGGAGGGCACAGCTCTCCTGGAGAAGTAGTGGTGGCTGGGAACGACGTACTGTGGGACAGCAAGCGACATGAGTTGTTTGAAGCTGTCCATCTCCACCAGCCTGAATGACAGCATTTCAAAGGCAGCAGTTTAGAAATGCTGGCTTTTTTCACCCCAGTATGCCAAAGCCGTATTTATGGTCTAAATGTGACAGTGACTTATGCACGTGTAATCACAGATGTGCAGTATATTAGAGGTTTTTTTCACCCTAACCAAAAAGCTGTATTTCTGTCCTAAATGTGACAGTGACTTATGCACGTGTAATCACAGATGTGCAGTATATTAGAGGGTTTTTTCACCCCAGTAACCAAAAAGCTGTATTTCTGTCCTAAATGTGACAGTGACTTATGCACGTGTAATCCCAGATGTGCAGTATATTTGAGGTTTTTTTCACCCTAACCAAAAAGCTGTAATTCTGTCCTAAATGTGACAGTCACTTATGCTTGTCTAATACCAGATGTGCAGTATATTAGAGGGTTTTTTCACCCCAGTATGCCAAGGCTGTATTTCTGGACTTGCAGATAGCCTATGCTGGTGCACTATCGTTGCATAAAATGGCTGCCGATCATGTATTGATATTGACTAACTGAAGAAAAAAAAGTTCGTTTTCAGCAGTAGTTGGCTTAGGGCAGGCTTAAAAAAATAGTGCACTGCACCCACAAAACACTTTTTCTGTAGATCACTGAGTACATAAACCAGTTCTTTCCATTTCTCCCTGATCTCTCCCTCACAGCAGCTGCAGCCTCTCCCTACACTAATCCAAGCAGAGTGACAGGCGGCGCTACGTGACTCCAGCTTAAATAGAGGCTGGGTGACATGCTGCAGTTGGCCAATCACAGCCATGCCAATTGATGGCCTTCTGGGGCAAGTAGTATGACACTTGTTAATTGGCTTTGCAGCCTTTCAAAAAGCACCATAAAAATCACCGAACACGAACCCGAACTTTTACGTAAATAATCGGATCCGGGTGCCGAAAATCCTAAAGTTCAGTACGAACCCGAACTTTACAGTTCGGGTTCGCTCAACTCTACTGCTGATCTGATATTGATGACCTATCCTGAGGATAGAATCCAGAAAGTTTTAGTCGGCACTCCATCTGGATGACATGCTGCACGTGTCACGGGGGGCATCCCACTGGATAATCTTGAGAGAAGGACTGGCACTCACTTGGTAGTAACGCTTATTTCTTTTATTGTCACATAGATACAATACAGTGATGCTTTTTGAAGAAGGCTGTTGCTAGAGCTGAAATGCTCTGCTGTAGCTGGGAAGGGGGGTCTTTTCTGCTGCAGCTTAGAAATTGTGTCCATGCTCTCCCTATCACAGCTCTGGAGGCAGTTGAAGAATGAAACTGAGCATGTGCGGCCATGTCAGTGAGCAGGACAAATAAATAAGAAAAAAACAAACAGCAGGTGGCGCTATACAGATACAATTTATTGAATAGCTCATTGGCTACGCAAATTTTTTAATTACCTGCCATTACAAAATAATTCATATCCAGGTGCTAGCTTGAAAACCGTAGAGATTTTTTCGTGGGACGACCCCTTTAATGCAGAGAGCACATCATAGTGAAGCTCCCACTCCAGTGCACATATAAAAGCATAATCTAGCAGAATAAAACTTCATATTCATACTACTCCAGATAATAAAAGAACGACAACAAATGTGCTTGTCTGGATCTTCCTACCCCCTATCTATTGTTGTCAACAGTTTACCATAGCCAAAACTGCTTTCAGATCCCCTTAAACATCAGATATTATAGGTAAATTAAAGGGGTTGTCCAGGTTCAGAGCTGAACCCGGACATACCCTTATTTTCACCCCGGCAGCCCCCCTGAGCCTAGCATCGGAGCATCTCATGCTCCGATGCGCTCCAGTGCCCTGCGCTAGATTGCGCAGGGCACAGGCTCTTGTGTTTTCAATAACACACTGCCGGGCGGTAACTTCCGCCCAGCAGTGTGTTCGGTGACGTCACCGGCTCTGAGGGGCGGGCTTTAGCTCTGCCCTAGCCGTTTTACTGGCTAGGGCAGAGCCAAATCCCGCCCATCAGTGCCAGTGACGTCACCGGGGTTCCTGTCAGCCCCATAGAGAGCCCGGTACGTCACCAGAACTCAGAAAAATGCCTTTGCCCTGCGCAATTTAGCGCAGGGCAAAGGAGAGCATCGGAGCATGAACTGCTCCGATGCTCATGTCAGGGGGGCTGCCTGGGTGAAAATGGAGGGCTGTCCAGGTTCAGCTCTGAACCTGGACAACCCCTTTAACCAATATGCAACAAATAAGGGTATAACACCAAATCTATTTAATAAGGTAAAGTGGGTTTTCAAAGAGTAAAAATAATTATTTAGGATATAAAAGTTTTTAATAAATGCCCTCTTTTCTATGTCATAGTCATTTGGCTAAATTGGCAGTTCATTTTTACTGCAGGTATTTAGAGAATAGAATTGCTGAACATAATAACTTTGCTGACTAATATTAGAGAACTTGCTGGTATTTGTTTTATGACCACTGGCCTTTTATGTCATTCACTATATTAGTGATGTTCAATTACTTCTGCAAAATCAGGAAGAAAAACGTCAATATAAGCTCTGGAAGGCAGCAAAATGTCAAGATGTTTAATTGCACTTTGCCTTTTTTGCAGTCTCATAATTATATTCTTTATGTGGCATCAGTTGCTTTATCACTGCACCAAAAGAAGTATGGTGATTCTGGACGACGACTTTATTATAAAAGTATATAATGTGCAGTTTTTCAAGTAAATGCCTTTGCACATAAACTAAATAGTAGATGTATTCATTAAGATTATTAGAATTTCAAAGTAAATGTAGTGTCCCACTAGGTAAAGGTGGGCACTACAGAGGTTAATGTGTTTCATTGCATTGAATGTCATGTGCATGTTTCTCCCTGTGTTATCTGGGTGTCAGGCCTGTCAGGGTGTAATTTAGCCGCCCAGACGTTAGAGGGAGCTAGGGAGCCCTAGATATATATAGGAAGGCCCAGACAGGGGAGAGTTAGTTCATTCCAGGGGACTAGAGGAGTTACCTCGTCAGCCTGAAGCTCCTGAGGCTAAGCTTAGCTCAGTTGAGATACCCCAGTAGCAGGACAGAACCTCCTGGGAGAAACCCACAGTCCTTCACCAGACAAGTCAGGATATTACAAGCAAGATAAGCAACACTGATGGGCAGATGCTTTAGAAAAGCAAAGCAAGGATTTAATACGAGAGGAAGATATATAGATATACCAAGGATTTAAGCCACCATTTAGGCATCCGGGCCTTGGGATTGAAACCAGACAGGAGTTCTAGAAAGAACAGTGTATGCTATTTCTGAGGAAAGGTACAACCTGATTCTGAGTGCATTGTGGATTTACCCTCTGAGTATCTTGCATAATCAATACCTGCCATCTTGTGGAATAAGCCTGCTTGTAAAGCTGTGATCTAAAAGACTGTGTTACCATCTGTATGTACAAAGTTGGACTGTTAAGTAAAGCAACGTTTGGTTCACTACACCACCTGTGTACCTCACTTATTCCAACTATCAACCGGTGTGCCACCGTCAAAGGCACTGGCGTCACGAACCTTAAAGGGACCTTGCCCCAGGCACTCAAAATACCCGTAACATCCAGGGCACCTCATCCACCATCAGGCCTGGTCCCTACATACAGAGTGTGCCCCAGAGGAACTGTGTCTACCTCTCCTTCACTGCCACATGCCTGCCCAGGGTTCTCCAATACAGTGAGCAACCCTCGATTGCCCATAACCGTGACCTCACTTCGCTATACCCTGCAGGTCTGGCGTGTTGCATAAATTAGCGTCACGAACAGGATACGAACATTCCTGCGCCATTGCGGATACAAAAACTGTGTGCTGTAAATTGCCTTAAAGTGACAAGCCCTAATTGCTTTATTGAAAATTGCTGGGCCAAAGTGAACTGTGATAATTGCGGTGTGAAGATTGTACTATCTGGACTGTTTGCTGCCGATTTAAGTCACTGCTTGCTGTCAGTGAATAGACAGCCATATTGCCCACTTAACCTTGATTGGATTACAAGTGCGCCTCGTGGAGCTGTTTGGCGCGAAAAATAGGACTTTGGCGCGAAAAGAACCAGGCGGAGCCATCGCCCAGCCAACAAGGAAGAAGAACGCCGCCCTGTCTGGAAGAAAAGGTGCCGCCTACCTGAGTCCCGGAGTTACGAGAGGCCGCGCCCATCTGCTGGCGCGGTATGCAGGACGTCCGACACCCGTAGCTGCGCATCTCGCGAGACCTGGAGCGAGCACCACCGGAGTAAGTACAGACTTTAAAAACTTTTGCCGGCTTCCCTGCTTACCTTACCGGAAGCTTCCCGACCCCTGCCAGGGCACCGGAGGGACCCCCCGCTAGTAATCAAAGACTTGTCAGAAAAAAAAATACCCACCTAGCAACGCCATGTCCGCAGCTGATCGGACAGGCAGACCCAGCCGTGCCTGCCGAAGTACCCGCAGCCGACTCTAGAGCCCCTGCCGCCGCGGCACCGCCAAGTCTGATGCCTCTAACCATGCCGTACTATTTCGGGGCCCCCTGGTTCCCACGTTATTCAGGAGAAGCCCACAAGTTAAAAGACTTCAGGGAGCAGATACTGGCCTTGTTCCGGCTTTATCCCATAACTGCTGAGCAACAAATGGAGATCCTCTTAGCTCAGTTAGAAGGGGCCGCCCGCAGGGAAGTAATGTCATGGCCCCGTTCTGAGAAGAGTAGCCTGGAACAGATCTTTGAACGCTTGGGCACCACATTTGAAGCCAGAACGGTGTCAGAAGTTAAAATGTGTTTCTTCAGCAGAAAGCAGCAGCCTGGAGAGTCGCTCCGCGATTTTGCCCTGTCCTTACAAGAGACGCTGAGAGCTGTAGTCCACGTGGATCCTAAAGAAGCTGAGGACCAGGACCGGACTCTTAGAGAGCAATTCATTGCGGGCATAAGTACTGAGCATTTAAAGGGCCAGCTACGGATGTTGTCAGCTCAACACCCTCACTGTACATTTTTGGATTTTAAGGAATTGGCCATTAGTATACTAGGCCAGAACCCTGCTCCAGGGCCAGCAGCCTTCCCTGAACCCCAGGCTTGTCAGCCAAAGACGTTAATGTTAATGTGGGGTCTGCAGGAGTCGGTCAAGCCACCCAAGCTCCAGTCACGGATGTAGTGGCAGCACTAATGGAGCAAGTAAACTATCTTACTCTAAGTCTAGAGAAGGTGTGCAAGAAAATAGAGGAGTGGGAGAGACCATTGTTACTAGAAGATGAAGGTCCTTTTCCTCCAAGACTCCCACCTGCATATGGAGATGTATATCCAAAAGAGCCTGATGGGCGACCGAAGTACCGGCCCAGAAGCAGAAAACAGCCTGTCTGCCACCACTGCAAGAAATATGGACATACTGAATCAATGTGCTGGCAGTTAAACGGGTAACCCCTGAGGCAGAGGACCGCCCCTCGGGAGGTAGAACAGTAGGTAGAACAGTAGGTCCAAAAGATCCAAGCTGGATGCCTAAGTATGTAGGATCCCGTCCGAAAATTAATATATGTATCAACGGGATACCCTTTGAAGCCCTGTTGGACACTGGGTCACAGGTCACCACCATTCAACGGCCTGCCTTTGACAAGTTCTGGGATCCAAGTCTCCTCACCCAGCCACCAGAGTCCTGGCTAGATATCATCGCTAGCAACAGTAAGCCAGTGAAAGTGCATGGGTATTGGGAACCTACCCTTCAGGTGGGAGAAGCCACCCTGCCACAGCAAGGCGTGATTGTGGTACAAGCAGGAGATAAAGGAGGACACCCTGTGATCTTAGGGACTAATGTTCTTAAAAATTGTTACTCCGAAGTGCTTGAAGCATTGAATCAAACCATATCGTCAGCCTCGCCTGCTTCCAGAAGAGTTATTCAAAAGACTATTAGCGTGCTGTGTGCTCAACAAAGGTTCGCCAACAAGAAAGGAGAAATTTGCACTGTCCGGATCCGGGATAACCGGACGGTAATTTTGCCTCCAAATTCCCAGATCATCCTGTGGTGCCGAGCTGTATTAGGGATCCAGGGCCAGGACTATCAAGCCCTAGTGGAACCTATTCCCATTAAAGATCATCCCTTCATACGGACGGCCAAGAGCCTGGTGACCGTGTCTCAAGGTAAAGTGCCTGTTCGTTTAATCAACTTTGGTGATCATCCCGTTACTCTCTTTAAACACTGCCCCGTTGCTCAGCTTTTCCAGGTGTCTTTCCAGGATGTGATCCGTCTGCCTGCCGTGGAGGCATTCCAGACCACACAGAGCAGCAGCACCCCAACGGCATCCTGGTGGGAAGAACTACATGTGGGGGATGAATCCACCCCAAAGGAGCAAATAGAGGGAGTCCTGAAGCTGGTGAAGGAGCACCACCAGGCTTTCAGCAAACACTCCACGGACTATGGAGAGGTCAGTGTAATCAAACACACCATACCCACTGGCTCTCACCCTCCTATTAAGGAGAGGAACAGACCCATACCACCTACTACCTATCAGTCTGTGAAGGAGATGATACAAGAGATGAAAGACTCCAATATAATCCGGGACAGTCATAGTCCCTGGGCTGCGCCCCTAGTACTTGTCCGGAAAAAAGATGGCGGCATAAGGTCCTGCGTGGATTACAGGAAAATTAATCAAATCACCCACAAAGATGCATATCCCTTGCCACGCATTGAAGAGTCCTTGACTGCCCTGGGGTCATCAGCCTATTTGTCCACCTTGGACTTAACCAGTGGGTACTGGCAGGTACCCATGGCCCCAGAAGATCGAGAAAAGACTGCTTTCACTACACCTATGGGCCTGTTCGAATTCAATTATATGCCGTTTGGACTGTGTAACGCTCCAGGAACGTTCCAGAGGCTGATGGAACGTTGTTTAGGCCATAGGAATTTTGAGACGGTACTATTATACCTGGATGACGTCATTATATACTCCAAGACGTATGAGGACCATCTAAAGCACCTGGGTGAGGTGTTTCAAGTTCTTACCAAATATGGCCTCAAAATCAAGCCATCCAAGTGCCACCTGCTGAAACCAGCCATCAAATATCTCGGGCACATTGTCAGTGCCGAAGGGGTACAGCCTGATCCTGATAAACTTGCTGCTGTCCGTAACTGGCCTACTCCTACGACCGTGAAAGAGGTGAGAAGCTTTCTCAGTTTTGCAGGGTATTAAAGGCGTTTCATCCCGCATTTCGCACAAATTGCGGATCCCATCCAGGAACTCTTGAGGGGGCATCAAAAAAAAAGCCAAAAGACTCCTATTCCTGTTGAGTAGAATGAAGAGCGGGAAATTGCCTTCCAACTCCTAAAGAAGAAGTTGACTGAACCCCCTGTTCTGGGTTACCCAGATTATCAGAAGCCATTCCACCTCTACACCGATGCCAGTAAAAGAGGCCTGGGGGCCGTGTTGGCTCAAGTGCAAGATATTAAAGAAAGGGTGATTGCCTACGCCAGCAGATCCCTGAAGGGAGCTGAGAAGAACGACCAGAATTACAGTTCTTTCAAGCTGGAGTTTCTTGCCTTAGTGTGGGCTGTAACTGAAAAGTTTAAGGACTATCTCGCTGCCACACCATTTGTTGCCTTCACAGATAATAATCCCCTGGCGCATCTGAATACAGCCAAATTAGGGGCACTGGAGCAAAGATGGGCCTCGCGCCTGGCCAACTATGACTTTACTGTGAAATACCGGGCAGGCCGCTCCAATGATAACGCTGATGCTCTGTCACAACTCCCCACTACAGAAGCCCCAGATGAACCAAAAGATGCCTGGGAAGAGGTGGAGATGCCAGCGTTCTATAATAAATTTACCCAGCAGGATAATATACGTACTGAAGATTCCCCTGCTGCTGATCCTTCCTCATCAGATGGTCCTGAGTCCAGAGGCGATCAAGAAAGATGGATTAAGCTCCAGTCCGAAAGTAGAGTCCTCGGTGAAATGCTTGACTTCCTTACCAGTGGGAGAATCCCTGAGAGGATCCGCAGGAAGAGTGCAGACCCAGAGCTAGCGAGACTGTGGAGACATCGCCACCAACTATTCCTTCAAAGAGGCCTGTTGCTCAGAAGGAGTCTGGATCCAGTGTCCTATGATAGAGTGTACCAAATTCTCCTGCCACGTCGGGATGCCAGCCTGGTGCTGGATATGTATCACAACCAGTCCGAATACTTCGGTGTGCAAAAGACTGAGACCACCATTCGCAGAAGATTCTATTGGATCGGGATGAGAGAAGATATTGAGAAATGGTGCCGAGAATGCACTGCCTGTGCTGTGGGGCGGACTGAACGCCATGACCAGAGGGCGCCTCTCCATCCTATTGTAAGTAAGACTCCTTTAGAACTTGTTGCCATTGATCATGTAAAGTTGGAGCCGAGTCGCTCAGGGTACACGTATGCCATGACTATAATTGATCACTTCACCAAGTTTGTCGTAGCAGTGCCTGTGAAAGACCTGACAGCCAAGACTACAGCGGAGGCGTTCTGGAAGCATTTCCTGCTGCCCTACGGCTGCCCAGAAAGGATCCTCACCGACCAAGGGTCTGCGTTCGAGTCACAGCTGTTTCATGAGATGTGCCTGCTACACAACTGCCAGAAGGTCCGGACCACCGCTTATCATCCGCAAGGTAACGGACTCTGTGAGAAAATGAATTTTCTATTTGATGTTTGGCCGACAAGGGAGATTGCCTGCGGATCACTCCCTAGGGGTACAAGTGCCAGATGTGATCAACCCACTGCCCAGGACTGATTGGGTGGTGGAGCAACAAAGGCGTCTCCTCGATGTTAAGGAGATCGTCCAGGGACGAATGGAGATTGTTCGGGAGAGGCAGCAAAAGGACTATGATCAGGCTGCCCATGCGGAACCTCTGGCCCTCGGAGACAAGGTGTGGTTAAAAAACAACCACCGGACCAGCAAGTTGGACAGCAAATGGGAAAGGATTCCCTATATCATCACTGCCATCCCCAATGCTGCAGCCCACATCTATCAAGTCTCCAGAGACGGAAAAGGTTCCCAAGTCGTCCACAGGAACCGCCTCAAACCTTGTATAGAAGGAGAACCAGCGGCAGAGGATATGGAGCCTGAGCCTTCTGAAGTAGAGTTGCCGGCTCCACATATGGACCCTATGCAGGCTGTGGAGAACTTGATCCATGATAAAGAGCCGCTCCACTGGGCCCTCACGCCTTGGTTGAATTTATTGGTTCCTGCTCCTGTTCCTGTTAGCCCTCAGCCTCCGGACACCTTACCCCCAGAGAGCTCCTGAAGAAGCTCCAGAGGCGATGGGCTCCTCTGACATTCCTGAAGCCAGGCAGGAAGAATCCCTGCCAGTAAGGAGGTCCACTCGTTCTACCAGGGGGCACCCACCTGTGAGGTTCGGGGACTACATTATGGGCCCAGGTAGCCCCTCACGGGAAACCCCTGTTTAACCCTTTGCAAGCCTGACCCTTTGCAAGCCTGTCCGTACGACTCATGTTATTCTTTGAGCCTCCAAGGACTTGTGCCAGGTCAGCGCCCCTGTTCCCTTATGCTATCCTGAGAGAAGAGAACGACGCCCCTTGTCACCACTCCTTTCAGTGTGTTTGTCAACTGTTATATTGTTAAATGTGGTGATTGCTGTATATGCATATTTTCATCTGTCTTTCAGGTTGCCGCTTCCAGATAGGCGGACCCTCCATGTTGCGCCGAGGACGGGCAACGTCATAGTGTGGGGGTATGTAGTGTCCCTCTAGGTAAAGGTGGGCACTACACAGGTTAATGTGTTTCATTGCATTGAATGTCATGTGCATGTTTCTCCCTGTGTTATCTGGGTGTCAGGCCTGTCAGGGTGTAATTTAGCCTCCCAGACGTTAGAGGGAGCTAGGGAGCCCTAGATATATATAGGAAGGCCCAGACAGGGGAGAGTTAGTTCATTCCAGGGGACTAGAGGAGTTACCTCGTCAGCCTGAAGCTCCTGAGACTAAGCTTAGCTCAGTTGAGATACCCCAGTAGCAGGACAGAACCTCCTGGGAGAAACCCACAGTCGTTCACCAGACAAGTCAGGATATTACAAGCAAAGATAAGTAACACTGATGGGCAGATGCTTTAGAAAAGCAAAGCAAGGATTTAATACGAGAGGAAGATATATATATATATATATATATATATATATATATATATATATATATACCAAGGATTTAAGCCACCATTTAGGCATCCGGGCCTTGGGATTGAAACCAGACAGGAGTTCTAGAAAGAACAGTGTATGCTATTTCTGAGGAAAGGTACAACCTGATTCTGAGTGCATTGTGGATTTACCCTCTGAGTATCTTGCATAATCAATACCTGCCATCTTGTGGAATAAGCCTGCTTGTAAAGCTGTGATCTAAAAGACTGTGTTACCATCTGTATGTACTTAAGTAAAGCAACGTTTGGTTCACTACACCACCTGTGTACCTCACTTATTCCAACTATCAACCGGTGTGCCACCGTCAAAGGCACTGGCGTCACGAACCTTAAAGGGACCTTGCCCCAGGCACTCAAAATACCCGTAACATCCAGGGCACCTCATCCACCATCAGGCCTGGTCCCTACATACAGAGTGTGCCCCAGAGGAACCGTGTCTACCTCTCCTTCACTGCCACATGCCTGCCCAGGGTTCTCCAATACAGTGAGCAACCCTCGATTGCCCATAACCGTGACCTCACTTCGCTATACCCTGCAGGTCTGGCGTGTTGCATAAACTATATGGAATAATAGAATTTCTCTTGTATCATAATTGTACATCACTCACTGCAGTTCTGAAAAGTGGGTGGGGAAGTGAGCGTGGTTAGGCGGTCGAGTTGATTGAAGTCAGGTTTAAGGTCGATACATTGGTATTGTTTGGACATTTTATGGTGGTATTAGGTTCTGTATG